>NW_023416317.1:21953541-23156457 GCF_014108235.1 Myotis myotis | reverse complement strand
ATTTTCTTTTTAAAACACTTGAATGGATGCTCACTTCAGCCAATGCATCTGTTCTTGCTTCATTCACTTGGCTTTCAGACAGAATCTTTAGAGTATGAATACCCCCTTCTTTGTAAAGTGAAACATCCCATGCAGCATGAATAAACTACCCATTTGGGAAAATGGGATTTTTTTTTTACTGAGCAAATATTCTTAAGTTCCATGCACAATAAACAATTTCAAGGGGTATTCAGAGATTTATTTTTCATGAGTCATGTCAGAGGCAGGCAGAACAAGGCAGTGGTTAAAGGCACTGGCCTGAGGGAAAGAAAACATGGTTTTGAGTCTTAGCCCAGGTGGTGTGTGACTGAAGGCTGGTCACCAACCTCTCTGAGACAAAGGTGATGATATCTACTTTAGGGCTGCCGTGAGGATTAAATGGGAGAATACGTAGTGGTTAGTAGAGGGCCTGGTACATGCTTGGAACCTGGTAGATATTATAAGAAGTCACCTGATTAGGTCTAGTATTATTTGTTTTCGTTTTTTTTGTTTGTTTGTTTGTTTTTTATGGCTGTGGGAAAAAGTCCTGGGTAGAATGTCATCATTATCTTAACCTATAAGGCAATCAATGCAAGGGAATGGTGGGAACTACTGGGAGATGCTGACCAAGTCAAATTCTCAGAGCAAACTGTTCATTAAACATAATTCCCAAAGTGGACATGTGTACCTATTCAGTAATTAGCACATCCACTCAAATCCTGGTTAAATGTCAACTGTCTTCATTTGTCCCCGACCCCTCGCTTGCCTGCACCGATGGACCCATCAGAATCTGAGGTCTCAGGCTCATTACTTCACACCCTGTCATCCAGCCCCAGGGTGGGCAGTGGACCAATGGCCCTCCCGCTCCGGGAATACAGAAACAGGCTGCTATCTCTGGGGGTGGACTGGCCCAGAGAGGTTTGTGGAAACAAACAAAATGGTTGCTTTCCTCCAAGTAATCAGGACCCCAGCTCTCACTGTTGCTCTCACTGAAATAGCCAAATGCTTGAGTCCAGCACCCTCTTTCTGCATCCACAATGGAATGGGGTTGTCTGCCAGCTGTACTACACCTGTGCCAGCATGCAAATGATGAACTTGGGGTTTCTCAGGGTGTTAACCCCGTGCTCTCCAATCCCTGATTAGGAAAGTCAATATACTGTGCCAGTTGCGCAGGAGAGAAATGAAGAGTGTGGATGAGAGTGTTTCTTTTCCAAAGGGTTTGCAGCGTGGAGTCATTTAGATAACCAGCACAGAGAAAGCACAACTTCCCCTAGTGTGGGTCACACCTAGGCTTTTAAGGACAGTGCATTGGTAGGCAGGGGCATCGATCATATTTTCCAAATGCAAAATATTTGTGCCTATTTTCGGTGACGGGGAGCTGTTCATTCTGATATTCACCAGCTTGGAAGGAAGAGCCTGTTACTTATCATTCTTATACTTACTTTAGCCATCTTTCAACCCCACAAATCAGAAGCAATGCATGGTTGAGAGCGGCCGGATCGGACCCTTCTCCTAGCCTCTCCTCTCTGGTTAATAATAATAGCGACTACTGATTGAGCTATGCCCAAAAGTGGGGCTTGATGCTCTGCCTAGCTTATCTTAGTTGGTCTCACAACAACCAACTTAGTTGGTCTGTTATAATCTCCATTTTGCAGATGAGGACACTGAGGCTCAGAGAGATGAAGTGACTTGCCCAGGGTCACACAGCTAGGGAGTGGGAGGAAGGGCTTTGACTTTGGCACCAAAGCTGAGGTTTGGCACTACCTTGCAGTCATCACAGCTCTCACTCTACCCAATTTGCAGATGTGCAAACTGAGGCTCAGAACGGGTAAAGGGGTTGTCCATGGTTGCCTGGCCACCCAGAAAGGCCGGATTGGTGATGCCTAGAGAAGAGAGTCGGTCCATCACATCTCCACGAGCACTCTCCTTAACAGCCTTTAGAGGGGCCTGGGTGCTCTTACTGCAAGGCTCAGAGCTGGCCCCCTTCTGGGACCTTAAACCACTAACTGCTCTCTCTGTCAGTGTCCCTTTCCAGCCTTTTCCTCCCCAACCCCAGGAAGTAGTTTGGGGTTTAAGTCCCAGCTTCACCTCTGGCCTGCTTGTGTGACCTGGGGGACGAGCCACTTAACCTCTCTTCACTTCACTTTGTGCCTCCATGAAGAAGCGAAGGTGATTATCCTTTCTGCCAAGGTCATAGGAAGGATGGAACTAGACAAAGCCCCACTAGCCCCGAGCATCCTTTATGGGGAATCTCAAACCCTAGACACAGTCCCCTCTGCTTTCTCGCTCGCTCCAGCAGCTCCCAAAATCAGCATTCAACACACATCACTCTGCCTTGTACAACACCATTATCTCCCGAGGACACAGGCTCCGTTGCCACAGCAACCAGAGTCCTTCCACCAACTCTATTTAATAATTTCTCAACAGTGGAGCTGGGCTGGCTTGGAGCAGGGGGAAGAGCACTGGGTTAGGGGTTAGAAGCTATGGGTCATGGTACCTGTGGGCCTAGGTCTTCTCTCTGGGTCTCGGTTTACCCATCCATAATGCAGAGGTGTCTGAAATGGGTGGGTTTTGTGGCTTTCTCTGGTCGAGAAAAACCTGAGAAATAGCTTTTGAGCTCCAGGAAGTGGGGGGGGGGGAGCTAGAGCTACTGAAGAGGGGTTGGAGGTTTAGGGGCATTTAAAGTCCGCAAGAAGAACCAGAAGCTGCCTTTGGTGACTGCATTCTCTCCTTCTGCTGACTTGCCTCCATAATGTCACTGGTCAGACACTATGCAATCTCTGTTCAGGGCTGCAGCTGGTTAGGAGACATGTTTTTTCTTGCAGTCATCGCAGCACTCACTCTACCCAATTTGCAGATGTGCAAACGGAGGCTCAGAAAGGGCAAAGGGGTTGTCCATGGTTGCCTGGCCACCCAGAAAGGCCGGATTGGTGGTGCCTAGAGAAGAGAGTCGGTCCCCTACCCTGTCCCTCTGTCCCACTCAGTCCACAGCTGATCTTGTTCTGGCTCCCACCTGGGTGGCCTCTGGCTCTCACTTAAGGAGCCACACAATCAAAAGCAAAAGGTAAGTACCTACTATGTGTCCTCCACTATGCTGGCCACTGGAGACACAGAAACCTGGCATTCCCACTCTGAGGAAATTTATGGCTTTGACGGTGAGTAGCTCTTCAAAGCAGAAACAACACCTGGTTTACCTGGTTTACAGTAGGGCCTGGTACACAGTAAGAGCTCAAAGTTTTATTTAGTCCAGTTGTTTGCCCACATCAGTTCCTGAAGGTAACTTGGCTAGATCCCCCCAGGGTCTCTAAGAAAACCTCCCCGAGTAGCCATCTGTGGCTCCAGCTCCAAGGAGCCGCTGCAGACTCTGTGCTGGGAACGAGGCTGATGTGAATGAGGCTTTGTGACTCTTGTCTGGCTCCAAGGTCGGGGAGGAGGTGGTTCTGCCTTGGCCCAGGATGACGGCACAGCTTATAGGCACAGCCAGTGTAGCCCAGCGGTGCTACTTAACTCTTCTGGGTTGGCATTCTCATTTAATAGCCATGGCATAATTAACAGTGCCACATCTGCTCTGGCATTACTGGCATTCACTGCCATTTGAGAAAGGGCTCTTATCTTCCTGGTCATTAGTCTCAGGAGGCTATTATGGGGGAAATGGAAGGGGAAGTAGGGTGTGCAGCCTCCCTTCCTCGCCTGGGCACCAGGAACAGCCCATCGTCCTATCCAGTCCAAACCTCTTGGCTTTATGGACAGAGAATGCAAAGCCCAGAGAGGGGAAGGACCCTGCCCACGGTCCCCAGCAGGCTCGAGGCCAGCAGACTGGGGGCTGCTCTCCGCTTCTTTCTTGGGTCTGCAAGCCCAGACCTTGGGGTCCCGCAGACCTGGATGTGTGTCCCAGCTCCGCCGCATGAAACAACCGCACGAGCTCAGTGGGCCTCAGTTTCCTTACTGAGGATCCCGGGACGTGGCTTGTGAAGTGCTCCACTCAGGTCCTGGCTGGTGTGGCTCAGCTGGTTGGAGCATCACCCTGTGCACCGAAAGGTGGCAGGTTCGATTCCTGGTCAGGGCACATACCCAGGTTTCAGATTCGGTCCTTAGTTGGGGTGCATGTGGGAGGCAACTGGTCAATGTTTCTCCCTCACACTGAGGTCTCGCTCTCTTTCTCTCTCCCCTTTTCGCTCCCCCCTTCCCTCCCTCTCCTTCCCTCCCTCTCTAAACTCAATGGGAGCATGTTCTTGGTGAAGATTAAAAAACGTGCTCCACTCAGTGCCTGGCTCACAATCAGAACTCAAAACTGGGGCTTGTATGTATCTGATTATTTGGGGTCACCATGCTGAACCAGCCTGTTAAAGGTGTACACGTAAGACATGCACTTAAATGCCATCTTCACAGAATCCTCTCCAGTAAGCCTACTTCTTCCCCACCCCCAAGTCCACTTTTGTTTTTTAATCATAGGTGGGTCCTTGACCTCAAGCTCTGGAAACATCCCACATGGGAGCAAAGGGGTTCGGGTTGCAGCAAGGCTGAAGCACAGGACGGAGCACAGACAGAGCATGGGGAGCCAGTGGCCTTTGTTCTGGGCACCTCGGAGCTCGAGGTTCCACCTCCTTGGCCTCAGGGTGGTCCTCCTGCTGATGGGGACAGTAGCACCTGTTCCCTAGCATTGTTCTCACTAGCCTCAGGCAGCCCCGGACTGGTGCCCAGGAGGCTCTCCATAGTTGGTGGTTGGGGCCAGGCTGGCCATAGAGACACAGCAAACCCTTGGGTGTCCCTGTCTCCCCCAACACCCCAGAGGTAAGCTCCTAGAATTTGTGATACTTCACAATCTTCAGCATGGATAGCATTTCAAGGCCAAGGGGAAGGTGCAATCACTGCCAGGCTGCGTGGTTTCCATTCCATACTTCCTCCCTTCCCTACCATCTTGTCTGGACATGGCTCAGCACCACACAGCCCATTCCTCTAGGGCCCTGGTCAGCAAACTGCGGCTCGCGAGCCACATGCGGCTTGTTGGCCCCTTGAGTGTGGCTCTTCCACAAAATACCGACTTCTGCGCATGGGCCATGAAGTTTCAATCGCACTGTACGTGCGAGCCTGCACATGGTATTTTGTGGAAGAGCCACACTCAAGGGGCCAAAGAGCCATATGTGGCTCGCGAGCTGCAGTTTGCCGGCCACTGCTCTAAGGCAGTGGTTCTCAACCTTGGCTGCACATTAGAATCTTTTTAAAATCCTGATTTCTGGGCCTCATCCTCCGGAAATTCTGTTTCTTTGTTATGGGGTGGGGCCACAACATTAGTAACAAAGAAACACAGAATTTCCAGAGGATGAGGCCCAGAAATCAGGATTTTAAAAAGATTCCCAGGTGATTCTAATGTGCAGCCAACGTTGAGAACCACTGCTCTAGTGGGTCCCAAATGTTCTGAGGCTCATGTCTGAACACTTCCCCACACCTTCCTGGTTATCAAGGCCCTTAGACCCTTCTAGACCAATGGTTCTCAACTTTCCCAATGCCGTGAACCTTTAATACAGTTCCTCATGTTGTGGTGACCCCCAATTTCACTGTTACAGATTGAACATAATTAAAGCATAGTGATTAATCACAAAAACAACATGTAATTATATGTGTTTTCCAATGGTCTTAGGTGACCCTTGTGAAAGGGTCGTTCGACCCTCAAAGGGGTCGTGACCCACAGGTTGAGAACTGCTGTTCTAGACAATCTTGTGGAGTCCCTAGCGTTCATTTTCACCCAAACACATCTAGATAAGCACAGCTGTGCACTCACATGTGTGCCTGAGAAAATCATCCCTTCCTTGCCACCCAAGTCCTGCCACCACTGGGGGCTCCCTGACCAAAGGAGTACACTTCAGACCCCAAACTCTGGGTGTGACCGAGGACATGTTAGCCTCCAGCCAGAGCTCAGGTAAGATGCCATAGCTCTTTTCTCCTAAACCTCATGGCTGTGTCTCCCCACACTATTCTGCATCTCCATCACTTTGTGCTCTGCCTCCTAGAGATCCAAGCTTGTCTGGGCACCTTCTCAAGGGGGCACCTTCTCAAGGGGCTACCTGGTGAGTCTGGATTTGGGTTTTGTAAAGGTGCTTCCTATCAGCTGGAAACCAGAGGTCTGTGGTAACAGTGTTCTGGGCAGATATCTTGAGTCTCAGTTTCCCCATCCCAAAAGATGGAGATAATGGTAATAAATTATTTTTACATGGAGCTCCCAGGATCATTGCATGCTTCAATGGAGAAGTACTCAATGGAATCCTATATAAATGTTAAGTGTGAATGTACTCAGGTGGTATGCAAAGAGTCAAAGTCATTCTGATTTGAGCTTTATGAGAAAACTGGCTTTTAAAAAATTGTATATTTTTATTTGAGAGAAGATTCTGCTCCAGGATATCAAGTACCATCTTTTCTTCCCCTAGAATACTTCACACAGGATCAAAAGAAAGAACGACTACATGAGCTTTTTCTTTTCTTTTTTTCTTTTGGGGCACACTGTAAAGTGCTGTTCTGATGTCCAGGAATCTATCTATCTATATAAAACCCTAATATGCAAATAGACCGAACAGTGGAACAACTGAACAACCGGTTGCTATGATGTGCGCTGACCACCAGGGGGCGCTCACAGAACAACACGGGTGTCAGCAGCAGGCAGCAGAGCGTGGAACGTGGTGGGCGTCGGCCACAGCGGGATAGTGAGCAGGTGAGCGGGGGGTGCCAGACCAAGGCGGGGCACCAGTCACTGTTATTGGGGCGAGCCCCTGGTGGTTATTGAAAATTCTTTGTTCCCATGCGCCGTGGTCCTGCCCAGCACTCACACCTGCTGCCGGTGCCCGACGCTGGCCCCAATCGCTTGGCGCTGTCAGCAGGTGCGAATACCTGCTGCTGGCGCCAGCTCAAATGGCTCCACACCGTCAGCGGGTGCGAGTGGGGCTGGCGCCATCAGCATATGGGAGCAGGGGCAGCTGGCACAGAGCTGCCAGCACAGAGGACCAGGGGGCCCGCGGAAGGGGCCAGGCGGGGGCGTGACGGATGGGCCAAGACCCAACCCTGTGTCCACTGCAGTCTTGTGGCCCACAGTTCCTTTCAAGGTGCACGAATTCGTGCACTGGGCCCTCGCGTGCGCACGCGCGCGCGTGTGTGTATATATATGGTGTGTATGTATATATATATATATATATATATATATATATATATATATATATGAAACGCTAAGCAACCATCTGACCATCTGACCAGTTGGTAGGTATGACAGGCACTGACCCCCAGGGGGCAGACACTCAACAGGAGTTGAGTGTTTCCGATGGTCTTAGGTGACTTGGCAGCAGTGGTTCTTGAGTGACGCACCCAGAACCAGAGAGGCGGGCGCACAATTCCACCTTCAGCCAGGTGTGGGTTATGTTGTTGCTGGGGCATGGTCGGCCCCGAATCTGGTTTACTGCTGACCTGTGGTGACACAGATGCCCTCTGAGCCACAGTGCCGCCGCAGGTGCAGCCAGCCAAGGAGAGATCATGGGAGGTTGGCTCCAGAGAGTGTCTGGCCCCTCTCGCCCAGTCCCGCCCCGCTGGCCACCTTCTAATTAATTTCCTTTCAATGTGCATGAATCCGTGCACTGGGCCACTAGTATTGCTATAAGCACTAAGTGCCAGCAAATGGCAATACTGATACCTAATATTATTGCTCACTTCCTGGTGGATGCTGCCCTCTCCCTGCACAGAACCTCCTTACCAAACAATTAAGGCCAGGAAAGCAACCTGCTGTCAATGTCTTTCTGGGCATCTTTGACCTTGAATGTCCCTCTGGCTAGAGCTCAGTTATCTCAAGAGCTGGCATGTGACACTGATCTTGCAGACACTATGCATTTGACAGGTGGGCAGAGCCGCAGGTCACTGTCCGAGGCAGCATCCTCCAGCCTGGCCTGTTTGCCAGGATCCCGTCCAGCCCTGTGAGCTGGGGGCCCCTTTTGCCAAGGGTCAAGCCCAAGAGGGCCCCTGGACCCCGAATGTGGCTCGTTCCACCTGGCCGCACACCCCCTGCTTTCAGAGCACCACAGCCAATCGTTCTGCAAGACCTGGCCTCCTTGTAATTTCCAATTTGTGAGAAATGTAAAAATAGAAGGCCATTCGCTGCAGGCAGCTTGCATCAAATCGGATGCCACTTTCGTGTCATGTCCGATCACGGTAAACAGAGCTGATGGCTTTGTCGGCCGTTCTCAGTGGCTTCCAGAGCAGCAAGAGGCTGATGACAAATTGGGGGACACCTAAGAATGAAGGAAAGATGGCTGGGTGCATAATGTCAACACCAGCTTTAAATGAATTTAAAGTCTAGGTTACAAATATGTTGTAATAGGCTGGGCACCTGAGTGCGAATTCCAGTTCTGCAACTTAGCAGCTGACGGACGCTGGGCACAAATCCATCATCTCTGGGCCTCAGCTTCCCCAGTTATTAAACAGTGGCTGTCAAGCCATCAGCCTCTCAGAGCTGTGGGAAAACTCCACTGACAGAAAAGGAACGGGGAAATGCTTTCTAACTGTGCAGCTTCTTGAATGGGGAGTTGTGGTCCGTGCTAAGTGACAAAACCAGGGGCTTTTATGTGGTGGTTGAGCTGGGGCTCCAGGGCCATTTAGAAGCCCAGTGAGGCTACAGCAAGCACCCTAACCTCTCTCTTATCTGTTTCTTCATCTGTACAGGGGCAATTCTACTATATGCCTCACAGGGTTTTGTGAAAATTAAATGCAGTAACATAAGTACACAGTACACAGCACATCCCTTGGCAGGTCATCAACTGTTAGTTATTACTGTCATCTATATTGTCATTGGAAAAATATTGAGTGGGATTTTTTCTTCTGTTGATGACTGAATCCCAAGCCTGTGCTGAAATATCACAGCTTGCATTCACACCTACCGTCTATGCCAGGCAACCCTTGTCTCTGCTGTGAGCTGGCTTCCCACTCACTCCCACGTCCCCATCCCCTCCTCCTGAAGGCTCCGGGTGAGCTCGGAGGGAACACGCTGGAGCACATTTCCTGGAAAGCCTTCTTTTTGGGTCCATGATCTGGCCTCCTACCCTTTTCCCCTCTCAAGTACCACTCTTTCCCCTCCAGCTACCAGTGACCTTCAGAGAATGGGGGAAAGGTGACAAAAAAGGCTGCCGACATGGGGCTCATGTGAGGAGCTAGAGCTGAGGAATGCTGCGGGGCAATGGACAGACGTCTGATGATCGATCTCCTCCTTCCTGAGAAGGCTGCTCTTTGCAACTGGAGTCAATTCAAGGTTGTTTTCATTGTGCCAACGGCTGTGTTCAGCCTACCATTCTCTGGGCACAGAGAAGCTGGGGTGAATTGAAGGGACAGTTCTGATGCAGGCAAAGACAGGCCTGAAGCTAGGCACACCTCAGGCGAGGTGACAGGGACAGGCTTGGGCATCCCACCTGCTCCCAAGGACAAAGGGGATGTATGTTGGGATATGGGGGCGCTAAAGGCGGCAAGCAAGGCTTAATAGATAGGGGTTGACACTCAGCCTGTGATGCACACACAAGCAACAGAGGGGAGAAAAGATGTGTCCAAATTCCAAGTGGTTTGGGTCATCACTATCTTCACGGTTAGGAAGTGTCTTTATGAGATGGTGAGAAGCCGCTTGCCACTTAGGCTTTATTTAATGTTGCTCTTAGGATAAGCCGGGAAGGTAGAGGAGCAGCTTGATGGCAGGCCTAAGGGGCCTCACTGTCAATCATCGAATCCCGACCATCACCTAACCACATCACTTTAGGGAAGTGAAAACCTAGGCCTAGAGACTCAGCAGTGAGGCAAGTTTTGGCTGGGAAATTAGAAGAGCAGGGTTCAAATCCCTGCCCCCAACCCCTTCGAGCTGTGTGACCTTGGGCAAGTCACTCCCTCCCTCTGAACTAGTTTCCTCACCTCTGCAGGGGAGGATGAGAACTGGACCTGCTGCACACGGTTATTGTAGGAATTACAAGCTGGGCACACTGGGAGCTCCATTTCTTCCTTTCAGCAGGGACGAGAACTTACTCAAGGTCACCTGGCCAGAAAATGGCAGCACCCCAGCTCAAAGCCAAGCCATCCCCAGGGCTCATTCCTGGTTGTGGTCTCCGAAGCTACCTTTTTATAGCCTTCCTGGCTCCGTGACACTGGACCATACTATAGGTAGGTCCATGCTAGTGCTGTCATCACCTTCCATCCATGCTGGCTTTATTCTAAGACACGTGCTGAGTGCCAGCTGTGTGCTGGGCCATGCATAAACACATCCATAGCCTTGGAGCTCCTGGTTGCCAGGCATGTGCCATCCGGGGAGCAACAGAGCTGCTGCGCTCCTTTCAGCTTGGATGGACTTGGTTTTGTCTTTGTCATCACCCTCTGAGTTGCCTACTCCTTGGCCTCTAGAAGCACCTCCCAGCCCCACCAGGAGTTCCCAAGGGACCTACTTCTCACCCAGCTTCCAACCCTGGCAGGGAGAGTCACACATCAGAAGGGACGGCTCCTGCTTTCTCTCCCAAGCAGCTACCCCTCTCCTGTGTGGTTCTTAGGGATCGCCTCACTCTCCGGATGCTCCGCCACACAAGCCAAGCTGTGTGTCCCGCTGAACTCACTGTTTGTCCTTCAAGGGCTGGCTACTGAGCCAGTGCTTGGCTGGAGAGAGAGCGCTTCCTTTGTTTGCTGCCGGCCTTACAATTTATTTCTGAGGCTAAGAGGAGGCTCAGCCATTTTGCCCTGGTTGCTCTGGGAAAAGGCCCCTCCCACTCCTTGCTCCAAAGAGAGAGACAGAGGGTGCAAGAAGCCTTAGTCCCACTGACCTCCTTTGTTCTGGAATTTGGGAGTTGGGGTAGTCTTTTCAGACTCTATTATGAATACATTTTCCCCAAAGTTCCCGAAGACAAAAGCTAGGCAATACCTAGCACCCAACAACTGCACTCTCACCAAGCACCCACCTTGTGTCATAGAAAAATGGTCAGTTCCCAAGTCTATTCACAGAGTCTGACAGTCTCTGATTCTGAGGGTGTCACCAAAGCCCAAAGCCAAGCCGTTTATTCAGCGCCTCCCCCCAGTGCCGATGAGGCTGAGTTTCCTAAGAGAGGACAGTGAAGCTCCAGCTTCACATTAGGAAGACACGGGGTGTTATTTGGTGTTTTAAAATCCAATTTTCTCATTGGGGTTCACATCTATTTTGGGAGGATACTAGCTCAGACCCTCAGTGGGGGCTGGCGAGTCTGAGTCCCTTGTCTGAAGACCAAGCCAAGCTGTAACAGGGTGTCTGTGGTTGCCACTGTGGGGATGTGGGGCACATGGAGACCTGATGGCCTTTGCCTAGGGGTAGCCACAGCAGGCAGTCGCCTCTTTCCCCCACCCTCAGGGAGTAAACGGCCAGGGCACATGGCAAGGTTAGAGCAGCCCCGTGGTGGCAAGGGGACACAGTTCTCTAAACCTGGGCTGGAGCCGCCTCACCCCACACCCCCAGGGGAAAGGAGTGGGGGGAGTAGCAGAGCTTGTGCGCGCTCAGCCCAGGCTGCGGGGTGCTTTTTAGCCAGCATTTCTTGAGAGCTGGAGCTGCCCCGGGGTTGGAAGGAGGTGTCCCAACCCCAAGTTGCTGGCCTCCTTAGCCCTTGGAGAAAAAATGAGGGGCATGGATTTCTCTCTACGCAGCTGACTCTGAGCCCGAAAAGTGGCGCCCGGTCCCTGAGCATTCACTCTCGGGTCCCCCACTATCCCCTGTCCCCTAGGAAATGGACGCGACGCTTCGACGGCTCCAGCAGAGTCCAACACCAGCCCGGGAGTCCCAGGGGCCCCAGACAAGAAAAAGGCATGTGATTCCGGTGACCCGCCCGCGAGCCCTCCCCTTCCCCCTCCCCGCGGCCTCCGAGCCTCCCGGGGGGCGGGCGGGGGGGGGGGGTGGTGGTGGGGAAGGCCAGTAGGTGCATCGACGGGCAGAGCGGCGGCGCCCTGGCTTGCTCCTGTGGCCCGAGGCAAGGTGCGGGGGTTGGCATCTCCGGTGCCCGCCCACCCCGTCGGGCCCGCAGCGGCGGCTCGGGGCGCCCGGCCGTCCAGGTCTCTGCACCCCGCGCCCCGACGCCGGCCGTCCGTTCCTACCTGCGGCCGGGGCTGCCCTGCCCGCGGCGGGCGCTGCGCTGGCAGCTCGGCCACGCCGGTGAGCTCCGGCTCCGGCCGCGCTGCGCTCCCGTATCCGTGCCTCCTCGGCTCCGCGCAGCTGGCCCGCAACCTCGCCGCTCGCTGGGTCTTTCGAGGGCGGGCGGAGGAACGCGGGGAAGCGGGGGGTGGGGGAGCGCGGCGCGGGGCGGGAAACGTGGGAGGGGGCGGGGCCGCCGCGCAGGGGCCCGCCCACCCGGGGCGGGGCTTGGCCCGCCCTCCGCCCCCACCCCGTCCACCTCCCCACGGCCCCCTTCCCCCTGGCCCGGCTGCGGGCCGCCCTCTGGCTGCCTCCGTGATGCATCTGTCAGCAGCCTTCGCCCTTTCCTCCCCGCTTCTCCCCTTCCTTTCCTCTCCATCCGACCGCTTTCTCCCATTTCCCCCTCCATTTCTCCCCTCAACCTCGTCCCTGCTTCTCCCCTCTTTTTCTTTGCTCTCTCCTCTCCCCACTTCCTCTCTGCTGTCTGGCTGGCTCCCCTCTCTCTCCCTCCTCTCACTCTTCCCTTCTCCTCCAGTCTGTTGCCCTCTTCCCTACTTTGGCTTTGGGGTCCTCAGCCTGTCTTGATCGCAGTCTCCCAGTCCTTTTCAACATGGATTGCTCTCTTGGGTTTTCTCTTTCCACCTTGCAGGGCTGCTTCTGTTGGTCTGTCCTTTTTGCTTCTCTTTCTCTGGGCCCCTGGCTTCTGTAGGTTACAGGGCCCTCAGTATGGGTGTGGGGTGGGCTCCTGCCCCTTCTCTGCCTCCCCTTACCCCCCCCCCCCCTTCCCCAACAGCCTTCCCTGTTACAAGGGGAACCCAGCTTCTGATCTGGAGCTGACAGCCTCTTGGGACCAGGCTGGGTGTGTGCATGTGGTAGGGAGCGGAAGGTTGGAAGGATGTCCTGTCTGCTGCTGCCAGGGGTTGGTCATGGAGACACAAATGGCTATGTGTGTGGATGGACAGATGGATAAACAGATGACAGAAAAGGAAAACACAGCCTGGGAAAAACACCCAGGGATGACGGCAGAATCCCGGCAGAATCCCGGGACACTCTCCTCTTTCTAGTCCTTGAGGTTTGACGGATTGCCCCAGAGAAGCCTTCCTCCCAGCCAATCCCAGGCTAGTGCCTAAGGACTCCTTCCCTTCCCTTTGCCAAGTCCTAACCACTTCTTCCTTCCACAAGTGGGGCCATGACTGCATTTCCCTCTGGGTCTCCTAAGGACTCCTTCTCTCCAGCCTGGATCTACTCTTCATCTCTTCTCTCTGCCCCCAGGGCTGGCATTTGCTGATTGGCTTCCCATCCCCCCACCTTGCCCCACACTCTGCTCATCCAGCCTGGGATCCCACAACACACAATGCTCCCCCGTCTTCTCTTGTCTCTTTCCCTACACTCTTAACCACGCACATGAAATCTTCATGTCTTTCTTGACCCATCCATTCCGTCCCCATCACAGGTCACCAGGTCCCTGGTGACCTCCACCAGTTCTTCACATAAATATGTGTTGAGCTCCGTCTACTTGCCAGGCACTGTCCTAGGCTATGGAGACACATCAGTGGACAAGACAGACAGTCCACTGACCTCAAGGTGGCCCTGGACCAACATGGAAGACAGGCTTTTTTTATTGATTTTTTTTACCGACAGGAAGGGAGAGGGATAGAGAGTTAGAAACAGTGATGAGAGAGAAACATCAATCAGCTGTCTCCTGCACACGCCCTACTGGGAATATGCCCACAACCATGGTACATGCCCTTGACCAGAATCGTACCTGGGACCCTTCAGTCTGCAGGCCAACACTCTATCCACTGAGCCAAACCGGTTAGGGCTGGAAGACAGGCTTTTGTCAAATAATCACACAAGCCCAGAGTGACAAGATCTGCCAGGAGCACACATTTCAGGAGCTCCCTATTCAATTTGGGGTGGTCAGGGGAGGTTTCTTCAAGGAAGTACCATTTGAGCCATTTGTGGTCCAAAGGATGAATAGGAACCCTCTGAATGGAGATGTCGGGCACAGCTTTGAGCAAGGGTATGAAGCTAACAATGATGGAAGCTATTTTTGCTTGCCTGATATCCAATTCAACTTCTTTAAGTGATAGCACCTCAATTTTAATTTAGGGAACTTCCCCTCTTTCACTCAAATTTATATGTTTGGGTGGGGTTCCTTCCTTCCAGAGGTGACCTAGGCACAGCCAGAGCACATTACCATGACCTTAGTTGTTATGTGACATATGCTGGGTCAGTGAGAGCTCTCCCTGGGAGTTTTGCTAAAATTATCATCAAACAAAAGCTTCATCTCTGCCTTGGTTCCTCAGCCTGCAGCTGCTAGCAGCTGTCTTTGTCACATCTTGAGCAGACCTACCTGAGAATGAAGCCAACATAGAGGAAGGCAGACCTAAGAGGTGGAGTAGACTAAGGCCTGATGACTATTGTTTGATTCCCTGGATTCAGCCATGCCTGAAGGCATTCCAGTTATGTAAATGTCATTAAGTTTCTTTTTGTCACTTATGCAAGTCTGAATTCATTTTATGTGGCTTAAAACCAAAAATAGTCCTGATGAATCCAATACTGGATTAAGAAATATGAAGGATTAGTGAGATAAAGGAATAATAATAACCATTGCCATCCGCCTTCCTGACTTCAGATTTCCTGAACAGCTTCACACACACAATTTGTCTCTTTTTTTTCTGTATTCCTGATCAGAAATTAATTCCCCTCTATTTTCATTGCTCTAAATGTGTTTTGCCTACATATGAAAGCAAACTCTGGCTGCCAGGTCAATTTCATAGGCTGACTACTTGATGCTGGAATTATCTCCACTAGATTCTCTGCTCCCTGCCCACTCCCCCATGACCGTCCAGTATCTGTCTGCACATCTCCAGTGATGGGGACTTCATTATCCTACCAGGCAAATAGTTTCAACCGACTAACTCTTACACTGGTTGAGTTCTTAGATAAGGCACACTATCCTATGGAAGTTGAGGTGGCTGCATGCAAGGCCTCTGTGTCCTTCCCAAAAACCCAGGTTAAGGTCTTCCAGAGCAGCGGTCGCCAGCCTTGCGGACCTCACGGACCACCAGTGGTCTGCGGACCACCGGTTGGTTAATACTGTTCCAGAGAACTCACATGCATTTTCCATAGACTAGAGTGATGGGTTCTCTTAAGCAGGGCTCCTAAAATACGGGCTGACGACCACTGGTGGTAACTAAGATGATTTTCAGTGTAGTCGAAAAACTTGGGATGCAAAAGCTCTTTCATACTCATCTTTCTGTAACATCCTTGTGATTTCTGTCCATGAGCAAGTCATAGGACTTCTGTAGCTGGTTTGCAAATGACTAAAAGTTTGAGTAGCCTAATTTAGAGGACCATTTCACCCATGTGCTTATTCACCCGACAAATGTTTATTGAGTATCTCTGAGCTTGAGGCACAGGGAAGTCTAGACAAAGAGATAACACAATTGATAGGAGATTCCACTAGAGAGAGCAGGGCCTGCGCATGGAATTAGACTTGACTTGGTGAGGCGGGGGGGCGGTGGCGGGGGCACTGGAGAGGCATCGAGTGCTGGAGCATAAGAGTGAAGTAGGGTTTAAGAGAGCTGAGGTGCATTAAAGGAGAGAAAACTGGAAGCCAGGAGACCAGCAGGGGCAGTTAAATATTGTAAGTGTAACATGAGAAGGGCTGACACCAAGCAGAGTCCCCAGCACACAGTAGGCACTCAGTAAATGGTTGAATGATGGTTGTTATATTTTGTTATAGTCCTCTCCTCTTCTTGACTTGGGGCAATCCACTGAGTCATAGATTTACAGCGTGTCAGACTGGAAAAGGCCCTTAGCTATTACCTAATCGAATTATTTTATTTTAGAAATGGGTAAACTGACCCAGAGAAAGGCACTGACTTACCTGAGGGCACCTACCTATCTGGTGGCAGAGCCAGGAAGATGATGACTACTAGTTACATTTTGGAGCACTTGCTGTGTGCTCATCACTGACACATGAGGAAACAGAGACCTAGAGAGTCACTAGCCCAAAGTCACACAGTAGGAGACAAGCAGAGATGGGGTCCAGCACGGGCCCAGCCAACACCAAGGCCAGTGCTCTGGGCCATAAAACTCATTATTCTTGCCCCTGGGGCTTTCCTGCCACCCAGACAGCCATTAGGCCGCAGGTGGCGCTGCGAGATCAGGATGCCCAGATCTGTCACTGACCCTTTCCCTGTGACCTCAGGCAAGTCCCCTCCTCTCTCTGAGCCCCAGGTTCCTCCCAGTGTATTAAAGAGATTGCGCTTCCTGGCTGCCATCCCAAGTCACCAGGCTGCTGAATGAGGCCTCAGGGGAGGCCATGCCAGCATCTGCTCCCCACCGCCTTGCCCAGGCCTCCTACTTGCACCCCCATTAGCTGCTCAGTCTCCATGCACAATAGAATTCCATCTTCCAGCGTCTCCAAAATTATAGTAAGACTGGGAAGCCTACCTTCCCTCTAAGAAAACATCTCCTGTGGGGAAACGGCTTCATGTTTGTTTACTGAAGGGAGGTTATTACTTTAACCACACTCCCTCCATGCCAGAAATTCCCCCATTAGCAAAAGCACCGCTGAATTAATGTTTGCAACCACTTGAAAACCCACAATAAACCTCGCGGGAGATAATAGGACATAAGATCATTTTGTTATCCTGTCCAAGTCATGCTGGGACAGGTCCCTGGCAGTGGTCTCACTGCTGAATGTTCAAATATTTGTGTGTGTCATACTGTGCTGGGTTCAATACCTTACCACGTCCCCAGACTGCTGCTTTCAAAGAGGCAACCCCCAAAAGATGGGTGGGGAGCAGCTGCTGAGAATTAGCTTGTCTCCGAGTAGGTGACCCAATAACTATTTCTCCACACCCTGCAGCATTGCGGGTAATGTGCTGGCTTTGGAACTAGACAGACCTTAAATAAGTGACCTCACCTTCCTTGGGCTCAGTTTCCTCATCTGTAAAATGGGAATAATAATGGCATCTACCTGCCAAGGTTGCTACAGAAGGCCAGGTAATGCTCTGATGAATGATAAATGCTCAATATACTTTCATTATGCCGCTGCCTTTCACAGGGAATTGCCCTGTCCTGCCTCCCAGTTGACAAGATTCTAACTGAGGGTTGAAGGCAATCTCCAATGTTACCACCTCCTGATTTTTGCCCAACTGCGTATTATTTTTAGCTATTTTTTATATGTATAAATGTAACATGTCAGACCTTTGTAAGGATTTTTTTTGCCTCATCTATAAAGCATTAATATGTGTGCATATGTGAGCATGAGCTCTAGTTCAATAAGAAAGGGCTAAATAGCACACCACCCCCTTATCAGCTGTGGCACCTCAGGCAAGTTGCTGTGTGCCTGCTTCCTTGGATCAGGAAGACGATGGGTACCCAGTGCCCTGTACCCATTCCTGAACCAGTCTTTGTGGTGAGGGGTATTTGATGCTCTCTTTGGCCAAGCCTGGGTCACATGTACTCCATTTCCATGGAAGCTGGGGTGGGATCAGCCCAACCGAACCACGGACCAGGCACTGTACTCAGCCCTTTGTGTGTTTGAACTCAATCCTCACCAGACCTATGTGGGAGGTCTTATCCTTGTCACCCATCATATAAAGAATAGAGGCTCACCCAGGCAGGATTCAAGTCCACACACAACCACAGTCTGACCAGGAGACTATCCTATGTCCTGTTCGAACTGAGTTTGGAAGAAGCCATCCCCACCTACCCCCATCAAGGGGTTGTAACCAGCTCAGGAGAAAAACGGTTGCTGAACAGCAAAACCTCTAAATGTCCAAATACCACCTTAAAGCTTGACCTTAACCTAGGGATCCCTGGAGAAGGATGCAATCAGATCTGATCTTAGGAATAAGTTCCTTCTGGAAGATTTGCCGCTGGTGCCCAAAGCTTCTGTTTGAGTGTCTGGATCTTGGCTTCAGAGGGGTCCTTTGTTTGGGTTTTCCCAGGAGCAGACCCGGAGACAGGACTTGAGTGCGAGCGGTTTATTTGGGAGGTGCAGGGAGCCGGGTAGGGAAGTGGATGTGAGATTGGGAAGGGAAGGCAACGCTTTTGGGGTACATGGCCCAGCCAGCTACTTGGTGGGCAAATGACACTTAATTCCAGCAGGGAAACTCTAGGAAACAGTGTATGCCGTGTACTTCAGAACTATCCCACCCCGGGGAGAGGGAGCTGGGTATTTGTACCCCAGCTGATGCCAGCCATTGGATGAGGCCTGCTCCGAGGGTGTTAATTTCCTGGAACTTCTGGACCAGTGAGCACTTGGCAGAGCAGCCTTCTGAAGTCGTATCGTGGGGAAGCCCCCAGGCACAGAGATGCAGGTTTCAGAGTGAGAGGCCAGCCAGAGCCCCTGGGGAAGGTCAGACCCAAGGTCATGGGTGACACACTGTGTCTCCTCCAGGAGGGACGGGGTGGGCACTGCAAAGGTAGCTGATGCCTGGTAGGGCTGAGCCATGGAGCATTACCCTGAGTCTACTCAACCTTATTCATTTTCTGGAATTTCTTGCCTTCCAAGAATAAGGGGCCGTTATGGTGTAGGGGCCCAAGTCCTGAGGCACTGTGTCATAGTTTCTTTCTTGGTTATACAGGCACAGCCATGGCCACTCAGGAGAGACGCTGAGAGGCAGAAGGAGTTTATGGACTCAAAGCCTGGCACAGAGCGGGTGCTCCATCAGGGCTCGTGGCGTCCATGCATCTCTATCTTAGGAAATTCAGAAGCGGCAAATGCGTGCTCCACTTTCTTTATCCGCCATCGGAATGGCAGCTGATCACAATATAATTATTTATGAGAAAAATGGATTCAGCATTTTTATGCCAAACGGAAGCTATTGACATTCCTAGAATAGACTTAGGAGAGGGAAAAACCCATTGCTAAATGTTCCTGCAGAAACAATTTGTAATCAGTCAGGCCCGAGTTGTGGTCCTTGCTGGTTCTCACTGATAAGGGGAATAAGTGCTTTGCAGGAGGCAAGGGCTAGAGGCAGGCAGGAGCCGGGAGAGGACTTGGCACATTAACGGGAGAGAATGTTGCAGAGGCCTGGGATTTCAGCTCGTCTGCCCCAGGCTGATGTGGGCTGGAGGTCTTGGCAGTAGGGGAAGAGAAGGCCACAGGGGTTTCTGCACAATCTGTTTCCCCTGCCCTTCTCCCCTCCCTCGCTTTCTCTCTGATCCTTTCTCTTACTTTCCTTTTCTCCTCCCCCCTCTCTCTTCTTTCTTTTCTTAGTTTGAACTCCTTCACCTTCCTCTTTAAAAATACTATTAATTGCACAAATATTTCTAATATTTACTCCTTGTAAATTATTATAATATAGGGCAGTGGTCGGCAAACTCCTTCGTGATCATGGTATCTCCCCTGCCAGGTAAGTATTGTGGTCGGCAAACTCCTTAGTCAACAGAGCCAAATATCAACAGTACAACGATTGAAATTTCTTTTGAGAGCCAAATTTTTTAAACTTAAACTATATAGGTAGGTACATTGTTATTAACTTAATTAGGGTACTCCTAAGGCTTAGGAAGAGCCACACTCAAGGGGCCAAAGAGCCGCATGTGGCTTGCGAGCCACAGTTTGCTGACCACTGATATAGGGTGTCTCAAAATGTATACACACACTTGGAATAATTACAAAGGCAGTGTTTATTAAAATACATTTCACTTTAAAATTTGAGCTACCAGCTGTTAAAGTGTGCCTACATTTTCTTGGGACACCCTGTATTTAAGATAGAAGTTCCTTTTGATCATCCCTCTTAATCCTCGCTCACTCCTCCTCACTTCCCAGATACAACATGAACAGTTTGCTGCATGTCCTTCCAGAATTTTTTCCTATTTGCAGACATCTATATATACCTAGAGAGAATAAAATAGTGTTTTTGCTTTGTGTGTGTGTTATTTATATTATGAAAATAGTATCATAGTCTACTTGTCATTCTGCCACTTTTCAAATAAGAACTTTTTTAAAAAAAGATATCTTAGATCCACAGCAAAACTAAGAGGCAAATGTAGTCAAGGAATGGTAGCATTAAACTCAGTCACAATGCGGCCTAATGATTGTTCATCTGAGCCTCGGGATCCAGCCATACTTGATGTTTCCCTGGGACTTTTCTCTTATTTGACCCTATAAGTCTTCCTCTCTTAGACAATGTTTAGCTTAAAGCAGTTTGCATCAGATTCTGTTGCTTGCAACCTAAAGTTTCCTGGCTGATACACCAGGAAGGTCACGTAGGCCAAGGGTAAGCAAACTATAATCTATGGGCCAAGTGAAGCCTACCACCTGTTTGGGTTTTTTATAGAAATAGTTGTGGCAGAGGCCCTATGGCCCATAAAGCCTAAAACATTTACTATGTGGACTTTCACAAAAAAACATTCAGCAACCCCTGACCTAGATCAACCTCTTTCACCTCTTATTAAAGTGGAAAATGGGGCCCAGAGAAAGTCTTGCTTAAAATTGGGGCAGAGTCAGAACTCGAACCCAGGTCTTCTGACTCTCAACCTGATAGAGTCCTTTGTTCTGTTTCTCCTGGCCCCTCAGCCACTGCCCTGAAATGTCCATGGGCTCTTCCAGGAGGCATTTCATTCATTTGACAGTTGAATCCCTCTCGTAGGCCCAGGCAACATTCTTTCTGCAGCCTTCCTGTGATGCTCCTGGGAGTTGCAGGCAGCCAGGGAAATTGAATTCCATAAATAACCCAGCCTCTCATCCCAGCCAGCCCAGCCTGCCTCGCCTAGGGAGCTGATAACTGGAGCTGGAGCTGACACGGAGGACAACTGTCCTGTTTGGGACCCTTTCCAAATTCCGCAGATAATCTCCTGGCATGGGTTCTGGGACTGAGGAAGGCCTGGTTGCTTCGAATAAGACAGGGCAGAGGTTTGGAGACCACTCCGTCTTAAGGGAACTGAGAGGTGATTTGGATCATCACGGGTAGAAAGCGCTTAGAGGCAGGAGAAATGTGCAGTCAGAGAAGGACCCCCAGAAGAAGTGGCCGAGAGCATCCAAAGACAAAATGAAAAAATATTCAGGAAACCCTTTGCTACCTTGCTGAACCCTCCCCTCCCCCATGTCTTCTACACTTCACCCACAGGGGTATAACCAATCATGACAAACCCACTCCTACCTCAGGGCCTTTGCACTTGCTGCTTCCTCGGCCAGGATTCCCCTTCTCTCAGAGCTTTGCATGTCTGGTTTCTTCTCATCCTTAGCATACTTGTCACCACCTCTGGGAAGCCTTTTCTGATCACCTTCCTTAAAGCTGCAGCCTAACTCTCCATCTAATCCCCCTTTTTTTGTTTCCTTGTGTCACTGGCCTCTAGAATGGTCTCTGGCCTGGGGTAGGAGGAGATCGATAAATTGTGAAGTGAGTGACTGGGGACATTGCAGGAAACAGTTCCGTGGCACCTGGCTCCAGTGCTTAGAGTTCGGTGGGGGAGCGAGAGGCAACTTGTAAAGAATAAGAGAAGACTCTGGCAGCACAAAGCCTGCAGCTGGACAGGTGGGCAAGGCCCAAGGTCACGGCCTGCTACGGCATGCTAGGGAGGCTAGACTTCATACAAGGGTGATGGGGCACCAGGGCAACAGTTGAGCAGGGACATGGAAGCATCAGCCATGGGCTTGGAAGGCTCATTTTAAGGATATGTTAGACTCATCCTTAGACAGGGACAAGGTGAAGGGTCAGTCTGAGGGGAGGCGCTCTCCCCAGAAAGGGGCGGGCTGGTTGTCAGAGAAGCACATGGGGTGGCCTGCACTTTCTGCTCCATCTCCCTACCCACAACGTCCACATCCAGGGCTGCTGTCCTGCCACCGCCCAGGCCTGGCCCCTCGATGCTGTTAGTCCTGATGGCTTCCTGGAGGAGGTGATCTAGAGCAGCCCTGCACCCATTTAAATAGGCTGAACAGGAAGACCTTAGCACAAGATGCAATTCTGCTACAGTGGGCTGTGTGAGCTTCGGCAACTCTTTGTGCTCCAGTTTCCTCATCCGTCAAACAGGGAAAACAGTAACACCTGTTTCTCAGGTTTTGTGAAGATTAAATGAGACAGCACATGTCAAGCACAGAGCCTGGTTCAGGACCAGCACCCCAGGAGTGGCAACTCTCTCAGCGATTATGAGGGGCTTGCTTATTCTGGCTGAAAGTCCCTATAGGGGAGGAGGGGTCAAGATGGGAGAAAAGGAAGTTTGCTGGAGGTTTGGGGGAGTCCAAGGCATTTTGGAGACTCCCAAATCTCTTGTGTCCTTGGGGGTAGCTCTGGGCTGGGTCTGTCCCCCACTATTTCTCTAGGGACCTCTTATCCCCCAGGGCAGCTCCGGAAGGGTCAGTCCTGATATTGGGAGGGGGATCCAAGACGCTGGAGTTGGTAGTTGAGGATGGAATTCTTGCCTTCAAGTCCTGCCACCATTCCTTTGCAGTCGCTGTGCGCAGGCCAGGTGGAGACGGTGCTGTGTGGAAGGTGACAGATGGCCGTAAATGAGGGGTGAATAAAACTGCTAAATCATCAGCTGGGAAATTGAATTGAGCATCTCACCTCCCATCTGTGAGAGCCTCTTCCCTCTGGAAGGACTGGGTGTGGGTGTGTGTGTGTGTGGGGGTGGCATTTGGTGCAGGTGCAGATGGACTCAGACGTGTTGTGCTGGGGCGTGTGCACACACAGGCACACACACACATGCACGCACGCACACACACATGCTCACATATGCTCACACACCCGCACACCTCTGTGCTAACACCCCTTGACCAACATTCTTCTCATCGCATGCACACTCGCACTTGTCCATTCATCCACAGGCTCTTTTACACACTTCTTACATCGTTTTTAACATCCAGGAACATCAACCTACACTTATCCACATCCAGGGCATAAGGCACCCCAACAGGTAGATTTGTGCACCTGCACTTTCTCACTCGTGACACACCGAGATGCAAAAGCTCCTTTGAGTTGGCTTCTCGCACACCTGAATCACAGTGGGGTAAGCTGTCTCCTTGTTCACAGGTATTTCCTGGGGTCTACTTCCCATCCTAGTGAAGACAGGCCCAGTCATGTGACCAGCTCCGGCTCATGCAATAGGGGTGGAGTGGCTGTGTGCCACTTCTGAGCAGGAGCTGTGAGAGCCAGCCAGAGGTTCCTTTGTGTTTCCTTGTCCCTCTGCCATGGTGACCATCAGTGTTCCAGGTAGGGCCTGCCCATTGACTCTGGGTCCTGGGGTATAGTTGACAGGGAGCAGAGCCACAGGTGACCAGTAAATTAATCGGTAGATCTTGAGAAATACATCTCTGTTGGTGTGAGTTACTGAGATCTGGTGGTCATTTGTTACTGCAGCATAGCAGAGCCTTGGCTGATGAAACCCTTCACACACACATACACACACACACACACACACACACACACACACTTTTCCCAGCCCACTCCAGGCTGGTCTGATGTGTGGAACATCAAACCTCTGATTAAGAAGGGAGCAGGGTGGGGACAAGATGAGACTGGAATAGATGTGTGGTTCTGTGATGGGATTGCATTTGAATTATCTCATTAGAAGGGGCTTTTATGCCATCAAAAGATGCAGAGTTCAATGGAGGCTGAGTGGTCAAGGAGCACTTCCTGGGGAGTCAAGAGTTGGGAAACTTGGCTTTGAATCTCATGTGGCCATCCCTTCTCTGCCCTGCTCTGGGGACAGGAGTTACTTTGAATCCAGCAAGGGATGACAGTCGAGTCCAAATAACAACAAACAGCCCACCGGCAACCTTCCCCTGTTACACATGCTTACTGTGTGCCCAGCACTGAGCACACCCATGGAATATGACTACTCCTGGAGTCCTCACATCAGCTCTCTGTGAGGGTGGCTTTGAGATCTCGGGTTTCATTGCATTAAAGTCCCACTGGCAGACATCTGTGGAGGCTCCCAGCCTTCAGAAGCCCGTGCTGGTGGGGGTGTGTGGATGATGTCATGATAACCCTTCCCCATGGACAGACACATCTGACTGGAAGCCCTGGCAGAAGGTAGCAAGTGTGATCTGGGGATGGAGGCCTGGCTTAATAATCTAACTCCTTTCTTTCCTGGTGGTGAAACCTCGAGTAAAGGACTTCTCCTGACCAGACCTCAGTTTTCTCATCTGTAAAGTGGATATAATCATTGCTCTAATTATAATTGAGTTGTTCTTGTGAGGCTGATGTGAGAAGATGCTTAGAGAAGCCCCAGGTAGGGCCGGTCTGGGCCTCTTTACTTGAAGGTTCATTTCTGGTGCTCCTTCCTCCAAGAAGCTTCCCTTGATGTCTTCCTCTTCCAAAAGCATAGAGCAACTTATAGCTGATTTCAACAGACCTGTTCACATTCTGTCATAAATTAGAGTTCACTCATTTGTGAATTTGTTTTAGATTTTTATGAAGCAACTTATCTGTACCAGGTCCTGGCCTGGGTTGCAGAGTTAGCTAAGACAAGGTTTCTGCCTTCTCAGAAATGCCCCCTCTATTTACCTGGAGTGAGGCTGAGGGTTGTGGCCATACTCTGTTCTTTTCAGCTGCCTGGTGTGCTGACTGGCACATAGGTGTGGGTTAGGGGCTGGAAGACAGAGGAACAGAGTGGGAAGGGCTCAGGCTTGACTCAAGTTCAAGTTCTTTCTTGCTGAATGACCTTGGACAAGCTGAGCCTTAGCTTTTCCATCTGCAAAATGGCAAGGTGTGGGCCTAATCGTCTCTAGTGCCACTGGGCTCTGGCTCTTGAGAGTTACTGAGCATGAGTCTATCTTCACACTGGAGGCCTGCTGGTGGCCCAGAGCCCAACCCATGCTCACCTCCTCCAGGCCGTGAGTGTGCCCTGCCAAGGGCGTGAGGGGAAAGTTCATGTCAAAGCTCTCAGAAGGCTGCCTTTTATTCAGAGTGGCTTGAATTAGCATCCGTGGGCTGATCATTCCAGGTATTAATGAGCCATTAAGTCAGAGCCAGTTTTCCAGTGTATTATGTTGTTGATGCATTAATCACTCTGACAGCTTTGAATGCCAACACTGCTCACCCCAAGCAAGTCTGGGGTGGCTACCCAGGGCCCAGGCTGACTGAGATGCCCTGGGCTTCATGTCAGCACTCCAGCCTGGATTCCTGGCTTCCTTAATCTGGATCCAGCCTCTTTTTCCTTTACATGCATCACTTTTCCATACTTCCCAATCCACACCAAATAATATAGCCTCTCCAACTAGAATGGTGGCCTCTTCCCCTACTCTGTCCTCCAGCTGAATGAAATAATACCTTCCCATCTCTTTGGTAACAATAAGCAGAAAGTCATACACACTCAGAATCCTATTTCCTGCCTAGGAAGAGAGGTGTTTTATTTGGATAGATACGTGTATAGTTTTTTGGGGTGAGAGCTCTAATGGGAATGCTGGACTAATTACCACTTGAGGAATGAAAGTTGAGGGCAGAGCAGAATTGCTCTAGCAGTAGAGGGAATGTTTAGAGACTGTGGGGAGAAGAGAAAGGAAGAGTTGCAGGGCACATTCTGGCTGCTCTTGGCTTTCTGGCAATTCCTGGGCCACACCATGACTTTTTATATCTCTGGGCCTTTGCTCAAGCTGTTCCTTCTAACTGGAATGCCTACACCTCTTCTTTGGAGAAGACTCCCAATCATGCTTCAAAGCCCACTATACTTCTTCAATCAGTCCTTTCTGGATTTCCACTCAACTCTGAGAAGATTGCCTCAGAGGCATTTATAATCTCACTCTGGATCTATTTGTGTACACATCTGCCTCTCTGGTAGCCTGTCTGAGAGGCCCTGATGGCAGGGACTTGTCTTATTTGCCACCATAGCTCCAGGGTCAGGCACAGATCCTGTCATAGAGAGATACGCAGGGAATGGTGGGGGATGGGTAGAATTAATCAAATCCCATTGAAGATTGAATAGGTCCTTTGGAGTTGAAAACGTCTACATTGGGTTTTGGTTGTGTATGCCCCCTAGACTGGTAACCCCATGAGGGCAGGGTTAATGTCTGAGTTCTCTCAGGGTCCCCATCATGGCCCAGAACATGGGTAGTGGCTGAGTGGAGAAACCAGGGCACTTGGAGCTGAGTGAAGCCTGGTGGCTGGACCAGAGGGAATCTCTGGGGGCCAAAGACAGGAATAGTCCTAGCTCCTTCCCCTGGCAACCTTCCACCTCTCAGGCTCCGTTACTCACCCAGGCCTGGTGCCCAGGCTCCAGGATCTTAGGATCCTGAACCTACTGAGGAACTAGGCATAACATGTGCCTCATGTCGGACTGCTATATGCAGGCAGGGTGAACATTAAAACACTTCCCCACTCTGTGTCTTTAGGCCAGTGACTTAACCTCTCTGAGCCTCATTTTCCACATCTGCAAAAACGGGACTACGATACTTCATAGGACTGTCTTATTTTCCGTTCCCCTTTCTCTTCTTTCCTTCCTTTTCCTCCCCTTTGAGCTTCATCTCTTCTTTGAGAACACAATGCTGATTCAAGGGAACTAATGCTCTATTGGGGGGAGGGAGTCAGGCAACTGCCAGCCACATTTTTGTCCAGTGCCCCTGAGGTTACTTCATAGGCAGCTGTGGGCCTCCTCCCTCCAGAGCAGGAGTGCCTTCACCGCAGTGCTATTATTTCAACAGTTGTGCTATTTCTCCTCTGGGTAGGATGAGTAGGAGTGTTGCAGCCTCAGCCTGCAGCCCAGGGGCCAGAGGAGGATGGGAAGGGCTGTCCTGGGGCTCATGAAAGCATGTTGTGAGGGAAAACAGTTGTCACAAGGCTTGTGATGATCTTCTCTGCACGGGGCTCACTTTCATGTGTGTGATCACAACAGCTCCCCGAGGTTGCGCTGGCAGCAGGAGCGCAGGAATGGCAGGGACAGCTGGGAACACAGCAAAGCCCATCAGCTTCCCGCCAGGCCCCGCTACCTGTGGCTGGGCCTGAATTCCAGACTCTGTGTGCAGCGTGGGGTTCCACCATTTCTTATTCTCTCTTGCCTCCTGTATCTTCATAAAGTAAGTGTTTAAGATGAATCTGTGAAGAGGTACAGGAACACTCATTCATGCACTCCACTCACTCACTCACACACGACTTCACTCTCTTCTCAACCTGGTAACCAGAGGGACTTTGCTAAATGCAAACCAGAAGTAACCTCCCTCAGCGTGGAGATCAAAGTCCCTGAATTACCTGGCTCTGTATCCCCATCCCCTGGGAAGCCTACCCCCCTCATCTCAGCCACACTGGCCTCTTGGTTGCTTCTGTTCTCTATACTCTGGCAGACTCTTGCCTCAGGGGTTTGTCTGTACCATTCACTCTACTGGAAACTCCTTTCCGTCACATGGATCCCTCCTGCTCTTACCTACTTCAAGTCTTGGCTCAAAGAACTTCGTTATCTCAGAGAACTTTCTCTTATCATCCTGTTTCCTTTTGTATTCTCAGTTCCCTGCCCTCTTTTATTCTTCTCCATAGCACTTGTTGCCATTTAAAACTCGATACATTTTACATATCTATTTTGTTCATTGTCTGTCTTCTCTGAGAATTTGACTATGTCAGGGCAGAAATTTTCATTTATTTTGTTCACTTACTAGCTGTGAGTTCTTGGGAAAATGATGTGATCTCTATGCCTCAGTTTCCTTATCTATAAAATGCAGAGGACAGTGTCCGCAACCTCACAGGGCCACATGAGACTGCAATAAAGATATGTAAGGGGCAAAACTCTGCACAGATGATGGTGATACAAACCCATGGACCGCCCTAGCTGGATTGGCTCAGTGGATAGAGCCTTGGCCTGCAGATCAAAGGGTCCCTGGGTCGATTCCGGTCGGGGGCACATACCTTGGTTGCAGGCTCCTCCCTGGCCAGGGCCTTGGTCAGGGCACGTGCAGGAGGCAACCAATCCATGTGTTTCTCTGACTCACATCGATGTTTCTCTCCGTCTTTCCCTCTCTCTTCCACTCTCTCTAAAAGATCAATGGGAAAATATCCTCGAGTGAGAATTAAAACAAACAGACAAACCAACCCATGGACCAAGGGAAGGAGGCATTACTGGGACATGGTGAGAGTGGCTATTGCTCCAGGAGAGGGCTGCCAGACAGGAGCTGGGCCTTCACAGAGGAATGTGGCCACCGGGCATGACCCAGCAGGGAGGAGCCAGGGGAAAACCCCCTGGGGGATGGGTAGCATGCTCTTGGACCTGAGCATCCACCCTCCTCCTGTCGGCCTATCTCCTGCCTGGCCCTCCTATTGGCTGATCCCAACTGTTCGTCAGAGGAGAAGGGACCAGACTGCTGGGCCACAGAGCAGAGTAGAGGAGGCTGGAGAGTGGATCTGGAGGAGGAAACAGAACATGTCCAGTGGAGGGAGGTGTTGTGATTATTAGTCTCATGCAGGACTGGCTAAGTGATTTTTAGGGCTCAGTGCAGAATGAAAATGCTAATCCCCTTATTAAGAATTCCAAGACAGTGACAGAAGTGAATTAAGCCATGTCACATGCCTATGTGAAATAAATATGACAACAATAAATATGTCACATCTGAGATTAGAATATAAAAGACTGTGACTTCTGTTTTGATCTCTCTCTCTTTCTCTGTCTCTCTCTCATCACTCACTCTGGGGCAAGCCTGCCTCCATGTCATGGGCAGCCCTATGGAGAGGCCACTTCTGGATTCCTGACTCTCAGAGACTATGAAATAACAGTCATTTGTTGTTTTATACTGCTCAATTTGGGGATAATTTGTTATGGTGACAGATAACGAATACACTTTCTCCCTTCACTACCCATGTTTCCTGGGTTCATCTCCCAAATAAACTATTTAAGCCTAAATCTTTGTTTCATGTACAGCTTCTGGGGGAACTAAAACTCAGGCCTTTACCCAAGAGCACCTACCTGGCAAGTGGAGGAACAAGGATTCAAAGCCGGAACACATGAAGTGACTGCTCAAGAGCTCAGTGCTGTATGTATCAGTCCCTCGTGGCTTCAGCCTGAAAGTTCCTTGGTTGTAGGGACTGGACCTTGCTTGGTTCCCTTGGTGGCCTCAGTACCAGCTCAGGGGCTTCCACTTACCAGGTGCTGAGTATGATTTGCTTCCCCTCTGCTCCCTGCCTGTCCTGTGTTATGGAGGTTTGACTTCATCAAGCATAACTCTCCTATATTGGATTGAGATTTAAGAGCATGAGCTCTGGATTTAGTCTGTCTGCATTCAAATCCTGTGTCTAGAACTCACTAGCAGGGTGACTTTGGGAAAGTTATTTAACCACGGTGTGTCTCGTTTCTTCTTCTATCAAGTGGGGATGGTAATGGTAACTACCCCCAGAGTGTTGTGGGAGGATTAAACACCAAGCACTTGGGAAGTGATATATGAGTGAGCTTATTTGTGTTTCTAATACCTTTTCATGCGCATCCCCACCCTCCCTCTACATACCCCGTGGAAGGGCACACAGCTCAGTTGGGAGATGGCTTTGAGAAATGAGAGAGATGACTGTTTTCCAATTCTCAGAGCCCCATAGGAACGATTACCAGACATGTATAACTTAGAATGAACCCTCACCTTACCCTGAAACACAGAGATCAAAAGTCTCTGGGAGTGGGAAGAGGTTGAGGGTTTGAGGGATGAGGGATGGGGAGCACAGTGTGAGCATCATTGTTTTGGTGGGGGGTGGCAAGAACAAATTCTGGCTGCCTTCCCAACAGGTGCTCAGTAAATACCCATCAAAGGATGGATTGGGAAAATGCCAAGACGCACACTGCTGCCTTGAAAACAAGGGTGCATTTTACATAGAGCGGTATCTCCTGGGGATGGTCACACAGCAACACTCCTGAATACACACACATTTCCTGATCACTTGTTTCCTCCCAACTCCTGGCTGCTGTTGATATCTCTACCAGGGACCCTGAAGGCACCATCATTCATATTCATCTCCCACATTGGGTTAGGAATATTGGCCCATTTATGCCCTGATTATGCTAATTAACTACTTTTAAAAGGAAGGGGGGAAAAGGAGAGACAATTATTACCTTCAGTTTGACAGTTTCTAACTCCATTAGCAGTCACAGCTGCCAGAATCATGGTGCTGATTAGTTACCTTGAATTGTTCAGAGACAAACAATTATCATCAGGATGCGCCCCCAGCCTCTCCAGTAGTGATGGGGTCACTGGACTCAGTGATTTCCACCGCGAGTTGGAGTCTAGGGAGCCGAGGCCGCAGCCCACGGGGTCAGCAGCTCTTCCCGTGGTTCACGCAAAGGCAATTGCAGTTGGAGCTGGAAGCCACTGGAGTGGAGAACCAGAGGCCCTGGCTGCTGCTTTCCGGATCCGAGGAGCCCAGGGTCTCTTTCCATGGTCCTGAAACGCTGCATCCTTGGCTTTTGGTTCTGGAAACTCATCCCACAGCTCAATATTTTTTTCTTTTTAAAAGGTATCTTCATAAACATGTTTGTCATTTTTATACTGTCACTGAATAGTTAGGCCCTTGACTTATTAAAAATTCACGGGAGAGATTTCATATACCTTTGACAGTTCCATAATGCTTCTGACAATTACACACTTCATTTTTGTCTCTGAGAGGGGGGCTCTGCGACCTTGACTGCCTTCCCTGAGGTTCTGCTTTTGAGCGGTGAGTGCACTTGGGGAAGGGCGAGGATAAGGCCTCCAGGAATGCTGCCTGCACCCTTGGGTTGCCAAGGGCAAGGGGCTGACCAATGCCACCAAAGGGACAGGGATGTGGGAGAAGGGAGTGGACTGGACCCATAGTCTCTGACCCTTCTGTGCCATCCTAGTTGTAATCATACCCTCATTTACAACCACTTCTCTATGCCAGGTACCAGGCTAAAAGCATTTTGTATGCATTTTCCTCGCCCCATCCCCACCGACATACACTAGAATCCTGAGTAGGAATAACTAGCGACATTTTACAGATGAGCATACTGACACTCAAAGACACTCTTTTGGCCCTTTGCCGAAGTTTGTGCATGGTGGATGCAGGATTTGAACTGAAGAATCTATTTAAGTTCCCCCTCCACGACCCCATCGGTGAAGTGGGCTTATAAATCCTTACCTCATGGTTGTTGTGAGGACAAAAGGAGATGACTCTGTGAAACCCTTGGTACCAGTACCTGATTTCCTTCCTTCTTTCCTCCCCCTTAATCCCTTTACATACCACCCCTGCCAGAGCACATCTACCTCCTCGTGCCCTCAGCCGTTCTCCCCGGGACTGATTGGCCAGGTCTGCAGTGCAGGCAGGTGACCTGTGGGCCTCCCTCTCATGCCTCTGCCTAATGGCAGCGGTGGCTAGACGGTGTGAGAACTCCTGGGCCGCAGTCCGGACAAGCATGCACTCACATGTACACGCACAGTGGACTTGCACATCCTTGCCTGTGCCCTTCATGTGGTGTTCATGTGGGTTCAAACCTTGACTACACATTTACAGGTGTGAACATGCACCTGTGGCTTTGTGTGTGGACAAACACCTGTCCCTGGGCTGCCTGAGCCACCACACACCGTGCTGGATGAGACCGAAAATCATGAAGAGCGAGGGGAGGAGATAGATGGAGGAGAGACTTGCAGTGACGGGGGGAACAATGGAGGGAGATCACCCAGAATTACCTCCAGCACTTGTGCCATTCACTGCCCCAGGCCACTGTCACAAAGGTCCAACCACTCATGGAGCAGACAAAGAAACCAAACCCTGCACAAGGTCACATCGCATGCAGACGGCTCCTCTGCCAGGTTCAGGCTCCCCTGAACTCTGAATCCAAGGCGAGGGTTTGTTTGAGGTGGTTTGTGTGGAAGGAGATTCAGGGCATAGGATTTGTGGAGCAGGTAGGGTGAGCTCCAGAAAGAAGAGAAGCTCATGCAAGGATGTGTGATGCAAGTTGGCACTGTGGCTACAGGGGCTCAAATCTGCCAGCACTTTCTGAGCGTATACAGACCCCCCTCCCCAGAACTGCCCATCAGCTCCAGTCCTTCATTTGTCCAGGGTTTCCTGGGTGCTGACTCCCCTGCACTTCTGAGCTGCACATGCATGAAGTCCCAATAAGTTCCATGAGCACCCTTTGCATTTAGGCTCTGACACGTGCTTGAGCAAAGTGCACAGGAGCCTGCACAGACAGCCTTGCTGACCTCAGAGGCGTCAACAACAGGTGAGTCGGAATCAGAGTTGTCAGATGCATTTTAGGCACCAAAACACATCTGCCACGTACAGTATATAGGCTTCCTTTAGGTAACTCCTTCATAATTCATCTCTGTGCTCCCTGCCCCTGGCAAGACTGCTCACCCTGAAAAGAATACCAGATAACACTTACTAAGCCTTTGCTATGTGCCAAGTCCTGTTCTTATCATTTTACATATATGAACGCATATAGACCTCCCAACCACCCTGCAAGGTGTTGTTTCCATGGTACAAATGAAACACAGGTAGTAAGTGGCAAAGGTTGGATGCAAACCTGGGTCCCAAGCTTGAGTCTCTAATTACTCTCCGAGGCTACCCCAAATCCTGACCTTCCTGGAGGAATCCTGGAACATTTCCACCCCTGCAGCATGTGTCCAGCAATGGGCTGAGGCCACTTCTTGGGAGGGCTTTTGGGCAGAGTGTGTCACCAGCACCTGGCCCTCAGCCTGCAGGCCTCTCTGAGACTGTTCTCTGCAGACCCCTCCAGGCTCTTTGCTCTGCCTTTGGCTGATCACCCAGTTGAGCTCCATCTCACAGCCTGGAAATATTGGCACTAGAGCTGCCAAGAAATAGCTGCCCAGATCAAGTGCCCTCTGCAGCTTGATTTCCAGCAGCTGTGGCAGGAGAGTTGCTAGGTCATTGATAACTGGGAAGCTGGCCAAGCACAAGTGCCCGCTGATTGCTTCTCAATGCATTGTTCCCTGGAGGCACAAGGCCTGCTCTTGGTGGGCAGGGGTCAAGGGTCACCGAGGGAGGCAGATGCCATCAGCGAGGTAGCATGGCATTCTGGGGCACCTGGCTTCCCTCCCTAACTGGGTAACTTGGGGTCCATCACCCTCCCTCAGACTCTTCTGGAGAGCAAAGGAAGTGGGCTAAGCCAGGTTTCCCCACACCGGGTCATCGAGAATGGAGGGGAGTTACCTGCACTGGGGTTGTCGATCCACTTGTCATCAAACTCTACCTCTGAGTCCCTGCTATATCCCAGTGCTGTGCACGCAGGGAAGCGTTCAGAAAACATGTAGTGAATAGCTTCAAACCTGATTCCTGATGATCAGTAGTAATAGCTGTTGGGGGCTGAGAGCTTTCTCTGCGCGAGGCTCTGTTGCAAACATCATTGCAGGTGATCCTCACAGACCTGGGTGCAGAGTGTCTCCATTTTACAGATGAAGAAACAGGCTAAGTTAAGCCACTTGTTCCAAATCACACATCTCCTAGGGGCAGAGCCAGTTTCCAGCCTGGGTCTGACTGACTCCTAAGCCAGGCCTATAGCCTCTGTTACACGAGAATCACAGCTACTGCTCATGGAACACTCCTCTCCACAGGCCCGAAGAAAGGCTTTGTATAGGCATCATCTCTTTTATCCTCTGCAACAATCCATTTTATGGATGAAGAAACAGAGGCTCAGAATAAATGAAGCTAATTGCACAAGACCACACGGCCCAGAAGCGGGGGAGTTGGTTTTATAACCCACATCTAGCTGCCCTAAAGCCTGCATTATTTTGACCATGATAGTGCCCCCCACCCAGACCCCCAGAAGAATCCACCCTCCAAACACAGTGGACACCTGGGTGACAAACCCTCCTGGAACACCTAGCAGGAACGGTCAGGCCCTCCCTGCAGCCCCCGTGGTCTGTGCTCCAGTTGCTCACACCTCCCTCTGCCTCTGCTGGCAAGAGATAAAAAATGGGGTCAACGTTGCCAGCAGGAGAGGAATGAATGTAGAATGACAGTCCCGGGGCCGGCGGGTCTGTGAGCAGGAGGGAGTGGAAATGGGTTAGTGTCCAAGGCTGTGCTGACCCACTTTGGGGCTTGTTTCCTCTCTCTCAGCCTTCCTCCGGCCCCTCCTCCCCTGCCCAGCAAGACTGGGTAAATGGGCTTTCCCCCTCCCACAGCGGAGCCAGGGACCCTGGGACAATCCTTCCCTCTTCGCCTCTGCTGGGGAAAGCACGTGTCTGGAGCCATCGGCGCCAAGGAGACCTGCCTGAGAGATTTCAGCATGCCCATCTGAACAGGAACGAGGGGACGGCTCGGCAGGCCCCGAGAAGTCATTTGGGGAGCTGTTACCGCTGGCAGTTTCTATCTAAACATTCACAAGGACATACCTCAGAGACAGCTGTGAAAACTCTGCCATTGATTAAGCACCCACTGTGTGTCAGGAACTTGACATTCCTTGTAAAGAATTCTTGCAGTGAAGGAGGGACCAGAGTTATAGTCAATTTTCCCATTATAGATGGGGAAAGGGAGGTTCAGCAACTTGCCCAGGGTCACACAGTAGGTCTACTAGGATTCTGCTTCCAGCGCCCCAGGTTTTACCTCTGTCCTACACTGGGGGTCATCAGGTCCCCATTCCAGAGCAGTGGCTCCCAGGCACAAAGAAACTTATTTAAAAATCCAGAATTCCCTGGGAGATGCTGAACTGGCAAACCGGGAATGGGTCCTAGAAACCTGGATTTTTTTTAGAAGGTTCTGGTGGGATTGAGAGTCCCATTTTAAGCAAGGGCCCAATCTGAATGTGGAAGGCAAGTTCTACAGGTCTTAGTGACCAGGGACCAGTGTCCAGCTGTCCTTGCATGCTTTGAATCCCCAGATTGTGAAACCTTAAGAGTCAGCCTCAGGCCTTTAACCCCTTCTGAGCACACATCATTATCATCATTTTATTTATTTACTGATGGGTTTATTGGTATATATACTCCATGGGCAGGAGGCATGCATCCAGTATGGTACGTGGCTCATAGTAGGTGCTAAATAGAATTCTGTTAGTGAGGATTTAAATGATTAATGAACAATCTCAAACCTGTGCTTCAACTGGATGCCTTTGCCCCCGGTCCTGGCTAACTGCCATTTCTGGATCCTTTGCAAGTGGAAGACAAAAGGGACCGACCTATTCATAGTGAAAAGATGATTTTAACAAAACATAAAAAGAAATCTGGGAAGGAGTGGTTCTGGTGCCAGTGCCCAAGCCCATCAAAATAGACACACAAAGGCTGAGGCTAAGTCCTTCGTCCAAATTAGGAGCCATGAGAACCAGCGCAGGCAGAGAGGCTGGACAAAGAGGGCCACTAGGCCAGGGTCAGGGAGCCCCTTCTTCCCCCAGGGAGGCCTTGGGCTCCTCCGTGCAGATGGGACAAACCTACCAAGCCCTGGGCTGCAGCAGAACTGATCACTGGGGCTCCCAGTGCCTGATCCCCGTGGCTGCTCTCCTCCTCTCAGCCACCTGGCGTCCGCAGGACTACCAGCCTCAGCCCACTCCTGGGGGCCCTCGTGGTTTCTGCTAACATCAGAACTTGCTATGTTCCTTGGCTCAGTCAGGAATGGTCATATTTGAGACGAGAAGATCAAGATGACAATGAAAACATTTCAAGGGGAGAAAGCAAGCAGAACTGCATGGAAAATCATCCTGTGCGTGTGCATATGTGCATGAGGTGTATGTGTATGAGCATGTATGTATGTGGTGTGTATGTGTGTGGTGTAAAGGGGGGGAGCCTTGGAAGGTCCTCTCCCAGCAGCTATCATGAGGCAGAGTCGGGGGTGAGGGTAGGATCTGAGTCTGGGGAGTGGGAGAGAAAGAAATTGAGGGAGAGAAGTTGCTGGCTCCAAACCGCACACAGCCAGCCAGACACTCAGGTGGACCCCATCAGTTGCCAGGCAACCATTCCCTCTCCTCAGCCTGGTACCTGCCCCTGGGTGACCATCTTTTCCTTCCTCCTCCAGTCACACCAAGGACCTGGTGAGCTCAAATTCTGACCCCACCATCACCCCCTCACATTTAAACCCATTTATTGAGCAAACATCTGCCCAGGAATGGAGTGGCTGGCAAAATCAGAACTGAGGAAGGTGTATCGTGGGTTTCAGCTTGGCTACTGCCAAGCCCTGAAGGAGACAGACGAGAAAGAAAGGAAGGGGTAGAAAATTCCTCCAGGGCCACTCTGTGCTTGCCACCCTGGGAGTGCTTGCACCCACTGCCCCATTTGCCCCATTTACTTTTCACAGGGAGGGATTGCAATCATCAAACCCTGTCTACACACATGGAGTCTGAGGTTCAGAGAGGTGAAGGAGCCTGCCCACAGGGCTAAGACCTGAGGTTATCTGACTCCCAGGCTCCATGTGCAACTCAACCTGCCTCAGTGTCCCCATCTGTCAAATGAGAGGATCACAGTAGATAAGAGATAATGACTAGGTTTATCTTGCATGCCAGCTCTGATTCATTATTAGAACCGCCTGACCTCTGTGCTAAGAATCCTGAGGCTAAGACTGGGCTCTGTGGGAAGGAGTGTGGTCATTGATTAGCAATGTCTGCCCTGGCTCAGGAATGGAGGGTTATGGTGCATGTGCTCTTTATGAGCTCACTTTCTAAGAGTCATGCCAGCTCTGACATTTTGGTGCTAAGATGTGTTATCCCTCGTCTCCAATAGCATTGGGCAAGTCTCTGAGGAACAGTTTCCACCAGAATCTTTGTGAAGGACAAAACCAGCTGTTCAGCCTCCCTCTGCTCAACCTCTGCCTGCACCCTCAGCCAAGAGCAGCTGTTGCCTAGCAACAGGAGGTGGGTGAGGCGTGGAAGGGTCTGCAGAATCCTGGAATCTGGGAATGCTCCTGCCTATCTCTCACATCCTAGGCATGGAGACCCTGAGCCAGCCTCATGAGGATCCCCAAAGCTAGGGCCCAGTTCCAGGTAATGGAGGGAGATCTTACGATCCTACATAGCTGAATTCAAGCCCTGGCCTTGTTTGATAATCTGTAGATTTGGAGCCTCAAATCTACAGAATATCAAATATGGCCTCACAGGCCTGAGATCCGTTTCTCCATGTGGAACACTGGGGTACAATCATCCCCACCTGGCCGAGGCATTGGGAGGATTATGAAAATAGTGGATCCGAGGGGAGTCTTAGCCCTGGAGAACCTCCTCCATCTGAGGGCTCATCTAGACTATCAGAGATGGCTCAGACATTAATCCCCCACCCCAAGTATAGATGGCAAGCTTGGGACCAAGGCCAGTTCCTAGCCACCTAATAAAGATACTAAGAACCCAATGTGTGTGGGCCTCATGCTAAGCACTCTGCATGGATTATTAGCTTATCAAATCCTCACAACAACCCTGGGAGGCAGGAACTAGCTTTAACTCCACTTCACAGATAGGAAACGGAGGCCTACAGAGGTCAGGTGCGTAACCCAGGGTCACATAGACAGAAAGTGGCAGAGCCAGGATTTGAACCCAGGCTTGTGTGACTCCAGAGCCTGTGCTCTTAAACCTTGACCTAATAAGGCCTCCTCTAGCTCTCCCTTTGTTCTGTGTCCTCCTCCTATCACAGCCGGGCCTCCTCCTTGGCCCCGATGCCACTCTACTCTACACAAAGACATCAGAGGAGGACTTCCGAGGGCTTGTGTCTCCCTCCTCTTCTCCTTCCTCAGGCTGGAGAGGAGGCAGAAGCCAGGCCATGCAGGGTCTTATTGGCCATAGAGTGGAGTTTAGTCTTTATCCCTGGAACAATAGGCAGCCATTGATAGTTAAAGCTGGGGGATAGGGGGAGGAGTATTGGGGTCACATTTGCATTTCAAGATCCTTCAATCTGCTGTGCAGAAAATGGACCAACAAAAACAGCCGTCAACAAAGATGAAAAGACATCCTATTGAGTAGAAGAAATATTAGCAAATGATACATCCAATAAGGAGTTAATATCCAAAATATATATAAAGAACTCATACAAGTTTACATGGGAAAAAAACAGATAATCCTATTTAAAAAATGGGTAGAGGACCAGAATAAACATTTTTTTCCAAGAGAACATATAGATGGACAAAAGATACATGAAAATATGCTCAATGTCACTAATCATCAGTGAAATGCAAATTAAAACCACAATGAGATACCAGGTGTGAGACCTGTCAGCATGGCTATCATGAGTAAATCAACAAATAAGCGTTCATAAGAATGTAGAGACAAGGAACCCTTGTATACTATTGGTGGGATTGTAAATTGGTGCAGCCACTCTGGAAAATAGTATGGAGATTCATGAAAAAAAAATTAAAAATAGAGCTGCAATTTCACTTCTGGGTATTTATCTGAAGAAATAAAAAACACTAATTCAAAAAGATATATGCACCCCATGTTCATTGCAGTATTACTAACAATAACCAAATATGGAAGCAACCTAGATGTTCATTAATGGATGAATGAATGAAGAAGATGTGGTACATATATGCCATGGAATAATACTCAGCCATAAAAAAGAACGAAATCTTGCCATTTGTGAAAATCTGGATGGACCTAGAGGATATTGTGCTAAGTGAAAGTAAGTCAGACAGAGAAAGACAAATACTGTATTATCTAACATATGTGGAATCTATAAAACCAAAATGAATAAACAAACAAACAAACAGACCTATGTGATGGTATTAGGAGGTGAAGTCTTTGGGAGGCATAAGAGAATGAGAGAGAGAGAGAAGAGAGAGAGAGAGAGAGAGAGAGAGAGAGAGAGAGAGAGAGAAGTGGGAAAATCACAGATAAATAATTAGTTCTGGACACACTTGATTAAATGCACTAATCTACAGGGGGAAATAATGAAAAAAGAAAATGGACCAAAGGGGGCCAGAGTGGCAGCAGGGATTCCATGGAGGAGAGTCTGAACTGGTTTGGGCACAGAATGGTTAGAGCTTGGACTGGAGGCAGGGAGCAGTGAGGTGCAGAGAACTGGTGGATTGGAGCCCATTTGAAAGAACAGATAGGCATTGTGAATGGATGGAACAGATAGGCATTGTGAATGGATGGGGCTGGGGGGGGGGGGGCGGTGCGAGGGAGTCTGGGGGCAGAATTGACTGATGTCAGACAAAACCATGGATCCTGACCAGGAGAGTATCTTAAAACACAAATTCCTAGGCCCATCCCAGGCCTATTGATTTTAGATCTCTAAGGTTGGGGTCCAGAGCTTTATTTTTAAAATGTGCTTCCAGGTTATTCCAATAATTAGCTCATCCACGATAGGCAATGGCCTAGAGTTTCGGGCACCCTGAGTCAAACCCCCATTTTAGAGGAGAAGAAACAGGCCCTGGGTGGGGAAAATCCTTTCCCAGGACCACACAGGACTGGCATAGTAGAAAGAGCTAGCAGGCATGAGGTGGCTGATGCGCTGTTCCCATTCTTGGTTCCCCTTCAGGGGAGTGAAGAGCCCCGAGCAGGTTGCAAGGTGGTGGGAAGCACAGGCTTTGCCATTGAAGTGACCTTGGTGCAGATCCTGACTTCACCATCCCCAGCAGCCATCTTGAGGCAGAGCTGGGGGGTGGGGTCTGAGTCTGGGGAAAGGGAGAGAAGGTTGCTGGCTCCAAACCTCACACAGCCAGCCAGACACTTGGATGGACCCCAGCAGTTGCCAAGCAACCATCCCCCCCAACCCCCCCAGACTGATACCTGCCCATGGATGATTGATTACCTTCATTAGCCTCAGGGTCCTAACCTGCACATGGACACAAAATATGTGCCTCAAAGGACAGCTGTGATATTTGCATGTGATAATGTGCCCAAGGCACCTGGGAAGCTCTGATTATAAAGTTCAATCCCACTCCACCAAGGTCAGCCTCATGTATAGGCAGAGGCAGGAGTCATTTCTATGAGTTTGTGTGTGTTGGTGTACACACGTTTGTGAGTGTGCATATGTGTGTATATACGTGTGTGTGTGTGTGTGTGTTGTGTGTATGTGTGTGATGGAATGTTTTGAAGTGTTGCTTCCCCTGGCCCAGACCACGTCCTTCCCCATCATGACCTGCCACAATGTCTAAAGCCCACCATTAAAGCCACATTTTGCTAGGCACTATTTTCTTGGGTGCCTTCTTGAGCACAGAAGAATTTGGCTTTGGAGGAATTAGAGGCTGAGGGGAGGGGAGGAGACCTGCCCAGATCCCACCGGCAGTAGAGGCTGAATGAGGACCCCAGCCCCAGTGTGCTGTACACTCATGCGTCTGGTGGCCCCTGGGTGCCAGTGGGGGCTGTGGTCGGAGCGGGAACATGTACTCCCCGTGGAGGCTGGGGAGGAGACTGGGTGATGCGCTCGCCATAATCAAGGCGCAATCAGTGCTAATCAGTGTGTTCTTGAAATAGACCCAACTGGATGGGGGAAGCGAGCAGCCGCCTGGGTTTGTATAGCGGCAATCAGAGGGAGGCAATTTTAGATCCACGGGAACAACAGCTCTTTGTCCTCACCCAGGGACTCTTGGAGCTCTGCAGAGCCCACTGCAGCTTGGAGATAAAAACACCCCACCGGGATTGCAGCTGCCCCAGGCCAGGAAGGGGGGCATTCAGGCAGCGGGTCCAGCTGCCTCCAAGTGAAGACCAAGTTCTTTAGCATCTTGGCTGGGCACCTACTATGTGCTGGGCACCTACTACAGCTGCTTCTTTTGTGAGAGGTGGACTCCATTTTGCAGGGGAGGGGATGGAGGCTCTCAGAGATGGGGGCTTTGACCTAGGTCACTGGGCTAAGTGGCTGAGCTCTGATGGGCATCTAGTCTGTCTGACTCTAAAGCTTGTACCTATTCCTTTTATGGGACCTTAGGAGACATTATCCTAGATTAAGCCAGTACCCTAATAGAACACCCAGGTCTTGCAAACATCTCAAGGCCTGAAGATTATTGGCCTCAATTTGCAGATGATGCAAATTGAGGCTCAGAGAGGTGAAGGGACTTCAAGGTCATCCAGATGGTGTAAGTGGGGGAGTCAGCATTCAAACCCACATCTGTGAGATGCCAAAGCCCTCACTAATCTCTGAGCTTCTTCAAAGGTCCAGCCTCTGCCATTGCCTCCAGGAAGCCCTCCCTGCCAACTCCAGGTCTGTCATCCCCATCTCCTTTGAATGATGCTTGGTTATCATGGAGCTGGCCCTGGCAGGCGATATGCCTGAGTGACAGACTTTGTGAGTTTTTCAGAGACCCAGCATCATTTCCTCTAATGTTGGTACCACTGACCCCGATTTCCTTCTGGAGTGGAGACTCTCAGGCAGAAGGAAAGCTCCTTGAGAGCAGTCGAGAGTGCGGCGGGAAGTGGCTCCGGTCCACCGTCCAGGAGCACTAACGGTTGGAAATGCTCTAACACAAGAGGAGAGCTCGTTGGAGGAGAGGGGGCAGGCAGCCCAGGCAGAGCCATGGTAGAGGTCCAGGTGAGAGTGGATGGCGCAGGCCAGTGGCTGGGATGGAGAAAAGTGGGTGGATGTGAGAGGTTTCCTGGAGGAAGAACCAAGGAGACTCACTGATTGATAGAATGTGGGGAGTGAGGAGGATTTCTCACTTGTTCACCTGGTCCCACATCTCAGTCATCCTACCTCAGATTCACCAGGAAATCCTGTCACTCTACTTTCCAAATATGTCCAGAATCGGATCACATCTCCTCTTCTCTTTCTTTCTGGTCCAGCTCCCATCATCCCTTGCCTGGATTTCAGCAACCTCCTCACTGGTCTCCCTGCTTCCACCCACAGCACCCAGAGGGGTCTTGTTAAAACTGAACTTGGATAATGTCCCTCTTCTGCTCAAAAGCCTCCTATGGCCCCTCATCTCACATTTACCAGCCCCCCAGGCCCTTTGTGATCTGCCCACCACATCTTTCACTTCACCTTCAGTCTCCCCTTGCTCACTTTACTTCAGCCACCTTGAACTCCTAGTTGTTCTGGTATCACTGAAGATAAGCTTTCACCCCAGGGCCTTTGCACATGCTATTTTCCTCTGCCTGGAATGCTTTTCTCCAGACAGCCATAGGCTCCCTCCAATGCCTTCTCAGAGAGGCTTTCCTGTTTAAAACTTCAACCCATCCCATACTCCATGGCCCTCTCTATACCTTTGCCCCTTTATTTTTAGCCAGATAATTTACTATCTTCTGTTATACTATATATTTTTACTTTTTAAAGTGTTCATTGTCTTGTCCACCACCAGAATACAGGCTCCAGGAGGGCAGGGTCATAGTGAGTGCTCAACCAATATTTGCTGAATGAAGAAGTGGTTGGATGAGGGTGTCATTTATTGAAAGAAAGAGGAACAGATCGGTGGGAGTGAAAGTTAGAGATGAACTGGCAAAATTGAGTTTGAGATCCCCCAACAGACACCAAACAAAACGAAAACAAAAAGAAGAAAGAAAAAGAAATCCAGAAGGCAGTGAGAGATACAGGTGCACACCTCAGCTTCTTCTCCTGTAAATTGGACTAAGAATCCTAGCTCCCTCGAGGGGCATGTGTGGGGAGGGGGGTTGACGGGATAAAAGGGGTGGCAGTCATCAGCAGAAACTCAGCCTTCAACAAAGTGTGCCTGCCTTGCATGTTTGCTTCCTTCTCTCTTTCTCGAACAGCTGCGACAAGCTCCCCGAGACGAGCTCGAAGCTGTTGGAAGGCCATTATTGCTGTGGAGGATACATGGCCCAGATGAGGAGCGCTGCTCCATTTGCTTCTCCCTCATCCTGAGCTCGGCTCCTGGGTGCCCAGATCCTCCAGGGAGGCCGGAGCCAGGGCCCTGCAGGGATGTCTGCAGCGGCAACCCCTCCTTCCCTTCTCCCTCCTGCCATTCCTTCCGACCATCTGAGAGTCATTTCTCATTCCCCGCAAGCCTTCATTTGTAACCGACGTCTCATTGGTAAGAAGATTTTAAAAATAGCTTTATTGATTTTACTTTTTTGGAATATAAAGGCGATAGATGTTCTTTTGTAAAGAAAAATTAGATGGTGTAGAAAAAAAGGGAAAAAATAGAAATCAGCCCAAACCTTACCACTCTGAGAAAATCACCATCTACATTTCAGCATGTGGCCTTCTCATCTTTGTTTTAGATTTTTGTGTCCAAATGGGTTGAGGGCAGGACTCCAAGGTAGATGGAGGAAGCTAGGGACTAGGGTGAGGCAGGGCAGGTACCAAGGCAAGGTCTGGCTGATGGGGCCTCTGCCATTGTTGGCACGTGGTCAGAGCAAAACCCACAGCCTGTCCCACATGCCTGGTCAGACCCCAAGGGGCTGCCCTATGCTTCTCACACCTTATCACCATTTGTGTACTCACCTAGCCACACCATCTGGGATCTTTAGGGAGAATATTTGCAATAGTCACCTTTCCTGTTTATTTGGAGCTCTATAAAACACATGCCATAAAGCCACTATCTCAGTTAACCTTCAGAATAACCAAAAGAGAGTTCCTGCGATTAGCTCTATTGTACAGATGAGGAAACTGAGGCCCAGCGAGGCAAAGTGATGTTGTCCAAGGCATACAGAGAGTTCAGAACAAGGATGCAGGTCTCCTGGCGCTGGCTGGGGCCTTAGGCCTCTCGTCCTGAGGAGAGCGACATGTAACAAGAACGACATTCTAGGTACCAGGCACTCTGGCACGGCATTGCCTCCTTTAACCCTCTCAACGTCCCTGCCAGAAAGGGCTTTTTCTGTCCATCTGCACAGATGAGGAAACTGGCCAGAGAGGTGAAGTCACTTGCCTGAGGCCACACTGCCAGTAACCAACCTTTCAGTGGTGAGCGGAGGATTTAAAAAACAAGTTTATTGATTTTATTTTTTTGGAATATAAAAGTGAGTGGGGGAGTTGAGAACTAATGTAGGTGTGTCTGCCTGTTGGGTTAGTGCTACAAATGGGAGCTAGGGATGGGGTCGGGTGAGAAGAGTGAATTGTGTCTTTTTGCCAAGAGCCACCTCTTTGTCCTTCACCTGGGCACCCAGAGTGGGGCCTCTGGACCCTCTAGTTTCAGGCACCCTCCTTAGCTCCAGTTCTGACCTCTCTGGTCCCAGCCCGGACGTTAGGGCAAGGGCTTGGGTTTAGCCATAGTGCCACCTGGTGGCTGATTTGCTGCCACCAGAGCCTGGGGGTTCATTCTTCCCTGGTAGAGACCCGAGCTAACCTGCCTGGTACAGAGGAAGAAAACCAAGGACTCGGGGTTTGATAGACCTGGCTTTGAATTCCAGCTTCGTCTGTGACGTTGGGCAAATTCCCGCACTTACCTATCCAGGTGTCTCCCCATCTGTAAAACGAGAACAAATCACAGCTGCTGCGGTTGTTTTGAAGCTAATACTTGACCCTCTCCCAGGTGCATGGTAGGTACTCAACAAACGATGCTGTAGGTGGTCAATAAATGGTACTTGCCTTTGCTCTACTGTTTCCTCTGATCCCTCTGTCCACCATCTGACTAGGGGCTCCCTCAGATCAGGCTCAGCCCCACTGCTGGGCTTCTCCTAAGCCACCCTTCTCTGAGGAGGCTCATGTTCCTGCTTAGACCAGGCTGCAAGACCCTTTGCAGTCGGAAGTGACTGGATTTGGAAAGAGACTCAAAAGGCAGGCAGAGAAAATTCCTGGGGGAATAAGAAAAGCCAGATGTTGGCTTGGCTTGACACACGCAGGTGGAGTTTCTCCAAAAGAGCCAAGCCTGCTCTAATCTCAATAGGCGAAGGTCATGAAATCCTTGGCCCAGGCCCAACTTGCCTGCTGCCTCTTGTGGTTTGCAATTCTGGCTGGGCACTCGCCTTCTTCATTCACATTCACACCAGCTCCACTGTCTTTACCCTCCCCCTCTCACCCCCCCCCCCCCCACACACACCTCTGAAAGCATTTCTAACACCCTCCTCACTTCCTCTCTCCTCAAGGCTGCATTCTGCAGGGTACTCTTCAGAGTCATGCTTCCCACAGTGACCCCAAGGACCCCCTACAACTCTGAATGGCTCCAGTGCCCCAATGATCAAGGGTCCTAATCCTTCTTATAATTCCTCGTACCCCTCTGGCTCTGAAGTGCTCCCCATGACCCTTCATTTTTCCAAAGGTCCCCATAACTCTCCTACTCACCCTCCAGTGAGCTCAACCCCTCGCAACTCCCAAGGACCCCAGCACCCACTGAGGCTCCACCTAGTTCTACTAGATCCCTAGGACCTGCCCACCTCCCAGATCTCTAGGGGTCCCAATTGGTCCCTTCCACCCTCAATGCTTCTCATTGGCCCCAAACATCCCCTTATCCATCTCAGTGAACTCTAGCGACACGTCTTGGGAACTATGAAGTCGTTCAAAGTTTGTTTGTGTCAACAAAGGTGTTTCAAGGCTCCTAAAGACGTTCCCTACAGGGCCTCCGCCACCACCAATTGCTCTGTAGCCTTGAGTGAGCCAGCAATGCTGATGGTTGTGGGGGCATGCGGTGGCTCCCAAAAGTAAGCTGTGGCAAGTGCATGGCCTTGGAGCCAGGGACCCCCAGGGCTGATCCGCAGCTTGGCCGTTAGCCAGCTCTGGGACCCAGGATAGTGGACTCTGCTCCTCTGAGCCCGTCTCCTCATTGGTAGAATGTGAACACCATGCTGACCCACAGGGTGGCTGAGGGCATGGTACCACATGAAAGGGCCCAGCATGATTTCCAATACTGAGTCTCCAATGCTTATTTATTCCCTTTCCTGTGGCTCTCCACTCTGGGGCAAGCTGGGCACTTGTTCATTGAAGCTGCTGCCCTATGGAGCACCCACTCTGTGCCAAGACCTGCACCAGGTGCCATCCCTGATGAGCATGCTCCCCGTGCTCTATCGAAGAGACTGGGGAGGCCACCCCAGCCTCACAGCAGGTAAAGTTGTATTAGTAGACCGAGGATGGGGAGGACTTTTATTTCCACACTCTGCCTCCAAAGTCATTTCTTTACTTTTGCTCCAGCTATTCCCTCATCTCAAGTGTCCTCCCCTGCCTGGAGGACTCTCCCCATCCCTCAGGTGCAGCTCAAGTCCCACATCCTTGGTTAGGTGGTTGGGTATGTGAGCTCTATTTAGACCCAGCAAACCAGGTCCCACACAGCTCCTCTGCCTTCAGGTATACCTGATATCTCCTTGGGCAATTTATTTAGTCTCTAAACCTTAGTTTCTTTATATGAAAAATATTAGTAATACTTACCTCTTAGATTTGTTGTGAGGCTCCTATGAGGTAATGCACACATGATACCTGGAACATAGTAGGTATTCAATAAAGTTTAAAAATATATTTTAAAATGTTTTTTTATTGATTTTAGAGAGCGAGGAAGGGAGAGGGAGAAACATCAATGATGAGGATCACTGATTGGCTGCCTTCTGCATGCCCCGCACTGGGGACTGAGCCCACAACCCAAGCATGTGCCCTGACTAGGAGTTGAACCGTGACCTCCTGGTTCATAAGTCGATGCTCAACCACTGAGTGACACTGGCCAGACCAATAAACAGTTCTTATTGCTACCCCTAGCATCCCCTGAGCTCTGGGTTCCTGCTTATAGTTTCTTATGGGGGTGGTTCTGACACTTCAGCTAGCCTGGAAGCTCTGAGAGAAGTGCATGCATTACTTCTCCAAGTATGCCCCACAAAGTGGGCCTTATTCAAGAGAGGCAGAGAAGGCCAGGAGTTGGCAACAAGGACTGACTTTGCTCCCTTGTGAGTAATGAGGTGCCCAGACCAAGAGCTTATTTGATTTTTAACAGCACGAGACGGAGCAGGGGGCTGAGTCCATGAAACGGTGCAGAGGACTTCCAGGGGAGTCCTGAACCAGCTATGTTCCCTATCTGGGTCTCACTTTCTTGCCATTCTATCTATGGCTAAACGGAGGCCCAGAGAAGTGGGTAGACTTGTACTGTGCCACACTATAGAGCTCAAGAAACCGAGGCCGGCAAGGGAAGAGCCTAGAGCCAAACCTAGGCTGCATGCTCTGAATCCTCACCTCGTTCTCCCCCACCTTGCCTGCCTCACACATGTAGGTCTGCCTATGAGGACAGGTGCATGAGCTTTGTGGCAGCTATTGCTGTTGCTATTGTGAAGGGGATTTGCAGCACAAGACACAGTAAGGCATAGTGATCACGACTGGGTTTTGAGGTCAGACAGACCTGACTTCTCTTTCTGTCCTGCTGTTTACTAGCTGTGTGACTCTGGGCAAAGGGCTTGACTTCTCTGTGCTCAATTTCCCCTCTCTGTAATGTGGGAAAAATCTAGATATATAAAAGCCTAAGTGACCTTTACGACCGAACGACCGGAATAACTGGAATGACCGGTCGACCAGTCGCTATCATGCGCACTGACCACCAGGGGGCAGACACTCAATGAAGGAGCTGCCCCCTGGTGGTCAGTGCTCTCCCACAGCCAACCTCCCACAGGCAGCCAACCTCTCCTGGTCATTCCCCCTGGCCGGCAAACCTCCCACGGTCCCTCCCCCCAATCTGGCAGGCCCCCTCCATCAGCTGGCAGGCCCCATCTGGTAGTCAGCAGGCCCCCAGGCCCTGGCCTGCAGCCCCAGGCCCTGGCTGGCAGCCATCAGGCCCTGGCCAGCAGCTGGCAGGTCCTGGCCAGCCCGGCCCTGATTGCGACTGTGCGAGACAACCCCAATAGGCCCTGATGTCCGGCCAGGCCTAGGGACCCCACCCATGCACGGATTTCATACACTAGGCCTCTAGTAATAAATAGAGTGGGGAAGTGCCTCCTTTATGGGGTTGTTGTGAGGATTACACAGATAGCTTATAAAGCACGTAGCACACAGTGGACATTCAATGCATGGCAAACATGAGGAAGGAAGTGTGATCTGAAACACCCCTGAGTGTTTCCAGTTTGTAATCCTGAGTTGAGACTGCAACCTCCAAATAAGAAACCAAGACACTTTTGCAGGAATAGCAGGGAGGAAAATCGGGAAGAAAATCGAAAGAGTATCGCTTTGCTTATAGTTTGTTCATTCCTTTAATTTTTAAAAATGAGTAAGCAGACAACGGTGTGCCCTTTGAATACCCAATAAAAATGTTCATTACGTAAAACAGTACAACCTTTTTCATTTTTAATAATACTGTAAATATCTCAGAAAGGATGTATTGTTTCTAATGAATATCAAAAAAGTTTTCACAATGATGCTTCCCTCGCCCCCACATTTCCCTCCCCACCCCCCACAAAGTTACCCAAATACTAGTAGGAAATTACAAAAAAACAAAGAACACAGGCCCTCCCTCCGCCCTGCCCTGTTAGTCGTGTTAAGTGAGTGAGATGTTAAGTGGTGATGTATGTACAGTGCAGTGCGTGCCAGGAGGCTGCGGGCTGAGCATCCGTGGGAGCCGTGGGGGGAGAACCGTAGCAGCAGCAGCAGGGAGACGCCCTCCCCAGGACCTATTGGGAGAAGAGCAGACAACAGCAGACACGAGCAGGGGGCCCAGCTGAGCCCTGATCTTCCTGGGTCCATTTCCTGGGTCCACCAGATCAAAGAGCTCAGGGAGGGGCCAGGCAGGCCTGGCTGTGTGTGCAAAAGGGGAACCAGAACCAGGTGTCCCACCTGCCTGGGCAGCACTGGACATCCCTCTCAGCAAACGTGGGCTAAGATGGGGGCAGTGCCCAGAGCAGAGAAGCTGGGAGCTTGGGAACTTTTGGATGAGTCAATCGCACAGGTTTGTTACAGGAAACGTAAGCCTCAGTGTGGACAAAGCTTGCATTTCCACCAAATAAAATTGGGAGCATAAAGGAAAAGGATAAAGAATGCACCTTCCACCCTTGCTGGTTTTCTCAGTGGTTAGAGTGTCTGCCCATGGACTGCAGGGTTGTGGGTTTGATTCCTGGTCAAGGGCACCTACCTTGGTTGCAGGTCAATCCCTGGCCCAGGTTGGGGCACGTGCAGGAGGCAACCAGTCGACATATCTCTCTCACATCTCTCTCTCTCTCTCTCTCTCTCTCTCTCTCTCTCTCTCTCTCTCTCTCTCTCTCTCTCCTTCTCTTTCTCTCCCCCTTCCACTCTCTCTAAAGATCAATGGAAAAAATATCCTTGGGTGAGGATTAAAAAAAAAAGAAAGAAGAATGCACTTTCCCTTTCCCCAAATAACTCAGAATCCAAGGTAGAGGCTTGATGTAAAATCCAATTAAAGAAAAAGGAGAGCAATCATCCAGAGAGCTATGGAAGGAGCCAGCTTCCCCCAGAGCCCGGGCCTGCACAGAGGAGGGGCAGGGAGCCCAGGCTGCCCTTCGTAAGCACTGAGGCTTCTCAGCACCTGGGAGAGAGGCTGCAGGAAGGCTCCCCAGAAAAGGATGGGGAAGAAGCTTCCTCAAGGTTCCAAGGTTCTGCTGGTGACAGGAAGGAGGGGGAGGAACGGAGGTATCAGGATGGCAGAGGAGAGAGGAGGGCCTGCCTGGGACAGCCAGGGGGAGAAGATGTGGCAGGGGCTGGAGGATGAAACCAGGCTCCAGGCCCCCATAGCTCCTTCTCCTGAGTGGCTGGGGGAACATCCTACAGTGCAGGTCCTTCCTGGCTGGGACATCGGCCGGATGTGCAGCTGCAAGAAGAATAGAGGCTGCTTCCTAAGCCTGAGAACCAGCGCCCAGGCAACCCCAGCCAGCGCCACTTCCGGTGGAGAGGCAGAGCTGAGGGTGAGAGAGGCAGAGCTGAGGGTGAGAGAGGCAGAGCAGGAGGAGCCCGACAGGGGTCAGAACATGGCTGGTCTCCAGAGGACAGACCACTCACGGGTGAAATCAAACTAGAGTTTTGGGGAAAACACACATCACCACCACATTGTTTCCATGATAAACTTGATTTAAAACAAGCCGGTTGAGGGTGGGTGCAAGGATGACTACCTGAGAGTCTTCAGAAGCATCCAAGATGAATGGCAGATCTGCAAGCCAGCAAGGCATCAGCAAGAATCCCCCAGAGAGGCTGCCAGGCAGGGAAGGACCTGGGGATCGCCTGGCCCAGCCCTCGCATTTAGGAGACAGGGAAACCGGCCCAGGGAGTGGAAGGGCGTGCCCAAGCCACTCAGTAGGACCAGGGGACTTTTTCTTCTCGGGACACAGCCTTGCTGTCTGCAAACCCACTGCTAAGAGGTTGGGGATGGGTAAGGGAGGGTTTGAAGGAAAAGCCCCCCACTCCTGGAGGTGGTGAGGAGGTGGGCAGCAAAGGGCAGGGACAAACATGGGGCATGGACTGGCTGAATAAAAGGCTGACAGGAGGACAGGCATCGCTCCCACCCCACCCGCCCACAGCCTGAGTATAAAAATTTGATCATATGATACATTTTTTTTTCTTAACCCCTAGAAAACACCGGTTAAAAGTGTCCTAGCACAAGATTCCGCTAGTCCCTGTACAGTATTAACTCTTTGTAATGTTACTTACATGATAATTGGGGGCGAGGAGGGGAATGTGACTTTAAAACAGTGTACACAACCACCTTAAAATTAACTTGTTAATAAGTCCTGTGCAAAACGAGCAAGCCTCTATCATTAGGTGAAGTACGCTTTCAGGTGCTCTCTCATACCCCCGGGGAAGGAGAAGGAAGCAGAGGCATCCGAGGTGGCAGGTGGACACTCAGAAGTGCGTCTCCTTCTCTGTGATGGCGGCAATGGTCCCATCGCCCTTGAGTTTGGCGTCACAGTCATTAACCATCACCGTCCGTGGGCCTGCCCCAAGCTTGCCTCTCATTTTCAGATCAGCACTGGGGATCACCAACTTCCGGAATTTCTAGGTGGTTGGAGTGGAGGGAGAAGAGCTGTGTGAGAGTGGTTGCCAGGGCCCTGGGGCCTGCCTTGGCCTCTCCCAGCCTCACGGTGAACACGGGGGTTGGGCAGTGGGTAGAGGGATAGCTTGGAGTAATCAGATTGAGGTCCAGGCCACAGTTCTGCCACTTAGAGCTTTCCTGGATAGTGAATTGAGCTCCCTGGGACTCAGTTTCCATGTCCAGAAAATGGGGACAATGGAGATACCCACTCCTGGCATTTGGTAAGGAGTAGGGGGTGCTGAAGTGCTTAGCCTGTACCTGGCCCACTGTAGGTGACTAGGATGGGAGAGGTGCAATCAGGGCCGACTGCCCCACCCCTTCCCTCTGAAGAGACAGAGCAGCTGGTCCGAATCGCTGAGCGGCCACTCACTATCTGTTTTGGGCAAGTCATTTAACTTCTGTGAGCTTCCTTTTCCTCATCTGTGGAATGGGGTAATAGTACCTGCTGGCAGAGCTATTGTGAGGGTGAGCGAAGGCATCTCTAGGGCTTTCTATAACGACTGCTGGATAAATGGAAGCATTTCCCACAAAAGGGATGTCCTCATGCTGCCACCACCCAGGAGAGCATGTGTGTGTGCCACTGCTCCCTGGGCCACAACTGGAAGGTGCAGAACTATCACTAGTGCCAACACTCAAAGCCACAGCCTCATCCACCTTGTAGTGTGGCCGGCACCGGGCTGGGCACGAATGGAATGGCTATTGCCCCACTATACTGAGGAGGAAGTGGAGGCCACAGGCAGACTCACTCCTGCCACCACAGCCCTGCCTTGGGGGTCCCATACCTCAGCTTCCTGTGCATCCCCTAGGTCCCTCGAGGGAAGAAACCAGGCCAGGATTAAAGAGATCTTTTCTGGGCATAAACCCTTTCCCCAGAAAGGCTGGGAAGATGTTTGGGTGACTGATTTCTCGTGATCAAGGTTCTGTTTTCTCTTGCAGATCCTGCCAGGCCGAAGAGGCTGAACCTATGTTGCCCAAATGGGGTTAACAGGCACGGCACCAGGCTCCTGACACCGGACAGGAGTTAACAGCATGGACTTGGGAACCAGGCACCTGGTTTGAACCCCAGATCTACCATTTAACCAGGGCACAAAAATAACATCTCTGTGTCTCAGTTTCCTCAGGCGTCAAAGGGGGATAATTCTGGTACATGCCTTCTAGGATTATCCCCAGGCTCAGATTAGTTGATTTAGCCACAAATTAGCACAGGATATCTATATTCACAGCAATTCTCTGAGGTAAGGGCTATTGACCCCAATTTTCCTTCCAGATCCTTCCTGCCAGTTGGCAGAGCCTTCTGGAAATGGAGGGGGGTAGATGAACTGACACAAGTTCTCCCAGTAGGGAAGGGCTGGAAACCTCCGAAGACTTCACTGTCTTTCATAAGCCCCATCTCTGTGCAGCAGATATGAGAGCTTAGCGAGACAGAGGGAGCTCAGCAAAGTGGCCGCTCCCTCCTCTCTCGCTCCCCTCCAAGGCAGGCCTGAGAAAACCTGGAGAACTCTTCAGGGGACACTGGCATTTCTAAATACCGAAAGGCCGCTGGGAGGCTGGGTGGGGCTTGTGGTGGCCGAGGTGTTAGGGCTGCAGGCCCACTCTCCCCTGGATATGTTTGGTTCCAAATCAGAATTGACCAACTGCCCTTGACCCACATTTCCTGCAGGTGCCAAGGAGCCTGACTCACTCTGGGAGCACAAGCAGGCTTGCTCCTTTGGGCTGGATGCATAGCTTTTTCTGGAGCCCAGGCCCCTTGGTGAGCAAGCAGGCTAAGTGAAGCCGATTCTGAATAAGCAATCACATTCGGGTGTCTACACACACCCCCTCAACCCCATCTCCCACTGACCTTGTTCTGGGAGATCAAGGTCAACCCCCGAGATCCCTGGCGTGATAAGGCCCACAAATGAGTGCAGCCAGCTGAGTAGAGAAATGAGCCCATAAAAATCAGGGGATGAGAGCACAGACTTCCCAGCCTCTGCTTCACCACTTAGAGGCTGTGTGCCCTTGGGTAAGTTGCTTCACTTCTCTGTGCTTCAGCTTCCTCATCTGTGAAATGGGGACAATACGAGCTTGCACCTCATAGGATTGCTATGAGGATTAAATGTCTCGGTGCTTGTAAATGGCTTAGAATAGTGTCTGGCACACTGCAGTTTGCTAACTGAGCAAGAAACTAACTCAAACCATCTGATCCGCCAGCAGGTGGGAAATGAGAGTAAACATAGAGCGAGTGTTCTGGAAATAAGATGGCTTGGGTTATAATTCAGTCTGCCACCAAGAGACCACATAATGCACCATTCCACTGAGAGGAAGTGTCCAGAACAGGCAAATCCGTGGAGACATGTAGTTGTCTGGGGGTGGGAACAGGGTTAACTGTGAATGGGCTGGTGGGATCTTATTAGGGTGAAGAAAATATTGTAAAACTGATTCATGGTGATAAATGCACCATGCTGAAAGTCACTAAAAAATCATTGAATTGTACTCCCCAAATGCGTGAATTTTATCATACTTAAACATACTTCAATACCATTATTTGACAATTTTTGGTTTCCACTACAGAAAATAGTATGGAGTGTCCTCAAAAAATTAAAAGTAGAACTACTAGATGATCCAGAAATTCCACTTCTGGGTATTTATCTGAAGAAAAGAAAAGTACTAGCTTGGGAAGACATATGCACCCCATGTTCATCACAGCACTATTTACAAAAGCTAAGATATGAAAGTAACCTAAGTGTACATCAATGAACGAATAAAGAAAATGTCTCACACACACACACGAATATTATTCAGCCATAGAAAAGGGAAATCTTGCTATTTGTGACAACATGGATGGAACTTGAGGACATTATGCTAAGTGGAATAAGTCAGAGAAAGCTAAATACCATATGAGTTCACTTATATGTGGAACCTAAAAAACCAAAACAAACAACCGAGTTCACAAATGCAGAGGACAGATTAGTGGGTGGCAAAATGGGTGAAGGGGGTCAGAGGATACACACTTTCAGCTATAAAATAAGTCTTGGGCATGTAATGTACATGGTGACTTCAGTTAATTAATACTGAGTTTGCATATTTGAAAGCTGATAAGAGAGCATCTCTTAAAAGTTTTCATCACAAGAAGAAAACTGTAACTATGAGCAGCATCGAACAGACTGTCGAACCGCAGCGGGAAGGCTGGGAGGGTGGGGGGCGGGATGGGGGGTAAGAGATCAACCGAAGGACTTGTATGCATGCATATAAGCATAACCAATGGACACAAGACACTGGGGGGTAGGGGAGGCCGGGGGGATGTCAAGGGGGGCGGGAAAGGAGACATATGTAATACTCTTTGTAATACTTTAAGCAATAAAACAAAATTTAAAAAAAAAGAAAACTGTAACTATGTGTAGTGATGGATGTTAACTACACTTAATGGGACCCATTATGTTGTACACCTGAAATGAGTATAATGTATACTAACTACATCTCAATAAAAAATTTTGGTTTGCTAATTTTTGGCTGTGTGACAATTTCTCTGAGCTTCAGTTTCTTTACGTATTAAATGAGAAAATGATGCCAACACTCTGATTTGCTCTGCGGACTAAAGGAGAAAACCTGGCAGGGTGATGACATGGAATAGGTAGCAGTCTCCAAATATTAGGTCCTCTTCCCTTGCCCTGGGAATGGGGTCCTTAATGCATTAACGAAACAGCAAGCGCTAACCTGGTCACTCTCTGTTCCAGATCCTGGTCTAAGTGCTTTCCCTATATGAACTCACTGAGTCCTCACAAAAACCTCTGTAAGTTTGGGACTATCACTGTCCCCATTCTACAGATGAGGAAACTGAGGCTGAGCTCAGAGAAGCAGGCTCAACCCCGCTTCTGCGTAGTGGTCATGATGAACACCTATCAAGGAGGATCTGACTTCGCTGAGAGACATATGGGAGGTTGCTCTCATCCCCCCCATTGCCCAGATGAGGAAACTGAGACCCAGAGAAGTGCCCACGGACTCAACCCTGCTCACCAGCCTGTCCAAGGCAGAGCCAAGCCCCGCCCTACACCTCAGGCCTCTCGGGCCACCCTTGCTGACTTTCTTCCTCCCCTCTCACCTCGAGCAGCGTCCCCTCTGTCTTCCACAGCTTGATGAAGATCCAGAGGGGGATGCAGAGCATGGAGGACAGCGCCATGAGCCAGCCTATGCCGTAGCCCCAGGCGGGGTAGGTGTAGACGTTGTTATACTTGAGGGGCTTGTACTTGACCAGAAAGAAGATGAAGATGCTCTGCGGAGAGATGGGGAGAGGTCCCTGGGGCTAGTGTGCAGGAGGCCAGGAGTGGAGAGGACCCATCCCATGGGACAGCCTTGGAGAGGCAAGGCTCTGCCCTGGTCCACAGGGAATTTGAGGCCCATCCCACCAACATAAGACACACAGGGAAAGGACCCCCCACAGATCCCAGGACCTCACTGGGGCTGTGGGACTCTTCCACCCCCCAGGAGCCTCTGCCCAATCAGGATTTTTATTTTTCCTAGCTCTTTCTTGGGACTGGTTTCAAAGCTGCCTTTCAGAACTACAATGGTCGGTGAAGATGCTTTCAGATACTTCCAGTGCCAAGAACTGGGTGAAGAGCAATGGGTTGTTTCTTATTCAACATCAGGTCATGAAGGCCTCTGATTCCACGGTCCGGTCAGAGGGCAGAGGGGGAGCCCCAACGCTACCCTCAGTTGTGCTGCTTTCGGAGTTAACAACAAAGCCAAATGCCTCTCATAGAGGCAGGTCACAGCCACCCAGTTGCAAGTATAGAGCCTGAGGCTCTGAGAAGGGGGGTGACTTGCTTAGAGTTGAGCAAGCTGGTGGCAGAGCACGGACCTCAGGGAGAGGCCCCTCCCTCGCCAAGCCCAGGTGCTTCAGACTTTCTGAGCGCACAGAGGGTCACCCAGGTGATGTCACCTCCTCAGTTTTAGCTCAGCCAGGTCTGGAGTGGAAAAGAGATTGGGTGTGTGGTCGCTTACCGCACAGATCCCGGGGGTCACGACCTTCCAGCACCATTTAATGAGCGACAATGGCCGGTAGCCAATCATGTCTTCGATGTTGTCATAGAAGCGGTTGCTTCCTGTTCAGAATAAAACAGGCACACACCCGAGAATTTGTACAAGACTCAGAGGGAAGGCTAGAAGGGTTTGCTTTCCCCAGCTGGACACAGACAAATCATGGCAGGGACCTGGTTCATTACTGCTTAAAACTCCCAAGACGTTATACCTATGTGAGGTTTCGGGATGAACTATAGAAGGAGGGATTCTGATCTGCTATTGGAAGGATCCCTCCTGACCTTGGACAGTGAAGCCCAGGAAACGGTGAGGAGTCTGTGGGAGAGAGGTGGAAAGTGGTCTCTGGAGAAGCAGGGTGAGGTGCTGGCTGACTTGCATGGAGGCCAGGGCCTGGCTGGGCTGCTAATGAGCAGAGTAGCTGCAAGGGCCAAGTTCACAGAAGGAATATCCATCATCATCAAATGTCCAACTCGTTCCAGGAACAGGAGGACCAGAAGGCAGGTATTTACTGAGGCCAGGCAATGTGCTGCCTGCTTTGCCTACATTATCTCCTACTTGGAGACATAATGATGACCCCATTCTGCAGATGGGAAAACCGAGTCTCAGGGTAAAAGAATTGGCCCAAGGTCATAGTCCCTAAACCTGAAACCCCTCTCTGTGTTGTGGGGATATAGAAGCAGGAATGTAGGAAGGGCCAAGGAGTCTCTGAAGGGAAGGAGGATGAGGCTGACATTGATGGAGACGGGCCACAGAGAACCTGAGCCCACTCCTGCTGTGGGCGCCTGTGTCCTGGGCACTGATGCCACAGAAGTGTGGGCGGGCTTGGCTGTGACTCACCGTACACCCAGCCGATGCAGACACACTCAAAGATGGCCACAAAGAGAAGGCACATCCCACTGGCGGCATAGGAGTCAAAGAGCTGGAAGATGTACATGCCACCCTATGGGGTGAGAGGACAGACACATGGACAGAGAAATGGACAGACACATGAGGGAGCAGGATCAGCCAGCTGGCCTTGGGAAGGGCCCTCTGCTCTGCCTTGTGCCTACCATCAGCCAGGAGTCACATCCACCAGGGCAGACTGCTTCCCCCTAATCCCTAGAACATTGCACCCTCTCCCCCTGGGCACCCCTAAGACACCATCCTCTGGGAATTGTTGGGGTCATAATGATTTTTCTTGTCTTTGCTCCCCAATGCTAGAAACAACACAGGAAATCAGAGACTGGAGGTTGGGCAGCCTTAGCACCTCTCCCTAATGGCGCTAACAACCTCCCTGCCTCCTCCCTAGCCTCAACCTTGCCAATCCTTCTGTGCACCAGCTTTCACAGGGACCTTGCTAATATGCAAATGCAGCCATGCCACTCCACAGTTTGATATTGCCCGTTGGCTTCCTTAAGCCTGCCAATCAGGACCGCCCTCCTCACTTGGCCTCACCACCCCTTACCACCAGCCACCCTCAACATGCTCCCTCCTGGACAGACTGAGGCACAGTCTCACCGCTCTGCCTTTGAACATGCTGCTCCCTTTCACTTGTAAGTTCCTTCAAAACTCAGCTCAAATGCTACCTCCTCCAAGAAGCCCTCCCTGACAGCCTCATTATTTCTTTGGGCTTCCACAGCATGCTTTTATGAACTTAGAATTTAAAAAAGTATTCCCCTTTCAGTTGGTGCTGAGCTCCGGCTGGGAAGGCACACCAGTCCTCTTTATGGCCCTCATTACAGAGCCTGGCTCACAGCAGGTCCCCTGTAAGTGCAAACTGAATTGTATAGAGTGAGAGACCACGGAGGAGGGACTCTGACTGGCTTGTCTACACTGTGTCCCCGTTTTGGCCCAGGCGTGGCACATCGAGGTGTGCAGGCAATTTTTATAGGAATGACCTGGGCCAGATCTGTAATATACAAATCTGTGATGATTAAGTTCAGTGGGAGGCCCAGGAGGTGCACACTCAGCTGACCTATTACAGGGCAGGCACTATTGTCATCCCCAATGTGCACATGGAAAAACGGAGCCACAGAGCAGTGAGAACACTTGCTGAACATCGCCCAGCTAGCCAGTCATAGAGCCGAGGAGTGAACCCAGGTGGCCATGCCCTTAACCACCCACTATACTGCCTCGGTGGAACATAAGCTGAGCTTTAAATGTCTATAAATGAGGGAGAAGCTCTTGCCAGCAATTACTGTGAAGGCCGAGGCCGACACGGCCCATTTGGCAATTTGAACTTCCCCTGTGTGATTGCACCGATATTCCTCTGTGGAGGCAGAAGGGCGACATGTGAAGTCATGGTCTCAGGCAGCCAAGTGTTGGCTTCCTGCAGGGCCCTGGGGGCTGCCAGGCACCCTTGGGCAGCCCGAGGCTTCAGGTGGAGGGCAGACATGAAGGCTCCGAGAGCTGGTGGTGCCCAGGGCCAGAGGCCACAAGGACCTTGCACTGCCTGCGCCAAGCCAGTGCTGCCCATGCCAATGCTTGCTCTTGCAGTCTTGTCCTCATCAGCCTCTTTAACTCGTCAGGTTAACCCCTAATTTGTGTGTGACAAAAGACTCTGCATAATTAATCAGCACTTAATGAGGCCCTGCTCACAGCAGCCCCGGTTCCTCTGCCTGGGGAGAAGCGAGACGGCAAGAAAAAGTGCCACACCATTCATTTGCTCAAACACTGATGATCACTCCCGTTAATGTGACAATGACTAGGAGCAGTAATCACACCAGCCACCTCGCAGCAAGTGCCCACTCCAGCAGGCCCTGGGGGGCTAGAGCCAAGCAAGGTCTCTCTGTGGACCTCAGGGTCTGCTGGGGGCAACGGTGGGAGGGAGGCTGGGCTGAGCTGGGAAAGAGTGCTGTGGGGAAGGAAAGCAGAGGTGGCTTCCAGGAGGCAGCAGCATTTGGCTGAGAAGTAGAAGACGAGGAGGTTCAATGGGCGGATCTCGGTATTACAGCAGCTACTTTGACTGATTCTGCGTTTCCTCATTTCTTCCCATGTTTCTTATAAACCTCTTCTTGTCGCTAAGCAACAGGCTCTCTCTCTCTCTTTTTTTTTTTTGCTTTTTAAATTAATTTTTTTTAGTGAGGGAGAAAGATACCTAATGTCACCTTCCCAAGGTACTTGAAAAGTATTTATGAGCAGGATGGCTGCAGGAGGGGGAGAGAAACATGACTTTATGGTGCAGTCTTAATTTGAGGGTCATGATGAACTCCTCCTCACCCACAGGCCCACTGGAGACAAGAAGATGGGCGCACAGGAGGGCTGGAGCTAGAACACCGCGCCTGAACGTGCCAAACATCATCGTGTGTGTCTGTTCTCAGAGATGCTCCAGAAAATTCTGCTTTGAACTTTAGCCCAATAACAGTAACTATTTGAAGTTACAAGTGACTATTGGGGTGGCCCATGCATCAATCCCAGCATTCTCCTCTGTGAGCTTTATTCCTCCTGGTCATGACAGCAGTGACCTTTAGCTGAGCATTTACACAGCAAGGCACTGTGCTGAGACTCACTGAGAACTTCCGTGAGATTCCCACAACACCCCATTGGGAAGATGAAAGACCCGAGTCACAGAGAAGGCACTAGACCTGGCTGGGACACACAGCTACTCCACTCCAGACTAGGATATGACATCAGACCTGCCCAACCCCAAACCCAGGCACTTCACCCCGGTGCCTGTCCTCCGTTAACACTCACCTCCGTTAACATCACGAGGCCCAGAAAATAGGAGACGACCGACAGGGCCAGGATCAGCAGCTCCCGCCGATAGCCCCTCCGGAAGACCTTCGGGTACATGTCCACCACGGCAGTCACAAGGCTTTCCACACACACAAACTGCATGGGGTAGACACGATGGTGTGAAGCCCAAGGAAAGGGGGATTTCAGTGGCCCTGGCCGTGGCGACCACAGCAAGCCTAACCCTGGCCTTCCTCCCCACGGGGCTTACCTTCATTCCCACACTCACTCACAGGGACGGAGGGCCCGGGAGTAACAGCACCAATCCCAGCACTTACAGGCCTCCAGGACCCTGAGGCTCAGAGAGGGGAAGTAACCTACCCAAGGTCACTCAGCAAGGAAGTGGCAGCGTCAGGACCTGAACTGGGGTCTCTTGACTCTAGTACTCCTTCTCCCCCATGCTGCCTGCCAAAGAAAGGCCTATGTGCTGGGCCCTGTCCTGGGGTCAGTGACGTAAATGAGATCCAGCCTCTGCTTGTGAGGAAGACAGGAGTCCCGAGAGCTGAGTGCTCTGTGGGCAGCAGGCTCTGGTCAGTCTCTGCGGGCAGGCAGCACTTGACTTGTGACAGTCCCCCATCCTTTGCTTCTGGGTGGAGGCAATTAGAGCTAAAGCAGCCCCCAGTCCCTGTGTTGCCATGGCGTGAGTCTGGGGTGGGGAGGGGAGGGGGAGTGAGCAGAACCATTTCTTGGTCCCAAATCCTTTATGATTCATTTTACCTCCTCAGGAAAGGCACCTGCATCCTCATTGTGCAAAGGGACTATAGCACAGAGAGGGGAAGTGATTAGCCTAGCGTTACACAGTGGGCAAGAGGTGTGGGGCAGGGACTCAAAACCAGCCCAGACCCCAAAGCCGAGGCTCTACAGCAAGGTTCATCCAGGACTGAACCCAGAGAGACATCAGAGCAGGTTCACTAACAGGCACACAGACCTGGGTGCATGTCCCTGTAAGCTACTTGGCATCTCTGAACCTCAGTTTCTTCATCTGCAAATGAGAATAACAAAAGGAGCCCCCAGCCTGTGTGGTTATTGTGACAAAGAGCTGAGGACAGAGCCCAGGCACAAAGCAAGTACAGCATGTGGGGGTGAGCAGAGCGGCCATCTGCCCTCCATGCCAAACCCCCTCACCCCCTGGCAAACACAGCATCTCAGCCCAGTTGCTGGCCCAGCTCAGCCCAGGGACTCACAGAGCCAAGGCCCCACCCCACCTCCCTGCGCCCAGGCGAGCCTGTCCCTGACTCACACAAGCCGAGACCCCTTCTGAGGCCTCTACCACAACAATGAGGGGAAGATTAGGAACGACAATGGAGGGAAGATTATCAGCAGAAACACCCGGTACTTCAGCAGCTTGGCCTGGCTTAGCAGTTTCTGAGAAACCATTCAGGGGAAGAAACTGGACTTGGATGGGTTGACAGACACACCAGCCATGGGGCTTGGTGCAAAGTGACTCGCACAAGGTCATGGTGATGAGCAGCACCTTGCAATAGACCCCAGTCTGATAGAAGAGCCAGGCGTTGCCTGGAGGACATTCTCTGGGGCTCTTAGGGGAACCAGCTGCGATGGAGCAGTGGGGCAAAGGTCGATTTCTGGGACTGAAGAGCCACTGAAGGCTATAGGATTCTGGCTGAAAAACCAGGAGAGGATTGGGAGGACAGGCTGGGGGAGTGTTACAGTGTGAGAGGATGTAAGTGCATGCATCTGTGTGAGATACATGACAAACCGCTAGTCCTAACTATACACCCTTCACTGAGGAAGGAAGACTGCCAAGTGTAGGGCGGGTTGAGACAGCCCTATAGGAACTGACAACAGAAGCAGGCAGGTGAGATGTGGGGAATGGGGAGCTGGTGGTGGCACTGAGGACCAGGGGGCTGCCTGGGGGATGTCATGGTGGCCTCAATACAGAGATGCAGGAGGAGAGGAGATGCTTTCCTATGTCCCTGGTTGAGACAGGGACACATGCTAGTCGGGCTAAGATATCTCTAATCACTGCCCACCTCCTGAGCATTTCTTCTGCTTTGCCAGGTGGTACCATTGGTATTTGCCAGAATGGAAGTATTTAAGAGTGTTTAAAAAACTTGAACTGGGAGTTGGGAATTCCAGGTAAGGAAAAGACTGTTTGGGAAGACTTGGAGGGACCCAAGTAGCTATGTTTGCGGGTGATTGTGGAGGCCACCTAGGGGATAGAGGGTGTGCTGGCAGGAAAGCAGGGTGGGGACAAAAGGCAGGGCCCTGATGACCAGGACCAGGAGGTGGTGACTAGGCCCAAGAGCCTCCCTGCCCTCCCGGCCTGGGCTGCCCCCTTCCTCCAGCACCTTACCTGGCTGTCCAGGCCCAGGAAGATGAGCATCATGAAGAACAAGGTGGCCCACAGTGGGGACAGAGGCATCATGGTGACAGCCTTGGGGTAAGCAATAAAGGCCAGGCCAGGGCCTGGAGAGGAAGCAGAGAGAGAAGGTGCTGGGTGGAGTTCAGTCCCTCATTCACTGTGATTCTAATCCATCGTGTACTGATGCTTCCTTTGTGCCAGGTGTTGCGTCTAACTCTCACTCAACTCACTTAAATCTCCCAACCACCCCAAGTGGTTGGTACTATTATGATGCCCATTTTGCAGATGAGCTAGCAGAGGCATAGAGAGGAAAGCCAGGGTCTGCAAGGGTCAGGATTCAAACCCAGGTTGGTCTAACACAGCCGTGGGCAAACTACGGCCCGCGGGCTGGATCCGGCCCGTTTGAAATGAATAAAACTATTGAAAAAAAAGACCGTACCCTTTTATGAATGATGTTTACTTTGAATTTATATTAGTTCACACAAACACTCCATCCATGCTTTTGTTCCGGCCCTCCGGTCCAGTTTAAGAACCCATTGTGGCCCTTGAGTCAAAAAGTTTGCCCACCCCTGGTCTAACACATAGACCTTTCTCTGAACAGACCTGTCTCTACTATTATCATCAGGGCGAGAAGCATTCTTATGAAAATGCAGGTTCTCAGGCCCAACCTAGATATTCTGACGTGGTCAGTCTGTGGTGAGGCACATTCTGCCTGGCCACCAGTGGAGGACCCGAGAGAGCACCTCACAGAGGTGCTGTAAGGACTTGGTGAGGTGGCGTATGAGAGACAACCGCCCCAGGACGACGCCCAACCAACTGAGCCGCACCCGTCAGGGCCCACTGGACATTCTTGTCGGAGAAAAACCATTTTAGACTTATCTCAGATGAGAATCTAACTCTGTCATGTAAACACAAACGATTTTTGTACTTTTTAATAAATACTGAATTTTTCCATAATTCAAACATCATGCAAATCAAGGAAAGAATTATTCACCATTTTGCACACCTCAGTAGCAATAACCCTGCCTATAGTGTGATACAAACACACAGCAATCTATACTTAAGAATGTCACACTTGCCGAAACCGGTTTGGCTCAGTGGATAGAGCGTCGGCCTGTGGACTGAAGGGTCCCAGGTTCGATTCCGGTCAAGGGCATGTACCAGGGTTGCGGGCACATCCCCAGTAGGAGATGTGCAGGAGGCAGATGATCGATGTTTCTCTCTCATCGATGTTTCTAACTCTCTATCTCTCTCCCTTCCTCTCTGTAAAAAATCAATAAAATATATTAAAAAAAAAAAAAAAAGAATGTCACACTCATGAATCTGCATCTAGAAAAGGAAAGGGAGAGAGAGGCTCTTTGAGCAGTAGGAACAGCATGTGCAAAGGCTCTGGGGTAGGAGGAAGTGAGCTATGTCACAGAAGTGAAAGCTGGCTACTGAGGTGGGGCACAGAGAGCATGGGGGGAATGCAGCAGGTGAGGAGGGTGGGGAGGCCAAAGGAGCTGGGCAATGCAGGAGCATGGGGCCATGCTAAGAGGTTAGCTCTTTGAGGAGCCAACAAAGGCTTTATATTAGAGAAGGACAGGATCAGACTGACACGGTGGAAAAAATTACTCTGCAGGGTAGCATGTGGAATAGAGGGGTCACAGTGGAGGCAAGAAGGCCAGTGAAAGGTGCCTGCAGTCATCCAGGTGAGTGGTGATGGTGGTCTGGGCTGGTGGGGACAGTGGAGTTGGGGAAGAGTGGATGAGGAGGAGCAGCGTTGAGGAGGCAGAATCTACACAATGAATGAGGCTGTCACAATGAATGCGGGCATGACTGGCATTAAGTAGATGAAGGCCAGAGAGGGCAGGCGCCCTCTGCTACTCCCGAAAAATGTCCCACCAGAGATTATTATTTTTTAATGTTTTTATTAATTTTAGAGAGAGAGGAAGAAAGAGGGAGAGATGCTTAGATTCTGGAGTGAGGAGGTGTCAATGTTTCTCTCTCAGGTAATTCCCAGGATCCTATTAGAGGACAGATGGTGGATCACCTCCTAAGACCTGACCCAGGAGAATGTGCTGAGGAGAAAGAGAGTATTTTCAGTGTAACCACCACCCAACACCTCACCAACCTTTGGCACTTACCTGACTCTGCCACCTCGGCAATAGGTACCCCCTGCTCATATGCCATGAAGCCCAGGACCGAGAAGATGGCAAAGCCGGCCACGAAGCTGGTTCCGCTGTTCAGACAACAGAGCATGATGCAGTCCCTGTGGGGAAGCAGTGAGAGGGGCTCAGGTCAGAGGGGGTGGCACAGGCTGGAACATTCTGTCTGAGCACCATGCTGTCTTGTGTGTGGGCAGGGCAGTGAGGGCACAGATAGAACCATTTGCTGATGAAGCCCTTGTGGTTCAGAGGGGTTAGGTGGCTGGCCCATGGTCACACAGCTTCTGCTGCGCTTCTAGATGATAAGTAGGTCACAGACCAGAACATGGAGAGGGAGTGGGAAGGGAGGCAGCAGAGAAATGGCAAATGGGAAAACGCACAACTAGCAAGAAAACACTTGGAAACAAACCACTGTCTCCCCTCCAAGTCCCTGGCGGGAGAGAAAACCATGGAAAGCAGGAGAGGACTGATTTTCTGAGAAATGGCTGCTTCTCAGCCAGGGAGCACCCACGGGCTACATACTGCAAGCTCCCCACAGCCTCAGGAGAAGACATCCCTCCTGGCCAAGCTTTCTACCAGAGCAGCAGCCACAGACCTCACTGCTCAGTCCCTGCTCTGCTGCTGCTAGAAAGCAGCCCTTCCAGGTAAGCCCTCATAGATTTATCGGATCAGTGACCGTCCCCTCTTCTAATGTCACAATGAGCACTAGATTAAGAACAGATTCAAACTCTCACCTCCTCTTTTCCTGACACTATACTTTTTGTAATACAACCAAAGGGTACATAAATGTCGGTGACTGTTACACCCTGTTGTCTTGTAATGGCTCTGAGAATCAAGGGCATAGTGGAGAGAGCACTAGATGGGCTCAGGGTTCCAATTCTCTCTGCAATATATTTTCTCTGGTCCTGATCTCACCAGCTATAAGACAAGGTGCTTGGGTAGATTCAATCTATTGAGTCTTGGGTCTTGTGACAGATTAAATCATTTTCCAGCAAGGAGCTGACCCCTACCTTCTTCCTTGAGCTGGAGAATATCTGACATGTAACTTGCTTTGACTAATGGATATTAGCAAATATAATACAAATAGGGGCCACAGATATACTAGTACTTGTGTGATTTGATTTGTCCTTTATCCCTTCTGTGATTTGCCATGGGAAGAACTTCCACAGGAGAACTGCTGTCCCTGCAGCCTGAACCCAGAATGTACCCATGTAAACCAGACTTGAGCCTGGCCTGGACCCTGGAGCCAAACCGGTTCAACCCACAGCCCTAAGGAGAGCTTCCCCCGCTGACCAGCAAACTTACGTGCAATAATAACAAATGCTTGCTGTGGTAAGCCACTGAGTTTTGGGGCTGTTTATTACACAGCATTATTGTGGCAGCGAGTGACTGCTACAGGTTCCTTTAAAGAACTCTCCTGGCAGTGTGGACGTAGGATGGACTGGTAGACATGGGGACTTTATCTGCAAGCCTGATGTACCACCTCTCAAAAGGAAATTCAGCTCACCCCAGGGTCAGGCAGAGTTACTCCTAGGATTGGAATAAATCTGCTCCTCATGCCTGTTTCTTGACCCTGACTTATCCAACAGTGGGAAACAAGGTGGTATTGGCGAGGAAAACGTTTTCTCCATATCCTCTGGAATTCTGTATCATTTGGATTTGCACTGTGTCCAGTCCTGTGCTAGGGTTTTTTGAATATCGTATCACAGAATCCAGAGGCTCAGGGAGGAGGTTTCATAGTCATCAGGTGGTAAAGTTGAGATGTGCAGCCATTTATCTCAGATACCAAAGCCCAGGCTTTTTCTACCAGTTACACAAAAAAGATTCTCCCTAAGAATTTAGACTTCCAAACCCTAACTTGTGGATAACTGTCTCTGGGCATCATATGGTTGCTGAGAAACAACTGTTCCTTATCACAAAGTCCCCATCTTGCCCCAGAGGCCTCATGAGCGTTTTCCTTACACCACAGGGAGGCTCTGAGATGACCTGAGGTCCCTTCCAGTCCTGTGCCCTGCAGCCCCCACCCTCAGAAGCTTAGCTGCGTGAAGGGAGAACTTTCCCCACCTGGTTTGCTCTGTCTCCATCCCTCTAATTCCTCCCCCACAGGGAACCTTTTAGGTGAAAAGCTTATGTAACAAGTGCTGTGAAATTGGCAGCAGCTGAGCCAGCTTTGAAGACCTCCAGAAGCTATTATGCTGTCAGAAGAGAGGGTACTAATTTACTCCCTCTGAGTTGGGAAGACCTGCTAGCAAACAATTTGGAAAAGGAAATAAAACAAGCCTTCCTATTTGGCAATGTCACTTAGGGGACTGAGTTTCCTCGGCTGATGGGAGGAAGAGAACCCTGCCTGTTGGATGGGGAAGCAAAAGGGACGATGAGGGACCAGCATATTCACCCATGTGCTCAGTGGGGAAGAAAGTTGCCCCTGCCTCTAGACCAGGGGTGGGCAAACTTTTTGACTCAAGGGCCACAATGGGTTCTTAAACTGGACCGGAGGGCCGGAACAAAAGCATGGATGGAGTGTTTGTGTGAACTAATATAAATTCAAAGTAAACATCATTACATAAAAGGGTACGGTCTTTTTTTTTTTTTTTTTAGTTTTATTCATTTCAAACAGGCCGGATCCGGCCCGCGGGCCGTAGTTTGCCCACGGCTGCTCTAGACACAGCCTGACAACCAGGCAGCCTTGGCCGAATCTGCACCAACTGCTGTAGCTGAGAAAGAACTGGTCATGTCTGGTAATGAGGAATAGAAAGACCAGGTTCAAAGCCATATTCCATCACTGGCAATGGGAACACAAGTGACGTACCCTCGGGCCTCAGTTTCCTCATCTGCATAATGCTGTGGCCCTTCCATGCTTCCTTACATGCCAGCCGGCACGATGCTTGAGGGATGATGGCACAAGAGAAGAGCCAGTCCACATGAGCTGACAGCCTAGCTGGAAGTGACTGACAGTGACCAAGTGATTTCCTTAGTGCCCCGCACAGAGGGCCAGGGCTGAACACTGGCTGCTGAAGTGCTGACAAGTGTATGCAGACAGCATCCCTCTCCAGTATCCCAAGGGGGTCACACTCAACCTGGACTTGAGGTTGCTGTGCTGCTCTCCCTGTCCCAAGGCCTTTCCCTTCCTATCCATGGTTACCACTTTGTGTTGTGGCTCACTGAGGGCTTTACCTCTCACCATCCCTCAGACCCCGCTCCCCGAGAACACCATGGAGGTAGAAAGGCTCTTATGGACAACCTGGCTTGGCCTCTGTCCAGCCATACCCAATTACCTGTCTACCCAAAGGCCCACAGGGACAACACAACTTGCTGCCTAATTGTGTACTGGATTCCACAACAGCTTTTCTTTTCTGCATGTTGAGCCTTTCATTCCCCAAGTTACAAACTATAGACTTGGGCTATGCCACTGCTGCCTGTATCTCCCAAGGTACCAATTCTGGTGTCTCACACTTGATAGACATGTAATGCACACAGCCGACTGAACAAACAGGTTAATAAAGTATCACGAAGCTAGCTTTCCGAGAGGATGACACCCCCTGACCACCAGGGAGGGAAGAGAGGCTAGACATTCAGTTCTATCACCAATGGCCAATGGTTTAATCAATCATCCCTATGTAATAAAGCCTCACACACATGCACACAACGCCAAAAGGGTGGTATTTAAAGAGCTTCCAGATTGGTGAACAGGTGGAGATTTGGGGGGAGTGGCACTCAGAGAGGGCATGGCAGCTCTATCCCCTTCCCCACCTCCCCTGCCCTATGCATCTCTTCCATCTGGCTGTTCCTGAGTTACATCCTTTTATAAGAAACCAGTAATCTAGTGAGTACAATGTTTCCCTGAATTCTGTGAGCCATTCTAGCAAATTAATTGAACCCAAATAGGGGGTGTCATTGGAACCTCCAATCTATAGCCAGTCAGTCAGAAGCACAGATGACAACCTGGACTTGCAAGTGTGGTCTACAGGGGGGAGGGGCAGTCTTGTAGGACTCAGTCCTTAACTTGTGGAACTTGATGTTATCTCTGGTGCTATCTCTGATACTGTCTACAGTGTCAGAATAGAGTTGAGCTGAAGGACACCCAGCTGGTGTCTGAGAATTGCTTGGTATGTGTGGGGGAAAATCATACACCGGAATTTTATTCCTAGTTTTAGAATTGTTTCCTCTTAAAAAATATTTAACTCTTTAATCAATCTGAAACTTATTATGATGCATATACAAGACAAAGTATGAGTATCTATCTTGATTATCCCCTCCAATACTTCCGCTGTCTCAGAATCATTTGCTGAAAAATCCTTCCTTTCTCAACTAGCCTGTGATCAGAGGTGGCTTCATTGCCGTTATTCCATGAGTTTATGCTGGAATAAGGAGCTCTTGAACTCTAAGGAAGAGATGTGCTATCCAGCCATCCCGAAATATTCACCTACTGGGACCAGGCAGTAAGTTCAGGCCGAGTGGAGAGCTCTCAGGGTTTGGTGAAAGCCGACAGGGCCCGGGGAAATGCTTACCTGTAGCAGTTGTTGTTGTAATTGTTATAACTTCCCAGAGCAGTCAGACAACCCAGGCAGATGGCATAGGAGAAAAAGATCTGCGTTCCAGCATCTACCCAGACCTGCAGAAAGGCACAAAGAAGTTGGCACAGACAGAAGTCGGCTCTGTTCTCTGAAATGCCCCATCCACACCCACCCTCCAATGAGACTAGACAAAGGGATACCCAGAATTTTTCAGAGGTTATGGGTAATAGTTCACTCAATATTAAGAACTTGGATGTATAGATCCCAACTGTGAAACCATGGAAAAGTTACTTAACCTTTCTGAGGCTTAGTCTCCTCATCGGCAAAGTAAGGAGTGAACTTCCCCTTCAGGCGTGTGAGAGGATTCATGCGATATGGAGTGTCGCTCCTGAGACTGGAGCATACTCATTGGCCTGCTTAAACCAAGATGAGTGATTTTTCTCCTTTGTGATTAAGACTACCATGGGAAGACTGTTAGAGGATTCTGTTCAGGGTTTCCTATTGGCCAGCTATGCCAATGAGCATAAGAAGTGGCAAAGGGACAGCAAGAAAAGGGGAGGGCCCACCAAATCTTTATCACCTTTCAAAATACGGGCTTCTTATGTGGTATATATAGAAACTACTTTCTTATTCTTTAAGTTCCCCTCTGACAAAAACTGCTGTGGACAGCATGACATGCACAACAGGAATTACAGTGGCATTTCTAACACTTTTCTCTTGGGCTCTTCTTGAACTCCTAGAAGTTAGCAAGGAAAACCCACAACTAAAACCCAAAATGCAGCCGATGAGATGGATGCTTTAGAATCAAGTGCCATCTAGAGAACAGGGCTTTGCACTAAATACAAACACTAGCAAATGTTTATTAAACACAACGTGCCAGGCACCGGTGCTGAGTCCTGTATGCGTTACTGCACTTGAATATTCACAGCAACCCTACACAGAGGTGCTTTTATTAGCCCCTTTTTACAGCTGAGGAAACTCTAAAACAGAGAGGTTGAGTAACTTGCTCAAGACCACACAGCTGGGAGTGGAAGACACAAGTTCATGGAGACCCACCTTAGAGAAGCATGCTTAACCAATCCCACAATTTCAGAAGTCTTCAGGCGTGACCTTTCACTCAACACAAAACGCTCTTCTGAGCACTTCTGACAGAACAGTTTCTACTTGATTACTGCCAGTGACAGGGAGCTCTCTCTTCTTCTTTAGAGCATTTTAACCATTAGAACATTTCTTAAAATGAGAGCAAATCTCTCTTCCTGTGTTCCTAGTCCGGGAGCCTCCCGGACCACATCTATCTCTTCCATGTGGCAACACTTTCAAGATCTGAAGAAAACGTCTGTGCCTCCTGGACCCCAAAACTCTCCCTTTTCCAGGCAAAATGCTTCTATTTCCTCTTTCTTAGGGAGTTGATTACATAGTACAGGACACTCTTCCCTGGGTTTGCTTGATTTCATTAAATCATTCAACAAGTAGCTATTGATCATAACATTGCTTCTCAACCTATGAAATGAATACTTTCCCCCTCTAACATAGGGTCGTTGGGTTTAGTGTCTTAGAGCTAAAGGAGGAACTTAGGGAGAGCTCTTTCAATGAAGTGTGTGTATTGGAGGGATGGGGGAATGCCAGCAGGTCAGAGTGGGCTGAAATATGAGGAGGAAATGAAGGTGGGAATGTAAAAAAACATTAAGAAATTTTGCCTTAAAGGGGAGATGGGAGATGAGGTAGTAGTGAAAAGGTTAGTAAAATTTAGAGAGGACTTATTTTAAATGGTGGAATCTTAAGGATGCTTAAATGTTAATAGGAAGGGTCCAGGGCAGGGAAAGTGTTTAAGATTTAGAAGAGAAATTGATATGTTTCAAAGTTCTACTGTTGTTTCCCCATTTGCTCCCTCAGTGGATTCCCTTTACCCAAATTACCTGTGTTGAGTATCAAATCCTAAGAGAGAGAAAATACATGTAACTTGCCTGGAAAAGGGAGAATTCCAAGGTCCAGGGGGCACTGGTGCTTTCTTCAAATCTCAAAGGCCAATAAAACACATGGAAAAGCAAAACACAGTACAGCTGCTGCCTCAGGAAACAGCTCACAGGAGATGCCCGCAGGGATGCTCAGTGCACTTGTTTTTAATGCCTCCTCCCAGGCCAGTGAGAGAAGCCCCCAGCCATGTGGGAAAGCTGGTTTCTCCACTGAAACTGGGCTCCATGGCCAGTGGTCCCTCTACCCCCCGCCAACATGGTAAATAAACTCTCTGAGTTTGAAAACATCAAAGAGAACTTTCTATTCACATGTCTCAAAGATGAGCCCCCAAACCATGATTTTCCACTTGCAGGGATTTTTCTTGTAGTTTGCTCACTGAGCATGTCAACACTAACACAGATGTCTGTTGTTTCTGCCCACACAGCATCCAGCTCCCCTTTCCAGGTAACAGCACCCCAATTTTCCTTTGGGAAACTACCTCTCCCCCTCTCAGAGATAGCTTCAGGGATAGTCACATGACCCATGCCTGGCCAATCAAAGCATTTGTCTTGGCCACAATGATTGGGTCAGGGATGAGCACAGACACAAACCAAGCCAATGAATGAAACTCAATCCAGGACTTTTAGTGAAACCATGCGAATAGGTTACATGCTTGACCACAAGACAAGAGCCTGATGGAAAAGGAAGCCACACGGAGGAAAGCAGAGTCTAGAGCAAAGAAAAACTGATATCGGTGATATGATTTGAGTTACTGGGTCCTGCCATACCTGAAATAAGACCTACCCTAGAACATTTCAACTTCAGAGCCAATTTTTCTAAAGTCATTTTGAATGGGATGGCTGTCACTTCAAATTGAAAGAATTGTGATAAATAGCAACATTAAGTCTTAGAAAAGCCCAAAGGCTGTAAGCACAAATCCTTCAACCAATCCTGTACTGCTGATGAACCACCATTTATTAAGTGCTTTCTGTGTGCAGAATCCTGTGCCCCACTCTTAAAAAGGTACCGTACCATTATCTATAGCACTCCATCTCTGTCTTCAGGTGAGATAAGATAAAACATTCAGAGGACAAGGTACCCAGTGCCCAGGAGGGATAGATGAGTGGAAAGATTAGCATGTTCTAGGGCAGTGATGGCGAACCTATGACACGCGCGTCAGAGATGACACGCTAACTCATTTTTTTGGTTGATTTTTCTGTGTTAAATGGCATGTAAATATATAAAATAAATATCAAAAATATAAGTCTTTGTTTTACTATGGTTGCAAATATAAAAAAATTTCCATATGTGACACGGCACCAGAGTTCAGTTAGGGTTTTTCAAAATGCTGACACGCCGAGCTCAAAAGGTTCGCCATCACTGCTCTAGGGCAATCAGAGAAGGCTTTCTGGAGGAGGCACACCTTCAAAGACTGGAGAAGCAATGAGAGGGGTCATGTTGGGTCTAGAGGTTCATGTGAGAGGGAAATGTGTTTTTGAATGACTTTTTCCTTCTTGCCCCCTACCTCTGTAGGAGAAAGCTTATCTTTATTTTGATGGTTACCATTAAGTCAACACCTTCATATAATACCTTTAGTCTTCCCCTTTTTGGCAATGTCTGTTGGTTTCCTACCATGAGGAATATTGAAATTAGCCAGCAGCCTCAATTTTTCTTCTTTCCCTTTCCTCTAGCACAGTGGTTCTCAACCTGTGGGTCGCGACTCCTTTGGCGGTTGAACAACCCTTCCACAAGGGTCGCCTAAGACCATCCTGCATATCAGATATTTACATTACGATTCATAACAGTAGCAACATTACAGTTATGAAGTAGCAACGGAAATCATTTTATGGTTGGGTCACAACATGAGGAACTGTATTTAAAGGGCCAGAGGTTGAGAACCACTGCTCTAGCATCTAATTTGAAAAAAACAAACAAAACTATTTTTTTTCCAGTTAACACTTAAAGGCAATCTATGAACTTATTATATTTTTCATATACACATTCCATTCTCTCCTAATTTTTAACACTTGCACTATATCTGCATCAACAGAACACACAACCATTAAATATTATCTCCCTCATAGCCATTAATTAGTGTGAATTCTACAGGTGACTATAAATTTAATGCTCACTCCTAGCCTTTATGTTTATACCTCTCTAGTCAGTTTGGTCGCCTGCATCTTGCTTTCTAGTAAATTTCTCTGGAAAGGCTCATGGGAAATAATATTTTCCTGGTTCCTGCATGTTCTTCATAGTTGACTGTATATGAAAATCCTTGGTTCTCTTTTTCTTTTCCTGAGAATCTTGAACATGTTGCTTAGTTGTCTTCTGGTACAGAGTGCTGCTATAGAAGTCTGATGCCACTCTAATTTGTTTCCGCTTATAAAGCACTTACTCTTTTTTTTGTCTGAATGACCAATAGGAGTTTTCCATTTTCTTTAAAGTCCAATAATTTTATTAGAGCATGTCTTATGTTGACTACCAGTATTCTGGGTTGATTTTCCCAGGTGTGTGGTGTACTTCTTCAAGATGCAAATTCAACTCTCTCATATTTCAGGGGGGTGGGAGGAGAATCTGTTTTTAATATTTGTTCTTTTCCACTGCTTTGGATTTCTTCTTTAGGGACTTGTTTGTATGTTGGATCTTCTATGCCTGTCTTCTATACCTATCACTTTTTCTGGTTACCCACACAGCATTTAAAAAAATAATAAAGCTCTTCTTGCATTTCTGACTTTATATTTTTGCCTCCCCATCTTCTATTTGCCTTATGATATTACCCATGGTGTTCACGTACTCTTTTTATTTCTTCTATTTAGTTACTTCTCCTGAAATATTTTTTCCTTCCATAAGCCATCCTTTCAAATCTTCTTTTTGCCTAACAATTTCATGTTTGCTGTTGTTTCAAATCATCTGTTGATTTAATTTCTTTTAGCTGTTTTTGAAATATTAAGTTTCAGTGTTCAGATGTTTTATGGGTCTGTCTTTGTGGAATGCATTCATTACCTGTAGGAATGCTATTCTGCTCACTTTTTTCTTATAATAGCTTTCTATGGGATTTTATCACAGTCTTTTCCTATTGCTCATGTGTAGGTGAGATGCACCTTTCTATACTCTTAGGTTTTGTGTAGAAGAATAAGGGTATCCCAGGATATAATTTTTTAGCTTCACAGTTCCAGAGCTATTACCTCTTCTATTATTAACAAAAAGTCTTAGAAAATATGACTGTGCAGACAGTACTTCCTGAAATTGTTCTCTATTCCCCTCTTCTACTCTTATCCAAAATTTCTTCTTGTTTCCTCTAGTGTCTCTGTCCTGCTCAATTTGGACTCTGCTTCCAGTGACTTCTTATCAATGTGTGGTTCTCTCTGGCCATGAAGCCTCAGCTGATGAGTTCCTAGAGTCCCAGGGCCCAGACCTCTTCCCAAACTTCCCACAGTTCTCCAACACTCACCTATGACTTGGAGCCTGCATATATCCCTCCTAGTTTTGGCTGGCATCCTCAGATAGCTCCACCAAGCTTCTACTCCCAGAGTCCTCTCCTCCTAGGGGTGAGTACATGTTAGAGATTTCGGGGTTTCCTGGATCTCATTCTTCTGAATTCCCTTTGCCTTCATCTTCATCTTCATCTCATCCCACAGAGTTGATAAATGCAGATATTATTGCTGTTGGTGTTAAGCCCCCACCTCTTCACATTTTGTGGTTCATGGAGTCACCTAGTTATGCTATCCATTGGTTTTTTGTTTTACTATCTTAGTTTCTCTGTTTGGGTAAAGAGATTCTGGGAATTTTTTAAGTCTCCCCCTCCTTTTCTTTCTGTTGCCATCTTGCCTCCCTGGTTCTAAAGAAATCTTTAGAGAGCAGAATAAATAAGGTTGGATTCGAATGGGGGTGGCGGAATACCCAGAGTTGAGCAATTTGGTGAATGAGGGTAGAATACTGGAAGATGAACCAGTTTTTTAAAGGTAGGTTGGAGGTGTAAAGTGGGGAAATGGGTAAGTATAATCTAGGCAAGGCAAGTTTGAGACAACTGAGTAAGATGTGTAGGAGACAGCCGGAAAGTCTAGGGCTAAATGTCTAGGTCTGGGCTAGAGAGGAAGATTTGGAAGTCATCAGAATTTTAGCTATAACTTAACACCTCCTGACTCAAGATCCTAAACTTTCTCCACTGGCATTTTCTAATTTTCACATTTGGAAAACCCATGTTGACGCCAACTTTTCTGCTGAGATGTATGCTCATTAGGCATGCAGAGCCCAAAACTTTTCAGGATTAGATTTCAGTGAAGAAGTCTCACAAAGAAGCATGATACACATTCACAGGAAATCTGTATCATTAGACTCCTTAAAAGACTAGCATAACGCCTGCACGTCTATGTTCTTAAACCTATGCGTGTGGTTGAGAAAATGCAACAGGGCCTCAGTTGTCAGCCTCCCCCTCAGTCTGGGAAAGAATGAATGAACTCATCAGGAATAGACGGCGTTTGTTAAGATAATTAGATAGGCTATGCTGGATTACACAGTAAACCCTCAAATCTCAACGGCTTAGCATAACAGAAGTTTATTTCTTGCCCACACAAAACCAGATGCAGATTGTGAAGGGGATCTCTTCTGCCCACCCACTTAGTGACACAAGCCTTCCTACCTTATGATACTTCCATGTCAACACAGCCTCTAAGGCAAAGGAACAGGAGCTGGAGGCTTACTTTTGAAATTTTTAAGAGCTAGGCCTGAGAGGTACTTATATCACTTCTGTCCATGTACCATTAATCAGAACTAAGTCGCATTATCCCAACTTCAATGCAAGAAAGTTTGGGATATGTAGTCTTCCCATTTACCCAGAGGGAGAAACAATAAATGGTTGGTGAGCACATAGAATTATCTCTCCTATAGGCATTATCCCAAGTCTATTTCATCTAAGGCTACTTTTTTTCTTCAACTAGGAACTCCATAAACACCCAGAGATCAAACTAGATCATGGTAGCCATTGGAAAGATTTGACAACAGTAGAAGTGCGAGCCTAATGAAACAGGGTAAAAAAGCATTCATGAACCCTTCTACCAGTATGATGATGCCGTAGGACCAGGAAACTTGAGATAACATTTATTGAAAACCTACTGTGTACTCGAGGCTTTCATGTACACAATCTCACAATTTACAGAACCATGTCAGTGAGCTATTAGCATCTCCATTTTTACACAAGAGAAAATGGACCCATAAAAGGTCAAACAGCTAAAAAGGGAGAGAGTGAGGTTTGAACCCAAGGCATCTGGCTCCAGGTTTTACAGAGAAGCGCTGAGGCCTCCTGGTATGCCGAGCAGGCCAGTCTCAGCTGGGATTTAAACAGCTCTGTGGCTGTCAAGTCAAATAGGACAAAGGCAACCCCACCTCAGTGAAAGGAAGACCAGGCAACTGAGCCCCATTGACCAGCATGTCCCAGGATGCTACAAAGGGGGACAGCTCAGTGGAGAAAGGGCTTCCTATTTCTCAACACAATTTGAAGGGAAAATAGTCTGCACAAAACAAACCCTAAGGAAGCTGGGTCAGTAGCTGAGGAACGGATCACTCCCTATGTTCTTCAGCAATGAATGGGGGGCGTTCTGGCAGCGCAGCCATGGGCAGGCCACATTCAGAGGGTTGGAGGACAGATTTGCATGGGAACAGGGGCGTGGAGCCCCTTTAGAAGAGAGGTGGTCCCGCCCTCCAGCTCTGAGGCAACTTCACCTCTTTTGGGCAACTGGTTCCAACAAGCCCTGGTGCACAGTAGGAGCAGAAAGCAATAAATTGGGATATAACTCACCTTTATAACTAGACCCTCAGGGCCCAGCACAGGGAATAGGTCCTCAGTGATACTAGGAAGGATGGATGGACAAGACAAATTCTTCTCTTCTCACACTCAGAAGCTACATTTGTCATGATACATGCTCAGTATATGCTGCCCCGGTCCACATGGATAGCACTTTACAGTTTACAAGGCACCTTCTTATGTCCTGTGACCCAGAGGCTGCCCTGAGGTGGGCATTGTTATGCTCAGGCTAGAGACCTCTGTTGTGCACTGGTGGAAACACTCTCCCCTTCTCCCAACCTTTTAACCTTGACTACTAAGTAGAATGGCTATGCTCTTAGAAGTTTAGGGAGAAGCTTCATGTCTTTTTCTCACTGTGAGATAAGTGACTTATTCAACCTGGGAGGCGGGGGGAGGTCACTGTACATATGTGGATAGCACCTCCCTCTCTCTCACCCACAAAAGGTTAAATAAGATGATGTGTGAGAAACAAAGATTCGGCCCAGGGCCTGGCTCTTGGAGAGCACTGAAGAAGTGCTCAGAAACCCAGCCACGAGCTCTAGTAAACAGTAGGTGCTCAGTCAACACTGATTCCTCCCCAGGATATGCTGGTCTTAAAACATCTATAAGAAAGAAAAAGCCTCTTCCCTTTTTCCACACAATAAAGGCGGACTGAGTGTCTACCTTGTGCCAGGCACAGTTCCAGGAGCTCCTGGCCTTGGGGAGCTGCCATTCTAGCAGGACAGACGGACCATACATGAGACAGATGAGCTAAAGCGCATCTGGTGGAGAAAAATGAGCGAAGGGGCTGTAAGAGATGGGGGTGCAGGCAGCAGGGGCCAGGGTCTGCCAGCTCCATGAAGGTGCAGCTGCTGCCTGGGGCACTGATAGGGAATTAGGGCTGAAAAGTGATTTTCTACAGTGTCTAAGGCAGCATGGGCTACAGAACAAAAGCTCCCTAGACACCTGCTTTCAGGTCTACAGACAGAGCCACCGTCAGAGCAGAAGAGCAGCGCCTCTGCTTGTCATCACAGCTGTTGCCAGCAGGAAGGCCTGGGATTTCCATCTCTGCACCCTGGTGTTGGTGGTGTTTGCTGCACTGACGCTCAGAGGTCTCTGACACGTGCAGTGTGAACCCATCCTGCCACGAAAGCATCACCAAAGGAGGTGTGTGATGAGGGTGATGCTGAAAATCACGGTGACACCAGCTCACCTTTGTCAGCACCTGACATGCCAGGGCTGTTCTAAGCATTACAGGGATTAGATTCAAAGGGTGTATTGTTATTCTCTTTTCATAGATGAAGAAACTAACCCCCAGATAAATGGAGTCATCTGTCCACTTAACTTCGGAGAGATGTACGCACTGGCCACTGTGTGAGGAGTCCTCTTGGACGAAGGGACACATGAACCTTGGGAACTGGCCTCGGGGGAGGCACAGAAGCACCATGCAGAGGGAACTAAATGAAATGAGGTGGCTTTTGTCAGGTGCCTGGTTCCGAGCCTTGCTGGGGCTTCATGAAAAGGGCCAGGCAGACCTGGTTTGAGCCCTGCTTTTCCATTTACCTGCTGTGTAACCTGGGGCGAGTCATTTCACCTTTCTGAGCCTTAATTCCTTAGCAGTGAAAGTAAGACACAGTGACTATAAGGTATGCAGTGGGGTACCTGGTACGATTCCCTTAATCTGATTTCTTTGGGTGGCTAACGTTTCTCCATTCCACTATGAACACAAGCGCCTATGTATTTTCCCAGCCCCCTCTCCAGGAGGTGAACTTATCATTTTTCTGAGCAGCACCAAACACGGCAGTGCCCATCGCTAAAGCAGATCCACCTGCCCTTAGGTTTGCGAGCCTGGGTACAGCAGTGAGGGGCAGAAGGAGCCAACATCTCGCTGCTCCCAGGCTCCTTGCTGTCCCAGTGCCCGGGCAAGAAGATGCATGAAAACCTCCAGACCCAACAGTGCATGCGGCAGGATCCAAGTAGCCAGGGCAGGGCTTGGTGGCCCTCCTGGGGCTCAGACCCCACAGCCTTTTCCTGTAACATTTTATTTTCAAACAGCCACACACAGACACACAAAAACACATACAACACAACTTTTGTAAGCAGAGCCTTTGATTGAGTCAAAAACGTAACTTATATGGCCTGGCAGAAAATGGCTGAACGAAGCTCTTTCTTTTAGCCTTTTTTATTGGTAAAGATTCTCAAAAGATTAAAAGTAGGTTAGGAGAATAATACAACAGCTGTGTTTCCAGTGTGTACCTGACAACGTCTTTTGTAGAAGTGAATAATTACATGAAAATCACTTCCTTCCCACCTCTTTCTCAGCCCCCTCCGGGTTGCTAGGCGCCCTCTCTCCTTCTTTTGGCTAATGCCACATACAGAAGCTGATGAATACAGTATGGCCATTATGAGGGAAGGGAGTCACAGGAGGAGGATTCAAATGCTCCCTCCCTGGTGCACTCAATGTGGGGAGCAGGCCTGGGGGGAGAGGACTCTGATATATTTAAATGCTAATGCACTGGGCAGGCGGCAGGGCGAGCAGGAACAGTGGTGGGAAGGGGCAGAAGCTCTTGGCCTGGAAGACCCACTGGAAATATGTTCTGCAGCCTCTGGCTCCAGTGCCAAGCGCTTCCCTGGGCAGCCAGCCCTGGGGGCTGACACGGGCCCTGCCAGTAAAGTGTCACTGGGCTGAAGGGTTGCACCGCAGGCGGTGAGGAGCTGTTCAGTTCTGCGAGGGGAGCCTGGGCGTGCAGGCTGACCCTGGTGGCCTCTTTGTGTGGAGCAGGGAGTGGGGTCACTGTGGCTGGGCCTTTGCCTAGAGGCTAGACAGCCATGTCCCAGTCACAGAGCACAGAGGGAGCGGAGACCATCGCTGGCACTGGGCCAATGGTAATGATCTCCATGCCTTGTGTGGCAGAATCCTAGGGGCTGTGCATTCCTGTCCCTTAATCCATTGCATGAGAAAATCAAGACCCATTTTATCAAAGGACTAAACAGAGGAGGTTCAGAGCAGTGGGAACCCAGGGCAAGGTTCAAAGACGGCACACGCCGAGTTCTGAGCTTTCCTCAGAATTGTCTACGCAGCCTCACGGGGCTACATGTTAGGACAAGGTTTTCCCTGACAATGTTTCTCTAGGGGCACATTATTGGCATTTTGAATAGGAAAATTCATTGGGCAGGAATGTCCTATTCATTGCAGGAGTTTTAGCATCCCTGGCTCCCACTCTCTAAATGCTAGAGGAGGTCTAGTCATTGTGCAAACCAGAATGACACCCCACATGTTTCTAAGTGACCCCTGGGCAGTGGCCCTACCTAGCCCTGGTTGAGAACCACTGAGGCAGGGAGAGACTGAGCGTGTAGCAGTGGTGAGGCTGCAGAACCCAAATCCCATCACTGGGGAGCCCAAGGCCAGGGTCTTCTCTGCCAAACCAGACAAGAGCTCCTAACCAAGCTCCAAGCTGGTATGTTCTCCTATGTTGGATGAGCAAGCAGCCGAGATGAAGCCTCATCATCTCCCGCCATAACCACTTCTCTCCTCTAATAACCAGGGAGCTGGCTTGAGGCAGAGAGTTATGGAAAGGAAGGGCAGGCCAGGATGCTCCACAAGCCACCATGTACACTCCAGTCTCAGGAAGGACTCCTTGGGAGGAGAACGAAAACGAAAACAGCTATGATTGGTGAAGGCAGCCGCCTCTGCATCTGCCAGAGATGGGGAAGTAAATACATTTAATCACATTATTATATTCATTGTTTATTGTCTAGCTCCTCCAACTAGAACAGAAAGATGCTCCATGAGAGCAGGGAGTTTCATCTGTTTTTTTCACTGATGCATCCCTGACACGTCCTTGTACGTGGACCTGCCTGGTACATAGTAAACACTCAAAAATATATGTTGCAGGCCCACAGATGCTTAGCGTTTCCAGGACATAGGAAGGGACCATTCAAGGCTCATGTACAGTCCTAGCTACCAGGCCAAGTAGAGAACATGCTAGGCAGAGAGGGTCTGGACACCAGGTTCCAATTCTAGGTTGCCCAGGAAGTTCCTGTGTATTCTCCCTAAAGTTCTTTCTTTCCTCCTGACCTCTCCTCTGCTCATCTGAACATAGAGGTGACAGCTTTAAATGACACCAGATCCTTGGGAGTCTGACTAATAAAGCAGCAAGCCCAGAGTGCCCAGGGCAGAGGGCAGAGGTCAGAGCAGGTCTGGGGCACTGGGTGTGACCAAGTATAGCAGCATGGCAGGCTTCCCACCTGCAAACTTTGAAGCTGACTTCCTGACCAGCTTCCAAGACAGCAAGGTCTTGGAGGGGGAGGAAACAGGAGGGATGGCTAACCTCCCAGTTGGATTAATGGGAAAGGTGACAGGCTGTCACAACACTTCCTCCCAAATGATGCTCTAGGACTGTGGCATCGGTTCTGGGCAAAGCTGCCGGGACAAAGGGGCTGTCCTCCCTCCTCACACCTCCCTCAGTGACTTCCCTGGGCATGGGCTTGAGCAACAAAACTAAGAATGATAATTTACAAAATAAATCAAGGCGTGAATGTTGAAGTATTTAGGGGGTGAAGTGTGCTGATGTCTGCAACTTACTTTGAGATGTATCAAGACAATAAAATGTATGGATGGGTAGAAGGCTTGAAAAGGTCTGTGATGAAGCAGACACAACAAAATGCCCATGGCCAAATCTAGGTGGTGGCCATGTGGGTGTCCCCTGTGCAGACAGAACCAATGAGACAACAGAGGGGAAGCTCCCGTCCCAGCACTGAGGAGATGAGTCACATCTGCAGAAAGGAGAGGGCAATGCTTCCCGGGACACATCCGTGGGGAAATGTATGCTTTGTGATCACATCAGTGGGGATTATCTAAGGAAGTCTCTGCCCTGCCCAGGTGACAGTCAGCAGCGAAAGCAACCGTAAAACCTAGGAGTTTTCTGGAACTCAGTTGTCTCCTCCTTGATATCACCTCAAAGACTGAAAACAGACCTGAGTTCCTTAAATCATCGTCTGCAGTTTATGGATTTGTCTGAGCAGTCCTTAGGCCTCATTTTCAGCCACAATTTCCTCTGGATGAGGCAGAACAACCTTACAGGGTTCAAGGTGGAAGGAGGAGATATGTATAAGGATGTACAAATACTCATCCCCCAGTCACGCTTTGCAAAATTTTATGGATTCATTTTATATTCTATATTTGAGGCACTCATTAAGGAGTCTGCTATTTTCCTCGCTGTTTTCTTAGAGAACCCCTTCTTTGTTTCATTCTTTGTGTCTTCTCCACTCTGTTACCTATTCTGAGGTATAAACAGTTTCCATGGCACCCACTGTCCTAGCCAAGAGCATAGTGCTGAGATGACACATTCTACAACAAGCATTTAGTAAGCACTTACTATGTGCTGGGCAATGCAAGTCACCACGGGAGAGGTGTGGTTGAAAAGGATGTTGTCCGTGTCTTGGGTGATGCTCAAGTGTAGTTTGGATGATCTTCCTAAGGATGTTAACCATCTACTTGCTTAGCGTGACATTCATCTGACTCTTTCCTCCAGTTACTCTCATGGCCTTGAGAAATCTTAATACACTGTCATCTATATTGGAAATATGTGAGTGACTTACCCCTTTCAGATTATTTATAATATAAAAACATTCATATGACCACAGATAAATCATCTCATCTATTTCTGGGCCTTATTTTCACCCACATAGCCACCACCTAGATTTGGCCATGGGCATTTTGCTGTGTCTGCTTCATCACAGACCTTTTCAAGGGCATTTTAAAGAATTAACTCCTGGGTTCTGCCCCTTTTTATTAATCAGACACATACAACTGCTAAAAGGAACTTTCTGTCAGCATGAAATAGCTCATTGGCATGGGTCAAAAGTGGGAAAAGAAAAGGAAAAGGCTATTGGTAGTGAAAAGATCGAATATCGGTGACTTTACTTGATGTCCTAATTTTATGGCTGAAGAAACTGGCACAAGGAGGCACAATGTCTGTTCAAGCTGGGTCCCCTGATTCTGAACCTGAGAGTTTCCCACTATGCAACACTGTCTCCTGCGGGCAGGGGAGGGTGGGAAGTGCAAGGACCAAGATGTTTATTCATTGGAGGTTGAGCTGTGTCCACTTGCCTCTAACATTTGGGACATCTCCAAGGTTCTAATCAAGGAGACAGAGCTATGTTTGACCTCTTTGTGAACATTATGCAGGACTCAGCGTTTGCCCTGCAGGGCTTTCCAGCACTTGGCCTGCATATGAGAAGTGAGGGAAGTGGAACACGAGGTTCACACAGCAGTGAGTTTTCACAGAGAACATCAAATGTCACAAACCCTGCAAACGAAGATGTATCAAAGCCCCATCATCTTGCTGTTCACATACATAAGAAATCCTTGTTCTCCTTGCTCCAATCTGTGCTGGCTCAGAAATCATCAGAACAACCAGTGTCACCCCAATAAATTTAATAAAATGGAAAAAAAGAGAAATCATCAGAACACACTGCATTTACAAAACACACTTCTTGAGTTGCAGGAGGCAGTCACAGCATCATAATTATCAGAACAGCAAGAACCCCTCTGCAGCCTGTGTTTCTTAGAGCTCCATTGTATGTGTAAGCCTGTTTAATACTTTTTTTAAAAAAAAATTTTTATTGATTTCAGAGAGGAAGGGAAAGGGTGAGAATGAGAGAGAAACATCAATGATGAGAGAGAATCATTGATGGGCTGCCTCCTGCACATCCCCAACTGGGGAACAAGCCCACAACCCAGGCATGTGCCCTTGACCAGAATCGAACCTGGGACCCTTCAGTCCACAGGCCTACATTCCAACCACTGAGCCAAACCGGCTAGGGTGTGTTTGATACTCTCCAGGGGTAGGGAAACTTTTTGACTCGAGGGCCACAATGGGTTCTTAAACTGGACCGGAGGGCCGGAACAAAAGCATGGATGGAGTGTTTGTGTGAACTAATACATGTTAACACTGCTGCTGGTGAAGGAGTGGAGGGGAGAGCAAGAGAACCCTCTGCTCTTTTGGCTCCGCGGGCCGGATAGAACAGCCGAATGGGCCGGATCCGGCCCGCGGGCATAGTTTGCCCACGGCTGCTAGACAGTCACCTGAAGTAGAAAGGATGGGGCTTATTAAGGTGGAAGCCCAGAGAGGTTATGCGATGTGCCCAAGGACACATGGTAGTGAACCAGGACCTGATTCCATGTCTAATCAAAGCTCTTGATTTCACAGATAAGAAAACAGGCTCAAAGGGGTGGAAAGATAACATGTTTCAACTGGAAGTTCAGCATTCTAGTCCTCCACCAGCTGTGACCATGGGTAAGTCATCTCCTCTCTCTGGGACTCAGCTACTCATTTACAAAAGAAAAAAGTGAGCCTTAACTCTCAAACTTCTTAAAAACAGCAAGTACAAATGGGTTCTATAGCGCTTTCTGTCAAATGCCTTGATACATATGATTTTACTCCATGTGTTAGAAGCAAATTTACTGTTAGAAGATATATTCGTAGATAGTGTGAAATAAGAAATAATCACCACAAACATGACTTGATGAATAAAATTAAGCATGAACGACTAAGGACTAGTTCCCTTAATATTAATGTAGTGCTTGAACATTCAGTATGTCATATTTAAGACTAGCAGATGAAGAGAAGCAAATACTGAGGGTAAAACATTTTCATGAAAAGTATAATTATGAAATATAAAAACCACTTTAAATTCGTAGCCTGCTTTGAAAGGAAGAACAGAAAGTTCTCCCAAATGCCAGAAATGAGAGAAGTCAATGTTGAAAGGTGAGGAGGAGGAACAGTCCCAGTAACATATGGGGATGGCCAAGCGGACAGAAGCCTGAGAGGCTTGGATTTAAATCCCTTCCAGAGGCTAGAGCTAAGACTGTAGCCCCTGGGCATGACCAACAGCTGAGTGGGCTTACAGTAAAGAGCAAGGAGCCAGAAAAGCATTATCCTATAGTGAATGAGGTATTAGAAAACTGCCCCTCCGCCCGGAACTCAACAAGGAAGTGCCAGGTATGAATGTGACCACACACAGCTCCTGCAATGTGGGCACCCAAGTTTAAACTGTAACTTAAAAATTACTATCTTATAATTCCATACCCAGCTAAACTACCATTCAAGAGTGATCGTGAAATAAATACCTTTCAGACATATACAGATGAAGGGACCTTAGTTTCCACAGGCCTTGTTGAAAGAACTACTAAAGGATGTACTTGAACAGGAAGGAAATTTAATCCAGTAGAAAGGAATGAAAATAATAGGGAGCAAAGAAATTGGCAAACACATTATAAAATCCAAGTAAGTAGCAACTCTAAAAAGTATAAGGCAGTATGAAAACGTGGCAAACAAGAAGAACGATGGAGGAATGTGGAATTTGGAGGGAAATTTGTGTCTTATGGTATTTTCTCCTTCAGAAAGAAGACGTAGCTAGTTAACAGCCAGTCTAACTCAGCACCCACATCTTCTGTCTTTCCACTGTCCTTGAGGGGATGGAGACCCTTTCTTCCCAGCCTGAGGCCACTGCATGTGCAGCTATCACACCCTTCTCAGCACTTCACAGGGGGACCTCCCAACGCAGTCCTTTCTTTCCAAGGCACATGTGGCCACAGTTCTGGTCCTGATTCCTCAAAGGGCATTTTTAAAACTCTTCTGGAAATAACCAAGCCTCCAAGGGTCTGGAAACCCAAAATAGTATGACTTCAGAGAGCCAGGGGTCACTGCTCCATTTCCAAGTAGCAGGTACAATTTGAGTTTCACTTTCCACAGGCTCTCCTGCTTCTTGGACCTTTCTCCCTCTATAGCACTACTGTCAGAATTTTCCGCGATGAGGGAAATGTTCTATATCAGTTCAGCCCAATATAGTAGCCCCTAGTCACAAGTAACTGTTGAGCACCCAAAATTTTATTAGTGAAACAGGAACTGAACTTTAACTTTTGTTTCAATTACTGTAAATTTAAATAGTTAGATGTGGCTTATGGCCCCTGTACTGGACAGTGTAGTTCTATGGGTGGCAATCCCTGAAGGGATCAATCCCATTCCTAAATGATCCCATGAGTGATGGGTCCCCCTTTGCAGAAATCCCTGGAGTGAGCTCTCCCTCTCTCTGTCCTGGAGTGTGAGCATGGGCAGGTGGGTGGCCCCAACACCCAGCAAATCCTTCTTTTTCTTTTTAAAATCCTAACCCGAGGATATATTTTGATTGAATTTAGAAAAAGAGGAAGAGAGAGAGAGAAAGAGAAACATTGATGTGAGAGAGAAGCATCCATCAGTTGCCTCTCACACATGCCCCAGTCAGCGATCCAATCTGCAACCTAGGTTTGTGCTCTGACCAGGAATCAAACCAGCAAACTTTTGAGTATGGGACAATGCTCCAACCAATTGAGCCGCCTGGCCAGGGCCCAGCAAATCCTTCTTGCTCACATTCCTCAGCCCAGCACCTCTGCCTCCTTTGACCACAACCCTCATTGGTGTAGTCCGTGGTCAGCAAACTGCGGATCGCGAGCCGTATGTGGCTCTTTGGCCCCTTGAGTGTGGCTCTTCCTAAGCCTTAGGAGTACCCTAATTAAGTTAATAACAATGTACCTACCTATATAGTTTAAGTTTAAAAAATTTGGCTCTCAAAAGAAATTTCAATCGTTGTACTGTTGATATTTGGCTCTGTTGACTAATGAGTTTGCCGACCACTGGTTGTAGTGTGTCTAACAGGTCTCAGCTGGCCCTGAATGCTCTCAGACCAGTGCTCCTCAAACATTCATGTTATATAAACCAGTGGGAGAGGTTGCTAAAATGCAGTCTCTGAAGAGCCTGCATTTCTAACAAGCTCCTAAATAAAGGTGATGCTGATGCTGGTCTGGGGACCACACTTGCAGTCGTAAAGGTTTAGAAATGTCAGTTAGCTCTGCCTATATGCACAGTGACAACTAGCATATAATAGTTTACATTCAAATCTGTACCTGCTCTTTCGGCCCTATCTGTTCTCAATAGGCTTTCTGTGAGAACAGGATGGGTTAAATGAGTTCATGCTATGCAGTGCCACAAAAATGCCTGAAGTTTTGGTCAAGAAAATAAAATAAAAGGCATATTCATCTCTCTAAAAAAAAATAACAGCTAACATTTATTGAGCATTTCCTTTGCATGAGATACAAAGCTATGCACACCATTAACGAGTGTTACTCATTTAATCCTCACAACAACCCTTCTTACAGATAATGATATCAAAGCACAGAAGGGCTAAGTAATTTGCTTGAGGTTACATAGTTAGGAAGCAAATGAGCCATGGCTCTAATCCAAGCAGTAACCTCCACACTATATCTACAGCTCTGGTTGAAGCTCAATAGGGATTTCAATTGTTGGTGTTTGAACTCTTTTTAAGAAAAATATGCTAATAAAATAGCTGCACACATATGTTTATAGCAGTTTTATTTACAACTGCCAAATGCAGAAGAACCAAAGATGTCTATCAATAGGTGAGTGGATAAACAAACTGTGGCGCATCCAGACAATGCAATATCACTCAGTGATTAAAAACACACACACATGCAATAACATTAAATGCATGTTATTAAGGGAAAGAAGACAATTTGAAAAGGCCACAAAAAGCTCAGTGGTTCTCAGTGGTTTGGGGAACAAGGAGGAGGGATAAGTAGGTGGAGGATTAGGGTCTTTAAGGCAGTGAAACTATTCTATGTGATACTATAATGATGGATACGGGACTTTACACATTTGTCAAAACCCATAGAATGTACAAGACAAAGAGTGAACCCTAATGTAAACTATGGACTTAGTTAATAACAATGTATCAATAATATATCAATTGATGTAACAAATGTATGTCACTAATGTAAGATGTTAATAATAGGGAAAACTGGGGGATAGGAGTGGGTTAGGTATATGGGAATTCTATTTTCTGCTTAATTTTTCTCTAAAGGTAAAACCATTTTTTTAAAGTTTATTAATTAATGCATACCATTTTAGTCCAACTTTGGGGATGGGAGTTCCCAATGAAGGGGTTTTAGTATGCTGTCTCAATTTTATTTCTTATGTGTGATTCTCTGTCACAAAAACCTGTCCTACAGCCAAACCATCCGTGTATGTACTCTCTGGTCTTTGCTTATCTCAAAACTAGAGGCTTTATGCACGAAGATTAGTGCAAGAATAGACCTTCCTTCCCCTGGCTGCTGGCAACGTCTTCGCTCCGGGCCAGAGCCGCCTTCTGCCTTTGCATGCTGCTCAGAGGCCCGGCCTGGCCGCCGCCATCTTTGTTGTGTCAATTTGCATATTCCCTCCTTATTGGCTGTGGGTGCTGCCATTTTGTCACAGAGTGACGGTCAATTTGCACATTCCATCTTTATTAGATAGGATAGCCTTCCTTTCCTCATCCTTCAAGGACCAAATCCAAAGCTACCTGTTTCATAATGTTTTCTCTGGGACGGGCAATTGGAAATAATTATGCTCTCCTCTGACTGCAGTCTTTTATCTAAACAACCACATGGCATCCACCACCGAGCCACCCATCAATCCACCCACCCATCTATCTGCCCACCCATTTAACCAGACACCCATCTAGTATTGACTGGGAGCCTAACATGTGCCAGGCCTCTGTGCCAGGTACCAGAGAGTCCACAGTGGACAAGACACACAAGTTCTTTGCTTATATGGAGCTGACATTATAACTGGGGGAGACTAACAGTGAGCAAGTCAACAAATGAACACAGATTGCTTCACACAGCCATCAGCTCTGTGAATAAAATAAAACAGGGGCTTAGTTAAAGTCATGGGGTTTATTGGAGATGTTTGAGCTTAGCTGGTCAGAGATTACCTGACTTTGGAGCCAAGACCTGTCAGGTGAGAGGGAGCTGGACATGAGACTATCTGTGAGAACAGTGATCCAGGCAGACAGGACCTGTGGCAGGAAAGAGCCTGGGATGTCCAGGGCCGATTGGGAGATGGGACCAGGCCATGCAGGGCTCCTTGGCCTTGGTGAACAGTCTGGATTTTAATCCTCCAGCAGGCGGAAGCTACTTGGGATTGGGATGGGGTGTTGTAAGCAGAAAAGTCAGACTTCTGTTCCTGGTTCTGACTGACTGAATGGCTGGTAAAGGAATGGCCTGCCTGCCATATGCAATAATCAAAGCAGACACAGTTCAGGGGCCAGCCGTTCTCAGGCAGCGGATAACATGCAGGGCACGCCTGCCATCCTTGAGATCTGGAACCTCCCAATGGGGTCTGACCAGCCCTCCTCCTGGGTTCAAGAGCTGGAGAACACACAGACTCACCAAGCTGAGGAAGCAGGGCCAGAGTGTAGGGCAATTGAAAATAGCTGGAATTGATAGTGTGGGGCACCAGAAAGGGGGAGCTGTGTAGAGCAGGGGCCCCATATATCTACTGGAGGTCCCCTCAATCCTCTGGCTGATGGCTGGTTTGTAAACATCCAGGGCTTTCAGATAGTACCTTACGGGGCTGAGAGCGCAATAGAGACACTAGAGGCTGGACACTACCAGGTAAAGAGCACTGCCCGGGAACTGGGGCTCCCAGCCTGCCAGAGAAGACAGATCTAGCCAACACCAAGTATTCACCCTTTGGTACCCAGCTAAGACATAGAAAGACCTGCCCTTAGGAGCGGGAACCATGCCATAGGGGAGGGTTTCTTTACCATGGCACCATGGATACTTCGGGCTAAATGGTTCTTTCTTTTTTAAAAATAAATCTTTATTGTTCAGATTATTACAGATGTTCCTCTTCCCGCCCCCCCCCCCGTTCCCCCCCCCCGCCCCCCAGCAAGAACCTACAACCAAGATTACTCTATGCAGCAGAGCTATCATGTAGAATTGAAGGTCAGATAAAGAGCTTCACAGATAAGAAAAAGCTAAAGGAGTTCATCACCACCAAACCAGGATTATATGAAATGCTGAAGGGTATTCTTTAAGAAGAGGGAGAAGAAGAAAAGGTAAAGATAAAAATTATGAACAACAAAGTGACAACAAATACATATCTATCAACAAGTGAATCTAAAAATTAAGTCAATTAAAAAAATCTGTTGAACAGAATAAACGGGTAAATATTATAGAAGTAGGGGCATAGAAAGGGAGTGGCTGATAAATGATTCTTTGTTGTGGGGAGTGTCCTGGGCATTGTAGGATGTTTAGCATCCTCCCTGGTCTCTACTCAGTAGATGCCCATAGCCCTCCACCCAACAAGTTGTGACAATCAAAACTGTTAGATGCCAAATGTCTCCTGGGAGGCAAAACTTCCTGGTTGAGAACCATCACTCTAGAGTAAGAACTACTCTAACCCCATCCCATTAAAGCATAAAGGCCAGCCCTGATTGGATTTACAGGGGTGACAGAGCTTAGAATCCTAGTAAGTCCTATTGAGTCCTATTAAGTTAGAGACTCTTGGAAAACACATTGGGATCTCCACAGGTCCCAATAAATAACATGCAGTTTAACCTATATAAATTTAAAGCGATCAGCCAGTAATTGAACTACCTATTAAAATAAAAACAATACTCTTTACAGCAAGCATGTCAAACTCAAAGGGTAACACGAGCCAAATAAACAAGGTTTAAGTTGATGTGGGCCACAAAAAAACAAAAGCTTCAATTTTCATAGAAACGTAGGTTTATTCCGATAGAGACATGCTGAATATAGAGGGATGAAATAAATGAGTAATCATTAACATAAAATAATAGAGCATTTTAATAAAAATTAATACTTTTTTCTTGAACATTAACTTACTGGACACTGAATAACTTCAAAAAATAATAAGGGTAACACAAATAAACCTATTTTTCTTGTTCTCCAAAAGCGAAATATTTCCTCTTGCACACACCAAACAAGTCAGTACAAGACTAATGACGTGGGAATCCCAGTTCCCTGGCAGTGACGTGGCTAAAATATTCGCTGGTAGCATTAGTGGAGAGAAATGGTGCACCTGTGCGTAAGGCATGTAAGGGAAATGAATGTAACATGACTATAGTAATCAGTCATTAGCGAACATTGTAGTTTGTTCTTAATAATTATGTATAGCAGGATATTGTAAAAATTAAGTTACGAAATTTTTATTAAAGCGTTTCTTACATACCGTTACATTGGCTGGGCTGCAAAAATATTCGTTGTGGGCCGCATGCGGATTGCGGGCCGCAAGTTTGACATACATGCTTTACAGGAAGATAACAGAATCCAGAGCATCCACAACACAGTCTCTACCATATTCAAGCACCGTCCACAGTATACAACCAAAAATACCAAACCAAAAACATTCCAGAAAATACGATCCATTCACAAAGGAAAATACATTCAAAGAACAGCAGCTGGACGATCCATTCACAAAGGAAAATACATTCAACGAACAGCAGCAGGAATTTGCACAATCAGGGGTTCCTTTTTCCAAGCTCCCGATGTCTTCTATGTGAGGAAGGGAGTAGTGGTGAGTCAGAAGCCCACCTTGGAGGCTATTCGATTAACCCAGAGGAGGCTGCCTCTTGCCTCAGTTCAGCAGTCCTCAAACTACGGCCCACGGGCCACATGCGGCCCGCCGAAAACATTTGTTTTTTTACTTCAAAATAAGATATGTGCAGTGCGCATAGGAATTTGTTCATAGTTTTTTTTAAACTATAGTCCGGCCCTCCAACGGTCTGAGGGACAGTGAACTGGCCCCCTGTTTAAAAAGTTTGAGGACCCCTGCCTCAGTTGTTTAGGCTCCAATTAAATTACAGTGTTCAACCTTGTTGCATATCTCAAAATGGAAGCCCGACAAAGTAGAGCAGATAAGTCAAGAAAGAATAAGCAAATGAAGGAATGAATGAATGAACGTCACAACACTGGGAATCAGGAGAGTGGAGAATTGTCCCAAAGTAGAGGTGAAGAGTTCCTTATCATAGGAGGGGCCCATTGGCTGCTGACCAGATCACTACACAGGTGATTCCTGCACTGGACGGAGACTAAACCCACCCAATTCTGAGATTCTAGGATTCTTCCACAGCATTTATGTAGGTCTGGGATGCTCAAAGTTCCACAGCCAGGACTGCCAGCCCAGGGCTGGGCAAAGCCAGGGCAAGCCCAGAAAAATCAGATACGACAGAAAATTTCAGCACTGCATCCTCTGCGTGGCCGAGTTAGACTCACGCGGTCAAGTGCCCCCTGTGCAATTACGAGGCAAGTGCTTTAACCTCTTGAAACTTCAGGCCCCTTACCTATAAGACCTTTAGGACATAGATTTTAAAATTCTCAGCATCAAGGAGATAGGACCTTATGGACTTATCTTATTGGTCATGGGAATAACTATATGGCACTTTGCTGGGTCTAGAACATAGTAATTTTCAGCTGAAGATTACTTGCTGATTGAGTAAATCAGATAAATTAAACGATGAGCTGATCAAGCACAGGACCTGACATAGAGCCAGTCATCAAGAAATGATAACCAGTGTCACAGCTCTATTCAAGCAGCTCTTCAACCACTGAGGCTGCAGATTAAGAAGGTGCTGCTGAAACCGCTGAGAATGAAAATCATAGAACTTCACCTTGCGCAAACCTGTGGCTGAAAGAATTTAATGAGGTGCCCCAGTGATGCACATAATCTCCGTGGTGTGTAAAGGAATTCTGATTTCATTGACAGGCAACTCAAGAAATTTCAAGCAATCAAGAAAAGAAAAGAAGCACAGGACGTTCGTAAAGCATCTCTAACTCATGAGGAGTTTACTCAATGACTGAAAGGAGTACACCTGTGTCAGATGAACTTCAACCCTAACACCACCCTTCACCACCGTTACCACTGACTTACATATGTCTCTCCCAAGAGCCTGTCATCTCCTTGAAGACGAGAACCATATGTGATGGGGTGCTGCACCCCCAGTGCCTGGTACTGAGTGGAGCAATGACCCTAACCCAGAATCAAATATGCTGAAAGGAAACCCTGGGGGGGGGGGGTGTTTAAGTTCCAGGGGACGGTCCCTATGTCGGTGGGGCTTGTAATATTTTCAAAAACATATCCAATGTCTCTAAGTCAATGCCAATTTTGTATATTTTAATTTGAAAGTCCAATAGCCAAGAGGCCCATTTTTCCTTGGGTCCTTGCTTGGAATCAGAGTATACTGCCACCAGGTGGCAGCAATTCCACAGTCACATCCAGGAGGCTCATCAGGTAGGGTTTCAAAACAGGGTCTTGTTTTTCCTGATTTGTCCTTCTGTGGGGTGGGGAAGTCAGGGAGATTTGGGGCTCTGAGGTACTCTCACTGCCTGGGCATCATTGTACCCCACCCCCAGGATTTGGACATCTTAGCTGCAGGCTCCAGGTCCTTCCATGGAGAAGGCCAGCTTGGGGAACGTGTGCATACCCTGGGAAAGCAGACCCCACGATTTGGATCCCTGACAGGCCTTTCTGTTCTTGCCCTGAAAACACACACTCAAAACACAATGACGAGTGAGAGTGGCAGGAATCTGGGGCAGGAAAATGTGATTTCCTGAAAGAGCCACTCCGTTCCCCAAAGACTAAAAAGACAGAAAATAAAAATTTGAGGGGGGAAAAAATTGAGTGGAAGCACTTCACACTTCAGAGAGAACACAGGGCTGACAATGAAGACAAATAGATGTTTAGAAAGTTATAACAGACCACGGAATGCAAATTGCTAGGGGACAAAGGAGGCGAGCTGCTGTGTCGCTTCAAGTTCTTGACGAGAAACTTAATTTACTGGATCCACAATAAAGGCACTTGGTTCTGAGTTCAATGCCTACCCTTGGTCTGTGGAGCCCTGATTTGTCCTGCTCAGCACCACTGACCTGGAGGCAAAATGAGGAACACCACCCAGTGTTCCTGGAGCCCTACTGTGCGCCAGGCCCTGACTGGGCACCAAAAATAAGGACTAGAAGAGCTTTCGCATTCACGTGTACACTTGCTTCATAGCTGCTCTGTGTGGTAGATATTCTATCCCAACCGTCAGGTGAGAGCCCTGAGCCCAGAAAGATAAAGGGACAGGCTGGGGGCCACCCAGCTCGTCAATGGCAGCAGAGTGACTCAAATCTCCTTCCCTCAACACCCGACTCCACGGCACCAAGAACCCTTCTCCCTGGTTTGCAGGCTGACAACTGTAGTATATGCTACATCACTGTAAAGTCACACCGTAAAGTCACAGGTTCTGCCAGAAACTGTTCTTCTTTCATTCATCCAAAAAGTATCTACTGAGCTGCTACTGTTGGAAGGCACCGTTCCAGGGGCTGGAGATCTAACAGTGAACATAGCAGGTCAATTCTCTGCCCGCATGAAGCTCATATTGCAGCCAGTAAAGGGACCGATACAAACTGGACAGTGTCTGAGACGTGGGCAAGTGCCACTGAGAAAACCAAAGCTGAGAAGTGGACAGGTGGGTGGGCGGGATTAAGGGGTGTGACTTGAAACAAGGTGGTCAGGAAGCCGTCACTACACAGCCCTCGAGACCTTAACACACTGTGAGGAAGGGGTTCTCCTCACTCCCAGGAGCCCCACAGCTGCGCTCTCTACATGCTTTCTGTAGTTCTCTGGCCTCACTAGTGGGGGAGCAAGGAGAGGGTCATTAGGAACTCGCCCACTCTCCAGCGCAACACTTAGCCTTCATGTAGCATCCCTGCCACACAAGCCCAGAGGGGCTTGGGGGAGGTGGGGGCCTCAAAGAGAATGTTTCCTTGTCTGTTTGAGGCCTCAGGAGCTTTGCACAGCACCCTGTGCCCCTTTAGAAATGTACAGGAAGAGTAGACAGGCCTGTCTGAGCCCCTGAAAGCAGAAGGGAAGGGGAGCTGGGGCCAGGACTGCAACAGAGATCCTGGATCAGGGAGAGCCACAGAGCTGCCTTGAACTTATCACTCTGGTTGGGATTCGAGGAGAAGAGCATCCTATGGGGCAGGAAGGCACCCTGAGGACTGTCTTCCTCCTGTGGGTCACTGCTTCCACCTGCACAGGCACCAGCCCTCCTTGGTTGTAGGTTCTTGCTATGGTGGTGGTGGTGGTGGGGGGGAGGGGGCGAGGAACATCTGTAATAATCTGAACAATAAAGATTTATTTAAAAAAAGAAAGAATCATTTAGCCCGAAGTATACATGGTGTCATGGTAAAGAAACCCTACCCTAGAGCATGGTTCCCGCTCCTAAGTGGATGTTAGTTAGTCAGATAGAGTGGGAAGGGAAGGCCTGAGAAGAAAGAAGGAGTGTTCCCAGCAAAGAAACAGCATGTGCAAGGGTCCTGAGGCAGAAAGGAGGCTGATATCTGGAATGAACTGAAAGCTGGGGACAGTAACAGGAGATATAGCAAAAGGCAGCTCATGAGGGACCTTGGAGGCCCCCTATTTGGATCTTATTCCAAAGGCCACCAGGAACCCCAGAAGGGATTTAAGCAAAGAGGCACTCATCAGATTAATAGTTTTTTAAAAAATCACTCTGCTGCTTATTGGGGAGTGGCCTAGACTCTCGTAGTTGTCAAGTGGGAGATGGTGGTGGCAGCAGAGGCAGAGAGCAACAATGCTGCAGTAGGGGGGCAGGTGGGAATCAGAGCCATCACTTGTGCCTTCCCAAACTTTTATGATCACTAGAATCCCCTCTGAAGTTTCTTAAAAATAATGATGATGCCCAGGTGCCATCTCAGGTCCCCAAAACTGAATCTTCAGGGTGGGGTCTAGGATCTGCATTTTAATATTTCCTGGTGTTCCAATAATCAGCCACGTAGGGAAACTGGGTGATACTCAGGACCTTGACTGACCCTGAGGACCAGGATAAGGAAGCCTGTGTGCAGAGAAAAGAATGGGAAATCTGTCCTGGATTAAGGCAGAATTTGTAGATCTAACAAAAGTACACAGACCAGTGATTTTGGAAATACGTTTTCCAAAACTTCTTCTCCAATTGAGCCTGTGCCATCAGAGGATGGAGTGGGCAAGGCCAATAGTCAGGAGCTACTTTCCTTTCTCTTAGGGTTTCTGTCTGCAATTCAGGATGCTGGGTTAGGTGCCTGGTGCTGCGCTGAGCCTTGGGCCCCTCACAGCAGCACAGCAACTGAGAGAGAAGTGAGCCCACTTGCTACTCCACCACGCACCCTCATGCACTGTGATGAGGTACATCTGAGTTGCACTAACTAGCACCCCTCGAACATTTCCACCCAAGTTCTCCTAACGGAGTGGCTTGAAGGCACAGCCTGCAGACTTGAAATTGCTTGTAAGCCTCATGTTCTAAATGCAGATTCCACATTCTACCGCATGATTTGTGTTTGTTTCAATAGAAAAATGGGTGCCTGCTCACTCACTCAAATATCTTTGAGCACAGTATTCACACACTGGCATTCCCTGGGGACCTCTGAAAGATACTGATACCTGAGACACGGCCCCAGAGAGATTCATTTAATTGGTCTGGGTTGTGGTCTGAAATCGGAGATTTTCAAAAGCTTCCCAGGAGCTTCTATCAAGTAGCAGAGGTTGAGAACCCCCTGGGCTATAAGATGCTCTGTTTTCATCTCTTATTTAACATACCCCAGGCACAGCAGCACGTACCCACTTACAGAAGCTTAGGCATAGGCATTTACTACCCACTTTTCAGAATAGCCAGTTCCTTACCAAAGACAACGAAGAGGCCAGCCAGTTCTAACCTATTATTTCTTCCTGTGAGCTACCCACCCCAAAAAAATCAATCACCAACTAAGACCTACTTTCCCTCATTGAGATGCACGGCTATTGAGATCAGTGATCTTGGATGGTGGGAAAAGTATGTTTTTATTTTCGGTAACCTCTAACTGAAATTTAACATTTCCTTCCATTGTGACTGCAGGCAACAAACCACAGCACTGCTAGTGGTAGAAACCCCAGATGTTTTCCTATGACAGCATAGACACCTCCAAATATCGTTTGTTCTCATTGTTGCTTTGAAATCACGAAAATTATCGGGCCTCTTGCTGGATCATGCTATTTAACGTACTGATAGACAAGCACATATATCATTACCATGTCACAAATTTGCCTTTTTTTTTTAATGCTCTGGTGGTTGTATTTCACTATATTTGATTTCCCATATATTTAATCTAGGCATTGAAATGTATTAATTTTGAGAAGAGATCTACAGGCTTCCCACCAGCTGTTGAACCTCTGTGGCCGGCATCAGGGGCCTGCAGAAAGCTTCTCAGGGGTGGTGGGCAGCTGTGCATCTAGCAAAGGACACTTACCTGTGGGTCAGAGAGCCGGGAGAGGTCAGGGTACAGGTAGAACTTGATGCCTTCGGAAGCCCCGGGCAACGTGACCCCTCGGATCAGGAGGATCAGAAGCATAATGTAGGGGAATGTTGCGGTGACATATACAACCTGCCCAAGAAAGGAGAGACAAGAATCAAGAAGGGGTGACAGTGGTGCGGACTGCGGCAGGCCCCTAACATCTCACGAGAGCAAAGGGCTTCCCTGGCAGCAATAAGAAGTGAACCCTAACACAGCCTCGTCTCCCCCCTCCTCTCCCACCACAGTCCCCTCAAGGGCTGGGTCTTTCAGTGAGTATCTGTTGAGTAATGCTGGATATCACTGCTTTTCAAACATTTTTGACCACAACCCACAGAAAGAAATATACATATCACAACCCTGTAACACTGAGCTGAAACAGGAAGTTTCACAAAACTATACTCACTCTTGTATGTGATACATTCACACGTATGTCCGTATTTTCTACTCTATTCCTTTTTTTTTTTTTTTTTTTTAAAGCTGGTCATGTCCCTCAACATTCACATCATCATTCACCCAAGGGGCCAAGATCCACATTTTTTAAAAAAACACTGTTCCTAATGAAATTCAAGTTTTAATAGCTAAGGATAGGATGGGATAGGGTAGGAAAGAGAAGGGGGAGAGGGGAGCTGTTTCGGGCAGGAAAGACCCAGTGTTTTCGGAATCATTTCAGTTTGGTCTGCTTGGAGGCAGGTAACTGAAGCCAATGAACCTGAGAGGCTCCCTCAGCCCATGGATTCCGTGTAAGAATCAAGACAGTGAAAGAAAAAATCTTCCCTGAGCTTCCGCACAAAGAGGTGCTTAGGGCAGGTCAATACCTTCACAGGCTATGGGAGTTCCTGTCCTGGGGGCCATGCCCCTACCTGAGGTCCCCGCAGGACTCAGTGTTCCCTCCAGTTCTGATTTTTTTTCTCTTTGGTCACATTCTCTCCTCCATTTACTTGGTTCCTTCTTCTCAGTGAAACCTACCTATTTTATTTGTTACGATCAGCAATTTGTCAATATTTGGCTGCCACAGACACGTCTGAGACTCTGATGACAACTATGGGCCCTCTCCCTCCTCCCCTCAAATGTGCACAGACACAGATATGTGTACAAGCTTTTGGATGTGCAGAGGCTCTGACTCCCCTGATAAAAGACTTGTGCTTTAAGACCTATGATCTTAATTCCTCCAGTGCTAGTGTAGCCGCTCACCCCTTTCCAAGTGAGGCTTTCTTTTACCAATGCTTCAGCCCTTCATGTCATGTCATTCATTCATTCATTCATTCATTCTCTCACTCACTCGTCCACCTACTCACCTGCACACCAATAATACTCCTAGGTACCAAAGACTAAGCTAGGCTCTGGAATGTACAAATAAGAACGAGTCACAGGGTGGAACTTTCTGCTTCAAGAGGCTTCCCCAGTGGTAGAAAGACAGAGATTCAGGTAGGCAGATAATGCATTATGTAACCAGGGGGACTGCAAAGGATGGTGGAGCACGGAGAATGAGTAGCTACCCACAGGGGCATTCAGGGAGGGCATCCCCAAGGAGGTGATCCGGGTATTGGCCTATAAAGCATGAGAATGAGTTAGGACATGAGAACTGGGGACAGAAGGAGGAAGAGAATAAAATTCTATTACATCCCAGGCGCAGAAATGGCTACATTTATATAGCATTTCCTCTTGGATTTTTTATCATTCATTTTATTTTTATATAAATTAGCATCCTAGAAAAACTGAAACAGAAACATTAAATACAGTATTGCACATAATATCGGAGGGATTGAAAGAACAGAAAGACTATGAAGCAACCCACTTCTACTTTGCACTTAAACAACACACTAAAACAGGATACTATACGTTAGATTTTTTTAAATCCTCACCTGAGGATAATTTTATTAATTTTAGAGAGAGAGGAGGGGGGAATAGAGAGAGAGAAACATTGTGTGAGAAACATAGATCAGTTGCCCCCCTTATGCACCTTGACCAGGGATCAAACCCACCACCTTTTGGGTGTACAGGATGACACTTCAACCAGCTGAGCCACCTGACTGGGCAGAATACTATACTTTATATTAATACAAACATAAGTCATTTGGTTGCTCAGTGACAAAACAGTGACTTAAAACAAGTCCTCAAAGAGGACTTGAGCCAGCAGGGGGTAGTATCAGTGGGTCCTGCTGATAGAGGCTGTAGGCTAGATTACGTCATGCAGACACCATCCCTAACCTACAATACGGCACCATCCTTAGCCCACTCAGAACTCATCCCACCAATTTCAGCAACCGTTTCCGTATCAACCATCAGATCAGTTGACCCGTCATGTAATCAGTACAAACAATATCTTGCTGTCATATACAGTGTAATCGAGAAAAGGTGAATGTAAGTCAAATATATAATACTAAGAGACCAACAGTTAATGATAATAATAATAAAAATTAGAGGCCAGCAGTCAAGAGGGTTGATGGCTTCTGCCCAGAAATCTAACATGCTATAAAATCTCCACTTCCCTTAGCTTCGTAGGCACTGTCTATCATAAATCTTCAGCATTTCGTGTAAATCCTTAACTCTCTTCCTTCAAAATGACACCCCCTCCCAAGTTAACCAGCTTACATCTATGAAAAGTCAGCTAAAGATCTACTGCTTTCACTGAATAATTTCCACTTTCATGTCTGTTGTATGGCAAAAGATTAATTATCCAGACCACCCAGGTCCTGATTAATGATATCTCTGGAGGCTAGCTATCTTAACTCCCAATGCGAATAAATTTAAGGAAAAGAACTTTACGATGCAGAACGTAAGAACAACTGAAAATCATAGAAATTTGTCTTCCTTCTGTGGGACCACCTTGATGTGACTAAACTAGTTGGTTATTATCTGACCTGTCAGTTTTGAGTGGACTGGGCTTCTGGGGCATCATGAAAGGTTCACTTATAACCTGACCAAATGGGTCCTCTCCAGGCCCTGACAATATATATAGCAGAGGCATGATCTATTAAATCACTGCTGCTGATTTTGAAGCAGTTCTATTGTTTAAAGTTCTAAATGGATGCTCGGCTTCTCCATTACACTTGATATCAGGCCTTAATTTTTATACTCCTTTTATAAAACCATGAGGGAAATAAAATATGCAGATTAATTGCCCGAAGACCACAGTGCAGACAATGAGTTGGCTGCCAAAATGGAACCACTGGCTGGCAGGCGTTAGCTAGAAAAATTCCTTTGTAAGTTGAGGCCTGAGAGCCTTGAGTCATGGTACAAAAGGTGGTTTAGGGGCATCATTATGTAATGCACACAAGTGGAGGCGGGTCTAAAAATTGAAAATACAACACTGAGGACAGCCTGTATCTGTTGCTGGTCCCACCTCTGCTAAAAGCCCCTCTAACCTGTTTCTACCCTCAGCCATACTAGACACTTGGGCATCATCTTTGATTTTTCCTGAGAACAGCTGTAGACTGTCCAAATGACACAGATCTTGTCGTCCAGAGACTGCACACAGATCACATGCATGCTGCCACATCCCTCCTGTGTTCATCGCAGGCATCGCTAATTGATCACAACACTCCGCAGCTCAGCCTGGCTGCAGCCCCAGACCCTCCACACTGGACTCCAGTTAGGAAGAAACCCACTCTCAGCTACCCTTGATCTCGTCCACTTTTCATGTGTGCATTATGTCTCCTGCAGGTCCTTTGTCCCTGTCCTCAAAATGGTAAAATCCGGGTGTTGAGCTCAGCACTGCTGAATGTGTGATGCATGACACCTGCAGAAGCAGTGTGAAGGCGGAAAAGGAGACTAGAGAGACAGGCTGGAAGGGTCTATGTTGAAGGGATTCAGCCTTCTGACTGACAGCGGTTGGAGCTGGGTCTCCAAGGATAAGGAGGCACAGGAGAGGCATGTCAGGCAGGGAAGATGTGGAACTAGCCAAGGAAGTGGGAAAAGGCACAGAATGTTGTCTCCTGGGAGGTCTAGGAACCTCCAGGTTGTCCTCCAGGTGCTCAAGCTGGAGACAGCCTCCCCTCTTTCCTCAGATTCTTCCATATTCAACCAGTGGTATCAAGTGCTGCCAACTTGATCCCCAACTATATTCTGAAATGACATCTGTTCTTCACCCCCTTCATCAGGGCCCTTCTTCGCCTTTCTTCTCCATCATGCAACAGTCCCACACTGTCCATACTGTGGCACCGGTTTTAAACACATGAATCTGGCATGTGCTTTCCTGCTCCTCTGAGTCTTTCCCCCGACTCCCAGCCCCACATTCAAGGTTGTGGGATGCAGTGAAAAGGGTTAGGCTTTGAGTCAGAAGACCCTGGGCTCCAACCCTGTCTTTGCTGTGACGTGCTGTGTGGCTTGACCAGTCACCACCCTTCCCCACCCACTCTGTTCTCCCCTGTGCCAGGTCCCCCCAGTTAGGGAGCATGCCAGGTCCCATCAGGCCTCTCTGCCTTTTCATGCCTCCCTTTGTCCATAATTCCAGCCCCAGGGCCTGGGCCACCCACGGCGTTAGTCCCGGGTATGTCCAAATCCTCACAGTCTGAGGACTCTGCAAAATCAGAGACCACGCTGTCCAGTTGTCATATCACTGACCTACCTACTTTATATGTCAGGCAGCTGAGGCCCAGAGTAATTTTCAGTGTCTCAGTCTCATCCTCTTAAGCCATAAACCATGCCATCTATCCAAATGTTGTTGAGAGATTGAAACCATGCCACAGCCTCCCGGATTCATTACCACATCCTTCCCCCAGTCACTTCAGCAGCCTCCTGGCACCATGGCGGTTATCCATCAGCTGTTTTACTGCCTCATAAGATTAAAGATCTCTAGCATATTAGTTCCACAAGGAAAGGGAGTTTTGTCTTTTACTTTGCCTGCTGTATCCAGAACAGCAAGTGGTATATAAACTGTGCTCAATAAGTCTTTCTTGGAAGGATAAACAAAAAAGCAGGCTGAGACCTGGAACCCTGAGGTTAGAATGCAGGTTTGCAGACACCACTTTGTGCTCCATCCATATGAAATGCTGGATCGACATACAACAAGATTTGGAAAATGGAATCCGATGTTAAGAGGGGTGTTTATAAGGAAATCACAAGACATGTGGATTTAAATGAAAGACCAGTTCAGATACGGAGGGCAAGGAAGTACAGCTGCAAAGTGCTTCCCAAAAAAAGCCCCGTGTCCCTTTCAAGATATCTGAGTCCCCAGGCCTTGTCTGGGAGAGCCAAGCAGGGTGCAGGCATTATGCTAAGTGATGCAGTGTTTGGTGATGGGCACAATAAGGTCACTGACAAGGTACCCTGAAGCCTGGCTGTTCCTGGCCGCGCCAGTGGTGGCTCACACCCAGGTGGGCGTGGGGGAAGGAGGGTTTAATCTGTCAGACCACTCAGGCCACAGAAAGGAGGCTCCAGCCCTAAGCACACCCCTTGGTTTGGAGAGTTTTACTATTGTTTAATTTCCTTTTAGCAGGTCAAGTCCTTCTGAATATAAAGGTTAGCACAATTGGTGGTAATTATACTGTATCCTGCTTTAATTGACTCTAATTGCTCATTTGCATTCCAATACTGGGATTGTGGGGTGTTTCCCCCCTACTTCCAGGACACAGATGTTTATTTCATAGCAGGGAGATCATTAGACCCTAAGTTTTCCAGGATAATGGGGTCAACTGGAAAGCGGAGCGCTATTCAAAAGACATGGGGAAAGCAGGGTGGTGTGGGGGCAAGAACCCAGGACCTCAGGGTCAGGAGAGACAATGTGCAGCAGCTCGGGCAAGTTCCATAACGTCCATACCCGCTCTGGCTGGCATTGTACCATTTACAAAGTGGCGGGGGGGGGGGGGGAAGGAGGAGGGTGACTTACATGAATCATTTTTGTATTATTTACTTAATATTTTTAATAAATAAATATGCTTTTTTGCTGTTGTTAATCTTCACCTAAGGAAATTTTTTCCATTGATTTTTAGAGAGACTGAGAGGGAGGGAGAGAGGAGGAGAAAGAGAGAGAGGGAGGGGGGGGGGGGAGAGAGAGAGAGAGAGAGAGAGAGAGAGAGAGAGAGAGAGAGAGAGAAACATCAACGCAAGAGAGATTGGTAGCTTTCTGCAAGTGCCCCAATAGGGGCCGGGGTTCAAACCTGCAACCCAGGTATGTGCACTTAACCAGGAATTGAACCCTCAACCCTTTGGAGCACAGGCTGACACACTAACCACCTAGGAACACCGGCCAGGGCAATATACACTTTTACATTAAATAAGTATATGTAGTAAGAAAACTGTGAACACCATAAACAGAAAACCATGATCTCTTAGTAAAAATAGAAGGCAAATGCAAAAAGAAATGCAATAAAAATAAAATGTGATTAAATTTTAGCCAAAGGCTCTGAGTCTATGTTGTTTTCTCTTTGTTCAACAGCAGAAGTAGCAAGGGTCAGAGAGGCGTTAAATGGTAAACCAGCACTGTACTGTAGCTTTTGCTTTAAGATACATTAAAAAGGGAATACTGTCTAATTATGTGACTCCATGTTTGTAAGTCTGGCTACACTAAAATCATTGTGTGCACCCTCTCTAGAAAGAACGTTTCCCATATTTGTGGGAAAGACTAGATGGATCCCTGAGGTCCTTCCCAGCAACCACGGTTTTCTAGGACAGCCCTCTGTCACTCACAAAGCTTTTCAAAAGACCAGGACTTCCTAATCCCCTTCACTTTTTTCACCCATCCCCTCAGCCCCTCCCATGTGGCAATCATCAGTTTGTTCTCTGTATCTGAGTTTGTTTCTGTTTTATTTGTTCGTTTGTTTTGTTTTTTAGATTCCACATGTAAGTGAAATCATATAGTATTTGTCTTTCTCTATTTGACTTATTTCACTGAGCATAACACCCTCTTGCCCCCCCCCATGTTGTTGTTAAAGGCAAGTTTTCATTCTTTTAATATGGTTGAGTAACATTCTAGTGTATGTATGCGTATGTGTATGTGTGTATCTCACATCTTCTTTATCCATTCATCTATCAATAGACACTTAGGTTGCTTCCATATCTGATGGCCAGTTACAAATAAGTCATGAGGATGTAAAGTATATCACAGAGAATATCTATATATATAAAAGCCTAAGCAACCGGCTGACCAGCCGGTAGCTATGACATGCACTGACCACCAGGGGGCACATATCATATTAAGTGCTCTTACCATAAAAAAATGGTGGGGGGAACATGAGGGAACTTTTAGGGTAATGAATGTTTATTATCTTGACTGTGGTGATGATTTCAGGGATATATGCATATTTTAAAACCAATCAAATTGCATACATTAAATATGTACAGTGTTTTTTGTATGTCAATTATACCTCAGTAAAGCTGTTTAAAAAATTGAAACCAGGACTCCTTGGAGCTATCCAAGGTCCTGACACTGATTTGGGCAGAGCCTTCAGTGAGCCAGTCACCCAAAGTCTTGGAAGACGCTGCTGTTAATTGCATACTTAACTGCGTGATGTTTGTACCACGTGAATAAATTCTATTCCAATTTTGCAGACAAAGAAAAAAAGACTGAGAATTAGAGATTGGAGTGGCTTGCTCCAGGTCACAGAGCTGTTAGATAATTCCGAAGTCTGCTCTCTCTACCACATGTGCTGTGCTCTGGCCAAACAATGCCTTCTTATTTTCAACTTCCATTTGCTCCCTCTGTCTGTTCTTGACCTCAATGGTTCAGCTTGACTGACTTTGGGCAGTAACTCATCATTGTCCACTAACCCTAATCTCAAACATACTGTGTTAGCCCCATCCTCCCCATGTCCCTTCCAGCCAGGCTTGCCTCTATCTGGATATCTGCTTATCCCTTATGGCTGGAAAGCATGGTACTGAACACCTATTCCTTGTAAAATCATTCTTTTGAATACCAACAGATTTTCCCTGCTTTGGTTTTTGAGAGAGCACTACCTGAATTCCCAGGTACAACATTACAGCAGGCACCAAATAGTCTGGCATAACCTTCACTAAGATTTTATTGACCTTGGGAACAAGATGCTAGGAAAATGTGAATCTGAAGAAGGAAGATCCCCATGGACACTTTTGCCTCTTCACCACTTCTATCATCTTTAGATAATTCTAAAAGAAATATAAATAAGGAAAAAGTCTCTGTTTTAAGCAACCAAATTCCAATAGGTGACCAGAGTCATGCTTTAGTGAAGATATTAATTATTCAAGGAGGTAATAGTATTTTAGCAATGCAGCAATAATTCCATGGGCAGTTAAAGTGATTAATTTTTGTGTAATGACAAGTATTTGTCATCAGCTATGAGAGTTAGCCCATGTGTGGAGCTTAAAAGAATATACTAAAACAACTGCCCACCTTGGGATGTATGTCTCATGGCATCATCTCTGAGCTGGGTTGAGAAGGAAGAGAGGGAAGGTGATGAGGGACAGTATTACAGTTGGGAGCCATCAAAGCCAGGTGCGATGACCAGGTGCTAGTCCCCACTCTATCACAGCAACAGAGACCATAAGTCCTCCCCCAAGATCTGCTCTCCTCCCTTCACAGTTATAAAACCTCTAATCTTCAACTAGACCCACAGCCTCCTAGAATAAAGCCAATATTCCTCAGCCTCCCTTACAGCTAGGTGTGGCCATGTGACTACATTCTCCCCAGTCAGATACAAATGAAAGTGCCATGTACAACTTCCAGATGCTGTCCTTAAAGGAAAGGGCTGTGTTCTATCCTTCCCTTCTTGCCCTTCCCACAGGCTGGAATGAAGACTGAGTAGTGAGCTTAGATCATAAAGTAAGGGTGACACCCAAGGTAAGGCAGGCAGGTTATGCCTGGATTGTTATGGGAGAGAGAAATAAACTATTTTGTTTCCACTACTACTCTTTTAGGTCTCCATTCTAGGCAGTCAAACATGTAATTTAAATATCTAACCACCAGCTGCCTCTATGATCTTGGGTAGGTCCTATTTCCACTCGAAGTCTGTACTATTTTTCTTTACATAAAGGCATTAGCCCAGATGATTCACACTATTCCTTTTTACTCAGACATGAGCAGAACTTTCTGAAAATCCTGAAGATGGGCTCTTGAGAGCGACCATCCTCTAAACCTGGAGTCGCCCAGGAATGGCAACAGAGTCAGGAAGTCTCCAGAAAGGCCTAGTCAGTAAAACTAAAAGAGTGGTTAGAACAGAGCAGCCAAAGAGATCACCATTTCTTGGTAAGCTACAGTGTTAACCTTCTCTGTCAGTGTAGAATGAGCCTGACAGGGTGGTAGCCAATTTGGTGTGGATCCCATCATCAAGGGCATGAGTTAGAAGGTCTCTGAGACCTTCCAGAGCCTCCACATTCCTCCCCTGTGAAATGAGGATAATGCCTATTTCAAAGGTTGATGTGAGGGTTGGAGATCACTGTGCAAAGCACCGAACACAGACACTGTCCCATAATTGGAAGGATTGTGATGGCTTTTGTTGCCCATCGCTGGGTCAGTAAGCATTGTCCCTTCAGCCCAGCGAGTTGGCCAGCAGAGAACAACATATCTGGGTGTTCAAGAATGCAAACAGAGAGGCTGGAGTAAGCCCAGCTTCAGCTGTGATGGTGGGCAGAGAACTGTTTCCCGAAACTCCTTATGGAATCCTCTCCCTAACAATGGGTGTGGCTGGCGATGTGGCGGCAGGGGAAGGCTGGTAGAAAGAGGCAGTAATTCATTAGCTGGGAAAATCTGGGTGAATAGGACCCAGAAATAAGAAAAGCATCAGGACAGAAGGGACATACTAGTATACACAGTCGTCCTGAGGAGCTGCAGCAGACAGGCTCTGGAATGAAGGCCAGAGAGCAATAGGAGTAAGTCCAATTATGAACAAGAATCCTCTGGAGTCCCAACTCCATCCAACAGTTGTGACAGTGGAAGGGTTAGGGTACAGATAGTATTTAGATGAACTGGAAAAAAAAATTATACAAGAATGAAACCAGGTAAGACCAAATTCCAATTTTAAAAGGTAGAAGGGACTTTTCAAAAGTTGAGTTGAAGGGAAGGATGGGCCCCAGCTGTGTCATCACAGATGCATGCATGACAAGGAAAAAGCCTGCCCTGTAAGGGGGAAGGCTAGACTTTCGGGAGAAGCCAAGGACAGTGAGCATCGCCAACCTTTGTGAGGCCCCAGGAATCTAGCAACAAAGGAGCTTGGGGGCTCCCTGTTGAGGGGTAAGCAGTTGATTGGGGGCTCAAGTGTAGCTTATGAAGAGAAAATTGCTGAGAATTCTCAGATACCTATCCCAGAATTCTACTCCCAGCCTTAATGGGTCCCAAGGGAAGGATTGGATCAACGAGGCATCTTCAGGAGCTGGGGCATTGTGGGCAAGAAACCAAACATCTTAAGAGCCCAGGGAATGGTGTTACTCTTTCTTCTTGCTAATGGTTGGACCATAAAGATCATCTATACCCATGGCCTGTTCCAACCCTGAGATTCCATGACTTTATTGGTTAGTAATCATGGATATCCTGGTTGTAAGTAGAGGGCAAAGAAAGAAAAGAAGGAGAAATGGAAGATCAGACATATAAGAATGGGACTAAGATTTATTGTTGGGTCTACATGCTTTATTTTTATGTTATCCAGTCCCACAAGATAGAAACTATTATCATTCCCATTTTACAGAACTGAAACAGAGGCACCCAGAAGTTGAGTACTTGGCCCATGGTTGCACAAAAATAAAAAGGCAGGATCCAAGGTCAGATCCATCTGACTCCAAAACCTGCACTCAACCATGATACAGCCCCATCGGTAATTCAAGTGTCCTCATAATCCAACCAGCTTTATTTCACACCACATCTTTTTCTGTTTCCTAAACAAACCCTGCACTTGCCTACATGCAAGCCTTTGCTTTTATCATTCCCTTCACCTGGGAGGTCCTTTGCACCTTCTCTACTTATCAAAATCTTGCCAACCTTCAAGACCAGTTCAAATACCATGTCTTCCAGAACTTCAGCACTAGGCCACCCAGTCTAGATGAAATGCTCCTTGTACAGCCTGCAACTCACTGAGAAATATGGCATTCAAATATGGAGAGTGGCCTTGACATAAGAAAAACCAAGTTCAAATCCAGCCTCTGACACTTTCTGTGTATGTGACTGACTTTTGGCAAGTTATTGCCTTTCTAGGACATAGTATTTTCTTCTATACAATGGAAATAATAATATAGCAAATTAATTCAATCACTTTGAGCCTTGGGTTCTTTTTAAAAGTGTGGACTATGGATAACAGTTCTCACCTCTCATGGTAAGTGTGAGAATTAAATGAGCCAATGTCTACACAGCACCAGGCCCTGCGACTTGACACATCAGCCCTTAGTAACCAGCTTGCCTTCCTCCTTTTACATGACTCTTATTATATTCCACCTTCTCATATACCTGCCTTTCCCTCTAGGTTGAGCCCTATTGGAGGGTAAGGGCTTTACTCATCTATGCAGGCTCTGAATGCATCTCATAAAGGCCAACACAGACCGTAAATAGTTGATGAATGAACACATTCAGACCTCAGTAGCCCAGAGACCATGAATAGAACAAAACAGGATATAATCCAATGTGTCTGCGATGGGCCTTCAGTGTAAACCATCCCTGCTCTCACTTGAGCCTCACCATCTAAGGGTAAAGAACTTTAGGTTTAATTCAATTCACCAGCTATTTAATTGAGCTCACTATGGTCCAGGCTGTGGGCTGGTTTTGGAGAGCTTGCTAATGAGTGAGCCAGGCCCCTGACAGCAAGACACAGACAGCTCAGTGATGGACCACACAAAGGACGGCAGCAGGGAGCTCAGGGACACAGAGAGATGAGGTATGGCTGGAGAGAGCCTCCTGGAGCTGAGCTTTGAAGGCACACAGGCTGCCTGTCTTGCTCCAAAGAGTCCTGATCTAGAATGTACTGTGCGAATAAATTCCTTCAAGCAGGAAGGATCAGACATGGTGCACACAGGGAACCTCAGCCTGGAACATCACCTCCAGGGAAAGAAACCAGCTCTGCATGGTGGCAAGGAAGCTGGGCCCGAAGTGACAAGATACTGAAATAGCAACCACGCTAATTAAGATGGCTGAGCCCAATTCAAATCCATGTCCACAGGATATCTTAAAATCAGTGGATGGGGCAGTCTACTATTTAAGCCTATTTCATGGTGAATTAAGATTAGCTTGAGTCAATGCTATTGGTTTTTACATAGCTCCACCATAAAGATCACAAAAATGAAAACAAATCCTCAAACAAGCCCAAGCAACATAAATATTCCATTCAGTGCCCAGCCAAGCTTACAATGGCTTTAGGAGCTATTATTTACTGCCTGGAAAACATACTCGGTACCTTGGTTAATAATGATTTAAACCCCATCCATCTCTCTTGGAGTAGAAGGCTGGTGTCGCTATGGTGACCAAGGGCACCATTAAAGCACACCATTAAATCCCGGGCAGGGATTTACCAGCACAGGGAGGCTGGCAGGCTAGAAACACCACTCCATGTCCTCTTACTCTAGCCCTCAACCCACTCGTGATGAATGTGTGGAAAGGAGAGAGTCAGCGAATGCTCAGGGACTGTGTTTGCAGCCAAAAAGAGCAAGGAGCTGCCTGAATCCTGCAAGCATCGCTTGGTCTCTATGACATGCTGCCTCCTGTCTGTCAGGCATCCTGAGCAACATGGATCCTGCCAAGGCACCCAGGCTGGTTGCAACACGCTCCTTCCCAAACAGCTTCATTTCTTCAAAGAGGAACCTGCTTGCCTCCTGCTCTTGCCTCAGTTTATGGTGATCCAGCTTCTGGCTCCCACCTCTCCTCTCAGCAGTCATCCCAGAGGATACCACGCCCCCCTATTAAGTCAAACCTAATAGCTTCTTAATGCTTGCCCTTCTCCCAGTTTCCAGCTTTAAGACTTTCCCCTATTAGATGCTTCTGGTTTTCTGTTTCCTTTTCTCATTAATTTTTTAGTATCTTTCACAGGTTCATTTCCTCAGTCTTTCTTCCCATCAGCAAATCAACCAATCAACCAGCCAACTTTGATTAGCATCTGTTATGTGCCAGATGCCGTGATGGGCACAGAGGACACACAGAGCACAAGCCAGCCCTGCCCTCTGGCTCTCACAGTGGTAGCTTGCTCTCTGCAGATTTCTAGCTGTTTCCCAGAAGTCTGGCCTCATCCCACTCCCGTTCTCTCTCTATCTACTCTCCTGGCTTTTCTTGTGTACTCCTGTGGTTTTAGGAGCCACCAATCTGCTGATGATCTTCAATCTCTCCCACCAGCCCAGCGGTATCTCTTGAGTTAAAGACCCATATTTTCAACTCCCTTATGTGTATGTCCACCTGGATTTCCTGCCAAGACCTACAATTCCACATACTCAAAATCAAAACGATTACTTTCTCCCCCAAATCTGCTCTTCTTTCTATGTCCCCCTTCTTGTCATCCAAGCTATAACTCCACTGTGTTATCTTTGATTTCAGCTTCTCTCTCTTACCTCTGCTTCATGAATAATGCCTTTGAAAGGGAGAAGTACAAAATTGGGCTTCACTGCCCTATTGATCTTTTGCTGAACCCAAGCATGGCCAGTTCCAGTGGAGTTTCCCTCTCCTCCTTCCCTCCAGGCCCTACCACCCTGGCTTTTCCTTCCCAGAAAACCCAGCTTCTTTTTCAAGTTCCTCCTCCTCTGGGCTCCCCAAGTCCCATCTTTACCCCTCCGCCCTCCTCTTGCCTTCTCTCTGTGGGTGTCCCACCTGTTCTCAGAGCTTCAATTCCATCAACTTTACAATGCATGTTTTTAGAACTGTGCATCTTAGTATCTCTGAAATCAGAATGTCCCCCAGGTGGCAGTCACAATGCAGTTACTGCTCCCTGAGTGTAAGGGACCTGGGTTATAGGATGTTCTTAATATCATCACTTCAGTTGAGTTACAAGCTTTGTTGCTTAAAACATTTCAAATCACATTAATTTAAACCAATTGTTGTTTAATGTTCAGAATGTCCCTTTAAAAGATTACACTATGGTTCTGCAGAAAGGCACAGAAACAGGCGGGAGTGACAGCTGACACTAAAGCAAATACACACCATTGCAAAGAAACAACCCAGTACTTCATGGATTTAAGAAAGGAAGACACCCACAACTGGATGAAGCTGTTTATGCTGTTACTGCAGTACATGCAAACTGACTGCTATTATAATTTAAATGATATACCAACAGACAGGAGAATCTGCCAATGCCTTGGAAAGAGAAAAAGAAATTTAAAAGCAACAAAAATCTGGTGTAGTTCCTTCTAGTGTCATAAGGAATAACATTAAGGCCATGGAGAGCAGATTAACTAGAAGTATTTTTGCTTCTGATAAACATCCTTTTTAATTAGAAGAAGTATGGGCCTCCTGGTATATAACATAATGAAATATGGCATATCAGAGGATTCTCATCTTTTGGGGAACACAGATGGTAGATATGGACCCTCACCTTAGAAAAGTGTACATATCCATATGATCCCCTAACTTATTAGTATAATCCTAAGGGTTTCAGAGGTCCCTTGAAGCATCTGTGAGCTCCAGATAAAGAAATCCTAACATACATACTCAAGACTGCACTCCATATCCCTCTCTCCTGAGCTCTAGACTCCCCGTCTGTCACCCAAACATCTCCACTTGCAGTCTCACAGGCATCGCAGACATAATGGTTCCCCAGAGAGACCATAACTCCCTCAACTCCAGCCAAACCTCCTTCTCCCACCTCATGGCCCTGCCTCACGCAGCAGCGCCACCAAGCACTCCAGCCAGGAACTTCACCTGGGACTTCTCTCTTTCACCCTCTCTATTCAGTCATGGGGCTGATTCACACTTGCTTATTTCTCAAGCCCACCCTCTTTTCCCCCATCTCAAAGCTGTCTGCTGAACAACCGCTACATGGAGTCTGGCCTTGGCTCTCAGAGACCCATTCCCCACGCCACAATCATAGTGACCTTCATAGCCCAATCATAGCAGGCTCGAAGAAGAGCCTGCTCCTATCATCCCTCTGTTTTAAGCCCTTTGGTGACCCTCCATTACTCTCAACTTATAACTAGGCTCATCTACAAGCCCTTTGTAAGATGGCCCCGACCATCAATCCAGCCTCTCTCTGTTCCCTCTCAAGGACTGCCTGCTCTGGTCACACTGCCTATGCCTTTTCTGACCCGCATGCGGTCTCTCTAGCTCTCTCAACCTCTCTCTCTCTCTCTCTCTCTCTCTCTCTCTCTCTCTCTCTCTCTCTCTCTCTCTCTCTCTCCTATCCCACATGCTACATACGGACCACATCTTGGATATGTGACTCTGTGTCTCCAGGACTTATCAGGTTATGTTTAATAAATGAATGGTGAATTAATCTAAAGGCACATGGCCCCATAAAACACTAATGCAGTATTAAATGCTACAGTAGTGTGGGCTCCAGACCCAGCTCTGTGACCTTGGGCAGGTCACGGCACCTCTCTAAGCCTCGTGTGCACAGCCATAAGACGGAAATGAAAATATCTATTTCAGAGGGTTGTTGTTAAAGTTAGATAGAATGTGAATTAGTGGATGCCACAAAAGCAGTACTGTCTTCTACGGGGCAACTGGAGATACAGGGGTGGGGCGGGGGCATTTCAGGTCATTACAAAGACAGGTATGGCATTAATGACCAAGAACTAGGAAAGCTGGTAACCCTGCAATGAATGTGTTGGACAATTCCCACACAGTAAAAACTGTGCTGTTTCTCATGACTTTCAAATGTTCCACCAGACATTCGTGTGTGTGTGTGTGTGTGTGTGTGTGGGCGGGGGTGGGGGGGTGGGGCAGGGAGCTGATAATAATTATAAAGCCTAGCATCAAACTCTGTTTTATATATAACTTCAAAGCATATTTTACCTCATCTTAATGTAAACTGGGTTTTCCAGACATGCAATTACCATGTAAATTGAGGAAAAGCTATACTCTTTTATTCAGTACTTTACCAAACTTTGTTCATTATTCCAGAAAATCATGTCACTAGCAGCAAAAGAATCTGAGTGGAATCTGATAGGCCAATGCAACACCCTTCTATCAGTCCACATTTACAGCCTTTGTACTTGTGGTGATTCTATACCAGTGATGGCAAACCTATGACACACGTGTCAGAGGTGACACACGAACTCATTTTTTTTGGTTGATTTTTGTTAAATGGCATTTAAATATATAAAATAAGTATCAAAAATATACATCTTTGTTTTGCTATGGTTGCAAATATCAAAAAATGTCTATATCTGACACGGCACCAGTGTTAAGTTAGGGTTTTTCAAAATGCTGACACGCCGAGCTCAAAAGGTTCGCCATCACTGTTCTATACTAATATATGTAGTTAGCTCTATTTCAAGATATAAATCATAGAGAAAAGATACTGACACTATTCAATGGAATTCTGGCTTTTTTGTCTTGCATCCAAATGATTCATTCAAGGTGAGGGCCAGCACCTGACTACCCCATGACGTTTGGCGTGTGCCTGAGCAGGTACATAGTGGAACACATTTTGTTTTATTGTAAGTTGCTTCCTTTTTTGCTTTTCTTTAAAATATAGTTGGGTATTATATAGATTTTCTCAAACTTACCTGTGCAGGTAGATTATCTATGAATTGCATTTCAGGGTGGTAAGTGTGGTGTTCAAATCCTCATCATAAACAAGGGGTGTTGGGTCTTGGAGGGGCTTAAGCAGCCCTCGGGGCCTGTGAAAGACCCAGTGCCAGGGCTGGCGTGGGGCGAGCACTTGGTTCCTGGTGGTGATGGTATTATGATCAGCATACTGGGTCAATCTCAATTGTGACACAACATACTTGGGATTTAGGATAAAGATTGTGTCTGGCTTCTGCGGAATGAATTATCATCTGCTCCAGTCTTCTCCCCGGGGGTTCTAATTCATTACACATGGGGGGCTGTCAAACGAAGGAAAACAGCTGCTGCCACAGCACAGAGCACAGCGTGAGGCATGTCCGTGCTCCCTCTACTTTCCAAAAATGCATCTCTGCTCAATTACCCTCAATGGCTTCCCGCTGCACACAGGACCTCATTCTGGCACATGTGCTCCCCCTAACTTGAAATCTGGCCCAGCCCATCACCTCCCAACCTCCACAGCCACCCTTGACTTTCCCTTTCTTACCCCTCCTCCACTGGGAGGCTCAGCTCAGCCCCTCCACTTGGCTGCCCTGCAAAGTGAAGCTCACATCCTACCTCCTCCAGGAGGCCTTCCCAGACCACCCCGGGACACAGTAACATCCTTATCCAAACTCCAAACCAGTGCTGACTCTGCTATTATTTGACAGTTAATCTATCTCTCCAAATCATGTTAATTATCTTCAGGTGAGTAAATCCAAGCTGCTGCCCCACTAGATTGAGAAATCTTTAAAGTGGAAGAAAGGGTTTATAAAAATGATGAGCAATAAAATTCAAGCAATGGTGATTAGCTTGACCACTGTATGACAAGCATCAGGCATCACCTCACTTAACCCGTCTAGTAGTCCAATGAGATGGGTGCTTGCATTGTCCCTGAGGAAACAGCTCAGAGGAAAAGGAAGGTCCAAGCCCAAGGTCAATCCAGAGGCAGAGCTGTGATTCAAGCCCATGTCTGCCCACCTCTGCCCGTCTACTTCCCTGTTGCCTACCAATGGTGCTGGGCACATGGCAAGCGCTCAGACTACTGGGTGAGTGAATGTTCACTCAGGCAAGAACAGGAACTAGCACTTATTGATAGCTCTGCATGCCCTGGTGGGAAAAGCACTGGTTTGGGGAGCCACCTTGGCAGACCTGGGTTCAAATCCTGACTCCTCCACTAGCTATTTGACCCTGTGCACATCACTTACCTCTCTGGGCCTCAGTATCTTCATTTATAGAGTGGGTTTGCTAACACTCACCTCACAGTCTGCTGTGAAGGTTAAATTAAATAATGCATGTAGAGTGCCCAGCCCAATGTTGAGCACACGTAGGCCCTTTGCACATGATGTTTCCTTAGCTCATGGGGAAGGACCTGAGCTTTGAGCCTGGGTCAACCTGACTCTATAACTTTGTTGACCCCCTTTCCATCTTCCTGCACCTCCATGGACCTGCCATCACCCTCCATTTGTTTCTCTTCCTCAGGAAAGGGTCCTGTGCCTACAACGAACTGCACATGGGATCATAGACAATTCCCCTTGCCTCATGTTTCACTCCTTTCCCGTAAGACAGGTTTTTCCTCTGCTGTTTCCTTGGCCATGGGCAGCGGGGAGGGCTTGGTTATATGACTGCCAGGAAGTACTCTGAACTTTTGCCCCAATCAATCAAGCAGGCCCTAGCAGGTGACCCGCACCACACACTTGTGAGCTGACTGAATTAACCAACAAAGGACCCATCCCAGCACCATGTGGCTCACCCGAAGGACAAAGAAATGCATAACAGCCCTTGATATGCAATGGATGCTCACTCAACACATATAAGGAGGAGGGAAGAGGAAAGGGAAAAGAAAGAGACACAGGAGGAAAAAGGAATACGGCTAGTTTTGGGCCATTGTACATGATTCCTTTCCTTTGCAATCCCTTTTCTCCTTTATCCTTGGGTAATTAATAACCATCCATATCTCACGACCAGCTTGGATGTCACCGCTTCTCCGGGCCAAGTTTCTCCCAGGCACAGGGATGTTTTGTAACTGCCTGTTTACTTATCTGCCTACACGCTAGCCTCTAAACTTGTTTAGAGTAGATATCTGCAGTCCCAGGCACTGGACACGGTACACAGGACACGCTTAATAAATATTTGCCTCTCAGGGTAAGAAATCTCCCCAGGGCCCACAAGCACAGCCGTCACAAGACAAGGAGAAGCAAACCCAGGTCAGCTGGATGTTGCTGCTTGCAAGAGGAGACCGAGGAGGATGAGGGTGGGAGGGGCCAGCAAAGGCTTCCTAGAGGAGCAAGACAGCAGAGTGGGGCAAAAAAAACAGTGGATGAGGAAGCAAGAGCTGGAGGAAGGCCATGTACTGCTAGTCGTCTGCCAGCGAACACAGGGAGGGAGAGACAGAGAGGCAGGTCTGAGAGAACCATTTGATGGGGTGAGGGAGACTTAAATCTCTTCCATCCAACCCTAACATTTCCCAAGTGCCCAGACAAGATATGCGCTGGGCCTGCAACCATGACCAGAACGTCACGGGGAGAGGGGAAAAAGCATCTAAGACAGTGGTTCTCAACCTTGGCTGCACATTACAATCACCTGGGAATCTTTCTAAAAAATCCTGATTTCTGGGCCTCATCCTCCGGAAATTCTGTTTCTTTGTTACTAATGTTGTGGCCTCACCCCATAACAAAGAAACAGAATTTCTGGAGGATGAGGCCCAGAAATTAGGATTTTAAAAAGATTCCCAGGTGATTCTAATGTGCAGCCAAGGTTGAGAACCACTGGTCTAAGAGGAGAAGGCAGGTAGCGGGGGAGTTAGGTAGTGGACCAAGATTTTTCTGGGCAGATAAGATAAACAGGAGATTCTGGCAGAGGTTTCACCCTTTGTAATCTTCCTAACAAAATGACCTCCCATAGGGAAAGAAACCCCTATACATAAAATATCTCCTTTAGCATTTTCAATGACATGGAAAAATTAAATATCCTAAGGGTTTAACAGTCATAGAAATTTATGATGTCATGGGATATTTACTCAATGGAATTTAAAGATCATCTTTTGGCAAAATGGGTAGAAACGCTGTGATGGAATATTAGATAAAAAAGGCAAAATATTGAATTCTAACATGTTATGATCAAATGAGATATAAACCATGATTACATGTAATCAGAGGACAACATGTGAACAGTTTGGGGAGACTATTCTTTTGCTTTGAAATAGCTGTTGTTATAATATTGTCTGTGCAATTTTTAAATTTGTTGTAGGCGATGGGGAGCTACTGGAGAGTTCTAAGGGGAAGTCATGCAATGAAAGCCATAGTAAGGAAGCTGAGTCTGGCAGTGGTTGACAAGCAGCCTGGTCTGGGCAGGGCACATGGCAGACTGAACAAGTGTGTCATCATCCAGGTGTGAAGTGAGGCACACTTGGATGAAGGTGATGGGAGGCTCTGTAATGTGGAAGGTAGCGAGCCTACAGTCCCCAGTCATTCAAACACGAATCTAGGTGTTGCCATGAAGGTGTCTGGTAGATGTGATTAAAGTCCATAATCAGTTTACTTGAAGTGAGGGTGATTATCCTGGATGAGCTCAGTGGGCCTGACTCAGTCAGTGAAAGGCCTTGCGAGCAGAACCGAGGTTTCCCAAATGAAGAACTTATGTCTCTGGGCAACTCTGTCGGCTTCTGCCAGAAAGTTTCATCCTGTCCTACGGATTTCAGACTTGTCCAGCCAAACCCCACAATCACCAGTTCCTCATGCTGAATCTCTTAATACAGATCTCCTGCTGGTTCTGCTGCTCTGCTGGAATGCTGACTGACACAGGTGGCAACAGGGGTGGGGAGGAAGGGGGGATCTAGCAGGCACTCTGGAGGAAGACAGCGGACATCATCAATTCCTACTACACTGGCGCGAGCTGGCAACCTGCCCCCAGGCCAACAGCAAGCAGGTGCCTCCCTAACATGTCAGCCCCTACTTGGCCATCTGGGCCACATTCTGCCCAGGCCCCTGTCATCTCTCACTACTCCCCTAAATGCCTCTTTGGGCCTTTGCTCCTCACTGTTCCCACACATCTGTCAGAGCTGGCTCACATATACATCAACCCCTGCCCAGAGCATCCTGGACATGCTGACCCCATGCCCTCCTCCCTTTGCAGTGGGCTCTGGCTGCCAGCTCCACCCCCAGCTTAATCGTTCTCTTACTAGTGACGCCAGCATACCTCCCACCCCCATCACTGAACTTGTCACGTTAACTTGACAGAAGGGGAAACTGAGGCCCAGAGAGATGAAGTGACGTGAAGGGCCAGAGAAGGTGAGGGCGGGCTGCACTCAATCACACAGCCGGCAAGGGGTGGGGCCGACTCAATGCCAAATGTTGGCTCCTGCCACTCTTCCCCATGGCTATCTCTGTCTTTATCTTCTCGGCACAATTCTTGAGGGCAAGATCCACAGCTAACAAGTCTTCTAACCCTCTCCGCTAGTGCTCAGCAGAGTGCTAATGCAGTAGGCACAAGATAAATACCTCACTCGTTCCTGGCTTCGTTTTCCAACAGCACTGCACTAGGTCTGGCCTTGAGCCCACAGCCACTTTGGCTCTTCTGTGCCTGCCACACAGGAGGGTGGGTCCCCTGTCCCAGGAGACCCAGGCGTGTGGGCAGGCTCTGCACAGTGCCAGGTGCCCAGGTGTTCCCTAAGAGTTAACTGCCTCCCTGCACCAGGGCCCCTCTCGGTGCCCCACAGGCTTTCTCAGGAGGCAGCCAGCCCTACAGAACCCCTCCCACCCAGCAACCACTCGGACTTTGGGGGGCCTTTGTGCTTTAATAAAGACAGTATTACTGAGTCACAAAGCTTCCCTCCTTTCCAACCTTCCTCGCTGCCAGGGTTCCCGCTAAAGGTGAAACGCTGTCATTCAAGGCCAAAGAAAGGGCTGAATCAAGATGCTAAACTCTTTTGACTTAGTGTGACAATCTACGGCTCTCCCCGAACCACAGTAGTGTGAGAAGCGCGCCCAACTCAGCACAAAGGCCCCTGGGCGGCTGCGATTTTGGGTGTCCTCGGGTTCTGGGGACCTCTCCGCAGCCGCCTGGGCTTTCTGCATGCATCTCATGAACGCTCTAGTTTCCTCTCTGAATGCAGACATTAGCCAGCCCGCGAGAGCCCCGCCACCAACGCCGTTCCCTGCTTGCTTCAGGCTGCAACAAAGACCACTTGAGGGCTGAGAGACAGCACTGCCCAGTTCCTTTCCTGAGCCTGTTCTCTTCCCTTTCACACATCTTTCCCTTTTATTTCCCCTGCCCCCTTCACTCCTGCTTTATGCCTCATTGAATCCATTAGCCACTTTATAGGGTGCTCCTGAAGAATAAATTTTCCTGCTGGCAGTTCCAACCAGCCTTGGTGGCAGTTGGGGGAGGGAGGAAAAGGCACATTCGGAAGGGAGGAGCCTCCATAGCCCCTCCAGGGCTTCATCTACATCTGGCAGCTGTAGGGCAGGCAGACTGAGGTGGCAGCCTCCCTTGCCAATGGGCCCCACCTTGACCCTCCCTGACCCCAATGGGCTCTGATGCTTCATCATCGTAGGGCAAGTAGCTTAAGCCCTGAAAACCTTTGTTTTCTCATCTGCGAAATGGGATAATAATCACACTCTTCTCATAGGGTTGTTGTGAAGACTCAATGCACTAATGGAGTAAGGACTTTAGAACAAGACCTGGGTCAAACTAAGAGCCACTCATGCAGACAACATGGCTGTTTAAGAGTCCTGGTCCACCTTCAATTCCTCTACTTGTTGGTGACTGAAGGAAGGGAATGAAAAAAAGCAATTCAAAGCTATTTGCAGCTGTTTCTGTATGGGTGTGTGTGTGTGTGTGTGTGCGTGTGTGTTTTCTTTTTTCCTGCCTTGGTGTCCTAGAGCTCTGAAAGGAATAAAAACAGAGCCATAAAGCAGTGAAAAGGCAGGATTCTTCTTAAAATCCTAGCTAATCCTGCAGCTTCCTTTAAAGTGGCAATAGGAGGAGGCGGGGAAGGGACCAGAACTGTTTTTTCAGCACCCTCCCCTCCCGACCATTGCTCCTGGAGACCAGGAAACTAGGGGGAAAAATCCATAAATCAACCACCAAGAGGAGAACAGAGGAAGAAACCAGGCAGGGAGAGAGCAAAGCATAGGAGCCAGCTGGGGAGGGAGGGGGGCGGGGCAGCCTGAAGGAGCACTTTGACTATCTGGTGGGCAAGGATGGCTGCCTTCAGAGGGCACAGCATCCAGGCCAGAGGCTGGATGAGCCATCCCCCTTCAAAAGTCAAAGGACAGCAGCAGGTCCTGCAGAACAATGATGCCACACCAAAAGGTGTCTCTGATCCGGCCACTTCTCTCCATTCCACTGCCACCTCCTCCTCAATCACCCACTAACAGGGCTCCCACAGCCTCTCTATCCCTCACCCATCCATTCACAACAAGCCACCAGAGCCAGCTTTTAAGGCTGAAAATCAGATCACGCTACCGCTGCTTAACTTTCAGTGGCTCTCCACTGCACTTAGAATAAAATCCATGGCCCGTGCGGTCTGACCCCTGCTGATTTTCCTGCTTACTGCATGCCCCCATCAGGTCCACCTGGGCCCCAACATATTTCACCTCTCAAATTTACCAAGTCCTTCCCACTTGAGAACTTCATATGTGCTACTCACCTGGCCAATCCCTTCCCTTCACAGATAGAGACTCCTCCTCAAGGCAGCCTTCTCTGACCCCTCTAAGGAGTTCCCCTGTCCTCATCCTTCTCTCTCACAGCCTCCCTGCTCCTGTCCACAGCATGTCTGTGACTTGTAAGTTCCCCATCTCCTCCACCAGGCCCTAGCTCCATAGTCTGTTTTACTCATCAGTGAAAAGAGCCCCAGCCTGGTGCCTGGCATATAGTAGGCACACAATAAACACTTACTGCATAAGTGAATGAATGAATGAGTGAATAAGCAACATCCATAGCAAACGAGCTTTTGGGTATAAAAACTGGGGGCTGAAAAGGCTAGAGTGAACTTTCAAAGATCCTTCAGAAAAGCTCTCCATTGCAAACCCCACTGTAGCTTGACAGTGTTTGAAACAGTCCATGCTTTGGTGTGGCGGGGAAGGAGGGAGACAGCAGTGTATATGTTAGTTTCTTGTTAAATGGCAAATAGTCTACAGGAATTAGTAATAGATTAATGAATGATAAGACAGTGCATATTTCAGGTTTTGTGGGTCACATTTCTCTGTCCCAACTACTCAAGTCTGCTGCTGTAGTAGCAAAAAAGCAGTCATAGACAATGTGTAAAGGAATGGATGTGGCTCTGTTCCAATAAAACTTTATTTATAAAACCAGACCATAGGCTGGATTTGGCCCTTCGGACCATAGTTTGCTTATCCATGGATTAGACAAAGGCCTAGCAAAGTTACAAGAGAAGGACACAGTAATGACCAGTTTTTCAGTCTTCAACAAATATGCATAGCAGATTCTAGGGATTTCACAAAATCGTAACATTGCTTTACATGCTGTTATATGCCTAAACAGAATAAAGAGAAGGACACCTTAAATTTACTTGTAATTATTGTTAGGATACAAAGCATTCCATTTGTATCTTTCTGCATGTCAGAAATATATTTTTACAAATGGGGAATTCTAAGAGCAATTTTTACTCCGGAGGTACTGGGCTCAGCATTTGTCAAACACGTGGCTGTGTGAGTGGATAGTTGGACAACAGAAATGGAGAGGACAATCCATTTTTTTAATAGGATGATTAAAGTAGACTTGCTTGTTCAATAATTGGATGAGATGTAAAGGAAGAAATGATTGGTTTCAGGCTTATAAGCTCAGGGAGAGAAGCTGGGGGCAGAGATGGGCAAGATGAATTTGATGAATAAAAAAAACAAGGACAGAGAGAGACAGTCTTTTCAACAAATGGTTATCCACATACAAAAAAATTAATCTAAACACAGACCTTACATCCTTCATAACATTTACTCAAAATAGATCACAGACTTAAATGTAAAAACGCAAATGTTTACAAGCAACTTTATTCATGATTGCCAAAACTTGGAAGTACTCAAGATGTCCATCAAGGTAATTCTATCCTATATAATAAAAGGCTAATATGCAAATCGACCGAACAGCGGAACAAAAGGTCGCTATGACGCACACTGACGACCAGGGGTTAGACGTTCAATGCAGGAGCTGCCACCTGGTGGTCAGTGTGCTCCCACAGGGGGGGCGCTGCCCAGCTAGAAGCTGGGCTCAAGGCTGGCAAGCATAGTGGCTGTGGCGAGAGCCTCTCCCGCCTCTGTGGCAGCACTAAAGATGTCCGACTGGGAAGCTGGCCTAAGCCGTCAGTCAGACATCACCTGAGGGCTCTCAAGAGTGGGAAAGGGCACAGGCCAGGCTGAGGGGACCCCCATCCCCCGCTCCCAAGTGCACTGGGTGTCTAGTGGATAAATAAACTGTGGTACGCCCAGACAATGGAATAGTATTCAGTGATAAAAAGAAATAAGCTATCAAGCCATGAAAACACATGGAGGAACCTTAAATGCATATTACTAAGTAAAGGAAACTAATCTGCAAAGGTTACATACCATATAATTCCAACTACATGATGTTCTAGAAAAGGCAAAACTATAGGGACAGTAAAAAGATGAGCAGTTACAAGGGGTTGGGGAAGGGAGAGAAGAACAGGCAGAACACAGCAGGCTTTTAGGGCAGTGAAACTATTCTGTATGGGGCTATAATGATAGATAGACGTCCTTGTACCTTTGTCCAGACCCACAGAATGTACCACACTAACAGTGAATCCTAATGCAAACCATGGCCTCTGGGTGCTTATGATGTGTCAGTACAGGTCCATCAGTTCTAACGAATGTACCACCCTGGTGAGAGATATTGATAATAGGGGAGGCTAAGCATGTGTGGGGCCAGGGGGCACATGGAAAGTCTCTGTACCTTCTGTTCAGTTTTGTTGTAACCCTAAATATGCCCTAACATGTCTTTAAAAACAAACAACCCAAGGACACAGGAAAATTACAAAGATGTCTTCATGTTCTCTCTGGTCACTTGATTTCAATTATTTGTTTTCCAATTAAAAATGAAACTGTTTGCCACCCAGAAGATGACAAGTTACAAACCACCTGAAAGTTTCCTCCTAAAGGGAGGAAGTATTTCAGAACCCTCAACTGTCCTCTCCAGTGTATCCCAGCACTTGCAGGGAACCCCAGACACAGGTGGAATTCATTCTACAAAGGTTTATTAAGCAGCAGCCATGGGGCACCTCACTACATACTGAAGCTGGCCCCTTGTTAGCATCTTGCCAACCCGGAGCAGCTTTTTCTGAGGGGAGCAGTTGTTCGCTCTGACTCGGAGGATCCTGAATGCCAGCCTCTATGACATCAGAAGATTATAAGTACTTGAGGAGAGCACAGGAGATGGAGCTAAAGGACACCTGCAGAGGGTGTCCCTGGAGGAAGTGCTAATGCCAGTGCCAGTGCAGCCTCTGGGCCAATGCATTGCCTGCTGGGCCCTGGAGAGCACTGCCAGGCCTTCACCTATGGCAGTGATGGCGAACCTTTTGAGCTCGGCGTGCCAGCATTTTGAAAAAGCCTAACTTAACTCTGGTGCCGTGTCACATATAGAAATTTTTTTATATTTGCAGCCATAGTAAAACAAAGATTTATATTTTTTATATTTGTTTTATATATTTAAATGCCATTTAACAAAGAAAAATCAACCAAAAAAATGAGTTCGCGTGTCACCTCTGACACGCATGTCATAGGTTCGTCATCACTGACCTATGGCCTTGTCACAGCCTCACCAGTGATCTACTTATGTATTTGTGACCCGAACCCAAATCCCCACTTAGACAACCACCTGCTCAAAGGCTGAGCCTGAAACATATGCCTCCTGGAGCCGGGGTCATGCTCATTGAATTGAATTGAAGTTATTACCTTGGAGAAAGCGGGAGCTTGGAATTATTTCTTGAATTTAAAATTTCAGAAATTTTTGCTGAGGTCTGAATACACGAAGTGGGCTGGAACTTAGTGGGAAGATAGGGTTCTTCTTCCTTGAACAGTTTTATGAAAGCAGCTCTGGCCAGGGTCCAGCAGGCGAGAAGCAGGGTGACCTCTGCCCACTCAGGAAGACTCAGATGACCCTATGTTTATTTTTAGATGTTTTTGTACAGAACCCCAAAAAACCTTTGGACGTTGGGCTCACATCCAAGGTGAGGTGAACACAATCAGTAACAAAAGCATCAGACCCTCTCTTGAAGAGCCCATGTGCCAATCCAGGGACCCCTAGTCTCTCAAAACTGTCAGGCTTGACCCATAGAACCTTGCCATTAATAAAGAGCTGGAGAGTTGGGCCACCAGGCTCTCCTCTCTGACCTGACACCTGACACCTGACACTTACTCTCTGTGTGGCCTCGGACAAGTCCCTTCCCCTCTCCAAGCCTGTTTCCTCATTCATCAAATAAGGGTAGGGATGGAACACATAGACTCAGAGGAATCTCACAGCAAACCACAGCTCATCCTGGGTGCTAACACTGGTCCTGGGCGTGGAGCAGGGGAAGAGCCCTTAAAACCCAGCCTTTAGGAAAATGCTTACTTAGCTCATCTGACTTCAGCATTTCCCTTAAAGGCATATTTAGATCCAGCTGCAACAAACAACCATGGAGTGCCTACTATGTACTAAGCTATTTCATTCATTGTCTCTTCAGAACCAGCCCATAAGAAAACTGTCATTGTCCCCATGTCACAGATGGCAGGCCTGAGGGTACACTCATCCACAGCATGGGCTATGTGATCACCAAGGCCGGGGGTTACTCCTAGCCCTCCGCTTCCTTCCTAAGGGTCCTTGAGCAAGTTACTTACACCCTCCAGGCTTTAGTTTTCTCATCTGTAAAATGGAGATAATGCTAGCCCCTGTCTTCTGGGCTTGTTTCCAGGTTTGAATGCAATGGGCATGTGAAGTGCTCAATAACCATGACCTATTACTACTTAGAAATATTATTACTGCTGCTATCACTACCATTTCTACTAGAGATGAGAAGAAATAGACTCAGTGAGGGTGTGTGACAGGACATCACTCAAAACACCACAACGTTCTAAATTTTAATTGAGTCCACGGACAGGCAAGGTGGGTCAGTGCTGAGATACGAACTTGCCATGTAACTCTGGCCAGGCTACTCAACCTCTCAGGCTTAGGGTCTCCACCTGCCTATAAAATAGAGGCAATATCTCCCCAGTTCATGTGATTCATGTGCTAATGTAGATGAAAAGCCCCTGGCAGGGTGTGGAGTGAGCAGAAGGCCATGAAGGAATGTTCCCTCCCTTCCCATATGCCGCTTCTGAAATCCCCAAGAATGTAGCCTGCCAGTCCTTCCTTGAAACTGTTCCTGTATCAGAATTCTCAGACAAAAAAAAAAAAAAATTCTCTAACACAGAGGCTCAATAGCCCAGCCAATGGCATGTGGCCCCACTATGGGACTGAGCTTTCTTCTAAGGTCTAAGTGGATCCAAATTTTGCCACGGCCCATGTCCTGGGAAGTTCAAGTCCACACATGCACATGGACAAAACACTCACCTGCATGTACAAAACCTCGTCCAAGCCCTCCCCACAACCAGGCACAATGCCCCCCAGCCAAGCCCCACTGGCCTCAGCATCAACTCCCGAGGATGTGTAATCACAGGAGAAGCAGTAATAATACCAGCCATTACATCTCCTCCCTTCTCCCATGGTTCACAGTGCACTTTCCCTGTTAGCCGAGTAGGCAGATGCTGTGTTTTATTCATCTTTAAATACCCATGGAATAATGCTGGGTACAGAGTAGATATTCGGAAACTATTTCTTGAATAAATAAATTTTAATTTTTTATAAACCACCATTACTCAGCCCTTACTATTAGTTACACACCCTGCTAAGCACTGGACGTGCATTCTTGCATTTCCTTCTGATAACCACCCCATAAAGCAAGCTCAGTTATCCATCCCTGTTTTGCAGAAGAGGATACCGAGGATCAGGAAGTTAAGTGATGTGCCCGAGGTCACGGCTAGTGAGCAACAGACCTGAGAAGTGAGTCCTGATTCCAGACCCTGGCTCTGAACCCCTCCAGTCATTCTCTTCCTCTTTAGCCAGAAGAGGCAGCAAGGAGGGGGACAGGAGCGATGAGTATGTAGTCTGAAGAGATCAAGAAAGCAATGCTTTTATATTTGAAAAACCAGAAAAATCCTATTCTCCTCAGGCCTCATTTTCCTGGCTCACAGCACAGGGATTGTTGATATCGCTTCTATGCTCTCCTAACTTCCCTCCTGTAGGTCCACCCATCTCCAACATTCCAGCACTTTCCTCTTGATCCCACCTACCATCGGGGGAGCTGAGGAGAACATCTTTTGTAAAAGGGCACAGAGTTGACAAGTTCTTGTCTTCTCAGAGGTTTTGTTTCCAGCTCTTGAACCAGACAGTAGCTTCTAATCAAGTTTATGAGCAACTGCCTACCCAGAAGCAGGCAGGCAAGGAGTGATGTGGTTGGTCAGGGTGACTCAGGTATAAGAAAAATTTCATTTTCCTCTTTTCCACAAGAAAAATGAGTGGCGCAAAGGAGGAAAATAATGGCATTGATGCTCAGTCACAGGATCGGGGGCAATAGAGAATGGTAGGGACTGTAGCCAACCACGTATCCTTAGGAGGTGGCTGCTGCTAGCTAGGCCACATTCTGCCACGTAGGTATGCAAGTTCAGTATTGCCAAATCTTTCAACATTCCACGGGATGCCAGAATTCTATTTCTTTTTCCCACATGAATTTTCCCAATTTCTAAATGTTAGAAATTAATTATTTCTCTTTAAAAAACAAAAAAGCAAAAGCAAAAGAACATCAGTGCCCTGGACTTCACTATGAGCTACACATTTGCAGCTTCTATTGATCCTTGCGGCACAGGCAGATATGCTCACCAGACGTCCCTGTGTTCCCCTACATTTCCCAGCCTCCCTGCAAGTAGGTGAGGCTGTGTCTCAGGTTATGGCCAGCAGCCATGACCGCAGGAGCCACACCCTGGCCAGTTAGGAGCCACTGTCTTCTCCCATTTCTCTTTACTGAGGAGCTGCAACCCTGGAAGCCACATGGTGTAAATGGCACAGCAAAGTAACGAGTTGGAAGTGTCTGCCCTTCCCTCCACAGACCCCAGGTAGGAGAGATCTCGGGTGGGTCAGTGGAGGCAGCCAGTATTACCTGCACTAGCACACATCTGAAGCACATGTCTAAATTACAAAAACTACCTAGTAGTAGTTTAGCACTTCCTGGTTTTCAAAGCACTTTAATGCCCCTTCCCATGTGCCCCTTTACTGACTCTCAACTCAATAAGAAGACAGGATAAGGCTTTTTTATTTCACAGATGAGTAAAATGAGGTTCAGAAGGTAGAAGTGAGTAGCCCTGAGCCGTGAGACAAATAAGTGGTGGGCTGGGATTCTAGCTCTGGGCTCCTGAGTGGACTCCCTGTCCAGTGCTCCTCCTACCTCCCAACTTAAGAGCTGGTCTTTGCAACGTGAACTCTCTGGCACTCTCTGGGCCACCTGTGAGCTGTCTGCGTTAGTTGCTTGAAGATGCGCCTCTTACCTTTCCTGTGGACTTGGTCCCCTTCCAGATACAGAAGTAGCAGATGGTCCAGGCTGCCAGGAGACACAAGGCCAGCTCCCAGCGGAGATTCCCAATGTGCTCAATCCCATCCGAGATGGCCAGGACCCGGCGCCTGCAGAAGAAAGGGTCATGGGTTACAGGGGCTGGAGAGGGCCCGCCCCAACCAAACCTTGAGCAAAGCTAGTGCCACAAAGGGGCAGGGACAGCCTCTCCTTCCTTCACCCACCATCCACCATTCACCCAGCATCCTCTGAGCCAAACCTGGGGCTGGGGATGGGGACCTCAGAGAGGATCAAGACCCAGTCCCCTGCCTTCATGGAGTCACTCCATGGGGGGAAAGAGGGCCCAGTTAGCAGACGGTTCACAGTGCAACATGGTAAGGATATGATGGGAGAAGTGCAAGGCCTTTGGTTAGACCAAGACGCCCCTAGCACACCTCAGGGTCCTGGGAGACCACAGGAGTGTCCATAAACACTCAGGTCCCTACCTCAGCGGAGATCACACACCCTGGCCAATGGCACCTGTGTCACTTCAGATAGAAGCTTCCAGAGCCAGGTGGTATGGTTCACCATGTCTCCTTTCCTCTGCTGTTGATCATGACAGAAGCAAGTGTCAAGATGGAGCCTCTAGAAGCCTGAGCTCCTGAGTGATATCATGAACCCTTCTGCCACCCTGTCTCAGAAGTGTTGTGTGAGCAAGAAATGAACCCCGTTGCTTTAAGCTACTGAGATCGTTGAGGTGTTTGTTACTGTGGCATAAACCAACCTATCCTGACTGTTAGAGGGGGCCAGGGAAAACTTCCTGGAAGAAGTGATATTTGAGGCCACTGTGATAGATGATGGAATTTAAGGGTAAAGATTGTTTTAGGTTGAGGGAATAGCATGCACAAAGGCCAGAAAATGAACCTGGGATATTTGGGGAATGCTGGAGCACAGTGATCAGCGATCAGAGGGGAAAGCAGGAAAGGTAAATAGAGGCATCATCAAGAGCCTTGAGTAACATGCCAAGGGGTAGGGGTGTCCCGAAGGGCCCAGGCCACAGGAGAGAAAGGACCCCTGGGTGCGCTGAGCCAATGCCTCCAGCTACACAGTCCCTCAGAACCCATCAATTGTTCAGAGTTGACACAGGACTGGCTCCCAGAGCCCATGCCTGGGGTTTGTGTTTCCTTAAAGTCAAACTTGCCACGCTCCATATTGTGCTGAACCATGGCACCAACACAAACCCCCTCCAAACTTGCTCCACGAACCCCATCCCGGCTGCCAAACCACCCCCACCAGACCACGCCAGTCGCCTCAGCGCTCTGGGAATGTCCTTTGAGAAAGCAGCTCCCATCCCACCAAGCATGAAAGCCTCCCTCAGTGTCTGTCTCCCTGGGAATCCGCTCCGGGCCTGATTCTGCATTAATTACTCAATGACACCAATTAGCACTGGTCTGCAGGCTCCTTCCAGCCCCAACCCCCACAGGAGAAATCAGGCAGTCCCCCAAATAAAATCAGGCTGTGTGCAGCCATGGATTTAACTCAAAAGGAAACCAGCTCTCAACCTATAACCAGAAGTGGGACCATCACATAAATATGTATTTATTGAGCAACTACTTGAGCCAGGCATTATATTAATAACTAGAAGCCCAGCGCACAAAATCGCGCAGCCCCGCCCACCCGTGCGAGCAGCCCCGCCCACCTGCGCTGGTCTTTGGTCATTACAGTGTTAAGGCCACAGGCCTTTCAAAATATAGATAAGGTACTGAGGGTAAAATGGTACACATGGCATGGCTCTTGTCCTTGACTATGAAAAATTAGACACAAAAGAAGTCCAAGTTATTTGAGAAAGAACAGCGACGGCCACATAGTTTTAGCAACGATTATTTTATTTGCATCTTATGTCTTAGCAGCTTCTGGCTTTAATTCATTTGAAAACTACAAGCCTTATTAAACGAAACCCTACAGAGTATCTATTGTTTTAAAAGAGCAGTGGGCCCCAGAGCATAATCCTTGTGGGGTACTTGCCAAAAGACAAACATCCCTGCGCTCCATCCCAGATCCACTAAGTCCGAATATTTGTGGAATGGTCCCCGGGAAGCTGCATTTTGCCACGTTTCCCCAAGGATTACTGGCAAGGAAGGAAGACCCACCAACTCCACCTGAATAATTTTCAATCATTCATTCATTCATTCATTCATTCATTCATTTATTTAGGAAAGTGGGGCTTTGGGGAGGCAGTCAGGGATGCTGTGAGAAGCTTCTTTCTCCCCAGAGATGCCCTGATGTAGCCCCACTCCCAACATTCTTCAGGAACTTCAGGGGGCTCACTGACCCCCTTGTTTCCAGATTAAGAGCCTTGAAGACAACATATACCCACCATCTTGCAAACTAACCCCCAAAGTGCCCTGATAACCCATCAGCCGGTGAATGAGAAGGGACAACCCAGAGCAGGACAGAAAGTGCGTCACTGCCCATGGAAAGACCGGGGTGTGCTCCGTCCCACTCCACTCCAGCCTCTGAATTTTTCATTAAAAAACAAAAACAAAACACTTACACAAGGTCTCAGCTAGCAGAGACGCATGCACACACATGCCTTCTTATTGGGGTAGCTGTTTTCTGAACCGGGAAACTGAACGCTGGAAATGACAGAGACAGAGGGAGCAAGAAGGAGCAGGCCAGCCAGGAGTGGGCTGGCGCGGGTCCCCTCTCTTCCACACTTTGGACGCTGTGAACTTTTGAGTCATGCAGCCTGCTTTGGCGCCCTCTCGCTTAATTGAACAATCTCATTCCCAGAATGGGAAGCAGATTACTAAAAGCTATGCGGGATGAATTGCTCTTTTGTTTCACCAGACACTATTTGAAAACATCCTCAAACCATTTTCTTTAGGAGTTACCAGCGCTGACTCTAACTAGCCATGGACCTTGGGTTTCTAAAGAAAGCGGGCTCGGGGGCCAGGTTCTCAGCCTGCAGGGCTGTGGGGTTGTTTTGAAACCCACAAGGGCAGCCTTTGAGAGCATGGGGGCTGGGCACTCAGCTCTGGGGACTTGGAGAAGGCACAGCTCTTCCTGGGAAAGAGCTTTCTTAATGACCCGGCCCCATGAAGTACTGGGACAGAAGAAAGGTCTGAATAAGGAAGAGTTTGCTGCCAACACCCTGGCAAAGAAAGGACTCAGGACCAGACCTCCCAATACTGGCCAGGGAGCGGGAAATGCTGAAGACTAGATGGGGCCCTTTGGAGGGATTCATTTACTCGAACGAGTAATATTGCGCACCTACTATGAGCCAGGCACGCAGATTCTTCAAGAAGCACCTTTTCAGGCCATAAGAGTAAAATATTTCTGGAGATTTCCACCCAGAGACTGAAATCTCAGTACAATGCCCATGCTTCTCCAGCCATTGGCATGTACAGAGATGGGCTGCAAGTCCAGCTCTGCTCCTTCCCAGCTGTGTGACTGTGTGTAGGGGACATCACCTCTCTGAGTTTCAGCTTCATCTGTAAAATGGGAGCGATGCTATCTCCCCCTTCTCCAGGTTTTCAAGCATGGACTCTTCTAACCCTCTCAACAATCCCTGAGGTAGGTACAATTATTTTCATCATTTCAAAGATGGAAAACTGAGATTCAGAGAGATTAATAACTTGCTCAAAGTCATACCACCACAAGCAAGTGTAAGAGCTGTAAAGTGAACCCAGGGATCCTGACTCCAGAGCCCACACTTTCAGCTACAATGTTACCCCCCTAGATTCTCCTATTAGTTAAACCACAGCTTTCCTCTCTTCTTTATAAATTAGAGCTACCTATTGCATGCCCCAAGGCTACCTAATGTGTCTTTGTGTGTTCGGTAATAGCAGTATACAGTATCTGTCCTTTACCCATTGATTAATCTATACAAGTAATACGTACTAAAGTGTCTTCCGTGTGCCAGCTACCATGCTATGCCCAGGGGTCCCTAAAGAACGGGTGGTCTAACGAGGAAGGCAGATAAATAAACAGAGCAGGGCGTGGAGGGTTATGACAGAGAAAAGCTGGGGACCCCCACTGGGACCTGGCCAACATCAGGATGTAAAGGTGGAGCTGGGTCCTGCCTGCAGAGTAGTTAGTTTGGTTTGCAAGGGAGAGTTAGCAAAGAAGAAAGGGGACATCTGGGGGCAGAAAGGCCACCTAGAGCAAAAGGCTCGGTGAGGACAGGGCAGGACACGGCATGTAGGGTCAGTGCAGCAGAAGCCAGGGTGAATGATGGGGGTGAGGACACGGCTGGAGTGGCGAGCAAGGGTTGGACTACGAGCCTTCCTGAGGGGGATGGAAGCATGGAAGAATCTTAAACGGGGGTGAGACCCAATCAGATTCATGTTTCTGAAAACTCTCTGGCTGCAGTAGGAAGAATGAATGGTAAGGGTGAAACGGAACAGGGTGTCTAGTGCAGAGAACTTTGCCTGAATTTGGACAATAAATAGGGAGGGTCTGGACTAAGGTAGGGGAACTGGTGGGTTTGAGCAGCAGAGGTACAGGGGGCAGGTAGTAGGGAAGGGGAGGTCTAGGCTGACACCCAGGTTTGTCCCTGGGTGGATGGCAGCTCATTAGTTGAGCAGGAGTGAACTGTCCAGTGAGGGAGAGAAGATAAAGCATCAATCTTTTAGACAAGCGGATTTTGAGATGCTTGTGGGACACCCAGAGAGCTGAAATGCCCCACGGCAGCTGGGTCTCTGGATGCAAAGCTCAGAAAAGAGATGCAGGGGGAGATCATGGTGTCTAGGGAGAGTCTGAGGCTGCCTGAGGAGTGCTGAGAAGGGGAGGGGAGGGAAAAGGTCTATAGCAGAGCCCTGGAACCCTGACATCTAGAGAGTGGAGAGTGGCAGGGAGCAACCAGAGAGGGTGGGATAGCCTAACCAGGGGGAGGGGAAGGACGTTCCAGCAGGGGAAGCGGCCCATTCGCCAAGTGCTGCAGAGCAGCCAGGTGAGAGGGAGAGTGGGACCAGGCCAGGTAGGTGAGGCAAGGAGAGCTGCTCACCTGGTGGGCTGGACCTCAGATGGCAGGATAAGGAGGAGATGGGAGGTGAGAGCCTGGTGAGGTGGCTCTCTTGAGAAGTTAGGCTCTGACAGGTCAGAGATGTTGGTACCTAAAGGGGCCACAGGGCACAAGAGCTGTCTTACACCTGTTTTGTTTTCAGGTTGGTGAGACTGAGATAGTTAATGGGAAAGAGCCAAGAGGGAGGGCGAAGTTTTAATTACAGGAGGGAGTTGGGGATAAGAGAAGAGAGAAGGGGGTAGAAGTCCCAGAGAGGAGGCAGGGAAATAATCCAGAGGTGCAGATGTTATTTCTACAGAAACTGTAGGGAAGGAGTTGGGGAAACAAAGAGATGAGTTTAAAAGCAAACTGTCCATAGTAAGAGACACTCGGAGGAAGGAACAAGGAGCTGGCAGTGGAGGGGACAGTGGCAGGTGCCACCTGAGAGCCCTCACCTCGCGCAGCATTCAGTTCTCAATGTGAAACCATGACTATCCTCATTTTACAGGTGGGGAAACTGAAGGCCAGGTAGGTAAAGCAACTTGCCCAGATTGGGGCTTGAACCCAGGTTCTTCTGAGGCCCACACACCAGCTGCCTCACAGAAACTGGCCCCTGAGGCATCTCTTATTCCTTGGGTATCACCCTCACTTCCATCTCTGTCTCTCCCATACACAGAAAAGCTGAGTGTGGAGGGAAGGAGACAGCCTCATACCTCGAGTTCCCTTCCAGACACACCAGCTTCCAGAGCCAGGGGTGGTCTGACTGGAGGAAGCAGAGATGGAGCAGTCCCTCCTCCGAAGGCCACCGCAGAGAGCCTGGGAGAGGCTCTGTGGGAACGGCTCCCAGCACAGCCTGGGGAGGCCTCATCTTCATGTCCTGCACGGAGCCGGCAAACACATCACCTTTCTTAAACCTGCCACAGAGGAAAGTGCTGCCAGGGACGCAGAGACCGCCCCAAAAGCTGGCACTGAGGAGCTGGGCTATAAATAGCCTTGCTGGGTTGTCCTTTCTGGTCTCCCAAAGCAACAAACAAACAAAAAAAGGCCCATCACCAAAACAAATGTGCCTTCCCTTCCCCTCCAGAATCCCTCCGCCTTTGGGGTTCTGCTCACTTCCCTGGGAGCAAAGAAGTGCAGCCCCCAATTCATCCATAATGGGCCAGCTCCAGCAAAACCCACAGCTGAGGCCCTAAACGCCAGCAGGACCCTCTAGGGAAGAAATGGAGGCTTCTGCATCATGCATTCATCAGCAGGTAGTTACAGGGTGCTAACTCCATGCTGAGTGTCCTAAGGACTAGAGTTATAGCGATGAGTAAAGCAGCCTCGTTCTGCCCTCAGGGCGTCTGCCACCCAGGATATAAAGAGAACACCATGGACAGTGACAGTTGACATTTCCTTCATGCTTACTCCTGATGTGAGTGCAATTGCTATTCCATTTCACGATGGGAAAAGTCTGGCTTAGGGAAGTCATATACCCAGGAAGGCAGAGGCAGAACCTTAAGCCACATCTGTTCAGCTTCAGAGGCAGAGCTTGGGCCCACTGTCTCATCTTCGGGAAGAAGAAACAGAAACATGTGTAGACAAAAAGGGGCCACATGCTAACCTGACCAACTTAGCGAACCTTCGTGTAAGCCTTGCAAACTCAGAGACCTAAAGTAACCACAAGAATGGCCTGAAACTAAACCTTTTTAAATTAAAAAGCAGTCTATAGTGGGTAGTCATGTCCTAGGCTGGTATCCTCCCTGACAAGATCAACTTTGATCTTAACTGAGCCTATTGTCTTTTTCATCTATGAAATGTCAGGGTAACTTGTAATTTCCCCTTTTCCAGACTCCTCAGGGCACAACCAATGCATCAGGGCACAAGGGCAAGGACCGCAAATTCCCTCATTATTATTGTTATGGTGTTAATTGTTGACTGTTAACTATCCTGTACCTACCTATGTAAAAGAAGCATGTGTCTATCATTTTACTTTTTGCCCAATTCCAGAGGTTCCCCCTCACTCCGCTTTGCTTTCTCCCACCTCCCTAATCTATCACCAATGGATTTCATGTAACCCACTTATATCTCCTCCTTGGATGGTAATTTATAAAAATAGGTGAAAAACTGTCATTCCCCGGAGCATTATCTCAATACTGATTGAGATTCTGCTTCCTGGCAATTGTTGACAGTCTGGCTCAAATAAACTCACAAAAATTCTTTATAGGTTTGAATATTTCTTACACTATCACTCAGAGGACAAAATTAGGGACCTACGTTGGTCTGAGGTTCCAGAGCTAAGGCTCCAATTTCTTCCATCACTGTAGAAATCCTCCTCCTAGGCCACACAGAAGCCCCCACCAGTCTCCAAACACACCCTGCACTTCTCCCCTTTCCAGAATTCACTCCCACTGTTCCCTCTGCCAGGAATGGCCTTCTGGGTTCTCCCAAGCTTTCAAAATTCTATCTGTCCTTCAAGCGCCAGCTCAAATAATACAAAGCCTCACAAAGGTTTCCTGGGCCCCACCCGGTACCCTTAGGACTAGTCCCTCCGCCCATCTAAAGGTCCAGTGAGCATCCACTGTGTACCAGGCACTAACTAGGTCAAGGGTCAGCAATTTTTTCCTGTAAAGGGCCAGAGAGTAAATACTTTAGGCTTTGCAAGGCCTATGGTCTCTGTCCCAGCTATCCACTGTATCCTTGCATTGTGAAAGCCTCCATAGACAATTTGTAAATGAATGAATGTGGCGGTCTTCCAATAAATCTTTATTTACGGAAAGAGGCAGCAGATGGGATTTGGCTGGTTGTCTACTGACCCCTGCCCTACTCTAATGCTTCCCAAAGAACACTAATCCTTCAAGACACCCTGCGTTCCCAGGTCACACTGGGACCTCATTCGAGAAAATGCTGTACACTGTAGTCCTCCTTAGAGAGTCTCAATGCTCATTGGAACATTAAAGTCTCTGAGAAGTCCTGAATTAAAGACACCTCTAAAGCTTTGTGTCACCCAATGTTTCCTCAATTTATTAAGAAGCATTTCCCACTAAACCACAATGAGATATTGCTTCACACCACTAGGATGGCTATAAAAAAAAAAAGACAGACAATAACAAGTGTCTTCAAGGATGTGGAGAAATAGAACTCTCATATACTGTTGCTAGGAATGTAAAATGGTTCAGCCACATTGGAAAAACAGTTTGGCAGTTTCTTAAAAAATTAAACAGAAAACTCAGCAAGTCCACTCCTAGGTTATTCATAATAGCCCAAAACTGAAAGCTGCCCAATTGTCCATTACCTGAAGTATAGAAAGACAAACAAAAAGTAGTATATAGCAACAATGGAATATTATTTAGCCACATAAAGAATGAATCAGTGATATCTGCTGTAACATGGGTGAACCTTGAAAACATTATGCTAAATGAAAGAAGATAGTGACAAGGACACTGCATGATTCCGTTTATATCCAATGTTCAGAGAAGGCAAATCCACAAAGAAGTAGATGAGTGGTTGCCTGGAGGTAGGAGTGGAGATGAACCGTAAACATGCATGAGGGATCTGATTATGGCGATGGAAATGTCCTAAACCCGTATTATGGTGATGGATTCATATTTGGCAAATTTACTCAAAATCACTGACTTGTGCCCTGAGAAAGGTATGTAAATTATACCTCGGAATTATTAAAAAGTTGTTAAGAAGGAGGTGCCCTTTACCAAGTGCCTGCCTTTCCAAAGTAATACTCCTAACATTATGCAGAGCACACTTGGGAAGAGAGCACCAGGCACTCTCCTGTGTTATCTTATTTTACTCCCTTTGTTCTGAGGAAACTGAGGCTCCAATATGGACCTTGCCTTGGATCACAAACTGGTAAGTTGCAGAGCCTGGCCTGGCACCCAGGTCTCCTGACCAGGTTCAGGGCCTGTCCTGGCCCTCCCTGGCCGGAGGGCAAGATCTGGGAAGGAGGAGGCAGTGAGAAGAGGAGAGTACGTCTAGAAGTGGGGGACTGAGAGAGCTTCAGAACACGGGGGTGGGGAGTGGGGTGGGGTGGGGGGGGCTCTAAACTTTTTGCCTTGCAGGGAGATACGAACAGTTCTGCAGGGCAGGAGGCAAAGTGCAGAAGGGCAGGCTGAGAAACAGAGGCTGCCATGGCCTGTGGGACTCCACCACAGTTTTGTGATGCAGCCCATTTGCTCATGTGGAACACGGATCCCACCCACAGGAAAGGACCTCCATGCCCCCTGGCTGAGGCCCAGGACCATCAGATGCCTGACCCTTTCTCCCCATCAGCACAGCCCCACAGTGCTGCCCAAGCCTTCCCAGCCTTGCGGGCTCCCACGGTACAGCAGCTTGCATTACACAGAGCTGTAATGCCAGTAAACTCCCACTGGCCCCTTTGAGATGTTCTGTGTTAAGGCTGGCAAATAGCCACTGTCCACCACAGAGGGATAGTGAGCAAGAAAGGACCACGTGCCATCAGGAAAAGCCCAGGGAGAGGTCTGGGGGAGGGGGGTGTCTGCCACCTGCTCCCATGTACCCCACCAGGAGACCTCTGTTCTTTGAATGTCACCTTATCTACCTCAGCTGTGGTGTGGGGAGGGTGAATGGGCTGAGAATGAGTGAGATGCAGGAGAGGAGCTAATACTGACCAGTTACTTCCCCCCTACCACCATCACTTCATACTGACAGGACCTTGAAGGGTGCGAGAGGTACACCCATTTCACCCGCGAGGAGACAGAGGCTCAGAATCACATGTCGGGTCCCCTCCGGTCAGTGGGACAGTCAGACCTTCAGGTCTGGGGCTTCTTCCCCATCCTGGATGTCTTCCAGGGACAGCGAGGAACAGAGGTGCATGAGAGAGAGAAAATCTGGAGAGTTTTACATACTTTCTCATGGTTTTGTTAAAAATAATCTAGAATCAAAATAAGGCACTAAAATTTGAAAACTGCCCATTTGTCCAGAAACAGCCTCTTCTGAGTTATTCTGAGTCCAAGCCTGAATTAAAGTCCTTCATTAACACCTGGTGCCAGCACCCGCAGGGCCATCAGCTGTACGCAGGGCCATCAGCTGTACGCTGGAGAGGCCAGCTTCAATTTACATCTGTCATCCCAGCAGGTCAGAGTCTGCAGGTCTCTCACTCAATACCTGGCTCAGCTGGAAACCACAGCATTCTGTTAGAAGCAAGTCTAAAGGAACCCCTCGAAATCCAGAGATCACATAACCCAACTGGTATTTTGTTTTGTTTTTGCAGGGCACTGGAGCCCTGTCTTCAGTCGTTTTTCATTAGCTTCTCCTTCCTACCCTCTCTCCATCAATTATACCTCCCCATCTGTTGAAAACTCTTCCTTCCAGAGCCTAGGTCCATGGGGCTGCAGAGAGGAAGGTATGCATGCCAGTCAGCTTCTGCCCAAGATAAAACAGATAGCTAATGGCATTTCAGAAACAGGCAGATGGAGTGTGAAAGGGCAGAGGGAGGCAGGCAGGGATCAGGAGGCCTGTTTTCAGCCCAGGTCTGGCTTGGGCTTTGCCAAAAGAGACACTGTGAACAAGTCCCTTAACTTCTCCTGCCTTAGAATCCCCTGGCTTCCACTAATTAGCCTTGGGCTTGATACTTAAATCTCCCCGAGACTCACTTCCTTTGTCTGTAAAATGGGAACAGTAGGAGTAGCAGTAATTGGGATTAGTAAGTACTGAAGAGCTATGATCTCTTAGTATCCATTCTTGATCATTATAGATATTTGTATGTAAAATCACCACCACCACCCCAACAAATACTGGATGTCTTACACTAACTAGTGAGAAGCAGAGATTGACTGACCCAGAAGAGTTTTGTCTGAGGTCCCTTTTATGTCCTGATGGGTGTAGTGATGAAAGTTACTTAACTGCAGATAAGAGGTGACTATTGTATAATCTGATATGCAAACGTATCACATTTATATATCTGCTGTGCTTTAATTGCTTACAACACAGTCACAATTTTTGCAATCAGTTAAATATCAAACAATTAAAATAAAAAGGCAACATAGTGCCGATTGGGATTTGCTTTGGTGCATCTGCCGAGAGCTGTAAGGGGCTGCCAGGCCCTCTCTTTCACAATGAGTCTGGTGTGGCAGAACCATCTACATCCTCAACTGACCTTCTCTCTGTTCTTCTTAAATCAGGACCCAATGCTTCCCTGGTGGGAGGATTAAGCAAGAAAAAAATCTCTCTCTGACAGGCAACCTCCTCTGTCCATCAGGGCAGAACACACAAGGGCAGGTAGCCCCAAAGAGCAGGGCCTTCTAGAGAAATTGTGGCTGCCTGGGGGGCAGTGGGAGCCAATGAGGCTGGCTTTCAGTTCTGAGTATATGAGGGGAGCAATCCCTCACTTCTCCAAAATTATGTTTGAATAATGGGAAAATGGAGATTTTTTTTCTTCTGTCCCTCTCCAAAGGCTGATTTAAAAACTAAATAAAATGTTAACAAAAATGATTTCTAAAAATAAATAACGATTAGTAAGGTGAAACCAGAGCTGTAAATGGGATTTGTCATTCAAACGGAAGGATCATTACAATCAACGGCAACTTATTCAGTGACCCCAGGGCTTCTACATTTTTACTAGTATCAAATAATCATGTTCTTGGTTTTTTATTTTTTAAAAATTCAAATAATACAAAAAAGTGCAAAAAGTAAAATTCTCTTTTTCTATCCCCTTGCTTACCCCCATCCCATTCTCAGGTGATCACCACAGTTAATAGTTTCTTATGAATCCTTCCAAAATGTTCCATGGGAATAAGGCATATGCATATATATATTTAAAATATATTTTTATTGATTTCAAACAGGGAGAGGAAGAGAGAGATAGAAATATCAATGATGAGAGAAGATCATCAATTGGCTACCTCCTGCATACCCCCCACTGGGGATCAAGCCTGCAATCTGGGCATGTGCCCTGACCGGGAATCGAACCTTAACCACCTGGTTCATAGGTTGACGTTCAACCACTGAGCCACACCGGTTGGGCCATACATATATATATTTTTATACATATATCTTAATATATTATTACATGTAAGATTCTATACCTTGCCTTTTTCACTTAATCTTATCTTAGATATGTTTTCCATATTGACACCTTTTCTGCCTCATCCCTTTTTAGTGGTTGTGCAGGAATATACCATAAGTTATCTAATCATATTACACATATTGTTTTTCTTACCTATCACATACAATGCTACCATCAACAAGGTGTACATAAATAGTGTGGGCATGCCTATAGAACAGAATGTCAAAAGTAGAATTTGTGGATAAAGTATATGTGCAGCCCAAGTACTGGGAGTTATTGCTAAGTTGATTTCTGCTGCTATCTAAAAGCCATGAGATTTTAGGCACATTCGAACGGAGTTTCCCATCCTCCCTTGTCAGGAAAAGCCCACCCAGGAAGTGCAGAGATATCTAAGTGCAAGTGGGAGGCTGAGGAGGCATTAGAGATCAGAGAGGTGGTTCTTTAATCACCTCTGTGTAATATGATTAGATAACTTATGGTATATTCCTGCACAACCACTAAAAAGGGATGAGGCACAGACACAGACACAGACTAACCAAATAAGCAGAAAGCATTAGGTTAAGTTGGGATTGGTCTCCTGAAGAAAAAGCAAGCAGGGAGTAGAAATTACCATCGTCCTCCCATCTTTCCCGACAGGTGAGGGCACCAATTCCCACCCTGCCTCCCCTCTCTCCAGGCAGAGGTCTCAGCTTCAGGCACCTGGACTAAGCAAGTGTCCCACTACCCCTGCCCCTCCGGATGTCTATCTTCCTCTCAGACATAATCCTATTACTCCATAGATGCTACTAGAGGCCTGGTGCATGAAATTTGTGTACGGGGGAGGGGTCCCTCAGCCAAGCCTGCACCCTCTTGCAATCTGGTACCGCTGGCTCCTAACCACTCGCCTGCCTGCCTGCCTGCCTGATCGCCCCTAACCACTCTGACTGCCTGCCTAATCACCCCTAACAACTCTACCTGCCTGCCTGATTGCCCCTAAATGCTCTACCTGCCTGCCTAATTGCCCCTAACTGCTCACCTGCCTGCCTGATCGCCCCTAACCTCTTGCTTGCCTGCCTGATTGCCCCTAACTGCTTGATCACCCCTAGCCATTCTGACTGCCTGCCTGATTGCCCCTAACTGTTTGCCTGCCTGCCTGATCGCCCCTAACCGCCTCTGCCTTGGCCCGGCTGCTGCAGCTTTGTCTGGAAGGTCATCCGGAAGATGTCTGGAAGGTCGTTCGGCTGTCTGGTCTAATTAGCATATTACTCTTTTATTATAGATAGCCTTTGAAGGCATCCCACAGGATCATTTCAAGCCCTATAGAAAAGTGCAAAGTCCTTCAGGCCTGGCTCCAGCCTCGCTGGCTGCCTACTCTTCTCCAAATATCCTCCCACTTCAGGGTCACTGCCTTCATGCTCCTTCAGCCTCAGAGCTAGATCCCTTACTTCTCTCAGGTCCCTGCTCAAATGCCACCTCCTCAGAGAAGCCCTCCCGAGCCTGTGACACTTTCTACTCCCTGCTTGCTTTTTCTTCAGGAGACCAATCCCAACTTAACCTAATGCTTTCTGCTTATTTGGTTAGTCTGTGTCTGTGCCTCATCCCTTTTTAGTGGTTGTGCAGGAATATACCATAAGTTATCTAATCATATTACACATATTTTTTTTCTTACCTATCACATACAATGATACTTGACACACAGTAGGTGCTCAATAAAGACTTATCACTGAACAGACACCCTGGCCCTTGCCTAACTCCTCAGCAAAGTCCCCCACCATTCCCCAGGCTCCAGATGCAGTCGTATTGTAGGTAAAGTCTGCAAGCCTCAACAAACAACTTCAGGTGTTCTGGGCTCTGGCCTATGCTACTTTCTCTACCTGGCGTGCCATTCACTCACTCCACAATCAATCACATGAACTTTTCATCCTTCAAAACCCAGCTAAACATTGCCAATTCCAGGAAGCCTTCACCGAAGCCCAGACATCTGGGTTTCCTATCTTGGCTCCATGCAAGCACCCTAAAGATAATGTTGCCTTATATTTTAAAAATTCTTTTTTATTATTATTATTTTTTTACTTTCCAGCTTTCCCTTCCAGGCTGTATGCTTCTTCAGGGACAGAAAGGCGACCACCGCCCCCCGCCTCATCTTACTGGCTATTGACAAGGTGCCCAGAACACAGTGCATAGCTGCTCAAAAATGTTGAAAGGACATTCAAGGGGAAAAAATACACTAAGGGAGTTCTCCAGGTCCACTGCGAGGAGCAAACAGACCTGGCTGAGCCTTCCCTAAGAATGCTGAAAGGTACCCATGTAGACTTCCAAAGATCTGAATAAAGTGTTCCTTGTAAAATTAACTACCATATATTACACATGTACCATGTTCACAGCATACAGGCCTCATCTGATGTTCTCAGCAACCCTGACAGGTAGGTCCTATGACCATCCTATTTCTGGAGGACTATACAGAAGTTCAGGGTGGTTATCTAAGCTGCCCATGTTCATGCACTGGGCAAGTGGCGGAAGCATAACTGTGAATTAAGTGATATACTAGGAGTAGAGCAATCCAATCGAGCAGAAGCAGACAGTGCCACAGAGTGCTGTATTTTGACTCAGACACACAGGCCAACTCTGGATAAGGCTCAGTCATGAATCTACACCAGCAGAGGCAGGGGCCGAGCAGGTCACCTAGCCTCAGTACCAGCAACTAAATTGGGCACCTCATTTACAACCCATCAAAGATCTTAGTACTCATTTTCTCCTTTTATCCTCACAGCAATCCGGAGAGGTTGGCAACGCAGGAAACAGGGCTAATCCCCATCCCCAAAATAGTAGAGTCAATCACGAACATTCTCTGTCTGCATTCAAACCTTCCCGAAGGACCTAAACTGTGCTGGGCTTGGTACTGGTGAGGACTTCTTTAATCCTCATCTCAGCCTTGCAGGTAGGTGATATCATCATTACCAGTTTATAGACAAGAAAATAAACTCCCAGGGGTTAAGAAACAGCCATTATTCATTCATTTACTCTTCCACTCATCCATTTCAACTAATATTTATTGAGCACCTAGAAAGCGCTGGCAAGATATTAGAAAATAAAGCAGAACTGTCCTTGCTGTCATGAGGCTTATACTTGAATGGAGGGAGAGAGAAAATAGACAAGCAAACAAAGACCTGAGGATTTCAGCTAAGTACTATGTAGACAATACAACAGAGTGATGCAGGTTGAGAGGGGCAGGGTGCTGATTTAGCTGAGTTGGCAGGGAGGCCTTCCCAATGACATTTGAGTTAAGACTCAATGATAAGAAGGAGCCAGACACACAAGGACCTTGTGAGGAATCGTCTAAACAAAGGGACAACAAAAGCCTGAGACTGAGGGTGGGACAAGCCCAGTATGAACAAAGGACAGAAAGAAGGCCAGTGCAGAGGAAGGAGATGGGCAGGGAGGAAGAGGAGTCTGAGAAAAAGAGGCAGGGATAGGGCCTGGGCCCACAGAGAGAATCAGGGTTTCACCCTTGCTCGTCTGCCTCCCCAGTTTTATATCCAAAGAATAAAAAGCAATTCAAGTGGCCACGTGACTCTGAAATACACAAAATGTTTTTCTTTTTTTTAATCCTCACTGAGGATATTTTCCCATTGATTTTTTAGAGAGTGGAAGGGAGGGGGAGAGACAGAGGGAGAGAAACATTGATGTGAGAGAGACACATTGATTGGTTGCCTTTCGCGCACGCCCTGATTGAATCTGCAACTGAGGTATGTGCCCTTCACCCAAATCGAACCCGGGACTCTTCAGTCAGCAGGCCGACACTCTAGCCACTGAGCCAAACTGGCCAGAACCCAAAATAAACAAATTTTGAAAAACTCTTCGTGTACACAAACCAGAAAAACAAGACCTCATCCTTTTGAACAAAGATATAGTCCTTAGAGCTTAATACGGGCCAAGCACACCATATGTGCTCAAAAGAATTTGTTGAATGGACACCATGCATAAGTGATTTCAACTGTATACAAAGTAAGCATGAACTTGCTCACAAAACCCTACACTAAAGGGACCCGAGAGACTGAGAAAAGAATATGAAAACAAAGTCCATCTGATGCCACAATGCTGGTTACACACATACTAGGACTCAATCCCACCAGAGGACACAAGCTCAAAATTTAGAACTGCAAACATATTTAAATAAATGCAAGGATACCAGATGCACAGTGAGTTACTAAGGGATACCAGGATGGCCAAATTTTGAAATCTGTAATCAGGAAGAAAAGCAACTCCTACCCCATAAGTCCTCTGCTCGAGCCAGAATCCAGGACTGACTTAGGGCCTGAGCTGTTTTTACTGGCTAAGCTAATAATTTTAATTATACCCTGAAAAAGGAAATGGATCCTCAAAAGAGGGTTGGAGGCAGGTGCCCAAGGTCAAGGTGAAGCCATGGCTGGCCATGGGTGGAGAAGCAGCACTTTATGAAGAATTTTATGGTAATCTGTGCAGGCCTGTCTCACCTCTATTTCTAGAGGGTTAGATCCACATCTTATAGTTCTGCCTCCTCCAGAAATGCACGGTGTTCTTCCTATGTGCCCCAGGAGCTCAGACACTTGCCAAATGAATGAATATGCAATGCAGTCTACTCTGACCAATAATGTGGCCCTGAGTGAGGTCCCAGAGTTAGAGGCATTGAAAAAAGACAAAACAGGTGCACTGAAGATGTGAACAGAGGTGTACCTGTGAGCCACAGCACAAGAACTAGAGAAGAAATGTTTTTGAGGAAACCTGACCCAATACTTGAAGGGCTGTCACATAGAAAAGGAATAAGGCCTGTTGTTTCCAAAGCTTCAGAAGTCAACTGAAAGTCGGCTCAACTTAAGGGAGAACTTAAGGGAGAACTTCCTCCTAGAAAAGTATTTGTCAGACTATGTGTAGTATAATGCTAGCACTCAGGGAGTGAGTGTGGGGGTGGAAGGAGGAAAAAGATTTCATTGGAAAATACATTTGGAAATTTGGGTTAATCAAAGATAACAGATATTCTTTATCTGTTAGGTAGCTTTCAGCCCTTCTCAAATTTATGTGGCCCAAATAGTTTTTCATAGGATGCGATGCACATCTCCCAGAGTCTCTACATTCCAAGCTCTTCTCCCGGGGAGAGATGAATTACAGCTGTCTTACGGAAGCACCTTCTGAAGGGGTGAGTGTCACACCAGCATTTGAGGACTTTTATGATGCAGAATTCAACACTGTATAGATGATGCAGAGGCAACACGAATACAAAACTAGAACCTTGGGTTCACTGTCCCATGGACTTTCACCCTGAAAGACCCAGTCGCAGGCAAAAAGGTCCAGGGACACCTGCAGACACAGATTAACTTGTCCCCTCCTGAATCTGTGCCCAAATGGGTAGGTGATATGGATTGTAAAGGGATCCTGGAAGTAATCATGGCTGTCGCTGGGGAGCTGAGTGACAGGATGAATTCTTGCCAGAGCCCACTTTGACACTTCTTTTGTAGTATTTTCTAGGAAATACTGCCTCCCTGCCTGTCTCTCATGCATTTATCCTGTAATCCTTCACTGGGGGCCTTCCATAGACCAGCAGTGGTGAGTAAAACCAGAAAAGGTGCTGCATCATGACTGTCTATGGGAAATTCAGACAATAAACAAGCATATTGCATAAATAATTACTTAATTGAGGTTTTCCATATATGTTACAAAGGAAATGAATGGTGCAAACAACAGTAATTACATAGAGACCTTGCCCAGTGTGGGATTTTAGGATGGGTTCTCTAAGGGAGCACAGAGACCATGTTTTACAGATCCTCAAATGTGCAGGTCCAAAAGGAGTTTCTGTAACAGTCCTCTGAGAAATCATCACCTGATGGGGTTGGAAAAGGCCACACAGACCCACCCACCACAGCAGCCACCCCTCTGGAGCTATATTATATAGATCCTCTCTTTGAGGCTATGACTCATTTGGTCTGGGAAGAGCTGGAGAATTTGCATTTCCAACCAGGCAATTCTAATGCTGCTCCTCTGCAGACCACATTTAAATAGCACTGCTCCTCTGGGAATTTTAAAAGACCTAAATAAAGGTAGGGCTATACCATGTTCATGGACAGAGAGGCTCAAGCATAAAGATGTCAATTTTGCCCTAGCTGGTTTGGCTCATCGGCCTGTGGACTGAAGGATCCTGGATTTGATTCCAGTCAAGGGCATATGCCCGGGTTGTGGGCTTGATCCTCAATAGGGAGTGCGCAGGAGGCAGCCAATCAATGATTCTCTCTCATCACTGATGTTTCTGTCTCTCTCTTTCCCTCTCCCTTCCTCCCTGAAATCAATAAAAATATATATTTTTTAAAAAGATGTCAGTTTTCCTTAAATTAACCTATAAGTTCAATACACTCCCAACCAAAATTCCCACAGAATTGTTTGTTCTGATTCTAAAATTCATCTGGAAGACTAAGACAATTTTGGAAAAGAACAAAGTGAGGAACTTGCCTCACCAGTTCAAGACTTACAATAAAGCTACAGGTGTAGTGTCACACAATTAGCAAAAGAGATGAATGAAACAGAACAGCAAAACCCCAAAGAGACCTGTGCTTTTAGGAAAACAATATATGGAAGATAGTCCTACAGATCAGTAAATATTGCTGGAGAAATTATTATTTTTAAAACACTGGATTCCTACTTCATATCACATGCAAAAGCAAAATTCCAGGTAGATCATACTCATAAATGTGAAAAAAGAAAACTTTAAAACTCTTAGAAGAAAATGTTTTACAACTTTGGGTTAAGGAAATATATCTTAAGTAAGACATCAACTATGCAAACCAAAAAGATTGACAAATTTTATTTCAGTAAAATTGAAACTCCTATATGCCATAAATAAATAAGAAAAGCCATACACTATGAAAAGCCATTTGCAGCCTAGATACTAATATTTAGAATGTATCAAGATTTTCTACCTGTGAGAAAAGACAAACTATCCACAGAGAAAAGGTTATGAGCAGGAAGTTCACAGACATGGAAACCCAAATAGAGAATAAAAAACATGAATAGATATTTGATCTCACAAGTAAATAGAGAATGCATATATAAAACAGAGAAATGCCATTTCATACCCATTACACTGGCAAAACTTAAAAACTCTGACCAGACCAAGTACTATCTAGTATGTAGAGCAGTAGAAATTCTCACACACTCTTGCTTGGAGAAAAAATTAAAGTAGTCCTTTTGGAAAGCAATTTGACATTATCTGATAAAACTGATAATGCATGCACCCTCCTGCCCAGCAATTCCACTCTTAGGTATATGGACTAGAAACCTTCACTTATGCAAACAGAGAAGCACAGCAAAGAAGCACTCAATGTGCTTAATAATAGTGGGAAAGTGGAGATAGTCTAATTGCCCATCCAGAGGAGCTGGCTAAATACAATGAAGCCTATTCATACATTGAAATACTATACAACAGGAAAAACAGAATGAACCAAAGCTACACGTATCATAGAGACACATCTTTAAATCAATATTGAGCAACCGCCCATTCAGGCCTAGGCTGGGTTCCTAAACCAAGCCTTGAAGTTCCACCATCTCTGACCTGCAAAGGCTTGAGCCACGGTGTCTCATCTCATTGTAAAAATGTAAGTAAGGGGTACCATTAATGTAAAATTTTAAAACATACAAGAAAGACCTGGGTACTATTTGGGTTTCGAATATGCATATAGCATTAACATGAGAATGATAAATCTAAATTCAGCATAATGACTTCTAAAGAGAGGAGGAGAGGAATGGTACCTGGGAAAGAAAGAAAAATCACTCATAAAATCACTGCTCCTCTATGCTACTAGTAATGAGCATTAAGATAGCACAGGTTCTTCAATGAACCAGATTTTTTTCAGATGAAAAAGAGTCAGAAAGCATTCAGCCAGCCTTTGACCCACAAAGGAAGCCTCTTGAATACCGTGGGAAAGGGACCCCACTTTTACTGCAGATGCTCCTAAATCAGGGCCATCGTGTGCAGTTAGGCAGGTTGACACTGCACAATTCTGGAGCACACACTCCACAGTGTTAATAATGCCCCGCTAGGGGTCTGCAGCGAATACAACTAATACAACCATATGTGGCAGCCCCGTAACTCCCAGGTCATAAGCCCCTTTGGAACATAGATAAAAAAATTCCCATCTCTCGGGAATTACAATTATTGCCTGTAATGTCTGTGGATTCAGACACCTCCCCAACAACAAACACTTCTGGGGAAGAGTGTTCACAACTTTCAGAAGTACTTACAGACAAGGCTGCGAGACTAAGCTCTTCCTTAAGCACATTTGAAACCTGCCTCTCGATAACCTCTATCCGTTAAAGTTCATCTACTTCAGCTATAGAAAGAAAGCTCACCTGTTCCCCCTGGAGAGGTCTGCTTTCCAGGCTAAACGTACTCTTGACTTAAGGTTTTTGCAAACATCTTCTCTTTTGTTAAAAATACATTTTTAAACTGGGCATCATTTTACCAATCACTTCTTGCCCTCACAAGCAACTAGGCATGCTGACATGTCATCGAAGAACAAGAAAGCATTTCTCTCAGCTGTCCTTTTGGGGAGCCTCTAAAGAGGTCCACTCTGGCTCCCAGCACCATTAAATGCCCACGGAAGCCAGGAAGTGCAAGACTGGAGGGAGGGTCAGGCTTTTTCCACGGGTGAGGGCAATATTAACTGAGCAGAACAAGGACGGTGTCCCCCACAGGACAAGGGAGATGAGTCAGATTCCACTTACTCCCAAAACTCCATGACGGGAGAGGTGGCATTCTGCAGGGACACATGGCTGTGGTTGCTCATGTTCAGTTTCTGGAACTCCACACATTTCTCTACAGTGGAAACAAGACAAGAAATACAAGATTAACCTCCACAAGGGCTGGATCTGGGAAAACATTCAGAGCCGATGGAGCAACTGCTCCAAGTAAACACGCCTCAAAGAACAGTGGGGGTAAAATCAATAACTTACAAACAGTTTGAGAGGCTTGGTCTGGTTGAGTCAAACAGGAGGAAAAGTCTGGGGGGCAGGGAGCCTTTTCTCTCTTATTCTCACTCAATGTGCCCTATCAAACTTTCTTCCTGCCTTGCTCCCGAATCTCCTTCCCCTTTTTCCACTTCCCTGTCAAAGGCTTGTCCGAGTCTCTAAAATTGTGTTTCTCAAAGTTTGTTTGTTTTTTTCTAGAGTAAAAAACATTCTCAGACACTTAAATTTGTCGAGGTATTTTTATTAAGATAATCATTAATCATGCACAAATAAATAACGAGTTATAAAGTCTTTGTAATTACAGTATTCATACAACTCTAAAACTAGAATTAAAATGTACCAATAAATACCAACTAAACTACAGACCCAATACAATTCAAATAAAGCAGGTGTGTAAGATAATGTCATTTTGTAATATTAAATGGATTTCAACAGAAATGAACTGACAGGCAGGAGGCAGGGTCTATATTGGGCTTGGCTTGCCTATTTTTCCATGCACTATTTGAGACTCAACTCTATCACCATCTTTCTCTGTTCATGCTTTTGCAAAACCTTTATTCCTATAACTTGAGGTGTTCTCAACTGGAATTTCATTTAGTACTAATGTACCATTTATGAATTAAATATCTCTCTGCTCTTTTCCCCTGGGCTGCCATCATCCTATTTACCAAGAATACATCTTTAATTGTAAACACGAATAAAGTCAGGCACTGAAATATGCTGACTTTCCTGTTATAAGGTGTTGCGCAGATGATCCAGAACCTGTGCATATTTTTAGAGTACCCTCAAAATAAACATACACAATTAAATTATCATGGAGGACTCACAGGCCTCCAAGAATATGTCCTTGAATTTTAATTTGATAAACATCTCTAAGAGATCCCTGGCCAAAGAAAGGTTAAGAACCAGGGCCCTAAAGAGACAGTGAAAAGTCCACAAAGTGCAATAGGAGAGGGAGCAGGGCAAAGCTATGCAGGGTTAGAAGCTAGTTCACAGCACTTTCTAGGCCTAATACCTGCTGTTCCTTCTGCTGGTGACCAACATCCTACCCAATCTTGCCATAGCTCAGCCTTTAGGATGACAGGCCGCTTCCAGGGACAACCTAACTACAGGGATGGTGAATAGCTTACAGCATGTATGTCAATTTCAGTCAAAAGGCAGTAGTTGCCTGGAGCACTGCTGAGAAGGGTTCTGAGGTCAATGCTAAACTCAAAAGGAAAGAGTTCTACAATTGATTAGTGATGTCTGCTCTAAGCATAGGTACCACAGATATGAGTTGGTATGAATTTGCCTTCTCTGGATTATGTCTCGGTCCTGAAAGGATGACAAATTGAAAAGCACATACCAAATTAGAATCTAAAGTAATCTAAAAAGTTACTTATTCAAGCGAGAGGGTGGGATAGTGAATTCAAATATCTACCTGTGTTGGACAGGTAAAGTAAATGAGCAAAGTGGACTGGGTGAGGATTGTGGCCTCATCCAAAGGTAACAGCTGCCTCTCTGCTGCAACCATTGCTGCCAAGCAAGAATGTGGGAATGTGGGTCTGGTGTTGCCAGATCTTTTCAATTTTTTCCAGAGAAGCTGGAAATCTGGATTTTCACGTGAAGTCTTCCAATTTTTCAATTTGAGCTGTCAAATAAATTTTTTTATATTTGCTGGTCACTGACCTAAAGCCTAACTGGCTTACTGGCCCCGTTTGCAATCCCTAAGCTAACCCCTTCATTTCACAAAGGAAAACCCAATGCCTAGAGAAGCAGGGCTGAAATTAGAGGCTGAATCCCTCATGTCTCCACTCTGCCCCCAAAGGGCTCAGTCTCTGTATTTGGCAAAGCGAAGAAAAAGCATCATCATCTTCTACCCAGGCCAATTCCTGGACCAAGGCTCAGCTTAGGTTTCAGCACTGCAACCCACAGCATGGACCCAGAACCAGTGCAGAACTGACCTACAGTTTCAGTGGAATCTGGACTCACAGAGAGAGCCCAGAGGACAGGATTGATTCCAGGACAAAGACACCCCCCCCCAATTCCAGGTCCTCCAGCAGGACCAGAAGAGAGACCCTCCCTGAGGGCATACCTGTGTTCCACTCATGCCCACAGGTGGCCCAGGGGAGCTCGGTGGTGAAGCAGTTGCACAGGTAGAAAATGGCCCATGCCAAGATGATAATGTAATATATATTTAGATGGGCCTCGATCACCTGTGTTGCATAACCAATGCCTGAAAGAACAAGGAAAGGGAATGATTTAAATCTCTGTCCACCTCACATACTCGTCATAACCTAACATCACTCAGGCATAATTTTATTTTCTGATTAACTCAATCTTTACCTTCAAATAAAGGGCAAATTTTTCTCCAACATGTAATGCCACCTTCACTCGTGAACTGTCCCAGAGCCGTTTCCAGGAAAAACACGGGAATTCCACAACAAATAAAAAACACCACATAGGGAATCAGGAATGCTCCTGCAAGAATGCAAAATATGGGAATGAGGTTAAAATTGCTCCCACCATTTTATGTTCAGCACAAGAAATCTTTACTAAGCACCTACTATAGGCAAGACAAAATGTTCTCTGAGCCTGAGTTCAGGTTGCCAGGATGAGGACCAGAGTCAGAAAATGTGGGCCTGGGCTTGTGTCCTCTGCTACCTGTTACCCTGAGTGATCTATCTCACATCTCCCTGCCTCAACTTCTTCCTCTGTAATATGGGGCTTTAATCCCTAATATTTACACCGCTTATTTCACAGAATTATTGTGTAGATAAGATGATAATGTAAAAGAAAATGTTTCATTGCTTGATTTTTTTGTTTTTACATTTCACCCTCCAGCATAGGTCAAATTCATTCTCTCTGACTGTTGCATCCTTCCTTTTTATTCTAAAGTAACTTCAAAAGGCCAGGTGAAGGGACCCCTTCTTCTATTTACTTTGGAAATAACCTGCAAAATAGCTTCTTCATAAAGAAAAGTAATCTTAAGGAGATATGCAATGAGCAATATCAGGCGCCTATACCTGAGGCCCAGGTATGAAGTTGAGTTATAAAGAGTTTGCAGCAAGAATCTGTCCAGAAAGGCTGGCTTTGGATCAGTCTGAGAAAAGACCACCATAAGCCTTAGTGCTCCTATTTGGAAACACAATATCCATTGCCTGTGCCTTTCTGTAAAACAAATTAAATAACTGAGGTGAACATGAGCTATTATAACCAGAAAGGGATTTTTCCAAATCCCTCATTCATTCTCTCTCTCTCTCTCTCTCTCTCTCTCTCTCTAATAACAAAGCATGAAAAACACATGCCATTTCCCACCATCTGATCTCACAAATGAAGGCTTTAACTGAAATTGCTTTTTGCTAAATGAAGTCTCTCTAACTGCAGGATCAATAGCAACAATTTTGATTAATCCTGATAATAGAACCATATCCACCAGATTTTGAAAGGTTCTTAGCTTTTCTGTGCAAGACACTATTTTTAAAGTTTCACAGTAGAAAAGAAATACTTTAAACTACCATTAAAATCTATGAGTAGAGCTGTGTGGATATTTTTTAAAAAGGTAAACAGTTGATAAACAGATACCCCAACAATATTAGAAGGCCAAAAGTGTCTGAAAGGGGATAAAAGGGTGTTTGCTGGATTTAAACTTGTGATTAAAACAAGCTGCAGCAGCTTTCCTAATATGCTATAATTTACTTGTGAATCCTCTAGAACAGCGGTTCTCAACCAGTGGGTCGTGACCCCTTTGGGGGTCGAACGACCCTTTCACAGGGGTCGCTTAAATACATCCTGCATATCAGATATTTACATTATGATTCATAACAGTAGCAAAATTACAGTTATGAAGTAGCAACGAAAATAATTTTATGGTTGGGGGTCACCACAACATGAGGAACTGTATTAAAGGGTCGTGGCATTAGGAAGGTTGAGAACCACTGCTCTAGAACCTAACAAATGACACTTTTAAAAGCCTTTTGGCCTATATATCCACAAAGCTAGTAATACTTAAGGTGACTGTCTCAATTAAATCAAGATATCTGTGTACCCAATGGAGAATCTTGGAAAGTTAGAGTTTTTTTTTAAAAAAAGACTAATTTTTAAACTTTACTCACCACAACCTTTTAAATCTGTGGCAGAATTTGTAATGAACCCAACTTATCGTGTTTTCTGCTTTTAGAAATGCTTTTAGTTTCGGCATAAAAATTTCTGGCATGAAAATATTATGCTAAAACAATTTTTGTCTGGGGCTATTCTAAAGGGTTTGCACATGTTTCTAAACAGACATGTAGCTTATGATGGCTGAATTTGCAAAGAGAAGGGGGATCCATGGCTAAGGGTGCAAGGCACATTCAGGGTCCCGGAGCCCACTGCTTCTCTGCCCCTTGCCACGCCACTACACCAGCAGCCACGTCATTGCCAGTGTAGAGCAGGCATGGAGCAGCCTGTGCCTTCAGGATGAATGTCTCCAAAGAGAGGGGGGTTCAGGCTAAGCAGTACCCTGACTGCGTTCCCTACAGCTGCTCACACATCAAATCCTGCTCCACACAGCCCAACAGCATGGTCCCTGCCAGCCAACTCCAAGCTACTTTCACTGAGGTCGGGGATCTGCTGGAGAGGCAGGGAAACAGCAAAGATGGAGAAGAATACATAGATACAGGCTTTGTCTGGGGGAAACGATGCCACCCAATAAAGTTTTACAAGGTCCTTTGCCTCAGACCTGCTGGCTGTTCTGATAATAATGACCGGTGGGGGCTCCTGGAGTCTGGAGCCCATTTCTTAAACTGAGAGATTTGAGGATGCACTTGCTGCATCTCCACCAAACTTAGTTGGAGATGTTACTACAAAGGATTATCTCATCACCTCCCTTTCCTGGGTCCCAAGCCCCAATCTCTAAGCAGCTCTTAAACAATAAATCAACGTTGTTGCTATTTGTCGTGGGTGATTGTGAGACCAGTAAAGGAAACTGCTTGGTGCCAATTCTTCCACCAGAGAGGCCCAAAAGGAGGCCATAGAAAGGGCCTTAAGAGCAAATGAAAGACTGGGCAGGAAATCAAACAGCAGAGCCTAACCAAAAAGTACTCCCTGTTATCCATCTAATCCTACTTTAAAAACAAGGCCTTTGGTATCAGCACACCATCTTTATCAGTTTCTAAGTGAGTGACTTCTCTGACCCTTAGTTTCCTCATCTGCAAAATGGGTGAGATGAGTCTACAGATTCAATGGGATGCTCAGTACGGAGCCTGGCGTTTCAGTAAGCGCTCAAAAGCCAGCTCCTTTTCCTCATGGAGGTTTCCAGTTAGCAAAGTGGAGGCTCCAAGGGGTTGTCTCCCGCCCCCAAAGGCAGTACAGGTCGCAAATGCCAAGGCTCCTGGACTGGGCGGCAGACAGGCCATCACGTGCCGCGCCGGCAGGCGGCTCACGGAGGTGCGAAGAGCACGTGCGCGTGCGCGCTGGGCAGGTGCGCCGGCGGGGGTCAGCTCCCGCGCCAGGTGGCCGAGAGCCGGCATTCCCCTCAGGGCCCCGCTACACGCAGGCGCGGGAGGGGTCTCGCGCTCACGCCCAGCCTCCCCGCACCCACCGGGCTGGCCCCCCCTTCCCGCGCCCTCTCCAGGGCCGCGCGCGCGCCGGCCACCTCACCTCCTCCGTTCTTGTAGCACAGGTAAGGGAAGCGCCACACGTTACCAAGCCCGATAATCTCCCCGGCCACGCTCAGCACGAACTCCACCTTGTTGTTCCAGTGGCCGCGCTCGTGCACCGCCTTGTCGCGCGGGACCCGCACGGCCGCTGCGCCCCCGCCGCCCCCTGGCGCCTCAGACTCCCGCGCCTCCTCTGCAGCCTTCCCGTTACCCAGAGGCAGCGCCTTCTCCGCCGTCATGGCCGCACTGGCTGCCTGGTGCGCCGGGCCGGCTCTGCGCCGCCGCCCGGGGCTGGTAGGCTTTTCAGGAGGCGCGAGCGGGCGGGAGGGGGAGGCAGGGGGTGGAGCTGAGGGGCCGGGCTGACCCGGCCCGGCGCGGGGAAGGGGGCGCGGCGCGGCGGCCAGGCCCTCAGGGCGCCCACGCCGCCTCCGCTGGGCTCGGCCCCGGAGCCTGTGAGCACCTCATGCGCACCGACAGCGCTCCGCGCGCGCCGAGCGCCATGGAGCACCGTGCATGCTCTGAGCACCTTGCGTTTCTTCCCCTTCGTTGTCCCACCCGCGGGCCTCCTAGGACAAGAGTGGAACCGCCCATTCAGGCCTAGGCTGGGTTCCTAAACCCAGCCTTGAAGTTCCACCATCTCTGACCTGCAGAGGCTTGAGCCAGGGTGTCTCATCTCTAATCGGAGCAGTGGGCTCTAGACCAGGCTTCGCCACCTGGAAAGTGCACACCAAGCACGCGCGGGTCTTGTTACACTGCAGTCAGTCCCCTGGTCCCGAGTTGGAGCTTCTGCATTTCTAACAAGCGCCCAGGTGCTGCGGATGCTGCTGGTCCAGGGACCACACTTGGAGGAAAAAGGGAGTAATGAACTCTTGGTTTCTTCCCCATGCTCAGGGACTGTGAGCTCCCCGAGGGTGGGGACGCCTCCAGATTTTGTTCATCCTGGTGCCCACTGCTCTAAACACAGAGAGTCGGGGCAGTTAAGTGCCCCTGCCAGAAGGCAGGCAAATCTAAGTTGATCTCATGCTCCACTTACCTTAGTTGTGTGAAGTCATCTGACCACTCTGTGCCTCTCTTTTCTGACCTGCCTTTCTTAAGGGGTGAGAAATGCTTATAAGTGCTTATTACTTTGGAAGTGCTCAGTAAACATAGCAATTATTAATGCTATCATACAATGTGTACTCACACACATACTCTATTTGTGCACATTCTTGTTTAATGCTGGTCTCCCCATTCAATTGTAAGGATGATATACAGGGTGGGGCAAAAGTAGGTTTACAGTTGTGAGTACATGAAACACAGAGTTTATCCTTGTATTCTTATTTATTACTAGAGGCCCGGTGCACAGTCTGGGAGCCCTTGGGGGATGTCCGACTGCCGGCTTAGGCTCGCAGGAAGTGGGCCAAAGCCGGCAGTTGGACATCCTTAGTGCTGCTGTGGAGGCAGGAGAGGTTCCCACCACCACCACCACCACCACCACCACCACGCTCGACAGCCGTGAACCTGGCTTCTGGCTGAGCGGCACTCCCCCTGTGGGAGTGCACTGACCACCAGGGGTCAGCTCCTGCGTTGAGTGTCTGCCCCCTGGTGGTCAGTGCACTTCATAGCGACTGGTTGTTCCGCTGTTCGGTCTATTTGCATATTTGCCTGTTATTATATAGGATTGTATTATTTTCCATACAGACAACTGTAAACCTACTTTTGCCTCGCCTTGTACATTGTTTTGTTTATTATAATAGCCACAGAGCCTAGTACAAGACCTTGCATATTTACTGAGTAGGTGCTCAGTAAATATTTGTGGAAGAGCAAAAGAGGAAGGAGGGGAGGAAGGGAGAAAGAAGAAAGGGGAAAGAATGTCAGATCTTCAAGGGGCTACCAAGATCATCAGATCCATCTCCATCATTTCCCAGCCCTGAAGAAGTCCAGCCAAGTGAGCTCTCACTAAGCCACCCACTGTGCTCTCCATTCCTCTGGGCCAGTGTCAGAGAGAGCCTCCCTGTCTTGCAGCATTTCCTATCCTTCTCGCTTACGACTGCTCAAGTCTCTTCCCATCTCTATCCCCCTAGAGAACCCTTCCTGCCATCATCTTCCCCTTTCAGGTCTCCTCCCTCCCCTGCCCCTCACTATCATATTTCTTGAAAGAGTAAGTTTACACGCTGCCAGCCCTATCTTCACCTCCCACTCATTTCTCAGCCCACAGCAATCTGGCACCCACCCCCACCACTCCTCTGAAAATGCTGTCTGTGAATCCCCGAAGCCCTTTTAATTTGGCAAAGCCTATAGTTCCTTGTCCATCCCCATCTTGCCTGACCTCTAGGTAGTGTTCTGCACTGTTATTCCCTTCTTTCCTTCTTAAAATTCGCACTTGGATGATTTCCTTAACACTGCCTGCTTCAGCTGCAGTTTCTTTCCCTGCTTCTCTGGTCTTCCTATCTCTCCTCTTAAATTTGGTCTTTCTCATGCCTTCAACCACCCAACTAAATGCTGGTGGCTCCCTAACCCCATGGTCGGCAAACTGCGGCTCGCGAGCCACATGCGGCTCTTTGGCCCCTTGAGTGTGGCTCTTCCTAAGCCTTAGGAGTACCCTAATTAAGTTAATAACAATGTACCTACCTATATAGTTTAAGTTTAAAAAATTTGGCTCTCAAAAGAAATTTCAATCGTCGTACTGTTGATATTTGGCTCTGTTGACTAATGAGTTTGCCGACCACTGCCCTAACCTATATCCCCACGTGTTGTCCTGGATGTGTTCAAAAGCAAAGGTGCTGCAGAGTGTTAGGGTGAGGGTAAACAGAATTTAGGTAGATGTGGGTTCAGATTCAGGCTCTGCCCCTTATGTGTTATCCCTTGCCTTTGGCCCCTTCTTTGCTAAGTAGGGTTAATATTAGTTACCTCAGGGGGTAGGTATGGGGGCTAAAAGCCTTGGGCGGCAGTAGGTGCTCTGTAAATAGTAGCTTTTTTTTTTTATTGTGATGATGGTGACGATGATGTCAATCCCTTACTAAAAAGTCTTCATTGCCCATTCTTCTCCTATAGGACAAAATCGAATTGAGGACCCTGGCTTCCAGAATTACCCCACAGTCTGACTGTCCTTGCCTTTCCTTCTATATTAGTGCCATTTTTCTCCCATGCAAAATTCCACATCAGTGCTTTCATTTCCTTTGGGATGATTCTCAATGCTGCACACAGAATGGGCAATAAAGGAAGGAGTTCATCTTTAACCTTGACAGTCCCTGTACACTGTAGGCATTTAGTACCTAGGAGTTCCTTTGTGAAATGAACAGCCACATCAAAAGTTAGAAACACATTCCCAACTCTTGTTATTGCAATATTAGGCTATCACCACAGAATCAGTGTAAACCTCCTTTGAATCTAATTACATTTCACCTTGTACTGCTGCTCAGCATAATTAGCTCCAGGAATTGACTTCCTCTGAACAGCTGTGATTCTGTGAGACCTGCTTGGGAAGTAACATTGAACAGCATGAGAAGGTGGAGGCTGACCATCCTCTGGTGGGGACCTGGGCTCATTATGCCAATGGGTAGGTCTGTGGTCTGGGTATATATATTCCTTAACTTCTCAGCTTTGGTGCCCTTAGTTCATTAAAATGGTCCTGACTATCTTCATCTTTTAGGATGGTCTTAGAGGAGAAGTGAGACTACATTTAGAGGACATAGTGCATTTACTAATGTCCCAAACTCACCTCTCAAGTTTTAATATTTCTCTTTATGAAAGTTGACCAGGTCAATTTCCTCCTATTAGAATTTAGTAAGTATATAAAGCCCATTTCTTGAAAAGCCTTAATCTGTTTACTCTGTCCTTATCCAGAAGAGCCCACATTTCCCATCATGTTGGCACGTTTCTGGACCCTTTCCATTCTGTTCTTTCTTTGTTGAGGTGCAATGACCTGAAAATCACCTACTCATGTCCTCAGGGCAGAGCAAGGGAAATATGGGCCATATCTCATTTCACAGCTAGTCCTGATGTAACACAGCATAGTGTTTAGGGATGTGAACTCTGCAGTCATACTTCCTGGGTTCAAAGCCCAGCTGCACCATGATGGCAAATTACTCTGATCCTCAGTTTCCTTATCTGTAAAATGAAGATACTAATAGAATCTACCTTTTAATTATTAGGAAGATTAAATGAGTTAGTATATGTAAAGCACTTGGATTTGTGCCCAATATAGACATGTTTGTTAAGTAAATATCTAAACAGTTCTCAGAGAACAGAAATGACATGACTCCCTTATTCTGTTCTTGGGCATTCAAAGTAGTCAAAATCTTTTATCTTCAGGAAACAGCAATTGTCATCCTGAGGTTCATTTAAATTTCAGCATTGCTCATTCCTTCCTTCACCGAATATTTATTGCCCTTCAGTTATCTTATTGATCATAGAATACAAGGCCTGCCCCGCTGATATCCTAAAGCTAGCTCATACCAGCTCATGAGAGCCGATTATTAAGTTTGCAGGGATTTTGTGAGCCACAATTGTTGGTAGCTTGAAATCTGCTGTGGTTGCATTTACACCATTGGAGTCTTGCAAATCACTCCTACACCCACACCCAGCCAGTGTACTGGCCCACCATCATGGAAGACTGGAGAAGCAGATGCTAGGCAAGTAATCACAGAAATGAATGGAAGGTTGGAGATTCTGATACATGCTGCAAAGGAGAAGTCTGTGGTGCGAAGAAAGCTTGTTACTGAGAGATCTGACCTTGTCAAGGAGACCAGGGAGGGTTCCCTGAGCAAGCGACAGATGAACAGAAGCCTGAAGGGACAGGCACAATTAACTAGATGTAGGGGGTGTTGGGGGTCCTGAAAGATGGTCACGGAGGCGGAGGCTGGGTGCGGAGTGTAGAACAAGATGTGCCTAAAGGGGAAACATTTTTAGTAGTGGGTGATAGGAGCATATTTGCATTAAGACACTACTGTGGTCACAGTGAGAAAGGTAGATTATGGGGCAGGTTGGGGGTAGTGGAGAGGCTACTCAGTGGTCCAGGGAAGACATGATGGCAGCTCAGACAAGGAAGAGGGCAGTGGAGAGGGAGAAATGATGGTGGAGTAGAGTATAGGGGTGGTGATGGGACTAAACCCATTAGACTTAACCTGGAACTAGATATGTAGGGTAAGGGAGGGAAGGTGTCAAGTATGTCTCTCCAGTTAGAGGAACTCTAGCAGCCTGTTGCAGGGGTGATGGTCCTGCTCCACTTTGGACTTATTCGCCCACTGCTGTTTCACTCAGGGACTAAGATACCAGAACTACTGGACCAGTGCACTCTCCTCAATTATGTGAATGGCTGCTGGACTGAAAACCTACATGTCAGAACCAGGATCAAAGAGAGGAAGCAAAAAGGCATCAAGTACCAAAAAGAACTTTTTCCAGTCCTCCAGTCTGAATAATCTGCCCCAGAAAATGGAGCGCTCCTCAGCTCTAGAGATGCAGAAGTGGAAGCTGGTCAGGGAGACCACAAGGGGACTTGGGATAGGGATTTCCCAATCGTGAGAGTTTCTGAAAACAGTTTTCTGCCTCTCCTTCCCTCATTACTACCACCATACTTTTTTTCTGATATGTTTCCAATAATGATCCCAATTCTTCACTCTTCCCTGTGTCTATGCTATTCACCATATAACTCTGTAGGACCCTCCCAGCACCAGTTTTTATTTATCTGACTTGCTTTGGCCACCAAAATGAGGAAGAAGGGATGATGTGCCAGTTGCAAGCCTCAATTCTTGCCATCTTCTGCTTCTGCCATCACAATGTGAAGGATGATCCAGGTTAGTTTGCTGCTCCAGGAGGAAAATAAGACACACATAGAGCAGAACTGCCCCAGCTGAGGTGCCCCCAGAGAAACCCAGACTAAAGCAGAGGCCCCAGTGACCTACAAGTAATGAAAATAAAGCTAAGAGAGGTTGAGCAGCTTGTACAAAATCACACAGTGGATCCAAAATTCAAACCCAGTTCTCTGACATTTTATGACCTCCCAGATCTAATGAGGTTATCTTGTAGCCAGTGGTTTCACCCACATGAATGTTATCTTTCCCCGTTTGATCTAGGTATAAAAAGGAGAGGACAAAAGAGGAAGTTCACATCCTCTTTCTCCTCTAAGCCCAAGAACGTTAGCTCAAAAGTTAATTATTATATCTTGGATGCAACCCTGGGAAGAGCAACCCCCATCTGGACCCTGGATCTGTGAGAGAATGCTGTCCAAGTTCCAAAATAGTGATTTCACACTTGGGTTCTGAGCTGCAGTCCTTCTGGAGTTGGGCAGCATCTATGTGTGCGAACACACGTGGTTTCTCATGTTCTGAGTTTTCCTGTGTTTATATCTAATCTCAGTATTCTGATTCAGATGTCTAATGTGAGTGGTATGTTACAAACATTCACGCTTACCCACAGGTAGGGCTTTCAGGACCACTGCATCTAGCCACACAGGCTGTGTGCTCAACTCCAGAGCACCATTTGCATGGTTACTCTAGACTTGTGCAGCATGGTGGCTCTGATCCTTATTACAGACGTCAGTACTGATCCTGAGTTAGCCAGCTGGTAATATGCCATACTCCCCTCTGGCCCCAGATATACAGTGCCTTGTAGCTATATATCCAGGTTGCTCAGATATTTCCTGAGAGGATCATAAACTAAGAATTGAATGGTTATTAAAGACTAGAGGCCCGATGCACAAAAATTTGTGCAAGAATAGGCCTTTCTTTCCTTGGCTGCTGGCACCAGCTTCCCTCTGGCACCTGAGACCCGGACTGGCTTCCCTCAGGCTGCCCGAAGGCACCCAGGACCTGAGCTGGCTTCCCTCTGGCCCCGGCTTCATCAGGAAGGACGTCCGGTCTAATTAGCATATTACCCTTTTATTATTATACTAGAGGCCCGGTGCATGAATTCGTGCATGGGTGGAGTTCCTCGGCCTGGCTGGTAATCAGGGCCAATTGGGGCCATCTCGCCCAGTCCTGATCAGGCCAGCCGGTTAGCCAAAGGGAAGGACCGCGGGAGGTTGGCTGGCCACAGGAGGTTGGCTAGCCACAGGAGGTTGGCTGTGGGAGCACACTGACCACCAGGGGGCAGCTCCTGTGTTGAGCATCTTCCCCCTGGTGGTCAGTGCGTGTCATAGCTACCGGTCAACCGGTCGCTCAGTCATTCGGTCGCTTAGACTTTTATATATATATAGATATACATATAGCCCAAGTCATAGCTCTCTGGTTCAGTGTTTCTCTGGTAACAGTGCCACCCCAAGTAATGTTTTCTACCACTTTCTTTATTGTGACCCACTACAAAAAAATAATGGGGGGAATTTTTAAAGAAATTTTCTTGGTGTCCTAACATCCTCCTCCCAGAGAGAGACCCACAGTTTTCTCTAAAACCAACAACTGTGATGGAAGGTCTGCTGTGTGTATGTCACACAGTGTGTTAAATGCTAGTGATGGCTCAGAAGTGGTCTTGGCCTTTCAATGAGATAATAAACAATAGCCCAGCATGGTAGTCACTTGAAAAGAGTTGAATACATCTTATGGGAACACAGAGCCCATGAAGTACAAGCTGGAGTTAAAGTCAGGAAAGGAGAGGAGGCTGTACCAGGCAGAGGGCACAGTGTAGGCAAACGTATGAAGTTGTGGAAGTTCCCAGTGGGCTTGGGGTGCCAACTACCTAGAATTGCACTGTTTAGTAGAGTAGCCACCAGACACATGTGGTTACAAGTACTTTAAATGTGGCTGTAAAACACTTTCTGGATCTTGAAGACTTAGTATTAAAAAGAAGAATGTAAAACCTCTCATCAGTGATTTTAAATATTGATTACATGTTGAAATGATAATATTTTGGGTGTGGTATTGTGCTTTGTAAGAAATTTGGTCATCTGAATGACCAAATATCTATTTCTCATTAGTATTCGGTCTACAGCCATGATTCCTGGCTCAAAGCTCTCAAAACCCTCAGAATTTCTGGAGTGAAAGAGCAATGCAAGCATCTTTTGTCATAATATTTGGTCTCTTGTCCTCAGTTCCTGAAGTCTCTTGAGCACTAGACAGGTCAAATGGGTGTCATGTTATTCATAACAAGTCCCTTTCCACCACAACTGGGTTTATGTTAATGAGATTACTTTTGAAGAAAAAAAAACTAAGGATAGGGTTGGCTGCCAGGGTAACCAACTATTAAGAGAGGCTTGGAACTTTTAGTCCCAACTCCTGAGGGGGGAGGGGTTGGAGGTTGAGTCAGTCACCAATAGCCAATGATTTAACCAATCATGCCTAGGTACTGAAGCCTCCTTAGAAACCCAAAAGGACTGGGTTCAGAGAGCTTCTGGATTAGTGAACACATGGAGATTTAGGGAGAATGGCGTGCCAAGAGAGGGCATGGAGCTCTGTGCCCCTTCCCCAATACTTTGCCCTATGTATGTCTTGTATCTGGCTATTCTGAGTTATAGTCTTTTAGAATTAACCAGTAATCTAGTAAGTAAACTATTTCTCTGAGTTCTGCGAGCCACTCTATCAAAATAATCAAATGCAAGGAAGGGATTGTGGAAACCTCTGATTTAGAACCTGTTTTGACAGAAGCATAGGTGACAATCTAGACTTGCAATTGGCATCTGAAATGTGGGGAGAGGGGGAGTCTCGTAGGACAGAGCCTTTAATCTGTGGGATCTAATGCTGTCTCCTGACAGATAGTGTCAGAATTGAGTTCAGTGGTGGGACACCCAACTGGTGTCTGAGGACACCCCTCCCCCCACACACACATTAGAATTGGTGATCAGAACATTTATTGGGTTGAGTAAAACATATTATTTCAATTAATTTTATCTTTCTCCTTATACTTTAAAAATATGCTTATTAGAACAATTTAAATTCCTTATTTGACTTACATTATATTTCTATTAGTACTGGTCTAGAGAAACTGGGGCAGTACAGGGCAACACATTCAGATTTGAGCCTTTAGTTCACTGTGGGCTGACATGAGCCTTTAGACATGCCCAGTTTGACACACAACTCACAGGACTAGCCACTTCTGTTGTATGGCACTCAGCCTTTTCACACTGCTAGGTTCTCTGCCTGGCCCCCGAAGCATCTATGCTTTTGACCTTGCTATGAGCACCTGTGTGGTTGCCACAAACCCCCGAGTGGCAGCCAGAGCATTGAGTGTCCCCGCTTTTCTAGACCAGTGCTTTCTAGCTGAGATATAATGGGGGGGGGGCGGGTAGTCCAGACTCTCATTCCTAGGCTGCCTGGGGAAAATGTTAGACCATGCTGAAAACCCAATCTGAATCCCAATCAAGTAAGTTCTCAGGGGGCTATTTGAGGTTTCAAATCAAAGCTATTGCAAATCCAAGTCAGACATTTTCTTGCCCAAGGCTGTGTATTCAGCAATAGCTTAGAGATCAGGCACCCCCAGTGAGCCATTTATTTGCTTCTCATCAAGACTGAGTTACAATGTGCTGTGCCCATTTCTAACCTCCCATCTGTTCTCCACTTTGGCGAATGGCAAGGGAACAGGTATCTGTTGCTGCCCCAAGCAGATCTTTCTCAACTGTCTTTTTGCAGATTCCTTCACTCAGTCCACACCACAAATAGTGTGTGGTTTGTATTATCATTTCCAATTTACATGTGAGCAAATCACCTGAAAGAGTTTGAATGGCCCACATAGCTTCTAAGTGGGGTTGCTGAGGTTTGGATTTGGGTCTCTGGGCTCCAAAGCCTTCTTTCCATTGCCGAATCTGGCCTCTGTCTTATTGTGTTATATGATTTCCCAAGCCCCAATCATGAAGCTCTGTGTTAGTTAAGAGAATACTGCAGCTGTAACAGATAAACTCTAAAATCTCAGTGCTTTCATACATTTGAGGTTTCTTCTCATATGCAAAGCCAAAGCAAATGTTTGACAGGCAGTCTTCTATGCAGTGATTCAGGGACCCAGGGTTCACCCATGTGTGTCTCTATCATGTTCAACACTGTGGGGGTATCTCCATGGCTGCCATGACAAGATAGAATGCAGTTGACATCCTGTTGGAGGATGTAGGGACAGACAATACCTCAGGTGACAATTGCATTCCACTTCTAGGACAGAAACTCCAAATGACAATGTCTTAAAGAGAGGAGGCATGCCCCTTATCCCCTTCCTCCTTAACCCTGCTGCTCAGGACACAAATATGGTGGTAAGCCACCTTGAGCCACATGGATGAGAGAAACACTCTTAAGGATTGCAGAATATAAGGAAATTCCCCAACCCTTGCTGGATTGGCTCAGTGGATAGAGTGCTAGACTGCGGACTGGAACCAGGTCCCAGGTTCGATTCTGGTCAAGGGCACATGCTCAGGTTGTGGGCTCGATCCCCAGTAGGGGGTGTGTAGGAGGCAGCTGATCAATGATACTCTCTCATCTTTGATGTTTCTATCTTCCATCTCCCTTCCTCTCTGAAATCAATAAAAATATTTTTAAAAGATGAAATGCATTAAGAAAAAAAAAAAAAAGAAAGAAAATATCCCGGTCCCTGAGTGACTGCACAGAGCAGTCACCATGCCAGCCCTGCACTGCCCACCTCCAGACTGTATGTGAGAGAAATGGATTTACCCCTTGTTTAAGCTCTTGTTGTTTTGGGTACATGTGTCCTATAGATAGGAGATCCCAATATTTTTGTCCACACAGGGCTCTGTTCTGCAAATAGTGGCTAGAAAAAGAGTTAGTCAGCCCAGAGCCCCAGCCCTCAACACAGAAACTTAGTTGGAGGTGGGGGACAGCAGAGAGAGCAACTCCTTTGGGTACATGATGACATTTTAAAATTGTGGCAAGACACACAAAACATAAAATTTACCATTTTATGTTTAAGTGTACAGTTCAGTGGCATTAAGTACATTCACAATGTTGTGCAACCATCAGCACTATCCATCTCTAGAAAACGTTCATCTTTTCAAACTGAAACTCTGCATTCATTCAACATTAATTCCCCATTTCCCCTTCCCCCAGCTCCTGGAAACCACCATTCTACTTTCTGTCTCTACGGCTTTGATGACTCTAAGTATGTCATATAAGGGAAATCATACATACAGTATTTGTCTTTTTGTGTCTGGCTTATTTCATGTAGCATAATGTCTTTACATGTTGTAGTATGTACCAGAAGTCCCTTCCTTTTGAGGCTGAGTAATATCCCATTGTATGTATAGATACCACATTTTGTTTATTCATATTCATTCATCCATTGATGGACACTTGGGTTGTTTTCACCTTTTAGCCATTGTGAATAATGCTGCTATGATCATGGGTGTACAAATATCTCTTGTGGGGGGAAAAGATCTCTGTAGGAAGGGGACAATAATGTAGAAAAGGCACCCCCATATTTTAACGACATGGGCCTGGAGTGGCATGTAACTTTTCAGCTTACATTTCATTGGCAGGAGCTAGTAAAAAGGGTGTGCTAATATATATATATATATATAAAAGCCTAAGGGACCAAACAACCGAATGACCGGTCGACTGGTCACTATGATGCACACTGACCACCAGGGGGCAGATGCTCAATGCAGGAGCTGTCCCCTGGTGATCAGTGCACTCCCATAGCTGACCAACAGGTGCCAGAGTCAGGGCTCCTGGCTGGCAAGCGCCTCTGCAGCCGTGCGAGCCTCTCCTGATCGGGACTGACTGGGCGTGAGCCTGTGGCAGGCGTAGCAGCCAGGATGAGCAGGAGTGGCAGGCAGGAGCGGCAGGCGGCGTTGGACTGCCGGTTTCCGCCCAATCCCCACAGGCCATGCCAAGGGACCTCATCAGTGCATGAATCCGTGTACTGGGGCTTTAGTTATCTATAAGAGATTACACTACAATTTAGTGGCTTAAAACAATATGCATTTACTACGTATGGTTTCTATGAGTTAGGAAATAAGAAGCAGCTTCACTAAGTACAAGGTCTGGCTCAGGGCTACCTTCATCAGGAGACTTGACTGGGGCTAGAGGACCTGCTTCCAAGATGGTGCACTCACTTAGCAGTTGGCAAGAGGCCTCAGTTCTTTGCCATGTAGATCTCTCCATAGGGTTGCTTGAGTGTCCTCAGAACATATCAGCAAATTTTCCCCAAACTAAGGATCCAGGAGAGCAAGGTGAAAACTGCAATATCTTTTATGACCTATTATCAGATATTATACACTATTATTTCTGTAATATCCTATTGGTCATATAGGTCAATACTATTCAATGTAGGAGGAGACTATACAAGGGTATGGATAGCAGGTGAAGGGGTCATTGGAAGTCATCTTGAAGTCTGACTACCACTGAGGCCACCCAGATAAAAGGACATCTAGGAAATGTCCCTGGGTGGGCAGCCATTTTCCAGCAATAACTACATATACCAGTGGTGATATTTGGTGGACATCTTGGTCATCTTGGCCACAGACTGCTCTCCCAGAATCTCAGTGGTGTCTCTGACTACTTGTGTGAACTGGTCCTCAGTTTCTCCCTCTGTACAATGAGCATGTTCTTTCCCACAACCTAGAAACCAGCACTAATATATACTCTCTTGGCTCTAAGCCCAAGCCAAAGCCATAGGTGATACTTATTTGTACATACCCAAGCCTCAGAGAGGCACTACTAAGGGAGGGGGATCATCCAAAAGTATGGGTGGGAGCTGAATTAAAGGGCTAGAGGCCCAGGAAGCATGTTAGATAAGAACACTGGTTTGGGGGTCAGCAACCTAGGCTAAACCTTGAAATTCTTTGTCCTTCGATGAGCAATTCATCTCTTGGAGTCCAGTTTCCTGTATAACAGGAAAAGACAACATTGACTTCATATGGTTATTAGAAGGATGCTAATCTAATTCAGTGTTTCCCAAGCTTGTATTTGCCCTATCTGCCTCCTTAATGCTTTTTCCATATTTATATGCCATCTGAAGTATTATCTGATATTTTATTTATATGTTATTAATAAGGATGTTATGTGATAACATCTTTATTATAAATAATTCATATAATATAATGTACTCATTTAAAGTATATAATTCAATGTTTTAATATATTCACATAGTTGTGCAAGCATCACCACAATAAATTTTTGAACATACTAATTTTCATCACTCCAAAAAGAAACCCCATACCCTTTAGTAATCACTCCCCATTTCCCCCCAATCTAGCCCTAGGAAACCACATATCTAATTTCTATCCCTATGGATATGCCCATTAGGAACATTTCATATAAATGGAATCATAAAACATGTGGTCTTTTTTCTGACTTCTTTTCAGTTAACCTAATGTTTTCAAGATTCCTCTATTATGTAGCATGTATCAGCAGTTCATTCCTTTTCATAGCTGAATAATATTCCATTGTATGGATATTCTGCATTTTACTTATCCATTCATTGATAGATTAAAATTAGGATTGTTTTCAGTTTTTGGCTATTATCCTATATAATAAAAGTCCAGCGACCTAAATGGTGGAATGACCAGAACGACCAGAGACCAGAACACCATGGCCCCTTGCCCCAACTGGCCTTGCCCCCCAGGGAGCGATTAGGGGTGATCAGGCAGGCAGGCAGAGGCAGTTAGGAGCGATCAGGCAGGCAGATGAGTGGTTAGGGTTGATCAGGCAGGCAGGTGAGTGGTTAGGGGCAATGAGGTAGGTAGGTAGAGGCGATTAGGGGCAATCAGGCAGGCAGGTGAGCGGTTAGGAGCTAGTGGTCCCTGATCATGAGAGGGATGTCCAACTGCCAATTTAGACCTGATCCTGCAGGGCTTAAACCGGCAGTCGGACATTCCCCGAAAGGTCCTGGATTACGAGAGGGTGCAGGCCAGCTGAGGGACCCCCTGGCCCCGTGCACGAATTTCATGCACTGGGCCTCTAGACTATAATAATAAAAGCATAATATGCTAATTAGACCGGACAGCCAAACAGCCTTCTGGACATCCTTCCAGATGACCTTCCAGATGAAGCTGGGGCTGCGAGGGCCAAGCCCCTTGCACGAATTTCATGCACCGGGTCTCTAGTGACTAATAAGATTCATGTAGGCTTTGCATGGACATATGTTTTCAATTCTTGGATATATACTTAGGAGTGGAATTGCTGGGTCACATGTTAGCTCTATGTTTAACCCTTTGAGGAACTGTCAGACTATTGTGCAAAGCAGCTGCACCATTTTACATTCTCATTAATGGTGGATGAGTGTTCCAGTTTCTCCATCTGCTCATCAACATTTATTATCTTTTTTTTAGTAGACATTCTTATGTGGTTCATGCCAGTAGCACCTAGGAGCCAGTTAGAAATGCAGAATTTTTGGCCCCATCCAGACCTACTGAATCAAATCTGCATTTTAACACTACCCTCAATGCACGTTAAAGTATTTTTTACATTAGACAGCAGAATGAATAATTCTAAGGTGACATTTAAGAAACCTGGACTAAGATATTACACTTGAGTTTATTCATCCAAAACCCTTATTTGAGTAACTACTATGTGCCAAACTCTGGTAAGTGCCAAGCAGGCAGAAATGAATAAGTCCCCATTTCTACCGTCAAGAAGGTCCAGGCTAGTCAGAGAGATAGATGAAAAACCAAAGGTCACAGACCTCCCACTGACTTTTTCTAATTGAATAAGTTCTTGCTTTATCAATTTCTCTAAAAACGAAATGCTAAGAATTCCATGGTGGCTATTGTGGGTGTTGTTGAATGTCTTCCCAGCATACTTTTTCTTTTGTCATCTTTCACATCCTTTGGGAAACTCCTCTCCTTATTTTTTTTTAATTCAAAAATATTTATCACCTTGGCTTGGTTGGACATCATTCTGTGCACCAAAAGGTCGCTGGTTCGATTTCCGATGAGGGCACATGCCAGGGTTGTGGGCTTGATCCCCAGTAGTGGGCATGCAGGAGACAGCCAGTTGATGTTTCTGTCTTACATGGTTGTTTTTCTCCCTCTCCCTCCTTCTCTGTCTAAAATCAATAAAAACATATTTTAAAAAGACCACATTTATATGTCAAGTCCTGTTCTAGATACTAGGGATACAGTGGTCAAGAAATCAGATGAGGCCCCTCTTTTTCAGGAAGCTTCTTTATATTCTAGTGAGGAAAGAGAAATAAGTAATATAAAAAAGTTATAAGTATTATGGAGAAAAAATAAAAAGGGCAACAGGGTCAGGGGAGAGGTCTCTTTTTGGTAGAGTTGTTAAGAGGTAGCTTTCTTGCCCCAAACCTGCGAAGGAGCCAGCCTTGTGGCAACTCAAAGAATGGTGTTTGTTTGGTTTTGGAGGCTGTCACTCTAATCTGCTTTTCCTTTATATTGACCCTGCCAGTCATGATCAAGAGAGAGGCTCACGCTGCCACAGCAGCCCTCACCAGCCATGAGCCCTGCATCTGGTGCCCATCAGTCGAGTGGCGCTTCCACTGTGGGAGTGCACTGACCACCAGGAGGCAGCTCCTGCATTGAGCATCTTCCCCCTGGTGGTCAGTGCATGTCATAGTGACCAGCCAACTGGTCATTCGGTCATTTGGTCATTCGGTCGCTTAGGCTTTTATATATATAGGCTAGAGGCCCGATGCACGAAATTCCTGCAAGGGACTCAGTTTCCGCAGCCACAGCAGCTGCCTCTGCCTCAGTCCCCCCCACTTCCTGCCCACGGCTTCGTCCAGAAGGTCGTCTGGTCTAATTAAAATATTACATTTTTATTATTATAGACTAGAGGCCCGTTGCATGAAGAGATTCGTGCAATAGGCCTTCCTTCCCCTGGCTGCCGGCACTGGTTTTCCTCTGGCACCCAGGACCCAGGCCTTCACTCCGGCCGCAGCGGAGAAGCAAAGCCTCTTCAGCCTTCAGTCTTCGCTCTGTGCCTGTGTATGCAAATTTACCGCCATCTTTGTTGGGTTAATTTGCATACTTTCCTGATTGTCTGGTGAGCATAGCGGAGAGATGGTCAATTTACATGTTTGTCTATTATTAGGTAAGATGTTTTAGCACTGGGTAATCACTTTATAAGAGATGGTGGCCTATAGGGGAGAAAACATGAGATTTAAAGAATACCAGACCTGCCACTTCCTAGCTTCCTGATGCTGGGTAATCCAGTTCAGTCCACCTTGGAGAGCTTTGCTTTCCTCTTTAAGAGAGGACTCGATGCCCATCTTGGAGGGTGGAGTGTGATCAGCAAGCTACCTCCAGTTGTCAACTCCTCAGTGTTTGCTTCAGCTGGAGAGAACCCCTTTGCTGAGGTCATGCCCTTCCCAGGGCAGTCTGCATCTAGCATGTAAATGAGGTGGGGGTATAAAAGTCCAGTAATTTTAGCCAGTTCAGGATGCACTTATGGTAAGGCTAGGACCAGAACTAACCCCGATTGAATAAGGCTTCATCAGGTTTTCATCAGACTTCCACTTCTTCCTCTACCCAAACCTGCTTTCTCCTTCTTCCTTCGCAGGTATTGAACCCTAACAAACTCCATATGACCATCTACTTTTGTAGTACCCAACCTCCATTATTGGGTGCCAGGACTGGTCTGAGTAAGCAAGTGGAAAGATGTGCTTTTGGAGCTCAATTTTTCACGGCCTGGATGGCAAGAGGGCCGAATCACCAGCGGCTGACCGGGCAGAGGCAGTGCAATTATTAAAACTGCCATGAGTGGGGAATTGGGAGGGTGGACCTGTGGAAGAAAATGCACTAGCAGGCATGGTGCCTCCGATATTTGACATGAAGGGAGAACTCAGTGGGATAAATGAGATTAATGGCTGTGGGAAGCATCGCTGGTGCTCTGTACCAAGGGTCTGCAAACTTTTTCCTCAAAGGGCCAGATAGAAAATATTTTAGACTTTGCAGTCCACACAGTCCTCTGCAATAACTCAGCTCTGCTGTTGTATCGCAAAGCAGCTATAGACAATATGTAAACAGATAAATCTTTAGAAAAGCAGCCCATGAGTCAGATTTGACCCATGGCCTATAGGTTGCTTATTCTTGATCCATAGAAAAATAATGAACAGCTAAGAGTAACAGACACTTGAAAGCTAGAGTTTCTTTTTTGGTGCTTTCAAAAAAGCTTTCATTTTTTTTTTTCTAGCAGAAGAATGAAGAAAACTGAGGACCAAAATCAGTCCCCCAGGACATAATAGAGTTAATTTTAAAGACAGTTAAATGGCTAACCAAGGCAGGTCTGCTCTGCTAAGATTATCACCCTACAGCCAGTGGTTTCCAGGGGAACAAAGTCCTGATTTATCATGCTGTCTATCCATGCTGTCCCTCTTCCCTGGAAAGTTCTTCCCCACTCTTCCTCTCATAGCAGCCTCCTCCTCACCCTCTAGCTCTCAGCTAAATTCCTCTACCCCCGAGGATCTCTCAGGCTGACCAAATCCTCTTTGCAGCACTCTGTTGGTTTCCGTTCCACACAGTAAGTCAACCTTTTCTCTGAAGTGTGACCTACAAAAGTGTACAAGTCTTAATTATACAGCTGGGTAAATTTTCACAGGATGAACCCTTCATAACCCAGATCAAGTAACAGCCCCTCCCCCCACCCCACCCCACCCCAGGCACTACTACTCCTAAGAGGAGTACTACCCTGACTGCCAACCCTATAGATCACTCTTCTCTGCTTGTGAACTTCACAGAAATGGAAGCCTATTTATATATACTCTTGCATGTCTGGCTGAATCTTTTACTCAGCATTACTGGATGGGCTTCATTCATGTGGTTATAGTTTGTTCTTATGGAGTGAATATGCTACAACTTATTTGGTCTGCAGTTGATATACATTTGAGCTATTTCCACTTTAGGCTATTAGGAATAGTCTGCTGTGAACATATTATGTCTTTTGATGAACGTATACACATATCCCTATTGGGTATATTCCTAAGAAGCAGAAACCCTATGTTTGGTTTAGGCAGACCCTGCCAAAGAGTTTTCAAAATGGTTATACAATTAACACTTTTACCAGCAATGTGTGAGAGTCCTTTCATTCCACATTCATGTCAACACTTGTATTTTTTAATCCTTTAAATTATAGCCATTCTATTGGGTGTGTAATGGTATTATATTGGGTTTTTAATGTACATTTTTACATTTCTTCGTTGAGTAATGATGTTTAGCACTTTTCACATGTCTATTGACCATTTTGATATTCTCCTTTGTGAAATGCCTGTTCAGGTGGTTTGCCCATTTTCCCCCCTCGGTTTTCTGTCTATTTTATTTACTTGTAGGCATTTCTATTTAAGTTATGGATTATTAGTCTTGTCATATATATGTATTGCAAATATCTTTTCCCATTATTTGACTTTCCTTTTTAGTATCTCAACTTTAATGTTGTGTGCTTTTGTTTTCAGTTTAAGAGTTATTTGCATACTTAAGGACATATAAATATTTTCTTCTGTTTTCTCCTAAATGATACATTGTTTTGCCTTTCATAGTTAGATCTATGCTCCATCTGGAATTTATTTTTGTGTATGATATGGGCTCAGAGGCAGAGTTCTTTTTTCCTATATAGTTATCACATTGCTCTGGCAATTTTCTTGATAGATAAAAGGCTATCTAGGATATATATTTATCCTTAAGTGCTCTTTGGTAATTTGTGATTTTTAAGGGGTTTGTTTATTTAATTCAAATTGTTGAATTTATTCACATAGATTTATACATAATATTCTCTGTTAACCTTTACTGTGTGTAGTATCTGTAGTCATGTTACCTCTCTCATTCCTGATATTGAAAATTTGTGTCATTTCTCTTTTTCCCTGATTAGTTTGACTAGTGGTTTATTAATATTTTCTCCCATAACTAGTCTTTGATTTTATTATTTTTCTGTTTCTATTTCATTCATTTTTATTTTTTTCTGCTTATTTTAGGTATAAGGTTCTGTTGTTGTTTTAGTTTCTCAGTTAGAATAAATTTGAATAGAATATAAGTTAGAAACCTCGGTTATTAATTTGAAACTCTTCTAATATAAGCATGTATTACTATAAATTTCTCTCTAAGCATAGTTTTACCTGAATCCCACAAATTTTGATATATTGTGTTTTTATTTTTATTCAGTTCAAAATACTTTGTAATTTCCCTTGTAATTTCTTCTTTCACCCATAAGTTAATTAAGAGTGTGTTGCTTAGTTTCCTATATTGAATGAGTTTTTAAATATTTCTGTTACTGATTTCTGACTTTCATTGTAGTTCAGGAACATAATTTATATTATTTAAATCCTTTTAAATGTATTGCTTTTACGTTGGTCCTGTGTCTAGTGACTTTGACAGCTTTACTTATTAATTTTAATTGTTTGCTTTGCTCCTAAAGTTGTGAGCTAGATAATGGGCATTCTTACCTTATTTCCAAGCACAGGAGTAAAGAATGCAATAACTATGATGTTAGCTGTGCATCACTTCTACATTCTCATTACCTAGTTAAAGAACTTCCTTTCTACTTATAATGCTAAGATATTTTTAACATTAATAAGTGTTGGTTTTATCAAATATTTTTTATAAATCTTTGAGATACAATTTTTCTGTTATTGTGGTGAAGTGTATTGACTGATACTTGAGTATTAAACAATTCTGGCATTTTTCAAATAAACCTCACTCAGTCATGATATATTATCCCTTTAAAAATATATCACTGTATTTAATTTGCTAATATTTTGTATAGGAATTTTCAGATCTCTATTCATGAACAATATTGGCCTACAGTATTTTTTCTGGTGATATCCTTGTTTGATTTTGGTACCAGGGTTATGTTGGTTTCAAAATAATATGTTAGGCAATGTTCCCTTTTTATTTTGGGGACATGAGAATGTAAAATTGGTATTTTTAATGTGTAGAAGTTGTCTCTTTAAAAAAAGAATATAGGACTACTTATTTTTGTTTTGATGTTGGCAAGTTATGTTTTTCAAGGAATGATGGCATAAGAGTTCCCCTTTCAGCACAGCAGCATGCGCATTAGCTGTTAGCTCATGAAGGCAGAGAGTATCTGATTTAGCATATCAACCCACACACTGTGGCCAATGGGCAAGGCCGGGAAGGCATCCTACACTTTTGGAGAAAAAAATTAAGGTGGTATGTGGCAACACTTTCCATGTTGTTAAGTGCGTTTTAAAAGATAGTTGGTTTTTAGCAAGATGGGAACATACTTTGGAATGCCTGAGGTACTCTTTTGCTAAGCCTATCTGCCGTGCAAAGATGAGGTGGAAACCATAGGTTGCTAGGAGTTTCCCTGGGTCCAAGGAAAACTGTGGTACATATTTGCATTACCAGATTCAGAGTAGTTAGGAGTTGAGCTGCTTTAGGTGGTGAAGACACCTCACTGGAAATCACTTTCTGTAATCACCCAAGATACTCAGACCAAGAGCTTGCTGGAAGCTGAGACCAGGAAAATTAGTACATGAATCAGAAATATGAAAAATCCTACAGAATCTTGGCATGGGGCTAGATGTAGCAGCAAGGTCAGGGTCAGAAATGAAGTGAGGGCCAGGCAGGGCCACAAGGCCCTGAGCTAAAGTCACCTCCTACTTGAGGGCACTCTGGACTCTGAATACTGGTAGCAGCTTGCCTGTGTCTCCCATCTTAGGGACCAGAGGCTGCCCTGGGTTCCCACAGTCACCAAGCAAGCCACCATCTCTGGCTGCAGTGGGGCAGATATTGGGGCATTAATTTACCCACTTGCTCATCGTGGGTCACAACTGAGGTATCAGGGCACTGATGACTTCCAGCCTGGTGGACACAAGGCTTCCCTCCCTGCCCTTTCACCCATCTCTTTCCTCTTTTCTTCATCACTTCACGTTTTCTCTCCTGTCTCATTACTCCTTATTTTTCTCTCCTTTCCTTCTTTTTCCCTTCTCTCTACTTTTTCCTCACTTGTGTCCACCCTTCTTTCGTCTCCACCTTTAACACAGGTTTCTCCCACCCCTTCCTCCAGGCCTCTTTTCTTGGAGGTGGTTGTCAGGATACTAGACGAAAACAGTGATAGAAATGCAAACTAGGTGTTGTTGGAGCAGAAAAAAGAATGAAAATAAATTCAGATTAATAAGGTGTCAAGCCACAGATCTTTCAGGCAGAGCCAGCCTTTCCTATCTGGGAAGGAAAGATCAACAGCTTTCTGGCCCTGTAAGGGACTTAATGCTAGTGGGTGTGGTTCTCCCCTTGGGACAGAGAAGGGGCACGTACTTCTGGTGTTGTGTGCTTAGAACTTGGGAAAGAAAAAAGAAATTGGGATAGTGTTACCCAGAATTAGGAGGGAGAAAGGCCAATGTCCTTTTAGAGCCAAAGGTTCCACTTCAAAGTGGAAGTCCTGGCATGTGATAAGGTTATTTTAAAAGCCTATTAATTTGAACCTTTGGAGCATTTGGTATTATGTCCCCGAGACAAACAACAGACCAGAAATCACTGGAAAACCAAACTCACTGCCCTTGCCAAGGGACCAGTGGCACAGGCCTACAATTATGGAAATGCCCATTGAGGGAGGTAGTGATTACTGCAGATTTTGGACAATAGATTCTGTGTGTAACTAAGATCACACACACACACACACACACACACACACACACACACACACACACAGAGTAGATCTATAGCAAAACAATATCAAATATTATTCAACTACTACAAAAAAAGTTTTGATATTGGATTTAGAATAAGATCGGGAAAATTCCATGTTGCAACTTTTCTTGTGTTAAAGTTCAATTGGTTTCTAACATTGACACTAGTCCTTGTGATAACGTGAAGAAGATACAGCGGCTTTCTGGGCCTCCTTGGTCCCCAGCTCAACTTCTTGTTTTTCTGTGTGATGACTTCAAATGGATTATTTTAAAAGTCTTTATTCATTTGCTCTTATCAGATAGAACTAGGTAATTACCCTTTTCAAACAATTTCAACTTGAGGACTTCCTATGCTAGTAATCTCTCCTACTTCATTCCCTTCTCCTCCCCGCTCCCTCCCGCCTCCATTCAAATAGAACTTTTCTTTCCACCTGAGGACAAAGCCAAATTCTCCTTTATGTTAATTCAAGAAAGGTCTCTTAAGACCTAGAATGACATACCCAATTTCCTCATATCACATTCTTCAGGACTCTTTTCTTTTTTAATCTGGAGAAGGATCCCAGGCATCTAGTCCTTACCTTCTTCTTTCCTCCCACTTTTCAAGTTCAGGCTCACTATCATGAAATGCAAAAACAAATTACTTATTAAAACTCTATTAGCAACCTTTGCCCCCCAGGCCTATTGTATTTTTCTTCCTCTGAATATTTAAAGACCATTTAAAAAAACATTTGACTAACTGGATTTTTAACCAAAGTTTGAACAATGATGGATTCTTGAGAACAGAATTGCTCAGAAGCCAATGTGCAGTGCAAAACGGCTCTTCTTCTGAGCCAGCTCATTTATTTGCTTGGGACAGTGAATGCTCTAATTACAACATATTTGGTTTCCTTTGTAATACTGGAATTTCTTAAGTGTCTTTGGACACTTTCCCACCCCTCAAATATTAGTCATGCCGCTTAATGCTCAAACAAATCCTGAAGTCAACACTCTTAAACAAATTCTTTCCTATTTGCATGGAAATTGGATTTTAAAAACATCAAAATGAAAACAAGTTTCATAGCCTGTGTCCGTAAAATGCCTCTCCATCGGTAAGTGGACTGTAAACTTCGCTTCCAAACAGTAGCCTTCAGTTCCATTAGTTTATGATGCTTGAGAAGCTAAGCGGGAATTGCAAGCTGGCGCACTTCACTCTTGAGGGGAACGTTTCCCTGGGTGCCAGCTTCACTGTGTTTGGCTTTGCTTCTGTCTGAATTGAAGCACATTTGGGTCTTTTACCTTGGCGTTTTTATTACACATAAAGTAAATCTACGTTTGATCTCAAGTCCATAAGATTTGTTTGATTTTTAAATATCAGTAAGTAAATAAAGCCCAACCATCTTTGGCTATTGATAGAAAAACTAACTGCCTCCAGTGTGGGCATTAGGAATGATCATATCTCACAATTTTACCCTATCGTTTTAAATTAACTAACTAGTTAGCAATTTACTGAGCACCTAGTATGTTCCAGATGCTGGTGTATAGAGATAAATATGATAGTGCTCATGCTGGTGGAGAGAGAGACTTGTGAAGAGATTTTAATAGAAAACAGTGCATAATATAATCAAAGCATAGAGCACATCAGGCCTGTGGGAAAGTGGATAACTTTCCAGGGAAGTGAGGGAAGGCATCACAGAAGAGATAGCATTTGAAATCTGCTTTGGATAAGGAGCAGTATCCTAGCCGGAAGTTGAGCATAGGGCATATGGAAAGGGAGTTTGAATCAGACATGGGAAGGTCTCCAAATGCCAACCAAGAAGCCTGGCCTCTATCCTCTTCACATTCATTGGGAAACATTTATTGATTCATTGGTTTATTCAGCTCTCTGAGCAGTTGGTCCCTGGAGGCAGGGATAGAGTGGTTTGCTGGGATCTTCTTTGGCTCCTCCAGTCCACCAGGCACCTTTCTCTGAGCCTCTGTATGCCCTGAGAGGCTGGCCCATGACCTCTGGGTTCTGGTTAGAAGTGACAAATTAGAGGCACTATCAAGAGCCCAGAGAGCAAAGGGGGGAGGGGTATTTACAGCTCTGTTCCCTCCCTGTGGAGTTACAGTCCCTGAATCTCCCAGGCCACAGCTTCGGTCAGTCCACCCTCTCCAGATAGCTCTCTCAGGGTCAAGAAAACTTCTCCCTCTCCTTAGTCTCAGGCCTGTGCTGGTGATGACCTTTCACTGATACTCATCCTGAGCTCTGCACCATAGTTGTTGCTCTCCTTAAACTCTGCCTGCACTGTTTTCAGTCTCTTTATTAAGTTTTCTTCAATTACCCTGCTTGGGGTATGTGCCATCTGTCTCCTCCCAGGATAGTGACTCATAAATATGGCAAATGAGGTCACAAATCTCATGCAGCTCATCATCTAGTACTCTTGAACTTGTGTAAGCAGGAGAAGACTGGATCAGATATTTGTGTTTTGGGAACATCATTGGATTGAGGAGAAAGATTTAAAAGGAGGGGAAGGGTGCTGAGGGAAGGGGCTGTTACTGTTATCCAGGTAACAGATGCAGGTGTCCCACATCAAAGAGGGGACAGGGAGGGATGGGCAGAGGGAGAGAGGTGGGGGGTGAAAGAAGCATTTGGAAAACCATGAAGTTTTGGCAGGATCTGGTGAGTAAGAAGAAATAATCAAGGGTAGTGCTTATGTCCTGGCTGGGGTAACTGGGTGGATGTTCCAACCCTGATCTGGGGAACCCAGGAGAAAGAGTTAATAGGCAAGGAGAGAAGATGAGGGCTTTGGCATTAAACACATTATGTGTACATTTCCAGTGGGACATCCAAGTGATTGTGTCTGGCCAGCTATTAGATATATAGGTTTGTAGGAGAGGTCAAGGTGATAAATATGGATCTGGGCATTCCTTGGAGTCTGGGTGGGCATGAAGTCAAGGAAGTGTTTAAGACAGACAAGAAAGAACATGCTGAGTGAGCACCCCAGAGGGCCCTGAGAGATCCTGTGGAGCTATGATTTGTAAAGAGCAGCTCAGCACTGATGCAAGGGCCTGAAGCTCCCTCTGTCAGTGATGGGTCCCAACATCGCAGCCCCAAGGTGGCAGTTGGGGTCTTACACCATGTGCATGTCTAGGAAATGCCATTGAAGCTTCCCTTGATGATTCAGGTTTGCCAAGCTTCCCAGGCTCCTGTTCCCCTGAATGTGGAGATGTGTAAGGAAGAGATAGGACAATGTGAGTCTGAATTAACCCCAGACATAGTCTGAAAGTGGGATTTTTAGAAATCACTGATATGTTTTGGTAATGTGGCTGAGGTTACCCCTCTGGTCTGTAATGGCACTGGGGTTGGAGCTGAGGTCTGCTCCCAAACCATTATCCCTGTACTAAAGAGCAGAGGAGAACAGGGGCGGGGCTGGCTGGAAAAGCCAGGTAGAAGAAGGGCAGAGGGCATCTAGGTGGAGGTAACTGCTGGAGCAGAAGCAAAAGGGCAATTTGCCCACTGAGAGATGGCAAGTGATGTGTCTAGAAAGGAAGGTTTAGCCCAAGGAGGCAGGGCCTTGTGTGCCATCTGAGGTGGGTCTTTGTGCTTAGTCACTGAAGCTGCATGGAGGGGAATAATGCAGCCTCCTTTGTGCCTTCGAAGAGTCACTCTTATATAGAGCTCCTCCCTGGGCATGAGGCGTGGTCTTTCCACCCACATGCTGCAATCCTTTTCAGACTTTACAACAACCTATATTCCTCACTCTGAAGGCACAGAACCACCATGCAGAGAGTGAGTAGGTTCATCGAAGAGGTGGAGCTCAGGGTTTGCATCTCTCATCTCTGGTCCCCCCAAAGCTCCCATCTCAGCTGGTGGGAATAATAAATACAGGAGTGCTCTGGGATCTACAGTACTCCCCAGATATGGCGAGTGGTCAAGAGAGGCCAGTGTCTGCCTCCTCCCACCCCGAGGCATCCTCAGACCCAGAAGCAGGATCCCTGATTAGGGTGTCCAGGGTCATGAGCCACAGAAGGCTTCATCTATGTTTCACCCCCGGCTCTTGCCTCTCATTTTGGTCCAAAAGTACCTGCTATTCTTTGGGAGGGAGGCCCTGTGGATTAAAGGGTTTGAGTGGCCCAGGTAGAACCCAGGGGAGGGAAAGCAGAGCCTGTTCTGAGTTTAGTATGAGGGAAAATTTGCAGCCCAGCCTCCTGGCAGAAGCTGTGACCCAGCAAAGGTGTACCTGTGGTGGGAGCTCTCAGTCAGCTGGACTCTCAGGGAGCTGCACATGAAACTCCACCTCATAGAGCAATGAGTGGGATCGAAAGGTGGTACAGGCTGATTTGTTTCCCCCAAAATTCATATGCTGAAGTCCCAGTCACTCAGTACCTCAGAAGGCAACTTTATTTGGAGATGAGGCTTTGTAGGTGAGCGTGTGTGTGTGTGTGTGTGTGTGTATTGATTTCAGAAAGGAAGGGACAGGAAGAGATGGAAACATCAATGAAGAGAGAGAATCATTGATTGGCTGCCTCCTGCACACCCCCTACTAAGGATTGAGCCTGTGCTTTGACTGGGAATCGAACCATGACCTCCTGGTTCATAAGTCAACGCTCAGCCACTGAGATAAGGTTTTTAAAGAAGTGATTTGGTTAAAATTAGGCCGTTCGGGAGGGGCCCTCATTCAGTGGGAGTGGTGTCCTTATAAGAAGAGAAAGCTATACCGGCAGCGCCCACATAGAGGGACACCCATGTGAAAAGGGCATAGGAGAGGCCGCAGAGGAAACCAACCCTGCCGATGGCTTGATCTTGAACTTCAGCCTCTAGAAGTGTGAGACATACATTTTTGTTGGTTAAGCCACCCAGTCTGTGGCACTTCATTATGGCAACTGAGCAGACTAGCATAGAAGGCAAGGTAATAGGATGGTCAAGGCCTGGGGCGAGGTGGTGGAGGCAGGTTAGACGAGGTCAATGGGGGGAAGAAAGGGGACATAAGTAATACTTTCAATGATAAATACATTTTTTTAAGAAAGAAGGCAAGATGATAATAAAATTAGTGAGTTATGGTGTATCAGAATCATGTTGTTATACCTACTATAACCATTCACTCCCTGTATCTGCTTTTCACCCCCTAAATATAGAAGTTGCTTGAAGGATGAGAACATTCCCTATGCCTTCATGCCCTGACATATTCAAATAAATAAATAATTTAGACAAGAAAAGTAATTAGTTAACATATGTGGCTGATTAGGAAGAAGACTGGACCTAGACTGTGGACAGTTACAATGTGAGGTGCAGGTGCCCTGTGCCTTATGTATAATCTCACTCAATTCCAAGAACAACCATTTTCCATGCATCTATGAACCCCTGGGCTGCAGGCAAGGCAGGTAACTTGCCCCAAGTCACAGTCATAGTACCAGAGCTGGTATCAAACCCAGACCGGGCCAAGTCTAGAATCATGGTTATTTCCATTTCCTCTGTACTTAAGTCCCTAGGGGATTAAAAAAGAAGACAGGGGCCCTGTATCCCCCTCCCCCAATCTCACATTCAGGCCCACAAAACAAGTTATACACAAATGCAAAAGTGATGAGCAGTCAGTTCCAGGTGATACACCTACTCACCATGACATGGAACTACTGGACTCTGCTCTCACAAACACCCACATACTTGCCAGGTGGAACTGGGCTTCACAGAGAGGCCCACAGTAAAGATTTTGGCCCTGGGGGTTTTACTTGCAGACATCATCCCAACACTTGCAGTTTTCTTGGTTCACAACACCCAGCCCAGTTTTCCCTAACAACTGATTAACTGTGGCTGTGGCCCTGCATCCTCAGCTAAATATTCCTGGACCCTTGACCTTGGGCTCTGACCTCCCCATCTGTCCTGGTTGCAAACTGAGCACTCCTTTCCACACCCATTCTGACTGGTGCTTGCAAGTTCCTAGCTCACCAGTTCCTGGATCTGATTCCAGGTGGTGATAAGAAGCAGAAGTCATTCTGGGCAGGTAATGATCAAGTGTAAGAAGAAGAAACACCCATGGGAAACAGAGCCTTTTAGACATAAAACGAAAAGACCTGCCACGTCAAACAATCTCAGTAATGGCTTTGGCATTTTGATCGGCTGCGCAATTCTCTTCTCCTTTCCGAAAATCCATGTACACCCTCATTCTAACTCGCTGACTGGCTTGTAAGAAGGCATCAATACACACATCATCCGTCAAAATGCACACAAAACAAAGAGCATAGAGGAATTTGAGTTACTCTGAGTGGAGTAAGCTCTGATGAGTGGAAGCAAAAATATACAAAAGACCAGTGTGGAAAAGAGGGGTGGGGGAGCAAGACCCCCCAGTATCAGGTGACAGACTCCCACTTCTCACACCCACCTCTTCTCCATGAGTTCATCTATGAGTGCAAAGGCAGCAAGCTGATTTAACTTCATTTGGCAACTCTCATTGAGAAGGATGTGGAGACTTCCAGGGGACCTTTTTGTTATAGATTAGTTATGTCTGCCAGAGCCACTGGCTGCAGACTGGTGGGGTGTAGCCCACTGATTTGACATCCCAATTAAGCCACATTCATTGCCTGCTAGATTTCAAATATGACTGCAACCTGAGTTCTTCTGCTCCCCACCCATATAAAGTTGCCCCCCACTGCCATAGATGCTGCAACCAACCCCATGTGTGGTATGCCCACAGTCCCCTGATGATCACCCCCAGGACTCTCCCTTCTGGATGGGCTAATTCATCCAGTCTTCACTTCTACCTGACCCTAGCTTCCTGCTTGAGAGGAATAAACAAGCAAATATATAGATCATTTGGCATTGTCAGCACATAGTAGGTACCATAAATTAATCTTATTACATCACAACAGTCAGTCTTCCTTAATAAATGATAACTGAGTGCCTATTATGTGTCAGGAATTTTCTATAGCTTCTCCTATTTAATCCTCCTGACTGCCATAGAAGGTAGGTACTACTATCATGGTTCCCATTTTACAGATAAGGAAACTGAGGCTCAAGATGTAAAATCGCCTGGTCAAAGTTAAATAAGCTGTAGGTGATGAACCAGAGATTCCATCCCAGTCATGTCTAGTTGAAAGCTCAGTCCCTTTTCAATGTTTGCCATGTAGGCTCTCTCTAAGTTGGTCCCCCACCCACAGTCAGAGCATTTCTTCCCTCTTAGCCTCCTATACACTGCCTAAGGATCTACAGCAGGAGTCCTCAAACTTTTTAAACAGGGGGCCAGTTCACTGTCCCTCAGACCGTTGGAGGGCCGGACTATAGTTTAAAAAAAACTATGAACAAATTCCTATGCACACTGCACATATCTTATTTTGAAGTAAAAAAAAACAAAACGGGAACAAATACAATATTTGTATTTGCATGTGGCCCGTGGGCCGTAGTTTGAGGACCCCTGATCTACAGTACTCACAGTGCTGGGTGTCAGTCTGGTGGGAATAATAAATACAAAAGGTACCTCCATGAGCATGGAGGTACCTTCTCAGTGTTTTTGTGCAGTTTCAATAGGACAAAGTCAAGAGCTTGTGCCTAGCACCCATCCCTACTCCCCAAAACTCTCCAAAAACTCTGGCCACAAATCTGAGACCTCAAGAGTAGGCTGGTAGATACTGGCTCCCAGCTGCCTTTGCATTTCCAGCAGGGAAATTACACTTGATTACCTTTCAGTGCATTTACTTGAGCATTCATTCTGGCTAATGTCTTCCATGGAACCCTTTGAAGCAGGGGCAAAGACTTTAAGAGGTGTGATTACAAGAGCTTTATTCATGGGCTGAATTGGCTCTGTGGGGGCACTGCTCCCTTCATAGGCAGCTGCCCTGGCCACCTGGTAGCCCGCCCACATGGATACAGCTTGGCTGCCCTGCTGTGCTGCAGGTGAATTTCTGTGTGCTCTCAGCTTCCTCCTCCGCTTTCCCCCTCCCCTGTTGATGAATATGAGTGAGGCAGTCTGGACATGGACTTGGAAAGGGCAGAGGAGGGGAAAGAGAGTGGGAATGGACACGTCCTGCAGAAGGTGAGCCTTGGGGCAGTGGCTGGTGCACCTCAGGCACCTTCCGTACCTTAGTCCCCCATCTCAGAGAATACAGTTATGTCTCTCCATCCCCACATGGTGGAGTCATACCTGGCCTTTTGCTGCCCTCTCCCCCCCCGCTCCCCCCGCCACACACCCATAGACTCATCCCAATTTCCAAGCCAATCCTGACCAATGCAAGAAATGCACCAGTGGCCCTGGCACCAACATCCAGTTGTGCCCCACAATTCTGAGCCCCAGGATAATATATCCAAGGAACAGGTGCTGTGGATTCACCACCTGGACCCCATCTGTGTGCTGACAGCGCCTCCTTTGGAGACCTGGTGGGTAAAACTCCTGTTGGGATAGCTCTGAAGCATGTTCTGCACTGTCCCCTGGAGGTCCCCTGCAAGCCAGGCTGTAGCTGCCTACAGAGAAAGTGTGATTTATGACAGCCACCCCCTTCCCTACTGGTATTTCCTAGGATCACATGCCAAATAAATGATTTTTGCTTAAACACTTGCCTCCAGTCTGCTTCTGGGAGAACCAAACCAAGACATTTCACACACCATTTCCAGCCTTGTCTCCTGCCCCCAAATTGGGTGAGCTCTCCAGAAGATACATACTGGTTCAGCCCAGCAGGCTCAGCCTTCCTCTCTCCCCACACTTCCTTTACTAACTTTGTACTTCTCCCACTACCACCTTCAGGACTAGGGTCTGGCTGTCAGCTGGAGTCTTGCCCATTGGGACCTTAAATATTTGCCATCATATGGGTTTCCTCTATTCTGCTCCATCCGTCCCAGTGGCAGAAATCTCTAACATCTGCTAGGACCCTTGAAGCTGCTTACATCATGTGGCTGGTGCAGTCACAATTTCAGAGTCAGGTCTTCATTCTTTCCTTCCCATGAGTTGAAGGACCTGGCTCAGACAGGAAGAGAATCAGTGCCCTAGGCAGAGACAGGGCAGCTCAATACAAAGACCTGAAGCGTAGAAGGCAGACAGATATGTGTTCAGATCTCAGCACAAGTTGCTCTGCCTTGTGCGAGTTCCTCTTTGAGATTCAGCATCTTTATCCTTAAATGACAGGTGGTGGATATGGTTTGTTCTCCCTCTTCCAGAGTACAGAGTTGGATCATGGCTGTCCAGCCAGGGATGGCATTTCTCAGCACGCTGCTCACTCAGCGACTAGTTTTCACCAGTAGAATATAAGTGCAATGTAAGTGTGTCACTTCTGGGTCAGTGCGGGTAAGGAACAGATATGTATCTTCATCATCTCTTTAAATTTCCTCCTAGATGCGGAGAACTCCAGAGTCTAAGCCTGGGTCTCTGAATCACCATATGGAGGACAGCTGCGTGCCAACCAGAAACACCAGCATTGGGGCATGTGAGCAAAAAATATTTGCTAAACTACTAAATTGTGGGGGTTTATTTGTAACTAGAGGCCCGGTGCATGAATTCATTCACGGGTGGGGTTCCTCGGGGTTGCCTGCGGGGATCAGGCCCCAGTTCACAGCCCCCAGGCTCGCAGGCTCAGCTCGTACCACCCCCAGCCTCATGTCCCCACATCCCCACCTGGCACCCTGCCGTGGCCTGGCACTGCCCCCTCACCTGCTCCACCATCCTGCCTGTGGGCAATTGATCAGGCTGGGCCCCCTGCCCAGCTCCCTCAGTGCCTGGGAGCCAGGCAGCAGCCCTGCCCCCTGCCGCCACTGTTGATCACAGTCTGTGGGGCAATTGGCAGGGTGATCGGGCCCCGCTCCCACCTGCCTTGGCCTGGCGCCACCCGTTCACCTGCTCCACCATTCCACCGCAGTTCCACTCTCATTGTGGCCCATTGGGGCCCATGGGCCGGCAGTGCCTCCACTCCCGCCCACTGCCAGAGCTATGGGGCCGGATGCCCACAATGTTCTGCGCCACCTGGTGGTCAGCACACATCAGTGAGCAGTCGAACTCCCGGTCGAACTCTCAGTCGAACAGTTTGCATATTAGGCTTTTATTATATAGGATAGCAACTGGCATGACCCTAACCAATACATAATGTTATGTCCATGTTGTCACGACCTAAGAGATAATACTGATAGCTGCTGTTTAAGGAGCAATGATTGTGTGCCAGACACTATTCTTAATATGCATTATTATTGAATCCTCAAAGCAGCCACATTATCCACATTTTTTAGCTGGGGAAACCCTTGCCCAGAGAGGTAAAATTATATAGCCAAGGCCACACAGCTAAGCAATGCTAGATCTGGGCTCTTAACCATCAGGCAAAACTGCCTCCTTCGCATGCACAGCATTGGCACAGCGCCTGCCACAAAGTGAGTGCTTCCTAAATGGGCATCATCTTGGTTAATCAGGACAGGGCCACTGTTCTGGGGGCAGATGAAATAGACCAGGGAACCCCCTCTAGTGGGGGCAAAGGCTAGGCTTTTAGGGTCACGGGAGCCCTTAACCAGGGTCACATGAAATGCTGACCTTTCATTGCTCCCCAGACATGCACCTGAGTGATTCCTCAACTGGACCCTTGGTGGTGGGTAGCATGAAGATAAATCTAGATTTCCTGGGGGAAAACATCCCCTGGGAGCCCTTTCCTGGAACTAGCAGGCCCTCAAGGGACTGGACAAGCAACACCCCTGCTCCCCTCGGAGAGGCCTTCCCAAGGCCTCCTGGGATGGCTGCTTGTCCCTTGGACTCAGTCCAGCCTCCAGCAGGACTATTTCTGGCCAGGCGGGTAATAGATTTCTGTCTCCTTTTTGAGGGCCTTTTGTGTGCCCTCCAACCCAGAGCCAAATGCTCACCCTCTAAAAAAAAAAAAAAAAAAAAAAAAAAAAAAAAGAAGCCGTGTTTTTCCAGTCCCTGCATGAGACTTGTGGAGCAGGAAGACCTGGGGGAGAGCTGGCCCAAGGTTTTATTTATGTTAATTGCCCACCCCTCTTCCTGGCCCCTCACTTCACAAAGCTCCCTTGTGGGACGCCAGTGAAGCATCTAATGTGTAGTGTATATCAAGGGAAGGGTGCCTGCCCTGCGTTTCCTGGCTTGTGATTTATGAGGTGAGGCTGGGCTTGCCTCCCTCTCTGCTTCCCACCCCTGCCTGGTCCAGGGGATACAGCCTAGAATTCTCTCTGATGGGGTCCAGGATCAGACACCCTGCCACGCCACTCTGGGAACCTACTGTGCCTCTGCCTGCCTGTCAGAGGTTCCACAAAGCCATGATTTCCACTTCATACACAGGGAACTGAGGCACACATTAGGTAGATGTAGGTGCTAATTAAGAGAGCTTGGACCACCAGAAATTGTCTTCACTAGAGCCCAGTGTTTTCCGCACGGCTCTCCTCACGGAAATCTCTGGGAGGTGTTTAAAAATAGTAATTTAGTCATGTTGGGACCTGTGGTCCCAGAAGGTCAGCTTTAATAGGCATCAGAGACTTGCTCAGGGATTATGTGGAAACACTCTAAGGCCCCAGCCCCAACTTGAACCTGGACCCCATCTTGAATCTCCAGGGATGGGGCCTGGGTGTTTTGCCTTCAGTGAGTCTGAGAAACTCCCAAATAGGAAAGCTGAAAGGGACTGTAAAATCCATAGAGTCCAGACTTCCTATTTTCCAGATGAAAATATTGAGGCTTGGAGGAAAATAGGATCTTGACAAAGGTAACACATCAAGGGTGGTTGGGTCTTTCTCTGGGCGTCTGGAGGAAGTAAGAGGAAGAGCTTCACCAACTTAGGTGTGGATGGACTTGAGTAGTGAGACCTCTTGGAGGCTGGTGCTGGCACCTGATCCCAGGCATTCTGTCCCCCCATCACGCGGTCTCAGAAAAGCCTCCTCCACTTTCTCGAGGTGTGACAGAGCCCTGCTCTCCAACTTTGTCAGGACTTGGCATCCACAGAGTTGTTCTGAAGACTGCCAGGAGGTCTGGGCTGTTCTAGAGGAGGAAGCCACAGCCATAACTTAGCCTGTGTGGACATGGTCCCAGTCGGCCTTTTTCCATAACCCACCCCAACAGCTTGTGGGCCTCTGGGACACCTGTCCCCAGGCCCGCAGGCAGACTGCTTTGACAGTGGCTGTATGTGTGTTTGTGCAAATTAAACAGAAATAAGTGGGCAGAAAGGAAACAATTTATAATTCGTGAACGATGGTACCTGATTTAGAATTTCCTTTCAAGTATGAGAATTTTGGTCCAATGTGAACAGGCAGCAATGACCTAACAGAGGAACATGGACTCAAAGCCAGATGTCTTACATCCAGTGCTGGCACGTGGCTGTGCACCCCGTGAATGCTATCCACCCTCTCCCAGCCCGGGGTCCTTATCTGCAGTGTGGGTCATCATCTGTCCTGCACAGCTTGTGGGGACTGTGACGTGAGATAGGTAGGTAAAAGTTCCTGGAACAACCAGGTGCTGGGTAAATGATTGTTAAATAGGAGCCTAAAGAGGACACACAAACAATTCACAGAGTGAGCCCTCTCACCTGTCCACGTGGAGATTCTGCACACCAAGCACATTCTTTTCTGAGAGGTATATGTTAACAGATTTCATTGTTCCTGCAGTGCTTCCAAAGAGTGAGGATGTAGTTGGGTAAATATTTTTCAGGAAAGTTATATCTTTTGATACTTTTTCTGCCCTCAGACACATGTGAAAATGGATGGAATTAACACAGAAATATCTTCTTAAATGCTTTTCCCTTCATTTTTATTCAAGTATTACAGAAAAAAATGCACAAATTGTGTTAGCTTCATGGTTTTACTAGCTGACGGCATCCATGAAACCAGCACTCAGATCCAGAACTGTTTAGTGCCGGCACTGCAGCAGCCTCTGCTGTGCACTTCCTAGTTGCTTCCTACCCTTAGCTTGTACAACCACTGTCCTGAGTTCTGCCCGTCTGCCTTGGAACTTTATAGGAACAGATTTGTATCTGTGTCTGGCTTCTTTCCTTCATTGTTGCATTGGTGAGATCCATCGATCCTCTTCCAACATCTGAATGTTCTAAGTCAGTGGTCGGCAAACTCATTAGTCAACAGAGCCAAATATCAACAGTACAACAATTGAAATTTCTTTTGAGAGCCAGATTTTTTAAACTTAAACTATATAGGTAGGTACATTGTTATTAACTTAATTAGGGTACTCCTAAGGCTTAGGAAGAGCCACACTCAAGGGGCCAAAGAGCTGCATGTGGCTCTTGAGCCGCAGCTTGCCAACCACGGTTCTAGGTGATCCACATCCTCAGAAACTCCTGTATTGTCTGTCTTGCATTTTAGTGATTCTGGTGGGTGTGTAGAGGGATTTCACTGTGGCATCAATTTACCTCTCCCTGATCAGTAATAAGGTTGAGTCTCCTAACATATACTTATTGGCCATTTGGACATTCTCTTGGTAAAGTATATCTTCAAGTCTTTTATCCAGGCCTCTAGTGGGCTACCTGTCATCTTACTGATGTGTAGGTGCTTTCTATAAACTCTGGATACTCTTTATTTTTTTAGGGCCTTTTAGAAGACTTCCCCACTCACTTAGATATTTCACCCTGAGTTCTGTGGTTGCTCTGGTGTTGATGGGAACCTGTTGAGTACAAGCATTCGATAGACTTGCTCTTACCCAGCTCTTAGTAACAGCCTAATGCTGCATGTTGCCCTGCAGAGGGCAGGACAGCTCCTCTGCACCCAGAGAAGCTGGAGAGGTTTGTCTCTGGCCTTCTCCCTCCTCCACCTGCTTCTGTGCCTCTTCTTTACTTTTTGATACCCACCACCTAGGTTTCGGTCCCTGTAGGCCTTGCTCTCATCTGGAAAAAAATCACTTTTAAGTTGTCTACTGACTAGGAGGCTCCATTCCCTCTGGTTTCTGGATGAGGAGTGGGAGGGGTGGAGTTTGACCTTATAAAGTGTATAGGGCCATCCCATCACCTGTCAGTGTGCCTGGGAATCCACCATTAAAGCTTTAATTCAAAATGACAGCAGCTAGTTACATCATAAGGGAACTATTTCAGTATTTTGACAACAGGTTTATGTGCTCCAGAACATACCAGCTGGATACCGGCCACACTCATTGCTAAGTCCTGGCCAGGTCTGTGGTAGCAGGCTTATTCCTGTCTTAGCCTCACCCTTGGCTGGTTCCAGAAGAAACAGCTCCCAGAGACTCCTCTAGCTTACTTCCATCCCATATCACTATCCTTTAGATCCTCAAACCTCATGCTAATCACACATTCCTATTCATAAGTCAGTAGCTGCATGGATTCCACTTTGCTATGCTCCAAGGCAGAGCATTTTGGGAGGCCATAAACATATAGCTTTAATTATGGAATTATAGGCACCATGAGAGGTGATTAAGGGAGATTTTTTCATAGGAGGTCAATCCAGCTAGCTTAAGTGAACCAGTAAAAGGCTGTTCTTGGCCATCCTTCCAGAGGGTGGATATACATTACTCTGTGCTGCCTGTCTCCAGAGCAGGAAACTGAAAGGTCTTGTGGAAGTTATTGCCTTGACATTTTGACTGAGCCATTTCCCTCCAGGTGGGTGACCCAGAGCCTATTTGTGTTGGGCAGAGACCAAAAATAACATCCACTAGTTTTTAAAGCCATGTCCCCCAAAGCATTTTCTTCTGCACGTTCAAGTTCTAACGAAATATTTTAAAAAGGTTAGGCATCTCCTCTGGGAAAGGCATTTTGTTTTCTTGCTTGAGCAAAGAATGTGCTTAAAGCCCCCAATTGACCCTGCCAGCCTGGGCAGAAGGACGACTTCATCCATGAGGGTCAATATGAGGGTAACACTTGAAACACTTTTAGACCAGTTATTTTTTTTAATGAAATATATGCTCAAGAGCAAAAAATCAAGTAACATAGAAGATCTGAATACTCAGCATAAATTTTCAGCACTTGGTGGAAGAACAAGCATGTTACCAGCATCATTTCCATGGGTGCGCCAGTCAGCAATAGATATGTTATGCTGTGGTAACAAGAAACCCCAGGATCTCTGTGGCTTACAACCACAAAGGTTTATTTCTTACTCAAATTACTTGTCCACTAGGGATTGGCTATGGTCCTGTTTCATGCTTCTTCCACTCTAGGACCCCAGCTGGCAGAGCAGCCTGTTTCTGAGATGTTGCTGTCTCATAGTCAAAGGGAAACAGAGAACTCAATGGCACCAGACAATGGCTCTTAAAGCTTCTTCCCACAAGTGACACTTGTTATTTCCTCTCACATTTCATTGGCCAGAGGTCAATATATATAGAGAGAGCAAATATTTTGATCAATTTTACAACCTGTCATAATGGACAAAGGTCAGAATGACCTTCTGCTTTCTAGACCATTTATTCCCACTACCTGTGCACCCCTGTATCCTTGTCCCCAGCATGTCCTAAAGTGTGTTCTACACAATGCCATTTTCCCTGATGTCAATAAATGTTGGGAGATGAAAGGGTTCCATTGTTAAATAAGTTTGGGAAACATTGGGTTAAATGGGGATCTTTACTGTAGGGGCTCTCAGCACCTTTAATAGAAAGTGCATTATTGATTTTAAAGGAAATAATCAAGTGGGCCCACTGCCTGGTGCTTCTAGGTCAAGGTTCATAACTGTGGCTGCACACTAGAATTAACTAGGGGGGATTTTAAAGATATCCTGATGCCCAGGCCATACCCTAGACCAGTGGTCGGGAAACTGCAGCTCGCGAGCCACATGCGGCTCTTTGACCCCTTGAGTGTGGCTCTTCCACAAAATACCGACTTCTGCACATGGGCCACGAAGTTTCAATGGCATTATATGTGCGCACCCGCAAGTGTTATTTTGTGGAAGAGCCACACTCAAGGGGCCAGAGAGCTGCATGTGGCTTGCGAGCCGTAGTTTGTGACCACTGCCATAGACCAATGACCTGAGCATCTCTTGGATGTGGGTATTTCTTGAAGCTCCCCTGGCAATTCCAATGGCAGCCAAGTTTGGGAACCATTTCTATGGGGATGATAAATCTGAGGAATTGGCTTTCCATAGGCTCCATCCAGCAGCCAATACCCAGAAGGGGCGAGGGTTGATTTGTAGCAGTTTCTTGCATATATTGAACAGACTAACTATAGCCAGAATGTTCAGCACAGTCTAGATGAACCAGAGGAATGTAATGAACCCAAAGAACCAAGGTTCTGATGTTGTCAGAGACCTCCTACTTTATAAATGGTAGCACTGCCGACCTCATCTCTCTTTGTGGACTTAGCTATGCCAGAGGCCCGAGACCCCACCCCTGGGGCTTACACTGGAACACCACCAAATTTGTCTGTGATCTCCACACCAAGCTGGAACATTTCTATGGTCTGCCTTTTAAAGGTTTCTTATCATAAACCTTTTCATAAAGGGCATCTAGGCACTGGTGTTCCGTGGACCCCTTCGCCCCATACAATAAGCTCTAGCTAAGGTGTGTAAGGTGAACTTACAGACCCACTTAAAGGAGACACTTGTCTACCTCCTGAATCATGGCCCTTCCTCCTCTGAAGGAATGATGAAATGTGCACCCCCTAGGGCAGTGATGGCGAACCTTTTGAGCTCGGCGTGTCAGCAATTTGAAAAACCCTAACTTAACTCTGGTGCTGTGTCACATATAGAAATTTTTTTTTTAATATATTTTTTATTGATTAAGATATTACATATGTGTCCTTGTCCCCACGTTACCCTCTACCCCCCACCCCCCCCCACCCCCGCTCATGCCCTCACCCCCCCCCGTTGTCCATGTCCATTGATTAGGCCTATATGCTTGCATATAAGTCCTTTGGTTGATCTTTCCCCCTTACCCCCACCCTCCCCTACCTTCCCTCCAAGTCCCGACAGTCCAATCAATGCCTCTCCGTCTCTGGATCAGTCCTTGTTCATCAGCTTATGTTGTTCATTATATTCCACAAATGAGTGAGATCCTGTGGTATTTATCCGCTCTCAAGTTCCATCCATGCTGTGGCAAATGGTAAGAGTTCCTTTTTCTTCTTCCTCTTCTTAAAGAATACCTTTCAGCATTTCATATAATGCTGGTTTGGTGGTGATGAACTCCTTTAGCTTTTTCTTATCCGTGAAGCTCTTTATCTGACCTTCTATTCTGAATGATAGCTTTGCTGGATAAAGTAATCTTGGTTGCAGGTTCTTGCTATTCATCACTTTGAATATTTCTTGCCAGTCTCTTCTGGCCTGCATGGTTTCTGTTGAGAAATCAGCTGACAGTCGTATGGGTACTCCCTTGTAGGTAACTGACTGTCTTTCTCTTGCTGCTTTTAAGATTCTCTCTTTATCTTTTGCTCTTGGCATTTTAATTATGATGTGTCTTGGTGTGGTCCTCCTTGGATTCCTTTTGTTTGGGGTTCTCTGCGCTTCCTGGACTTGTAAGTCCATTTCTTTCACCAGGTAGGGGAAGTTTTCTGTCATTATTTCTTCAAAAAGGTTTTCAATATCTTGCCCTCTCTCTCCTTCTGGTACCCCTATAATTCTGATGTTGGTACGCTTGAAGTTGTCCCAGAGGTTCCTTACACTGTCTTCATATTTTTGGAATCTCTTTTCTTTTTTCTTTTTCGGTTGGGTATTTTTTGTTTCTTTGTATTTCAAATCTTTGACTTGATTCTTGGGATCCTCTTTTCTGCTGCTGGATCTCTGTAAATTATTCTTTATTTCAGTCAGTGTATGCTTAATTTCTAGTTGGTCCTTTTTCATGTCCTCCATGGTCTCCCTATACTTATTGAGGGATTCATTAAATTTATCGGCGGTTTCCATAAAATTCTTGAAAAACCTTATAACCGTGGCCTTAAACTCTATATCCAATCGTTTGCTTTCCTCCATTTCTGCCATTTGTGACCTGTTTCTTTGTCTCCGCATTTTGGCAGCTTCCCTGTGTTGATAGAGTGGCCCTGTGCGCCAGGTGTCCTGTAGGGCCCAGTAGCTCAGCCTCCCCAGTTACCTGGGGTGGACACTCTTGGTGCACTCTTGGTGCCTTGGTTGTTGTAGAATCACTGGGAGGAATTGACCTCCAGGCCAATTGGCTGTGAGAATCAGCTGTGTCTAAAGTGGGAGAACCTCTGTGCTGAAGACACCCTTCTGGGGCAAGACTTGCTTCAGTGGGGCTTTGGTGCTCACTGAGTCTGCTCCCTGAGTGCGTCCCTTATGGATCTGAGGAGTTGCAGTCTGGATGGACCCCCTCTGACCACTGGGTACAGTGGCTCCTGGATCTAAGGAGGTGCTAATTCAGCCTCTGCCTGAGGCCACACAGCAGGAGCCACGAAGAGGCTCAGCTGTGAAGCAATGCAAGCCGCTGCGGGGCCTTGGGCCTTCTCTTGGAAGTTCCAGGTCTGCCTGGTTCGGCTGCAGTTAGGTACATTCACATGCAAAAGCCTCTGCGGCAGCCTGGGTGGGGCGGGGTCTCAGGGAGTCAGCGGGCGGACAAAGCGGCCATGGCTGATTCTCCACCCGGAGTCGCGCGTCTCAGTGTTCCGGTAACGGCTGCAAGCACCTCTGAGGGAAAGCCGCCCTCAAGTTCGCTCGCTGCCGGACAGACCAGCTTCTCCCCGTGTGAGACCTGGGTCCCCAGAGACTTCCCGGAACCGGAGTTCAGAGCCGTCGGGAGTTTGTGATTCAAAAAGACAGCCGCGTCCTCAGGCGCCACCCCCTTTCCTCGCGCGCGCGCACGCGCGCCGCCGTACCTCTGCACTTCACCTCCGCAGCGCCTCTGGCTCTCAGCGTGCTTTTCTTTCCTTCTAGTTGTGGAATTTACACTCAGCCAGCCTTCCTGTTGTTCTGGATGATGTTTGCTCAGTCCTTTGCGGTAATTTTCAATTGTTGTGTGAGGCGACAATTTCCCGGTGTTTACCTATGCCGCCATCTTAGTTGCTCCTTATAGAAATTTTTTGATATTTGCAACCATACTAAAACAAAGACTTATATTTTTGATATTTATTTTATATATTTAAATGCCATTTAACAAAGAAAAATCAACCAAAAAAGTGAGTTCGCCTGTCACCTCTGACACGCATGTCATAGGTTCGCCATCACTGCCCTAGGGGCTGATGTGGGTAATTACATACCTCTCTGGTTGGAAGGAGCTTTACACTGAGCTGTTATTGCCAGGACCTTCCTGTTGAAGAGAAGAGTTTTAAGTGTTAATGACACCTTCGCTCCCAACTGGGTATTCTCCCCAATGCATGCAGAAACCCTGATGAACAGAGAATGAGCCTCTGAAGCATTTTGTGCTCAGATTCCTCTCATCAGTGTTCTTTAGAAATGAGTCTGGAAGGAGTGAGACAGGGGCTAGTGTAGAAACTGCCAGAGCCATAGCCTGTATTTGTCCCTGAGTGGGGTGATTGAGTATGTACCCACTGCATCCCTAGGTAACTCACGGAGCCAGGACACCACGGTCAGAGTCACACTCTTGCATCTTGGACATCCCCCTATTGGTCATTGCATGCACGGTATGGTAAGGAAATCCACTCCATCTCTCTCCCCAGCCACCCTGAGGTTCTCCAAGTCAGAGCTAATGTTTACTCACCTCTGCATCCACATGATCCAACACAGTGCCTGGCACATAGTCACTCAATAAATGTTGTACAACAGCATGCAAAAATATCTTTCATCTTAAAGGACCCCTAATGGTCTCAAGGCTGAAGTTGTCCATGTCTGTTTTACAGGGTTAAATTCAGATAAACCCCAGGCGAGTGGGAAGAGCATTTAGATTCCTTTGACATCCATACTGGGGACTGTCAGCACAGGCTTAGAGATTAACAGCTTTACTGCGGCTGCGAAGGAAATGGAAAATTAAGGCCTGTGTTTTGGGTGATGGAATAGAATTGGTTCTCTTTATGACTCCCAGTGGAAGAGAGAAACATTTCCATCATCTCAATTTATAAAAAGCAATCTTAAGGCCAAGAAGAGATAAGTGGAGTAATTTCAGAAACCCTCAATTTAGGCACTTTCTTAAATCCCACAAGTCTGAAATTGCTGCACATGAACTTTTCTGCAAGCATTGCATCTCCCAGGGCTAGCTTATCCTCAGAGAACTAATTGAGCAGGTTAAGGGTGCTGTAGACTAGGGCCTGGGACAGGAACAGGAAGGGAAGGGTGGGAGCTGAGTGTGGTAGCGACTTTGAATGGCAGACCAAGAGTCTGGGCTTTATCTCCTAGGCTAAGATTTTAGTGTATTTGAAGATTATGTGGGATGGTATTGAAAACACATCTGCCTGCACTTTTCTCCTATTCTTCATGAAATTCTTCTTCAGTAGGGAGCTACTCAGACAAGTAAATCTGAGCAGGTAAATGACATCATAGTGTAGGAAGCCCAGCCACCTGGGTTTCCACGCACAGCAGCAGACTGTGATCTATGTCCTCCAACCTCTCACCTTGACCCCTTTAGTGCACACCTGCCTGACTTCCACCTGCTAGCCCTGCATTCCTTTCTTGAGGGCTCTCTCTGGTCCCAGAGCCACTCTGTCCTCACCAACAGTAGGCCAGAAATGCCAGGGGGAATTAACACCTCCTGGAGCAGCTTGGGAATGCTGATGGGAAGGATGTATCAACTCCCAGCTCCCTCAACCATAGAGCAAGAGAGCTTAGAGATGCATGTTCTATGCTGTCTCCCAGAGGTCCCCAGCAGGGCTGAGCCCCAGCTACCCACAGGGGCCACTGTTGATGAAACGCCCTCTATCAGTTTCCTTCCCTTCCCTGTCTCACTTCCCACCCTGCCCCCACCCCCAGCTGTTTACAGAGATCACCTCCCAACCATCTGCCCTCAGACCCTTTTCTCAGGCTTTCTGGGAGAATCTAAACCATGGCTGTCAGTGAGAGCTGTGTGACCTTGGATAAGTAGTTTAAACCCTGGGAGTCCCAGTTTCCTTATTGGTGAAATGGGGATAATGTTATCTAAGCTGTAGGGCAGGTGTCACAAACAGGAGGTCTAGGGACTAGATGTGACTTGCAAGTAGGTTTTATGTGGTTTCTAAGGGGTTTTCAAATAATTTACTATGGAGTCCATGGATTGCATTCCAAAGAAAACATATAATCTTCTATAATAATAAAAGTGTAACATACTAATTAGAATGGACAGCTGAACGACCTTCTGGACATCATTCCAGACATCCTGGATGAAGCCGTGGAGGCAGGGGCTGAGGCAGAGGCAGTTAGGGACAATCAGGCAGGCAGGCGAGCAGTTAGGGGCAATCAGGCAGGCAGGTGAGTGGTTAGGGTGATGAGGCAGGCAGGCAGAGTGGTTGGGCGATCAGGTAGGCAGGCAGGCAAGCCGTTAGGAGCTAGTGGTCCTATATTGCGAGAGGGTGCAGGCCGGGCTGAGGGACCCCCCCACCCCGCCGCCGTGCACAAATTTCATGCACCGGGCCTCTAGTGTTACTATAGAGCATAGAGAATCATGTAAAAACATCTGTGTACCCACCTCCCAGCTTGTGAAATAGACCAACCCCAAGACTGCCCAGCCTGTCTCCCCTACCCCTAAGGGTCAATACTATGCTGAATTTTGTGTTTCTCATCTCCATACTTTATCCACAGTTTTACTTTAGATGTAAATGATACAGTATTTCATTTTGCATTTTTACAAATTGAGAAGTTTCCAATCAAAGTCCATATTTTCAATTACCTTTAAAAACAATCAGAAGAGCCCTGGCTGCTGTGGCTCGGTCAGGGCACATGCCTTAGTTGCAGGCTCAATCCCCAGTAGGGGGTGTGCAAGAGACAGCTTATCAATGATTCTCTCTCATCATTGATGTTTCACTCTCTCTCTCCCTCTCCCTTCCTCTCTGAAATCAATAAAAATATATTTTAAAAAACACAGCAATCAGAAGATCTGTACTCACACTTTCACATGTGTTTGGGAACCTAGTAGGTGGGGCCAGGATCCCCATGTGCCCACAGTTCCCACCACCCACTGCTGTCCTGCCCTGGGCTGCATCATTCCTTCGTGTTACCTGCTTGTTGTTCCCTGCAGACATCTGAGCTGGTAGATTCTTATTGAAAGAACCTTTCCAGTGAGATATCCCATGGGAGCCCTCTGCAGAGAGCCTGACACAGAATTAGTGCTAAACGAAGAGACTCCTTATCACTGTCAATATCAGTGACTCCAAGGAGGCAGCAGCCTCAGCACCCTTGTCTTGAGGATGATGAGGTGACATGATGAGGCCAAGGCCACCCATGTGGACAGAGGCAGGATCAAGATTCCATCAAGCACCAGGCTTGGGACAGAGCACCTGCAAGGCTACTGGGCCTCAACTCTTGGGGGCAAGTAGTCCATGGTGACCTCCCTCAGGCCTCATGTGGGCATCAGCTGAGTTCTGCCAAGACTGCCCCTAACCTAGACCCACCTGCCTCTTACACAGGCCCCACTAAGAAACCAAAGGCTGGGGCAGGTGGGGAGAACTTTGGCCAAACAGTTCCTATCTTGGCTTCCCAGATGAGAGAGAAAAAGATTCACCAGAACTCCGCCTTCCAGAGCAGATCCTCCATCTCGCCGGGCACCGAGGTGGACATTGGGGCCTGTGAATCGTCGCCAGCGGATGGAGCTTTGTTTGCCTCACTGAGTCCTGACCAGGGGCCGGCCAGAGAGAGGGCTCTTTCCTGAGGGGCTGGACTTTCCCACAGGAACAAAGTTGGGCTTGTTAGTCGGGCATGAATCTTGGCGTGGGGCGGCTCGGGCCAGGCTCCGCGCTGCCAGGCGGCAGCTCAGCGATATCAGGCAAATTCCGCCTTCCGCACAGCTGGGGCTGACAGCAGGAAGCCCCAAGGAGGCTCCAAACAAAGGCAGAAAAATGGGCCACGTTTATTCATTCACTGACCAGCCCAGGCCTGGCTGGCCCATGGGCCCTGTCTCCATGGTGATGGGCAGCCTTTGGAGCTCTGGGTTGGCTCCTCCGTGACCAGTGCCTCTTCATTCCCGTACACCCGACACATAGGCACACAGAACCCTGTGGCTGCCTCGGCACAGCTTTGCTCCATGTTGTCTTGGGGGACATGGGCTAAGCCGATGAAGAATCAAGGGCTTGTAAGAAGTCAGGAGTGAGCCTATGTTGAGTTCTGAAAGCCAGATACAAGGCCAGTCTTTGGAAAGTGGGGTAAAGGTGATGGGTGCAAGTCCATACACTAGCTAAGCACCTACTGTGCGCTGGGCCAGGGGAGCACACATCAAGCCAATTCAGTTTGTCCTCTCCAGTCTCATTCTAATACAGCATGCAAAAGTAGAGGTCTGCTCGAGCCCAGTGAGTGAGATACCGCTTCAGCCTGGGAAGGAGTATCAAATAGGGAGCTTCCCAGAAGAACTGACATTCACTTTGGGTCTTGAGGGATGCACAGGAGTTTGCCAAATGGGGAGGAAAAGGGCATTCCAGGTGAAAGAAACAGGTTGAACAAAGGCTCTGAGACCTAAAAGTACATGGTGTGATTAAGAGTAATTGTAAGTTTCTACTCAATTACTAAAGTGAGCTGGGATGTAGCTGGAATGAGGCAGGGATGAGAGTGGGATGACCATGTGATATGACACAGAGAAGCAGGGCCATCACTCCCTAGTCACAGCCCAGAAGACCTCTGGGACTTGCTTTGAGTTGTGAATTTTTGAGGGGACACAAATTAATATATATCCAGTACTTTGCAGTGTTCAGAGCCCTTTCAGATACACATGCTATCTTATTTAGTACTATAACCACCTTACAGGAGAGAACCTACAGATGAGGAAACAGAGGCCCAGGGAGGTGCCAGGGGTCTCTGAGCCAGGAAGTGGCCCAGCTGGACTGGGAGGCAGGGGCCCAAGTCTGACATTCATGCCCTGCCCACTCTTCTTCTCCTCCCTCTACAGCAGGGATGGGGAACCTTTTTTCTGCCCAGGGCCATTGGATATTTATAACATCATTCACTTAATAAAAATTTATGTTGCTATAAAAAAAAAGCTCCTAGATTTATTGAATTTCAAGTCCCACCTGCGATTGCTTTGGAGGGCCAGACCCAATGATTTCGAGGGCCTTATATGGCCTGCAGGCTAGACTTTCCCTATAGAAAGATTGTGAAGGCACACCCCCCAGGAGAGGCCTTTAGAGCCCAGTGATGTCGGTGCCACCTGACTCTCAGGAGCCCTGAGATCTGAGAAAGGGCTAGGACCCGACAGATGATAAGTGATCATGAGCACCACCTGGTCAGTACTCTGAAGTTCTAGCACAATTGCCAAGAAAGGAACCACAAATCTCCTTTCGGCACCATTCCTAGCTGGTACCAGAAGGAGATAGAAACCCCTGGGCAGGGATAGGTCTAAATCCTAGAACAACTTGGAATCTGGAATACTGGGGACATGCCAGGGCCTGGTGACAGGGACGAGAGAGGCCATCAGTGATTGATGACCAGAGAATACTTCCTGTCTTTGACAGGCCTGCTCCATGTCTTTGGTGCAGGGTCTCCTGGTTTGCGCCAGTGGGCTGGGTATGCAGGGGTTAACTTGGGACCCAAAGGCTGTCAGGAGAGGGAGTGCCGTGAGACCCTGGGACCCGGCCAGGTTATCCTGTCATGGAATCATTCAGTTTTCACAAGAACCCCGAGGGGGAATCGTGGTCTCCATTTTACAGGTGAAGACACTGAGTCTCAGAGAGGCAGAGGCTCACTGCATTGCACAGCTGGGGAGCAACAGCACTGTGCTCCAGGGCAACGCTCTTGCTGAAAGGGTTGCTCACCGTGACTGAGTTTCCTCGTGCTCTCGGCCCCTCCTGACTGGATCTCTGGTTCCCTGAACTTCACTCAGAGGACAGGTCCCTTCTCCATTTCTGTGGCTCCTGGTGTTATGCCATTGGCTGTCTCTGTGAGTTGCCCTCAATGCGTCCACCCTTTGCCAGCTGCACCATGCCTCTAGTAAAGTTCCTTCTGCTCTCCAGACTTGGCTGGATGTTGTTGATCCGGAAACCTGCTCTGAGTCTGCTTCAACTGGTAATACTACCTGGAAAAAAAGGAGAAGGAGAAGGAAAAAAAAAAAGGAAGGCGGGAGGAAGGAAGAAAGAAGAGGATATGAGAGATGAGCACCAAAAGCCTCCTACATACTGGCCTCTTCTCAGAGTGGTTTTGGCTTTGGACTAAAGAAGAAGTGAAAATAATATCTTACAACTATTTAGGATGAAAATGGCAAATAGATAGGCTAGGAGGGGGTGCCCTCCTATCTTGGCAGACATAGCTAAGTGATCATAGCCCTCTTTCTGGCTCGGCGTGGCCTCAGCGTCAGAATCCTTCTCAACAGTTACCTCTGGTCATTCACTCTTTGTTCTCTGGAGGACTTGCTCACAGTCTGGGCAGGTGTAACTACCTTCCCTTCACAGACAAGGAGACTTTAGGCCGGAGTGACTTCCTCGACAATTTCATAACAGGACCAGGATGAGAACTGAGGGATCTCCACTCTTACTCTATTCAGGTCCTGTTTAGAAGTCCCAGTGCAATCAAGGTAGTGGCATTCGAGTAGATTTCTCTTTAATTCCTTCCCACCCCCTGGAAACCCACTCAGTCCCAGCTTCCACTGCTTTGGCCAGGAAATGCATCCCCTGATGTGGAGATATGAAGCATCACTAAATCTGGTCATCCCCTGAAGCGCCCAGCCTCAGGACTTCCCGGGGCATGCATGAACGCTGCTGCCACAAATTTGCTCTGACAGTGCTGACAAGGAGAGGCAAGCGATGCTTGTACCGCTCTACTGGGCCAGAAGGAGCTGTTGGGGGAAGCTCCCAGGCTGGTGGGCCGGGGCACCTTGAAAGCAATGAGGGCAACCTAGGGGGTGAGTTCACAGCCCCCCAGCTGACTGCTGATTCTAGGTGCGGGCATAGATGACCTAGCTCCCTGACCTTGCATGTTAGTTTGGCTGCTGAACTGAATGAAGCCTCGTTCTTTGAGCCAAGCCTTTGCTGTATATTTTACTCTCTTGTTTTTCTTTGACCTTCCTCTGCATCTCCATACTCAGTGGGTGCCAACTGTCTACCGCCTACCTGCCTGGATTCCTGCCCAAGGCTTGCTCCCAGGTGGCTGTGTTTTTCTACTCATTTGCTAGGACACCCACTGCTCACCTTCTCCTTACTGTCTGCCTTGCAGCTAAGTGAAAATGTCTCGCCAGTCCTCATTCCACCTGCCAGACTTGCCTTCTTCCCCATCACCTGCAGATAGGTACTTCCCAGACACACCTGACCTCCTCTGGCTCATTGGCATGTGAGGCCCTCAACTCCTTTCTCTCCTGGGTACCATTAGCCTTCCAGACACAAATTCACCCAGTGGTCAGCAAACTGCAGTTCGCGAGCCACATGCGGCTCTTTGGCCCCTTGAGTGTGGCTCTTCCACAAAATACCACATGCGGGCGCGCACGTACAGTGCGATTGAAACTTCATGGCCCATGCGCAGAAGTCGGTATTTTGTGGAAGAGCCACACTCAAGGGTCCAAAGAACCGCATGTGGCTCTTTGCCAGGCACTGTGCTAGGGGTTTTGCCTACATGGCATCATGGCATCTTTACGATATTCTTGCAAGGGAACCAGCATGCTCCCTAATTTTGAAGATGAGGAAACAGCTTCAAGGATGGAGATCACTTTGCCCCCAGGTCACCAAGCCTTTAAGTGGCAGAACTGTGTCTAGAAGTCAGGACTGTCTCACTCCAGAGACCATGCCTACTTTGGCGCGCTGCCTTTCCAGCCAAGGAGGGAGCTTAAGGACATCTACCATCCAGAATAGTTGGAATTTTGTTGGAATACAGAAGAGAATCATGCATGTCCTATCGCCAAAGAACTGATACTTTATTTGGGGAAACAAAACAGCTCTTATTGCTAGCCAATATTCATTGAAATTTCATAGCAAGGAAAATGGCAAAGAGGTTTCATTTCACCTGCCAATGCCATTCATTTGGTGATGTCTGTTTGAGTACTGTGTGGGATAGGCATCTAAGGCAGCCACAGACCCAGTGCGGGGAAGGCTCAACAATCAATTATTAATGTCTGTTTGGAGCACAGAAGTGGGCAGTGGAGGTACATGTGCCACAAAGTTCACTACTCTGTGTCTACACAGTAGAAAATACAGTGATTTCTATTAAGTTCCTAATTGTGAAAAGCGGTATTAGGAGGAAGAAAGAAACTAGTGTGATTAGGAAAGACTTCCTGAAGGAGGTAAGATATGAGCTGTTTACGATCACTGCACACCCCCGCCCCATCGGGGATCTGAGGTATCATCTGAGCCAGGTTGAATAGATTCAGATGTGACAAAAAGTTTGGTTCTTCCCTCTGCCTTGGTTTCCCTTCTTTAAAATAGTTACTGCTGTGAAAATTAAGATTTGGAATGTCCTTTCTGTCTCCAGTGTTCCTAAACAATCCTGTCATAAGGGTGGAAGGCTTTTTTTTCTCACCTCCTGACTTTCTGTGTGTGAGTCCTTCCTTCTAGGAGCCACAGTAGGAGCCCTTTGCCCTGGAATCACTGTGGCCAGAGCTGGGCATTGTATGGGTGTGTGCTGCCCCCGTGTGGCTAGGGTGAATATTGCACTAGTGTTGAAAGGGCTTCAGCCCCTTAAGCAGTACTGGGGAGACCCAGATGCTGAAAAACCAATGCAGGGTGCGGAGGGGCTGCGTCTCTGAGTCTGAGGTCACTTGTTGGCTTGCTCCATCAGCTAGTGGTTCTCCCAATGCGGGGTCTCCCATTACCTCATTGTCATCCCAAGATTTGGGAGAAGTAACTGACATGTACTGGGCACACGCCTGCTAACACCCTTACCTAGTCTGTCTGATTTGATCATCACTTGGACCCACCCTGCCAGGTAGTTGGCATAATGCCTCAGAGAGATCAAAGTGACACAGACAAGTGAGCATGGGGAACTCCCTTGAGGAATTCCAGAGTATGGCAGGGAGGACACCCGCCTTCCTCTGGTGGGGCTGAGAGGACTCTAGCTCTGGAAGGCTGGCAAGAAGTCAAGGAAGTTTGGAAAGGCCCCAGCACTCACATACACACCTTAATCTCTTCAGTTGTTCACCCAACACCTTCCATACCCTGCCAGTCCCTGCTGTGTGACCCAGGGGAAAGTTACTTAACCTCTCTGAGTCCTGACTCAGTGTTGCAAATAGGGATAATAATGTCCTTGTTTTTAGGGTTGTCATACACATAATTGACTGAATATAAGTTAAGCGCAGTGTTAGGAAGATAGCGCATGCTCATAAATTACTCCTCCAAGTCTGCAGCATCCACAAAGGCTGGGGTTATATCTGCTTTGTTCACTCCTATAACCCTAGCCATTTGGACGGGTCAGTTCCCACAGAAGAGCAAGCTCAGCTTTAATCGTGGGGTCTTTGCAATCGGATGCCTGAGTCCCAGTACTGGTGCTGCCTCTTTGGTCCGGGTGGCCATGACAAGACTCCGTTTCCTCATCTGTAGGACGAGGATAGCCATGTGCTCTATGCAGTGGTTCTCAACCTGTGGGTCGCGAACAATGAAAATACATCCTGCGTATCAGATATTTACATTACGATTCATAACAGTAGCAAAATTACAGTTATGAAGTAGTAACGAAAATAATTGTATGGTTGGGGGTCACCACAACATGAGGAACTGTATTAAAGGGTCGCGCATTTAGGAAGGTTGAGAACCACTGCATGGGATAGTGTAGATGAATGGGCAAATGTGAATAAAGAGCCTGATATGTAGCTAATGTCCAAATAAATGCTAGTGAGTAGTCTAAGATGGAGATTCAATATTAGCTGTTGATGCTGTGAGGAGGAGGAGCAATAGTCAATGGGTTGTTCAATTTTCCCCTTCAAGGCTGCACCAGCTGCAGCTCTAACCTGACCTCCTCTAAATTCACGTGTTGGGTAGAAGAAGGGCAGTGGTGGAGTGCCCTCCTGGTCCCCTAGAAACTACCACCAGCACAAGGTCACCAGCCCTCAGTAGTGATGGGTTCCCAGTGGAGGGGAGCAGGCTGCAGACTTGCACTCTCCCCACCCTGGGCCGCTCTGCCTGACCTGGGATGGGGTCTCGGGGCTGGCACACACGAAGAGCTCTTTCCTCTTCTTAAACAGATCAAACTGGTCTTACAGATTAGTGCTGCAGCCGGAGCTGTCATTGAAGGTAGGAAGAGAAAGTGGCACAAGATAGAAGCCTTAGACTGCAACATGCATATGACTTACCTGAGGATCTTGCTGGAATGTAGGTTCTGACCCAGTAGGGCTGGTGGCAGGGGGAGGAGGGGTAACTGAGGTTCTGCATTTGTAACAAGCTCCTAGGTCACACCAATGCTGTTGGTCCAAGGCCATATTTTGAGTATCGAGGTTTAAGGAAAAGCAGGCTGACTCATTTCACAGGTACAATGTGAGGCCTGGAGCAGCAGGCCTGGCGTCGGCCTGAGCTGTTTTGCGGAAGTAAGAGCTGTACCTGCATGGCTTTGACCCCTGGTGAAGGCATGAAGGGTACGAATTTATGACATGGGTCCATCGGGTGTTTTAAGGTGCTTTGAAATATCAGCTTTCAGGGTTTATTGATATAATGAGATCAGTGATTGGCATCTGGTCTCAGTGAGCCCATCAGAGAGCTCTGCCACAGGGTTGGACGCACAGAGTGTGGCCTGGTGGCCAGCGTGTTTGTGGAGCCCTGATCTAGACTCCAGCTTGAGCTTCTTGGTTCTAGTATCTCATGTGTATGCTTTAGTGGTTCCCGATCTGAAAAAGCACATCCGATATGGCTGTGCCAGGTCAAGTCAGGAGCTCTTACTGGCCTCTGGGGGTCCCTTGCTATGAGGCAGCCTTGGCTGTGATGCATGGCCTTACTTTAATGCTATTACTATCTTCTGTTTTCCAGTTTTATGATTGACAGATGAAAATTATGTATATTACAAAACATTGTGTGAAATTATTGTGAAATGTGAAGTGATTACCACAATTAAGCTAATTAACATATCCATCACCTCACATAGTTACCATATGAATGTGTGTGCATGTGTGATGGGAACACTTGAGATCTTCTCTCTTAGCAAATTTCAAGTATACAACACATAATTATTAACTGCAGTCACCGTACTGTGCATTAGGTCATGCTGTTACTACATCTTTTTTCCTGCAATAGATCTTAGATGGGTAGGCATTGCCATGTAGGGTCCTGTGAGTTTTTGTCTTTTTTTTTTTCCCCAGTGGAATCCAGTCTAGTTGCCACCATTAGTACAAGAGGCCTGTACATACTGCCCCCTGTGGGTGGGGCATTGCTCTCAGCTCCGTGGAGAGAGAGGTGGTTAAAGCTCAACTCTGTTCTCTCAGGAGAGCTGTGATTCTCAGTCTTGGCAATACATGGGTATCCGTGGGGAGCTTTAAAAGTACTGGGCCTGGGCCCCATCCCTAGAGATTCTGACGTAATGATGGTCAGGGGTGACCTTGGCATTGGGTTTTTTAAAAGCTCTGCAAGTGGTTCTATTATGCAGCCTGTACAGCATGAATCACTCACATAGATCAGGCAGCAATAATATTAGAAGGGGAAAGTGCTGAGTGTGGGTTGAGAAGGGAACTAGGCCACCGTCAATGCCAGGGTCATAGGAGAAAGGGCCCTTTACAAAGTCTTGTCCCAGGGTGCAGTTGGTGTTAAATTTCCCACCTGTGATGGTTAATTTTGTGTCAACTTGACTGTGTCAAGGGGTGCCCAGATGAAACCATTTTTTTTTGGGGGGGGGGTACATCTGTGAGGGTGTTTCTGGAAGAGATCAGCATTTGAATCAGCGGGCTCAGTAAATTAGACTGCCTTCCCCAGTGTGAGTGGGCAACATCCCATCCGTTGAGGGCAGGAAGGAGGAATTTGCACTCCCCCCCTTTTTTTTTCTTCCTCACAGCTTCAGCTGGGACATCTCATTTCATCTAATTTTTTCCTGCCTTGGAATGGGCTTTATACCATCAGCGTCCCTAGTTCTCAGGCCTTTGGACTCAGACTGAATTATATCACTAGCTTCCCTGGTTCCCCAGCTTTCAGATGGCAGATCATGAGACTTCTCAGCCTCCATGTAGCAGAGCCAATTTCTCATAATCTCACATTCTCTCCCCCCTTTTTTCACACATTCTTCTATCTATCTACCTACCTACCTACCCACCTATCTATGCTGGTTCTGTTTCTCCCTAGAATCCTGACTGATATGCCACTCAAAGTAGACACCAGCATGGAAGTCCTGCATTTTGAGACACTAGTGGCATTCTGAATGAGGGCACAGGGAGAGAAGACAACACTGAAACCCAAAGAAAGGCTGTCATCTGCAAGGACTTCTGACCCCATCGCACTTGGGTGAGGGCACACTTGGGGACATACTTCTCATGACATACACCAGGAGCAAAACCCAGTGCAGACACACAAGAGTGTCACTCAGAAGTGACTATAGTTGGTCTCTCTTCCAGGGTCTAAAGCAGCTCAGCTTCTCTGTCCCTGTGCAGGGCTCTGGGTTACAGGGGCTGTGTGTTTGTTATGACCGTGAGTGAGGCCTTTCCTCTCTCCAAGCTGTGCTGTGATTCTTGCTTCAGGGAGTTGGCATCAGGATCCCACTACCTTGTATTGCTCTAGTCACCAGGCCTCACAACTCCGCCTACATTCACAGCCAATAAACCAGTCATAGAAAGACAAATATCACATGAGCTCACTTATAGGTGGAATCTAGTGAACAAAATAAACTGGCACCAATCTTTCAATATGCAGAAGGGGACTGGGAAGAGAGTTCTCCGCCTGGCCTGGCTGGGTCTGCTGGGCACAGGGAGCTCCTCTCAGCCTCATGCAGGCTCGGCGCTCTCCAGGGTCCTGACCTGGGCCTGAGTTTGGTTCTCTGTCCTGGATGCTGGCTCCTCAGCCACAGGCTCCCCATAGCAGAACCCAGGGCTCCAGGGCAATTTTACCACACCTCCCTGGAACAATTTAGAAATTTATTTTTAATCAGTTTTAAAACCAATTTTTAAAATTGGTTTTACCTTTTCCTGCCAATATTTTAGAATGACTTATTGAACAAATGTTTTCAATACAGATCTGGAACATTTTTGGTTTTTATTCTTGGGTTGCCTTCATCCATCAAGTCACACAACTTCCCTGCTCTTATTTCTCTCTTCTCCCTCTCTCCTTTCTTTTTCCTTTTTATTCTCTCTCTTTTCTCTCCCTTTTATTTCTTTCCTCAGACTGAGTGTCTCCTTCTCCCAGGGGTCAAGGAAGTACATTCTAATCATCTTCTTAAAAAATGATTGCCATTGACTTCACTTAATTCAGCACTTGACTTTGAATTTAAATAATTCTGAAGTTCTCCAGACTATGAAACCCTTAATTCTCCACAAGCGGCTGTGTTGCTAGAACATTTTCTTGACATTTGGGGATGACTTGACCCCACTTCCTATACCAGCCTCAAATCAAAGTGGAGAAACTTGGTTGCTGCATCCATTCACTCAAAAAATATGTACTGAACCCTTGCTATGTGCTTGGCATTGCTCTAGATGCAGGAAATGCAACCTTGAAAAAGACAGATACATATCCCTGCCCTCAGGGAGCTGGCACGCTCATAGGGGAGATGATATGACTAAGCTGGTAGAATGAAGTCTTCCCATTGCTGGATGAGGCTGAGAAATCATACAGAAAAACATACACATCCTTCTTCAGAACCAATAATAAGATACTCCCAAACATCCAAAGTGAACTCAAAGGATGCTGGTCTTGGGTGCCATTTCAGATTGCCATCCTGGTGGGTGGGAGAGACCAAGGCTGTGGGCCTCCTCATTAGAGGAAAGGGGGTGAACCGTCAGGTCCACAGGAGAAAAATCAAGGAAATCCTATACTTGCTCCAGGGGTCAGAGAATTGGGGAAAAGAAGGAGCTAGTATTTGGATACAGAGGGAGAAGATTTGAGGCCACTGGGGCTTTCAAGGGGTGAACTCTGAGCCAAATCACAGCTTTGTCTGAAGGTAGACCCGCTCTCCCCTTGAAATGCACATATTTCTAAAGCCCTAGACTGCCTAATGTGTCTAAAAAGTTTCCAGATATTCCTACTGCTGGCATTCATGGTTAATTCCAGAGCACACTCCATCACTGTGTGTACTATGAAACACAGCATAGGTTGTGAAATGCTACAAGCTTTGGGAGGGGAGGAGGGGACATTAGCCAATGGGGATTAGATCCATATACTTCAATCCAGGGAAACCAATTTTGGAAATTTATCCTGTGAAAACATTTCAAAATAAAGAAAATGCTGCCGAAACCGGTTTGGCTCATTGGATAGAGCGTCGGCCTGCGGACTGAGAGGTCCTGGGTTCGATTCCGGTCAAGGGCATGTACCTGGGTTGCGGGCATATCCCCAGTAGGAGATGTGCAGGAGGCAGCTGATCGATGATTCTCTCTCATTGATGTTTCTAACTCTCTATCTCTCTCCCTTCCTCTCTGTAAAAAATCAATAAAATATATTTTTTTTTTTAAAAAAAGAAAATGCTTTAGAGGGGAAAAACACATTTGAGGCCGTGGAAATTAGAACTGGGAAAACCAGAAACAATATGAATGTCCTATCGGGGGGTTAAGCGAGCTGTGGTGTATTAATTGGTGGGGTGTTCGATTTATTACTAAATCATAAACATAAGGCCCCAACAGATTACAAATGTCAGAAGTCCTCCAGGTCCACTGCTCTCCTTCGGGGTGAGGGAACTGAGTTCTAGAGAGCAGGAGTGATTCTGAGATCATGTGTAAGGCTAGACCCCGGCCAGGACCAGCCTCAGGGCCACCTTGCAGTCCAGCTTCCTCTCCACCATTCCAGAACTCAAAGGGAGGCTTATGCTTGATTCTGAAAATGAGTTTGAGTTTGAGAACATTAAGTGCCATGAATTTGAGAGCATTGAGTGCCTTTGAGTGACACTGAGATGTTGGTGTGTCTCCAAGGCCCTCCAATGCCGATGATTCCAGTGCAAGCCTCAGTGGGGAGCTCCTGTGTCTTTTCTTTTTAAAAAAAATATTTGTTATTGTTTTTTTAATTGACTTTTGAGAGAGAGGAAGGAAGAGGGAGAGAGAGATAGAAACATCAGTGATGAGAGAGAATCATTGATTGGCTGCCTCCCACATGCCCCCTACTGGGGATCAAGCCTACAACCTAGGCATGTACACTGACCGGAATTAAACCATGACCTCCTGGCTCATGGGTTGACGCTCAATCACTGAACCACACCAGACGGGCCTGGGTCTTTTTTCTCTCCCAGTTTTATTGAGGCATAATTAACAAATACAACTGTATATATATTTAAAGCATACAATGCTTTGATTTGATATACATTGTGAAATGATTACAAATTAATTGACTCATCCATTGTCTCACAGTTACCTTTGTGTGTGTGAGAACGTGTAGGATCTATTCTCTTAGCAAACTCCACGTATATACAGTACAGAATTAATCACTATAGTCACCAGCCTCCTGGTCTGTAATGTCTCTCTGATGGTGCTGAGCTCTCTTTTCACAAAAAACAAAGAGGGTGAGGAAGTCCCAGCCCAGATGAGAGTCTCTCTGTCTTGAATTTAATCACATTATTTTGTTTTTATTTTATTTTTACAGTTACATTCTAATTAGGGGGAGTCACACGGATTTCTCATTTATATCATTGTTATAAGATTTATTTTTATATAACTTTATTTAAATGAAAAGGTGAGGTGTTTTAAAGAAAGCTATTGAGGAGTGTGAAGGGGGTCTACAAATGTGGCAGAAATTGGGAAGGGGAACCAGAATGGAGAAAACCTGGGAAGCACTGCCCTGAGCCACCTTGCATTTAGAATATTTGTCGGCCTGTACAGGGAACGGTTAGGTGAGAGAGAAGAACTCAATATTGTACGTGAACATTGGTGGCAATTATATAAAAAAAAATTATGCATTTGGTTTGTGGTGAAAGGAAAGATGATAAGCTAAATAGGTAAGGACAGATTTTTGTTCTGTTTCATTTGTTTTAAAAATAGAGACTTGGACGTGTTTGTCAGCTGAGGGGAAAGATTCGGCACGGATGTGGACATTTATTCATTGATGTATTCATTCATCTATTTCATAGTAGGTATAAAGCACCTACTTCATGCTAGAACTTTGCTAGTTGCTAGACACACCGTAGTGAACAAAAACAGAAAAAAAAAACCCCTTTGCTTTCAGGGGTTTGTATTCTCCTGGGGGAAGACAGCAACAAATAATACAAAGGTAGCCCCAACCAGTTTGGCTCAGTGGATAGAGCGTCGGCCTGCGGACTGAAGGGTCCCGGGTTCGATTCCGGTCAAGGGCATGTACCTTGGTTGCGGGCACATCCCCAGTAGGGGGTGTGCAGGAGGCAGCTGATCGATGTTTCTCTCTCATCAATGTTTCTAACTCTCTATCTCTCTCCCTTCCTCTCTATAAAAAATCAATAAAATATATTTTAAAAAAATGATACAAAGGTATATTATGTGTCCAGTGGTAGAAAATGTCATGTGAAAAAAATCAGTCAGGGAAATGGAGATAGAGAGTGACGGGGAGGGGCGGAATGCTGTTCTTTAATGGGTGGTCAGAGAAAGCCTTGCTGATTAGGGATATTTGAATAAGTCCCAAATGAAGTGAGAGTGTGAGCTGGGGAGATCTGAAAGAAGAGTGCTTTTGGTGAAACAGCGAGTGTGGTTGTGAGAAACAGCAAGTGTGGCTGGGGTGGAGTGAGTGAGGGGAGAGCAGCAAAATAGTCAGAAATCATGTGAGGCCGGATAGGACAGTATAAGGACTTTGGCTTTTACTCTGACTGAAATGGGATCTACTAGAGGATTTGAAGCAGAAAAATGTCAATTATTGACTGACCCTTTGTGTGAAGGACCTGGATATTGAGAAATGACTGCGGGGGGGGGGGCATGGATGAGGGGGCTATTGCAATCGTTCAGACCAGAGCTCTCAGTGACTCAGACCGAGGTGGTAATTGTTGATTATAAACATCAAATAAATAGTAACTGAAAGGTAATTAATAGGATGATTCATTGTAAGGCAATGGGCTGCAGAAGCAGGTAGGGGTGAGACCAAGAAGACTGAGGTGAGGGAAGTGAGGAATTATCCTGGAAAGGGAGGTAGAATATTCTTTCCCCTGGGGATGATGGAGATGCACACCATCGAGCAACAGACATATAGAGGAGGAGGTGAGGGAAAGTGAGAAAGCTCAGGGGCAGGGCCTGAGGTACTCCAGGAAACAGGACCCAGAGTTTCCTGTAAATAATGACAGAAGAGGGAAGATCCCCAGGCAGAAGGACAGCAAGTACCTGTTCCCTGTTCCTCTTAAGCCCACAAGTTCAAATCTTTCCCTGCTGGGCTCACCACTATCTACTGAACCCCCAGCAATGGGTCTGGCTTAGAGTGGGTTCTCAGCCCATTTTTGAGGGAACTAATGTATAAAATGGATGGAGATGGATGGAAGGCTCGATGGAAATATAAATGGAATGAAGGAGGAATGAAAGAATGGAAGGATAATATGCTAGAATAGGTGTCAGAACTTCTAGCTCAAAATTACTTTAAAATGAAAGAATGGACAAAATAGTAAAAAAGTTTTGAATGGTGCATTGGGGAATAACAGATTTGAATAGATGAAAATCAATTTATAAGTCAGAGTTTCCTTAGAGGATCAGAATTAGAGCAGAAGGAGCTGGTAATCTGCAGGGATGTTTTAATCAAGCTGCCTAGCCTGACAAATGCAGTTCTTCACCCACTATGGAATTGGGAAAACGGCACTGTTCTTGAAATTAGGAAATCTAGGTACAAGTGAAGCAGTTGTTCCCCTTAAGCAGGTACAGAGTGCAGTCTGACAGAGTTCAGTCCCCTGGGGGAATATAGGTTGGAGAGACAAGTTATCAGGCCCACAGCCAAGTAGAGCTGCACTCCAGGGTTGGGTAGAATCAAAGTTTTCACCATAAATTCAGTCATATAACATACAACCTTTCTCTTCCCTACACCCGAACTTGATTCTTTTGTTTCTCATTCCTTCAAGATGTTCCTAGGAAACCAAGCCAATCTGATGGGCTAATTCATACTAAAGTGTTGGTGGCCATTGGTAAATCAGCCATTCCACTACCTTACAGCAATTTGTCATTGGAACTAGGATCAATAGAGAGGAAATGACTTGATCAACCTGGAATAGACAACAGGGTCATGGAGAGCTGTTTAGAGATGACATTTGAGCTGAGTCTGGAAGGTGTTAGAGAATGAAGGAGGAGAAGAGAATCACAGGAAGAAGGAACAGAGTGAATGAAGGCATGGAAATACAGGGCTCTTCAAGCCATTCTAGATGCATGGTGCAGGGATGAGGCTTGGAGGACAATGAGGCTGGAAAGCTGAGCTGTATCAAGTCACATATGACATTGTGTGCTTAGCTAAGGAATTTGGACCTGATCTTGTAAGCAGTGGGAAACTCCTGAAGAATTTGGAGCCAGTAATCTTAGAGGCAGCAAATTATAGTGGTTAAGAGCATGGACTCTAAAGCCAGACTGTCTGGGTTCAAGTCTTGCCTCTGACACTCATTAGTTGTAACCTTGAGCAAGTTACTTCACTCTCTTGGCCTCTGTTCCCCATCTGTAAAACTGTACCTTTGTGAAGATAGTAGGTGTTATGTAAGACTAAGAACCATGCCTAGATATACTAAGTACTCTATGTGTCTATGCTAGCCACTCCTCCTCCCCCTCCTCCCCTCCTCCCCCTCTTCCCCCTCTTCCTCCTCTTCCTCCTCCTCTTCCTCATCATCACCACTATTAGGTTTTTGAAAGATTCTTCTAATAGCTAATGTTTTGGGGTTGATAGCAACAGGGTTAGCCTCAGATAGGAAGACCAGGTACAGTAACTCAGGGTGAGGGGGGTTGGAGTAGACTATGGCCTGAAGGCCAAATCCAGCCTGCTTCCTGGTTTTGTAAATAAAGTTTTATTGGAACACAGTTACACTCCCTTATTGACATACTGGCTATTATGGCTTTCACACTACAGCAGCATAATTGAGTAGTTGCAACAGAGACTATCTAGCCCTCAAACCTGAAAATATTCACTATCTGGCTCTTAACAAGTGGAATTTGTTGACCCCTTAGCGGGGCACATGCTTCTATGCCCCTCCAGCTATCTTCAGGAGGGCCTGCCCACTCTTTCTAGGCTCAGAATACATCTGGCTCTGCACCTCCCAGCCATCATCCCGAACAGATGGGCAAAACGCTTAGATTCTCCTAACTCAATTTCCTCTACAATTAGTTTGTACGTCTTTATTGTTCGTTTGCAAATTAATTCTTGCATCTTCAAATCTGTAAAGGAAAGAAATATTGAGAGCAGCCCATGACCTCTCTGGCAGTTTTCAATTTTTCTCTCTTCATTTTTAGCTTTCATTACCCCCAGGATGGCATCTAATTATTTCTTGAATAATCACGTCTCCTGGGTTCTGAGTAAATTTGAGAAGTTTGCTCCCTATTATGTTTTCCAAATTAGTTTCTCTTCAATTTTGGTGCACTCTCTTTTGTCTTTTCATCTTGGTTCAGCCAAAAATAGTTTCTCAAATTGAGTGCTAAATTCTTCAGTATTTTGTTCACTTCAATTAACTTTCCTCAGGACTCTCTTTGGTTTTATAAATGAGGTCTCTGCTGGGCTGTCTTTTAATGCCAGCCTCGCCTCTTGGCCTCTTCAAACTCCATGAAGGCTGGGGGCTGGAGGGTGTGAGGGAAGGGTGGGGGAGGTGTAGAAAGAAGCAGAACATCTGGTGTGTCTGGACACTGATACTTACAAGTTGATGGATATTGGGCAAGTTGACCTTTGTTTTCTTCATCTATAAAATGGGAGGAGGTGCCTACTGCATTGAAAAGCATATTGATGCGAGGTATCAGTATTTTAATGATGGGGAACAATCACTGAAAGAATAACACTCCTTCTTCACTGTTTCTCTGCCTCTAGAGCAGGGATGGGCAAACTTTTTGACTCGAGGGCCACAATGGGTTCTTAAACTGGACTCAGAAGAAGGAACTGCAGCCGTGTTTCCCGACGTTGCCATGTTAACACTGCTGCTGGTGAAGGAGCGGAGGGGAGAGCAAGAGAACCCTCCGCTCGTTCGGCTCCGCGGGCCGGATAGAACAGCCGAACGGGCCGGATCCGGCCCGCGGGCCGTAGTTTGCCCACGTCTGCTCTAGAGAGTTACCCTCAATCAAGGCCACTCTCATGCTTGCAGTCCAATGACCAAGCCCTTAGCAACAGCTTCACTCACAGGAGAAATTCAGGAAGCAATTGACAATACTTTATTAACATCATCATTATATCATCTGTATAACAAAATGCTTTTCAGTTTACAAGTTTCTTCCACACCCATTTTGTTACTTCACAGCCTCCTGGAACCCCATGGGGTAGCCTGAGCCAAGGCATCAACTCATTTGTTAAAGTCCTACAGAACTACAGGCATACCTCATCTTATTCTTCTTCACTTTATTGTGCTTCAGTGATGCTGTGGTTTTTGTTTTTTACAAATTGAAGGCAGGATCAGCACAAAGATTATGATTTGCTTTATTATGATACTCACTTTATTGGGGTGGTCTGGAACCCAACCCACAATATCTCTTAGGTATGCCTGTATTTATAAAGAACAACAAAAATTGAAAAGTATGTATAAAACTTTTTTTTAATACATCCCTATTGACTTCAGAGAGGAAGGGAGAGGAAGAGAGAGATAGAAACATCAGTGATGAGGGAGAATCATTGATTGGCTGCCTCCCACACACCTCTCACTAGGGATCGAGCCCGCAATCTGGGCATGTGCCCCTGACTGGAATCGGACCTGGGACCCTTTAGTCCATAGGCCGGCACTCTATCCACTGAGCCAAACCAGCCAGGACTAAAACTGTTTTCTAATAGAACTTTTAAAGATGATTTTTCTCAAGAAAGTGTCTTTTCTCCTAGATTTGTATCTATGACCCAAACATACTTACAGGACCAGGAAACCAGTGTGTCGTTGGGGGTTAGAAGCACAAGCCTTGGGCCAGGAGAACAAAGTTCAAACTTGGCCTGGGGTTGGGTTAGGTTTATGACTCTGGACCAATTACCTCACCTCTCTGTGCCTCAGGTTTTTCACCTGCAAAGTGGGGGAAATGTTGGTTCCTAGGTCACAGGGCCATTGTAAGGATTAATGAGATGGTGTGTGTCAAGTTCCTAGGAAAGTCCTGGGCAGTAAGCACTATTAATAATAAGAATACAAATAAAATATGTACTATAAAATAGGAGAAGTAATGTACAATCCCCTCCCCCAACCCAAATTCTTCTGAGCAAACCCTGATTGGTAAGGCCACATCAGTCAGAGAGTTGCTTCCAGCTGTTTTCACTTTTTTAGGGGGTTAATCCTCACCAAATATATTTTTCCATTGATTTTTAGAGAGAGTGGAGGGGAGGGGGAGAGATAGAAAGATAGAGAAACATCCATGTGAGAGAGATACATTAATTGGCTGCCTCCCTGATCAGGACAGAGGATGGAGCCTGCAACCCAGATCCATGCCCTTGACCGGAATCGAACCCGAGACACTTCAGTTTGCAGGCCGATGCTCTGTCCACTGAGATAAACCGGCTAAGGCTGTTTTCACTTTTTAATAGAGCATCAGCACTTTCCTGTGGTTACCTCATCCTCACAAGTACCATTTTAAAAAATATTTTTATTGATTTCAGCGAGAGGAAGGGAGAGGGAGAGAGAGAGAGAGAATCAGTTTTTATTGACTGATTCTGTCTCAGTCAATAATGAGAGAGAATCATCCATTGGCTGCTTCCTGAACGCCCCCTACTGGGGATCGAGCCCACAACCTGGGCATGTGCCCTGACCAGGAATTGAGCCATAACCTTCTGGTTCATGGGTCAACGCTCAACCACTAACCCACACCGGTTGGGCTCAAGTATCATTTTTAATGGGTGACTGATACTCCATTGGGTCCCCTGCTCACAAGCTACTGTGGGTGTCGGGCCATTTTGCTGCTATAAAGGCTCCAGCTGTACTAGCCCTTCTTGGCACCTACAGGGCTTCCCTCCTGGAGTCTCAAATCCCTCTGTTGATCTGCTAGTTGATGACTGAAGAATTGGGTGTAAGGAAGACTTCTCAGGTGGGGAGGGAGAGTGGCAACTGTGAGTCATCACAGAACCCGAAAGACCACTGAGGTTCCCAGGAGCCGGGCCCAGGCTGGGGGACACTGGGGTTGAGCTAGGAGATGCAGTTGCACGGCCTGGCTCCTGTGGTGGCACATAGCAGCACTGGGTGGCAGGCTTGTCCTGCTTTTAAGGATACCAGTGTTCCCACAATGCATCCCAGAGCAAGCATAGAGGAGGCTTTGCTGGTGGGATCACCTTCCCTCCCCTTCTCTTGTCCTCTCCCACCTCTGTGCTCACACTGTCTCGATTCCTAAGAAAGGCTTGGAATGGTAACAGCCTTCACCACAGGACAGGCACAGGGCTCATTCAGCATTTCATCTTCCCCACCAGCCACAGGTTCCATTAGTGGATCCATTTCCCAGCAGAAGAGACTGAGGCACTTGCACACCTTGTTGAGAAACCCAGGGTCTGTTTCTAGAGCCTGCATCCATGTCTGCCAGAATTTCCCTACTGGGTCACTCACCTTATTCACTAGTCTTGACCCTAAGTGACTGAAGATCATCAGGGATTAAATCTACTGCTGAAGGGCAAAGGTTTGCATTTCTTAAATATATTAAAAAAGACTGGCATTTGGTGCCATCATTTATTGGCCTGAATGCTCCTATCCACCAGAATGTGCAATCTGTTAGACAGGAATCACATCAATTTACCTTTGGTCTCAAGCACCTGTATGAGGAGCTCACATATCTGGTGTAGGAGCTGATGCTCCAGCCCAGTCTGCAGGTGCTTTTGGGAAGGGAGTTCTCAAAAGGGAGTCACAGCAGCTTCTTGAGATGAGCAGGTGCTCTCCTCTCAAAGGTCATTTTGGAAGTTGTGGGTCAGGGACTATGATGGGACTTTCATATGTCCTAATTGCCTAGTGCTCACCATGCCCTTAAGTCTGGGATCACTGTCTCGTCTTGCAGATGAGGAAACTGAGGCAGATGTGTATATATATGAGGAGGTATGGAAAGAATGCGCAGCTTCCACCAATGGCCAGGCTGTTGTGGGTCTTGCTACTTCTGCCCCCAGCTTCCTATGCTTGCATCTGGTACCAATCCAGTCCCAGTCAAGTCACTGATCTGTTTCATCTCAGTCTTTTCTTTGCCTCCCGGGACGATATCCAGGTCAGTGTCATCCTGGCAAACCCCACATTGTTTCCTTTTGGTTCTAATTTTAGTTGTCCCCATTGGGGCGCCTTACCATCTCTTTCCAACTTTCATCTAGATACAGTTGTCCTGGCAACAGTTGCCCCATGAAACTTCTGACCCCACATTCGACTTGGAGTGGAGAAATCCCAATCACTCTCTCTTGCCTGCCCCTTGGGAGCAGTGTTGTGCCCTGAGCTGCCCTAACAGTTAAGATACTATGATTTTGCTCTGTACACCTGTTGCTCCAGGATGTTTCTGAGCAGTAAGCATTTTTCTTCCCTGAGAGTTCTGCCATTTCTTCTGCTAGTCTGGCCAGAAGCTAACAGTCTAGCAGCGGGGTCTGCAACCCCCAGTCCTGGCCTTTGCTGACATCCTGTGTCATACGCCAGCTCTACCAAGTCCATCCCAGGTGGGTAGGGCCATGTCAGCAGTCAGGTCCATAAATCATGTGTGTGGGGCTTGAAAAGGTTAGGGCTAGCCCACCTTGACTAGCCCTGGCTGCCAGGCAGTCTCTAAGAGTCCCTCCCCATTCTAGGGGTCTAGACTTTTGCTCCAAATCCTATCCTAAGGACTGCCTAGGACCCTGCTTTGGCCCTCAATCTTCCTCTAGGGGTTCCCCCTAGATCCTGTGTAATAGTCACCCCATGTTGTCTGACCCCCAAGTTTTGACCTCCCACCTGCACTCTATCACTGCAGGACTCTTCCTTCCTGGGAGCCACCTCACCTGCATTGAGCCCGACCTGAGCTAGCATCAGATAACCACTCATGCATGGACCTGGAGTCACACCAGACTTGGGTTCTTGGCCCAGGTCCCCCTTATTGCTATGTGACCTTGAGTAAGTCAATCTGCTCTCTTAGCTAAGCAATCATCACATTAAATAGAGGGCAGTAATTCCCACTTTGCAGATAGGAGGGAGGAGGATAAAAATGTAAAAACATCCAGCTAGTACACATAGTCTCCTCCATTGGTGGTAGCATTCATTTATTCATTCATTCATTCATTCATTCAGATTTATTGAGTATCTCTTATGATGGGCAAAGGCCAAATATGGTCCTTGCTAGACAGACACATACCAAGTTTAGACTATGTGGATAATGACTAGTGCTATTAAAAAATAAGGCTATGGGGTAAAAGGTGGGGGTGTCTGGGAAGGTGACATTTGAACAGAGACCTGAATTGTAGGAAGCACCAGCCATGAAGCAATCTGGAGATGAGGAATCACAGGTCCTGAGATTGGATCATGCCTGGGGTGCAGTTAGGAGATCAGCTTAATGGAGGGGAAGGAGGAGTTGGGTCAGTGAGGTTGGCTGGACTGAGAAGGAGTTTTTGTTCTCCTCCAGGTGCAGTGGGGGCAGTGGGAGTTGGAGATCAGGCTGTAACATGATCTGATTTTCATTTTCCAAGGTTGCATTGAGTCCCTGTCACTGGCCCGTGTTGGGGCCATGGACAGCTCCACCCAGCCACTAGGATGATGGGTCTCTGCCAGCTGTGTACCTGGAAAGGGAAATCACCAGGTGGGAAGGGGGAGCCAGACAAGCTCCCAATGGGTCCTGGACCCTGTGACCGTCCTGGGAGGCCTATCTTGCCACTGGCCCAAGCTACCCTGGCTGGAGCGCCCCCCAGAACCCAGCAGCCAGGGAGATGGTGTAGGCAAGGAGGAAAGCGAAGACCCCAGTGCTCATGGTGGATAACAGGCAGGTTTCCAACTTCTGGATTTGATCCTTGGGGAACTTTGGTTTCAGTGAGGAGGCTGGTGAATGGGAAGAAAAAGGAGGAGGGAGGTGAAAGAGGTAGGTTAGGAGAGAGATGAGGAGGAGGAGAAGGAAGGTGAAGAGGAGGAGGTAGAGGAGAGAGCTGAGAGGAGGAGGAAGAAGGTGGGAAAGAGAAATGTGAGGAGGAGGGTGGGTGGAGGGAGGTGAGGATGAGGAGGTGAGGAAGAGAGGGAGGAAGAGAGTGTCAGTGCACTTGCTTTGCTGGAACAATTTCAAATTCACGCGTGGGGGAAACTATGTCAGAACCCTTCTGGACCCATCAGTATTAAATGCCCATACATTTTAGGAGTTAGAAACCAAGTAATTTTAGAGAAAGAGGGAAAAAAAAGCTGTCCTAGTTCTGTAATTGGCTCCCAAGGCTCTGCTCAACAATTATTAAAATACTGGCATGAAACCTCCAAGAGAAACTGCTCCGGGCCCTATCATTTGCGTAAGACAAGCAGAGGCCTTTCATGGAGTGTCAGTTGTGGTACATTTCAAGGTCAGATAATTAACTTTATTAAGAGTCAGATTTGCGAGGGGAATAGGGACCAAGACTTGGGTGTCCCAGCTTATCGTAATCTTGCTGAACAGAACTCGCAGCCTTGGGATCTGAGGGATCGTTTCTTTGAACAGTGGTTCTTCAGGTGAAGTCCATGGGCCCTCCTCCTTCCCAAAGTGCACAAGAGGCTCTAGGACAGGGATCCTCAAACTATGGCCTGTGAGCCACATGCAAATACAAATATTGTATTTGTTCCCGTTTTGTTTTTTTACTTCAAAATAAGATATGTGCAGTGTGCATAGGAATTTGTTCATAGTTGTTTTTTTTAAAACTATAGTCCGGCCCTCCAACAGTCTGAGGGACAGTGAACTGGCCCCCTGTTTAAAAAGTTTGAGGACCCCTGCTCTAGGAGATCCATGAGCCTCCTGAAACTGGAGATAAAATTTTCCTAGGTCCGTGGTTCTTGCAGTGAGACCACAGCAGCAGCCTCCCCTGGGAATGTATTGGCAACGCAGATTCCCAGGCCTTACCCCAGACCTACTGAGTCACACACTCAGGGATTGGGGCCCAGTCATCTGTTTTAACTAGCCTCCAGGGGATTCCGATGCCCACTCCAGTCCAATGCTGGCCAAAGCCGCGCTCTTCACCAGGACACAGCAGCTGAGAGTGGGACCTTGGGAGTCACCCTGACCTGGATTCAGATCCCAGTGCTGCTACTTAGTTGCTGTGTGAGCTTGTGCAAGTCACTTAACCTCTCTAAGCTTCTGTTTCCCCATTTATAAAATGAGATAATAAAAACTTTGGGACATCGGGGGAACTTTAAATACAGCCATGATGACAGCTTTAGTCTTCATCAACAAGAGTCCTAATGAGATCTGATAATGTCTTTGAGGAGGGAATGGTATGAACAGAAGTGTGGATTAGAAAGACAACGCTATAGGATGACTCAAATACCTGAGTGGCTACAGGTAGTACCGCCAGTGATTAGGGTCATAGCTCTAGTGGCAGCAGTGAGTGGTGTGGGTGGTGGGGGTGAAAGGGTCATCAGAGGTCAAGTGGACAGGGCTTGCAAGCAGTTTGATTCATTCAGCAAATATCTGTTGAGCATCTACAATGTGCCAATCCCTATTCTGGACCTGCCCTCACACAGCTCATGTGCTTACAGGAAATAAAGTCAGCGAGCGAGCAAAGGCATGCATAAGGATTCCAGAGCATGGTCAGTGCCATGAGGAATGCTGAGCAGGATGACAGGGCAGAGAGGGACATGAGGGAGGTAAGGTGGTCAGAGCAGGTGGCATTGAGTGGAGACCTGATAACAAGTAGGAGCCAGCCAGGAGAAGATTCTGGGGACAAGCATGCAGGCAGAGGGAAGAGCCAGTGCAAAGGCCTGGAGGCCAGAAGAATGTGGTATGTGAGAGGAACAGAAGGAAGGGCAGAGGCCTGACAGTGCCCAGGGCACTGTGCCTCTCACCTCCGAGACTCCACTCTTTCACAAAGGGCCATTGTGAGGAACCGATGATATCCTGAATGTAACCAAGACTGGCACGTAGCAAGCCCTAGAAAAGTGTTCACCACTACCCCACAATGGCCAGCTTAATATTCCCTGTGGCCTCACATGAGGATTCTAGCCATCTATCAAGGCTGAAATCAGCATGACCGTCAGAAATAAAAGTTCTGATGGCTTTAGACCAATATCAGGTGTTAAAACAAGAGGGAGATCCCTTCAAGCAACAGATATTGATGGAGCATCCACCAAGGATGATGAACTTGGGGTCACAGAGGAGTGTAAATACCCCATCCCTGGCACAGTTTACCACCTCATGGCTCACGCCAGTCACCTCTCTGAAGGGGGGTGAGATGTCCAACAATAGTTTAGCATTATAAATACTTATTGAGTCAAGCCCCCTAGAACCGTGGTCAGCAAACTGAGGCTCTCGAGCCACATGCAGCTCTTTAGCCCCTTGAGTGTGGCTCTTCCTAAGCCTTAGGAGTACCCTAATTAAGTTAATAACAATGTACCTACCTATATAGTTTAAGTTTAAAAAATTTGGCTCTCAAAAGAAATTTCAATCGTTGTACTGTTGATTTTTGGCTCTGTTGACTAATGAGTTTGCGGACCACTGTCCTAGAATATGCATGTGGTGGGATCCAGAGCTCACCATTGATAGGATGTAGCAGCAGGGAGATGGGGAATATGGGTGCAGGCCATGGTAAGCTGTAGACTCATTGACTGGCAGGTGATTGGCAAGATTCCCTCCTTAACTTCACTGAGCCTTAGTTTCCTCATCTGCAAAAGGCAGATAATCTCAGTGCCTACCGGAGTAGTTGAGAGGATTATGTGATGTAATGTACAGTTTAGAGCACAGACTAAAACAAACTAAGAGTCACTAAATGGCAGCTGCCATTATTATCATTAACAATATCATTATCATTATCATCAATAGTCATACCAAGAAGGGAAGTTCCACCTCAGGGCTCCCTGGAGGGACATTGAGTCATGGTGCATCTGTGGTCAGGTATAGGATGCTGGGAGGGTAACCCTTTGCCAGCCAGTCTGAGACAGAGTCAGAAACCCCAGATGCTGCTGGCAGCAAGGAGCGTAAAGGAGCTGCTTTGTGACATCTCCACCTGGAAGCCTTCCCTGATTGTTTTAGGTGCTCCCAGAGCCTTTGCACTTACTTTTGTGGGGGTCACAGACCCTGCTATGATGTAGTAGTTTGTCCTTCCATCAGATTGAGAGCTTTTTGATGTAAAGGCTTGAGAATGACCCATGTTTGTACTTCCAGGTTTAAGCATAGTCACCTGGAGTGTAGTGGTTGCTTGAATGAATAAACCAATGGAAAAATAAAGTGAAGAATGAATGACTAAATGAATGGGAGTAAATGCGCTGGCCGGTCCAAAAAGGAGCAAATTTGGGGTGGAGAGGGTGAGGAAAAATGCCTCTCCCCTGGAATGATTTTGGCTTGAGACAGCTGCACCTCTTTTCTTGGACACAAGGGGGCACCATCACTGCAAAGCCCACCAAGGAGAGACTGCAGGAATCACAACAGTTCCCAGGAAAACTGACCTGATGTTAAGTCATCCTTCCTGAGACCTGAATGGTGGGTTATAAGAGAGCAACTTGCTGACAATGACAAGCAGCTTACAGTAGAGGTGGTGAGCTCTGTGTTGCTGCAGGTGTGCAAACGGAAGCTGGCCTCCAGTCCTGGTCTCTGAAGTCAGCCCTAGGCCTTTTCCTGAGATATCCAGGGGCCTCCCACCAGCCTGAGAGGGGGAAAGGAAAGCCTTTGGCTCTCCTCAGGGAGTTCTCTCCTCTCCCTCTTGCCACCAGCAAACACCTTCATTAGATAACAACTGAGAAAAGTTTCCCCAAAAGTTGTTCCATTTTTGTGGTTGTTTGTTTTTAATCACTTCAATTGGTCAGAAAGTTGTAGCAGTAGTACAAAGAGCTTTTCCCCCTGAACCATTTGAAAGCAAGCTGCTCACATGATACCCTATCTTCCAAATATTTTGTTTGTATTTCTTACAAACAAGGACATTCCCTACCTCACCACAAGACCCACATCAGGAAGTTAACATCAGTGTACCATCTAATCCTCAGACCTCATTCACAGTTCACCCATTACCCCAATGGAGTCCTTTATAGCGAAGGATCCCGTCCTGGTTATGTCTCTTTAGTCCTTCGTCTCCTTCATTCTAGAATAGTGGTTCTCAACCTTCCTAATGCCGCGACCCTTTAATACAGTTCCTCATGTTGTGGTGACCCCCAACCATAAAATTATTTTCGTTGCTACTTCATAACTGTAATTTTGCTACTGTTATGAATCGTTATGTAAATATCTAATATGCAGGATGTATTTTCATTGTTACAAATTGAACATAATTAAAGCATAGTGATTAATCACAAAAACAATATATAATTATATATGTGTTTTCTGATGGTCTTAGGCGACCCCTGTGAAAGGGTCGTTCGACCCCCAAAGGGTCGCGACCCACAGGTTGAGTACCGCTGATCTAGAATAAGCTCCTCAGTCTTCCTGAAGCCAACATGACCTTGACACTTCAAAGATCACAGGCCAGGCAAGTTGTAGAATGTCCCGCAACTTCAGTTTGGCTGCTATTCTTCATTATTGGGTTCAAGTTGCCCATTTTTGGTAGGAATATCACAGAAAGGATGTATTCTTCTCATTGCATGTGGTTAGGTAGCACATAATTTCTATTTGTCCCATTACTAGTCACATGAACTTTAATCACTAGATAAGGTGGTGTCTGCCAGGTTTCTCTTCAGTAAAGTCCTTTTTTCCCCCTTTATCACCAAAAAGTATTTTCTAGAACAGGTACCTTGTAATTATGTGAATAATCCATGCCCAATCAAACTTTCACCTCTGCTGGATTTAGCATTTATTCATGATCCTTGCCTGAATCAAGTGTTATCAGCACCGTGGCCAATTGGTGCTTTTCTGATCTGACCATTGGTTCTAAATGTATCTGTTGGCAATCCAACTGTAAGGAAAAGCTTTCACCTCTCCCGTTTATTTACTCATTTATATATGGACTTATGTATTCCCATTTTATTTAATGGGTTATAATTTATTACTGTGAATGTTTATTTTGATGCTCAAATTGTATCCTATTTGGCCGGCAGGAACTTTTTTCAAGCTGGCTCCAGTGTTCTTTTAAAGTGTCCCAGCATTCTTTGAACACTTTCTTTCTTTCTCACACAAGATAGTCCAGGCTCATCTTGTGTTCCTGCCCCTGTTCTTCCTGTTTGGGAGGAGCCTGAGTTTATTATCCTTCAGAAGGGCATTTTGCAACCTCATTGCTCTTACTCCCCGGCCCTGAGAAGCTTCCTTATGCAAGAGGTCAGGGATTGGAATCTGTGGTCTGACTGACATGGGTGCAGATCCCACCACCAATTTCTAGCAGTATTTCCTTGGGCGAGTCATTAAACCCTTGTAAGTCTTTCCTCATTTGTAAAATGGACATAATAGTCTCCCCCCATCACTGGGGAAGAAACAAGGGAGACCACTCCTAAAGATGGGTGTTCAGCCCCTAGAGCTCACTTTGCTACCACTGGCTTAACACACACAGAACTGATCACATGGCCAATGGTCTGGGAAATGAGGAGGGGATTCCTGGCTCTGCTGCAGAGGGTAGAGAGCCCAGTTAGAGACCCTAATTCTGTTGAACTCACCTGGTGGTACAGCTTTCCCTGTCTGAGTTGCCACTCATTTCTTCCAGCAGGACTTGAAATTTATCCTGTCTACCAACACATTATCAGTGAGGAAGGTTGAATGTTTGAAGGAATGAGACACACGTGCAATTGGGGTTTTGTGAGGGGAGCCCTCACATCTTAGAGGTGCACCGTAGGTAAAGATCCTGACATACAGAAAGTGCTCAATAATTGATAACTCCTACTATGCTTCTGCTCTTCAAGCAGTTGAATGAGTTTGGGAAATGCTGCATCCCAGAGCACTCTTGGAGATTCATAATGCAGGTCAGGATAATACAGATGCTGGTAACACAGACTTATATTTTGCTTCTGGAAGGCAGGAGCTTGTCACATAATAGATGCACAGTAAATGCTAAATGGATTAGTATCTCCTCACCCACCAATCATTCCTCCTCCTCATTTTTCCATCTTTATGCCATGGACCTTTCAGTCCCTCTGTCTCAGATTCTCTCCGCCCTCTGCTCTGTCCTCCACCTTCTGTCTTTCAGCCCCTCTGTGGTCTCTTAAACACACCATGCATCTCTAACTGCTTCTGCAGAGGTCCAAGCCTTCATCATTCCTTGGCTCTCTGGGTCTCAGTCTCCAGTCTGCAGTACCATCACCCATGCATTTCACACCCTTCAGCAAATCTGATGCCTGCTGAAGTCCATGCCAGCTCCTCAGCCTGGCATTCAAGACTCATAGCCTTCCAGTCCCTGGGGTAGTCCTGTCCCCAGGTAGAACCAGGAATGCACTTTTTAACTAGGGTGTCTGTCCTAGGGAATCCTGCTTCACTGCAAGATATTAACATAACCATCCCAATTTCCTTTAGATTAGTATTTGTATGGTAGGCCCTTTTCTATTGTTTTCCTTTAAACTTATCTGTATCTTTATATTCCAAGTGGGTTTACTGTAGACAGCACGTAGTTAGGTCTTACTTTTTTATCCAGTCTGACAACACCTGCCTTTTAACTGGTGTGTTTATGCCATTTAAATTTTATGTGGATTTAAATCTATAATTTTAGAATCTGCTTTCTATTTTTCCTACCAATTCTTTATTCATTTCCCACTCTTTTTTCTCCACTCAAGTATTTTTTGTGATTCTACTTTATCTCCTTGTTGGCTTATTATATACCCATTTTTTAGCAGTTGCTTTAGGGTTTATATACATATATTTAACTTATCACAGTCTACATTCAAGTATGCCACTTCTCATGGAATGTAAGAACCCAGAACAGAATTTTGTTTCCCCTCTTGGCTTTTGTCCTATCGCTGCCATGCATTTTACTTCTACTTATATTATAAAACCCACAATAAATCATTACTTTTGCTTTAAACAGATAATTATCCTTTTTAAAAATATGTTTTTATTGATTTTAGAGAGAATGGAAAGGAGAGGGAGAGAGTAAGAGAGAGAGAATAACAGAGAGAAACAAAGAGAGACATCAATGAGAGAGAAACATTAATCAGCTGCCTCCTGCATACCCCCTACTGGGGATTGAGCCCACAAACCAGGCATGTGCCCTGACCGGGAATTTAACCAGCAACCTCTCTGTGCATGGAACAATGCTCAACCAACTGAGCAATGCTGGCCAGGATGGCAGTTAATTATCTTTTAAAGAGATCTAAAAACATTATTTCTTATTAATCCATCTGTTTCTTACTTCCAGTACTCCCCATTCCATTGTGTAGACCCATATTTTCCATCTGATTATAATTTCCCTTCTGCTAAAGGAGTTCCTTTAACATTTCTTGAGGGGCTTCTGATAAAGTGTGTATGTCTAAAAAAAAAAAAGTCTTTATCTCACTTTTGTTGTTTTTTTTTAAAAAAATAACAGCTCCATTGAGATATAATTTACATATAAAGTTCACCTTTTAAAAATCTACAATTCAGTGTGCAAGTTAACTGTTACCACTATCTAATTTTAGTACATTTTTATCACCCCAGAAAGAAACCCTGTACCCATTTGCACTCACTCACTCATTATTTCCCCCTCCCCATAAGCCTTATGCAACCACCAATCTATTTTCTGTCTCTATAGATTTGCCTAGTCTGGACATTTCATCTAATTAGAAACATACAACATGTGGCCTTTAGTGTTGACTTCTTTCATTTAGCATGACTTTGAGGTTTATCCATGTTGTAGCATGTTATCAGTACTTTGTTTTTATGACTGAATAATATTCCATTATAGGGGTAGTCCACATTTTGTTTATCCATTATCAGTTGATAAAGATTTGGTTTGTTTTTACCCTTGGCTGTTACAAATAATGCTGCTATGGATATTTGTGCACAAGTTTTTTTGTGTGTGGAAATTTGTTTTCAGATCTCTTAGGTATATATCTAGGAAAGAAATTGCTAGGTAAATTGATAACTCTACATTTACTCTTTTGAGGAATTGCCAGACTATTCTCCATAGTAGCTATACCATGTTACAGTCTAACCAGCAATATAGTAGGGTTCCAGTTTCTCTGCATCTTCACCAATCTTTCTGGTTTGTTTTCTTTCATTTTTGAAAGATTTTTTACCATGTATGGAATTCTAGGTTGACACTTTTCTCTTTCAGTACTTTAAAAATGTTGCTCCACCTTTTTCTGGCTTTTATTGTTTCCCGTGAAAAATTTGCGGTTATTCTTTTCTTTCCCTTGTTTCCCTGTACATAATGTGTGCTTTCTCTCTGGCTGCTTTTAAGATTTCCTCTTTTTTAGTCATTTTAAGAAGCTTAATTATGGTATAGTTTTAAAATATTTCCTATGTTTGAACTTCTTGAGTCTGTGTATGAATAGTTTTCATCAACATTTTTAAATGGTTGGCCATTATTTCTTAGCATATTTTTCAGTTCCTTCCACAACCTCCTTTTATCTCTACTTTGGAGACTGAATATTGGGCCCTTTGTTTTACAGCTCATGGATACGTTGTTCATTTTCTTCTTTGTTTTTCTCTCTGTATTTCATTTCTCCCTGTATTTCATATTCACAAAGTTCACTAATATTTTCTTCTGCTGAAGCTAATGCTATTAATCCCATCCATATCGCTGACATTCTGTTTTTAATCTCTAAATGTTTGATTTGGGAGTGTTTTGTATTTTCCATATCTCCTCTTTATATGCCAATGTTTTCCTTTATCTTCTTGTGTATGTAGTGTATTTTTTAAGTAGCTGTGTTAATGTCATTCTGCTAATTTTACCATCTGCATAATTTCTGGACCTGTTTCAATCCAATGAGTGTCTCACTTTGGGTCACATTTTTCTAGTTCTTTACATGCCTAGTAATTAAAAGAACATTTTATTATGGATTTAATGTTGAGTAATAGATTGAAAACTCCTTCAATTTTCTTTAAATATTCTTTAACTTTGTTCTGATGCAGTTCAGTTACTAGGAAACAGTTTGATACTTTCGAGGCTTGCTTTTAAGCTTTGTTATGGGAGAACAAAACATCCTTTATGCTAGGCCTAATTTGGCTCCACTACTAAGGAAACTGCCTTCTGAGTACTCCACTTGATGCCCTGCGTGTTAGAATGTCTTCCACTCTGGCTAGTGTGAATACAAACCATTACGGACCCTGTGTGAATTGGGGTGTTGGGAATTATTCTTTTCACTCCTTTTCAGTGGCTCCTTCCCAACCCTTTGGTAGATGCCTCACACACTTTGCTAATCGGTACTTAAGACTTGGGGGGAACCTTCTAAAGCTCTCCAGGGTCCTCTTTGTGCAGCATTCTACTCTCTATGCTCTTCCCTGCAAATTCTAGCCTCTTTGAGCTCTATGAATTCTCAGTTCTACTTCCTTAAGAAGACTACTAGGCTCTCTGTGGGTTCCTTTTCTCTGTCCTGTGGCCTGGAGACTCTCATCAGAAAATAAGCCAGGGCCTTATAGGACTCTCCACTTGTCTCCCTCCTCCCAGGAATCACCATACTGCACTCCTGTTATCCAATACCTGTATTACTTACTATAATCCTATCTGTTTTTCTTTTTAGTTGTTTAAGGTGGTGTGTGTGTGTGTGTGTGTGTGTGTGTGTGTGTGTGTGTAAATCACTCCTTTGTGGCCAGAAGCAGAAGTCCCCATTACTTGTTATTAAATCTCTCATTTAAAAATTTGTTCAACTTGTTTCCTTACTACCAAGGTTAAAGATTTGTTCAAGTATATGCAAAGCCATTTGTAACGCCTCTTTTATCATTTGTTCATATCTCCTGTGCTCATTTTTCTACTGAAGAAGTCTTAGTATTTTCTTATTGATTCTTCTCTACTCTTTATATTTAAAGCTTTTACACTTGATGAATAACCACAGTGAAAGCACCTCTGTGACCACCAACAAGGTCCATAAAGAGAGTTTTACTAGCATTCCAGAAGCTTCCCCTTGTGGCCCTGCTATTCATGACCCCATCTTCTTCCCCAAGCATAACTGATATGCTGACCTCTAATGATCAGGTTTGCCTGTTTGAATTCTATGTAAATAGAATCATATGGGATATGTCCTTTTGTGTTCAAATTCTTTCACTCAGCATTCATTATGAATCAGCATTCTTGATTTCCAGTGACAGAATCCAGGAAAGGATTAAGCAGAAAAGGACACCTGGCAGTGTAAGGAACCTCCTACGGGGCTGTAGAGGGGTTTGTGGGAGTGTGCTGACACTAAAAGGAGGGAAGACACTAAAAATAGCCCAAACCCAACCATAGGACCCATTGGGTATGATAGGCATATTCTACAACAGATCCTCATCTCTTTGTATTCACTCCCTTATGTGATCCCCCCCCCCCCCCCCTTGAGTGTGTATGGTCTGAGTGTCCTACTTCTAATGAATAGAATACTGTAAAAAGTGATGGGGGCATGTTAATTCTTATACTGGGTACAAAAAGGTCTGGCTCCCTCTTGCTCACCCTCTTTTGCTCTCTCACTTGCTTACTCTCATGGAAGGTAGCTGCCATGTTGAGAGCTGCTCAGTGGAGAGACCCTGTGGAGAGACCTCTGACTAACAGATAGTGAGGAACTAAGGCCCTTGGTCCAAAACCCCATGAGGAACAAAATCCTGCCAACAAGCATAGGAGTGATGCTGGAAGCTGATCCTTTCTTGGTTGATCCTGCAGTCCTGGCTGACAACTTGATTTCAGCCTCATGAGAAACCCTGAGCCAGGGGACTCAGCTATACAGTGCTCACAGGAACTATGAGATCATAAATGTTTGTTCTTTTGAGCTGCTCAGTTTGGGGGTGATTTGTTACACAGCAGTAGATAACTAACACAAGGGGCAAGCACTATGAGAGGACCTAGTCACTAGACTGGTGAGCTGTGTTTACCTGCAGGATGAATCACCCACTGACCCCACCCCTTTGGTCCTTCATTCTAGATAGAAAAATTCCTAGGTGGGAGTATTTGATTGGCAGGATTTAGGTCATGTGCTGAAAAAAAGGGCTATGGATGCTATATGGACAAAAAGAAAAAAAATTAGTCTGTTTAGGCTTCCTGTTTGCATGCTTATAGTAATCCTGACTTCTTCTTAGCATTTATCTATGTCACTAAATCATTAAAGTCTTGTCCACTAGACTGTAGGTTCCTGGAAGGCAAAAATGATCTGTGTTGTTCATTACTCATTTCCTTGCACTTAACACATGACCTGACTCATAGTAGGTGCTCAAAAATGCTTGATAAATGAATGAGTATATGGATGGGTAAATGAAAACTTGGCACCATTTATTTTAGTTTATGCACATTGTCTTTTCAATATTTCCTAAGCTTTTCTTATCATAAAAATCAGCTGCAATGCTTCTTAAAAATTCAGAATTATGGGGTTCATCACAGTATTGGAATGCAGACCAGGAAATTATATTTTAACAGTGCCCATGTTATTTAGGTAACCTAGAACTATAACATTATTTGTCTCTAAGGCCTTGTGCCCCTCAGCTCAGCCCACCACTAGCTGAACCCCATCTGGATATTTTATAGTCTTTTTCTCTGGGACAAATGACCCTTGTTCTTTCCTTTAATTATTTTTTTCTTATATGCATAACCCATAGACACAGACAACAGTGTGGTGCTGGCCAGAGGGAAGGAGGATAGGAGTCTGGATGGATGTTGAGTGAGCAATTTTTTTTGGAGGACCTGTTGGTCTCCCCTCTAGTCATCTGCAGTGTCCTCTTTGCATTCTCTCTGCTTTCTCTGTGACCTTCAAACATCAGTCCTGTCATTGGACACTGAGGAACTTTTGTGCAGCACTGTGTATGGGGCATCTCAGCCTCTTGAGCATCCATAGGCAGCATTGAGTTATGGACCTCACATCTCACTTAGTATTATGGGGCTACGGGGATGGTGAAAATAGACATGACCCCTGAAGATGGGCTGGAAAATGAACATTAAAAGATGATTATAAAAGAGAGCCATCTGTTAAGTGCCAGATGAACAGTAGGGATGGTGAGTGCTGTGGGGATGAATGTAGGGAGTAAGGCCAGGAACTGAAGCATTCAGGGACATCTGTATAGGGGAGGAGTGACTTGAGCTGGGCTTCAAAGAAAGACGATTGAATCCAGTGAAGTCGCCAAAGGAAGAAAGAAAAGGGAATACTATACCAGGCAGGAAGAATTGAGTGAGAAAAGCTGTGGAGGTGAAAATGGCCATGGTGAGTATTCTGGCTATTACAGTCATCCCCCTAGATCCATGGGGGATATGTTCCAAGACCCCCAGTGGATTCCTGAAACTGTGGATAGTACTAAACCCTATATTCAGGGTGGGGCAAAAGTAGATTTACAGTTGTGAGTATGCAAAACACAGTTTATTCTTGTGTTATTCTTTATTAATTATTGTATTGTCCATATGAACAACTGTAAACCTACTTTTGCCCCTAATCTGTATGCTCTGTTTGTTCCTGTACATATGTACCTATGGTAAAGTTTAATTTTAAAATTAGGCATAGTAAGAGATTAGAAATAATAAGTAATAATAAAATAGACAATTATTATAAAATACTGTAATAAAAGTCATGTGTATGTGATCTCTCTCTCAAGATATCTTACTGTATTGTACTCACTTTTTCACTTTAAAGAATCACTTTACGGCTTCTCTTTGGCATATCCAAATTGCCAGCATCACTACTCTTGCACTTTGGGGCCATTATTAAGTAAAATAAGGGTTACTTGAACACAAGCACTGCGACACCAAGGCAATTGATCTGATAGCCAAGCAGGCCATTAAGTGACTAATGGGCAGAGAGCATGTGTGGGGGGCGGCGGGGGCGGGGGGGAGATACGCTGGACAAAGGGATGATTCACACATGGGCGGGACATAATAAGACGGTGAGAGATTTCATTACACTGCTCAGAACTACATGAAATTTAAAACGTATAAATCATTTATTTCTGGAATTTTTCATTTAATATGTTCAGATCATGGATGACCATGGGTAACTGAAACCTTGAAAAGTGGAACCGCAGATAAAGGATACTACTGTACTGTGTAATAATTCACCCCAAAATTTAGTGGCTTAAAATAACAACAATTAATATATTATCTCTTGTGGTTTCTGTGGGCCAGGAAATCAGGAAAGGCTCAGCTAAGATGGCTCTGGTTTGGGGTTTCTCATATGGTCACGGAGAGTCAGTGGCTGAGCTGAGATGGAATGGGGGTGGGGTGGCTGAAGCTTCGGGAGCTAGCTGGCAGGGTCTCTTTCTATCTCTCTTTCTCTATCTCTCTCTCCTGTGATCCATTCTGTGTGGACTAGCTTGGGCTTCCCCACAGGTAAGTCACCTGGCTTACATAGCGGCTTAGGTCTCTACAGGTGAATGTCTAAAGAGACCCAGGTCTAGCCTAGCCTCAAAGTCAAATAATGTCATTTCTGCTGAATTCAATTGGTTAAAACCCACCTAGTTTGAAGGGGAGGGGACATAAACCCTACTTCCCAATGGGAGAAATGTTGAAGTCACATTATGAGAAGAGCATGTGGGTGAGAGAGATCGTTGTGTTCCTCTTTGGAAAATGCCATTGATCTACCACAGCAAGTTGGAGGAACATGTAGGAGACCATCTTGGCTGTACCAAGAGGTCTGTGATGATTCATTTTATGTGTCAATTTGACTGGGCTAAGGAATGCCCAGATACCTGGTAAAACTCATGTGTGTCTGTGAGTGTGACTCCAGAATAGACCAGCATTTGAATTTGTGAACTGAGTAAAGCAGATTGCCCTTCCCAATGTGAATGGGCATCATCCAATTCTTTGAGGGCCTGAATAGAACAAAAAGGTAGAGGAAGGATGAACACTCTCTCTCAGTTTGAGCTGGGACTTCTGCTGCTTCCCATGCCCTGGGACATTGCTCCTCCTAGTTTTCAGGCCTTAGGACTCAGACTGAATTATACCACCTACTTCCTGGGTCTCCAGCTTGCCAAGAGCAGATTGTGGGACTCTCAGCCTCCATAATCATGTCAGCCAATTTCTAGAATAAATCTCCTATTATATATGCATATACATATATATAATCTCATATATATATATATATATATATATATATATATATATATATATATATACTGTGTGTGCGTGAGTGTGTGTGTGTGTGTGTGTGTGTGTGTGTGTGTGTGTGTAATTGATTCTGAAGAAACCTGACTAACACAGGGTCCATATGGTGGTTTGAGGAATTAAGCTCATAGAGATTGGAAAGGGAGAGCTTTTTAGGAGGAATGAATTTGGATTTGATCTGAAGGCAGAGAGAACAATGAAGGTTTGTGAAACACGAGTGAGTTTTGCATGGGTTTGGGGAAAGTAAAATTTGGTGCTGCTTTGGGGAAAGGATGGAGGTAGAAGAGAGCCATTTAGGGATGGCAGCAATATCATATTGTTGACTCAGCTTGTAAGCATCTGTGACCCCTGGGTCTTTTTCTTCAATGCCTGGGTGCATTACTGCATTGGAATTGCTTTTCCATCTCTCCCAATATCAAAGTCATTGCTTTTGCATCTCCAAAAATTTTGTAGGTTTTTTGTTGTTGTGTTTTTTTTTTGCCAGGTCATGTTTTTCCAAAGGTCAAGAGCACTCTGAGGGTCTCTTCCTTTCTCCTAGAGTATTATAAACTACCCCAAATGCAGTGCTATGTGCAGTTTTGATTCACACACTCTAGGTCCCTCTGCCTGGGTCATGCATTGACCTAGATGACTCTGGCTCTGATTTCAGTAGGCTTCGTCTGCGCTGATGCCAGACTGTGAGCAATCTCCTGCAGAGAGAGCCTCTGGCACTGGCCCTTCCTGACTACATGACTTGGTAAAATAACTTAACCTCCCTGAGACTAATTTTCTTTATCTGTAAATGGAGATTATAATGGGACCTACTCCATAGAGTTGTGCTGAGGCTTTTGCAAGATAAACCATGAAAAGCACTCAGCTCAGAGCCCAGTCTCCAGTAGCCTCTCAATGAGCATGAGCTGTTATTACCAAGATCTGGAAAGTATCGTCCAGGATCAAAAGCTCCATATGGTGTGGTAGAAAGAGAATAGGATCCACAGTCAGATATCAAGTTCAAAGTCTACCTGGGCCATTTGCTAGGAGTTTGACTTTGGGAAAATCACTCTCTCCATCCATCCATTCATCCATCCCTCCATCCAAAACCTATTTTTTTAGTATTTTCCTTCCTGGAAGTGAGTTCAGTGCTTAGGATTTATCAATGGATAAAGCCATCCCAGCTCCTACCTTCATGGAATGTACAGTCCCTTGGGGAACACAGATGTTGAACACCTAGTAACCTGTAAGTTATGTGCTCATGATGGAAGAACAAGGTGCTAACCCAGTGATTTTTAACAAGGGATGATTTTGCTTCCCTCAGCGGACATTTGTTAATATCTTTTGGTTGCACAACTTGGGGGTGCTACTGGCATCTGTGACCCTTGGGCCAGGAATGCTGCTAAACATTTTATAATATACTAGAGGCCCGATGCATGAAAATCATGCAAGAGTAGGCCTTTCTTCCCAGGCTGCCAGCACCGGCTTCCCACTGGCACCTGGGACCCAGGCTTCCCTCCAACCCCGGCTTTGTCGGGAAGGACATCCAGTCTAATTAGCATATTACCCTTCTATTATTATAGATAGGTGAGCCTCCACAACTAGGAATTGTGCAGCCCCACATGTCAAAATTGTCGAGGCTGAGAAATAATATAGGAGCTCACGGCAGGGAGTCCTCAACTAGTAAGGGAGGTGGAATGTCAGAGTAGGCTCCCCTGAAGAAGTGACATTGGAGATTTCAAGGACAAATTAACTAGTCAGTGGGTATGTATGTGGAAAGGGAGCTTGTGGGTGGAATAGTGTTCCTGGCAAGAGAGAGCAGAAAAGTTAATTGCTCCTGGAATATAGAAAGTGGTGGGGGTTGGGAGGTACTGATGAGACTGCACAGGTGAAGCACATGCTACAGGAAAAGTCTAGCATTCAGTGGGCCAGGCCCTGGGCTGAACACTTTACATGCAGTATCTCATTGAATCCTCACTGCAGCTCTCTAAAATGTGTGCAGTTGTTTTCCATTTTACAGCTGCTTTATAGAAATGACAAGTTTAAGGTCGCAATGCCTTTGTTGCCACAGAGCTTGACACCAAACACATCTAAGTCCAGGCACCAAGGAGGAACTCAAGTTGTGTTTGTTGATTAAGTGATCAAAACCAACCTAAAGCAGAGCTGAGTTAAAAAGAGATGACTGTCCCATTGGGCCTGCAGCATTGAGGCAGAGCCACACCTGTCTGTAATTTAGGCAGGTGTACCTGCATGTCCCTAAATGTCCTATCTTCTCTTGTTCCTTCTTACCCCCTCAATGGAGAACACATTCCAGAGGCCACCTTCATTCTCAGTTCCCTGTCCTGTCACCTCATCACAGAAGGATGTGGACTTGGCCTGGCATGATCTGCTTCTCAAAGGCCACTTCATAGCTGTGGGATAACTGAGGATACACCTGCTGACCTACATTGTGCCTTTTCACAGCATGGCCTGTGGGATCCACAGCAACCCACAAGGAGTTCACAAAAGCGTAGGTTCCCAGACCCCATCCCAGATTCTGAGGGCGGGGTGCAGGAAGATTTAACAATCTGTAGGTTGCAGATTTTCACAGTATCCTCAGCTGACTTTTAGGTAGGCTAAAGTGTGAGAAATAGCACCACGAACCAGCAGAACAGCCAGCGTTTTGGTATGCAGCCTGCGTCTACACAGTGGTCCCAGCACGTCCTACATTTGTTGAGACCTACCTGTGTGCTGGGCTCCAGGCTAAACTCTTCCTTGCATGGCTTACTCAGGGATCTGTGTGATGTACTGTTACTACTCCCTTCATTTTACAGATGAGGAAACTGAGGCCCAGAGCATTTATGTGGCTTTCTTCCATCCAAGCAGCCTGATCTGTGGTACAGAAAATACTACCTCATTAAATATAAGTGCTGAAATCTGTTTGTGGGCTGGAGGAGTTCATTTGGTTGGGCTCACCTTGCTGGTTGTGAAATAGCCCAGCTTTTTCTTTTTCTTCTTCCCCCCGCCATCCTCCAGTAATTTACCCAAGAGAAAGGCCCCTAGATGTTACTGAAATGAATGAGCTGGGAAGATATTGTTGAATCCAGCTCTAAGGGAGGAATGAGAAGAATCAAGAGGGAGGTCAGAAAAACCCAGTGAGGTGCTACGACAATAACCTGGTAGAGCTGATGTCCTGTGCAAGGGAAATTGATTCTCTGAGACATCCAGGCAAAGCAATCTTGCACCCAGCAAGAGTGGTGCCATTAAACTTGTCTGTAAACACTGGATCTTTGCTTAGCTGGGCTGAGTCCTTTCTCTAGCACCTGTCTGAGGCCTGTTGACCCTCCATCCTCCAGGCCCCTCCACCTGGCTGAGTGTCCCAGCTTCACACAGCATCTCCTGCACTCTCATCTCTTCCATTCTAGCCCCTGAAATGCAGCCAGATGGGTCTTTCCACGACACAACTGGAACCAGTGTATCCCTCCTTGCCCATCACCTACCCACTGGCTCCTCTGGCCAGGGCCCCTGCATTTGGACCCAAACCATCTTTCCGCACCATTCTCTCCAAACACAGTCCCAGGGGATTTCATGGCTCACATGGAGGAAGTTGGGAAGAGCAGGGTAGAATGAGGTTACTTCCCTATGGGCCATGTCCCTGATAGCTTATGGCTCTATGGCATGAAGAAGGGCAGATAGACTGATCCACGAATACATGTAATGTGCATCAACAACCCTACCCTATGTGCAGGACGTGTCACAATGTCACATCCAACCACGGGTGAGGACAATAGGGGCAGGTGCAGGGAGGGCCTTTGTTGAACCCTTGTATGGCCAATCTGAAGACACCAGGAGCTTAGTTTTGCAGGAAGAGCAGCCAAGGGAGCACTAACCCCATTTGCTGTGACTGCTCCATTGACTAGCTGTGTGGCTGTATAAATCACTCTGAACCTCATCTGCACATGGAGCTGGTGTGACTCCTCTCCCACAGGGTTGCTGGAAGGATTTTTGTAAGATAATGTGTGTGAAGGTGTGTTGCATACTCTGAATGCTTGTTGCATACAGGGTACTATTATCAGGCATTATCAAAGTGAGCTGGCCCTCTGTCCAGAATCCGAGATCTCCAAATCCTTTCACTTCAGCTGCTCCCAATAATGGCCTGCCTGGTAGGGCTGACTGTGTTTCTGATTTTGACTCTGAGGCAAACATCAATCTGGGGTGTGCTTTGTGAGGATGGATGAGTGGATACCCAGCCACTCTCCAAACTGGATCTGAGCCTTTAAATGATTAATGTATTCAGGCTGCAAATAGTACCTTACATCTCAGTGCCTCCAGGATGCTTGGAACATCCTCAGCACTTTGGACATAAGGCGAGCCAGAGATGTGGCCCTGTTTGCTAAATTTAGGGTTGGGTGCTGCTTTGTGTAAACAGGAGGCTATAGTGTTGGGGGCAGGACTGGTCTCCTCTATTCAGGTGGGTGTGAGGTTTTGTTTCCTTCCTGGTAAACTGGAAAGAACCCTGAGTTAGGAATTAAGGGATGTGGGCTTGGGTCTTGACATTCTCTTCAACTGTTTGTGTGACTTCTCTGAGTATTGGCTTCCTAACTTGTAAAATGGAGACATCACTCTCACATGGAAAAGCTCTTTGGAAACTAAGAAGCAAGCACCTGGCAGTCACGAAGCTTCTGGGTTTGTTTGTAGACTCTGTGTCTTGAGTAAAAATCACATGGTGGGATCTATATGCTCTTAGGCTCACTCATCCTTGTCTCCAATCCCAGGGTAGCTGACTTTGGACATCTGGATCTAAGTGATGCTGCCTTTTTTTCTCTTCACCCCTTAGTTCCCAGGTTAGGCCTGGCACATAGTAGGCTTTCATAAAAATGGTCATTGGATGGATGAGGGCACCACTGCAGTGATGAAAACTGGATCACCACCCAATCCCACAAGGAAAGTGTACTGGATGGAAACATCTCAAATAGACTGCATCTTGCCTATCAGTGACCACTGCTTCTGATCCCCCTGAGGACTTTGGACACCCAGCCAATGGAATTACATCTTATTAATTTCATTTTGATGCCAATTTGGAGCCTGCCTCACCTGAGCTCCACCCACGGAAACATCCATGAGCATGAGTGGCACCTGGAACGTCTTCACATGAGAACAGTTGCCCATGCAGACAAGCAGAAGCACATGAGTCGTTACCACCACCTCTAGGGCTGTAGTCATCACCTCAAAATCTTGGAACAACCAGACCCCTGTGCACATACTTGCCTTTTGTTTCTCCCTCTAGTCTGGTTCACTGTTTTTCACACTTGACTGGACTTAAACCATTGCAACAGTAGGATTTTTCCAGGGAAAGTTTGACCCTGCCTCATTCACCCACCTTAGGCCCCGTCTTCCTACCACTGCAGTACATGCAGTTCTGCTGTACACAACTTGATCACTGCTGTACCCTGGGCACCTGGTGCAATCCTTGTACAGATGATTGATTTATAGGTTGGTAGGTAGGTAGATAAAGACATAATCATAGACATAGGTAGATATAACTGCTCAATAAATGTTTGTCACTTGATTTACTAGGTATTAATTAACAGAACAGACAGACCTTTGACATCTCGGTGGCTTGGTATTAAAAAGGTATATTTCTTGTTCATGCAAAGTCTCTTCTCCATCTGGTGACTCAGGGTCTTCCTGGTTCTGTCATCTGTACTTATAGCCCCACAAATCTCCATGGCACAGAGGGAAAAGAAGGAGGAGGTGCATCAGCTCTTATCTGTGTCAGCCTAGACATGCACACATCCCCTTGGCTCACAGTCCATCAGCCAGAGTAGTCATGCAGCCCCAAGTCAATCACAAGGGGAGCTAGCAAATGCAGGCGAGCCCCTGGACTGTTTGGAGCACCCTAGTTACTATGCTATAGAACCAAGGATTGACCAGGAGATGGCCCAGGATAAACCTACCCTGACTTACTGAGTAGCTGTGTGTGCCAGGTACTGCATGAGGGGCTTTTCCAGCTTTCTCCTCATGCCCTCTTCCCAACACTGCAGAGAGGCAGAAATTAATAACTCCACTTAGCAGATGAGGAAACTGAAGCTGAGTGTAGTCAACCACTTATCCAAGTTCACATAGCCATCAAGTAGCAAAACCATCATTCAAACATGGGCTTGCTTTTTAAACTCCAACCCCAGTGCCTTCTCCACTGTGGTCCAGATGTTCTGTGAGCACAGATGGCCAAGGGGCTTCAAGACAAAGAAGAGGTGGGGCCTGAGAATATGCGGGAACAAGGGCAGGGAGAAAAGATGTAAAGGGTCATATATAGCCAAAGGAATACATGTGCTGTCATCTTTGTGTGGTATTGCTCAGGAAGCAAGCACTGTACTAGGAAAAACAGCTACTTTTATAGTGAGAGGTGAAGACAGGAGATGCCTTATAAATGTGACTCAATTTATTGACTGCCTCTCACAAAAGTTTCTTGGACACTCAAGAAAGTCATTTAGATTTTGCTTCATCTTTGAGAAATGAGGACTGTCTCACCATGCTTTCAGGTGATTTTTGAAATGAACATTTCCTCTACCCCACAGAGAACCCATTATTCAGACTTCTTTTTTTTTCCTTGTCAACTTATTTTTTGGTCTATTGGAATCCCAGAGGGGATAATAAATATAAACAGTAGGAAGCAAAACAAAAGAAAAGAGAGAGAAAAGGAAGAAACAGCTTCAGTATTCAACAAACTACCTTTAATAAGTAGGTATTGTTAACAGGTCTTCATCTGCTCTTAGCAAACCTTTAAGAGGTCTGTTCTGAATACAATGACCACAATTTGGAGTTACAGAGTTGGAGGAGAAATGATCCATTTTTATCTAGGAGAGCCCTGTGGTTTGGAACAAAACCTCTGATATGCTACTGGACTTGGCCAACAACTACTTGGCCCAGGGTTGTTCGAAAACTTGGGGAGACAGCTTTGTTAAGCAGCTCTGCTGAGTGACTTAAGCAGGACCATTTGGTCACTGGGCAGCTCTGACCATGAGAATGTTCACTTTTCTATCGACTCCATATCTGCCTTCCTGATCCTAGCATCTAAATGCCCTCGTTCTGTCCCATTCTTCTTTCCTGGGACAAACTGTAGGGGCACTTGTTTTATCAAATTTCTCACAGACATAAAAAGTTGGTCACTGAGTTATTTCACAGGACCTGAATGATGCCTTGAACTTCATTGAATGAAGACTTCAGGTTGTGTTACATCAGGTTGTAGGTGGCAGCCACTGCAGGGAAGTGTGGAAACCTAGAGGACAGAACTTTGGTCCCAGGGCCACAAATGTGGCCTGTGCATTCATGAGTGTTGGTTGCAGGGAGTGGCATGGAGTTGCAGAAGCTCTTACAGAAATGCATCTCTGTCACTTGGTCGAAATAACAGCTACTTAAGCCCACCCACGGCTCCCTGTTACCTTCAGATTTCCTCATGCAAGTTGGTAGAAATACAGGATTTGGTCCTGGCAATTCTCATGTTGAAGAAGCAGTGCTGCATTCCACAGTCTGAAAGAAGATGCCCATATTGGGCAGAAAGTACAAGAGGAAGCCCGAGAGGACAGAGGCCATCACAATTCATTCTCTTCTGATTTACTTTCCTTCAAATGCTAAAACAGCATTAAAGGAAAAAATAAAACAAGACAAAACACAAAATTGTTTTCATTCTCTATTTTTTTCATCTGTTCCACATGTATACATAATTTTATGTAGTCATAATCAGGGCATTGGCAAATTTTACATTTCTCCTCCTAAGGAAGTTTTCCCCAGGGCCCAGTCTCTGGCTTAGTCCCAGGTAGACACAGAGGTGAGGGACTCTGTGCTTGTGCTTGGGCTCTGGCCCCATTCCAGATTCCTCCCCAACTCCTTCTCCTGTCTCCACACCCTCCAAATCCCCAATACCACGCCACCACCCTGCCATAGGAACTTGGCCTATATGGAGCAGGCTTAGTATTTTACGGTCCTGCAAAGTGAGCATAATATCCCCTTTCCTGCAGATGTGGAAACTGAGGCTCAGAAGGGAGGCAGCTTGCCCATCAACCAGGCCTTCTCACTCTGAAGCCTGGGATCTTGGCTACTTCTGAATCAGCCTGTCCCATGTTTCTGCTCCAGCCACCTGTCTGGCACCCCTGTTCTCACCTGTAAAACATAGGGCCAAACAGAATGACTGACGCACAACCCCTTTATGATCCAGTTCTTTGGCTCAGGGATGGAGGTGGGCCCTATACATGGTGGGTATATTTCCTGAAGACCAGGAGAAAGTCTTGGCTGAAAGCATGGTTAGGCCAGTTGCTTACAGGCTGTGATCTTGGGCAAGTTTCTCAACCTCTCTCTGTCTCAGTTTCCTCATCTGTGAAATAGAATTTATCTCATTTGGCTGTTGTGAAGAATAAATGAGCTGATAAAAGCAAACCGCTTAAAACTGTAGCACATAAATACTATATAATTGCCACTGGTATTATTGTTGTTGTTATTTTATTATTATCATCATCATCGCTGACTGTGACATGTCATTTCTAGTTAGAATACACTCACCCCTGCCCCATTGGCCTCTCCACTACATTTTTTTTTTTTATTTGGGGGCTGAGGCCTCACAAGTCATAGGATTTTCTGATAGAAAATGTTTACTGTAGTCCTACTGTATGTCAAGTCTTTTATATTCATTATCTCTACTCCTAACAACTAAAATAGGTATTACAACCACCAGTTTTCAGATCATAAAACAAAGGTTCAGGCTCCCACAGCTGGCCAGCCAGGCATTGAACACGGGGCAGTTTGGTACCAGAGCCTGGTTCTCTCTTCGCCGCCATTTTTCACTGGCAGACAGGGTGCTTACATTGGTCTCTCCTCCTTGGGGGTGATTTCTGAGGAAGTTCGGTTCTTACTTTGATGGCATGCCATGCTATTCAGCAAGGAATAGTGGCTTTGTGGGGATCGTGTGAACTGGATCTTCCAGACCATCCCTGCTGTTGGCCAGGAAAAGCTGGGAAGACCAGGACCTTGTCCCTGACCGGAGCCCACCCGTGTTCTCAGCACGGCACAGTGTGCCTCCCCAGGTCTCTGGAAAATTCTCTTGGGGAAGCTGGATGTAAGAAGCTTCTTCCATTTTTTACTCCTTTTGCCTTCTTCATTCATTACCAAATATTTTTTGAGCCCTACGATGTACCAGGCCCTATGATAAGTGCACAGTATGTCTCTGACCTCTGACCTAGTGCAAAGGCCCTGAGGTGGGAGAGAGTTTGGTGTGTTGGGATAAGGGGAGGCCAGCGTGAGTGGCGCTAGCTGAAGCTGGGAAAGTGAGAGAAGATGAGCCTGGAGAGGTGGGCAGCGGCCAGACCTTGGTGGCCTCCTCTGCCCTGAGATTATATTCTAAATGTAAATGCCCTCAGTTGTTCTGAGGCTGTGAGACCCACTGTGAGCTTATTAGTGGCCCCACCCATGCCTGCTCCCTTTCTCCCCCCAGGGGCCCTCCATTCATGTTCTCACCGCCCCTTAACTACTCCAGCTAGAACTGCAGAGTCCTCCTCTCACTTCCCTCACCCTCATCATCCATCATCTTATCTACTTCCCCTTCTACAAGCTTCTCCAATACATCCCTTCCTATCCAGCCTTGGGCCCCTCTGGGTCAGGGTCCCCCCTCTCTGTATGACCTTGTGATGGTCATTCTCCACCAACTGTCTCCATCCTTCACAAACTCCTTCCAACTGAAATCAAACTGTGTCACTCCCCACATGCAAAACCTTCCAATACTCCCCAGAGTCTGTGCTGTGCTGTTCAGTACAGTAGCCTCTAACCACAGGTGACTACTTAGATCTAAGTTATTAAAGTTAAATAAAATTTAAAATGCACTTCCTTAGTCACATGAGCCACATCTCAAGTGCTCAACAGTCACATGTGGTGCCATATTGAGCAGCACAAATATAGAATAGTTCCCTCATCACTGAAAGTTCTGTTGGACAATGCCAGACTTTATGAGATAAAATCCAAAGTTGTTAGCCTGGTATTTAAAGCTTTAAACAATCTGGCCCCATTTGGCTTGTCCCAGTTCATTTCCCATAAGCCCTTCCCGTGCACTCTCAGCTCCAACCACATCACACAACTCTATGATTCCCAATCATACTTGTGTTAGTGTGTCTCATGTAACCTTCTAGAGCAGCCGTGGGCAAACTACGGCCCGCGGGCCGGATCCGGCCCGTTTGAAATGAATAAAACTAAAAAAAAAAAAGACCGTACCCTTTTATGTAATGATGTTTACTTTGAATTTATATTAGTTCACACAAACACTCCATCCATGCTTTTGTTCCGGCCCTCTGGTCCAGTTTAAGAACCCATTGTGGCCCTCGAGTCAAAAAGTTTGCCCAACCCTGTTCTAGAGTCTATGAAAGTATGTGTTGTATGTGTGTATGGACATGTCTTTGTGTGTGAGTAGATGTATGTATATGTGTATATATATATGCTTGTGTCTATTTTCTTGCCACCCACCTTTCTTATACAAAAGGTAGAGTACTAAGGCTTCTTTTGAGGATGTTGAGAATGTTATAAAATTAGATTACAGTGATGGTTGTACAACTCTGTAAATGTACAAAAAGCCATTGAATTGTCACAGTTGAACCTTATGGTAGACAAATTATATCTCAATAAAATTTGAAAATTTTCAAAAAAATTAAAAAATGTTTTTTAAAAGATAAAATGCTGCATATGCTGATACAGACTGTTTTGTATTTGCTTTTTTTAAAATTTCACAATATAGCCTGGAGCTCTTTCCCAATCACTACAGAACTTCCTCATTCTTTATACAGCTGCAGAGTATTCCATTGTGTAAATGTTCCATCTGATTTACCATAGCTCTAGCTGATAGACATTTGGGGTCATCCCAGCCTTTGTTGTTCCGGACAATGCTACAGGAATAATGTTGCATGTGTGGACTGTTGTATTTGTAGAACAAGTTTCTACAAGTGGGATTGCTGGGCCAAAGAATAGCTGCATTTGTTATTTTGACAATTATTGCCAATCTCCCGTCATTATATTGGGAGTACCTATTCCCCAAAGTTCACCGACAGACTTTTGAATCAATTGTCAATTTACTTTTAAATTACATTTGTCTTAAGAGTGGAACTAAGTAGCTTTTTCATATATTTAAGAGCCTTTTGGGTTTATTTTGGGGGGAACTGCCTGTTCATGTCCTTAGCCCATATTTATTATGTTGCTGTTGCTGGTCTTTTTTATCTTGATTTCTAGAAGCTCTTTGTATATTGCAGCAATTACCCAGTCTGTGACATAAGATACACCTTTTTCCCAATTTGTCATTTGCCTCTTGTGATTTTACTTATGTTTTTGTTTTCCCACATAGAAATTTAAAAGGTTTTTTAAAAATCCTGGTAAAGGTACCAATTTTATTATTTCGGCTTTTGGATTTTGAATGCTAGAAATACCTTACCCATTCCAAGGTCTTAAAGAAATTTGTTTTATTTTGATACTTTATGGATTTATGTTTTTGCTACTAAATCAGAATTTTTATCTACTTGATCCACTTAGTGTATGGTGTGGTGTATGGATCCAACCATCTCTTTTTCCAAAGGACTACGCATTCATCTCAACCTAATTTATTAACAAGCACATTTCTTCCCCACTGATTTGAGATATTGCCTTTATCACATACCAACCTCCTGTACAGATTTGAGCTTATTTCTGAACTAGTCTGTTCCATTGGTATGCCTGTCTCTTTATGTGCCAATACCAAACTGGTTTAATGATTAAGGTTTTATGGTATAAATATGATTTAAACCCACCTCCCCCATGATACTTTCCAAGATATCCTTAAACAAATAAAACCGGCTTCCCCCTCTGCTCTGAATGCACAGTATGTCTCTGAGCCCCAACCTACTGCAAGCTCCTTTAAAACAGCGCCTGGCCCTTTATGACTGTGACCCCAAAGTGCTTGCGGTGGGGCCTGGCACAGGGCAGGCTACCAGCATCACATTCATCCCTCTCATCACAGTGTTAACCTTCAAGCACACAGGGCTCTGGATTCCCAGGTGTCACATGTTTCTGCCTTTGAAAATGAAGATACAACTTCCCTGCCTCCAACCTTCTGGCATTTCTCCCAGAGTCCCCCCAGATGTCTCAGGACCCAGCCTGTGGCTCTGCAGTGAACGTGGGCATTTTCAGGACTGGGTGCTCCACTTTAGACCCTGGATGCTCAAGAGCCCTCAAGGGACTGGCCTCCCCTCTCCTCTCTTGGACTTCACGGCCCATTGATCCCACTGTTTCATGTCCACTGGGAGGTTCCTTTCTTTTGCCAAGAGAGTGGAGTTGGAGTCTTATTATTCTTTCTTTTTTCAGTAAGACAGCAAGGGCACTTTGCCCTGCCTTTGTTGTCCACTCTGCCCTGAAGACTCTGCAATGGAAAACAACTTTTTCTGTTGACCCTAGAGATATTTTTACAAGTCTGGGCTAGTTCCTGACTATCAGCTCTTTTTACACATCAGGCCACTTTTAGGGGCTGACCAGCATTTAACAAACACTTCTGAAGCCTATCCTCATAGCAGACCCTGTGCCAGGTGCTTCTCTCTGTCTCAGACATTCAGTTTCGGTAAGGAGCCTGCATGGACACAGAAAACAACAACAGTATCGCATTAAATATGACGCGGTATGCACTGTGTGGTCTTTCTGGGTTCCTGATGCAGCTGGTGGCACCGTGTGACATTTTCTCAAGCTGAGGTGGACCTTAAACCTGTCTAGTCCACTTCGTCTTCTCATTTTGTCCATGACATCACTGAGCTTCAGGGAAGTGACCACACTCCAAATTCCCAGGAAGCCAGACACAGGGCTGAGAATTGGGGCATGGTTCTCTGGCCTTTCATCAGCCTTACTGTCCTCTCCCTGCCCCTCACTCCCATGGCTAGTCACCATAAACCTCCCAAACATTTCCTTTTTCTCTGTATTCCCTACCACCTCCACTGCTGCATGGGGGATCCAAGCCAGCACCATCTCTCATCTGTATTATCTCAGTTTCTCCTCTTTGCTTGAGATCTTTACAAAATGCCATTCTGATCAGATCACCTTCTTGCTTAGTAACTCTCAAGGGCTCCTGATTACTTTTTGCTGATTATTTAAACTATTTTGAAATAATTGTAGATTGGCATGCAATTGCAAGAAATAGTAGGGAAGTCCTGGGTACCTTTAGAAGCCCATTTTCCCCCAACATAAATATCTTGAATCACTGTACCATGTTGCTTTTAAGATAAAGATAGAGATTACTATTCTAGTTTGGCACTGGAGTCAGAGAGATCTGGAGTCAAATGCTGGCTTCGTCGCTGACCAGGTGACTTTGGCAAGTTATTTTGCTTCTTTGAGTACAAAATGTATAGTAAAGGTACTCACCTCAAAAAGTTGCTTGAGGCTTAAAGAAATAATGCTTATGAAGTGCTTAAAACAGAGACTGACATTTTGATTGGCATTCAATAAATGGTAGAATGGCCTGGCATAATATGGCCCCTACCTACTTCTTCCTGCCCACAACCTCCCTTGCTCTCTCTCTGCTCTAACCACACTTCTTTCTGAATCTTCCTCTCGTCTTGCTCCTTCCCCACCCCAGGACCTTTGCTCATGCTCTCCCCTCTTTCCTGAATATTTTTTACCTCTGCACATTATTAACTCTGCTTTAGTCTTCAGTCCAAGCATCCCTCATCAGAGGAGCCTTTGTGACTGTACAAACCTAATTGCATTCCTTCCTTCACAGTGCTCACAATTTCCCTTTACAAGGACTTATTTCAGGATGCAAATATATAACAATATTTGTTTTTATTTGTTGTTCTTCTCCTCCACCACACTATGAGTACAGAAAAGTCAAGATAATGTTTGTTTTGCTCATCAAAGTATCCCCAGCACCAAGCAGAGGGTGTGGCATTGAGGACAAACAAATATATATTTCACAACTGAATCAATAAGCAAATGGCAGGGTTAGGTAGGGAGAGAATATGATGAGGATGATGGCGAGATTTTATTAGAAAATATTTATTAAATGTTTATTGTGTGCCATGCAGTACACTTAACACTTGGTATGAATTATCTCATTTAATTACTAACATTTAAAATAACCTCAGTCATTCTCTATCCAGCTTCATTTTTTTTTAGCTTAGCTTTTTATCACTGCCTGATATTATATGTTTATTTAGTATCTGATTTCCTCACTAATATACACTTCAAGAGCTCAGAAATTTAGTCTTTGCTCCCTTCTCTGTCTGTAGAACCTAGAATAGTGTCTAGTATACAGTAGGTGTTTAATGATTATCTATGACAACCAGAGCTGATTCCCACAGAGTCATCTGAGAGCTGGTGTAGACAAGCAGGCTCAGAGTTCTGCCTGAGGGATGTGGGGCTGGAGAATGTAAACACCACCAGTTGCTTGTTGAGGGCTGCAGGTGTGGTTTGCTCTCCAGCAGGTCTGGTTCGCTCTGGGAGGCTTCTAAGTCAGACAGAAATTCTCAGGCAAACTGTGGCATGTTTTTGCCAAGGGCAAGTAGTGGGGCACTAGCCAGTGCCTTTTTCAGATGCCATTCAGAATCTCACCTTCCAAAGGTTGCTGTATTTCTCCCAAGATGACATTTAAAAACCACATATTTATAGGCAAAATGTCATTCCTCCTCTCTCCCCCAGCTCTGCTGTTCTCCTCACCCACACCCACTTCCCCTCACTTTGGGGTCCTAACATACTTCAAGGTCTGGTTTAGATCCCTTCCTGGGTCCAGGCTGGAGGAAGCCCCAGAGAATACTGGTGCCCCTTCTGACTCAGTGAAGGGGTTCAGCTTCACTCTATGGGAAGGCATCCTTGTCAGGTCTACAGTCTGATCTCTGGGTGGCCCTATTCTACCCTCCCTAGTCTCACAGAATACATCCTAGTCCACAGGCAGGGCCTGGAAACCATCCACTCTCTCCTCTGCATTCTCCACAGTTCCTGATGTGACAGGGTTCCCTGCCTCCAACTGCATTCGTTTTTACAGCAGCCACCTCCGGCATATATTAAACCCACAGTCAATTTGAATCCCCAGCATTCTCCATCAAACACTTGCTTCCAAGTGAGAGGGAGACCCCCTGTCTGAAGCTGAAGGATTGCATCTGCAGAACCACAGGACAGAACAGGCTCTTGGTCCAGGATGAATTTCATCTGGATAAACACAGCCCATGGAGGAATCAGTTTTGTCTCTCCTCACCATGTGGTCGATGTTCAGCCCTAGAGTCATTCTCTTTCATGAAGAAGTGGAGTTGAACACATTTCCCTTATTTCTATCCTCCCTCCTTTTATTTCAAGGAAGGGCTCGGTGCCTACCTACTGTTATTACAGAACCCAGCTTGCTTTCTTAGCATCTAGGTCTGTGCAAACCTGAGCTTGTGTGGACGTATACCCTTTCTGACCCCCTTCCTATCCCACCAGCCCTTTTGAAGGAAAAGAATTTATACACACTCATCTTCGAATCCTTCACACTGTGCTAAGGCCTGGCTCACAATAGGTACACACATGTCAAATAAATGAATGGATGAATTCTCTGCATGGGACCCAAGACCATCTATGGTCATCTTCCTTCTTGCCTCTCATTCCATGTCGCACTTCACACACCCGTACTCCAGCCACATCAGATCCCTCACCTCTGCTTCTCATCACCCATCTCTGTTGTCTTTCCCTGAAATGCCCTTGCTCCTGCTTTCTCCTCCTCTTGAGACATCTTCCTGGGGGTGGAGAAACGGTAGCTGGCCTGCTTTTCCTCTCGATCAGTGTCTTCGCTGTTCATGCCTTCATTTGCTCAACTACAAAATGATCGGAGGTCTGATTCCCCAGAAATAGAGCCTGAAATGGGCATTCTGGTGCATAGAATTTAATTGAGGGAGTGCTCTCTGGAGAAATCTATAGGGGAAAGAGGGAGAAGGAACTCAGGAAAGATGTGGTTTCTGAAGAAGTCCACCCTCAGCCTGATCCCCGGGGGAGCTGGAGGGTGAGTTGCTCCATAGAGGTTATTGCCACCTAGAGGTTCCCACCAACCAAAGCCAGTATCTGCAGAAAGGGGCAGGTGGGAGAAGCCATACCCACAGAGCCAGAAGCTGGGTGTACCTGCCTGATAGAGGGCAGGGCGGGGCAGGGGGAGGGGGGAGCCTCAGTAGCATCTGCTAACAAACACTTGCCTTATAGAACTGTTGGGAGGATGAAATCAGCATATTTAAAATACTAAGAATAAGCCTGGCTGATGTGGCTCAGTTGGTTGGGCAACATCCTGTGCACCAAAAGGTTGCTGGTTCAATTCCCAGTCAGGGCACATGCCTGGGTTGTGGGCTCCATCTCCACGTGTAGGAGGCAGCTGATCAATGTTCCACTCTCACATCTATGTCTCTCTCTTCCTCTCTGTTCCTCTCTCTCTACAAATCAATAAAAAATCCTTTTAAAAAATACTAAGATTAGTCATCAACACTTAATAGCTCTTGTTCCTATTATTTGTACACTTGCTTCAAAACGAAGCTAAAATTCCACCCCTGAAGTCTTCCTCACTCACTGTCTAATTGTTCCTCCCCTGTGCTGCTTCAGCACTTGGTGTTTTTCCTTCTCATTTAAATTTTAAAACTGCACAAGTTAAGCATGGTAGCATTATTATTGTGTAAGAGTCTAACAGGGCCTGGAATATGTAGGGTAGACTGTTCTGCTCTCTGCCTGCATCCTCCCCTGAGGAAATCCCTGTTAAGTCTCCACTGGTTGCACTTTTGGTCTCAAGTGTGTCTGGCTGCCTTGTTTTGGAAGAGTGGGTTTTCCTGGCTGCATTGAGAGCCCCTTACTGGACGGCATCTTGTTCTTTCCTTTATCCCCTGCTCAGCTCAGAGTCATCCCAACTTTCTAGATCATTGGAGGGGGATGGGTGGAGTAGGTGTCAAATACACATTTCCAACCTCCTCTCTTTGGAGATTCCAACTCTGGAAACATGAGTCAGCCTCAGGAATCTCTTTACAGATTCTGCTAACATGTTCTCCAGGTATGAGGTAAAAGTACAGTTTAGGAACATTGTTTTCAAGGTGGCTTCCATCTGATGAACACCTTGCTCATTGATTTATTTCAATGTCTCCTCCTTTTTGCTTAGTAGGATCATCATTTTGAGTATATGATCATAATGACTTCGTGACTAAAATAGTAAAACATGGTCATTGTGGAGAATTGGAAAGTAAAGTCAGCTTTATTCCCATCCCATCAAAAATACTTTTGAGGGACTTTGACAGGCCCTGAGCTGACACCATCATGCCCAGTTTTGTTGTTGGCCATTTTGGACCCCTGCCCCTCTAACAGGCCAGCAGGGACCCATGCTTCTTTCTCTTCTTATGAACTCAGAGATGACATGCTCACTAGCTAGCCAAACTCCAGTCACTTCCTCATATCTTCTTTCTCTTCCCCCAGAGGAAAGAGGCTGTTTCCCTCATAATTTGCTGCCAGTTACATCTTTTAAGAAGTCTTCAAGTTCACGAGTGTTGTCAGGGCCCTGTTTTTAGCGGAGTGGGACTTCTCCCGGGTGTCCAGGTGTTCCAGCTCCCTCACTCCCAGATGTGCTTCTGAATGATCAGTGTGACCACCTGTGTCCTCACTTCACACCCCATCACCTCATATAAACTCAGCCACTTCTGAGTAATTCCTCCCCCTCCCCTGCCCATTATCAGATGAGGAAACTGGGGCTCATGGTGGAGAGGCAGCTTGTCTAACTTCCCACGTGTAGCAGTATGCCTTCCACTCTGGTTCTGATCCCAATGCCTCAGCTGATTCCACCCTCTCCCCCCCGCCCCACCACTCCTGTCAGCTACACTGAAGTACTGCTTCCACTTCATTCCCATGACCCTTTGTGCCTCTGAGGTGGCCATGACCACATTCTGCCAGAGAGAGAAGGGGGAGTGTGTGTCTGTGTGTAAATAGATAACATTGATCTTTCTCCTTCTAACCCAGAGGTCAAAAGCTGCCAACCTGCTGGCCAGCGATCTACCACAGCTATATTGTTTGGTCCTCTTAGAGCTCTAAATTTTTAAAAATTAGTTGATAACATTTGAAGATCAAGAGTATTCACATAAAATTTCAGATGTCAGTTTTCTCTTGAAAAAGAAAGAAAAAGAAAGAAAGAAAGAAAGAAAGAAAGAAAAAAAAAGAAAGAGGAAGAAAGAGGAAGAAAGAAAGAAAGAAAGAAAGAGGAAGAAAGAGAAAGAAAGAAAGAAAGAAAGAAAGAAAGAGAAAGGAAGAAAGAAAAAGAAAGAAAGAAAGAAAGAAAGAAAGAAAGAAAGAAAGAAAGAAAGAAAGAAAGAAAGAAAACTGGCAAGCTAGGCTCTTATCCCTTCTTGGCCACATTCAAGTGGACCTAAGTAATGGCTATAACAGGGTCAGTGTCACAGTGCCCACCACTCCTTATCACCTCCCCAAACCGAGCCAGTGTCAGCTGCTATTTGTCACCTCACATACATTATTGCTTTTTCTTATTGGTAGATTCCAGGGAAGAAAGCCATCAGTTAGACCAGCCCACCTCAGTATTGCCAAATCCTTATAGGCATTTGAGTTTGCAGTCCTTACCACATCATCCTTACAAGTCCTAGAACCTTAGCACACAGTAGGTGCTCAAGAACAACTAGAGCTACCATTTGTTGAGTGTTTATCCTCAAGGAGGCTATGGAATTTTCCCCCCTTTTAACAGATGAACTGATAGGCTCAGAGAGATCAAGGGCATGTCTAAGGTCACATAGCTGATGAGTTTTGTCACTGGGACTTTTGTGTGTCATTCACTTTTGCACTGAGTTGTCTCATGTTTTACAACTTTTCACACACATTCCTTTTGCCTTTTCAACTTGCCTGCTGGTTTCTGAAGGTTTCATAAAAGAGATAGTAACTAAAGCTAAGTCTTGGCACCATGACTGGGCAGAGACTGGTTGAGAGAGGGAGAAGGCATTTTCATCCAAGGATCAGATGAGAGACAAACACAGTAGAGTGCTAAATGTGTACCCAAAGGGGCACTGTAAACTAAGGTGGGAAAGCGGCCAGAGCATGAAAGGTCTTGAATAGCAGCCTGAAACTATAGTACTTCTGAGGGCAGTAGGGAGCTATGAAAGGTTTTAGAGCAGGAGGGGACATGATCTGTTTCTGGCTTCATGAAGGCTAGTGTGGCAGTAGGATGCGGTAGAGAGGATGACACTGTGAGAATCCAGAAGAGAGGTGTTAGGTGCCTGGAGAAGAGCCCTTCAACAGAGGGCAGACAGCAGATTCCAGAGGACTGTGAGCCAGAGGGGACATCAGTAAGGACTTGGTGATGGGAGTGCCTGGAGCTGGCCATCTGGAAGCACTGCAGTGTCATTAGCTGGGATGGGGGAGGTGGAAAGAAATGTGGGTTGGTGGGGCATCCATGGAGAGATGTCCTCTGGGCACCTCAGAGAGAGGACAGGGCCACAGCAGGAGTTGCAGAGCCACCTGCCAAGCCAGGTGTGGAGCAGTGAGAATGGAGTGCTCTGAGCCAAGAAGAGCCTGGAGATACTTCCTCTCACACCCGTTGGATTTCCTTCTGATCACTGACCTTCAGGCTCCCTTCTGTTTTCTAAGCATAAGCCCCCAAGAGTGAATATCCTCTGCCCCTTCCCAGGGCTGCAGAGCACAGGCCATGATGACTTTTGGCTTCATGAATAGTGGCAAGATCCCAGCCATTTCCAGGAAGCAGGTGATCCAGACACCCAGAGCCCAGCATTTCCTCAGGCTCCTCATTCACCAAACCAAGGCCTGGGGAGGGGGATTCCCATGGTCAGCCCTTCCTTGCCCCCCACCCCCCCACCCCCATGGAGGCCCATCTTCTCTTCCTGCCAGCAGAGCAGTGCATTTGGCTTTTTATAAAGCCAATAAATAAATAAAGCAAGCATGATTAATTGATAGCATGGAGCAGACCAAGGCGCTGGGAGTCAGGTGGCCAGGCTTCCTGGTGGAGCAAGGCTTTTCAGCGACCTGGGGCCTGTGCCAAGGAGGGGAAACCTGCTTTGGGGAGGTGCTTACAGTGTGTGCCTGGGTTTTTTGCTTTTCTTCTCAGGCTGGGGCTCTGTCCTGGTCTCCTCCAGGCCCTAGGCCATAAGCCAGGTTAGAGGCCAGAAGCCAGGGACCAACAGGTACCCCTGCCCTACCCCCATCCTTTCTAGAGTCAGTCCACCAAAACTATGTCTTCTCATATGCCGGCTCCACACCTCAATTCACCCCACACTGTGTGACCTTAGCCACACAGGTTCCAGTTGTACTGGGGAGCCTGGATGGGGCTGGGGCACCCTAAAACCAGGGGAAAGGGTTGGGAAAGGTGTCTCCAAGGGCCAGGCTGATGGTGGGGGTGGAGTGGGGTAAGAGGCAGGTTCCCATCGAGGTTCCTGGAGAAGACACCCAGAAGAGGCCAGAGACCCCTCTGCCGGCTGCCCCACGTGTGCGCTTAGTGGAGGGAGCCCGCTGGACAACGCGCTCAGGTCCTGTAGGGCGCTCTCCATGCAGAGTTTGGGGAGGGCAAAGGGGTAGTGCGCAGGGAGGAGGGAGCAGGGAGGAGGGAGCGGGGAGGGGAGGGAGGCGGGCGGAGCGCAGTGCAGCGGCGGCAGAGGCGGCGGCGGAGGGAGGAAGGCAGGCGGGCGGCTGAGGGGCCGCGGCGAGGCAAGCGCGGGCAGCCGCGGCAGAGGATCGCAGCCGCAGCGGGGCCGGGCCGGGCCGGGCGCGCACCAGTGGCGGCGGCAGCGGCAGCATCTCGCTCGCGGAGCCGGCGCAGGTGAGGCAGGGGCGTCGGGTCCGGACTCTGGGCCTCTTCCCCTCTCCCCTGGCTTCCTTTCCATAGGTACTCAGCCCCGGGAATCCCTGCGGGCCAGAGCCCCAGCCGGTGCACGTCCTGGGTCCCCTTGCCCCGCGCAGGCAGGCGCCTTGTCAGCAGTGACCTTGAGCGGGCACCAGGCGGCGAGTGACGCGGGCCGGGGTGGGCGCCTGCGGACCCGGCGCCGGTGGACGCCGGGAGGGGACGCTCAGCGCGCCTTCAGCGCGCAAACTTTCCGGCTGCGGCTGCGAGCAGCCCTGGAATTGGGGGGCATCCAGGGTGCTAGAATCCTCCTAATTTTCTCCTTCCCAGTTGGCTTGACTTCTCTGCCTGGTCTCTCCCCGGTATTACCCGCCTCCCCCCTTTATCCAGGCCCCGATTCCTGCAGGTCAGGAACATGACTAGAGCTGTGGACTGTGACCCTGGGCTGGGGGCTTCTGTCTCCAAAGGTGGCTTCTCCCCTGAGTCCAAGTGTGCACTGGTGTACCCTCCCCTCCACCAGGTGCTCTCCGCATCTCCAGCTTTGCCTTTTCCTTAAGCCCTTCACCCTGCCCATAGCTCCTCTCTAATCACAGTGGGGGTGGGGAAGGGTTGCTCTTGGAGGAGTCCCTCACCTAGTGACACATAGCTCTGAAGCCCCACACTGCCTTGGGCTCTCAGATCCGCAGCTTAAATTTTCAGCTCTGCTTTAAAGGCTCCTTCAGAAAGTGGGCTCAGGCTGGTATCCCGCCCCAGACCCCCATGATGGATTGATATGTTCCTGGACATCTGGACTCACCCAGCCAGGGCTTGGTCACCCTGAAGCCTCCTATGGTCTCAGGAGGAAGGGATGTCCTGGCCTTGGGGTGTGCCCTGGCCTCCTAGAACACTATTAGCCTTGGAAAAGGGAAATGAGGTTCAGAGAGACTTAGCCAGACTCAAGGTCACACAGCCAGCCTGAGCGGAGCAGAACTGGGCTTTCTCATTGTAATGGGTTGGGAGTGATGGAGAAGACGTCTGTTTGGTTCCTACACCTGGGGGATATGGCTCTGAGGACACTCTGTCTCTTACTATCTCTGTGACCTCTGAGAAGTCATTTCCCCTCCCTGACTCACTTTATCCATGTGTAAAATGAGGGTAGCTACCTCATAGAGTTGGTCTGATAGCTGAGTTAATGTTCTTTAAGTTCTTACCATTCATGCCTAGTGCATGGTCTGCGTCCAAAAATTTTTGGCTACAACATGTGAATTTCCTTTCTGAGCCTGGAAGGGAAAAAAAATCTTTCCCATCCTTTTCCTTCTGCTTCTGGCTCCTAGATTTATTGGGTTCACCCCTGTGGCTCTGTGGGCTGTTGGGAGCAGGCAGTGCCTGTTGGAACCCTGAGCACCTGTGCTCTACTAGTACATGGAATGTTGGGTGGAGGCAAGGGTTCCAGCACACTCAAGAGCCTGCTGGCCCACTGGTCAGGCTAACTTAAGCTGTGGCTTCCTGCTGCTTCCATGGGGAGACCTAATTTCTATCTGGGAAATGAAGACAAGGCTCTGCTGCGGCTCCAGGAAAAGACCCCCTCTCCATGCAGTACCATGGGAGGAGCATCATTCTCACCTCATCCATCTGACCCACTCTTCTCCTACCTCTGTGAGATGTCATTTCTTCCCCCAGAGGCACTATTGACAGCAGAGGAGATGGTGTGGGTTGGGGGAGGGGGGTCTCATTCATTCATTCATTCATTCATTCACTCACTCACCAAACCTTGATTTATGCCTTCTCTGAGTCAAGAGGTGCTTAGAAATACAGACAGATTGGCCATATCTGGCAGTTATGACATATCTACCAGGTGCCAGACCTTTGCTAGGTACCAGAGACACATTCATTCATGTGATAAATTTTTATTAAGTACTTAATATGTGCTAAGCACAGTTTGATGTGCCAGGGACATGGGTAAATAAAACAGACCTCCTCCCAACTGCTTAGGATGACCATATAATTTGTCATCCAAACTGAGACACTTTCAAGAACGAGAAAGGACATTATTAATAACTAGAGGCCCCGTGCACGGATCTGTGCACTGGTGGGGTCCCTCAGCCTGGCCTGCTCTTTCTCACAATCCGGGACCCCTTCAGGGTTGTGGGACTGCTAGTTTCAGCCGGATCCCGCAAATGGCCTGTGGGAATTGACCGAAACCCGCAGTCTGACATCCCCTGAGGGCTGTAGCAGTTTGCGAAGCGGCAGGTGGCCAGGGAGGAGCCCAAGCTGGGTTTGGGCACCGCCCTGCTCCTGCTCATCCTGTGTGCTGCGACTGCCATTGCTGCCACTCAGTAGCACTGCCTCAGAGGTGGGAGACGCTCCCATTGCCACAGCTGCACTTGCCAATCATGAGCCTGGCTTCTGGCTGAGCAGTGCTCCTGCTTTGGGAACACACTGACCACCAGGAGGCAGCTCCTGCGTTGAGCATCTCCCTCCTGGTGGTCCGTGTGCAACATAGCGACTGGTCAACTGATCGAGCAATTGACTGGTCATAATGGTTGCTTAGGCTTTTATTATACAGTTAACACCAGGACCATTCAACTAAAGTGGGATATGTGGCTATCCTGTGACCTTATGTGTCCACACCAGTGTCCGGGGAGAACTGTTAATATTTTGAGCTTGTTTTTTTGCCAGGCTCTGTGCTAAGCCCTTTAGGGTTATCATCTGATTGAATCCTCACAGTCTTGTGAAGTGGTTTACCATCTGTGTGCATCTGGTTACTAGTGGAGCCCCTTCTGCAACTTAACTCCTGGGCTGCACTGCCTTACCAGAGATAGGGTCCAAGGCTACTCTCTTTCTCTCTCAAAGAGGCACATAGACAACTGTTAAGCAGGAATACAAATGCTGTCATAGATGTGCCATGGGGTGCAGATGGAGGGACAGATTCTGCCTGGATGAATCAGAGGCAGCTTCCTAGAGGGGGGACCTTTGATCTGGACCTTGAGACATGAGTTAGGATTTTGACAGACTGTGCAGATTAAAGGGAGAGCGTTCCAGGCCCAGGTTGCTAAGGTCTGAAGGTGTGGGGTATGTGCACTGTTTGGGGATACCAACTCAAAATAGATCTGGATCCACTTGTGACCAGACATGAGTTATGTCTGAAATAGTAGGAGACAGTGGATATTCAGTCCAGAAGTAGTGTGCTATGGCATTCGATGAGCTCGGCATTTCAGAAGGATGCTCTAAAGATGGGCTATTCTGTGGGCCGGGAGCAGAGAGAATTTGTTGTACTAGATTTCCCTTTGACAAGATTTTCTAGTGTGTGATCTATACCAGAGATTGCCTGCAAGGTCAGGGAAATAATTTTGTTATATAGAGTCACTGCAGAAGAATTTTGCCAGCATCTGTAGCAGCAAGAAGGTTTCACCCAGCGAAGTGATTGCCAACAAGAGAAATATTAACCTACTTAAGGGATAGGGTTTTTAGTAGCACCATTTGCAAATAAAGAATATGCTTATACATTAAATCTTTTCTCTGTTAAATCACATTAAAAAAGCTCTAACTTCCTTTCCTTCTCTCCTCTCTATGTCATCACTGTCACCATATAAACCTGGGAATAATAAAACTATATTTTTTAGTAATGTCTCATTTCTCAACTTTTCATTAATTCAGATTGGTCTCCTTTCCTCCCTCTCCAATGCAGTGGAACTATCAAGTCTTTATGGCATCTAAAAATTTGGACCCATTAATAGAGAGCCAAAAAAGGGGGTCAATTATTGGGGTCTGGGGATTGGAAAATCAGACTAGAAAGGTCTGAGAAGTGGAAGAAAACCTGATGGATGATGGGAAGGAGGAAGGAGTGTGTGGCTTGTGCAGTCAGTCACACAGGGGCCTGTGTTGAGAAGGGCCACGTGATTTAATGCTCTGTGGTTGCAATATTCAAATGCTTAATAATTTTTCGCCAGGGGCCGGGGGGGGGGGCACATTTTCATTCTGTACTGGGTCTCACAAATTATGTAGCCAATCCTGGGAGGGAGGAAAAGATAGAGGTAGGAAGTGGTAGAGGAGGAGGGACACCACACAATGGGAAAGAGGGAGCAAATGGGAGGAAGCACTGGGGTTGGTCACAAGGCACAGGAAGCAGGGGAAAACATGGGCAGGAGCCTTTATTTTAGTTTCTTCAGAAAGGATTGGGAAAGGTGGGTTTACAGGTTTACCATTGCTTGGTTTGAATAACTTCAGTGGCTCTGGGACATAGGGGCTGTCCCTAGTTGTCTGGTACCTGGCACTGGGGTAATTAAGGCAGGAGAATAATGAATGGCCCGGAGTGCAAGAGCCCCATAAAGGAAGTAGTGAGGAGGAGTATGGAAGTATGCTGTCTCTGCCCCTTCCCACCTGTCCTCACTCCAGCAAGTCATAGAACTTTAAAGTTAAGGTACTCCTTCTCTTCAGGAGTAAGTGGGCCAACTCCGTGATTTCACAGAAAAGGGGAAAGATTGGCCCAGACAGGGAAAGCAACTTCTCCAAGGTTACACAGCATTTTAAGGGAGCTGAGCTAGAATTTGTTCAAACCACTACTTGGTTAGTATTTACTTTTTCTAGAACAGAGTTATAACTAAGCCAGATCCGTCAGACTGAACCAGTTAGGTTCTGAATTCCTGTTTCATTTAATGTCATCCCCAGTGAGTCTGGAACATAGTAGATGATCAATACACAATTGTATAAGTTTCCAAGGGCTGCTGTAACAAATTATCACAAATTGAGGAGCTTACAACAACAGAAACTTATTCTCTCACAGTTCTGGAATCTAGTAATCCTAAATCAAGGTGTCAGAAGGTCCACACTCTCACCAAAATCTGCAGGGAAGAATCCTTTTTCCCTCTTCCTAACTTCTGATGGCTGCCAGCAACCTTTGCTGCTCCTTAGCTTGTAGCTACATTACTCCCATTTCTGCCTCTGTCTTCTTTGTATGTGTGTCTCTATTTACAAATTTCTCTCTCCTTATAAGGACACCAGTCATATTGAAATAGGGCCCACCCTATTAAGTATGACCTCATCCTGATTACATCTGCAAAGACCCTATTTCCAAATAAGGTCAAATTCACAGGTACTCCCACATGTCTTTTGGAGATGACACAATTCAATGTACAACAACAGTGAACCAAAGAGTAAGTGAATGTTTATGATTTCAGATAAGAATGAGTTCCCTTCCCCAAAGTTAATACCATTTCTGAAGACTCAAGAGTCCTTTAGAAGGTGAAAACAAAAGCAGTAACAATGATTCAATCCACATGTAGAGAGAAAATAGTCCAAGTGTACACAACAGCATCTCCCCCCATGCACCAGCTTGCTTGGCTTATAAGGCTGGCACCATCATTTTCTGATTGTGTCTGTGTGATCTTGGATAGGTGGTGTAAGCTCTCTCTGTTTCCTCATATGTATCACAAGAGACTAACAGTTTCTACCACATGGGAACTTTTGTTGTGAGGAATGACAAAAAATTAAGTCAAGTTCTTCGAACAGTGCCTGGCACACAGGAGGCACTTTCTTTTTTTTTTATTTTTCTTTAAATATTTTATTGATTTTTTACAGAGAGGAAGGGAGAGGGATAGAGAGTTAGAAACATCGATGAGAGAGAAACATCAATCAGCTGCCTTCTCCACACCCCCAACTGGGGATGTGCCCGCAACCAAGGTACATGCCCTTGACTGGAATCAAACCTGGGACCTTTCAGATCGCAGGCCGATGCTCTATCCACTGAGCCAAACCGGTTAGGGCAGGAGGCACTTTCTAGATGTCAGCATTCATTGCTACCATCATCATCATCTTGTAACTTACAGAGCACTTTTCACATATCTTTGTATCTTTCTGTCTCTCCAGCAAGCCTATGATGTAGTTCAATAAATATCAGTTTCCACTCTAGCCAGTTTGTCTCAGTGGATACAGCATTGGCCCTCAGATTGAATGGTACCAGGTTCAGTTCCGGTCAAGGGCATGTACCCTGTTTGCAGACTTGATCCCGGGCCCTGGTCAGAATGTGTGAGGGAGGCAACCATGTGTCTCTTACATTGGTGTTTCTCTCTGTGTGTCTCTCCTCCTCCCTTCCACTCTCTCTAAAAATCAATGGAAAAATATCCTCGATAGAGGATTAATGTAAATAAATAAATAAATATCAGTTCCCAGCCCTCTGATGTGAAGACATTGCTATCAGATATTTTCTGCTTTCATGGGGCTGAGAGGTTGGGGAGCAGTGACGCATCAGGCCATGGTAGGGATGGGTGTGAGGGGAGGTAGACAGTACCCAAAAACGGGAAATAGCTTCAGCACCTGTTGCCCAGTTGTCACTGTGCTTCCTGGAAGACGGGACTGATTAGGTCTTTTGTAACCTTGCATCCTTAGGCCCTAGCATGTAGTAGTCGGTTGATAATGTGTGATGGATTTCTTATAAAACACAAATAGTCACTTCCTCCACCCCAATAACAATAACAAGACCCTAGGATGTGGCTATCTTGCCTAAGTAGTGATTTCTGTTCACCAAAACTCACAGGTGAGCTGTCAACATATGATCAACTTGGGAAAAAATCTGCTTTTGATGTTATTTGAGGGAACAAACTATTGAGGTGAACCTCCAAGAGTCATATTATAGAACTGAGTAAGTTCTGAGGGGCAGAGGTGTATAGAGGGTCCAACATGTAGGTGGGATATAAGAGGTACTGCATGTAGTGAATGGGCATTGGAGAGAGATGCCACATTGAACAGAATTTCCCAAATGTTGCCATCAGGGGTAGATAAGAACATGAGGCTAGGAAAGTTCTCTCTTAGCAAATCAGTGCAAAGGACAGCCAGTTGAAAACTGAACATTTTTATTGTTCAGTAATATAATGATGTTTAAGAGTGTGTAGGAACACATTCTGGACAGACTTCTTACTAGTTGTGTGACTTTGGGCAAGCTTTTCTGTGCCTCCATTTCCTCAGCAGTAAAAGAAGGAAAATAAAAGTAATGCATAGGATTATTTTAAGGATTAAGATTTGTGAAGTGTTTAGCAAGAGCCTGGATCATAAATGTCATCTCCCTCCCTTGCCCTCTTCTTCGTCCTCCCACTTCTCCTTCTTTTTAATATGCTGATTTGGTTGGTCATTAGTGATTTAAAAATACTCCCAGTTCCTTACTCTTTAGGCACATGATAAATTGAACTTTCTTACCTCTTTTGACATTAGTTGTAGCCATGTGTCTTCCTTGGCAGTGAACTTTGAGAAGTAATATGTGTTACTTCTGAGTGGAAGCTCCAATAATCAGCATGCTGTTTACCTCTTTTCCCTTTTCCTCCCTTGGCAATCGAGGCAATGGAGCCTCATTCAGTCTGATTCCTAAGTGAGAGTGATACAGAACAGAACCTCCAGCCAATCCATGATGGACATGTAGCATCACTGGGCAGTAAGCCTTTGCTTTAAGCCACTGGCAGTTTGGGCTTATTCATTATTGCAGCATAACTTGGCCCATCTTGACTGATACAGATAGGGAGTGAGTTGAAATAATCACAATTTGTTTAGAGATATCCATGAGTCTTTTAATTCCTTCAAGTGTGATGCCAAAAAGTTTAGCGTTTGAAGGTGTTATGGCCAAAAAATGAATAAGAACCACTGTCCTATGAGTTTAAGGCCAGTCTCCCTAGCATGACATATATGGACCTTTCCAATTTCACCCTGACCTGATCTACTTTTGTCTCCACATGTTCTCTGAGCTCTTCCTGACAAATCCACAGCATCCTTGAAATGGGCCACGTGTTTGCACATCTCCAGGCCTTTACTCATGTCCTGTCTAGAATGGGGCATCCTGTCACCCAATGAATGGCTACGGTGGAGTGGAACAAGTGCATGGGGGGAAAGGGAAGCACTGGGCTTGATCTGTGAGGCACAGAAGGCATAATTAGGACTGAGAATGAGATTCCTGTTCAAGGTGAGTTTCCTAGCCATTAGAGCTTGGCCTGGCAGAGGTGGGGCGTCATCAAGGGGGTTCCTGGTTAGCGGAATTAGTGCAAACTCTTCAATCCTGTCACACGTGACTTTAGGTGAGATTGGCCAAAGAAGGTGAATCTTAGCTGCAATTCTGTATCCATTTTTACCTTTTCAAAATAAAAATAACTTTTACCCCCTGATTATAGACATGCTACAAAATGATTATGGAAAATTCAAACAGTATTGAAAAGTACAAAGAAAGGAAAACTCAAATAAATGCCACAAAATAGCCAACCTCCAAAAACATTTTATCAAATGTCCTTCCAGACTTTTCTCTAAGATTGATAGGAAATAGAAAGATGGTTGTTTTTTTTTATCTTTCTCACTCAGTAGTAGAGTATGGACATCTTAAATATCAATAAATATACCTCTAATTCATCTTTTATAAGTAGCTCTGCCATAATTGATTTAATGGATCCCTTCCTGATGGACACTTAGGTTGTGTTCATAATTTTGCTATTATAGACAACACTGTAGAAAACATTCTCATATGTGGACCCCTGGGCATGTGTCCAGGCATTTTCTGAGGATGAATTCCTAGAAGTGGAGTTGCTGAATCAGGCAAAACTGTTTGGAATGAAAGAAGAGAAGAAAGCTGTGGTATGATTAGGTAGAGAAATCATTTCTGGCTTAAGGGCAACCTGAAAAGGGTCTGAAGGAAGAGGGAGATGAGTGGGAGATTGCAGCTGGGCTGGAAGGTTGGAGGAAGTGAAAGAAGGGGAGAGGATGTGGAGGGAGCTGGTTTAGAGGACCTCAGTTCCCAGTTTGAAATGATCCATTCCCCAGACAAAGGCAAAATGCATATGGCAGTTATGATTTATGTAGATCCAGACAATTATAAGCACTTGGTGTGCTCATTTCTATTCGAGCTTCGTCACCACCTTGCAAGAAAGATCTCTGTTCTCATTTTCAGAGGAGCAAAGTGAAGCCTGGAAAGGATGTGGTGAAATGAGCAGATAGATGTCCTCATTTTATAGCATGTAGGCTTCTTCACAGCCCTACACCTTTCCTTTGCACACACCATAGGCTAGCTCATGCCTCCAGTTTTTGCAGATGCCATTTCATCTGAAAGGCCAACACTTCCTCACTCTTGGGAAGGAAGACTGGTCATATGTGACTTCTTTGTGAAACTTTTCTTTATGACCCCTCAATCCACCCCTCACACCCCTAAAAGCAAGACAGAGTGGGACAGGGCTCAGAAAGCAGACCATCACCAGAGCATTAATTATTGTGTACTAACTGTTGAACTAGGGAGTCCACTTTTGGCTTCAGTGAATTGGATTCCCTGACTCAACTGAAAAACAAATAAGACCCCTTCTTATTGCATGTAACCAAAACTTTGCAGGTGGGTAATTCAACAGCTCATCCATGCCATTGAAACCCACAGTCTTTCTGTTCTTCTCTGCCATTAGAAGCCAGAAGTTCCTACATCCCAAGCATCCCCTGCAGATATCACAGTGCCCAGAGGGCAAAAGGCATCTCTGTGTCTCTTTTATCAGGGAAGATGTCCCAGCCAACTTCCCCTGTGTCTCATTGGCTGGAGTTGGGGCACATGGCCATCCATGCCGAAACCAATCACAGCTTAAAATGACCAAGACTGCCTGACCACCATGACTCAGTGAACCAGGAGGTGACTGTTCGATTCCCAGTTGGGAAACATGCCTGGGTTTCAGGTGTGGGGTGTGCAGGAGACAGGCAATCAGTGATTCTCTCTCATCAGTGATGTTCCTCTCTCTCTCTCCCTCCTTTCCTCCCTCCCTCCCTCCCCCTTCCTCTCTGAAATCAATAAAAATATATTTAAAATATTTTTTTAAAAAAGAGAACCAGGACTTATCTCTGAGTCAGTTGGGGATACAGTCAGGACTCTCCAAGCCAAAAAGGAGGAGAGAATGGCCACTGGAGGGGCAGCTTCCAGAGCCCATCCAACCATGTGCTCACTCTCCTGGCTCCCCTGCTAGGTTGGGTGATATGAGAGAACAGGGGGTTGGAGCTTATTTCTCTCCCTGTCCTTTGCAGGTAAGCACACAGTTTTTCACATGTAGATATTGAGGAAACTATTGGTTGAAAGAAATTAATCAGTAGGTGCTTCAAGAAACTCCATCAGACCTTGAGATTTAAGGATTCTCTGGGTACCAGCAATGCCAATGCTCTGTTAATTTGATGGGTGATTTTGGTATTTTGAAGAGTATATAGGAATGGCTTACATTGTCCTCATAGTTGTGGGAAAAATACTAGAACTTTAAAAAGATGTAGAATAGGTGCCCAGAAAAGCAGAACAAGGTGTATTAGGGACTAGATACCACGAAGGGCAGGGGTAGGTGGTGGAGAAAAGCACTTGTGTACTCCTCAGAGAGTGGACATAAGTGTGATGGATTTGAGGCAGTAAAGGCATCTACTAGGCCTAAAGAGGATTCATTCCTGAGAACCTACTCTGTGCTGGGCATCGTACTTGTACCTATTTTGTCTCACCCTTCTTGTGTCTCTATGTAAATGGGGAAGCTGAGGCTCAGAGGATAAGGTTGCTTGTCCAATATCACTGAGCCAAGAAGTGATGGAATTTGGCTGAAAAAGCAGATCTGTTCTGAAAAGCTGGCTCCCTTCTGCAAAGGGGAAGTGATGGCCATAAGGGGCCCACCTAAGTCCAATGGGAAATGGGAAGGGGAGCCTGGAAACTGACAGGAGGGTCTAGAAAAGGCTTGGTGCAGTGGAAATACAAGAGAAAAATCCCAGTGGAAGAGGTGTTTATACCAAAATTCAGGGTGGGCTTGAGGAGCCACTGTCTTTGGTATTGAACTTGACTTCAAATCCCTGATCTACCAATTAATAGCTATGATCTTGGGCAGGACACTTCCCTTTTCTATACCTCAGTTTCTTCCATTATAAAATTATGATGATAGTTAACTGCGTGCCCAGTGACTGACATATAATAAGAATTTAATAAATGGAGTGATTATAATTATCGTTACTGTTGTTGCTGTTCTTTTAGAACTTGGTGGGTAACCAGATCTAGAGGTGACTGGCTCTCAGTTATGTCGGTCACCATATGTATTGGACCTTGGCTTCATCCCTCCCAGCCTGACTCTCTAAGCCTCACCTGTAAACTGAGGGAGTTGGGCCCGTTGACTTCTAGCATCCTCCCTGGTTCCAAACCCTGCACTTGTGTGAGGTGGAAGGGGGAGGCTGTAAAGACAAAAGGAATCAGAATAGAGTGAGGGGGATGCCTTTATTCTGGGGAAGCAAAGCAAGGGAAGGGCAGAGAATGGAAGGAAGAACAAGGGGAGCCAGAGGAGGCTGAGCAGCCAGAGAGGACCAGGCAGGTGTGCAAGCCCCAGGCTGGGCAATTTGGAGGCGGGCACAGAAGTGAACAGCTAAAACTAAATGAGGCAGAAGCACGTTGAGAACAGCTGCCTCTAAAATCTGCCCTGGTTGTGGGAGAACCAGAGGGAGAGGAATCAATCACAGCTCTTCCTGATGCTTAATATCTGGGGTGTGGGGGGCAGGGCTTTGAAGCATGTGTGTTCAAAGACTGAAATTGAATTTCTCCAAAGTTTGCAGGAACACTGCAATTATGCCTGAGAACATGGCTATGAAATCCCCTTGAAATCTATTTTTGGGCACAAGGTTTTATAACCAGAGTCAGAAATTGAGTGGAAGTGTGTGGGAGGCTGACCCTGGACAGTTTCCATGTTTGAGAGGAGGGGAAAGAATATTTTTAACTGCAAACACCATGTCTCATAGGGTAAGACTGGGGAGGAGGCAGCCTCACCACTTTGGGTTTCTTACCCACTGCCATGTTAAGACAGGAACTATCTTTGACAGAAGTTATTAAAGTCTCTTACTCAGAGTGGGTGGCTGGAGGCTTGCGATTGAGCGATGGAACTTGTCTGGGACTTTTGCGTTTAGGAATATAGATATCTGAAACTTAATTTTCTAGAGACTCCTGCACTTGTGTACTTGTTATAGGACCCAGGGTACTTTGTCTGGCCAGAGACTTTGCTCTTACACTACTATATAAGTTAGCTACTGCTATGTAACAAACTGACCAAAACTTGATGCCTTAAAGCAGTAAGTTTGTATTATTGCTGAAAAACCTATAGGACAGCTGGATGGTTTTTCTGGTCCTGACTGGGTTTCCTCACATGTCTGTGCTTAGCTGTTGGTCAGGCAGGTAGCTCTGCTGATCTTGCTGGGCTCTCTCACATATTTGGGGGTTGGCTGGCTCTGATTAGCCTAGGATGATTCAATTGGGATGGCTCATCTCCATTCCAGGCTCACCTGAGCTTGTTCACATGGCAGTGGCAATGGCAGGGCTGTGTGAGCCAGGGACAGAAATACGCAAGGACTCTAGAGACCCAGGTGTAGAATTGGCACAGTGTCACTTTCAATGCATGCTGTTCGCCAAAGCAAGTTAAGAAGTCACCTCAAATTCAAGGATGAGGAAATATGATGATACCTCTTAATGGCAAAGTCAACTGGAAAAGGCTTGGATCTAGGCAGGCTTTTATCTAGGACCATTGATGCCTTCAATCTGCACAACCGCCAGCTTCAGTGTTGGCCTCCAGGGCTGTCACTGCCACAGTGGGTGGCCATCCCTCCTAAAAGTCCTCCTTAAGCCCAGGATTCCCTTTTTGAGCAAAGAGTTTTTCATAAGAGTCTTATTTGTGGAACCAGGAAAATGTATGCCCCCAAACAATGAGAGATTTTCACTCATGAGACTGACAGAAAATAAAAAGTGTGATCCTCTCAAGAATTGGTGAGAACGTGGGGAATGTATGTACTGTATACACTGCTGGTCAGCGTTTCCATGCCATGGCCCATTCTGCAGCATCTGTTAGAATTGAGAATACATGTAAGGATTTAAATGTGGAATACTACTCAACAATAAAAGGGAATGAACTGTTGATGTAAGCAACCACCTGGATGAACCTCAAGGAGTGAAAAAGGCCAATTCCCACTGCTTATGTACTGCATGATTCCATTTAGGTAACATTAGTGAAATGACATAATTACAGAGATGGAGAACAGGTGAGTGGTTGTCAGGGGTTAGGGATGGGGAGAGGGGCATGCAGCCATAAAGGGGGAGTAGGAGGAGGTCTTGTGGTGATGATACAGTTGAATATTTTGGTGGTGGTTGTGTGTGCACAAAGATACACATATGATAAAATTGCCTAGAATTACACATAGGCTTACAAGTGGCTATACAACTGGTATAATCTGAATAAACTCTGTGGATTGTACCAATGTCCTTTTCTTGGTTTTGATATTGTATTCTATTCATGCAAGATCTTGATTTTGGGAGAGGCTGCTGGAAGCGTGTGTAGGTCTTCACCATACATTTTCTTGACACCTCCTGCAAATCTACAGTTATTTCCAAATAAAATGTTAAATGTAACTACACAGGTTCTCTGGCCTGGCAAGCCCATGCTATTGTTAGTATCCATCACAGAGACATGATCCTGTGCCCTGGGAGGCTTATGCAGATGGTCACTGGACACTGCTTAATACTGAAGTGTTGAAAACCATTGGAAATAACCCAAATGTATTCTTTCACCTAATAACCATTTATTAAGCTCCTACTATGTGTCAGGCACTATGCCAGGCTCTGGGGATATAGCCATGAACAAAATAGTCCAAGTCCCTGCCCATGTGGGGTTCATGTTTTAGTGATTGTCCTACAATAGGAGATTAAATAAACCACCGAGTAGCTGCACTGAGGAATTCCACGGTTCTATCTCCAGAACATATTACTGTGAGGAAAGGGAAAGAAGCAGAATCAGGCATTTAATATGCCATTTATTTAAAGAAGAACAAAGAGCCTTAATAGATATTTACAGAACAGTTCATCTAAAAACAGCAGAATACACATTCCTTTCCAGTGTACATGTTCCATGTATAGAATGGACCACATGTTAGGCCACAAAACAAGTCTCAATAAACTTAAGAAGATTGAAATCATATTAAGCATCTTTTCTAACCACAATGGTATGAAACTAGAAATCAATTACAAGAAGAAAAGGGTGGGGAGGAGAACAAAAAACACTGTCAAATAAAGGAAGGGCCAAACTTTGGAGTGCACCCTGTTGGCTATTAAGCTAGCCCGCCTCACTAGAATTTTGAGCTGTTTTGTTCCTTCAGTAACCCCACATCAGAGCACGCCTGGCACAGAGGAGGAACTCAAATATCTGTTAAAGGAAAGAGATCATTGTACCCGTTTTATAGGTTGGCCAATGAAAATAGGAAGTCCTTAGCAATGATATATTGGCTTTATTCCCAAGAGAGCTGTGAAGTATCGATTGAATACCCATGATCTTGAGGATACCATATATTTTTCTTTCAACTTTGTCATCATGAGCGCATTTCCTGCAGCTCCAAGAAGCTATGATTGTCAAATCTTAGGTCTTACTTGTCTATACTGGTAGGTTGTGGAATGGTTTCACACTCTTATGGTTCATGATACAGTGTGTCAGGCACACCTGCCTGCACTATCTCATTTAATCCTATCAATCCTGTTTGGGACAAAATTGATATTCACACATTTTCTATTTAATCTCAGGCCCCAATCCCTCATGTACATTTTTATGTACACAGAGATAGATGGCTGGAAGCAGAGGGTCAGTATGGGACCCAGAAATTCCCTGGAACCTACATGAGGGCCTTAGAGGGCTGGGATGCATTCTCTTTCCTCTCTGCTCCCACTCAGCTTTTTAGAGACCCCACCATTGTCCTGTGATCCATGGGGAAGGCTCCTCACTCTCAGATGAGGGGCTTCTGACACCCACTATGTCTCTTCCTCTCTGTAACCTCTGTGTGTGGTTTAGAACTGAACACAGAACAGACACCTGTGAACTGTTTGCTGGGTTTGTTATGAGTTGAGAATGTTTAAAAGCAAGTGCTGGATTTTCAATCACAAGTAATGCTTGTACAGCACTTAGCTTTTACTGTAAGAGAAAAGAGTGGGTTCATCTCCTTCAAATCACACTAGAGTTTACTAGTATGTGGTAAGACAACTTACCAGTGAGGAAACAAACACTCAAAGCAACTCACTTATTCATTCATTCATTCACTAAACATGTCTGAGGGCCTCATTTGAGCCTGTGACTGGTCCTGAGCATGTGGCTTTGACCCCGCACCATCCTCAGGATGAGGAAGCAGGCATGCAGGTTACTCAGTGTTGCTGGAAACCTGCATCGTGGGGGTTCACAGCAGACAAGTGCTGCCATGCCTTGCTGTCCTCATCAGACCACGGACCATCTTTCCAAGTGTCAGGCAAGCTGCTGAAATATGAAGATGCTCTTGGGGTTACCGAGGGAATCATTTCAAACCCAGGGATCCCCCAGAATGTGGGCATCAGTAGCTGTGATCATGACCTCAACCTGTCCCCTCATCCGTTTCCCTGCTGGGTCCTTGCAAATCATTTATCACTGTGCTGCAGAAAAAAGCTTGCGAGGCCAGACGACTTGTCTGCAGCCCGTGAGTCTCGGCGCCCACAAAGCAGAAATTAATGAATGATGGTTGGGAAGAGAGTCGGGGAATAGGACAGCAGCTATTTTAGGCTCCCGCTGCCAAAGCAGATCCTAATGCCTGCATCTGTGTGTTAACTCTGTACTCCCTTCGAGCAGAAATCGAAATCACATTGGCTTGATTTTGTTTGCTTGCCAACTCCAAGCTCCTCAAGTTTGTATTTCTTGTAAAAATATGCAGATTTTGAATTAATAAGAAGAAAATAGAGCTACTGTGAAGATGGATTCTCATTCTCTCTCTTTCTGACTTACTATGAGTCATCAAAACTCTCTCAGAGCCAGCCAGTAAAATAGACGAAGGTCAGAATGACCTGAGTTCCCATCTTCACTTTTTCACTTTAACTGTCATTCGACCTCTCTGGGCTTTAGTTTTCTCAACTGTAAAGTGGGGACCAGAAGGCAGCATTGTTGGAGGGTTAAAGGAGATACTGTATGGAAAAGTTCCTGGCACCTGTAATCCCTTCGTTGATGTTTACCCCTTATCTGTAACGGAAACCATCACCTCCTTTCTTCCTAGGAAGAATGTGGCCTCGGGGTATTAAGGTTTGAGTGTGAGCTGCTGTGTGATCCTGGGGTTTGGGCATTGATGGGTTCATGAGACATGGGAGAAGGAAAGTCTCCATCCTTCTGCCTCAAGGTCTATGTCTGGGATAGGGAAATGGAAATATAATATTAATTGATTATCAGAATTTTGCTGATCATCTCCTAAGTGCAGCCGCATGATGACGGTGGGGACCTCCTTTTGACTTCTGGTGCTGGTCGTTGGTGCTGGGCCCACGCATCATGGAAATGGATCTGAGTTCAGTGTGGTTGTTCTCTAAAAAGCAGCAGTTTGTTTTCATGTATAAACCTGAGCATTGCCTTCCTGGGGTTTGGCCATGTCAGGCTCCAGTTGGAGGACTGCTGTAGAGGACCAGGAGAAATAAATGTGAGCTCTCAGGGTGAAGCCCTTGGTGGGGTGGGTCCAGAAAACCACAGCTGGAGCACTCAGGCCCTCTCTTGGCCAGATGGGGCTGCTGGTCTTGTCCTCCCAAGGCTGCTGGGATATGTGGGGGCCTGGAAAACAGCAAAGGGAACGTAACTTAACGCGGTAGCCGATTGGAGCCCACCTCACGGCACTTGTGGTCTGGAATGCTTTCCTTCATGGCACGATCTGCTGTGGGTTTTAGGAAGGTCACTCTCTGAATAGTCCTGTGATGGAGAGATGTCTTTATCTCCACTTTACAGATGAGACCCCGAGGCTCCAAGAAACTAAGGAAACCTGGAAATCACAAAGCCAGCAACTAGAATACAGCCAGAACCTTCTCCCCGCCCATGCTGTTTCCATTCTTATGTTACAAGAAATAGTCCTATTTTGACTTGAAAGTATCTGGTTATGAAGAACTGGAACCTGAGTAGGCCTTCAGAAAGTGCCTTCCACATGGGTAAACAATTCAGTAAAGTCTCTGCAGGTACCAGTTGAGCACCAACTATGTCAGTACTGTACTAGGTATTTGGGACTCACCAGTGAGCACAGCGCTACACAATAGGCGATTATGGATTGAGTTTAAGAAACTTGCTTCAAAGGCTTTTCTAAAATGGATTTGGGCATCTTTTAATTCATAACCAGGTGAGAATTACCAAGCCATGACCTTTCCCATAATTAAGTGAATGATTTTTTTCTCTGGGAGTCGATTTTGTTGCTTCTCACTGTTGTATGCAGGTGGGCTCTGTGCCCTATCAAAAGCCACTTTTCTGTCTCTGGGAGTCATTATGAGAAAAGTTTTATGCATCTACTTCACACAATTTAATCATCAAAAGGTAGAGAGTTTAAATTCTTTTAACAGCTTGAGTGAGTGACTAGAGCTAGTGACTTAAATTTCAGAAACCTGTTTCTTCATCTGTAAAATAAAAACCATAGAACCTTTTGTAAGAAGAGACTGAGATATGGAAATGTATATCTACTAGAGGCCTGGTGCACGGATTCATGCGCCAGTGAGGTCCCTTGGCCTGGCCTGTGGGGATTGGGCTGAAACCGGCACTCCGACATCCCCTGAGGGGTCCCAGATTGTGAGAGGGCACAGGCCAGACCTAAGGACCCCACCGGTGCACGATTGGGGCCAGGGAGGGACCGTGGGAGAGCTCCAGGGCATGTCCAGCCTGTCTCACCCAGTCCCAATCAGCCAAACCCCAGCAACAAGCTAACCTACCAGTTGGAGCATTTGCCCCCTGGTGGTCAGAGCATATCATAGCGACTGGTCAAATGGTCAAAAGGTCGAACACTTAGCATATTAGGCTTTTATTATATAGGATGTCTTTTTATCTTCATTCATTCATTCATCCATCCATCCATCCATTCATTCATCACTTAGTCTATATTGGCACGTGTGAGTGCTCTGAGTCAGCTGTTAAGAGTGTGACAGTCCAAGGTTCTATAGCAGGGGTGGGCAAACTTTTTGACTCGAGGGCCACAATGGGTTTTTAAACTGGACCGGAGGGCCAGAACAAAAGCATGGATGGAGTGTTTGTGTGAACTAATATAAATTCAAAGTAAACATCATTACATAAAAAGGTACGGTCTTTTTTTTTTTTTAGTTTTATTCATTTCAAACAGGCCGGATCCGGCCCCCGGTCCGTAGTTTGCCCACGGCTGTTCTATAGTAACGACAGCTCCCCTGTTGAGCCTTCTATTGATTTTAAAGGGGCCTTGTTCCAGAATCTGGGTGTATACTTTTCTGTGTCAGTCACAGATGTTGACCAAAGTCATGGCTGGGACCTAGCTCCCTCCCAGTCCCTTTTCTGCTTTGCCTTTTCAAAATGAAGACTTGCATTCTTTTGACATTAACATTATTGTTGCACTTTGTCGCCGGAGCCTTTGTGTCTGCTCTGCAGTGTGAGGACAGAATCCTCTGTATTTGGGGGATGGCAGGAATGGATTGGTGTGTGTTGGCCCTCCCCCCTTCAGTTTTGATCTCTGAGGCAGGCCTTCTGCCATCTCTAGGATGTTGTTCCTTCTCTCCTTTGAGCACCTACTCTGCCCACGCAACACCCACTGCTGGGAAGATGTGCAGCAAACATCTTAACAGCATGGCAGAGTGTAACAAATAAGGAAGGGCACTAATAGCCATCAGGCTTCCTCCATGTGCAAAGTATATCATAAGTGGTTTCCCAGCAACCGCATGGGGGCCAGTGCTGGTCCACAGCAGGGTTCTCTGGTCCTAGGAATTGAGGGACAGTGGGGGAGCTTTCTATAAAGCCAAGAGGAAAGGAGGCCCTTTTGTCCTCAGATTACCACCTCCCTACTCTTTCTGTGTTAAAATGGCCTTTTCTCTATGATGTTGATACAAGAAGGCAGTCTTTTTATTTATTTATTTATTCATTTATTTTTTGTTTGGCAACACTAGATTGATTTGCCTAATGTTATTTTGTTTGTTTGGTTGGCTGGTTGGTAGGTTGGTTGTTGGTTGGTTAGTTTTGTTTTGCTTTCAATTTTACTGGCCCAGCACATCCCTAAGTCTGGGAAACACTAGCTTATCTTATTCTGGGAGGGGTTTTATCTTTGTTAACAGTCCTAACAATTTTGTGAAATAGTAATGATTGTTCTCATTGCACGGATGAGAAAATTGAGGTGCAGGGAGTTCATAATAGCAAAGACAAGTATCAAACCTAGTTCTGTCTCATACCAAAGCCCTCACTTGTTCCCCTCCCTAGCCTAGGGCTACTCCAAGTGACTCAGGATGGTCAAGGTGATGGACTTCATAGAATATATTGAGATCTGTACCAGATAACTCAAGGGCTACATAGTGCTGACAGGTAGGTAGGTGGTCTTGAACCTTCAAATCTGGTATTCACACACAGCTCAAAGTGGATCATCTCCACTGGTCATGGATCTGTCCTTCTCCCCAGCACCTCACACTGAGTAATTGCAGCATGAACATTGGTCCACATCAGTACAGTGAAGGGGAAAACTTTTATAATCCTTTTGCTTTTCCATTTTTTTTTAATCTTCACCTGATGATATATTTATTGTTATTTTTAGAGAGGGGGGAGGGAGAGAGAGAGAGAGAGAGAGAGAGAGAGAGAGAGAGAGAGAGAGAAACACATCTATGTGAGAGAGAAACATCCATTGGTTGTCTTTCCTACATGCCCCGACTGAGGATCAAACCCACAACCTAGATATGTGCCCTGACGGGGAATCCAACCCACAACCTTTTGGTGTAGAGGATGATGTTCCCACCAACCAAGCCACCCGGCCAGGGCTTTGCTTTGCCTTTTTAAAGTGAGGACTACACTAATACCTCTCAGGGCCCCTTTCTCTCTTCACTGCAGTTCTGTCCTCAATCAGCCAGGGTTTCCATCTTGCCCATCTGATGCCACAGGAAATTAATGGCCTGGCATTCTGATGAGTAAGCACTTGGCGGGTTTTATAAAATGACTTTACTGATTTGGCTTCTGTTGGCCATACGTGGTTTGGTGAAGGATAAATCATGACGAAATGGGAATCTGTTTGCCTTAACTTTGTCCCCTTCTGAGAATGAATTTTCTTTCTCTGGTGGCTGTCTTAGAGGACTCAGGTCATTTGGCACAAACCAACAGGGACAATCTATAACTAAAATGGACTCTGACTCATTTCTGAATAAAATGTTTTTCCTTCTGATCTTGGACAGTAGGTAGTTGAGGCAAAAGACGTATAGAAGAGTGTTGGTAAGTAAGACATACCTGTTATTTTAGGTTTGTGCTCTCAAGAGTCAACGTGCTGTTGATGATAGGTTCCATAGCGGCAGGTGCTACACCTTAGAATTGGGATGTCCTTCCCACAGTGGGCCACTGGGGCCCTCTCTGTGGCTGGAGGTCCTCAGAGAATGGCTGACATCTGGCAGTAGGGACCAGCCCTCATTGTTTTGGGTCTGAGAAGCAACTTCACATATCTCATCTTCTGGGTGTTCCTGACAACCCCACAAGGTGGGCCATTGTGCACTGGCCTCTCTCAGTGTTAGAGAAACTGAGGCTGGGAAGAGTAAATAGCAAAAACACCTAATACTTTCCTCACAGGAGTTGTGGGGAGAATTTATTATGTATATGATATGAATAATGACAACAAATATATATATACATATGTGTGTGTGTGTGTGTGTGTGTGTGTGTGTGTGTGTGTGTATGTGTGTAAAAATCAGAACCAGTAGTTGGCACATAGGAAGTGTTTAACAAATTTTGGCTATTGACCATTATTATTATTTCTAGGGCCACACAACTAATAACTAGCAGATGTCTTGAGTCCCAATGACTCTTGATTTCCACTGTTTTATCACCTTGTTATTTGTTGTTCCACTGAGACTAAAATGTCTGATTAGAGCAAATTTCCTCGAGAGCTGTTCCCAGAAGTTTCTGAACTGTAGAAAACAGTGTTGGCCTGAAATGCCATTGGAATGCATCTTATATTCGATTTGTATATTCAACAGAAGCATTAAGAGCGCTCTTTAGCAAGATGATACAAGTAGACAGTACTTGAGCACTTGGTATATACCACACATCATGCCAAGCATTTAACATGGATTATCTTGCTTAATCCTCACAGCAATACTTTGAGCAACTTATTTGTATTGTTCCCATTTATATATGAGGAGACTGGGATGCAGAGGGATTAATTGTCAACCAAAGGAGGCTGCCAGTAAAAGGCAGAACTAAGTCTGAAACCCATGCTCTTTATTTCCTAAGGTATATGTGTATTAGAAGGTCTTCCATGTAGAAACAATTTCTCTATACCACCCCTTGGGTCATGCATAATGTGTCAGCCATGGCCCCATGTTCTCAGCACCAAATATGCTTTCAGAAGGTTCCAGTCCTCACTTGTGCTTCTCTAACACCCCAGACTCCTCTTTGGGCCTCAGTCTCCCTATCTGTATAATGAGCATGTTAGGTGGTTTCAGTACCGCACCCCCACCCCCACCCCAATGTTCCAGAATTAGAAGCTTCCATGAATGGAGTCCACCTGCTTTTGTTCCGAGTTTTATCTTTTTAGGGCATAGAAACTGCTATTTAGAAAATGTTCTCAGTTTACTTATCTGCAAAATAGGATTGCTGTGAAGATTTACTAAGAATGCAACAAGCACCTAGAATGGTACCTGGCACATAATGAGTGCTTAATAACTACTCACCTTAAGGAGACAAAAGTACTTCTATTCTATGGAGACACTTGTCACATACTCATGGGAGTCCCAAGACATAGTCCCTGTTCTCCACAAGCCTAATATCCGTTTGAGAAAACCACGTAGAGTTAACTGATCTCTTGGTGTTTTTCTTTGGAAAACAATTCATGCTGGGCTGCCTTTTTTCAGAGGCATTTACCACTATTTGCTTAAACAAATTAAAGTTCTCATTCTGCATGGCTCAAATGGGGCAACCATAAGAAAGCAGAAAGGAAGGGGAAGAAGACAAGGGACACAGGAAGGAGGAAGAGATGGAATAAGCATTTTACAAGTTAGCCATGAGAGGAGAATGAGTGGCTCATTAAAACAAATGGATGAGTGGCTCTAGATGGATCCATCTGATTGAAGGTTGTCCTTTGGTGTCTTTAGCTAAAAAGTCCACATGTCATATAAAAAGAGACTTCTTTTTATAAATGCGAAGCCTTTGAGTTGGGGCTTAAAAGACAAATCAGTGAAGAGTGGAACTAGAATTCTGGTTGCCCAAGATTTGTCCATCACAAAGGTCACACGTGTATGCATTCGTGTGTGTATTTGTGCATGTACACACCCACCACTAGAGCATAGGCACCTTTGTGCACATTAGGAAAAGGTGCCCCTCTGGACATAAGCAGGCCTAGGGCACCTCGGTTGGCAAGCAGACAGTGTGCTGGATGTAAACCCTATTTACCTTCTGAGCCAGGTGCGTGTGGCTCTGCACAGAGGTGAGTGCAGCCACACACATACGTACTCATACTCCCAGGCAGGAGAGGAGACTGTTAGCTGAGGTCTGGTAATCTCACAGTGAAGTGGAGACACCTCAGCTAGAGTCTCCATTGAACATGTGGCAGTGTTTGCTTTCCAAGAGTCACTTCTACAAAACCCACAGCTTTGCTTTGCTTTCTCAGCTGCCTGCTTGAAGATAATCAGTTTTGTTCTGTGCTCTTCCCAACCCTTCTGGTCCCAGCAAACACACTGGTCTGACTCCAGAGTGTGGATTTTATTCCTCATTAGGTACCTTCTTTCACTGGGAAACAAGTTTTGAGTCCTGCAATTTACAGAGTGCCTCATTTGATCCTTGCAGTAACCCTGAGGATTAGATAGTTGAGAATTAATACACCCATTTTACAAAAGAGGAAATGAGCTCTAAGAGTGGAACTTCAGAGAAACAAAATGTCATGGGTGATCTGGATTTAGAGAGTGTGTCACGTGGTCTTGAGTGAGTCCATAGCTCAATTTAGCTTCTGGTAAATTCTCATGAAAGTGTAAACCTTCACAATCTTTCAGGCCTAGCTTCCCTTCCCCATGTCCTCTGACTTGAACCCCCATCCTGACCAAGTATCTTCCATGATGAACTCAAACCAACAGAAACTCAATAGTTGTCTTGATTTTGTCATTGTCCCAAGTAAAATAGCCATCCAGTTGCTATTGGAACTTGTTGCCAAACAGTCAATTAGCTTTTGTTGTTAGTGTGATCCCTGCTGTGGTTACTGCTGTGGTCATCATTGCTACAAAGCTGTTCCTTAGAGCTGGACCTGGACCCAGACATGTTGAACACTTCTCTTTAGAAATTGCCTTCAGAGCCTAGGTCCCATTGCCACAAATACTTTAAGATAATAAATCTTCTCTAATTTCCACTTAGGCAGATAGCATATCAGTGCCAGGCCCAGAGTGAGTACTAAATAGATCATTGATGAATGAGGCAATTAATTGATGAATCCTTTGAGGGTGGTATTTAATAGAGTCTTCCAATTGCCAGTGGCCAAATCACAACACAAATTAATTTAAGCAAAAAAAAGAGAAAAGAAAAAAAGAAAAGAAAAGAAAAAGAATGTATTGGCTCACACAACTGCAAAGTACAGGGGTGAGGGCATCAGGCACAGCTGAATCCAGAGGCTCAAATCATATTACAAAGGCTTGGTTTTCCTCTCCTTCTCTCAGCTCTGCTTCCAGTGTTGGCATTATTCTCAGGGGTTCTTTCTTCATGGTAAACCAGATAGCCACCAGTAGTTCTGGCCTGACCTGGTTCTTACACCTAGCTCACAAACTTAAACAAAGGATAATCTTTTCCCTTCCCTGTCCACAAAGCAAATCTTATCAGTGGTTCTCAACCTTCTGGCCCTTTAAATACAGTTCCTCATGTTGTGACCCAACCATAAAATTATTTTCATTGCTACTTCATAACTGTAATGTTGCTACTGTTATGAATCATAATGTAAATATCTGATATGCAGGATGGTCTTAGGCGACCCCTGTGAAAGGGTCGTTCGACTGCCAAAGGGGTCTCGACCCACAGGTTGAGAACCGCTGTCATAGATGAACTGAGATGGCCCTGCTTAGGTCATGTGCCGTCCCCTTTAAACCAATCACTGTGGTCAGAGGGATGGGCTGCCAGGGTTGGCCAGGGGAGGCACAGTGATTGACAGCTTCACCCAAGCCCTAAAGGATGGGGAAGAGATCATTCTCTAATGAAGACTGGGGCTCTGCAGACAGTAGATGCTCATTCAAGGGCAGACGAAGATTCTGGAATGGGTAAAATGTCAGTAGGATTGTAAGTTGAGTGATAAGACTTTAAGTCAAAATGAGAAATAAAGTAAGGAAACATTTTCTTGGATGATTCACCACCGACCTTGAAAGGGGTGTTGGCAGAGATGTTCTCAGTGGTGGCAGCCAAAAAGAACAAGTCATGCTTCTCCCAGAGACTTCTTTGATGGGCAGAGAATCTTAAGGTTGGAGTTTATATTAGCCAATCACTGCTTCCCCCCCACACACCCCGATTCTATAGGAGGAAATGGGCAGAGCCATGAAGTCAGCAAAACTTGTCTTTAGCAAACATTAACACCCACTCCCCTCTTCCCAGCCCATGAGGAAGTTTTCCACTATAGTCATTTAGTAGCAATATCTTTCCTCACATTTCCCCTGTGTCTCTTTCTCTGGCTCATCGTAGGCATTAGAAAGAATGGTTAAGAGCACAGACCCTGCAGCCACTTGAACCTGGTTCAACCTCTCTGAGCCTCAGTTTTCTCATGTGTAAAATGGATCTAATAACAGTACCTATCTGGCAGGGGCCTTGTGAAGGTCAATGAGATCATGGAGGTGAAGTGCATACAGTAAAGACTCAATGGGCATATGTATGATCATTATTAGTAACCACATTCATTTTGTGCCCCCGTCTTTTAGCATATCAGATTCCATAGAAAGGCCTAATACGTGCACAACGCTTACCGGTCTACAGTCTCAGGACTCTGTGCACACAAAGAATAGGCCAGTCTCACATTCCAATTCCCATTCCAGTTGCAAAACTGCTTCCTGCCAGGTATGCTGTGGTTGCCTTATCAGAAGCCAGTGGAATCATGAACTGACCCTTGAGGCCTCCCATTCTCAGTCCTTCTTTAACCAGACTCCAGGCTAGGTATGGAGGATTCTGGAATTTCTTGTTTCTCTTGGATTTATTCACCTACCTCTGCCCTAGGGGGAAATCCTCATACTCAGAGTCCACAGGGACCCCTTGCCCGGGTCTGTCCTTTTTATGGACCTTCATGCAACTTCTCTTTCCTAGAAAGCTTCCAGGTTTAGAATATTAACTTAATTAATTTTATTTTATTTAAAATATAGGCTATGCTTACTAAGCATTCCCCTTAGTGCTTTGTAAATACTTGTACTGACTTATTTAATCACCCCTATAGGTTATAGGTGCTATTGTTATCTTTTTTTTAATGGGTGAAGAAATTTAGATATAAAGGAGTTCAGTAGCTTAAAGGTCACATAGCCAATTAATGGGGAGTTTGGATTTGAATCCAAGTCTCTTTGCTCCAAGGTCATGTTCTTGGCCAGTAATCTGATTCTGTACCTCTCTGATTCATGCTTCCTGTTTTAGGCTTTAATCTTAGGGTCCTCCCTACCTTCCAAGGTGAAACATGCATTTAAATAGGACTTAGTGCTCCAAAAATGCTGTCAGATGCAAAGCAAAGAAGATTTCAGACCTGGTGATAGAGGCAGATGGGAAGTCCTTAGTGGCATACCTTAGTAAGGCATGGACAGAAGCCCAAATAATCCTAAGATTCCTTTCCAGCAGTCTCTGATTATTAGGGGAATTAGTGTGATTTGTTGAGAGAATGGAATCTGGATGTGGAGTCCTAGTGAACTCCTACTCATCCCTTGATGCCCAGGTCCAATGCTTCCTCCTCAGGGAAGCCTTCCCTAACTGCCTCGTGCATTTGTGATCCCCCTAAGCTGCCAATCATCCTTTTATCTAGCAAGTACTTTCTAAGCACCTACTGTGTGTCTGGAGATCCTGAATTTTCCATGCCAAACTGCAAACTCTCAAGGCAAGGACTAGATTAGCAGAATAGTTACCTTTGCAGGTTTGGGAGCTAGACTATGTATTTGAATCCTCATTCCTTTATTTGCTAGTAGTATGACTTTGGGTAAATTCCTTAACCTTGGTCAGTCTCAGTTTTCCCCTCTGTTAAATGAGCCTAAAAATAGTACCTGCCTCTCAGACTCTCCAAGTGTGGTTGTAAATATTACTTGAGTTTATATGTCTGAATATGGTAGGGACCTAATGATTCTTGCTATGTAGCAGGTGCTTTATAAATGTTAGCAGTTGTTATCAAAGCTGTTTTTCATATTTGTATCCTGAGGATCAAGCACCTACACCCAGTAGGTGCCCCATGAATGTTTGTGTGAACAGGAGAAGGAGGGAGAGAAGAAAGAAAGGGGGCAGGGAGAGAGGAAGGGAAGAAAAAAGGAAGGGAGAGAGAGAATTGGATACTTCACCCATCTGCACGTGAATCCTCTCACTATGTGAAATAGGGAGACATACACCTGCCTCCCAGCTTGTTAGGTGGATTAGTGGGGTGCGTAGAATGTGACAGCACCTTGGAAATGGGAGGTGCCTTGCGTAGAGTGGGGAGATTGTGATCATGTTGGCTGCAGGAATAAATAACCTGGGGCTAGGCCTCTGGGACCCCAGCGTTGGACCCAGCCTGGGAATGTGGTCACTCAGGAATGGCCGGGAGACCTGTAGGAATCTGCCAACTGAGATATCCCACCTGTAGTGGGTCAGCCTCCAATGAGTTCTGAGACCACCCTCTGCTCTCCAGGAAACTTGCACCTTCCAAAAGGAAGAATATATGAAAACCAGTTTTTGCTCATCAATGAGAAAGGATTAGCATACTCACCGTAGATCTTGTATTTGGAAGGACACAGAATATGGCCTAAAAAGGGCTGTCACACCGGTCATAGCCTCTGATTGGCAGGTTGAAGATGGATCACAGTTCTCACTTTTTGGATGTGAACACTAAAGCATCAAGAGGTGAGCAATCTGTTTATGGTCCCACTGCTGCAAAGGCCAGAGTTGGGGCTTATGGCCACACAACCAAGCAAAGTCTGACCCCGCGCCCTTAAAAGAATGAGGGTAACTTTAGGTTCCATAAAAGGGGAAATTTCATAGGACAGATACTTGTGCTGGTCTCTGACAACCCCATCCCTCCCTCACTCTCTTGTTCACACAGATATTCATGGGACACCTACTGGGTGCAGGTACTCTGCTTGGTCCTCAGGATACAAATATGAAAAACAGTCTCAATAACAACTGGTAACATTTATAAAGCACCTGTGATATGGCATGAGTTATCAGGTACCTACCATATTCAAGATATATAAACTCAAGTAATCTTAACAGCCACACTCAGAGAGGCAGCTATTAGTTTTAGGCTCATTTAACATAACCAAGGGGAAACAGAGGCTGACCCTACTCACCTGGGCCTCCAGAATCCTCAGAGACCACAGACTCCTGCAGCAGGAGGAAAAGTAAGCCAGTCCATGCAGTGCTCCATTTTACAGATGCCAAAGTGGAGGCACCAAGAGGGGCAGTGATCTCCCAGGGCCACTGAGCAAGTTGGTGGCTGCCAATGGGAATCTCTGGTGCCAAGGGGTTTCAAGGTTTTCTTTTAAAGATTTCAGGATCTAACAGGGAATAATGTAACCAACATCATTTATTTATTCAACTAATATTTATTGCATACCTACTATGTGTCAGGCACTTTTCTAGGTGCTGGGACTCCAGCAATGAACAAACCAAAGGTCCCTCATAGAGCTGACATGCTACTAACATTCATGCAACATTAACTCACCACAAGCTTAAGAAATGAAATATTTTTCATATAATTGAACCTTTCTGCTCACTTATTCCACACACACCTTACCACCCTGGAAATGCCACAATCCGATTTTGAGGTTTATCACCCTCCAGGCGTCTTTTGATACTTCCAGTACATATGCATGTTTCTGTACTTTATGTAAGTGGATCGTACTGTTACCAGACAGGGACCGGCCCAGAGAGGGTCTACTTCAGACTGGCCTGTAGCATGTGGGTTCGTGATTTCCTGTAGGAAAGATTTCACAACATGTGTCCAGGTGATTTTGAGAGTATGTTTTATTAAAGCTGGGAACCGACCGTGAAACAAAGGAAGGACCTTGGGTAGAAGAAGCAACAAGGGAGAGCCTAGGCAGTGCTCTGCTTTGGCTCCCTAAAACATTATAGGAAAGTGAGCCACGTCGGGGCTGCTTTTAGCTCACAGGAAAGCCAGAGGAAAGGGGGCCTTGGACACAGGATCAGGGGGTAAGCCTGGGGCGAGCTGCCACTGCCACTGCTCCTCTGGCTGCAAGTCTCATGGAGACCCTTAGAGTTTAGGAGGAAGTACAGAAGCGGCATGGGTGGGCTCTAGATTCATCCCGCAGTGAGTCTTTGTGGGTTTGTGGGGGTTTTTCCTGTGAGCGAGAATTTTAGGGAAGGGTTTTAATAGAATACTTATCAGCTTTCCAGGTGTGTTTTTAATGTGCTGATGCATCAGGATGAGCATATAGGATAGTTTGGAATTATTCTTTGGTCTGTTTTACTGTTATCTTGGGTCTGTCTGGCTTTAATGGAGTTTTGCTATTTGTTCCCCTGACTTCACCTGTCCTTGGGTTTAGTTGGCACAAATGGCATTAATTGGGTCTCTGTTCTTTATTTTCCCCAACCTGGGTGATTTAAGCTATGTATTTTCTGGTTAAGGAGGAGGGGTATAAACCATTTGCTCTCAAGTGTCCTTGGTTAAGGTAGACAAGGCCTTGCGATTCAGTAGCTGGCTGTAAGTTGTTCAAATTGTTTGGCCTTGTTCAATTTTCTTAATCTGTTTCTCCATTCTACTTGCCCAGAAATTTTCCTAGCTTCTGACTATCCTGCCACAATGCTGTATATACCATATTTTTTTCCATGTATAGCACTATCTTTTTTCTAAAATCATTACACTGAAAATCAGTTGGCTTCTTATACATGGAAGTCAACCGAGGAGAGGAGCTGTGCAGGTACTTAGCTGCCCGTATCTTACCAAACAGGCTTCCTCCAATCACGAGCCTTACTGTTACTGATGTCAGCTGATGCCGTAATTGGAGGTGGAGGTGGAGAGTGCACAGATGCAACAAGGACCTGAGCATTCTGAGCCCATAAAGATGTCAATAAATAAAAAGATAAATACCGGTAAGCATTGTCTTACTCTGCAAAATTGAAACTGAACATAATCAGCTATGCAAGAGAGCATGGAAACAGAGCTGCAGAGAGACAATTTGGATCTCCTCGCACTGAGTGTATGATCAGACAGTGAGAAAACAGGAAGAACAACTCCTTAAGATGCCAAAAGAAGAAGAAGGCCTTAAGAGGAAAACCAGCAAAATGTTTAAAATATTGATTTCTTAATTTTGGGTTGGAAAAGTGGGGGGCGTCTTATACATGGAAAAAATACAGTAACTTTCTGCAACTTACTATCATTTGGGATATATTCAGATCAATATATGAGGGGCTAGTTCATTTTTTACTCTGTGCAATATTGCACTGTATGGAGATCTGACAATTTATTTGTTCTGATATTTCACAATGACAAGAGTCCCTTCAAACTTCAACTTCAGCCTTGACCCTCCTGATTATTCCCCAAATTGGACAGGACCTGGAAGCCAAAAAGGATATCTGTTCCTTTTATTCAAAGTGAATTGTTGGTTACCAAGCATCTACCATGCAAGCCCTTGGTTAGCTGTGATTAGGGGTAAAATGATGATGGTGGCCTCCCCTGGGGAGGGTATTTTCCTAGCTCCTTCAAGCCTATTCAGGGGTTCCAGATTGGAGTGCTAGGTTCAATGGAAGAGCAGTGTTGAACAGACCTCCCTAGAATCCCTGACATTTAGAAGAAGAGAAAGGAGATCAAATATCTGAGCATAGACTGTGTGTGTGTGTGTGTGTGTGTGTGTGTGTGTGTGAGAGAGAGAGAGAATGGCATGTGCATTATCTCATAAACATCCCTGTGACATAATTTATTAGTTCTCTCTTGCCGCATAACAAATCATCACAAACTTAATGGCTTAAAACAACACACATTTATTATCTCACAGTCTCCATAGGGCAGGAGTCCAGACAGGCTTATTTGGGTATTCTGCTCAGGGTCTCACCAAGCTGCAATCCAGGCTGGGGCGGGGTCTCCTCTGTGGTTCAGGGCCCTCTTGGCAGAACTCATTTTCTTGCAGCTATAGAACTCATTGGTTCTCCAAGGCCAGCAGGAGAGAGGCTGTAGACCAGGGGTGGGGAACGTCTGGCCCAAGGACCATATAAGGCCCACGAAATCTTTGCTCTGCCCCTGCCAATGCATTAGGGGTGAGTTAATTAAATGTTTGACTAAATATAGCAGGCTAATATTTAAATTCATAATTTTGTATGGCTCTCAAATGATTTTATAAATGCCCAAATGGCCGTTGTCAGAAAAAAAGGTTCCCCATCCCTGCCTAGACCCTCTTTTGAAGGATCACCTGATTAGGTCAGGCCCACTCAGGATAATCTCCTTATGGCTTTACCTTAAAGTCAGCCGATGAGGAATCTTATTTACATGTGCAAAATCCCTTCACCTTTGCTATATAACCTAACATGATCACAGGAGTGATATGCTATCATATGTACAGGTCCTGCCCACATGCAAGGGGAGAGGATTTTTCATGGTGTGTACACCAAGGGGTGGGAAACTTGAGGGCCACTTAGAATTCTGCCTACCACAGGTTGGTGCTATTGTTTCGCCATTTTAACTCAGCAAAGTGCATTGGTTAGCCAAGGTCACACCTTAAGCAGGTGGGTGCTGGGATTCAAATTCTAGCCTACCGTGAGAGCACAAGTTCTCTCACTGCTCCCAGAAGCTCTCAGTGCTTTTCTGAGAGGGGAGAAGGAACCTCCTCCCCATGCTTCACAGACATGTGCTCTCTTGGGCACCACCCCTTCCCAGGCTCCTCCTAGGAGAAAGGCCATCTTCTCAGCTAGACCTGGATTCACAGAAGCCAGGGTCAATCCCTTAGCCACCGAGCTAGCCCCCGCACACAGTAGGTGCTCAACAGATACTTGCTTGCTGTGGGCAGCTGGTGTCGCCTTTCCTTTTCTCTCTCTAAGCTGGCCGCTTCTGGGACTGCTGAGCACATCTCTCATTTTTTCAGGGAACACCAGATTTATACTACAGAGTTTCATCTCACAGTTTGGCGAGGACATGATGCTCCAGTTGACTTAGGGATTGCCCATCCAGATTTCATTAAACATTTTTATAGTTTCTATTCTTGTTATGAAAACAGTAAATATTATTTTCAGCATGGGAAATGCCAATGAGCAAAATAGAAATAATAAAAAGTTAAGCACCTAGACATCTAGCCTCCTGTAAGACCACTGTGCGCACCTTCTTCCAGCAGGCAGGATAGCCTAGCAGTTAGGAGTGTAGATGCTTGGGTCACTGGCCTCGTTTTTAATTCTGGCTTCCCTGTTAACAGCTGTGTGACCTTGGGGACAAGTTTTTTAATTTTTCTGTGCCTCAGTTTCTTCACCTATAAAATGAGTGTGTCTCTAGTACCTGCTTCATAGGGCTGTGGGAGGAGTAAATGGGGTCATGTATGGAAAGTACTTAGAACAGGGCCTGGCACACAGTATGTTTTATGTCATCATTTGTCATTAATATTGTTTTGATTTAAAAAAAAAAAGGGTCATACTTAATATGCTATCTTATAACCTTTCTTCACATCACATGTCTTTTCTTGCCAGTAGATATTTACCCATGACATAATTTAAAGTGGATAAATCCCCTTCCATTTCATGTATTCAAGCAATCCTTTATTGTGGGCCTATATGTATTTTCATTCTTTAACTATTTTAAATAACACTGTAGGGAACTGCCTTGCAGCTAGATTTTTGTGTAATCCTTACTTTTCTCTGCTCTAGAATGGCTTTCTCAAAGCATCCATGGGCCAAAGGCCATTCAGTTCCTTGGAGAGATCACCATTGCCCTTCTGTTGAGTGCCAGGTAGAGTCAAATTGACCTCTGGAGCCCTCGCCGATTTGGCTCAGTGGATAGAACATCGGCCCTTGGACTAAAGAGTCCTGGGTTCGAATCAGGCCAAGTGCATATACCTCCATTGCAGGGTCAATCCTCGGCCTCAGTTGGGGGGCACATGCAGGAGGCAACCGATCGATGTGTGTCTCTCACATCGATGTCTCTCTCTCTGTGTCTTTCCTTCTTTCCACTCTCTCTGAGAATCAATGGAAAAATATCCTGGGGTAAGGATTAACAACAACAAAATTGACCTCTGGAGACATTTTGCCACCAGTTTAGTCCTCACCAGGAGTCTGCGCGTGGTTCTGTCTCCCATGCCCAAACCTGCCACACAGAGGATTAGTCTTTATAGTCACTACCTGAAGGTGAGTGAGGACCTGCTCCAGGACCAGCTGTTCAGACACCGTGGACTGTGCCTGGAACCCCTGTTGGTATTTACTCCTCAATTATGAGCAAGGAGGTGCCCCAGTGTGGAGCAGGCCAGGCCAATGTAGAGGGCCAGAGTAGCTCCAGACGCTCCAATTTGTTCTTAGGACTGAAAACATATGATGCCTGATTCACTCTTTATTCCTATGAAAATAAATCAATAATCAAAAATGCCATGAACTACAGATATATGTAGCGACATTCCTGAATCTCAAAAAGATGATGTTGAGTAAGAGAAGGCAGACCCCAGAGGGAACTTGCTGACTGGTCCCTTTCGTGGGAGGGTAAAGAATGGGCGAACTCCCCGGCCGGTGTGGCTCAGTTGACTGGAGCATTGCATTATCCTGTATACTGCAAGGTTGGGGGTTCAATCCCTGGTCCGGGTACACATGGAGGGCAACCAGTCGATGTTCTCTCTCACGTCAATGTATCTCTCTCTCTCTGTCTCTGTTTCTCCCTCTCCCTTTCTCTCTCTCTAAAATCAGTGAGCATGCCCTCAGGTAAGGATTAAAACAAACAAACAAAAAGAATAGGCAGAATTAATCTGTGATGACAGAATTCGCAGGGAGGCTAGGATGGACAGGAAGAGGGCTTGTGGGAGGCAGGTCCTTTCTGTGTTTTGACCCGGGGGCTAGACACATAGGTGTGCTCAGTTTATAAAAATGCAGTACCTGACATTTCTGTATTTCTGTGAGATTTAATAAGATGTTTACTACAATTAAATCTGATTGCCCTCTACATCACCTATGTAGTATTCCTGTCTGGAATGTTTACTAAGAGTCTAACTGTGAGAAATAGTAAGGCAAATCCAATTAAGGGACTTCCCCCAAATACCTACATTGCAAGAAAGAAAACATCTGGAGAACTGTTCTAAATTAAAGAAAACTAAAGCGACATGACAACAAAACCTAATGCATAATCCTGGGTAGAAAAAGAAGTTGTAAAGACCAGGGACACCTGGGGAAATTTAAACAGGACTGTGGATTAGATGATGCACTGTGTCAATATTGAACCTCCTGGGATGGAAATGGGATGGTGGAATTGTGCTTGTGTGGGAGAATGTCTTTGTTCTTAGGAAATTCATGCTCAAGTACTTAAAACTAAAATGGACTGATATCTAGGGGGAAAGGGAGGGAGATAGGGAGAGAAACAGAACACAGATGAGGTTGAATGTTAACAATTGGTGAATGTAAGTGAAGAGGACTTCTGGCATTAAGATATTCTGGCAAATCTTCTAGCAGACTGACATTTTCAAAATAAAAATTGGGGAAATAAAGAAAAAAATACTATTTCCTATTTTTTTTAAAAAAAATTAAAGAAAATCTACCAATCATCAAGTTATGGAACTGTGTCTTTTACCTGTTAGGCATTTAATATGCATTACATACAATCTCATGAGCCCTTTGGGTCTTTACAAATAATACAAATCCAACCAAATAACTAAAGTGGATATTTATTGGCCCACATAGCTGAACAATCCAGAGATATCCAGCTTCAGGTCAGGTTTGATCCTTTCAGGATTTGAAAGGTCTGACACATTTTCTCTCCCTGTTTTCTCTGTTCTGGTTCTTCTAATTTGGCCTCACTTTCAGAATATTCTCCCCTCCTGAGCATTAGCTGGCTGCCAGGACCAAGTGGATAGAGGATAAACTCCCCACAGGGTGGAGGAAAAGGATGCTAGAAAGGCTCCCGAAATGGCTCCCACACCTGCATGTAACCCATGAGGCAGATGGTCTTACCCCCTCGTGTATATCAGGAACCCATGACGCAGAGAAGTTACGTAATTTGTCCAAGGTCTCACCCCCAGGAAAGGAAAGCTGGCATTTGAACCTGGGTCTGCCTGCCCTCCCCTTCCCTCTTTTTTATACAAGTGCCTGTGTTATTACAAAATGTCTGCGAAAATGGCAGAGAAAAGAGCACCTGGATGCCATCCCGACACCATCACATCTGTGTTTTCTTCCAGTCTTTCTTCATTTTCCAAAGGTTTTTTCTCTTTTTTTACGGGAAGCACATGAAATTAGATATTGATATGAGAACCCCTGAAGACCCCCAAGCTACCAGGACACCCTCCATTTGGGAGCATCTAGGGTCAGATGTTCTAGCCTGTATTTGAGGTTAACCCTTTCAATGCAGGGGTCCAGATTTGCCTTCACCAGGTGGTAAATCACCTGTTCAGGCAATGGGCAAGTACTTGGGAAATAAAAGCAACGGTAACAGAATTAATGGAAGCGCTGCATGTTCCCAGTGGTTCATATTGTCAATCACAGCATATCTTAACCCTCACCACATTCATGAGAGTGCACCTTATGACCCCCATTTTTTAGAGGCTCTGAGAAGAGCAATGACTGGCCCAGGTCACCATCAGCATGTGGCAGAGGCAGGAGCCAAGCCACGCCCTGCGCCAGCTCTTCAAATCACAACCTTGAGCTTCCACCAGGCCTTCTTTGAATAATTCTGAGAGCATGTGCCACCCTCTCCCCCACCCCTACCGTGGGTTATAAGAACTTGAATCAAAGGCCCCTCTGTTGTTGGAGAAGTCCTCTGGCTTTGCTTCAGCCCAGGCACTTTCTGTCAAGGGGTAGGATCTGCGCTAATAAAAACAAGTGTCATTTTACAGTGCTTTCTATAAATCTGTTAGTGACCTTTAATAAAAATGTATGACCCTAATAATCCTGTTCTGAACACCCTGGTCAGATCATTGCTCACTGACCAGTAATCTGCAAACCTTTAAAATTTAGTGACTGGACCTGGGCCCATGCCAGGGGTTCCGCTCCAAGTGATGGGAAGGGATGAATAATGATTAATCCAAACCACTTCGTGCCAAATGCAAAGCTGTTTGTGTGTGTGTGTTTTTTTAATCAGGTCTGGGAATCCTACGAAGAGCAGTAACTGGAAGACACCTGAGTTTCCCAGAGAGCCCATAAACCAGCTTATAACCAAATTTAGCCCCACCTGCCTGATCTTTCCCCAATGCCTTTCTCTTCCTCCATGTCATCATGGAGGAAGCCAAAAATAAAGTGTGACCCTCACTACCCAGCTGTTATGGACAAAATCCAAGGGCATGTCCTGAACCCATGAATGTGTCCACTTTGCTTACGGGGTTGGAAACCGGAGCACCGCAGGGAGGTTGGGAAAGCTGGGATTGACCTGGGTTTTCTCATTTGTTCATAGTTCTCTCAGCAGAAACCCAAGTGGGTCATTGAACCAGTGGGGATTTATAATCTTGAAGAATCGCCAAAAGTTTGCAGGCCCAAAACACCTTATCAAGTGTTTACTTGACTGTCTCGTTGCATAAAATCATACTGCTTTTGCTCTGAGGCTCTGTAACAGGCAGATATGGAGAGTTGCACAGACAGTGCCGTACTTTGGGGCTCCCTGCCCACAGTGCATCCTGCAGAGATCCTCAACAACTTCCGCCTTCTCCATCACTCAGGATTCAGGGGAATGATGCATCATGGGGACTTCAAGGTGATATATGTTCCTTCAGCAAAGGGGTCCTCCCAGGTCACCAGCATCCTTTGGGTCTTCCACCTCAAGTTGCTAAGCAGCTTTGGAGCTTCTCCACCAAATTTCTAATTTGAAGAAGGGGCATTTGTAAATAACATGGGCACCAGCCACAAGCACTTCTTTTTCTTTGTGGAGGAGGGAGCACGGATTCTGGAATCCCAGACTATCCAAACAAAAGGCACTGAAACCACAGGATCCTTGCTGCTCTAAGTGCGCCCCTCCCCTCACCATCAGCAGCATCAATATGGGAACATTACATAAACACAGAATCTCAGAAAAGGCTTCCTGGGACCTGGAATTCAGGGCTCAAACAGGATGGGTACCAGGCCTACTGAGTCGGCATCTGCCGTTCAATAAGATCCCAAGGTGATCCATGTGCACTGGAAGTTTGAGATGCATTGACCTAGCCCACACTTCCTGGCTGTGTATTTTGGAAACAGAGGCACAGAGAGGACCCCAAACCACACAGCAAGTTGGTAGCTGAACTGAAGCCAGTTCTCAGGATTCTCAGCTTTCTGCTTCTTTCTCCTACTCACGCCATCTCCTTTACCACAAACCTGCGTTCCAGCTGTGTTTTCTGCCATGCTCGTGGCTTGCTGAAAGAACAGGAGGGATGCTGACTATTAGGGTGTCTCTAGGGCAGTGTTCTTCAGGATGCCCAGAGGATAACCATTCAGATGAGAAATGACCACATTTGCACCTAAAACATTCAGGGATTTCAGAATTAAAGGGACTTTAAAAGTCAGCTGATGCAGAAAACCCTTTTTAGACTCTCAGCATCAAGGCCAGCCAGCTCCACTTGGATGCCTGTAGTGACAGGGAAGTTACTACCTTAGAGGGCACCAAATCCGTTGTTGGAAAACACTAATTGTTTTTGTATTCATTTCCAATATTAGAATTAATTCTGCCTTGCTGATCTTCTACCCACCAATGCCACTTCCACTCCCTGGAGTAGCTTAGAAAGGCCCAGGCCCTCTTCCACTCAAGAGTTCTGTAGGCACTTAAACACTAATATCAGGACTTACCCTGTTTTGTTATTTTTAGTGTGTTCGTTGAGTAAATGATTTTTAGATGCCTCTCCTTTCCTGCATCCTCAAACCACCATCTCAGTCATTATCTTCAGAGCTGCCTGACTTATTCAAATGCCCCTTATTCAACTCTTCAAGGGAGTTGAATATCACACTCTAGTTCAGAATGGCCTAGTCCAAAAAGAGGGGCACTATCACCTCTTTTGATTAGATATTCTACCTCTTTTAATGCAACCTAATTTTGATGTTTTTTATTTTATTTTAAGCAACAACATCACACTGTTAACGCCTATTAACCCTGTCAAATATGCCTCTCAAAGCTTCATCACATGAACTACTGCCAAGCAAATTCCCCCACTGATTTGTACTTAATTGTCTAAGTCCAGATGCCTGACTTTCAACTATCCTTGAGTATCATTCTCTCTCAGTCTTGGTTTCTGCCTGTTGGGATAATTTTGGCTCTCAAGTCTTTTACTTTGTGAATTAGTCATCCCTCCCAGCTGAGCTAACCTCAGCCAACCCTCAAAAATTTATTGAGCACCTACTGAGCATTCAGGGTCAAAATTAGAAGATAAAAGTGGGACATGTGTCCCTGTCTCTTCAGGGGTTTACCGTCTGGTTGTAAAATGAGGACTCATCTCCAGGGCACAGAGGCAAGTGCAAACCAAGGCCAAGGTTGGGAGGCAGCCTCTGAGGAAGCTCTTGTTCAGGGAAGTCTGTGAATCACCCACCTTACAACTGCCCAGGAGCTTGTCAAAAACACAGGTACCTGGACCCACTCAGCTCAGGGACCTAGCCCCTTATTTGTAACTCTGTAGGTGACAAGCCAAAGTTAGAATCCACAGTTTAAAGGGCTGTAGGAGGTGAGCCCAGAACGCAGGGATCAAGGAGGAGCTGGGGGAGGGGAAGGTAGGGGAGGGGTGGGGCACTCTAGATGCAAAATAAGAATGGGGCATGGGCACAGGCCAGAAGGAGCTCTGGAGACTGTGCTGGGTGAGACAGAGATTAGCTGACCGGCCATGCCCCAGCCCTGCTCAAGAAAATTCTGCAGCATCTCCATGCTGTAACCCCAAAGATGTGGCCCTGAGTTCAAAACACCTCAGTGTCCTGAGCAGGGCCCCAAACTGAGTCCTCTTTTCGACAAGAAGAGAAAAGCATTTGGCAAGTAGCCCCGCACCCTGTTCTCATGAGTCCAGGTTCCCCACCCACACATTCTGAAAAGGGTCATCATCTCCACCATCACCCCCCCGCCCCGCAACCCCCATATTATAGTCTCAGTATCTCAGTTGTTGGATGTTTGCTTCCTGAGGCTGAATTTAGCATTTACAAGTAGTGTGACTTCGGGACAGGTCCTCTAACATCTATAAAAGGGGGATAAAATAGTACCTCTGTCCTCAGGTTGCTGTGATTTAACATGATCCACTGAGTGCTTGCTGCTTACTGTGTGCTGTACTCAGTGCTCAGGGCTGGGGATATAGCCAGAAGGAAGCAGGTGGGGGCGTGGGGGAGGGCCTTCCCTGAGCAAAGATAAATTCTCATGGAGACAGACAGCAAACAAAATACACTGAGTGTTTTAGATACACTGAGGTAAGAAGTGCAATTTAAAAAAATAAAACAGGACAGAGGGATCGGGAAGTTGGGGCAAGGAAGAAGGGGTGCAATTTTAAATAGGAAGTTGGGAAGGTGACATTTGAGTGAAGACTTGAAGGAGGTCAGGGAGGGAGCCATGAGGATAACTGGAAAAGAGCCTTCTAGGAATGGGAACAGCCAGTTCAAAGACCACGAGGCAGGGGCATGGCTGGAGGCATAGAGGATCAGTTTATGGCGAGCACAGAGTATGCGATTTAATTGCTTGATATTATCACTGATATACTTACTAGTACTTATAATCTTGGTAGAGCCATAGAATTTCACTTGTGAAGCTGGGGCAGTTAGAGCATGGATCAGGAGTTAGATTAGTCTGGCTTTGAATCCCACCTCTGCAATTCTCAGGCTGTGTGATCATGGCCAAGTTACTTAACTTCTCTGAACTTCCACCCAATGGTGACAATACGTAATAAGACCTAAAGTTCAAATTTGTCAATCAAATGCACAGAAGTATGGAGTTGACCCTAAAGTGCAGGGCACTGGTGAGCTGCTCTGAGCACCCAGCATCACTCTCCCACTATACAGGCTGTGAAGCCACACCCCCTTGCTCCTGCACCTGGTCACATGGCACCAGTAAAGCCTGAGAGTTCTCTCACCCAGGCCCACCCCCACACTTTCTATCCTAGTTCAGCTATTTTTTTTTAAAGTGAAACTCAGCCTTTGATTTTAAAAATAGATCACTCAGAGTTCTCCTCCCTCTAATTAGGTTGTGCCAGTTGTTTATTTTGCATAGTGAGGACGGGAACTTGAAATTTACCTGGAAGACTGGAGAGAGACCTAAACTGACAGAGTTTTTTGGCCACCAGTTACGTCTCTCCATCCTGTTCTTTCTGAATGTCCAGAACACACTGGATCTGGGGTCAAAGGATTCAGGTTTGAATTGGGGCACACTTTACTTTAGCAACGTGTGCCCCAATTCAAACCTCTCTCGACCTCATTTCTAAATCTATAGAATGGGGTCACCACTCAAGGTGCCCTGTAGAGCTCAAGGGCTCTTTGTAAAGATCAAGAATGGGGACATGCTCAGTGTTGACCAGCTGAGTGTTCAGACGGTGTGGGACTTCCTGATGTGGCTGCAGCCCAGGTTAACATGCTAAGAGCAGGGAACCCAGAAAAGCCATGTACTGAGCCACCTTTCCCCACTGCCTTATTTCTGGGGGCGGTTATACTAAGAAAGGTCAGCCTCAGGAACCCTTCTGGGTCCTCCAACCCCTAGAAATGTCTCCTAATCTCCCAAGGGCAGCATGTCGCGCTGTTTGAGAGCAAGGACAATTCTGAATTAAATAGGTTCAGACTGGAATATGCCCCCATGGCTGACCAGCTAGGTGACCTTGAGCTAGTGACTTGGCCTCTGCCTCAGTTTCCTTATCTATAAAGTGGGGAGAATAAATAACTCTTCTGGCCATTGCAAGGACTTCTGGACAGTGCCAAGCAAAGAGTAGGTGTTGGTAGGAACTACTTTTGAAATGGTCCTGCCAAATCTTTTCATTTTTCAAATGGGGAGACTGAGGCCCAGCAGGGAAAAGAGTCTGCTCAATAACACACCACCAGCCAGTGGCCATGCTGGGCCTCTTGGGTCTCTAGGGCTCTGTCTTGCTGGAACCCCAGTGAGGGTGGAAACCTTACCTGGATCCTCACAGGAGTCTAAAGTGGAGGGAATAGTCCCTGTTGCCTGGTAACCTACTAGAGTGGGAAGCCAGGAAAAGGGTGGTAGAATTTTGAAGCTCAGAGAGTAGTTCAGGCAGAACTTCATGTTCCTGAAGGGATGAAAGACCCTCCCCTCTCCTCCAGCCAAACCCACTAAGCTCCAGAGGAAAGTAGATCTGGGTGTGGGGGACCTATGCCCCTCTGCCCTTGTGGGCTCCCCTCCACGGCAACAAGATTAAAAACATGCAGAGTCTCCCCATGCCAGGAAGGGAGTGGGAGAAAGATGGCCAGGGGCTGGCCAGGGATTGGAGCCTGGTCTATCCATCCATTCACTCTTCCTCTGAGCTTCCACCAGTGCATCTTGAAGGGTGCTGAGTGGACTGGGAAGATCATCAGATGTGCCCAGACTTCCTTTGCCTGGAGGAGGAACAGATGTACATATGGACATTCCTAATGAACAAGAGGCCCCAGGGACTGTGAGCCAGAGAGAGCCAGTACCATCAGTAGTGACCTAGGGGACTGCCTGCAAGAGGTGGAGATTGGAGAGCTCGGTAGGACTTGGTGAAGAGCAGGGAAAGGCCCTGGTTACTGGCTTGCAGCTCTGTGCAGATCAGCAACAGGGGTTCTGGGAAGGCAGGGGAGAGGCTCCTAGAGAAGGATGGAGCGGGGCTCTGGGTTCAGAGGTGTGTGTCTAACATGGGGCACAAGGCTACGGGGTTGATATTTTACCCCCAGTTGGAAGAGTTGCTTTCCTGGACCCTTTGGTGGTCTCTCTGAGTCGCTGCCAAGTCTCTGCTTTTAGAAGCAGCACCAGGTGGGGCAGTCCCTGACCAGCCAAATCCCTCTAAGTAAGTGTCTTTGGGGGCTCAGGCCAAGCAGCCAGGGGCACAGTGTGCAGCGGGAAACCTCTAAGCCATGAACTGGATCTGATCCCTGGTCTACCACAGGCTTCTTCTAACCAAAAGCAAATCCTTAACTGTGTCTGAATTTTGCTTACTTTCTCTGTGACGTGGATAGTCCCCACTCAGGAGACTCTCAGAAGTTCCTTCCACCCTGAGGAATCCCTCACGGGTTTGCCTCACAGTGAGGTCAGAAGCAGAGCCCTTCACCGGTGGGTTCAGGCAGCAGCCCTCTGTCTGTTTTCCCTTCTGTGGTTGATTTCTCTCTGCTCCCAGCTCTGACACCTGCCGATTCCTGTGCTGAGTGGGTGGGACCCCCAAAGCAAGAGCTGATGCCATGCCTGTCATTCCTTCGGGAGCTTAAGATGTCAGAAGGGGACGTGGAGCCTAAATTTTAGGAAGAAATTATTCTTTGGCAAGCACCAAAGTGGTTTCAATGACAAGTTCCCACACATCTTAGCTTTCATTCACTCATCCAGGCAATATTTATTGAAGGTCTACTATGTGCTAGGGGTACAACAATGAACAAAATCAGATGAAGTCTCCTCCCCATCCAGCTGGGAGACAGACGTTAATCAAGGAATCATCAAGCTATGTGTCAAGTTATATCTGTGGTGAGAGATGGACACAGGGCATACATGGAGCTGTGGGAGGGTTGTAGGGGTGCAGCCTGTGCAGCATGGTCAGGAAAGGCTTCCCTGAAGAAGTGATGTTGAGCCACAGCCTACAGGATGGGGAGGAGTTATTCAGGCTAAGGGAATAATGAAGAAACAGAAGTCGTTCTGTGCAAAAGGCCTGTTGCCTAAACTCTGAAAGTAAGGAGGGTGTGATGCAGGCTAAGATGGGTGGGGCTGGACCTGAGCTTGGGCAACCCCCTCTAGAATTTTTTCCTCACTCCCAATGCAAAGGGAAGTTTCATGGGTGTTTGAAGCAAGGGAGCTGGGGAGCAGGTGGTGAGGTGACACAGAGCAATTTGCATTCCTAAAAGGTCAGGTGGTAAGGGGCTGAGGTGGATGGGGAAGCCTGGGGAGGAGCCACCACAGTTACCTGGGCAAGAGGCCCAGAGAAGGGCAGCAGCAACAGGAATGGAGAGGAGTGGCTGGACTGAGAGGACATGGAATGAAATGACAAGACTTGGAGATGGAGCACGTGGGGGGAGGGGTGTCCTGATGAGTCAGGTTTCTGGTTTAGGTATCTGTGCAATTGCTCGTGCCTTTTTGTTTGTTTGTTTGTTAATCCTCACCCAAGGATATTTTTTCCCACTGATTTTTAGAGAGAGAGAAACATCAATGTGAGACAGATCGATTGGTTGCCTCCTGCATGTGCCCCCACCAGGGCCGGGGATCAAGCCTGCAATTCTTGACTGGAATTGAACCCGGAACCCTTCAGTCCTCAGGCCAGCGCTCTACCTACTGAACCAAACTGGCCAGGCTGCTCATACCTTTTCCTGAGATGGGAGAGACTGAAAGAAGACTAAAATTTGTGGGGAAAAGATTAACTTTTTCTTTTTCCCCAAATTAGGCAAATGTGGCCCTCTCCATTTCCTTTCCTTTTCAAGGCACCAGAGAGATCAAATACCTTTGCTCTTGTGTTTCCAACAATGTTTTATCATCTCTCTTACCTCTGAGAAAAAGCAAATTAAAAATATACTTCACAGACCCAGGTCCGAGGCTCACAAAAGAGTTTTGGTGAATAGGATTAGTCCCTAAGTCCCAGAAAAGCTGTGGGGTCACGCCAGGCGGAGAGGGAGATCCAACCTGCAGAGAAGCCGAATCTCATGACCAGGGAGCCTTTCAGAGGTGCCCTTGGTGACGCCCACTTGCCACAGGAGGAAAATCTTTCAGGAAAGGAGCTCCGGCCTTTGTAAGTAACTCGACTGCTCTGGAGTTGGGGGCTAGGCAAAGGGGGCTTTGCTTTGGGGGGAAGGGGACATGTGGGCTTGGGTTTCCTTGGAGACCCCAGAAACCTGCCAGGGAGATGACATGATGGAAGGACTCAGGGTCCTGGCTCCAGAGCGAAACACTCCGGGTTTAAATTCCCTGGCTGTGGGGGAAGATCACACCCCCCTCCTTAGAAGCAACCTGGGAGTGCTCTCTTTATATATCACTGACACAGAACCCTCATCTTAGCAATAAGAGTACCTGTTTTCCCATTCTCCAGATGAGCGTACTGGGGTGCAGGGCATTTCAGCCACTTCCTCAGGTGTCTCCCAGCCAGGGGTGGCTAAGCTGGACCTTGGGCCAGTTGTGGTCTGACTCCAAAGCCCAGGTTTTTTCCACACTGCAGCATGTATGTGATAAGGGCTAACGGAGAGAGAGAGAGAGAGAGAGAGAGAGAGAGAGAGAGAGAGAGAGAGAGAGAGAGAGAGAGATCCATTTGCAATTGATGTCAGAGGCAGGAATAGCAAATTATCATGTTTGGGCATGAGTGTAGATGATGTGTGGCTGACACTGAGCAGTCTGTGGAATACGGTGAAACTTTTCCGATAGAGATGGTGGGAATGGCATTGTGGAAAGAGGGAATAGCATGTGCAAAGGCATAGGGGTATGAAAGACAGTGCTTGTTGGGGAAGCATATGTGCCTTCCTCTTCCTGCCTCATCATTTCCCACCTCCTGACTGCCTCCCTGCTTCCACCCCAAGCTCCTCCAGTGTATCCTCCAACAGAAGCAGCCAGCAAGGAGGTTTCTTAAAATGTAAAATATAAAAATGTTAATCTGATCGTGTCTCACTAAGCCTCCTCCAAAGAAACCCTTCAGCGACTTCCTCTTCCACTTAGAAAAAAATCTAAACATCTTTCCATGTCCAGTTATCCCTGGTGATCTGACCCACCCAGGCTCACCCCTCATCTCCCTCCCTGCTCTCCTTCACTCTCACCAGCCACCAAGGCCAGAGTCTAGCTGTGGTCTCTTCTAGAGGAAGAAACTTTCTTCCTTTAGAGCAACGATTTTTAACCGGTGTGCCGCAAGAATTTTTAAAGCATGCAGTACTTGACTGTTTAGTCAGGGACACTGACTTCTTTTCCCTTGGATTGTCAAATTAAAAAAAAAAAAAATGACAACCGTCAACACAATAGCCATCCAGTGTGTTAATCAAAATTATACTGATTTTTTTGTCAGATTGGCAAACATGTATTTTCGGTGTGCCACAGAATTTTAATAATTAGTTTATGTGTGCCATGAGATGAAAAAGATTGAAAATCGCTGCTCTAGATCGTCACAGGGCTGGCTTCTTCTCATCCTTGAGGTCTCAGTTTATGTCAGTACTTAGAGAAGTCTCACCCCAGCATGTTGTCCTGTTGGATTCATTTGTAACACCAGTCGTCAGGCTTGACTGTTTCCTGGTCTTTCACCTCTTTATCGCAAGTGCCTCTAGCAATGCCTGGCACTCAGTGGGTGCTTAAGAATAATTGCCGCCCTACCTAGTTTGGCTCAGTGGATAGAGCGTCAGGCCTTCGATTTCAGTCCAGGGCATGTGCCTGGGTTGCAGGCTCACCCCCAGTAAGGGTGTGCAGGAGGCAGCCGATCAATGATTCTCTCTCATCACTGATGTTTCTATCTCTCTCTCCCTCTCTCTGCCTCTCTGAAATTAAATATATATATATATCAGAGGTCCTCAAACTTTTTAAACAGGGGGCCAATACACTGTCCTTCAGACATTCCACACATGCGCACTGCGGGCCCGGGACTAGTCGGCTGCTAAGCAGGACACGCAGCGGCAGCAAAAACACCCGGTGGGCCTGATAAATGTTTTCGGCGGGCCGCATGTGGCCCGTAGGCTGTAGTTTGAGGACCCCTGATTTTATATATATATATATATATAATATATATATATATTTTATATATAATTATATATAATTATATATATTTTTTATATATAATTATATATATATATATTATATATATATATATAATTTTTTTTTAAAGAATAATTGCCACATTTGCCTGATGTGTGTGGAAGGATCAGAGGCTGAGGAGAGGCCTTGAATGGCAAGGTAAGGCATTTGGACATAATCCTTTGAGTAATAAGGAATTACCAGTTCAGGCTGCAAATTTGCCCACAGCTAATGAAAATGGGGCACTTTCAAGTCTTGAAAAAAATATTCCCTGGGTGGGTTGCTGGGCAGCAGCAGTATGATAAGCATCATTACATGGCCGGCTTTCACCCTAACTGCTTTGGGGCACACCCATTGAACAGAAGTCCCCACATAGGAGCTCTGCCAGCCTGCTGCTCTGAGTGCTTACCTTAGAAGTGCCTAGTAGAAGAGACTGCATTTTTTTTTTTGCTTTGATTTTTTTTGTATTGTAGTAAAATATACACAACATAAAATTTACCATTTTAATCAATTTTAGTTATTTGGTGAAATAGCATTAAGTACATTCACATTGTAGTACATCTGTCAGCACCATCCATCTCCAAACTTTTCATCTTCCCAAACTGAAACTGCCCTAAACCAACTCATAATAGAAAGCCATTATATTGATTTACCATTGAACCGCCATTACCCTGACCACTAATTCCCATTCCCCTTGCTCTGAGCCCCTGGCAACCACCATTCTACTTTCCATCTCTATGAGTTTGACTGCTCTGGGGACCTCTTATAAGTGGAACATCAGTGGAATAATTTTCCTTTTGTTGCTGGCTTATTTCTTTTAGCATAATATCCTCGAGGGTCATCCATGTTGTAGCATGTATCAGAACTTCCTTTTTAAGACTGAATAATATTCCACTTTTTTTTTGTCCCCTCATATCTGTCTATTCATCAGTAAATGTACACTTGGGTTGTTTCCACTCTTTGGCTCTTATAAATTATGCTGCTAATTAACATGATTGTATAAGCATCTGTTCAAGTCCTGTTGTGTATAAACCCAAGAGTGTAATTCCTGGAACACATGGTATTTTACTTTTAATTTTTGAGGAGCCCCCATACTGTGTTCCATAGTGGCTACACCAAGGACACTGCCTTCTGCTGCATTCCTCCATGTACTTATGCAGCCAAGGAGGTCTTGGATTCAGATCACCCTGTAACATCTATGTGCAGTGTTACTATAACAACTTAAGTGACTAAGTTAAAGCAGATATCTAGTTTGCTTTGTGAGTTTAAAAGATCTTAACTTATAGCTTCACCTCATGTCTGACTCCTAAAGGGGACTGCCCATTCTTTATTTTCCTTGATGTAATTGTGGATGGGTGATAGATTTCATCTGGATATGATGGAAATATTCTACTTGAGGATGGCCCAGAGCATCTGCCCCTGAAGACAGTGTGTAGGATTACCAGCCTTCAGGGGCAATTCACACCAACCAGGCCACATCCAGGGATGGAATGGACACAAGAAGATCCATTTATTCATTTATGATTTTTAAGAAATAGCCTCATTCTCACAACCAGAATATTTTTTCCTTGAAGCCCCAGAGCTCCATGGGAAACCAACTCATAATAGAAAGCCATTATGTTGATTTACCATTGAACCGCCATTACCCTGACCAGAAACCTAGAACTATCATGATCAATGCATTCTCTCGTGGTTTACGAAGTTATGTGGGTATCATAAGATAGCCCCAAAATGAAGCAAGGGAGTAGAGGGAAGGAGTGTGGGATGCCATCAAGCTAAAGAACTCTCTCAATGGTAAGGATTGGTTAGACCAGTGGTCGGCAAACTCATTAGTCAACAGAGTCAAATATCAACAGTACAACGATTGAAATTTCTTTTGAGAGCCAAATCTTTTAAACTTAAACTATATAGGTAGGTACATTGTTATTAACTTAATTAGGGTACTCCTAAGGCTTAGGAAGAGCCACACTCAAGGGGCCAAAGAACCGCATGTGGCTCGCGAGCTACATTTTGCCGACCACGGGGTTAGACGATTGTAGTTGTTGATACTAGCTAAATCTACCACTACCTTCACCCACTAATTTACCCATCCACTGATCCATTCATCCATCTGTTCATCCATCCATATATCCATCCCTGAGCTAATAAGTTTAATAGTACAGAGAACATTTATCCAAGCTGAAGGAATATCATATGCAAAGGGCCTGAAGGAGTCTATTGGCCAGTAGAGCTGGATTGTGACACAAGATGAGGCTGGAGGGGTGAGCAGGGGCCAGACTATGCGGGCATGTTGGAGACCGTATGGAGTTCTGACTATACCAATGGTATCAATAGAACTTTCTGTGGTGATGGAAGTATTCTGTATATGTGGGTCCAATATAATAGCCACTAGCTACTTATTGCAACTGAGCACTTAAAATTTAGCTGGTATGACTGAGGAACTGAACTTTTGTTTCTTTTTCATTTTAATTAATTTAAATTTAAGGGGTCACATGTGGCTCATGGCTGCTGTGTTGGACTGTGCAGGTCTATACCCTAAAAATACTGGGAGGCCACATGAAGGGTTGTAGCAAGGGGTAAATCACCATGATCATGCTATGTCTGGCTGCCATGTGGAGAATGGATTGGGAAAAGAGAGGGTGTGGAAACACCCAGTGAGGAGGCTTCTGCCGTGGTCCAGTAAAGAGGAGTGGCTGCCTGGACTGGGAACAAGGCAAGATGGAGGTAAAGAGAAGTGAAGAGATTTTGGAAATCAACAGGACTTGGTGAGGAGGAAGATGGTGATTTTGAAGTGCATCGAGGTAACCTCCTGGCCTCTGGCGGACACAATGAGCTGGAAGAAGGGTGCTTTCTCTGAGACATGGAACCTGGAAGAGGGCCATATTTGGGGGAGTTTGGAGTTCCTGAGTTCTGCTTGGGCCACATTGAACAAGAGTCGTTTTGAGTTATCTAAGGGGATATGTCAATTGGGAGCTGGAGCTCTGAAAAGTGTGAATGAGTGGAAATTAAGAGCATGGGTGTGGATGGGCAAGGAAAAGGCATGGGCCCAAGCCTTGATTGCCTCCAACTTCAAGGAGGTTGATGCTGGGTGGAGGAAGATGCAACTGCAGAGGTGATGTCAGAGGAAACCAGGATGGTGTAAGACCATGCAAGGTCATTGCAAGGACTTTGTTTTCATTCTTGAAGACAATAGGGAGCCATTTGAGGGTTTTGAGACAAGGAGTCACATAATGTGGCTTGGATTGAACAGGACCAGTCCTGTTAGGAGGAAGCTTGGGGCAGTGACAGAGAGACCAGTGATGCCATAATCCAGGACAGAAATAATAGTGATGGAAAAATACAGTAGTTGGCAGTGGAGATAGTCAGATTCTGGATTACTTAAAGGTGGACTGAATGTGGGAGAGGACTTAAGGACACCACCCTTTGATAAGAACAAAAGATGAAGGACGAGAGAGAGAGAGAGAGAGAGAGAGAGAGAGAGAGAGAGAGAGGGAGAGAGAGAGGGGAAGAGAGAGAGAGAGGAAGAATAGGCAGAATCAGTCAGAGAATCTTGGTCCTCTTCTCTGTCTACATTTACTACCTACATTATCCCATTCCATGTTAAGACTCCCTAATTTATATCTCCATCCTGGACCATTGTATCCACCTTTCTGCTTGACAGTTCCTCTGAGATTTTTAACAGGTATCTCAAGTTTAATATATTTAGAAGCCAAACTCTTGACATTCCTCTCCACCCTGCTTTTCTGATTATCTTCTCTAGCTCTGTTAAAGACAACTTCATTCTCCCAGTTCTTGCCCTATATTGTCCCTCACTCCACCCAGCCATTAATAGATCCTCAATTTACCAGTCCTCAGTTTGGGCCACAAGAAGAGAGAAATGAACTTCTCTTTCTCAAGTGAAGTTCTAAAATCTCAGGGAAGGAATCTGATTGGTCTAGCTGGCTCAGGTGCCTATCCCTGAACAATCAGCTTTGCCAGGGTGTGTCTCCCTAAGTAATCATGTGGGCACAGTTCCCTGAAATGGCTGGGCATCCTGGGCAGGCACAAATCCAGTATGGTTTTCAAACATGGGTTTAAGGGCACACAAGTGACTCTTTCTTAAGGGAAGACTAGCCAGCAAGACATGGACCAGGAAATGCCTGTGTGAGGAGTGGTGTCTATACACCAGCACAGTCACTTTCCTCAGTTCCCCAATCAAGTTGTTGAAGCTGAGTCATGATTGACTACTGCTACAACTACCACTGTCATCCTCACAGCCCCTCCCATCACCTCTGTCAGCTCGGCAGTCTTCAAGTTGATTTCCTTGCTGATTTGCTGGGAAGACTGTTTTCAACCTTCTCCTCCCAACTTAGACCCCTAAGTGCTCCCATCTTTGCATTCAAAGGCACCCTATGCTCATTGCTGGTCCTCTGCTTCCAGGTGGTATGCCATCTTTTCAGGAATAAGCCATGGAGGAAAGTAGAGAGCAGCCTGGAATCAGGTGATGAGGACCGCTCGTTGCATGTGAACTTCATCATCTTCCCTTCAGGCCTTGTCCACCCTCCCTTCTCTCCCTGAAGAAGGGCGGTTCCTTAGGTGCACTTCCCTGGACTGCATTCACTCCTGATTTTTACTTCCCCATCTGACTGTTCTTCAACGATCACCATCAACTTCTTTTCTTCTCAGACATGTTCAGGCTTCCTCTTTTGATGCTTTCACTGTCCATGGATCATCTTTTAACCTCTCCTTCCTTTTCCAGCCTGAGTTTCCAAGAGAGAGCTCTACACCTGCTGCCCACCCGGCACCCCATCCTCTGAAACTCTAGCAGGGGCCCCAGCCTGTTTTGGGCAAACCCAAGGGGCCCTTTTCACCTCCCCACTTCCCCGAAGCAGCTGTGGTGACAGAGTGGGGACAGCTTGCCCAACTTCTTCTTCATGGAACTCTGCTGCTCGGATTCTGTGATGGAAAGTTTTGCACCTAGATGATTCGGGTGCTGGCGGGGGTGCGGGCGAAGAGAAGAAAAACAAAACAAAGCAAAGGGGGGAGGACTATTCAGATTTCAGTCTGATATGAGGGCACTTTCCCATCCACTGTGCCTCCAGATTCCTGCCACTCACCTTCCTCTCTCCCAGACTTACCTACCCAAGATCCCTGAGCACACCTCCTGTCCTGTTTTCACTTTTATAGGCCCATATCCCCTGTCAGTTATGCCTTCCCCTCATCTGCCCCATGGAAACCCTCTCCATGGGCTGACACAACTCAAATTTTTCTTTTGCCCCAATCCTGCCCCTTCCCAAACCCTCACCCTGTGGAAGGGGCTTCCCATTTGCTCTCACCCCCATCACCCACTATGCACAAAAGCCCCATGGCTTTGCTGAATCACAGCATCATATAATGTTCCTTTGTAGTCTGTCATTCACCTGGCAATTAATCACATCCTGCTGTGCCCCATCTCTGATGCTGTTGATTTGCAGGATGCTTCATGCCTTGTATTATTATGTAACTCCCCACGTGTTGTCTCATCAACCTGAATTAAGTTCCGGTGGGGGTGGGGGATAGGCAGGGTGACTTATCTGTCTTTGAATTCTCCAAAGCTCTTAACAGAATGGCTCACACAGGAGATGCTCAATAAATGCGTGACGATTGATGGGTTTGTTGTTGATTTTTCTCCAGCCCATGCTTTATGCTGCTGTCAGAAAAATCTTTCTCAAGGATTGTGTCATTACATAACTCATCTAGCTCCTTCAGTTCAGTCTGCCAGCATTATTGAGTGTTTGCTGGGTGGGTGGTACTGGGTAGGGACTTTGAGTGTGAAGAAAGGGTAAATGAAGAAACAACTGATAGAGGCCGCCAGGGGCCTGACATACTCAGGAAATGGTCGCAAGTGGAAGGTGCGTATGGAATTAGGCGATGAATAGAAGAACCTTGAAGGCCCTGGGAAGTCAGAGCAGTGGGGGGTCCTAATGAGCTTCTCCGGTCATCAAGGCTGATGTTGGGAGGTAGAGGTGCTTGAGCTGGGTCTCTTGAATGAGGAGGTTTGGGACAGGAAGAGAGAAATTCCTGGCAAGGAAAATTGGAGGAGCAAAGGGATGCAGCCAGGACTATGATTGCAGCGTTTGTGTCCTCTCAGCCATCCCCAGGACAATGTGAGAAGGTCAGAAACCAGTATGATTTGCAGAAACCTCTGAGTCTTTATAGATTTCAGGAGGGTCATCGATGTCCCCAATAGGCAATTTTGCTCAAACTGACAAACAGCGATATCAGCCAGAACTCTCTCAACACCCACTTGCTCTCCCATCTCTTGCCATTTTAGTCCCCGCCCCCCCTCCGTCACGTGGAAGCCCTCTGCCCCTGATCTGGCATCTGAATCCAGGGAGGCAAAGGGTGGGCTTTGAGTGCTTGTCTCTGAATAGGATGGCCCACTAGTCCCTTAGTCGCCTGTGATAGCGCCTAGCAAGCCACCCTGAGCAAGGCTCCGTGCATCAAGGTTTTTTGCAACAGGGAGGTCAGGTGGGTCCTCCCAGGTTCCTTGGAGACACATCAAAGATTTTGTGAGCACCGTGATGCCATGGCTTTGTGTTGCAACACAGGAGGGTGAAGCCCCCTCACTCCTCCCTTTGACTTCTATTCTAGTCACATAAGGAGACTCTGAATGTTTTAGGATGAAGGGAGATCCAGACTATCACCCCAGGAAATAGCCAAAGATGAAGTAGAAATGGGAACTGTGGGGGGGGGTGGGGACATGTGAACCAAGATTCCAGGTTTCACCCAGGGTGGTATACAGGAGATAAATAAAAATCCAGGTCCTGGGCCTTGTTTCTCACACCTGTCTCCTATGGCCTCTTTTTTGTCTTTTTGTAACATTTTTCGGGGGTGTAATTTCAACTGTTATTCACAAGCACTCACTGTTTACATTTTCCTCCTGTCTCTGTGTGTGCTCACGTGTGCACATCTTCTGAGCAAGTTGCAGACCTACTTATACTTCGCCTCTAAATATGTCAGTGTGTATTTCCTAAGAACATAAAGCCAGTACAGTTATCAAAATCTGGAAATTTAACATCAATCCAATGCTATTGCTTAATCCATTGTCCATCACATACCATCAACTGCCCCAATAATGTGCTTTAAAGCTTTTTCCCTGGATTCTTTTGAGCACACACACCCTTTTTTATTTTTAACTTTTTGTTTGCAAATAATTTTAAGATCTGAGAATAGTCACAAGAATACTGCAGAGAACATTTATAGATTGTATTTAGATTCACCTACTGTTGATGTTTTTCTCCACTTGCTTTATCATTTACACAGATTCTTGCTTTCATTCTTTCTTTCTCTTCCTCCCTTCCTCTCTCCCTTCCTTCCATGTTTCCTTCCTTCCTTCCTTCCTATCCACATACGTAAGATTTTTTTCCTAAACCATTCGAGAGTGATTTGCATTCACATATCCCTTTACACCTAAATACTTCAATTGTATTTCCTAAGAATAGAGACATTCTTTTACATAACCACAGTACAGTTATCCACTCCATAAAATTAACACTGATATAATTCTTTTTTATTAAGATGAAATTTACATAACATAAAATTAATCCTTTTAAAGTGAATAATTCAATGGCATTTAGTACATCACAATGTCATGCCATGCCACCACCACATCTATCTACTTCCAAAACATTTTCGTCCCTCCAAAAATAGACCTTGTACTCATTAAGCAGTTTCTCCCCATTTATCCCCTTCCTCTAGCCCCTGGTAACCATCTATCTGTGCTCCGTCTCTATAGATTTATCTGTTCTGGGTGTATCAATGGAATTATATAGTACGTGACCTTTTATGTCTGGCTTCTTTCACTTAGCATACTATTTTCAGAGGCATCAACATGTATCATCACTTCATTCCTTTTTTATGACTGAATAATATTCCTTTGTATGGATATACCAAAATTTGTTTGTCACTTCATCTATTGATGGACATTTTAGGTTGTTTTCACCTTTTGGCTATTGTGAATAGTGCTTCTATGAAGATACCTGTACATGTATTTGTTTGGATACCTATTTTCAATTCTTTTGGGTATATGCCTAGCAGTAGAATTACTAGGTCAGATGGAAATTCTATATTTAACTTTTTGAGGAACAACCAAACTGTTTCCACAATAGCTGTGTCATTTTACTTTCACCAGCTACATACATAGGTTCTGATTTCTCCACATGCTCACCAACACTTATTATTTTCCATTTTTGTTTGCTTATTTGTTTATTAGAGCCATTCTAGTGAGTGTGAAGTGTGGTTTTGATTTGCATTTCCCTGATGGTTAATGATGTTGAGTATCATTTTATGTGCTGTGGACCATAGATACATCTTTTTTAGAAAATATCTGTTTAAGTCTTTTGCCCATTTTTGAATAGGGTTTTTGTCTTTTTTTATAACTTTTAACAGTTCTTTATATATTCTGGATACTAGACTTTCATCAGATAAAAAAATTATAAATATCTTATTCCATTCTATAGGTTGTCTTTTCGCTTTATTTTTTTAAAATATATTTTTATTGATTTCAGAGAGGAAGAGAGAGGGAGAGAGAGAGAGATAGAAGCATCAATGAGGAGAGAGAATCATTGTTCAGCTGCCTCCTGCATGTCCCCCATTGGGGATTGAGCCCGCAACCCAGGCATGTGCCCTGACAGGGAATTGAACTGTGACCTCCTGGTTCATCGGTTGATGCTCAACCCCTGAGCCACACCAGTTGGGCTTTTCACTTTCTTTATAATGTTATTTGATATACAAAAGTTTTATTTTAATGAAGTCCAATTTATCTATTTTTCTTTTGTTGCTTGTACTTTTGGTGTGTGCTATAATTATTTTATCTAATTTGCTGCCCTGTTTCAAGGGGAAAAGATAGGTCACTTGCATTTGGTTGACATATCTCCTTAGCTTCCTTTAATTTAGAACATTTACTCAACCTTTCTTTGACTTTTATGACACTGAAATTTTTCAAAGAATACAGTCCCTGTACTTTTTTATAAAATGTTCTTCATTTTGGGTTTGTCTGATATTTCCTCATGATTAGCTTCCAGATATGCCTTTTCAGCCAGAACACTGCCTAGGCAATGCTGTCCTTCCCAGGACATTGAGCCTAGAGCACATGATGCCTAGGAGCCTCGCACTGGAGATGTTCATTTTGATTATCTAGCAAGGTATCGTTTAATTCCTCCACTGTATCCTTACCAATTTGTCTCCAACCTCAAAGACCATGTAAATATCCTGCTTCTCCACAAAGTTTTCCTAGACTTAGCATCCATTGATAACCCATGCCTGGTCCATCCTTTACTATGATGATTTCCAAATGAGGATTTTGCAACTCCAGCACTCTGACTGCATTTACCAGTGAGTCTTGGCACTCTAAACAGAGCTCTCCCTTCTCTCCATTGATTCATTGATTTATCTTTTTTTTTTTTTGATGTGTTCATGAATTCCTATTTTCCCTCAGTGGTTTATAATTCATTACTGTGTTTAATTATTTTGGTGGTTAAATCATCTCAGAATTGGCCAGTGGGAGCCCCTACAAGTTAGTGTTTGTGTCCTTGTGACAGGTCTCTCTCTCTCTCTCTCTCTCTCTCTCTCTCTCTCTCTCTCTCTCTCTCTGTGTGTGTGTGTGATACCTCCTTAACCTTCCAGCTAACAAGATGTTCCTCCTGGCTCACCATGAATCCAGCCTTGCAGTCAGCCATTTCTCTAAGGATCTATGGTTCCTGTTAGAGGAAAATTGCATTAGAGAGCAAGATCTTGGCCCCAGGTGACCACACACCTTTGCCAGGCCTTCTCCATATATAGGTAATGTGGGAGGATCAGAGCTGCTTCCCCCCCCGGCTCTGCATGGAACTTTGGCAGTCACAAGTGTGAAACACCCAGCCCACCATAGCAAGTACTCAAAAGAGATTGGCCTCAGGCATTATTTCATGCCACATCTCTTTTTAGCTAAATCTTTGTGCATACCTGTGATAATTTCCAGAGGAGTGAGCCTCCTGTGTCATGAAAAATTATGTGTTCTTTAAACATAGAAATGGATTATTTGTTGGTATGTGAGCACAGGGCTCTGCTGAGTTTTATGCAGGCCGGACACTTGTGCCTGTGTACTTGCTGTGGTCGCCAACCATCCTTCCTTACTCATCATGTACTTGGCCCCTAAAGGGTGTGAGTTTGCAATCCCAGGTCAAGACACTGCCTCCCTAGTCAACCAGTCCCAGGGGAGATTCGCTTTCTTGGCTGCAGCGTTCCACCTTTGCACCCCTGCTATAGTGGATCCTGCTGTTTCTGTGTGTTTCCTTTTGTTCAGTTATGGTCCCAAGGTTGTTGGCTGCCCTGAATTCATTTGAGACTCTGAGGTTGCTTCCCATCCTAGAGGTTCCCTAGTCCTCTCTGCCCTGAGTCTACGCTGTTGGTCAGGAAGCCATTAACATTCTCATCCAGATCACTGATCAGCATGTTGAAGTCCCCTTTAACAGAAACATGTGCTGTCAAAGATGCCCCTCTAGTTGACACTTCCAAATTCATTAGGTCATGCAAACACTGTGAATCCCTCTGCTATCCTGTGACCTGGTCCTCCTCTCTGCAACATTTCCTCAAAAGCATCAAGAGAGACCCCCACCCCCACCCCCCGCTCCCCACCTCAAACACACACACACACACACACACACACACACACACACACACACACTGTTCTTGTTTCTCTGCTTAGAGATCCCTGTGAGAGACAGCAGGAGGCAGGAATATTCCAGGCAGCAGTTGGGAGGATGAGGGGGTGACCTGAGGATGTCCAGGCCTTACCCCCCTCTTTCTTGGTTATAAGCTGCTCTCCTCCTCCATTGCTGAACTTCCCAGAAATCCCCAGGAAGGTCACTGCATCTCCCTGCAGCCTCTGGCCTCTCCTGCCTTCAGGCCCTCCCACAGTTCCTCAGATCCCAGACAACCACTGGGAGGTCATGTCACAGGGCCCTCCCTTCCCCTGGATGACCCCTAGAGAAACTAAGTGTTTCCAGGCCAGCACTACCCCCTTACCAACTCCCCTCTGTGGAGTTTGCAGCCTGAGGATGATTCTCCTTGACAGGGAAGACAAAAGCCAATCCTCAGGGGAACTGCTGCACTGTTTTCTCCCCTGGGGCCACCTGAGTCCTCTGTCCTAACCTTTGGCACAATGGCCAAATCATTTCCCACCTTCAGAGCAAGCCCTATATGGTGAAAGAGTACCTTAGATGTGAGATCAAATCCTGCTGCCTTGCTGTGTGGATAAGTGACTCAGCCCCTTATCCCTCAGTCTCTGCATCTGTACAAGGGGAATGAGAACATTGCCAGTGTGCTGGTTCCTCACCATTTGCCAATCCACCAGAGTAAACCACCACCCACCCACCCCCATCCCAGTTTGCCTGAGACTAACAGGATTCCTGGGATGCAAGATACGACAGGCCCTAGGAAGACCAGGATGGTTAGTCACCCTCTGGCCCTACCCAGATCCACTCTCCACCCTGCTCTGTGATGTGGGAGACTAACCCCCAGGGACTGTTCCTGTGAGCTCCTCTGCCCTCCAGCTTTAGCTTGGGTTCAGCCAATGGGAGGCATCAGCAGGAGATGGGAGGGCTGGAGGAGAGAAAGGGGGCGGTATTTCTTCCTTACTCCCTCTCTGCTTCCAGGCCTCTGCTATGGCTCCAGCTGTCACTGGGCTCCATTGACCCTATTTCTCCTTGTCCCTTCAAGTCTATGTGAGGTAGTAACCTTCCACCCAACTCTTAGCCCTTTGGGTGCCTTAACATCCCTTCCTGGACCCCATCCACTCCTTGCAAATATTGCCCGCATTCAAGTCTCTTATTTCTTTTTAAATTCATCTTTATTGTTGAAAGAATTACAGATGTCCCCTTTTCTTCCCCCATTGACCCCCTCCATCCTGCACCCACACCCTAAAGTCTCTCATGTGAGTCAACTGAGGTAAATGCTGCTGGGTATGTGGCAAGGATTCAATTATATACTGTGTCTGAAGGACCCAGCTCAGTGGCTGACACAAGATGAGTGCTCTGTAATCTTTTTACTGTTTACTCTTTTCATCGTGCTGATTTCTAGCTGTCACCTTTTTTTTTATCTGGGTGGAATAGAAAGTGTACTGGGTTTGTAGGTCCTGAATGTATGGCCTTGGGCAAATCCCTTCATCTCTCTGAGTTTCAGTTTCCTCATCCTGAAATGGAGTGAATAACAGTATCCTCTGCTGTTGACTGGTAGGTGTTTTGAATCTATGCTTGGTGTCATCTAAAGCTGTGATCAATGGTACAAGACCCTCCCTATGGCCTCCACTGGCCTGTGAGCAGGAGGACCATCATCTTTGCCCTCAAAGACTAGTAGTATATCTGGACGAGAAAGTGCTGCTTCTCTGTCCTTGTTTGTCCCCAGGTAAGCACTGGTGACAAAGTACAACAGTCAGAGGTTGTTTTCAAAGTTTCTCTCTTGGCCTCTGGCCCGGAAGCAGCTCCTTCACTCAACCTTTCCATCTGGCAGATCGAGAGGAGGATGCGAAATGTGGGTTTTTGCCAGCTTCCCAGTTAGTACAGCTTCTCATCTGCCAAATAGGGATGGCGCAGCACCTCCCAGGCACTCCCTTTGTGGGTTGAAACAGAATGTGAACAGCCATCATTGAGCTCTGCCAGTGTGTCTCCCAGGGGAGGTAGGAGAGAATGGGGGTGCAGGCCTTAACACTGGTTTAGAAAACACCCTTCTCAAAGTGAATTGCCCTGATGTGGCTGGTAGTGTAATGGTTAGCATAGTACACACTTAGAACCCTCAGATCCCTTCCAGCTTTGAGATTCAGAGGCTCTCGTGTCCCCTATTACAGTGCTCAAACGCCTGTTGCATTAATTTTTGTTAGGAGCACCCTGTCTTGTCTTTGATCATTTGGGTTGCAAGTTGTATAGCCTCAGTTTTGATGGTGGCATCTCTTTTTCCATCTTTTGTTTTGAACGTATTTGCCTTTATGTTGAAGTGCATTTCTTGTAGGCAGCACAGAGTTGTGTCTTGCTTTTTTACTAATCTGACAATCCCTGCCTTTTCACTGGGGCTGCTTAGACCACTTGCATCTATTGAGATCATAGATATGGTTAGCTTTAAATCTCTCATCTTGCTATTTGTCCCATCAGTTCTTTGTTTCCCTTTTTCTCTTTTTCTGCTGTCTTTTGAATTCATTGAACATCTTTATGACTCTATTTTATTTCCTTTGTTGATTTATTAGCTCTATTATTTTGTTCTTTTAGGATTTATAGATCTTTAACTTATCACAGTCTATCAAGTTACATAACATGTTACATATAGTATATCTTATAATAGTATACTTCCATTCCTCCCCCAGATCTTTTTATTAATATTGTCATATACTTTACTTTTGTGTATGTTGTAAGCACCACACTACTTCTTATTATTTTTGTATAAACAGTCAATATCTTTTTTAAAGTTTTGAATAATTTTTTAAAAATCTTCTATATTTGCCTATTTATTTTCCATTTCCAATGTTCTCCATTCCTTAAAAGGATCTGTATTCCCATTTGGTATTGTTTTCCTTCTGTCTGAAAGACTTCCTTTAGCATTTCCTATAGTACGACTGCTGGTGTTGAATTCTTTCAGATTTTGTGTGTCTGAACATGTCTTTATTTCGCCCTTGTTTTTGAAAGATATGTTTGCTGATAGTTTACAGCTATTTTTCTTTCTGTGTTTTAAAGATGTTGCTCCACTGTCTTCTCACGTATCTCATCACAATGAGAAATCCGTCATCATGTTTCTTTGTATCTTTTATTCTGGCTGCTTTTTAATATTTGTCTTTATCCCATGTTTTGAGAATTTTTACTTTGATGAAACTTGGTATAGTTTTCTTTATATTTTTTGTGCTTGGTGGGATTCTTTGGTTTCGTGTGTGTGTGTGTGTGTGTGTGTGTGTGTGTATGTTTATAGTTTTCATCCAATGTTAGAAATTTTTTAGCCATTATTTCTTCATATTTTTTTTTCTGCACTCCTTCCCCTTTCTTGTCTCCTAGGAGGACTATAGTGAACATATGTTAGGCCACTTAACATTGTCTCACAGCTCACTGATGTTCTGTTCAGTTTTTTATTCTCTCTTCTCATTTCTGTTGCTGTCTTCAAGTTCAGTAATCTTTCTTTCCACACTCTCTGATATTGATCTCATCTAGTGTCTTTTTCATTTCATGCATAGTAGTTTTAATCTCTAAAAGTTCAATCTGTATCTTTTTTTGTATCTTCTTTATCTCCACTTAACTTTTGGAACATGTGAATCCAGTTATAATAACTGTTATTGTGTCCTTATCTGCTCATTCTGACATCTGGATCAGTTCTGATTGACTGATCTTCTCATTATGATTGTAATTTCCTTCTTCTTTGCATGCCTGATAATTTTCATTGGATTCTAGACACTGCATTTTACCTTGTTGGGTGCTAGATATTTTAGATATTTTTGTGCTCCTATCAATATTCTTGAGCTTAACTGAGATGCAGGTAAGCTGCTTGGAAGCAGTTTGATCCTTTTGGGTCTGGCTTTGAATATTTGTGAGATGGGCCCAGAGCAGTGCTCAGTGTAGGGCTCATTATTCCCCGCTCCTGAGGCAAGACCCTTCCTTAACTCAGTGTCGCACAAATCCTGAGGTTTGCCAGTCTGGCTGGTGGCAACAGGCACTACTCCCAGCCCTGCCTGAGTGCCAGGCCTTGTTTCTTCTAATTCTTTGAATGGTTCTTTCCCAGAAGTTATTCCTGATCTCCCTGAGGTCTTAGGCATCTGGGCCCCTCTGCCTGAGTGAGCTTATTTCCTAGTTTCCTCACACATAGACCCTCTGCTGATCTCCAGAGATCTCTCTCTGCACTGCTCTCATCTCTCTGGTTCTCAGTCTTAGACTCTCAGCTCCATCTCTTCAATTCAGGGGGTTCACTAGGTTCCACCTGTTTTCCCTCCTGAGCAGTGAGTGGCCTGGAAACCTCTTAAGGCAGTAATAAGCTGAGGCAGTCACTGGGTTCACCTCATATTTTCCATCTCTCAGTTATCACTTACTGTCATTGTCGGATGTCTAGTTGCAAACAAATCATCGTTTTATATGTTTTGCCCATTTTTAATTATTTGCAGGCTTGAGGGTGAATTGGTCTTTGTTACTCCTCTTGGCTGGAAGTGGAAGACCACTGAGCAGTTTAAATCAGGAAAGCAATGAACCAGCTTTGTTTGTTGAACAATCCCTGTTTCTAGAAGTTATTCCTGATCTTCCTGGGGTCTTAGGCATCTAGGCCCCTCTGCCTGAGTGAGCTCATTTCCTAGTTTTCTCCAGCCCAGAAAGGTGGTGTTGGCATGAAGCCAGCCCTTGAGGACCAGCCCTGTACATTTCCCGGGAAGTGGCCCAGCCTCCCCTGCTGTCACCTCACATTCTTGTCTGCAGGTCCCTGGCACTCAGAAGCAGGGAGCGTTTGGGTGAGCAAAGCAACTTGTCACTGTATTGGCAAGAGTGAGGGAGTTGATGCCAGGAGAGCCCTCATGGGCCATGAGAAGAGGAATTAGGCTTTACACTGGAACAGCACCTCCACCTCAGACTCATCCACACCCTGACCCCCATGGGACTTTTAACCCCTTCCTAGAGGCTGGAGTTGTGGGAGGTCTCCCAGATGCTAAGTGGTATAATTTGTGTCTCTGAGCACTTGTGCAGGTTTGGGGGGCCCAGAGCAATGATTTGGGTGGCTCCAAAGGATCCTCTGCCTTTGCTCGTGTCCCCAGGAGGCCAGCAGGAAGATCTGGGAGTGACGCTAAAAGCCACCCCACAGCCTTCCTGCCAGCAGAAATCTCTTTGAGCTGAGGCCGGAGCAGCTCAGTGAAACACCCCCTGGGGACCATTTACAGAGGCAGGCCTTGCCTGGTCAGTGCAAAACTAGCAGGGATTGATGAGGAGAGCTGATGGGGGCGTGTGGGGGCATCCTCGTCAGGGAAGAGCAGGGCTTTGTGGCAGGATGCTTGTGGCTGCTGTGTTGTCACTGCATACAAAATGCTACCTAAGAGGAGCCAGTGGAATTTTCCACCAAGGCTAAATTATGGCAGACTGTGCTAGACAGCAGCCTCTGATTCTTGTCTGTCCCTGCGATGTCCAGTGCTCAGAACACTGGAGAAGGCAGAGGACACAGGAAAAATGGCACGGGGTGAAATGAAGAAGCTTCACTACTGGGCACACACCTAACAGCCAGAGTTAGTTGTGTTGTCTGGTGTCCTCAGATGTCATCTGTGGAGGGAAGGGAACTGCATGTGGCTTCCAGAGCTGCTTCCTGAGTACTTGACCTGCAACATTCCTAACCATTGAAATTCTAAATCAGAGCCTCCCAACTGGAGTGGGGGCTGGGGGGAGGGTCTTCAGGCTTACCCTGTGAATTTGTGTTTAATTTGTGTATATTACGTAATCTCGCCTACTGACTTAAACTGGAATTAGTTACCCAGATCCCCAAATTGGGTGGTCATGGGAAAACCTGAATTTCCAACTTCTCTTGAAAATTTAGAAGCGCAGGCATCCCTGAGCTGGGGAGTGGCCACTCTCCAAGCCCCAACAGTGCCCACAATTCCCTATTGCCTTCCACATACCAGGCCGGTGAGCACCCACTGATTCTTGTGGACACTCACCTTGTGATCCTGTGAGTATTGGAAGACCCTGTCCTCTGCTGTGTAGAGCCTGTCCTCCTCTAGTTTCCCACTCAAGGGGTCCCTGGAACTACATGGAAGGATCATCTCCCTTTTCATTTGTGACCATCTCATGCTGCTGTGTCTCCCTTACATACTCAACTCAAATCTCCCAGCCTCCTGCCAAGAGTCTTGGGTCCACATATAACAGGGCTTCCCGATCAACCTGCCCCTTGACAAAGTGACCTGAAGCTCATTCCTGGGAAAGTGGAGCAGTTTGTTTTGGCAAAAGGCAAAGCCTTACACCACAGGCATGACCTGCTCATGTGGCATTCTGGCTACTGAGGGGCTCACAGGGGAGGGACTTGGGGGACAGGTCCTTGTGGGTGACCTGGATAGTCTGAGATGGGGGGAGGGTGAAAAGATAATCATGTATTCTTCTTCCATGAAGAAAACAGTCCATCTCTCTGGAAGCAGGGGGCTGAGCCAAATGGCCTATGATTTGGAAGCTCCCAAAGGGATGCATTTTATATTTTCTTTATGTCACAGTGACCACAAAGACATGTTTCCTCAAGGCCACAGAAGAGAATGTTTGGGGGCTCTTTTTAGTATTGGGGAGCTTGTTCATTTGGTTGGGGTTTGGGCACTGGCCTGGAGCTTCTATAAGAGGCCATGGAAGGTACATTTCTTGAGGGGAGGAGAGGCTTGGGCCCCCCCCCCCACCCCCACCCCGGGGCTGTCTCCCGGGCTGAGTTGGATGGGGCCCTCGCAGGGTCACCTTGGGATACAGTGCTATGGCAGATATTAAAACTATGGAAACCAGGGTCTCACCATGCAGCCACTACCACCAGCTAACAGTGGGTTGGCTATAAGCAAGTCATAGGGCCTCAGCTGCCATGTGCACCTGGAAGGAGCATTTTGCCTGCAGGTAACAATACATAGCTAAAAGTACTAAAGTAATAAGCACCTAGTAGTGGAAGATCCCAGGTTGATTCAGTAAGGATTCAGGTGCCATCTCATTGTGTCAGGGAACCGTCACACTCAATGCCATCCAATAGTTCACCTACAACAAAAAATCATCTGCAGGCTGGATTCAACTTGTGGCTGCTGCCCATGCTCAGGAGGCCCAGAGAAGGATAGGATTTTCCTGAGATCACACAGCAAGATAGCGGCTGAGCCCAAATCTTCTGACCCAAGCAGGGACCTCCTGGGCCTGCTCCACATTAACTTCAAAGTCCATTCTCTCTCTAGATGTTGGACAGTATTTTAGCTTTGGGTTCAAACCACATAGGGTGAGAAATACAGCCCTCCAGAAATTTTTTCTGTAAGAAACAAACGGGGCAATTGACAGCAAGTTATGTTAAATCTTCTGGCACGGTCTGAAGAGTGGCCAGCAATCTTAATCCTGAAACTATGTTCGACATGGGGCTATTTCTGTCCTCTTGTTTAGAAGGCAGAGGACCCAATGCTTCCTCTTTAAGGGAGTCAGAGCCCATCATTCATGGAGTATGGAGCCCTGGGGTTTTGTCTGAGCTGCCTGGCCTCATGTAGGGCTAGGGGAGGAGGCAGTGGGGTACACTCTGTGTGATCTGTCCAGCTGTGTCCACAGCAGACCCTTGACAAAGACCTTGTCTCCCAAAGTCTGACCTCCAGGAGCAGGTCTCAGTAGGAGCTTGGGTAGCACTAATTAGAGGGGAGGCAGGGTGGTTAACAGCCCAGGCCTTGTTGCTGGATGGAACTGGGTTTGAATCTTGCTTCGTCACTTACCAGCTGTGTAAATTTGAGCAAGCCACTTCACCTCTCTGCGCCTCAGGAGTCTTCATCTATAAAATGGGTCAATAATACTTATGTGCAGAATTGGAATACAACTCTGTTCCTACTTAAAGTTCCTATAGGTAGGAAAGACAGACTTGTCACTCACCTGTTAACAGTGGTGTTAATTACAACAAATCAACATGTAGTTCACTGAATTAAGAAACTAAAAATTTGGGGACTGAAGGGTCCCAGGTTCAATTCCAGTCAAGGGCATGTGCCTTGGTTTCGGGCACATCCCCAGTGGGGGGTGTGCAGGAGGCAGCTGATTGATGTCTCTCTCTCATCGATGTTTCTAACTCTCTATCTCTCTCCCTTCCTCTCTGTAAAAAATCAATAAAATATATTTAAAAAAATATATATATATATATTTAAAAAAAAAGAAACAAAAAATTCGGGGTAGCAACAAAATTGGCAATTGCTTTCCCCTTCTGATTTATGCCTAGGTTAATTTTTTTTAATTTTAAAAATTATTTATATAGCATTTACTATGTGGAAAAATCTGTGCTAAGCAGTTTACAAATATTGACTCATTTAATCCTTACACCCATTCTCGGAGGCAGATACTATTTTACAAATTTACAGATGAGGAAACTGAGACCAGAGAGAGGAAGTTACTTGCTCCAGGAAATGAGACCAGGGAGAGGAAGTAACTTGCTCCAGTAACAAGCTGCAGGGCTGGGCTGCAAAACCAATCCATATGGCTTGGGGGCTGTTCAAGTAACCATTACTTCCTCCTTTGCTGCTTTATTCCTCTGAAACACTTTTTCCTATTTGGAATTGATCAACTGAAAGGAATAAACCATTCTTCTTCAACCTGAGGAAGTAGTTGAAAGACTGTGATGTTGGGAGATAAAAGACATAGATCAGATTTCCACCCTGCCTCCTGCCCAGCTGGGTGACACACGCCAAGAAAGTCCCCCCGCCCCTGAGCCTGTCTTTTCTCATCTCTAAACTGGGCTGATAGCCCCACCTACTCCTCAATTGGAGGGAAATGGACTTAGCCAATGGATGTGAAAGTGCTTTATGAAGCCTTAAATGCAGTCTTTGGGGCTTGGGGAAGTTAAATAGAATCATAACGCTGGTTTTCACTAAAAAAGTGTCCAGCACTTAAGGGTTGCTCTCCATTGTCTATGCGGGTCCAGAGGCTCACAGTGAAACCAGCAAGCAAAGAGCAACCCACACCCCTCGCCATGGCGAGTGATCATTCTGACCTTGGGCTTGTCCTATGACCCTCCCTGGACTCTCTGCTCCAGAGTTCAGGGGTATTTAACAATTGGCCACTGAGAAGCTCAGCCCTCCCTCAATGCACAGCATTAATACCCATGTGGGTTGTAAGAGGATTTCTGCCTTTGTGTTACTTGGCAATATTTTGTTTAAGTGAATTTATGCCCTGGATTAATATAGTTTGTGAGCTGAACTGCTTACTTGGCAAGCAGGGGGAAATGAACAGGATTTTAAGAAATCTGGTGTGAAATCAGTTTTTAGAATGAGGGTGTGCCTGGGGGGTGTGGAGCTGGGCTCAGGAAGAAGCACCCTTGTTTTCCATCCCTCCCGGGCCACTTCCCAATTGGGACACTCCACCTGCAACCAAAGCTCTCCCTCTCCTCTGGAAAATAACAGTGCCAACCACAGGGTGGTGGAGCAAGATGATGCACAGTCCCTGGTGTGTAACACTGCTCAGCTCCATGAGAGCAGACTCTGCACCCTCGATGGGCATGTGGCACATGGGAGGCCCTCAGGGAAACTGTGTGGAATCAACAAATGAATGGTAAATACAGTCATTTGTTGTTCTTCACAGATTCCATGTTACTTATTATATTCTTCTATTTGCTGAAATTTATTTGTAACCTCCAAATCCATACTCATGGTGCTTTCGCAGTCATTGTAAACATGTGCAGAGCAGTGAACATTTTGAGTCACCCAATGCACACGTTCCCAGCTGAGGCCAGACAAGGTGTCGTTCTGCTGTCTTATCTCAGCTCTCATATGTAAACAAGTACGCTGTTTTGCAGTCTACTTGGTGCCACTTTTCTTTTCTTATTTTTGCACTTTTTGTTGGTGATTTTGCTATTTAAAGTGACCCTATGCTGTCTAGTGTTCCGAAGCCAAGAAGGCTGTGATGTGTCTTATGGAGAAAATGAGTGTGTCAGATAAGCTTTTTTCAGGTATGAGTTATAGCACTGTTGACCATGAGTTCAATGTTAATGAGTCAACAATAGATATTAAATAAGGTGTCTTTGCACAGAAACATAGATAAAACAAAGTTATGTGTTGGTAAATTGATGAAAAGGCTGTGAATAGAGGTTTTCAGGAACCTAACCCTGTATTTACCCTAGGAACAAGATTTCAGTATTCACTAATTCAGTTTTGTAGACATGATTACTGCAAATAATAAAAATTAACTGGATAGCAATAGTTATATGATTATTATTTTTTTTTATTATTCAAAAGGGAGTCCATTAGTTGGAGCATCACCCCGTTCACCAAAGGGTTGGGTTCAATCCCCAGTCAGGAAGCATACAGGAGCCACCTGGTCAATAATGTTTCTTCTCTCTCTCTCTCTTCCTCTCTCTCTCACTCTCTCATTCTCCTTCTCCTCTCTCTAAAATAAATAACATGTCCTTGAGTGAGGATTAAACAAAAAAAGCTGTCAGGAAAGAGGTTGGAGTTTGGAGTTCTCTCATCTTGACCATGGTTGTGAGGATCACATATGATAATGTCTGTGAAAGGTGGTTGTAAACTGTGAAGTCAGTGGATGGGCATTGTAAATGGCATCACATTAACTATAGCATGGACAATACTATTCCAGGGAAGTTGTCCTGTGCCGAGGCCTCTGGGGAGGTCCTGCCTTGGTCCATGGGGCTGAGATTGAACTTTAGGGCCTTAAGAAACTACATTGAAAGAAACAGGGGAAGTCCTAGTGGACTCCACAGGCATCACTTCTCTGCATATGCCAAAACCTGGATGAGGACTGTTCCTGCCTACTGTCCACTCCATGTCCAGCACCCAGTCTGGGCCACCGTTGTCTCTTGCCTGGACAGTGGCATGACTGCCTCAGTGCTCTCAGCCTCTCCTCTGGGTTCTCTACATCCATTCTCCACATCACCGTGAATGGCCTCCTCACTCTTCCACTTTATGCCCTTTAATGCTTCCCATTTTTCCCAGGAAACAAACCCAAAGCCCTGCCTGTGATCCACAAGTCTCTGGGCAGCCAGGCCCCTGCTTATGTCTTCAGCTTCCCTAACACCATGCTGTCCCTCACTCTCTGCTGCAGCCATACTGGCTTCCTCTCAGAGCCTTGAACGTGCTGTGCTCCTCCTGCCACAGATCCTTTGTACTTGTTAAACCTGTTTTTGTAACCCAGTCCCCCCACCTCCACCGCTTTCATCTGATCACAGCCTGCACATCTTTCAGGTCTCAGCTCAAGTCACTTCCCTGATGACCCTGCCCAGGACAAAGTGGGCCCCTCACAGCCCCCACTCTACCCCACTTTCCCTTTTATTGAACCTGACACTTCATATTTATTTGAGTGACCATTTGGTAAATGACCATCTTCCCGTCCCTTCCCCCAAACTTTAAACTCTATGAGGTCAAACACTAGGGCTGCCTTAGCTCACCACTGAGTCCCCAGAGCAGAGGAGAGGGTCTGGCACATTGTAGGTGCTCAATAAACACAGTAGGTGAGCAAACATCCATGCCCATGCTGGCCACTGGGGAAAATCCTACTGGACAAGATCCAGGCTCTCCCTGGAGTTCACAAACGGAAGGACGATGAGCTGACATCTTTGGAGCCCCCCAACCATATACATGGATTATCTCCTTCAATTCTCTCAACTAGCCAATGAAGTGGAGAACTAATATGTCCCCTGCTTTGGAAGAAAATGATGATGCTTCTCAGAGAGACAGGGAGAACTGACCCAAGGTCACAAGCTAAGAAGGGGCAAGGACAAGATTTGTACTCAGGTCTGGCTGACTCAGGAGCCTGTGCTCTGACCCCTCCCTTGTCTTCTTACCTTTGGTTTGTCCACACCCTGTACATGACAGTTTCATGTGCAAAGAGATGCATTATTAGGGGACTGAGAACTTGACCTCACGTCACAGCCATTCAGATGTTTTCTCCTTTTTTTAAAGTATATTTGTATTGATTTCAGAGGGGCAGGGAGAGGGAGAGAGAGATAGAAACATCAATGATGAGAGAAAATCATTGATCAATTCCCTCTTGCAGCCTCCCCTCACCCCACCACCACCACTACCACCACTGGGGATTGAGCCTGCAACCCAGGCATGTGCCCTGATCAGGAATTGAACCATGACCTCCTGGTTCATAGGTCGACTATCAACCACTCAACCATACCAGCTGGGCTGTTTTCTCCTTTGTATACTCTGGGTCCAAAGGCAGAGCCTCTTGCTGATTCTGTTCTTGTTGGGGGGACTTGACTGACTGCCTTCAGTATATCACTTTGCAGAAGCCAAATCTGACAGACAGATTAAGTGCCTACAGTCAGCATTGGAGGTGCTTGGCGTGGCTTTGGCCTCTGGAAGGCATTGGAGGGCCACAGGATGCTGAGATAGTAGGACTCATTTGACTCAACCCCTTATTTTACACATGGGGAAACAGAAGTCCAGGAAAGGGAGGGAGTATAATTCATAACAGTAGCAAAATTACAGTTATGAAGTAGCAACAAAAATAATTTTATGGTTGCGGGTCACCACAACATGAGGAACTGTATTAAAAGGTCACGGCATTAGGAAGGTTGAGAACCACTAAGGTCAGAGAGTTTCAAAAACAAAATGAGAAGCAGAGGCTCTGGGATTTCTGGGCACTGTTGCTCACCTTTGCCTCAAGGCTTCGCTGGCAAAATGGAAACTGAGGAAAGTTTTCTCTACCAGTTCATTGTGGTACCTGAAATTTTTTTTAAATATATTTTATTGATTTTTTACAGAGAGGAAGGGAGAGAGATAGAGAGTTAGAAACATCTATGAGAGAGAAACATTGATCAGCTGCCTCCTGCACATCTCCTACTGGGGATATGCCCACAACCCAGGTACATGCCCTTGACCGGAATCGAACCTGGGACCCTTCAGTCCGCAGGCCGACGCTCTATCCACTGAGCCAAAGCAGTTTCGGCATGGTGGTACCTGAAATTTCACCATTAATTCCTTTGTCTTAGAGAAATTCTGCTAGTTCTCTAACAGAATGAAAATACTCTTGGATAGGTGAAGTGGGGAGAGAGATCCTAAATCATCAGTCAAACAATTTATTCATGTCTCCCCTCATTCCCTCTCTTTCCATCTATGTCTTCATCTATCCACTTAGCTGTCTCTCCAACCATCCTTATACCCATCCATCTACCTATCCATCCATCCACCCACCCATTCATCCATCCATCCATTCATCTACCTACCAACCCTTTCATCCATGCAGCCCTTTTACCAGATTCTCACTGAACACCAATTCTGTGGGATAAAACAATGAGTAGGTCTTAGTTTTGGCCTCTGCGGAGCCCCCAGTATCCTGGAAGCAGCAGAGCTATGAGGCCACATTTCCCCTGCACTGTGAGGACCACACGAAGGGAGGTGTTCACAGCTGGGCTTCATAAGCAGAAAGAATCTACTGACCCTCACCCTGAGTTCTTCATTCCAGCTCTTGCTGTGAGTGCTTGGGTAAGGCTGCTCCCCTTTGGACTCAGTGCACCCATCTGTGATGTGGGCAGATTGGACTAGACTCATGTTTCCCAGACGCCAGTCATTCATACACCTCCCTCCACACCTGTAGATTAGATCACCTGCTCTAAAAAGTACTTAATGTCTTTATTCAAATGAGCTCACTTTTTTTTTAACCTAAATAAATTTTAGAATGAAACCTTATTGCTACCATAATGGGAAAATATGGTAATAGCTGTTATAAATAAAAAGTAACTGTAAAAATAATTGTTGAAAAGGAAGCAAACTGTGAGGTGGCTAAATTCTAGGTAGACATTGCTTCCCACTAGTGTGATTAAATTCTAGGTAGACATTGCCTGTTCTTGGTTAGGAGAGAACTTAGCAAGTATTGGAGAGGTGGTCAAGTCACCTCAGACTCTCCCCTGGAGTGTTTTCCTGCAGTGTGCCTCAATATCATGGAGTGATGGTGGGGATGAGGGTCACCCCTGAAGGGTCTGAGTATAGATGCCACTCTTGCCCAGGAGAGGAAACATTGCCCTGGAGGAAGCTTCAGTTCACGTGCTGTCCCGGCCACTCCCTTCTGAGCCCTTTGCCTGTGCCCTGGGCCTGACCCCTCCTGAGAGGTCACACCTCTCCTGTAGGCCTCCCAGAAGGGTCAGGAAGCCGTGAGCCAGATTCTGTAACTCAAACTGGGTGGTATCTACTTCAAATCCTGCCTGAGGAGGGAAACCAATATGGAAATCTGAAGCCAGCCCATCGGTGCTTCGCAGGCATCAGGTGCAGCCCATCACTAGGAGAGGGCCCTGACCTTTTCCAGTTTTACCTTCAGCCACCAGACTTCTCCACCCAGTCTCTATCACCCCTCACCCAGGGTCCCTAAAGCCCATGACGGTATAGGGCCCCCAGGGTGTGGTCTTTCTGAATTTCCCTGTGGCATTATCAGGTCTGATCAGAAAACAATATGTCTCTTAGATATGCCAATGCCTGAAGTGTCTCACTAACTCTTCATGCCCCTGGAAGGCAGGTGATCTGGCAGATGGAGCCAGAAGGTCCAGGGTTTGGGTTACCTTGTGTTCTGATGGCTCCCCACACGTCCTCACCTCCGGGTTTGGGGGTTGCTGAGCCTGCTGTAGCAACATTAACATCAAGGGTATTATTTACTTGAAAAAATGTTCCATTTGGACTCAGATTTCAGAAGGATATTTGAAATACTAAAGCTGCTGCCAAATCTGTTGAGGACAGAGAAAAGGCCTTGGCTCCAGGTGGGGCCCATGGTAGGGAGGGGTGGTCTTTGCAGCCCCCAGACCCCACTCCCAGCTCTGAACAGCCAAATCAGAAAAGCCCAGAGGGGGGAAAGGTCAAAAACACAGCTTTGGGTTTGCCTTAGAAAGTGCTTTTCCTCTCCAGGTAATAGGTATATTCTCTCATGCAGTTCTTGCAATTCTGACCTTCCTTCCTCCCTCCCTTCCGTCCTTCCGTCCTTCCTTCCTTCCTTCCTTCCTTCCTTCCTTCCTCCTTCCTTCCTTCCTTCCTTCCTTCCTCCAGGCTGGTGTTCAACTAACTAGCATGGTCAGGAGAGCCCTGTGGGTTATTTATAGCTTTTGGCCCTCTAGGTACATGCCATGGCCATACTACTTGTCAAATATTTTAAATCTCCTGTATTCAAAAACATTTATTGAGCACACACTGTCAAGCCCTGGGACACCTCAGTGTCCAGACATGGTCCCTTCCTCAAATGCTTGTGGTCCACTGCAGAAGGAGATGTGCCCCCGACTGCAGTGCAAGGATTGTTGTGGTGGAGATCCAGACATGGTGGCTGCTGTGGGAGCCGGAGGAGGGTGCCTTCACATCTTGGCCAGAAATGAAGCAGATATTTTGGAAAAGTTACCCAGAGAGTGAAATTCCACACTCCCAACTTTTATTAAATCCCCTATTGACCGAGCAGGAAGGTACCTGAGAGATCTTTGAAACTAGTATTCCCTCCCAAAGTGGGTTCTGAGGAATGCTAATTTTGTGGTGTGTCAATAGACATTACTCAAAAAAAATGTTCCAAGGTCAAGGTAGTTTGGGAAATGCTGAGTCAAGCAAAAAATCTAAGCTGGTTTCTATGCTGCAGGACTTCTCAGAGCCTTGATCTATTTAGTTATTGCTTTCTTAAATCTACAAGGAAGGCGATGGCTCCAGCATGAAACACGGTGCCGTGTTTTCAGGAGCCTCTCAAAAGACTAGTGCTCCCTGGTGTCACCTGGGAAACTCTAATCTAGTTCAACTCCCCTGTTCACAGATAAAGGAAACTGAGGCCAAGAGAGTGGCTGGCACTTGCCCAATGTTTTACAGGGAGCAGGGGGCCAAGCGAGGACTAAAACCCAGGCCTCCTTCCCTTCAAAAAGGCTCTTTAGGGTGTGTGGTTTGGGCTTTGAGTGCTAGTGGCACATGAGAAGAGTGGGATCCGTGTGGGCTGAAGCAGTCCTGGAAGGATTCCTGGAGGAGGTAGGATATAAGCTGGAAAGTCCAGGGCCCCTAGTTGCCATTGACTCATGATTTTATTGTCTAAACAGTAGTACCACTGCGAATCAGATATACACTCACCGATGCCCAGTTTGCCTGGAAAGGACTTCAGGCTGGGCAAGGCTTCCCACCAGAGAGAGATTAGTCCCTGAACTCCCAAAGGATGCAAGCACTTGCAAGTGCGTTTTCCAGGTCCTCTCTTCCTGGAAGCCTTGCCTGACTGCACTGCAACCTCTAAGTCAAAACGATCTCTCACCCAAAGTCTTACCCTGGGTGTCATTTTCTTGTGAGTTTTGTTTTTAGCCGGTGTGAGAGCAGAGCTGGTGGTTTAGTCTTCTTTGTGACAGTTCATGTTTATCAGGAATTCACTGCGTGCCGGTGAATTCAGCGTTTCCCCTTCTCATTTACCTTCTCCACTCCGTCGCTGTTTCTAACCCCATTTTATGGAGGAGCAAACTGAGGCTCAAGAGGAGAAGTGACTTGCTTGAGAACATGGACCAGTAAATGGTGCAGAGACTCGAACCCAGGCCTTCGTGTCTCTTTAAGTGTCTGGCTTGTGAAATTGGACAGAACTGAGTCATGGATAACCTCACAAGCATCCTGCTCTCCCTGGGGTAGTGATCTGAAGCCTGGTCTCTCCTGTGTCTACAAGGCAGGAGTTGGGGCCCCTGCCCGGCAGCCATGCTCCACGCTCAGCACTGTCTCCGCTTGTTGACGGTAAGAGGATCCAGGGTGTGTGCCCTTCTACACCTGCAATGTAGAAGGGTACGAATCATAGTCTGACAGCTGGCATGGCCCCCAGGCTCCCATACCCACTGCCCCTGTGTCCGACTTGCCCAAGATCTTTAGGAGTCCTGATTTCACTCTACCTCATGTCGCTCCAGAACTTTCCATGCTGGGGGCCCGGCAGTTTTTCCACCAATTACCCCCATCTCAACCCCTCACCTTTATTTATGGACAGAAAACTTGGACCCAGGGTTCACAGCTGTTGTCTGTGTGGATGAAATTTAACAGTGGTGACACCCAAGAAGCAGCCTGCCTTGGTTTAGGCCAGGGGCTGGGGTCTTCTTTCTTCCATAATTAAAAATTCACCAGTGAAGACAGATTGCTCATCAATCTTTCATCCCAACAGTTCCCTCTGGGGAAGAAAGGGGCACCAGCCTCACTGCCCACAGCCCAGGACCTTGCTCATGTGTGTGAGTTCAGGGCCTTGTGTGTAGAGCAGGCAGGCCCAGCCAACCCGGGAAGGCCCCTTGAATATCACAGGGCACTGGATGTGACAGGTGGCCAATGCTGAGCTTTCTGCCTCCCATAACCTGCGACGTCAGGAAGAGGCCCACACACCAAGGGTCAGAAAGTGTGTGTGTGGAGCAAAACAGTCAGGAGGCGTTTGAATAGCCACATGGCTAGTCTTATCCGATTGAAACTAGGGGAGATGCACTCTTAAAGCTGCTAAGAGAGTAGATCTTAAATGTTCTCACCACAAAAAAGAAATGGTAATGCTGTGATGTGATGGAGGTGTTATCATTACTAAGTATATCAGATCAATACAGTTTACACCTTAAACGTACACAATGTTATATGTCAGTTGTACCTCAATAAAACTGAAGAAATATATACACTCCATGTTTTAGCCAAGTGGGAAAAGTTAATACAAACAAGCGAACGGTGGGATAAGGTGTTTGAGGACCTCAGCACAGGGCCAGCCTTGTCGGCAACGCTAGTTATTAATGTTGATGGTGTTGACTCTGCCTCAGAACTCACCAACTGTGCTGGTCTAAGGATGTTAGGTAACTTCTCAGGGGCTGAATTTGCTAATGGGTAACACGGGAATCTTAACAGTGCCTGCCTCAGGAAGTTGGGGTGAGGTGTGAATGAACTGGGGATCCCTTGATGTTGTAAAATCGAGTAAGCCCAGCCTAACATCAGTCGCCTGACACAGCCAGGCCCTCATGTGTCCTGGGCCAGGAGGAAGGAACAGCCTGGCAGACAAAGCACTGGCTCTGTCTGCTTGCGTGGCCTGTGCAAGCCCCACCCATTTCCTGGCCTCAGTTTTCCCGTCTGACCAAAGCAGGTACCAGAGCAGATGATTTCCTGGGTCACTTCCGACTCTGGGTTCCACGAAACCCTGCACGTGGTTGCCTCTTGTCAGGCTTGTGCTTTTCCCAGAAGAGATTTGGGGAGGGGAGCCCTCCGCTGGCCACTTTATGCGTCCTGTGACAGCTGTGTCAGCCTCGTGCCGGCAGCTATGCTCCCGGACCTCTGGGAACCTGGGCTGGGCTGTCTTTCCCAGAATGGAACAGCCTGCCTCCCCAGTGAGAGGAATTTGAAGGGTGTCTAGTGGAAGAGAACAGGCAGAGGCAGTGAGGGGGACTCAGGACCTGGGCTAAGCTCCAAATGCTGGGGGCAAGGGCAGGGGTAGGCACTGAGGGATATGGCAGAAACCTGGAGTTCAGGCCAGGTGAGCAGGACAGAGGCTCAGCACCAACTAATAGTCCTTGGCGTAGAACTGAGCTCCTGACACTTGCAGGGACCTGGTTAGCCTTGCCTTGGGGTCTGAGGCTCCTGTGGGTGAACAGAAACAGGACCACTGTGCTAGACATCTGCCATTTGCCCCTTGAGACTCACTCTCCACCCTTTCACCCCACCTGTGCTCCAGGGAGGTGTCTTGTATGCATCAGTGCCCCGCTCCCTCTCTGGCTTCCTGTTGACTTTGACCAATGTGGAGCTCTGGCAGGATATAGAGCAGTGATGGTGAACTTTGTGAGCTCGGCGTGTCAGCATTTTGAAAAACCCTAACGTAACTCTGGTGCCGTGTCACATATAGAAATTTTTTGATATTCGCAACCATAGTAAAACAAAGATTTATATTTTTGATATTTATTTTATATATTTAAATGCCATTTAACAAAGAAAAATCAACCAAAAAAATGAGTTCACGTGTCACCTCTGACAAGCGTGTCATAGGTTCGCCATCACTGATATAGAATGAGAGGGAGAAACGTTAGGGTATTTAGTCTCTCAGCTCGCTCTCTCCCTCAGAGTCACCTTGAGTTGGCTGCATGCCTTGACCACAGGTAACAACTCTGTCGGGGTCTCTTCCACGCAGCCCTCTCTGTGCCTGGGTCTGGAAATCATTCTCTCCTCCCACCCCCTTCCAGACTAGAGGTGGTAGCAAAGGAACCCTCACTTCTCCTCTCCTGCCCATGCCTTTGTCAAGATGTCGTTTATTAAACCCTCAGGACTCTGATTCATCTCCACAGCTGCAGAGCAGGAATGTTGGAAAGGGATCCTGGAGAGGGGGCAGCCGGGCTCCCCTTCTAAACTTTGTCTGGAGTCTGCCCCAATCTTCTTTCCCTTGATTTCTCCAAGGGACGGTCCTGGCATTCTTCCTCCGGACTTCTCAGTTTATGTGTCTGGAGCAGGAAAAGGGAAGGGAGGGGTGGGAGCCCAGGCAAACCCAAAAGGTGAACATGCTGGGCTTCCAAGTCAAAGGCAGACACCAGAGCAGGGGCTGAACTCCAGGTAGGGGGCAGAGGGAGATGGCAGACAGGTTGGGATAGAGGAGCATTTGTGGGCCTATAGGGGTAGCCCATGTGGATCCAGCCCTGCTGGCACTCAGCCCAGAGGTGCAGCTCTCCCCAAGGGATTCAGAAAGTGAGACTAATACATGAAATCCCTTGGTTTCTAAATACTGGGATCAGTTCAAATATTAAAATTTTAACCAAATATTAAATTTGAAACAGCCAGATCTGGATCCCTGGCCACCAGTTTGTGACCTGTAAAATACAAGCCCCTCTGATGGGCCTTTCTGATCTCTTTGCTTGTAGGTTTCCCACACCTGGAGCCAGACTGAGAGCAGCCCAGGAGACAGGTGAGTGTTTGAGCAAGACCCTTGGTTCACCTGGGGGGACTCGGGATCCCTACCCACAGCTGTGTGCACGCTTCAGCGCCGTTAGTAGCCCCAGAGCTGTTAGTGGTTTGCAAACCACCTGTCTGTACAGTCAACCACCCCCTATCTTCCCACCCCTGCTGCTCTGACCACCTTTCCAATACTGGAACTCTCAGCAGCCACTCCCAAAAACCTGTGGGCCTGCAGGTATTAGGGAGGAAGAGGGAAGCTCCAAGCTGATTGGAAGCTGCAGTTTGGATATATTTCCTGCATATATGACTTCTCCCCTTTCCAGTCCCCACAGAGCCTGGGTGTTGCCATCTTTACTTCGGTGTGATATTCTACCAAATAGAGGTGTACTTGGATTAGTAAATGTCCTTTTGAGATAAAGAGCAATGTTTCTGGGCGGACTGGCTCTCATATCAATCATTCATCCTTTAGTATCTTTTAACACCATCATGGAAGTTTTGTTTGTTTGGGGAGAGGGTACTTGAGAAGGAGGAGTAATGTGCCCAGGGCCTGAGCCCAGCCTGGGAGCCTGAAGAGGCCTATCCCCTGGGAGCTTAATGACTGTGAGTCCATCCATTTACAAATGAGCATTTGGGGACACAGCCCCCCTTGCCTGGGGCACTGCCTGGGAGTTCTGCCAGTGGCCCCGGGGCTCCTACTTCCCCAGCAACATCTAAGAAATTGTCCTTCACGGTGTGTGCTTGTGTGGACCTGGCTTCATTCCTAGGTGGAATAAGCTTGCTCCTGTGTTTGATAGAATAGAGCCTTCCCCACCCAGTGCCCCTCCCCATGACCTGTCATAGCACCCAAATTGCCACCATCTGTGTCATTCCTTAGGAGCAGATGAGAACGCTTTAAAAGCTTCCATCAAAATGTCATCTGTAGGTTAGTAGTGGTTATTTCTAAGTTATGAGAATATGAGCAATTTCGGTTTTCTGTTTTCCAAGTTGGTTTTCTGTTTTCCAAGTTTTATGTAATAAGTATGTGTTACTTTATCCCCCAACCCCCACCCCCAAATGCTACCTGGAGTGGTCCAGCAACCCATGGGCACCCATGTCCATTGTAGAAATTGTCTGACCAGAATAGCCCCAGCAGAGAGCAGGGTTTGGGGAACTGGGACATGGAACAGGTAACTTTTGATGGAGAAGTAAAAGGTGATACTAGGGAAGGAATAAAGATCTATCAAAAGTGAATGTGGCCTCCTCCTCTGATTTTTCTGTGGTCATGAGCTAAAGAGACAAATTATTTTCTGAAAATAATGTGGACTTGGTTTGTCCCTTTGTTAAACTGCTCAGAATATAATTGTTTCTCCCTCTCCACACTCTGCTTCTCCAAGAGCGGGGCCCTATCTACTCTGCATTTCCAGGGCTCAGCAAGGTGGTAATTGTATGGGAACTTATATTTGCTGAGAGCCTGTCCCATGATAGGCACAGAGCTAAGGATGTGATGGGAATCTCTTACTTCAGTTCATCCTGAGAACAAGACAGAATACTTCTCCCCATTCTGCAGGTAAGGAGACTGAGGCTCAGAGAAGTGAAGCAATTTGCCCAAGGTCACAACTGGTGAGAGGCTGGATAGGAACCCATGTCCATCTGACTTCAAAGACCTAATTTTTTTCCACCACATGCCTGTGAAAGCAACGTCACTTTTTTAAAAGGTTGGAAAACACAGATAACCATTGATTCGCAGTTTTACGTCGTTGCCACAGGGTTTTATTCCTATTTTTATCTATCTATGCTTGCTCTGACATGCTACTACATTCTTCTCTAGGCTGTCACACCTCTGTGGCTTTTCTCAAACAGTCAGTGCGTCAGTGAGAATTTGTGAACCAGATGAGCAGGCGGAGGGGCAGTCAGGTGGGCCTTGTTAGCTCATGTGCCTGTGAGGCACACACCAGCCCTGCCTCCTCCAGCCCTGCACACCCAGTGCCTCATGTTGCCAGTGAGATCAGAAGGTGGAACAGGACATCTGGGCTGGATCTGGGAGCCATCCTGGAGTCGTCCTGTCCCCACAGACCCTGTCCTAGGGTAGTGTGGTGTAATGGTTAAACTCTTGGTGGTAGAGCCAGGCAAAACTGAATTTCAGTCCTGACTGTTTCATTCCCAAACTGGATGGAGCCTTGGACAAGTGAGTGACAGTACTTCTCTGTGCCTCAGTTTCCCAGTCTGTAAAATGCATACCCAGTCCATCGAGTGTTGTGATTATAGCCAGACCACCTCCTTCCCTTTCCTTTCTAAGTAACCAGGCTCTAAGCTGAAGGGCAACTTTATCATAGCCAGGGATGGATATCACTTTCTGGCGTTGACGATAGCCATATAACGTAGGTTTTCTTTGTTCTTCCATTTGCATTTTTTTTTAAAGATGTCTAAAATTACTACATAGATTCTAGGGAGCTTTTAATATGTGTGATTAGAAGTTGTTACACCCCCAAGGTGGCATAACTTTATAGAACATTTTAGGAATTTAAAAAATTTTTCTCTTTCAAAATGTGAGTAATCAGTAATTCCACTTTTAGTGACTATGCCCTGAGGAAATAGCCCAAGACACATACTGAGATTTACCTACAGAGATGTTTATGGAAGCATTGTTTTTATCAGTGAAAAACAGGGAACACCCTGAGTGCAATAGCAGGGATTGGGGATGCCCTCATGGCACATGTAGATAGTGGAAGGTTCTAGGCAGCCATTGTATATGATGGTTGAGATGAATTTTTAATAACGTAGGGGGAAATATTCAGATTCCAGTGCTAAGTGAAAAGGCAAATTGCCAAAACTAATCCTAACTGCATTTTTAAAAATAGATAGAAAGGAACATAAGTAAGCAAAGTAGAAAAAGCAGAGAGAGAATGAGAGGGTGGGGAAGTGTGGGAGGGTAGCAGGTAAGTTATTTTCTTCTTTGTGCTTTTCTGCATTTTCTATATCCCACAGTGGGATGTTCACTGTGTATATTATTATCACAAAGAGTAGTTATAGTTAAGAAAAATTCTCTGCCCCCACCATATGCGTGTATGTGTGCCAGTCAGCAATATATAGTGGCATTTTCCACTCAAAAGAGTTCTTTTTCTCAAAACGTTTTTTATCCAAAGCCAATGCCAATGTCATGTGGTCTTCCTTCCCTAGAACTGTCTTTGGGGTCTGTATTAGTTTGCTAAGGCTGCCATAACAAAATACCACGGACTGTGTGGCTTGGGCGATAGGAATTTATTTCCTCACAGTTCTGGAAGCTAGAAGGCCAAGATCAAGATGTTGGCAAGTGTGGTTTCTTCGGAGGCCCTTCTCCTTGGCCTGTAGATGGCCACTTTCTCCCAGTGTCCTCACCTGTTCTTCCCCGGTCCTTGTTGTCTATGCCCTGATCTTTCCTTCTTACAGGACCATCAGTCATATTGGATCAGGGCCACCCTAGTGACCTCATTTTACCTTAATCACCTCGTTAGAGACTGTCTCCAAATACGGTCACATTCTGGGCTGCTGGAGTTAGGGCTTCAACAAATGAATTTTGGGGTCACAACTCGGCTCAATAGGGGCAGCCTGCCTACTTCTGGTGACTGTGGCTATCTATTTTGCAGAGTGCTGAGCTTGAAGCTTGAGTAGGAGCAGGGGAATGTAGATGAAGAAGACATTGTCCCTGCCTAGAGGTCCCCAGGGGAGTATAATGCAGACTCCTAATGCAAGGAGTATACCCGCCTCTCTCCAGCAGGACCCAGAGCAAAAGTATAACCCTTCCTAGCTGAGCCCATCCATCACCAATTGGCTGCTGAAGGTTAGAGCAAAAGAGTTCAGTCCACAAAAATTAATTTTACTAAGAAACTCTCATGCACTTCTACTATGCTAAGAAGTAGTGAGGTAGCTATAAATAATTAAATCATTCAAATGGACTTCAAAAATAATTTTTCTTAGCATCAACTCAAAAACTACTTTGATTTATAAAATCAGTGGTGGAGAGAAGGAATAGGATGAGCAAGTCAGGTATGGAAAGTGTGGTTGTTGAGTTAGTGGAAGCAATGCTGATTATGTCAGTGGGTAATGAGAGAAAAAGTTACTGAGAGTGATAGGGAGAAGCTGATGCAGGCATCCAGTGGCAAGCAGGCACCTTAGATTTAAGGTGAAAGGTAATAGGGAGCCATAGCAGGTTCTTGGGCAAAGGTGGAACAGAATGAGAACAGAGCTAAGAGAGACTGCAGCAGAAAAATCTAGTGAGGAGGCTTTGCAGAAGTGCTGGGATGAGGTGCTAGATATATAAATGGCACTCCAGAGGAAGATTTGGGAAGATGTTATTAGTGCTATTTCATTTTTCTGGGCCTTTGTCCATGCCTTTTCCTCTAATTCACCCCCAACCTGGTAAACTCCTAAGCACCCTTTAAGGACCCATTCATGGAGCCTCTCTGCCCTGAAGCTTTTCTTGACCTCCTAGGAAGTCACTCCTTCTCTTGGGCTTCCCCCACATTAGAGCACTGGCATACCATATTATGGGGATCTGACTACACATCCTCCTGTTTGCTCTGGACCTCACTCAGCTGAGAAGAGGCCACTAGCCTGAGTCCCAGTGTCAGGGCCCAGGCTGGGTCCCAGGACTGAGCCCAGGATCTTGGAGTTGTGGAGGGGATGGATGATTGAGAAAACCTGGCCCCACAATGCATGGCAGCTTGGTTTTAGCATTTCCCTCTGATTCAGCAAAATCTCTTTCTCAGCACCTTTCCTGGAAAACTGACAATTGATCGTTATTCCTAGAGATTTGCTTGGTACTCACTGTTTATTTCTTGCTCAAATGTCCTGGGACTTCCTGCCCTGGTAGAGGTTCACACAGGAGTAACCTAAAACACATGTGATGGGTCTGCTCCATCCACCTCTCAGACAACTCTGGCAGTGAGTCTGGGACACAGTTCGGGAGGGATTAGCATTCTCCCATTCTGCAGATAACAAAACTGAGGCTCACGGAGAGGAGGCACTTGTCCAAAGTCACACAACTCAGAAATGGGAGAAACAAGACTAAACCCAAGTAAGGAGTTTCCATGTCCAGTGCATTTTTCTCAATCGTGTTTTTTTGTCTTTAATTTCTTAGTAACTTTTGAAGTAAATGGTCTGCCACATTTTGCTTTCAGAGCATCTGTTTGTTACCTGCTACCAAAATATGTTTTTTATAAGGTTTTAAACTGTATAGCCCTATTGTGATTCCTTCCACATCTATGTAAATAAGCCTATATCAACCAGCTGCAAAGCAAGAGATTCCACGAGATATTATATCATTTGTATGAAACCTTTCCCTGCACCTGGCCAGTTTTCTTGGCAGCATATATTTATTCATTTGACAAATATTTATTAAGCCGATTACTGGGAATACAGCAGCAAACCAAGCGGCTGTGGTCCCTGTCCTCAGAGAGCTGCAATTCTACTAAGGGAGATGGATGATAAGCAATTACAGTCACGTATAATACGTCAGAAAGGCTCTCCAGGAGAATAAAGCCAGCGAGAGGAGAGAGAGGAGGGGAGGGGCTGGAGGGTGGGCAGGGAAGACCTCTCTGAGGAGGTGGCCTTTAGGACTAGAATGAAAGGAATGAGGACCTAGAACATTCCAGGGAAAAGGAAAAGCATAGCAGGTAAAGGCTTGGGCTGTCTGGGGAATATGAAGGAGCCAGGATGGCAAGAAATAGAGCAGGGAGCAAGTGGTAGGAAGTGAGGTCAGGGAGGGAGGTGAGTTGTCAGATAGTGAGGACTTTGCTTAATTTCAGGTGGGATGGGGGCATGTGAGAACTCAGGCAGGGGAGTGACTTGGGCTGACTTGCATTAACAGAAGCCCCCTGGTTACCTGCTGCAGTCCTATCTCATAGCTTTCTGGAATTTCCCTACCTAGTTCTCAGTATCTTCCATGAGCCCCTGAGAGGGGCAGTTAGGAGAGAGGAAAGCACATCTCTTGAGCAATTGCCATGTGCAAGTGCCCTGCCTGGAGCTTTGTGGGCACTACTTCACTTGAGACTTGCACCACTTCTGAAAGGGGTGGGCATCGCTCTCTCCATTTCACATGCAGGCAGACTGAGGCTCAGAGAGGCCAAGTAACTTACCGTTGATGACCCAGTCAATAAGCACCCAGAGCAGGATGGGAAGCAGTGTCTGTGGGACTGCAAGCCTGAGTCTGGAGTCTGCCTCCTGCTGCCCGGTGTGCACGCCCTCAGGTGTGGTCTGTGAAGCTGGCGCGACATTGATCCTGAGCTAGTCTCTCAGCTGCTCTCTTCTCCTCCATCGTCTTTGCAACCCTAGAGGCCTGCTCCCCTGAAATGCAATTCATATTGGACTCCACTTTGGGAATCCCTTGGGCAAATCTTGGGAAAGCCCAAGGTCCTGGAAATGCCCCTAAATGAGGCCACTCAAAAACTAAGCAAAGAAAATGAGCAGCTTTGAGAGTCCAGAGGACAAAACTGATTGGTCAGGGCTAGAAGGAAGGCTTGGGCCAGAGCCTAGAATAGTGGAATCTTTTCCTAAGGATGGATGCATAGATAAATATATGAGAGAGACATAAAAAGGAAAAAGGGGGAACAGGGAGAAACAAAAAAATCAGGAACGGTCAGAGAGGGTAGGCTGAGTCACAGCTTTTTCCAGACCTGTGATGAGTCCATTGGGAATGTGAGATGACATCAGAAGCAGCACAGTGTGGGGGGTTGAGAGGGAGGGAGCTCTATGGGGTCATTCACTGTCTGGCCATGAACTCGCCCATGAACAGACCAAAGGCACTGTAGTGTCCCAGTGATAGTCACCTCTCAGCCCTGAAACATCAAAAGATGCTGAAATTGCAAGTGAGTTCTGCTGTTCGTTATGTTGTGAGTTTTATACCTATTCCCATTAAAACAAAACCAAAAACCTGGTAGGCAAAGGAGTTAACTCTCATAGGGTTCACCTTCAGCTACCTGGAACTCCCTCTGCAGCCCCTCCCCTTGCATAACGGTCAGAGGGCCTTCCTCCACGCTGTCCAGTGACATTTTTGTGTTGGCAAATGGTTTACGTCCGCCCTCACCAATGACCTTTAGTTATATGTTCTTTAATTTAGTTTAGTTCTTTAATTTTCTACCTCATTTTACACACACTTGCGGAGATCCCAGTTTCAGTCAGCCAGGCGTGCCAAGGAGGCTCGTAGTAGCAGGACTGATCAATGCCGGGAGGCTGCTTGCAGCTGCCAGCGCCGCAGTCCTGGGTGGGGGTTGGCTGCGGGCTCTGCAGCAGTGGCTCTGTCCGCCTCTGATGCTGGCAGCCAGAGCTCCGGATAGCTGCTCACCCTGCAGAAGAGCCCAGGCCACCGGAGAGGTTTGCTCCTCTGTCAGCGCTGGCCCAGGACACACTTAGAAAGGTAAGTGAGGGGCTGCAGGTGCTGTGGACAATGGAGACTGGGAAGGAGCCATGGGCTCTGGGACTTCTAGAAAAACAAAGCTGATAAAGCTGTTGCTGCTGAAGTTGGAAGAGGAAACAGCTCAAGAGCTATTCTTGGTGATTCTATGAAGTAGCAGCAGGACTTGGCTCTGTCTACACTTGAGGTGGCCCAGAATTCTGGGGAAGGAAGGTTGCTATTGGCTTGCACCCAAAGCAAGGCGGTTATAGGACTTCCCCGAAGGACCTGCGCTCCTTCCCTCAATCTTTGCCAGGACCATATACATGCCAGGCTCCCGGCTGGGTACCAGGGGGTTCGAGGAGCACAAGAATGAGGCCTCTACCTAGAAATACTCCTCGTCTTGCCAGGAGGATGGCTGTTCAGATAACTGTGGTGTCATGTGATATGTGAAAGGAAAGGGTCTGTCTAAGTCAGGAAGAGGTTAACTGGGGTGCTAGAGAGTATTTTTCAGATAAGGGACCATTTGGGTTGGGTCTTGAAGGATGAGTAGGAGTTCCTCAAAAGGCAGCCAAGATGTTATGGACATACAAAAATATAATAATGTGTGGTAATGGGCTCATCAGGCCTGAGCAGAGGCTACAGAAAACAGAAGAGTCCGATAGGGCCATATCATGAAAGGCCTCAAATGCCAGGTAAAGGAGTTTCAACTCAGTCCTGCAGGTAGGTAAGAGGCACTGAAGACTTTAAAACAGTGGTGTGACGTGGTCATTTTTGCATCTTAGAAAACTCAATCTACCATAGCATGGACAGGGTGAGGAGAAATACCGGAAGATCCTGAAGAGAAAAACGTGACCTCAAAGTCATGGAAGCCAAGGCTTTAGACGGAGACCATGCAGTCCGGAGGTGGGAACAGGGGGCAGCACTGCTCTTTTCTAAGGTTGAGTGGCAAGGCTGGTGAAGGATCAACTGTGAGGGAAAAGGAGGGCAGGGCTCTGGGTGGGCAATGGGGCCTCTTGATGAGAGGGGAGAGGAGTGAGAGAGGAGGTAATGAACTCTGTGGGAATATCTCTGGAGGTTCCTAGTCAAAGCTGGATTCCTATTCCTCCACATGTGGACACGGAACTTGTGATATCAGCCATCAGTCAGACAGCAAGGTCTTACCCTGCACCTACTCTGTGCTTAGCCTCGTATTGGGAATCATATTGAGTACAAATATGAAAAAGAGGTGTGTGTCACATCCCCACTGTGGGCATATTTTCCAAATATTGAAAGGGAATGCAACTGTGCAGAGCCTAAGCTTGAAGTTGGGCATTTAGAATGACCTTGTGTCTTGGCTAAATGCCAAGAGACCCTGGACAGGGTGGCAGAGGGGCAGAGGAGGGGTGAATAGAAACTAGTTAATTGAGCATTGCCTCTGCCCACCATTGACCCTTCTCCTAGGAGGCCAGAGATTCTGCTTGGCTTTGGAAAAGACCTTAAGGTTAGTAGAAAGCCCCAGTGCTGGCGGTGTGGGGGATCTCCCAGGTCAAAGTCACCAGAAGAGACAATTCCATTGTACTGTGCCGGGCATTCCCCTGTCTGAACATATTCAATCCTCACACAAGAGGATCAGAGAGGCAAATCATCTAGCTAGTGTCACACAGCCAGTACATAGAACTGGATTCCTGCCCAAGCCTGGCCAACTTGGGTGTAGGGTTTCTCCTCTCCCTATACTGACCACCACACTAGTGGTGCACGTCAGTCTTTGGGTGAATTGAGACAGTACATTTAAAAACAGTTGGAAATTCATCCCAGAATTATCAAAATAGAGGTGTGTGTGTGTGCATGTGCGTGTGTGTATATGTGTGTGTGCGTGTGTGTATGTGTGTGTGTGCGTGTGTGTGTGCGTGTGTGTGTGTGTGTGTGTAGAATCCTTCATCATACATTTATTGAGCACCTACTATGTGCCAGGCCTTGGGGATATAGCAGTGACTGAGACCGACATTGTCCAGGCCCTCAGGGAGTCATGGGTGGGCATATGGGGAAGGCCTTTTACATAAGCAGATATGTACAAACACAAACACACACATAGGCATGCCTTGGTGTTCTAAACCAATGTTAGGAGGATAGACACATTCACCTCACCCAGACACACAAATACATGCCCCCATGCTCGCACTCACCATATCCACAGCTTCGTGCACACCTGTTCACCCACAGGAGTTAACTAAGGAGAGGGATCTAGAACTATAGCCTGATACGGTAGCAGGAGGATTTGAAGTGCCACCTGCCCTACTTCTCCACAAAGGCCATCGCAGGATCTCAGTGCAGGCTCCTACATCCACCCCCCTCCTCCCACCAGTCACAGCTGAGCTCCTGGAGCTAGATGGTGCAGACTGCAGCTTTGCCCAGGGACTTTGCTGAGAGTTGTCATCACCATCTGTTAAACATGGGCATAGGCACTTGGTGTGCATCGTTTCCTATCACCTTTACTCCAGCCCTGGAGATTGTTACCTCCATTTTATAGGTGAGGAAACCAAGGCTTTCAATACTGGGGAAGCCAGACAAAATATACCTGGGGACTTCAGTCTGCAGCCTCTCCTGGGATCTCTTGTCTAGGGTCTCATTCAGCTCGAGTGACAGCCTGGACTTGAACCCTGAACTCCTCCAATGGACACAGCAACCCTGTGCTAGGGCTGCTCAGGATGACCTGGATGCCAGGGGCCACCTTGGACAGTGGAGTCCTAAAGTCTTTCCTGTCACTTTCTGAAAAGCTGAGACTTCCCGGAACATGGGCACTTCTTTTCCTGACACTCCAGGCCTGGTTCCTGGAGCCACTGTCCAGTTTCCTTCCAGCATGGCCCCTTTGGGCAATGACTTATCAGGTGAAAAGAAAGGACTTTGAGCCAAACAGAGAGGCAGAAGGCTACTGCTCAGGGTGGTGATCAGGCCAGCTTTGCACTCCCCACCCCACTCCAGCCTGTCTCTCCACCATACACTGGGGATAATAATTGTATGCCACATTGGGTTCTTTTGGGTGCTAAATAGTTTGCACATGTGAAATACTTAGCCCAGAGCTTGCACACAGGCCAGCACTGTTGTTTTGTTACTGTTAGCATCTGTCCATCCTCCCACTAGTGATTTCCTGCAGGCCTGTCTGGTGGAGGAGTCAGTGTGTTATGCTGTAGAGAGATGGGGGAAGCTCACTTTCTAATGGGGAGATGGAAGTATGAATAAACAAGGGTGCTTTGATGTTGCGGGGGGTGGGGGGGGGGCTGTTTCCTCATCAGACAGGGTAAGAAAAGAGATTCCAGGAAGAGGAACCAGCAGAGGCAAAAGGTCAGGGCAAGAACAGTCAGATGCACTGGAGAAACTAGACATGGACCAGGAGGAGCAGGTTCTAATATCCATAGGACCCAGGCACATGAGCTAACTGAGAGGAGCAGGCTGGGTGTAAGGCAATATGGAGGGGTGGGGACTGTGGCCAACTGGAGAGTGCTTGCTGGCTCTGGAGGAAATAGGACTCAGCTCTAGGCCATTGTTGTTGTGAAGAAAAGCTGGCCCAGTATTGCCAGGTCTTCCAGGTTTTTAAGAACCTAGGTTTTTATGTGAAATCTCATAACTTTCAAACATGGGGCCAACACTAGGGAAGCCAAACAAATTATACCTGGTGACTGTAACCTGCAGCCTCAACTGTAGACCCTCGCAGTGGGGTGGATGGTGAGTGGTGGCACCAGAGGAAATGTAGCTGTGGTTCCAGACTCTACGTTGTGCCGGCAGGCTGGGTCTGCCACATAGGTAATGCCTAATCCACACTTGCTCTACAGATGAGTCAGGGAATTTGGACACTATCTGGAAGGTCAGGGGAGACTGGAAGGTTGGGTGCAGAGGAGTGAAGTGATGGGAAGTTTGTCTTATGGCTATCACTCCACGTGCCACAGGGAAGCTGGCTTGGAGCGGGGGCAGATGACAGGCAGAGAGGCGTGTCAAGATGCATAACAGGAGTCCAGGCAGAAGGTCATACTGCCCAGGACCAAGACTATTGGGTGAGAGGAGAGGAGTCCAATCTATGCAGAGATGAACTTGGAGAGTGCAGGAGAGGGGAGGCCAGGGTGTCCCACCAGCTCCCTGACCCACCTGGTGACCCAGTGGTGCTTCTCACTAAGGTAAGGAATTGGGGATGAGAAGTGTGCAGGGGCAGTACGAGGAGGGAGGATAAGTCTGGTTTGGGCCAAGTTAAGTTTAGATCCCCATGGGACACCCAAGGAAAGATGTGTCACTGCCAAACATGCCGGTCTCAAGAGAGGGAAGGCTGAGGACTCAAAGTTACATCCCCATCTGGCTCTCACTGGCTCTCCAGGGACCCCTAAGATCATTGTGCTCTGTAGTCTGAGTTGAGAAGTTTATTTCTTGGGTTTTGGTTTGTGTTTTGTTCCTAGAAAGGCTGAAGAGGGAAAAGGTGGGTTAATCCTTAGTGCCAGAACAGATATCTGTGAACACATCAACTCTGCATACTCTCCCCACACACACCCCATGAAGTCTTCCAGGTTTTTAAGAGATGCCAGGAACCTAGCATCTCTGGTTGTGGGGCAGGAACACATGGGTTACCCAGGCCCCATGGCTACTACATAATAATACCTTATTCCCAGAAGCCAGTCTCTGAGCCCAGTGTTCTGAACTTTTGCAATGGGATTTTACCTGCCCTTGAGAGAAGAAAAGGATTTGCTAAGCAGATTGATGGGTTAACAAGCCCACTTAGGAAAGCAGGCTTTTAGCAGCAGCATTTGCATTCCAACAATGAGTGTACAAATTATAAATGACTTCTTGTCTATTTTTAAAGCAGTTTTAAGACTTCTCATCTGCTGTCAAGAGTGTCACTGAGTGTACCAAGGATATTCCCAACACCGCTGTGCTCCTTTTTGAGAGAGGGAGGGAGGGAGAGGAGGGAGAGAGAGAGAGAAAGAGAGAGAGAGAGAGAGAGAGAGAGAGAGAGAGAGAGAGAGAAAGAAAGAAAGAAAGATTATCCTATTAGAGCATTGATTTCTACTGGTGTACCACAAGAATTTTGCAATACCTGACTATTTAGTCAGGGGCACTGACTCTTTTCCCTTAGATAAAGGAGGGGAGGAGGAGGAACGCCCAGCCCCGGGCCATATAAGGCTCTGAAGTCATTTGGTCTGGTCCTGCCAAGGCATTAGGGATGAATTAATTAAATGTCTGGCCAAATATAGCAGGATAATTTTTAAGTTGATAATTTTGTATGGCCCAAGAATGAAGTTATAAATATCCAAATGGCCCTTGGCAGAAAAAAGGTTCCCCACCTCTGCTTTGATTGTCAAATATCAAAATGACAATAGCCAACACAGCAATAGCTGTCTGGTATGAATGGATCAAAATTACACCTGTTTGTGGGGTTTTTTTGTCAGATTGGCATAAATTATATTTTTTGGTGTGCCACAGAATTTTAGTAATTAGTTTATGTGTGCCGTGAGATGAAAAAGGTTGAAAATCACTGTATTTAAGAACTAACATTTATTGAGCATCTGCGAAATACACCAGGCACTGTGCTAGGCATTTTAGTGTCATTTAAGGCTCACAGTGGTCCCAAGAGAGGTGGCTGTTTTGTCAATTTTTACAGAGGAAAGGAGGCGAGGCCCAGAGACAGTGCTGGCAGTGCAGATATGCTCAGCTTGCAAGGACCATGCCACCCCGCTCTGAGTTCTTTCTATATACACCTCATAGTGGTTTCTCACTAATTCAAGTTTCTGTCACTTGACCAGAGCAGGAATGGTCTGAAATTATAGCTTCTCAGGATTTGGAGAGCTGGGGCAGGGGTGCTGAGGGGAAGGAAAAGGTGGGAGAGGGAGCTAAGTCAAGAAGAGGACTTGTCCATCCACCCATTAGTTCAGAGAGAAGAAACAGGAAACAGCGTAAAAATGGAGAAGAAGGGGGTCTCTGAAGGAAAGTATCAAATATGATGTGGTTCAAATCCCAGCTGTGCCACAAGCACCCCTCGGACAAGCCCTTACTCTCTCTGGGTCTCAGTTTCTGCATCTGCAAAGCATAGCGTCTGTCCTCCATATCAGCTTTCCCCACCTACAGTCATCTGTGTTGTGCTTCACAATTTTCACCATATCTGAAAACCACCTGCACTGTTATCCACTTATTCTTACTTTTACCCATTCATCATTTTACGCTATTTTAAAGATAAACTTTATTATGCAACTCAACTGGGACAGAAATCACTTGTCAGTCATAGAAGCTAACCATCAAAATAAATACCAAAAAATGTATATTACGATGTTAAATTCTTCCCAGCTGTTGTGGCCTGACATCTGCTCCCCGCTCCCACCACTCCCATCTCTGTCTCTGTTAGAAGGGTAGGGGTTCAGCAAGTGCCAGCAGGTGGATGTTAAAAACACACTGGCTTTGAGCTGAGTCACTTTTCCTGGAAAGAACCAGCACGAAGAAAGGGAGCTGGAACCCCATTTCCACATCGTGGGGCAGCAGCATTTAGCGCCTCCTTAAATTCCCTCCCCAGCAGTCTCCAGGGTCTCCAGAGTCTGAGGTCATGCTCTGCAGAAAGCCAGGCCAGATGTGGTTCTAACCCTGCTGGTACTGACAGAGCCTGGGGAAATCTGGGCCTGAGAAGCCCACAGGGGGGCACAAAAGAGGACAGGAAGTAGGCAGGATTCCAGGACAGCCCCCCTTTCTGTGACGAGGAGGTGAGTGTGCTTTCATGCTTCCTCCCTTTTGGTGAGGCTGGGGAGGGCAGAGCCGCTCCAAGGGGCTTCAATCAGCAGTCTCTCTGCCGTCTTGGATTGCTGCTCGAGCCTCGGTTTCCTCCTCTGCCAGGTGGGAAGGACATCTTGAAGCCCCTCAAGCTTGCCCTGGGTCACCTTCAGGGTGGGGCAGCCTGTAATCCCTGTAATCCCATATTAATGAATTTATGTGCCCAGGATCAGGCTTAGTGGGGAAAAATGGAAAAAACTAAGCAAGCTCCTCTCCCGCCCTGGGAAGCTAGGGGGAACCGGCAATGCTCATAATGGAGTCAGAGTGGTGCTAAATCCCTCATCAACCCTGAGCCCCAGTCAGACTCCTTTGGGCTCCGACCAAGTTCTGGGGTTGTGGGTCCCCTCTGTGGCCTTCTCTGCTGTCGTGTGAGCGTGTACAGTACGTGCGTACATGCATGAGAGGATTTTCCCCCTCTTGGCCTCTGATGGGGCCTTCCCTACTGGCTTCACTCAGCTACTGGCCTTAATGAGGAGGGAGGACAGGAAATGGGAGGGAGAGACTTACTCTGAGCCACCAAGAGCAGACAGAGAATGTTAGATTAAAAGAATCTTAGAGACTTCATAGTGTATTGTTACTCCACAACCAGGGTTCAAATTATGAGCTCCATTTCACAAATGAGGAAACCAAGGCCCAGAGAGGGAAAGGTCTAACCGCTCGTCTGGGGCAGAGCCAAGCCAGACCCGGGTTTCCTGACTCTGGCCCAGGCCTCTCGACCTGCATTATTCCTCCTCTCAGGGGAGCTGATGTGGGTGGCTTCTGTCAGAAATGCCTGCCAAGTGGGTGTCCATTATATGGGCCTTATGCTCGGGGTTTGATCCAATTAGACTCTTACCTGTACTAATGCTAAAAGTTTCAGGAGCATCTTTGCTCACACTCACCTCCAGTTGTGGCTTCTATGGACACCTTCCCCTAGAGGTTGTAGCCACTTTCCCTGTCCTTTGCCAAGCTTGACATACAAAAATCTCACCAGGGCAGGCAGGCAAGGCTGCCCAGGCTCCCAGCACACATAAGAGGACTGCTCCCCCCTTCCAGGGTGTCCTCTCTTGTGCACCGGGACCTCTTCTTTCAGAGCATCTGGCTTGTGCAGGCTCAGAGTATATCCAGGTCTTGGAATCTGGGGTCTTGTCTGACTGCAGGATGGATTCCTTAACTGCTGGATAATGAGTCACAACTACAGACCCAACCTCTCTCTGGGGGACTTCTCAGTTTTGCCCTGCTCCTCACACTTCATCTAGTCTCCGCCTGACCTCCATCTGTTTTCCATGGTCACCCTGCTCATTCCAGCTCATCTTCCCAGGTCCTCCCCAACTTTGCAGGGAGGGAAGAAGTTGGCCTTCTGGTGAGTAAGGTAACTGTTGTTCCCCAGGCTCCCCTAGGACAGTTGCATGCAAGCCTTCAGAGCCCCCTGTCCAAGTCTGAGCCAGAGTTGGCACGGGCTGGGCCAAGAGCAGAGAGAGGGCTGTCGATCCTGCTGATGGAGAAGTAAAGCACCAACCCGTCTGGAGTTTGAAACTAGAAGCTTGTGAGTAAAGCCATAGCCGACGCCACTAATGCCACCGAGCCAGTTCCCACCATGAAAGGGCCTTTTGTTTTACTCCCTGGTTCCTGGGTGAGCAGTGATTCCATTTTAATTAAATACTCAGCAGCTGAGGTTGAGCAAGCTACCAGAGCCCTCTGCCCCCGGGCACAGGGGGAATGACAAAGGAGAGGTGAGGGGACCCCACCATGGCTGGAATTGTGAGCAGGAGCAGGGGAGAGCCCTGGGCAGGTAGTTCTATGCTGGTCAGCATCTGGTTAATGTTCAGTACAGAGGAATTCACCCTGCAGGATGCCAACCTTCCTTGGGTGTCTGGTTAACGGTACCTTCAGGGACACACTTGGGAAAGTAAACCCAAGGACAGGAGGAAGATATTTTTTTTATTTTGCACAGGCTCAGGAGGGACTCAGGGAGGGGCTGATGGAGGGCTGTGCTGGGATGGCAGCCTTTCTACCCCCTGCTGGCCCCAGCCCCTCTGCTCTCTGATACCATCTTCTCTGCCTGCCACATGCTGGCTCCTTGCTCAGAAACAGTCCACTGTTCAGCAAGACAGCACAGACAAAACTCTGAATCAAGAGACCTGAGGGAAAACTCAGCAGTTACCTTCTGATCTTACCTCTACCTTGATCCATGTCATTGAGGTTCAAATGTCTCCTCCCCTGAGAAGCCCTCCAAAATCTAGCTTAACTCCTACCACCCCACACTCTGTGTTACCCATCATGCTGAAATCATCTTGTTTGTGTATTTGAATTCTTGTGTGCTGGCAGGCTCTCCTCTGTAGAATGTAAGCTCTGTGAGGGCAGGGGCTTGGTCTACTTTAGTCACTCAGTGTCTGGCACAGATCAGGTGCTCAGTAATGGTTGATTAAATGAATACACTTAGGTAAAGTGTATTCTGCCTGATGGCAAAGACTCCATCTAAAAATGTGACATAGGGTAAAAGTCCATTGTGAACACCCTGATTCTGGGACTAATCAGCAGAGTTTCACTGAACCCCTGTCTGGCTCTGTACCAGTCTCTGTGCTGGGCAGTGTTGGGGTACAGAGATGAAGCCAGCACCATGCCTACCCTCAAGGGGCTGTAAGTCAAGGGGAAGACAGACACAGAACCACAGTTCGGTGGGATACAGCTGTAATGGAGGGGAGACTCTTGGAGGATCCGACAATCAAGGAGGATGAGCAAGAGCCCACCTGGCAGAGAAGAGCCCACAGTTAGAGGTGGAGTGTCTGAGAGGGTGGGGTCAGTTCTGAGAACCAAAGTTGAGACATGGCAAAGCCTGGAATTAGAGGATAAGTGAAGATCTGTCTCTTAAGGGGCTTCAAATGCCACACCTGGGCTCTGACTGCAGTGGGGAGCCACTGAAAGTTATTCAGCAAAGTCAGTGTCCCAGCAGAGCTGTGTTTTAGGGAGATGCCTCCAGCAGGAGCTGGGAGTGTGGACTGAGGCCCCAGAGGATGCAGGGCCTGCCTTTGCTCCCTCTGGGGAAAGGGAATACGATCCCGGACACTGGGGCCACTCTCTGAGGACGATTGTAAGTGCAGGCCTCTGCAGAGGGTCTGGTGGTAATGCAGGGGGAGGGGGATCACTTACCTGTTATAAGATATGCTTCCCTCTGAAAGGGATAATTTTCTTCCTAGATCAGAGGCCAAGAGGGCAGGTACCACGTCAGTGTTCCCTGGTATGATCTCTAGGCCTGAGGCTGCAGGTCATCACCCTGCTTAGTTTGTTCCAGGACTGAGAAGCCACCTCGGAAATGTTATCCTCTTGTTTAAATGCATGTTGTGCAGTCAACCAACAAACACTTATTTAGGGCAGACCAGGTTTTTGTTTGTTCATTTGCTTGCTTACTTTTTGCCTTATTCTATTCGACCACAGATTCTCCTAGGATGGGGAGTGAGGGGACCTGCATGGGCAAAAGCTCAGAGGTCAGAGTGAGTTTGGAGTAAGTTGAAGAGGAGGTTAAGGATATTTTCATTTAAATCTCTGTAGGCTTGGGGTGGAGTTCTCTTTCTCTCAGTGAACAGTTGGGAGATGTAGAAACACATTTCTTTGTGTCCACCCCACATTTTTGTCATTTAAGAGCAAAGTTTGTGTCATTAGGCTACACGCCTGATGACATGTAGACCAAGGCCCTGTCCTCATTGTGTTGGCCTTCTACAGGGGAGAGAGAGTCAGCACACAGGAATTCAAATAATTACGATAGGCTATCTCTTCATCTTGATAACAATCCATGAAGTAAGAACTGTAATTATCTCCATTTCACAGTTGAGTAAGCTGAGATGCAGAGAAGGTAAGTCGCTTGCTCAAGGTCACACAGTTTGGAAGCAGAGCAACTGGGCTTTGAACCCAGATCCTCTGTATTCACAAACCCTGTTTTTATCCACTACAGCAGTGCTTTGTCCTTTACATATCTCTGAAGCTAAGTCAGTTAACCCCAAATTATGCTCAATTCATCTCTTTCTCTTTTCTTTTTTTGTTTTTGGTTTGTTTGTTTTTTGTTTGTTTGTTTGTTTGTTTGTTTGTTTGTTTTGAGGCCTTTCTAAAACACACATCTCAAAAGACCTTCCCATGAATTCTGGGGAGGCCTGTGCATTCTGAGGAGTCTACTTTGCTGGTGGGTTTCTCACTTCTTTTCCCCTGATATCTGCTTTTCCGAGTAGCCCTCCCTGGAGTCTAATCCTTCCCCTCCTAATTCACCTTCACTGTCTGTAAGTCCTTTTCCTACTTGATCTTTGCCACGCCCTTTTGAGAGTTGGTGGCTTGAAGGCCATTTGACAGAGAAAGTGACCAGGGCACAAAGATGTGAGGACAGTGACCATAATAAAGTTGCAGCAGCTAAAATGTATGCAGGGCTTTCTTATAGGTAGTAGATACTGTTATTGCTGTTGTTCCCATTTAGCAGATGGTGAAACTGAGGCACCGATCTTTAGAGCAACTCATCCCAGTTCACAGCTAGTAAGAGGTGGAACTGAGGTTCAAACACAGGAAGTCTGGCTCCGGAATCCTCACTCTGAACCATTTCACTCAGCTGCCGAACATCTGGCTCATGGGGAGAGGGGCGGAAGCACGTAGCAAATATTTGGGCATGACTTGATTGGCATACTGCTCCCTACTTCAGCTCCATTGGTGGCTGCCTCTTTCCTTCCATCTCAACCTAGGGTTTCTGACTGCCCTGGCTACAACAGAATCCTGCAGGTTTCATGCTGCAGGGGTTGGTTTTAAGTGCTGTTAGTCTTGAGAGGATGTGTGTGTGTGTGTGTGTGTGTGTGTGTGTGTGTGTGTCCTTGGTGTGCCACATGCAGGTTTGCTGAGATTCCTTGTAGAGTATGCCTGGGGCAACCTAGCACATCAGCATGCTCTCTGACTCCCTGCAGCCTCCTTCATTTGAGGAGGAAGTCTTTCTTGACTGTGTGTTTCTCCCATCCCTGGATGGCAGCTGACTGTAGAGTTTTCATCTTAGAGACAGAGAGAAGTGGCCTTTCAAAATAACTTGAGCCTTTAGGAAACTCTGGGTTGTTGTTTTTTAAACTAAGCCATGTAGGAATGACAGCGAAGGAATTCACAATCCTGCCTGAGACTGTTTTTTCCTCTTTGAAGAAATATGGGGGGTTTTTTTTAGCTACTGGAGTGACTCTTAACTATTCTAAATTGACAGCCTCTCACTCTACAACTGTGATATGGGTCGTGCTAATTAAAAAAAAAAATGTTTTTAAGAACTTGTTTCAAAGCCTTGGCATAGCCGTGGGCAAACTACGGCCCGCGGGCCGGATCCAGCCCGTTTGAAATGAATAAAACTAAAAAAAAAAAAGACCATACCCTTTTATGTAATGGTGTTTACTTTGAATTTATATTAGTTCACACAAACACTCCATCCATGCTTTTGTTCCGGCCCTCCGGTCCAGTTTAAGAACCCATTGTGGCCCTCGAGTCAAAAAGTTTGCCCACCCCTGCCTTGGCATCTCTCTCGTGGTAATGAGACACACCTTGGAGACCTGCAAAATATAAATGTGCATGATATAAATGATAAACTTTATTTACTCAGCAGACATTTCTTGGGTGCCTACACTGTGCATGATGTGGGACTTACAGTGATGTTCAGACCTACATAGTCCCTGCCTTAATGGAACTTGGGTGCCATACAGGGAGAAGACAATGCACCAGTAAATCAAGTAGATCATTTCAGATAGTTATGAGTGCCCGGGAGCATATGGCACAAGGTGATGTGATAGAATGACGAGAGGCTACTTAGCTCAGGTAGTCAGAGAGGCCATCTCTGAAGAGGAGGCCTTGGAGCTGAGAGTGCAGTGACAAGCAGGCAGCTTTGCAAAGATCTGAGGGGAGAGCATCCTGGGCAGATGGTACAGTCAATGCAAATGCGTCAAGTTGGGAATGAGCTTGGTGAGTTCAAGGAGCAGCAAGGAAGAGGACATAAGTAGGAGATGAGGTCAGAGAACTGGGCAGAGGCCATTTACGTAAAGCCTTGTAGGCCAATCAAAGAGCTTGGATTTTATTCTATTAAGTAGACTACATTTTTGTTAATTAATAAATGATGTTTGACTCCATGAAAGGTGATAGATTATGGTTTATTTTATTGTTTTGCTATGAAAACAAAGTTTTCAAACATCAGGTAAACATAATTTTGATTAAGGTATGCAGGTTCTCTTTTTATTGTAGTTTTATGTTATTTTTATCTTTTTATTATTGTTTAAAGTATTACATATAGTATTACATATGTCTCCTTTTTCCACCATTAACCTCCCCCAGCCACCCCCACCCCCCAGGACATGCCCTCACCCCCTAGTGTCTGTATTCATTGGTCATGCTTATATGCATGCATGCATAGATGTCCTTTGGTTGATCTCTTACCCGCCCCCCCCCCCCGCCCCAACCACCCTCCCCTGCCTTATGCAGGTTCTCTTTAAATGAGTCATGGCAGCTTGATGTAATGATCACAGGGTTCAAGTTTCAGCTCTGAAGATTTCCTAGCTGTGTGACCTTCGGCAGGCCATCTACTATTCCCGAGCCTCTGTTTCCTTATCTGCATAGTATGGTAATATGTATAAACTGCCAGGTGTTATGTCACTGAAAATATGTATTATTCCATTGAAAATTCTCCTCTAAGACACCCCGTACTAATTAGGACCTTAGATTGCACCTAGGGGAGGAGATGCTTACTGGAGTGTTAAGAAAAGGTCTTGAATTACCTCAAATGGGTGTGGTGTGTAGAGGGGTGATATCTAAGAAGAGTATCTAACTAACACCCCAGCTTATACCTTCATGACCTCCACCACTCCTCCTTCCCCCAAAGGCTCCCAACACCTGACAGTGCCCTGTACCTAAAGACCAACTTATAGCAGAAGATGTCAACCCTGCAATGGTTTCCTGGTTAGAGTGGGAGGGATCTGTCCAGGACGGGCCTATGGGAGCCTTGGAGTGTACTGAGATCAAAATCCTGGAGCCAATCAGCACAAGGACTCTGGGAGCTCTCCAGGGTCCTGGCAAGTGGGGAAATCCCAGAACATTTCAGTCACCTCCAACTCCAGTTGCATTGTCTTAAATGAATTGTGGTTACCACAGCTGGACCAAGAATGAGTGTTTGGAAAAGGAACCACATTCAGGATCATGCAGACCTGGGCACAGACAATAGGGTGGCAAGGGCCTGGAGCAGGGTGGGAACCAGGTGGAGGGGAGCTATGGGGGGAAAAAGAGGGACATATGTAATAATCTCAACAACAAAGATGAATTAAAACAATATATCTAACCAGCCTTGGCTGGGTGGCTCAGTTGGTTGAAGTGTTGTCCCATGCACCAAAAGGTAGTGGGTTCCATCCCCGGTCAAGGCACTTACGGAGGCAGCTGATCAGTATTTCTCTTTCATATAGATATTATTCTCTCTCCCTCTCTCTATAAAAAAATCAATTAAAACGTATTTTAAAAATCGCTAACCGGATGATGACCTTATCCACTTAAACTTCCATTTCCTCATCGATAAAATGGGAATGGTGATGCCTATTTCTTATTGGCTGTATGAGTTAATGAGCTAAAGCATTAAAAGAACCTAATGCAATGTCAGACAAATATAGATGCTCATTAAATAGATGTTTCTCTCCCCAGGTAGAGATCTCTCCGGGGAACCTGTTCTGGGCCAGAGTATCGATTATAAGAGTATGGACTCTGGGGTCCCTCAAACCTAGTATAAATGGCAGCTTTGTTTCCTCCTGGATGTGTGAGTGACTAAACCATTATTAGTCTCAGTTTCCTCACCTGTAAAATAGGGCGAGTCCTGCATAATTAATAGGGTCTAATAGCTAGAATTTGGTAAGTACCCAACAAAGACTTGTGATTTGTATTGAATTTTTATGTCACCTTCATTTCCTTCTCTCTTCTAAATAGAAGTGAATTTGGAACCCACCTCTAACCTGACAGAAGGTCATTGATGTTTCTCTGAACCCCATTAAGAGGGGGAAGACAGTAAATGGCAGCAAATGAACATGTTCCATTGTGACCGTGTGAAAGGAAATGAAACCTGAGTTGTTTGAGTTGAGCAGATATTACCACCAGAGGAACACCATCAGTCTTAGGTGGAATCTAGGGCACATGACCATCAGTGTTTTATGGACATGACCCCAAGAAAAATGTGTGTTTTTTCTTACACCCTTGGAATGTAAGAGGAAAATGGCTGTGAGGTTTGTTACTAAAGTGTCATATTCATTGAGGAAGAAGAATGAAGCTGTGGTCCTTTGAATGCCTAAAACTTTTCCAACAGAAAAGCACAAAGGTGGGATGGGCAGAAACCCTGTGGAACAAAGAGGAAAGCACATGGGTGTGAGAAACCATAAGGCTTGACTTTCAATGTCTACTACACCCCTTAGCTAGGCAACATTATTTGTGTTTAACTTTTAATTATAGAGAATTTCACACTCTGCCTCCCGGGAACATGCCAGAGCCTTTCCCTTCTCCCTCTTCTTTCTCCACAAACATGTATCTCCTAAATTCTAAGGTACCTCATGAGACTTGCAACCAGGGGAGCAATGGGCAGTGGCAGCTCATCCCAGGCCAATCCCCTGAACCTTCCTCCAAGGCCCCCTTTTCTCTGACTCTCCACTGAGCTGACAGCAGTCCCGCCTTGGCTCACTTCTTTCCCATGACGTATCTAGAAAGCCAAAGCAGCCCTGCCTAGTCTTTCTCCTGTTTCTTCTTCTTCTGTCCTAGGCCCTCCTTGCTTCACTGTCCCCAGCTTCAATAAACGTACTCCCCAAAACACCTGGAAAAGGAAAAATATAAAGCCCCATGTACTCAATACCCAGCTTCAATAATAATCAACCATTGGTTAATCTTGTTTCACCTCTCCTCCATCCTTTTCCCTTCCTCTTGTATTGTAGTGAGGCAAATCAGTTGGGTGCAGTAAGTATTCACCTCTGTGAGCCCAGTTTCCTAAGCTGTCAATTGGGGTGATAGTAACATAACAGGGTGTCTTGGAAAATAAAGGAAGAGCATAATGAAGTCCTAACAGTGGTTGTCCTCAGTGCCTGTGAGTGCCCTTGTCTTCCCAGCCTCCCACCTAGTTGAACCATAGACCAGTGCAAACTGGGGCCTCAGACCTCCTTCTCCATGTTGAAGTTCTCTGATCTGCCTCCTACTCAGACCTGAATTCTGCATGTAGACCTTCTGGAACTAGGCCTCCATTATTCTATTTGCTTCTCACCTTTGGGAATTGAAGTTGCCTCTCAATCCTCTGGTCTATCTTGATCCAGGGCTGATGAAAATGCTGTGGAATTGAAAGTCGGGAATTTCTATCACACTAGTTAAATGGCTTTCACCAGTGCAGACCTCAGCTTCTTCATCTGGAATAGTACCAACTTCATGTTAGGAAAATTTAAGCAAAGAGTACTTTTTCAAAGCTAATATTTGTTATTCATTCACTTTGGAGTAAGCATTGTGGAAAGGGATTGTAGCCATCAAGGAATACACAGAAATGGAGCAAAAGAGATACCTGAGATCAAGAGAAGTTGTGTTTAAAGATGGGAGAGAGCACAGCGTGCTTGGAATCAGTAGAGAGGATCCAAGAAGAATGATTCAGGGGAGAGAGGCAGGGGTAGCCACTGGAATTAGCTCTGTGTGAGACTTCAGTGTCAGTGGGCCTTCAGTCACAGCGGCGTTAGTGATCAGCTGATGTGTGACCCTTATCCTTAAATCTTTGGGGCCATTGAAGGGCTTTGAGAAGGGGAGGTGACATGATCATGCCTGCTAGGTGGGGGACAGATGGTGAGGGCAAGACAGTTTGAAGAGGCCCATCAGTAGGGGTTTGGGGAATATTCAAGCGAAGGAGACCGTTTGCTCCTTACTGAATCCCCAGTGCCTGGCACACCCTCTGGAGGGATTCAGTTAAATATTCAACGAAGGAGCATCTGCAGTGCTTCTGGGACATCTGCTGGAGAAGTTCATGCATGGTGGGAAGCACAGGTATTCTTTTCAGGAGAATGTGTTGACTTGGGGGTCACCAGCACTGTGGTTCAGCTGTGGGAGGGAGAGGAGGATTTATCTGATGAAGTATATCTAGCCAAGACTTGTAAACTCTCATGCCTATAGGGACCGAGCACATTGTGTAAATACAGATGTAATTACAACAGAGAGTTGTAATGCAACAGGGAGTGGTAGAGACTGTGGCAAACTGGTGACACATGCCCTCTCAAAAGCTCAGCAGCTACTCGGCCCCAGCTCATCATTGCCTGCAGACCCAGTGTTGCCAGATTTTTCAAGAGGATACAGAAGTTTAGATTTTTTCTTTCTAATACTACAGCCTGGTAGCCCCTTCATTTTTTTAATATGTTTTTCTTATTGATTTCAGAGAAGGGAAAGGAGAGGAACAGAAAAATAAAAACATCAATGATGAAAGAGAATTACTGATTGGCTGCCTCCTGCATGATCCCTTCTGGGGTTTGAGCCTGCAACCCAGGCATGTGCCCTGACTGGGAATCAAACCATGACCTCCTAGTTCATGGGTCGCCTCTCAACCAGAGCCACACTGGCTAGACCAGAAGTTTAGATTTTTATGTGAACTTACCCATCCTTTAAACCAAAGTGATACATAGAAATATAATTCAAGCCACATGGGTAATTTAAATTTTTCCAGTAGTTACATTAAAGAAGTTAAGTTGCCTTGGCCAATTTGGCTAAGTGGATAGAGCATCAGCCCTCAGACTGAAGGGTCCTGGATTTGATTCCGGTCAAGGGCACGAAACTCGGTTGCAGGCTATGCCCTCAGCCCTGGTCAGGGCACTGCAGGAGGCAACCAATCAATGTGTCTCTCACAGTCTCACAGTGATGTTTCTCTCTCTCTCTCTCTCTCTCTCTCTCTCTCTCTCTCTCTCTCTCTCTCTCTCTCTCTCTCTCCTTCCCTTCCACTCTCTCTAAAAATCAATGAAAAAATATCCTCAAGTGAGAATTAACCAAAAAAAAGGAAGAAATTGAATTTTATTTTGATACATTTTATTTAACCAAATATATCCAAAGTATTATTTCAACATGTAATTAACAAGACAAAACAAAAAGGGGGAAGACATTTCTATCCTCTTTTTTTCACACTAAGTCTTTAAAACCCGGTATGTATTTTACTAAAGCACAGCTCAGGTGGGACTAGTCACATTTCAAGTGCTTAGTGCAGCGGTTCTCAACCTGTGGGTCGCGACCCCTTTGGGGGTCGAACGACCCTTTCACAGGGGTCGCCTAAGACCATTGGAAAACACATATATCATTACATATTGTTTTTGTGATTAATCACTATGCTTTAATTATGTTCAATTTGTAACAATGAAAATGCATCCTGCATATCAGATATTTACATTACAATTCATAACAGTAGCAACATTACAGTTATGAAGTAGCAATGAAAATAATTTTATGGTTGGGGGTCACCACAACATGAGGCACTGTATTAAAGGGTTGCAGCATCAGGAAGGTTGAGAACCACTGGCTTAGTGGCTGTAATTGTTTTAGAGCACAGTGAGGGTCAAACAGAAGAGGGCTCTACGCATTGGTGCCCAGCTTGCTGGGCTGGAATGGAGTAACTTGCCCAGAGCCTGTACTTGCTCAACCCTCCTGCTCTGGCATTTCTGCACTCAGGCCTGCCTGGCACCCCTCCCACTTCCCCTCCCCATGCTGAGTTGTCTGCCAGGGGAGACACCAGGGATAATGAGGCATTTTTGAATCTTCAGCAGGAAACTCTACTTGCCTGGTGTCACCACTCCACAGCTTGTGCAGTGTGGAGACCAGAAGGGGTATCCGGGAGCCAAACCTTCATGTCAGTGAACATGGCCAGCTGGTTTGAAACCTGATCCCCAGTCCCTGAGTCTAAGGCATGTGCACAGGGGCACATGCTGCAGACCCTCTTTCCGGATGCCAGCACTGTGAGCACAGCTGCCTTCCCCTCAGCTTCAGCAACTTCACCTGGGGAGGAGGGCGCATGGGGGCTCCACACAAATGAACTGACAGAATCCATAGCTCCCACAACCCTGGGAAGCTGCTGAGGAAAGCAAATGATAATGAAGAGACAGAGTAGATTCAAGAGCATCTCTGCCTCCCTCCCTACGACGGGGTGGAAAAGGTCGGGCTCCCAAGCAGGAGGAGGTGAGGACACACCAGCCCTGGGCAGTCCAGGGAAGGAAGGATTGGTTGGAAGTGGTCCTAGAGCTTTGAGCAAACCAAGGACATTTTAGAAGTCCCCCCCACCTATTTTATTAAGGTTAATTTTCATACAGTAAAAGTAACCTCTTTTAATGTACAGTTCTGTGAGTTTTCACAAATGCATACTATTGTGTAACCACCATTCTAATCAAGATATAAAGCAGTTTCATCACCCCGAAAAATTATCCCCTGTCACTTGGCAGTCATTTCTTCCCTCCCTCCAATCTCTGGCCACCATTGATCTATAGATTCGCCTTTTCCATAACACCATATTGATGTAATCAAACACTCTGTAGCTTCTTTCACTCACCATAGTGCACTTGAGATTCTGTACATATATCAGTAATTTGTTCCTTTTCATTGTTGAGTAGTATTCCATTATAAAGATGCCCCAGAGTTTGTTTATTCTGTCATTTAATCATTGATTGAGAGGCATTAGGGTTGTTTTCAGGTTTGGGTAGTTATTAATAAAGCCACTTTATTTTCATATGAACATAAGTTTTTATTTCTTCTGGATGAACACTTAGGAGTGAGATTGCTGGGTTATATGAGCTGATATTTAATTTTACATGAAACTGCCCAACTCTTTTTTTGGAGTGGGTGTCCCATTTTGCATCCCCACCAGCAATGAATGAGAGTCCCAGTTGCTTCACATCCTCACCAGAACTTAGTATTGTAATCACTTTTTTTTTAGCCATTTTGATGTGTTGGGGGCTATTACTAAGTACCTCCTAAGTGTTAGGCACTGAGTTAAGTGCTCTACCCACATTATCTCACCAAATGTTGGGTCTGTGATACCATTTTGCAGGTTTGGAAACTGAGGCCTAGAGAAGTCTCTGAGGTCCCTCAGGATAAGGACTGGCCCAGAGCATAGAATCACAACTGTCTGATTTGAAGCTGAGCCTTTCCCCTGGGCCATCCTGAGAGGTCGTGCCCAGTGTGGGGATGAGATCACCCCACAGGAAAACCGGATTCAGCACAGACTCACCTCTCCCTCTGCTTTAGCACGACTCTCATGACAGTCATTTCTTAGCCTGTCTGCCTCTGTTGAGGGTCTGTCAGCTTTTGAGGGACTGTGCCATAGTCAGCTGTATATCTCCAGGCCTGGGTCAGACCCAGCCAAAGAGCCAACCAGCAAGTGTAGGAGCTCCTGCTGCAAGACTGACTCCCAGGCTGGCCCCTGAGGGGCTTCTATCTTTCTCTGCATTCCAACAGCCTTTCTGGGCCACTGGTCTTATCCCCTAAAGAGGGAGCTACTGAGAAGATGGGGCAAGAGGTCAGGAGGACCAGGTCAGGCGTGAACAGTTCTGCCAGCCCTGACCCACGCCAGCCCCCCAGGTCCTCTCAAGGACTGGCTTCTCAAAACCAAGTGCACAATCCCCCTCCCCAGTCTGTGGGCTTTCTTTCCTCATGCCTAGAAGAGAAGTCAGGATCTGGGAAACTTCCTACTATCTCCCAATTCCTCCTAATATTTAATATACAGGCGCATGAGGCATTGCCAGCAATGGACAACTCTGGGAATCCATGCAGACTTGAAATATAGAAGGGAAGATTATTTCCAGTTGGATCTACATCTAGTTCTTTTCTTCTTAACAGTAATTTCTATTTTTGATTGTCATGACTAGGGAGGAGCTACTGACATCCAGTGGGTAAAGGCCAATGTACATGGCAAACCCCACAAAAGAATTATGCAGCCCAAAATGTCCACAGTGCCATGGCTAGGAATCCTGCCATAGTCAAAGAGTTCATAAGAGCCCAGTGCTTAGCACAGCTCCTGGAATACAGTGAATATGCAATACGCCATTTGTGAATAAGTGAGCATGTGAAAAGACACATACGTCTGTGATAAGGAAAATCTGGCAGAGAATGAGTAATGTAGCAGTGGCGTGGTGGGATTACTAAAGATTCTTATTTTCCTCTCTGCTTATCTATATTTTTAAAAATTCTCCCACTATGAATTTATATTGCTTCTATAATTAAAACTTAAGCCTTAGCCGGTCTTGCTCAGTGGTTAAAGTGTCAGCCCTAGGACTGAAGGGTCACAGGTTCAATTCTGGTCAAGGGCACGTACCTGGGTTGCCAGCTCAATCCCCGGCCCTGGTCAGGGCATGTGCCAGAGGCGACCAATCAATGTGTCTTTCTCACATCAATGTTTCTCTCTATCTCTCCTCCTTTGAAAAATCAGCGGGAAAAAAAAAATCCTCCAGTGAAGATTAACAAAAAACCCACAAAACTTTATTTAAGGAAGAAAAAGAATAGTTATAAAATGTGTACTGAATATACACAGTAATTAAATTCATTCACTTATTTAACCAATATGTATTGATCCCTCACTACATACCAGGCATGGTTCTAGAAACTGGGGACACATAAGTGGGAGGGGGTCGGGGGGAATAAAGTTACCCTCTTAGAGATTATGTTCTAGCAGAAAGAGACAACAAAGAACTAAACAAATAAATGTATATTTATAATACAACAGAATGGCGAGTGGTACCAAGTGCTACGAGGAAAACTGAAACAGGGTTAGGGGAAGAGTGTGATGAAGAGCTGATCAGAGGAGACCTCTGAGGAGGTGACTTTTGAGGAAGGACCTGAACGCTGCTGGTGAGCAGAACATGACATGATGAATGAATCAAATGTGGATGTCATGTGTGTTTAAAGCAAGATATGCACCACCCTTCTCTGGAAGGTCTCTCTCCGTCAAGCTTTGAGAAATGGCAGGGATTCTTATTTTGGAAGTGCAATCTATCAAGATGCTCCCTCTGACACCTCTGAGAAGAGGTTGATGGTGTGTTTCTAAGCAGTGCCTTCCTTCCTCTGAGGAGGACAGAAAGGATGCACTGCCATGCAAGGTATGGACTTTCAAAGATGGAGAAAAGGTTCTTTCAAGGAACCTCACAGGTCCTCTTTCGAGGGAGGCAGTGTAGAGTTCAACTCTCAACACTTGCCTGCTGTGTGATTTTGGGCAGGTTGCTTAAACTCTCTGAGCCCCAGCTTTCTTATCTGCAAAATGGCAACACTAACACATGCCCCACTGGAGTGATGGAGTTTCAGATGAGATGATACAATGCAGTGGGTATACCTGTGGGTTTGCTGAATGAAAAAAAGATGCAGAATCTCTCTCTCTCTGAATCTCCAGTCTAGAGAGGAGAAATAGAGTGATGGTTGTCAACTTGGGGAATTAATCAAAGACCTGCAAAGTCTCTGCAACTCTCAGGCATGGGCGCTCACAATAAGCTCTGCAGCACCTCTGGCTCTTACTCCTTTGTCCCTAGAGCTCGGGTCCCAAAGAAAACAGTGACCCCAAAACTAAGGGTTTCTCCCTGGACCTGGTTGCCACACGATTCTGCTTTGGAATGGGAAAAGGTATTTTTAAATGTTCTTGCAAGTGCCGAAATGTGTCTTGTTAAAAATAAGGTTTGTGTTCATTGAAATGCTGTTCAGGTTCACCACTCTGCCGCAGTGTTTAAATTAACCACATTGTGCACCAAGCGAATTCCAAACAGCGTGTGAATCATTTGAGTCAAAAAAGTTGGGACCTGCTATTTGCTAAAGTTGGATCTTATTTGTGTTCTGTATTTACCTAACACGCTCTTTTATAGCACGAACTCTGTGCCAGGCACTGTTCGATGTGCTTTGCAAATATCAGTACCTTTAACCCTCACACTAGCCCATGGTGCTTCCAATTTTACAGTTGAGGAAATCAAGGCAGTGAGTTAAATTACCCAGATTCCTACAGCGTGCCATTGGGGGTTTTTGCCAACATTTTGGCCACAGGGAAACCTTGCTTATAACCTCCCTGCCAAAAGCCGCCCAACTTTCCCTTGTGTCCTTTTTAGGAAATTAGGAATTCCTTGCAATGCCTAGGTAAGGCATTTCCTGCAGCATTCCCTCCTTCACCTGCCTGTGGACTTGGCAGCCTTTTGGAGTCCTGCAGATAAATCACCTATATGCGTTATTTTAAGTGTCCTTTTGTGGTTCCCCATCACCCCGGCTTTCAGCCAGCCTTCCCCAGCTGGCTCGTGCCCCTGCTTTGTCCCAGTTACCTGGCCCAGGCTTCTAGATTTCCTTATGTGCTCTTCCAGATCTCTGACCTCCCCCCTCCAGCTAAATCTCCTCTCCCTGAATGACTCAGCTCCGTTTCTGCCTCTTCCAAGAGCCTTCTGGGCTCTGCTGGCCCCATTTACCCTCATCTACAGAACTTACCTTGTACTTCCAGAATCTACTTGCAACATGCAAGCTAGTCCTGTTGTGCTTTTCTTGTGTTTGCAGTTAGAGGCTGTTCCTGGAATGTGGGACATTGGTGAATTCAAATCCCAGCTCTGCCACTTACTTGTATGACCTTGGGCAGGTCCCTTTATCTTGAGCCTCCATTTTCACATTCATAAAATGGGCATAAGATGTGAAAAATAATGATGTAAAATCTCATAGATAGTCTGCACTGAATCTATGGCAGAGGTCAGCCAACTTTTTCTGTAAAGGGCCAGATAATAAATATTTTAGTCTTTGCAGATTGGACAATTTCTGTCACAACTTTTCAGCTCTGTTGTAGTGTGTAAACAACCATAGACAATACATAAACGAGTGTGACTGTGTTCAAATAAAACTTTATTTACAAACACAGATGGAGCCAGATTTGGCCCACAAGCTATATTGTTTGCTGACACCTGGTCTATAGAGCAGCCTTTGTTATGATTGTCTCTGAAATGCTGTAGAAGATCAGAAGAGCGAAAGCTCCCACTCTCCTGACAGACATGACAGTGAAGAGCAAGGCATGGAAGCAAGCAGGCGGGGAGCAGGGAGTCAGGGAGCAGGTGTGCTGAGGACTGGGATGAGACCCAAAGATAAAGAAGCAGAGGGTGGGGGAGGGGCTCAATGTAGAGCATGTGTGCAGGGATATCATGAGAGGGGGCCTAGAGATATCCGTTCAGGCAAGGTCAGGCTGACCTTAAATGCCATACTCATTCACAGAATCACCAGTTCCCTCACGTAACAAGTATCGACTGAGTATAAGTGCCATGCATTGTGCTGTGTGCTGAGGCCACAGGAGAGCAAGACACACAAAAACCTGGCCTCATAAGAACTTAGGTTCCCTCGGAGGAACTGAAGCCCAGGAAGGCTAATGACTCCCCTGGGGTCACATAGCCATCCTTTGGTTCAGTGCATTCCAAAGTTATTGTTGTTGCAGTGAGATAATCACAGGACTCAGCTTCATGGTGACCTGGACTTGATCTCACTTCCCCTGCCAGGCATTCCTGTCACCTCTGTGAGCCTCAGTTTCCCTGTAGGCAATATGAGGCCCATGATCCACACTCCCCCATTGATGCAGGATGGTTGGGACCTCAGCCTGTCCTTCCTGTCAGAGACCCTGTGTCATGGCTTCACGAGTGCCCTGATGCCTCCCTGTGACCAAAACTCCTACCTGCTAGAGAGCATTAGCAACGTACTGAAGCTAAATGGAATGACTTGTGCTATGATTAAGGAAGGGCATGGGGAGGGGTGGCACTTTGGGGCAGAATTTCTGGGTCTCCTTCTGGGAGCATCCGAGAGTGAAGAGCAGCTGCACAGATACCCACCTTGGCCACCTGGATGGCAAGCCCCATTCTATGTGCCTTCAAGAGGAGCCCCTCCTTATTCCCATTTTACAGAGCAAGAAACCAAAGCCTGAGAGAATGAGAGTTACTCCCCGACTAGATTGCAGTTTAACTGTAGTGATCACTGAGAGTCCACTAGGAGCTGGGCACTTTCTCTTCTGTAATGTAATTCTCAGAGCACCCCTGTGAGATGGTGATGATCCTTCCCATCTCTTTCACTCTCTGAGTAAGATTGCACAGTAAAATGAAGAAAGCTGACATGTAGCTGGATAGATTTTTACCTCTGTTTATACCTATGTGACCACCACCCAGATTCAGTTATAGCACATTCCCAGCTCCCCAGGGGGCTCCCCCATGCCCCTTTCCCATGATTCTCCCCTTCACTTACCCAGAGGCAACCACTACTTGGACTTTATCACCACAGACTTGTTCTGCCTGCTCTTGAACCTGTATCAGTAGAATCAGATGCTGTATTCTTGTGTCTGGATTATTTTGCTTGCCGTGTCTCTAAGATTCACCCCTGTTGTTAGAGGCCTCCATGGTCCATTCTATTTCAGTGCTATGTAGTATTCCTTTGCATGATTGCATCACAAGTTCTTCTGTTCTCCTGTGGGTTGGTGGATGTTTAGGATGTTTCTAGGTTTAAGTCTCTATGAATGTTCATGTCAAGTCTTTGGACATATATTTTCATCTCTCTTATTCAGAGTGGGATTGTTAACCATTGGGTAGGTATAAGTTTAGCTGCCCCAGAAACTGCCAAACCTTTTTCCAAAATGGCCATTTCATTTCCTACTCCCACCAGCAATTTATGAGAGTTCCTGTTGTGCCATGTCCTCATCAACTCTTGGTACAATCGTTTTCATTTCAGTCATGCTGGTGAGGCTATAATTATACCCATTTCATAGAAGCAGAAACCGAAGCTCAGAGATGCTAGGCCACTTGCCCCAGACCACATGGCTACTGATGTCAGAGCAGAGATTCAGGTTCTATAAGATTCTGAATTCTGGGACTGTGTCACAGCCAAAATTCAAGACATGGAGCTCAGAACAGAATCAGAATGGCAGAGGTGCTTGTAAATGTTTTCTGAAAATGAAGCAGATGGTTGAAAACCAGAACATTAGTCAAGTGGCAGTGACAAGCCATGCCAGTGCTCATCCCCCCATGGCATAGTGCCTTGGGTCCCCTCCAATATCCCCAGGACGAGCCCAGGCTCCCTGGTAACCCTGCTCTCCCAGGCCACTTTGCCAGCAATGAGTCGCCATGGGCTTGCCAGGAAAGACTGTTCTTTTGGGGGCTGGCAGGACACAGTCTCCATTCTGCAGCCCAGGGCCCTCTCAGAGCCCCATCTCAGGGGCTCTGCTGTGCCCAAAGGCACTGATTGTTCCTCTCAGGAAAACAACGCATCTGAGGTTGGGAGATTAATGGTTCTTCTGGGACTGTCGGACATGAACATTCCTGGTTGGCTCTGGCTTAGCCTCGAATTTCCAGAGCCTGTGTTCCCCTGCGTGTGCCTTGGAAATTAAGGCTGGGACTTCGGACACTAAGAGCTCAAGATCCTAGACCAGCTCTACTACTGTCTTGCTGGGTGACACCAGGAAAGTCACCTTCCCCCTCTGAGCTCCTGTCACTGTGCATAACATGGAGACACTGGCTAAGAAGAGGCTGGGGCTTGAAGGCCTCCCTCAGGATTCCCTATGGCAACTTGGTAGTTTTGCCGCAACTGTGGACCACCCAGGCCAAGTTCTAATGTGCATATGATTCTCCTGGGGGTCTTGTTAAGTGCAGATTCTGACTCAGTGAGTCTGGGCTTGGGTATGAAATCCTGGATTTCTATCAAGCTCCTGGGTTATGCTGATGCTGCTATTCTAAGGACCACACTTAGGGTAGCCACAGCCTAGGCACCCCTCCCCCCAATCCCATCTTTTAGTCACCTTTTCCAGAACTTAGATTTATCCTAACCAGTATCATAGATGAACCACTGGTTTGAGGTACCAGGCATATTTTTTGCCAAACACACAATAAAATGGACACATTAACTATTGACATAAGCATGGTTTCCCAGGTTACACCAAGCTCATCTCCCTGGCCAGTTCTTTAAATGGACTCTGGCCCTTTAATCATTCTGGTTGAAATTAGCCTGGATAACGAGGGGAGATCCAGTCAGGACCACCCATGCCCATGTGGAGGACATTCTGCCAAGAGTGCAGCAAGACCTCCTCAGTCCCTGCCTTTTCTACAGGTCTCTTCACTCAAGGAAGTCATCACAGTGTCTTGGGCACCTCTGGAGGCTGGATACAGTCCGGAGAACTGGGTTTGACACTTTGCTGTGCCAGCAGCTAGCTGTGGGCCTGGGAGGAGCACATTACAGCACTCAGGGAACCATCCGTTGTGTGGAGAAAATTAGACAACATACAAAGAGCTTGCTAAGTTGGAATGTGTGCCTGTGAATAAGGGATGATTTACAATTTTTCTACCTTGTTTGGAACCAAGCACATGCAGTCTATAGAGCCCAGACTTTGTACTGTTTTCAGAAGTTAGATTCTCTCTCAAGTAATCATCCTCCTCTAGGTTATCCTAGAAGGCTATAGATTTGGGCCAAACAAGCATACATGGTTTAGTCAGAAATCCAGAGACTCTCTCCTGCCCAGCTTGCCCAGAGACAGCTCACCAGCCCCGTAGAAATCCTCCCACCAACCCCCACAAGTACCACTGTTAAGAACAAGGGACTTTTGTGCACCTTCCCCAACTTCCCTCCCCCAGATGTGACCTGGCCTGCACCTGCTTCCAGCTAAATCTTCCTCAGTTGGTACCCACAGGTCATCCACTTGCTCAAGAACCTTCATAGCTCCCCACAACTCTGGAACTCTATGCAGACCCCTCACCACAGACAGAGCTCCAGCATAACTTTGCAGCGCCCCTGTTCTACACACACACACCCTAATATGAAAAACTTGCTCTCCCCAGAACATTCTCTGAGCTTGCCCATCTCCAGTTTCTGCTCCTTCTCCCTCCAGGTGGACTGTGCCTTTATTCCTTCTCTCAATTTCCAGCAAGGTATGTCATTCCCAACTCCCATAGCCACATATGTGTTCTCTGACTTTTACATATGCATACACTAGTATACACCCATCTTTGACTCTGACTTACACTCACCACTTGTGTGTGGTGTGTATAGTGGTTCTAGCTTCTGCCAACTATAGAGCTAGTTTTACCTGGCACTAGGACCATATTCAGTGCTTTTTCCAATGACCTTTTATGGTCATTATCTCATTTGAACCACATCTGTCTCTGTTTTCTGATCTGCAAAATAGGTACAATAGCAGGGCCCATAGGCTCAGCCCTCTCCCACCTTCCCGCAGTACACCCTCTGCCCAGCAATTCTGGATTCTGTTTCAGACAGCTTTTGCTGGTGGTGAAGCCTGAGTGGGAGGGTTGGGGAACCTAGCCTGACCCATCCCTTCCCCTCAGGTACTCCCCATGGAGGACAGGATGCACTGTGAACCCAGGCACTGAGCAGTCTGGAGTGGGTGGCTTAGCCAAAGATTCAGAAATGCTGTTGTGTAGTCAGGGGCCTGTGGACATAGGGGCCTGGGTGTGTCCCAGCCCTGCAGGCCCTGAGAGGCAGGCCCAAGAGGCAAGTTAGTTGGCAATAAGAGTTGCTCCCACTGTAGACCAGCCAAGTCTCACACCCTTATATCTGCCCCCACTAAGTCTCCCATCCCCACACATCCTCCCCCATCCCCTCAAGTCTCTCACCCATGAATGATCTGCCCTCTCCTTCCCCACACTGCCAAGACCTGTTTAATCTTTAAAATTAATATTTTAAGCTTTGCCAATTTCCTTACACTCATGACCTAATTTAATCTTTAAAATAGGCAAGTAGTTATTAAATATCTTTTCTCCATTTTATGAAAGTAATATAGGTATAGTGAAACCAAGAGAACATTTAGAAGGTAGAGGTAAGGAAAAATACAAAATACAAACTCATTTCTCAAATAGGAAACTGAGGCACAGATACACAGAGTAATTTATCAACGGTGACCCAGTTGGCAATGCCAGAGCTGAGGCATGGATCAGGTCTGTCTCATTATTCTCTATGATTCCACACTGCCTTGATTTCAAACTGCTTTTTAAAAAAGTAATCAAGCAATGTTATAGAAAGTTTTTTTAAATCAAAGGAAAACTATGGCACTATCATGTTTTGTATTCCCTTATGGCTTTTTTTTTTTTTGCATTCTATTATTACAATATAATTGTGAAGTACAATCAATTTTATATTGTATTTTTTAATTGATTCATTTTTCAGTGTTCCTTTCTATAAAACTGGATGTGACCTAAGGTTGGAGTGAGGAAGAAACATTATCCTGCATGCAAAGCACAGGCCCAGCACCTATTAAGTGCTCAGTCAAAATAAACACTATATTGCTGTAGACATTATAATCATGAGTTTAAATAGCCATGCCCTAGAACATCGAGTCAGTGTACCGCAATTTACTGAACCATTTCTGTGTTACTGGACAATGAGGAGGATTTTAATTTTTTGTTATAAATAACAGTACAATGAGCTGGATTATGGCCTCACATCTGATTCACATGACAGCTTCCAGCATCCAACAGAATGGCCAAGTTCTCCCCATCAAGGGCACATCAGGGCACACTTGACTCTATACACCTATGTTGAGGAAGAGAAGAGTGAATATGTATTGATCGCCAATGGTGTACCTAGTAGTAGGCCAGATACATTTATACTTGTCTTCCTTAATTCTCACAAGTCCCATTTTACAGGTGAGGAAAACTGAGGCTCAGGCAGAAACACACACACACACACACACACAAAGAAATAACCTGCTCTCTATTAGCTAAGACTTGATTAGTTATAGTGTTATTTTTCTTAATATGGCACTTTTAAGGGAAAGCAAATAAAACCCAAGAACTAACTCCACATATGTCCAGGAGTAGCTTACCCCTTAACCTTCTCTGTTCCTAGTCCTGACTGGCAAGGACTTGGAGGGCTGGAGGGGGCTCAGTTATGAAAACCTGAAAAGCCCAAGAAAGACAGAATTCCGATGCAGCTTCTGGTCCCCTGAGACAGGAAGATAACCAGTGCGGGGGGGGCTGGGGGACACGTGGAAGCTGAGTGGGGATGGGACTGGGATTTTGGAACCCCTGCTGTCTTTTCACCTCTGTATCCCTCACTGTGTGTCCTTGGACAAGCCCATTTGTCTCTCTGGTCCTCCATTTCCCCACTTTTTCAGTGATCCTAGAAGCGACTTCCAGCTCTGAAATTTGATGAAGTGATTTGAGATTTTTAACAGTGAGTTAACTTAAACAAAATGGTTAGAGTTATTTTCCTTCAAGTTCTGTATTACTAAGAAAGTAGAAGAGAGAGTGGGATGGGGAGACAGGGAGCTTTCACAGGTATTGCATATATTTGTGAATTATGGGATATGTTTATACAGTAAACAGAAAAGGCCCCCCATGATCTCATTGACTTCATTGGCTCCCTCCTCCTTCATCCCTAGAGATGAAAGCAGCAGGACCCTTTGACCCTGTCCCTGCCCGGGCTGTGTCCACCCCCTTCCTGCACCAGGCAACCGCCTTTCCGCTTAAGGCCCAGTTTGAATTAAGAGCATGCTCAATTCAGAAAGGTAATAACAGCAAGAAGAGCTAGCATTTGCCAAGTGTGTGCCCTGCATTCGTGTTCCACACATTCTCTCCTTTCATCCTCTCAGGGGGGAAGTGCTGCTCTGATGCCCCTTTCACAGGGCAGAGACTAGGTTCAGAAGGGCCAGCACTTGCCAGGCCCCGGTAGATCCTGAATTAGGGCAGTCTGGCTCCAGAGCGTTCTTGCTGGGTGCATGAGGCTCAGAGGAAAGGCAAGCAGTGCTGGAGTGGGGACATGCGGCTTGCAAGCTACGCCTTTAGGGGGCATCCAGCAGGGCCTGCAGGGGAAGAGGAGCCTGCGCCACAGTGGCTGGAACCCGCAGTCTCAGGGGGTGTTCTGACGCACTGGGTGAAAATGTGTTGCCAAAACCGGTTTGGCTCAGTGGATAGAGCGTCGGCCTGTGGACTGGAGGGTCCCAGGTTCGATTCCGGTCAAGGGCATGTGCCTGGGTTGCGGGCACGTCCCCGGTGGGGGATGTGCAGGAGGCAGCTGATCGATGTTCCTCTCTCATCGACGTTTCTAACTCTCTATCTCTCTCCCTTCCTCTCTGTAAAAAATCAATAAAATATATTTTAAAAAAAATGTGTTGAAGGGCAGCTGAAGATGGGGGCAATGTCAGAGGCCATGTTAAAAGCAGGGTTTGGAGTAAAACTCAACAGAAGAAAAGGTCAATATGGGGAAAGCCCCTTGCCCTGTTTGCTCTGAGAATGCCTACAGCCAGGCAGATGCCCCAGGCAGAGGACTGGGCAATTCTTCTCCAAGGAAACTCACCAGCCTCCAAAGAAACCCCCATGGACACTGCAATATTAGAGTCTCCTAACTCACAGCCTACCTCAGCCACCTCCAGTGAAGCCCGGCCTGCAGGGATCACCCCCACCCCGCAGAGCTCCCAGTCAGCTGTTTAGTGCTTCTCCCCTAAATGGAAATAGACATCCAGGCTCAGCAAGCATCTGAAGGAAGCAGGGACCAAAACGGAGAAAAAAGAAAGTGGGAGAAAATAGAGATGATGCAGAAAGCAGAAGATAACTTCCCCAAACCACTGTAATTAACATCTCAGAGAGAGAAGGAGGAGATATGCATCCATGAGACAGGGAGGCAATAAAGGGACTATTGGGAGAACAAAAAGAACTCTTGGAAATGAGCATTTTAAAGTCTCAAATGAATATTCCAATAGGATTTGTAAAGGGAGGGGAAGGGAGAAGAGACTGGAAGGATCTGGCTGCTGAATGGATGTTTGGGGAAGAGCTGGTGAGAGACTTCTGGGTTTGAGCAGAGTCCTTATTTGCTGAGCTGGCAACTCACAGGAGAAAAGCAAGTTGTGGGAGGCCAAGAATGGATTCATTCTCAATGAGTTGGGCTGGAAGGCAATCTACCAGCAAAAAAAACGGAGGGTTGAAACCCTCTGAGAGGAAGCCTGGTGTCTCATAGGGCATCTACTTCAGCCAGCGCTTCTCAAAGGGAGCCCACACCCAGCCTCTGAGATACTTGTCGACAACACAGGTTCTTAGCCTGCCAGATCAAAACCTGGGGCGCAGAAATATGCATCTCAACAAGCTCCCCTGGAGTCAGATAAAGGCCAAAGTTCAGGACCCACTGATCTCTGGAGGGAATGGTCGACGGATCCAGGGAAGAACTAGAGAAGTTAGGATAAAAGGAGCGAACAGGAAACACAGGTAGGTTTAAACCCAGGAAAACACTCCACTGGTGCGCTCTGCCATCTCAGTGCAATGAAATTATGACTAATTTCCAAATAGCAGCAGCTAGCTCTTCGGTATTCAGTAGCAAAATCACTGATTCAGGAAGCAATTAACATAGAAATTCAATCAATTATTCATTGCATTACTAATGTGTAGCAGTAATCAAATTGGCCTTTTCATATGTATTTTTTCTTTTAATTAACTCTGTCCAAAACTGGAGTAAAGATCCCATGTATAAATGCATTCAGCTAATTTAAAAAAGGAGTGGGGGGGGGGCGGGGAAGCATTTTATCTCCTTATCACTCTTCAAAGAACCCTTTGCCAGGAATTGCTTTGTGCGCAGGTTGATGTCATGCTCACATGCTTTGATACGCATGAGGAATTCCCAAATCCCGTCTGTAGGTACCTGAGATTCCACCATTAGTGATTAGATGAAGCCTGATTGTGGCAGAATAGAAAGAGCACTTTACTAGGAGTCCAGAGACCCAGCTTCCAATTTTAGATCTGCCATTGACTGCCTCTCTGAGCCTCGGTTTCTCCCGCTAAGGGGATTAGACACTGCTAAACAGTCTTCCAGCTCTGACATTGCTCTTCTCGTGTCACCACTGCTAATGCCCCTGAGCCCATTAGTCTGAATGAGTTTATGTCCCTTCTTTTAGGAATTGACCAGAGAGGTCAGGTCCAGTCACCTGGGAGACTTGATGGACCACCATGCGCCTCCTCCTGCCTTCTGATCATTGCTAACAATTGTCAAGTGCTCCTTATGTGCCAGGCACTAAGTGTTGTTCTTTTTAACTGTGGTAAAATATACATAATGTCAAATTTACCGTTTTATCCATGTTTAAGTGTAGTTTAGTGGTAGTATGTTCACATCGTTGCACAAACATCACCACCTTCCAGCTCCAAAAAATTTCACCTTCCCAAACTGAAACGCTCGTGTAAGAGTTTTATGTGAATTATTTTCATGGACTCCTCACCACAACTCTATGAGATAGGGTCTGTTATTATCCCTGTGTATCAGAACCACAGCCATAGCCATTCTGTGTAATAAACATCCACAATACCTTAGCCAGATATAACCTAACCACTTCTTTAGCTCAGTATTCTGCAGGCGGGCCAGGGGTCGGCTGATCCAGGCTGGCTTGGTTTGTCTCTGAGCTTCTGCCTGCAGCCAGCAAATTCATTGAGGGGAATGTTCTTCTCATAGTGATGGCAGAGGCACAAGGGGGGGCAGATGGAAACCCGTAACACCTCTCAAGGTCTAGATCAGCGGTTCTCAACCTGTGGGTCGCGACCCCTTTGGTGGTCGAATGACCCTTTCACAGGGGTCGCCTAAGACCATCCTGCATATCAGATATTTACATTACGATTCTTAACAGTAGCAAAATTACAGTTATGAAGTAGCAACGAAAATAATTTTATGGTTGGGTCACAACATGAGGAACTATATTTAAAGGGCCAGAAGGTTGAGAACCACTGGTCTAGATTCCTATTGGCCAAACTACGTCACACAGCCAAATGCAAAGCCAATAGAAGGGAAATTGATTGTACTCCCTGAATGAGAATAACAGCAATGTTACTTAGCAAAAGGCATGAATCGGGCAAGATCAAGAATGGGGGCCAGTGATGTAAATGGATCTTCCATAGCTCCATTGTAGAGATTACTCATTCCTACCTCACAGAATCATTTAAAGGAGTGGCCAGGATGTCATGAGAAGTCATGCAGGACACTGCTGGGTGCAGAGGAGCCCAGCTCATTTCCTTTAGGTAGGGATTCATCTGAAATGCACTTACTTAAGGGCACACAGCCCTCCATCACAGAGATTTCAACTTTCTTCCACAGTTTACAACTCCCTCCAAAGCTTATAGCTTGGCATTCAGTGCTTCTGGGAGCAGAACTTGAACAGCCCAGCCAAGTTTATCTGGCCCACCCTGCCAGGCTCCCAGCACTTGCCACATTGTTCACCACACACCCTGTTTATGCCTTTGCTCATGTGGACTTCTTCATGGAAACCAAGTCAGGGCTCCCTTCCCCAGGCTGTCTGCCACTAGAGACTCCAGGCAGAGAGCTGGCTTTCATAGCCCATGGCGCCCAAAGCCACGGGTCACCCGCCCCATCTCCTTGCACCCCTGACAAAGGCTGTTTCTGACACCACTGGGTAGTCCTCCTGCCTCTAGGGCAAGGACCTTCCCCAGCTTCTGCCCATCTCAAGAGAGCTGGAGAAGCCAGGGTGATGGCATTGACCCTGTGGGCACCACATCCATCTTGGGAATATTCTTCTCTTTACCTGGGGTAACCACAGCATGAGGAACTTCCAGAACACCTCCCCCTCCTCAACCCCTAGAGTTTTAGAATTGCTGTTGGAGCAGTTGGAATATGGAGAAATTTCTCTCTTTTCATTTGGGGCCCTAGGTAGATGAAAAATATGAAGTAGGCCAGCTCCCTGACCCAGAATTTTATATTTAAACCTCGCTTTCCATATGTACTTTAGTAATGACAGTGAGAATTTATCTTCATTAAGGAACAAAGGACAGGGCGGGCTCAGGTGGACAAAGTGGGCATGGCAGACAGCAGGAGGGGCCTTTTAGGACTGGATCAAGATGGCAGGATGTTGATGGAGCTGAGAAATCATGGGAAGAAAAGCGATCTGTCCTTGGAAGACACAGGAAGCCCTTTGCTTGTGAAGGGCTGGGCTGGGCTCCAGCGGGGGTCGCCCTGTGCCAGTTTATCACTCCACATGCCAGGGGTTTTCTATGTGTAACTCTTCACCAAGAAGCCTTTGTGTTCACATAATTTTGTCAAAAAAGTAAGGAATCTACCTTCTAACCCTTGCCTTAATTATGGGATAAAATCAGCTGTGATAGTTGACAACTATTTCTTTGTTTTCAAGTGCAACTAGGACCCATTACAGTTCTAGCCCAACCTACTGGGAAGACATCGATTTCTTAAAAGCTCAAACAATGGACCAAGCTGACCACATGGTCACTAAGCAGAGCGGTGTCACCTTAGTGATGTGACTTGAAGGTTGCCAGGAAGCTCCCCTGCTGAAAATTGCTCCCACTCACCAAATTGCTGCTGCATGCAATTCCACCATTAGCATCAAATCATAAAACATCAGGTTGTAATTAGCCTGGGAACCTGTCTACTTCAATGTCCTGGCTCTAAGTACTCTTGGAGAATACCTGAACAGGCCCCTTATTTTAGAGTGAACTCATGGCAGAGCTGGGATTAGAGTTCAAGGGATGAGATTCTCAGTCTAACACTAAATTCCCGATGCTGGTGGTCTCAAACTTTGCTGTGCATTTCAATCTCCTAGGGATTTTGTTAAAAATGCATATTCTGGGTCAGCAGGTATGGCATGTGGCCTAAAATTCTGCATTTCTGACACGCTCTCTTATTCAATCCTCATGACTAGCATGAAAGAGATGTTGTTATCCTCATTTTATAGATGAGAAAAATAGAGGCTCAGAGAGTTAGGTAATGTGACATGCAGAATAATAGCTCTTTTAAAATGTTGGTGCTTTTATCCTAGGAATCTGTGAATCTGGGACCTTACATGGCTGAAGAGACTTTGCAGATGTGATTAAGGTTAAGGAACTTGGAGCAGAGGCTATCCTGGATTTTCTCGGTGGGCCCAATCTAATCACACACATTCTCAAAAGTAGAGACGCTTTCCCAGCTATGGTCCGAGAAGCTGTGACGATTAAAAGAGGATCAGAGATCAACCAAAGAACTTGTATGCATATGTGTATAACCCATGGATACAGACAATAGGGTGGTGAGGGCCTGGTGCAGGGGATGATGGGGACAGACTAGAAGGGGTCGATGGGGAAAAAAGGGGGACAGATGTAATACTTTCAACAATAAAGATTTAATTTAAAAAATAAAAAGGTTAGAGACATGTGATGTTTGCTGGCTTTGAAGATGGAGAAAGGGACATGAGCCAAGGAATGCAGACAGCCTCTAGAAGCTGGAAAAGGCAAGAGGATAGATTCTCCCCCAGAGCCTCCAGAGAAGAATGCATTCCTGCCCACACCTTGATCTTAGAGTGAGGCCTGTGCGGGAATTCCGACCTTCCGAACTGTAAGATGATACATTTGTGTTGTTTGAAGCCACTATGTTTGTGGTAATTTGTTATGACAACAGAAAAAAAAAAAAATAGCAGATTCTGGTGCCCAGAGCGGGTTGTTGCTTTTACAAATATTTTAAAATGTAGAGTAGCTTTAAAACTAGGCAGTGGGCATAGGTTGGAAGAATTTTGAGAATTTTGAGAAGTGATAGAATTTTGAGAAGTATGATAGGAAAACCCTCGAAGGCCTTGAATATGCTGTTAGTAGAAATATGGTTATTAACGCCTGGTTAGTGGTGACTTAGAAGGAAATAAAAAGCACCATGTAGAAACCGTCAGTAGCAATATGGACATTTTAAGGTGCTGCCAGAGAGGGCTCAGGAGAAAACGAGGATTGTGTTATTGGAAAGTGGAAGAAAGGGGATTGACCCCTTCTAGTCTACTCCCGCCCCCGCTCCCGCCCCCCCAATCATCTCCTGTGCCAGGCCTTCACCACCCTATTGTCTGTGTCCATGGGTTATTCATATATGCATACAAGTTCTTTGGTTGATTTCTGCATTGTTATACAGGGGCAGAAATCAGCAGGATTGTGTCCTGTGGTTATGTGGGAAACAGAACTTGTAATAATGAACTTGGATATTTAGCTGAGATTTCTAAGTAAAGCATTAAAAGTTGTCTGGTTACTTCTCGCTACTTATAGAAAAATATGAGAAGAAAAAGGCAAATTTGAGGGAAGAACTGTTAAACAAAAAGGAAGCAGGACTTGATGACTGAGGAGTTCTCTGCCTATCTCACTGCGAAAAGATGCTAAAATAAGAGGCTCACTCTCAGGAAATCACATTCTAGAGGAAAGCCTGAGTGTGGAGCTATACAACTTTCTGCTCATACCTTAGGAAGAGCAGAAGTGCAACAAGTTCAGTCACACAAAATGCTCTTTAAAGAGATTAAGGGTGTGAGTCACAGATCCCCTCTATCAAGCCAGAAAGTACGCTCGAGGTTGTAATTCCTCAGCCATCTCAGGAAATACCAAAAATTAGGAAGGGATTATCTAGGAAAGATATGGCCATAAGCCTCTTGTCTGATGGAGTGAACCTCCAGGGCATATACAGGAGACCCACAGTTTTTTAAGAATGTTATACCAGCAGAAACACTGTCATCTTGGGCTGAGATGGAATATGAAATGAAAGAAGGCTGTCAGACCCCCAACGTTCTACTGACAGTACAGAGGCTGATAAAATTAGTCATCCACAAACACATGCTACCTTTCACGAAAAAGGAAGGAAGACTTAGATGGTGACATGGTAAGCCCAGAGGACAAAACCCCAAGTCACAGAGGTTTATTCACAGACCTTGAGACTTAACAGAATTTACTTGGATGGATTTCAAAATTGCCTGGGAGCAGTGACTCTTCTTTTTCCTTCTATTTTCTTGTGTTTTGAATAGGAATGTCTATAACTGTTATCTTATATCTGTCTCATCATCATATTTTAGGAACAGATAACTTGTTTCTTTAGAGGAATTGGATCCCAGGCAGAATCATACAGAGCCCCACCCATTCCAATTTACATGGTTTAGTTGGTGACATTTGGGGCTTTTGAGCTGAAGCGATTCAAATGAAATTTTGAAGTTCAAATTGATGTAATAATAGGGTGAGAATTTGGGGGACCTTGTGATGGAGGGAATGTATTTTGCATGTGGGATGGACATGAATATTAGTGGGCCAGATGACAGTTTGTTGTAGACAGAATCATAACCCCCAGATCCATACCCTAATCCCCAGAACCTGTGACTATGTTACCTTACATGGCAAAAGGGACATCACAGATGTGATGAAGGTTAAAGAATTTGAGCTGGGGAGATTATCCTGTATAATCTAGGTGGGCCCAACACCAGTTCTTAAAAGTAGAGGAGTTTTTCCAGCTGTGGTCAAAGAGAGACGTGATGATGATGATGGCAAGAGGGTTATAGAGATGCGATGTTTGCTGGCTTTGAAGGTGGAGAAAGGCGTGTAAACCAAGGAATGCAGACCACCTCTCAAAGCTGGAAAAGGCAAGAGCCAGATTTCCCCCTAGAACCTTTAGGGAAGAACACAGCCCTGCTGACAACTTGAGTTTAGACTTAGTGCTGGAATTCTGACTTGCACAACTGTGAGATGATACACTTGCATGTTTTAAGCCACTAACTTTGTGGTAATTCATGACAGCAACAGAAAACTAATACAAGCAACTTCCCAAAATGGTACAGCTCAGAGGGAGGTGGTAGTAGAACTTGGGCTGCTTTGATTCTTATGCTTCTGCTCTTTCCCCTATAATGAACTTCTTCCGGGTGGAAGTTACGCATTGACCTCTTATTTTAATAGTAAATGTCCCTGGACAAGTAAGCCACGAAGTGCTAGATCTGCATGGATTTTAGACTGCAATCAACAGATTGATTCTGGATGATCTGGGCAGAAAAGGAGTTTATTAAAAGCACCTGGAGACTTTTAGAAACCCTCAGCGAGGACTGGGAACTGGGCTCAGGGATGTTTGACCAGGATCAAGGCCCCACACTCTGCAGCAGAACCAGCCTGCAGAGAGCCCCACACCCAAGGTCACTGCCTGTGCACTCACCAGTTCCCAATGCCAAGTCTGGGAGAGCTGTTCTGTAGTGTGGAGCCTAACCCTGAGCAGCAAAGGAGGTGGGGAAGCCAGTCACAGGCATTTTCAGCTTGTTGAGTAGAGAAGCATGCTCTGAGTCTCAAGGTTGGCAGCTCCCTAAATAGAAGAAGGGGTTCAGACACTAGGTAGCCAAAGTATATGACAAGAGTCCCAGGAACAATGTGACGGGCCAGGCTGGGTTTTAAACTTCCTTCCTGTGATCCAAATAAGCCATAAAATGGCCCCCAGTAGACACCAGTTTAGCTTCCCATTTCATTTCCTCTCTTTCCACTCCTGGAAATTCTCCAAAGTCCTTTGGCCAACCATGTGTCCCAGTCTGTGTGTGTCAAATAGAGTCAGTAGGTAGAGGCAGCCCCAGGGGATGTGAAGAGCAGTCCCCACCCTGAGCCCCACTAGCCTGGCATTGCTGACCCCTGGTGGGACCTTTCACTTCTGGGCCTCGGCTCCACCACTGTCACCACAGAGGGCTGAGCCCGAGCCCCTTCTAGCTCACATACTCCCCAAGGCTCCGAATGGCTCAGCTTAATATTTTTTCTTGAAGTCGCTTACTCTAACCATTTAAATATCATCCTTAGCTTTGTCATAAGGAATAATATCCAGGAAGTCAGCATTTACATTCTAGTTATGTTTTCTTTTCCTGGTTCATAAAAGTAATCCATAATTACTAAAATAAGAACAGCTGTTTGCCAGGGCACCTTCTAACAGGTAAAAGCATCTGTACCACCTTTTGGGAGAGGAAAGTAATCAAGTCAGTCCTGTTTCCACCACTTCTTCGCATGGGACCCAGGGCAAGTCACTTCACCTCTCCAAACTTCAGTCTCCTCACCCACAAAATAGGCTGAATTCTTATAAAATACATCACCGGTAAAGCCAGGGCAGTGTCTTGCACATGGTAGGTGCTCAGTACAGATTAGCTATGGTTTTCAAGATTATCACCTTTGTCACATTACTCTTGGGTGGAGCATGGGCTTTGGAGCCACATGAGGATTTGACACCTGACTCTGATGCTTCCTGGAGTGTAAACTCAGGTAATTCATGTTACCTCCCTCAGCCTGACTTTCCTCATCTGGAAAAAGAGGACAGCAACCCGCGTCACAGAATTAACCGGAGGCTCAGTGGAGATGGAAAGGGCTCTGCAAATAGCAGCTGTGGTTATATTTGGCCTGATTGTTTTTCCTGCTGATGGCAAAGCTCGATCCTTTCTCTATTTTTTTTTTCCATGGACACTGGTCAGTCTGCAGGCTTTTAGTTTGCCTGTCTGTTGTTCAAACAAAAATGAGGCAGGGACAATGGAAAATTGAGGCTACATGTCTGCATTCTAAATAGTGGAACCATATAAATGGAAAGAAATTATTTTAGGGTTGGAACGAATGGCCAAGGCTGGGAATGTGTTATCTGAATCATTTGAGCAGCTAGTAAGGGATGTTGCCTGATCTTATCGGGGAAGTCACCTATGATTCTCAGACCGAGCCAATGGCTCCCCAAGACCCCTCTTCCAAACAGACATTTCTGAAGCAGTGGGAGCCAAAAATAGCTGGTAGTAAACTGATTGTCAACAGTCAGAATGGAGGTGTGGGAGGCAAACTTTCCCTTGAGCTCCAGCCACCTAAACTTATGTCTCCTTAGATCTCAGAAAATTCAGGCTTTCTCTGGGCCTTATGTTCGGGAGGTTGTTTTTATCCCTTTGAATGTCAGGTGTGTGGATATCCACACTACAAGTCACCCCTAACCCCTAATCCTGCCAGTGGTCTAAAAGCTCAGCCTGCTTTGAATATTGCTTCCTGGACTCACATACCTTTGGAGTGTGGGTGGTGGAAGGGTGGGAGCAGGCTGGCTTAGCTCCACCATCATGGTCCAGGCAGGCCCTCCACCGCCCTCTCCAGTGTCCCCTGTGTAGGCTGAGCAGAGGGAGAGGGCCGCCTTTCATTCAGCAGCAGCTCTGCACCTGATGCTGGCATGACTTGAACCTTAGACCCCATCCCTAGAAAGGACCGGGTGCACCCTTCCTGGTTCTCCTTGACTCCCCTGAGGGACAGAGCCTGGCTTCAGCAACCAAAGGCCTCTGCATCTTGCCTTCCATTCACCCGGGGAGCAGGGATCATTTTTGAAATTGGCCAAACAGGAAATACTATCTTAGCCCTTCTCAGAAGACTATCAATGCTTCCTCCTTCACACAACTCACTCCATCTTCAATGGCCTTTGGGTACAGTAGGTCAATTTGTTCATTCTCATCATGAACCCAATACCATTCATTAATTCCTGGAGCACTTACTAGGTGCTGTGGATAAAACATAGTCCTGACTGGCATGGAGTGCCAAGTCTAGTCATTGTTTTCTATCACTATATCGCATTCCCCAAGGCTAACACATAATCCTTATCTATAATAATAAAAGTGTAATATGCAAATTGACTGAATAGCTGAACAACAGAACGACCATCTGGACAACTATTGGGATGACCACACTATGACACCCACTGGCCACCCACTGGCACCAGGCCAGCCAAGGCGGGTGTGATGTGATTGATCATCGCCCCATGATCATCCTGCAGAGGGAGGCCCAGGCCACCGACCAGCAGGCTGCGGCAGGTGGGCAGGGCCTACCTCTCTGGGGTGATCGATCATGGGGCTCCCCGACTGTGAGAGGGCACAGGCTGGGCTGAGGGACAACCCTCTCCCCCCCATGAATTTCGTGCACCAGGCCTCTAGTGTTCAGAATAACAATCAATAGAAATAATCACAATAATCTAGCTAACGCTTATGCTCTGGCTGAAGCACCTCTGCGAAGCACTTTGCATGAATTTTCTTGTGAAAATCTCACAATTATCTTGTGAAGCAACCTTTGGTATCCATTTTATAGATAAGGAAACAGAGACTCAGAGAAGTCATGCATCTTGCCCAAGGCCACACCCCTCAGATGACAAAGCCAGACTGGTGGGTTCCTGGTCTTCTCCCACCATGCCTCTCCTGTTACCATGAACAAAATCAGCATTAGTCAATTCAGGTTTGATTTGGCCTCCTCCCCACACAGGAGATAGTCCTATCGTGGTGATTCCTAAAGTTAAAGTTCAGAGAGGCCAATAGACTTTCTCCAGCTGGTACTTTGGTTTTGGCACTTCTGGTTGCAAATCTACTTTTGCTGAATAACGTAGCCCCTAAATTCCAAACGGGCATTTTGTCTCTCAATAGGTTTTGATTAGCTAGAGCTAAAAGGAAGTCTTATAAGTTTATAAAATATACCTTGGACACCTGGCCCCGTCACACTCTGGCTGGGAGGAGAGACTGGCATCAGAATAATCCATTCTGAAAGGAGGGGGCCCAGTCTGACTGTCAGTGGTGGGAAGGGGGAGCATTCCTGGTGTGCTACAAGATTTTTTAAAACATGCAATACCTGACTATTTAGTCAGGGGCACTGACCGCTTCTCCCTTAGACTGTCAAATAAAAAAAAAAAAAATGACAATAGCCAACACAATAGCCATCTGGTGTGGATGAATCAAAATTATATCTTTTTTTTTTTTTTGGTCAGATCACAAAAAATACATTTTTGGTGTGCCACAGAGTTTTAGTAATTAGTTTATGTGTGCTGTGAGATGAAGAAGGTTGAAAATATCTGCTGTGGGCTGCTGTCATTTGTGAGCAAGGAGCAGAGGTGCTATAGGCTCTGCAGTGCACATCCAGGATCTGTCCTGAGCCTGGCCAGAGTTGAATGTTTCATTGGATGTTGATGTCAGTGAAAATTCTGTTGGTTTGTACCTATGCTCAGAACCCAACTCTGCTACATATTAGCATAGTAACATATGCTGGAATTTCCAGGAGTAAAACCACCAGGTATATAGAAGGAAAACAGTACTCATTTTGTTCGGAACTTCACCAAGAACTGTTCCCATTTTAAAACTCAGGACCAGCAGCAGCATCTGTGGTATTTGATATGCAAATAACAGCCCTGTCTGTGTTAGTGGCTGTCACCTTTGCAGTGATTCAATGTATATATGTGAATATATTTACTTAGCCCTCACTTCAAAATGTCAAATGTAAAAAAAAAAATAGAGTTGACAATTCTCAGTTGAATATTGTCTCCTCTTTCATCCGAACTAGTTCATCCCAACTGGGATCCATCATCTGACTGCCTCATTATGTCTTCTAGTGTCTTCATGCCCAGGCATTGAGATGTGGAAATGAGCTTCGTGTTGTTACAGAAGACTTTCCTTTCATTTCTCCTCTATATTACAGTTGAGGCATTATACACCTTTTTAAAATTATGTGTATTGGTAGGTTACATTACCTGTGTGTTTGCTTTCAGGATAATCAAAAGAGTATTGGGTCATACAGGGCTGCCCTGTCCCTAACTGCTGAGACTTCAGAGCATTAGCTCTTACCCCAGGCCTCTGAAGTATGTTCCCCCACTAGACTAGTGGGTAAATAGTGGGTGTTGACAGAAAATGGGTGATGGCCATTTGGGTGGACAGACAGGAAAGTAAACAGATGGATGCATGGACAGGTGGGTGCACAAAAAAATTGAGTAGATGGATGGACATAGTAGGTGAACAGACAGATGAGTGGGCAGGTAGGTGGATTGATACAAGAGTAGGTGGACAAATGAGTGAACTGATGGGTTGGATTGGTTCACAGACAGGCAGGTGGTGAACAGATGCACTGATGGGTGGATAGATACATAGGTGGGCAGACACGGATGGATGGATGGATGGATGGACGGACAGATGGGAAGGTGGGTGGGTAGAGAAATATATGTGTGGGTAGTTAGGTAGACGCATGGATGAATGAAATGAGGAAAGATGGAAGGAGAGGCACAGAAAGGTTTATTCACTTGCCCAAGGTCACACAGATAGTCAGTAGAATTGGAACCCATTCTTTTAATTACTGCATTACATTTGATTAAATCACTTGCCCAAGTCACCAGTCAGAAATAGGTGAAACCCAAACTTTGAACCTGGATTTGTTTAACTCATTACTACTCCACTGGCTGAAGACTGGAAAATATCAGGGGTCAATTGTGACACAGGAGCCTGGACCTCATCCTCAGGCAACCAGAGAGCTGGCAAAGGGTTTGGTTAAGCCTGGCTATCACATAATCACTTCTGAGTTTAGAAAGACAAGTCACCTAGCAATGTAGTGGCAGGTTTTAAGGGAGCTCACCCATCAGGAAACTCTTGTAGTAACAAGGAGTTCAGCCAGAGATAAAGAAGCAAGAATGGTTCAAGAGACTTCTAGAATTTGAGCTGTCAGAACCTGGTGATTACGCCCATGTGAGAGATAAGGAACAACAGAAATCACAGATCGGTGTGACGAACATAGTCACTTCCCCTTCTTGAGCCTTGCCTCCTACATCAAATGTGTTAGTTAGGGCAATAAAGGCTAGGCTTCTATAACAAAGAGACCCAAAAATACTGTGGCTTAACCAAGGTGGAGTGTTTTTCTAGGATAACACTTGGCTGCTCTAGCCTGACATAGGTGTTCTGCTCCACAATGTCACTCATTGACTCAGGTTCCCTTCACTTCATTGCTCTGCCACTTAGGATGTTGCTCTCATCCACACAGCAGAAGCTGGGTTCAAAGCATATCACATTCCAGCTCACAGAGAGGGGAACCAGATGGAGAACACACACACAAATGTTTTAAGGCAAAGTCTAGAAGTAACACACATTTGTTCTATTCATATGCCACTTGATGAGGATTTGGTCACATGGCTACACCTAGCTGCAAGGGAGGCTAAGAAGTATAGCCTATCTGAGCAACCATGTATACAATCAGATCTCACTTACCCTGAAGTAAACAACTTTGGGAAGACAACAGAAAATCTATCATATCTTGGAATTGTTGGGGTACAGAGTTATTACCAGGACAAAATGAGATACTGTTCATGGAGTACCTGGCACAGGACTGGCATGAGATGGAAGCACACAAAGGAACAGTAAGGTGCTCCCAGAACTGTGAGGTATGGTCACAAAATCAGGATGTGGCGAAAGAGATCAGACATATCTAGAGGCAATTTCAAAATGGAAAGTCTTTCATGCCAGAATCTGGGTAAGGCAGGGTTGGGTGAGGGAATGTCATAGGAGAAGAGGGAAACAAGGTCAGCCTGGAACCAGGATCTGAAGGCAGAGGGATTTTGGCAAGACACATGCTTCTCCTTGGGGAGGAAGAGAAGAGGAGCTGCTGGTCTAACAGCCCACCTGTGGAGCCAGCTTAACTCAGATGTAAACATGGAGGTGCAGGAAGCCAATTGGAACACCAGAAACCACTCCAGGTACTTCAGACAGAGGGAATTTAATGCAGGGAATTGGTGGCATGGTAATAGAATAGAAGCCACATAAAGGACAGGGAGGCAAACCAGGGATTAGCAACAGCAGAAAGTTGCTGCCACCCTGTGGCTGTTGTTAATCAGTCCCTAAGAGTTTGGTTAGCATGAGTCTATTCCCAATGGACAGATCCGTGTGGCCTTAACCGCCCGGGTCAAGATTCCAAGCATCAGAGCCAAGGCTAGACCCAGAATGGATATCTGACTGCATCCTTGACACTTCTTTCTCACCAGAGTTACGGGGAAGTTTCTGCAGTGGCAGCACTATGGAAACACACTCCATGTAGGACTGGTATGTGTGTGGACACCACCTGTTATCATTTACCATAGCTACTACTCTTCCCCTTCCTGCCCTGCCTCACCATATCTCCTATGTCCAGGAGACAAGAGATCAATCTCCAAATATCTGAAAAGCTACCTTGGTCAGAAGTGTGGGCTTGTTTGCTGTGTCTTCTGTAGGTGGAACTGGGCTCCACAGGTGGAAGTGAAAGTATAAGCAGACTTGGTTCTCAACTTGGCTCCACTACTTAGGAGCTATATATCCTTGAACAAGTTGCTTAACCTCTCTGAGCTTCAGTTTCCTCTTCTGCAAAATGAGGATGTTAATACTGCCCCTGGAGAATTGTTTACAGGAATTAAATGAATTAGTCATAGCAAGGTGGCTAACACAGTGGCCTGGTTTTCTTGTTCATTGTTGTTATTAATGATATCTAGTTACAGTGAGGCAAATTTCAGTGTAAAGAAATGATTTCCAACAGTCTGGGACAACCAATGTGGAGAGGCTGCCTTGGTAGGTGGTGAGGTCCCTTTCACAAAAGGTATGCAAGTAGAAAAGCCTTGCTTATCAGGGCTCAGAAATCCACTTCTTAGAGGGAACAGTTGCTCTGGATGTCCTCTGAGGTCCCAGACAGCCTGAAAGGCAGCGATTGAAGTATTTCCTGTAACCTTTCAGGGGCAGTCCGGGGGGGTCACCCACATTCGAGGAGGTTCTGGTTCTCAGACTTGACAAGTTTAACCAGCAATGCCTGGTCATCGCATCTGTGATAATAGGAGGAGGAAAGCTACATAAGGTCTTGGCCACCCAAACAGTGAGGGTCAGAGTGGTTCTATGATGGCTTAACTGTATTATTTACCTGTCAGGAGGTAGTATGGAATAGTGGTTAGGACTTCAGGTTCTGGAGTCAGGCAAAACTGGCCTTCGTCCTGGTCTAACCACTGCTGAGCAGTTGACCTTTTAAAAGTTACTTAATCTCTCTGGCTTCAGTGCCTCCATCTATTAAGTGGTGATGAGAGTATCTTCCTCATAGGTTGATGTAAGAATTGGATGAAATAATATATGCAAAGTTCTTGGCTCAGTTGTTGAACCATAGCCAGCACTCGACATAAGGTGCTTGTATTATCACTACTGTAAGAATTTTTTTTAAATATATTTTATTGATTTTTTACAGAGAGGAAGGGAGAGAGATAGAGAGCTAGAAACATCGATGAGAGAGAAACATCAATCAGCTGCCTCCTGCACATCTCCTACTGGGGATGTGCCCACAACCCAGGCACATGCCCTTGACCAGAATCGAACCTGGGACCCTTCAGTCCGCAGGCCAACGCTCCATCCACTGAGCCAAAACGGTTTTGGTTGTAAGAATTTTTTAAAAGGATTTGTGTCTGCCTGTTTATACAATAAGATTGAAGAGAAATGAGCTAGGGAATCAAAAACAATGGTAGAAAAATAAGATGGAACCATGGGAAGGTTAGTTCACAGCATGTAGGCTTTGTATTTGGTTTTGAGTTTCCTAGAAGCCAAATCAGAGGGAAACCAGATTATTTGTGGATACATATATAATTGTAACAATACCTAATGTAAAAACAATCATATTCATTGTAGAATACACGGGTGAGCATTACATAATTCATTTAATTAATACCCATTGATGGGTATTTATATTGTTTCCAGTTTTTCTCTATCATAAACAGTGTTACAATGAATATACAAGTACCCACATGTTTGACTGATTCTTGAATACTTACCTAGCACTTCTATCAATTCAATGACCTTCCAGAGTCTTTCTGGAGAGAAAAGACAGAGATCGGATGGGCTAGGGGTCCTGAGAAGAGATCACAGACTAGAGATTGAGAAGAGCTGTGGGGGGAGAAGGCAAGGCAAGAAGTGATTCAGGGAATCAGACATCCAGGCATTGTTGCTGCTGAGTATTCCCTACTTCCCCAATGCCCGGTGGGAGAGATCCTAGGGACTGAAAAGGGAAAATGAGGCAAAATGCCCACCACAGCAAGAGTTCATCATGAGCCCTAACCGGTTTGGCTCAGTGAATAGAGCGTCAGCCTGCGGACTCAAGGGTCCCAGGTTCGATCCCGGTCAAGGGCATGTACCTTGGTTGCGGGCACATCCCCAGTAGGGAGTGTGCAGGAGGCGGCTGATGGATGTTTCTAACTCTATCCCTCTCCCTTCCTCTCTGTAAAAGATCAATAAAATATATATATTTAAAAAAAAAAAGAGTTCATCATGAGCTCATACTAGATAGGATACTGAGAATAGCAGCTCACCCTCCCACCCCCACACAGACGCATGCCTCACTCTTCAGCCATGCCACTCTACTCACCATTCCCATCATGCCTCTGCTCCTGCTACCCCTCCAGCCTGGAGCACCCTCGCATTGGTTCTGGCCCCCAGTAAGCCTCTCAAGATGCAGCTCAAATCATCCCTCTTTCAGAAAGGCTTTTGTCCCCACCCCACAGCACTAAGAGTAGCACAGTTCCTCCTACAATGTAGCACCACGACTATTTATGTATTGCTGAGCCCCCCCACCCCCCAACATCCGGGCTCTGATGTTGTCTTATTGAGTCCCTCATAGAAGCATGTTCTAGAAATGAACAAGGGACGTAGCTTTTGTATGAGGTGACTTGAAGGTACAGGGTAGCCTAGCAGTTAAATGAAGCAACTTTAAAGTCAGGAAGCGTTCAAAATTATGGCTCTGCCTCTTGCTAGCTATGTGACCTTGGGCAAGTCACTTCACCTCTCTGAGCCTCAGCCTTCTCATCTATAAAATAAGGATAATAATAATATAGCTGACATATTCTGATCCATGTGCCATACATTGCAGATATTTGCTTATTTAAATGTCAGGGGACTCACAGAGCGTTCATCACTATGAAGAAATACAGTACTTAGCACATGTGCCATGAAAGGCGGGTGCTGCCATGTGCCTCTCTGGCCAGGCATTCATAGATCAGCTGACTTCCCTGTCATTCACTCAGAGGATCAATCGAGCACCGACTGTGGACTGGGTACAGTGTTAGCCTCAGAGTATAACTTTAGACAGTACAAGTGTTCTCTGCTCTTGGGAGCTCTAAGCCTCGTGGGAGTGACAAGTATTAAACATATCATCATGCAGGTAACTGCACAGTTTCCATCCCAGGTAATTGCTATGAGAGACATGTGCATAAAGCTATGCAAGCCCGACAGAAATGACTTCTGGTTAGAGGGTAAGAGAAGCCATTCTGCAGCAGTGACCTGGCTGATCAAAAGGATATGTCAGGAAGAAATAAGTGCACAAGTGGTCCAGGTAGAGGCCCTGAGGTAGGAAGGGGTCTTATGCACTGGGAACTCTGAAGGAAGGCCAGTGTGCTGGAGCCTAGAGAGCAGGAGATGGTGCTGGGAGGAGAGACAGCAGGAGATGGTGCTGGGAGGAGGGTGGGTAGAGAGGGGCTTGCAGGATGTGTGGGGAGTTTGGACTTCATCCTGATTGCAGGAAAGCCATCAAAGGACTGAAGCTTCATGTGATAGGATTCAGCTTCCAGAAGACCTCTCTGTTGGAAAGTGGATTACTGGGGGCAAGAGTGGGAGCTAGGAGTCCCAGTGTAAGGTTCTGCATTCAGGCAGGTGAGCAAAGAGGTTGGACTTATGAGATTGGTGACAGTGTAGGGAACAGGGTGTAAGAGGTACTGGGTGTGGAAGCTACCAGATTGGGTGGTGGGCTGGTCGTGAGTGGATGATGGATGGCAGACAACTGGTTGACTGGCTGAAGAAGCCATATCCTGGGATGGGAAGACTGGAGGAGGAGCAGGCTGGAGAGAAGGATAGGGCTCAGTTGGGGCCATGAGACATTTGAGGTGCTTTTCAGTTGTAAAGGCCTGGCACTCAGAAGAGGGGTCAGCCATGAGGAGGTTTCTTTGGTTTTTCAACACATTAGAGAGCCTCCGTGCGACACCACGGGTTGTCAGCTCCTCTCTTAAACACCTGCTGAGCGCCGTGCCTCCTAGGAGGGCATGTCTTGGCTCACCGTGGCCATCGTCAGAAGCTGGGAGCATTCCCACTGCGGAGTTCCCACTCCCAAGGCTTCCCCATCCTGGCCCACCCGTGACACCTCGTTATAAAGGGCGTCCACGACACAGTGGTTTTCCCTGGTTTGTTCAGAAGCCCAGCTGCTGCCTTTGAGTTGTTCCCATCTCATTATCCCCGGAGTTTCTACTTCTTTTTGTGAAAATTTAATTTTCTGCTAGATTTGAAAGGGCCTGGACCAGCTGTTCAGGTTTGGGAAGTCAGAGTTAAATGCACCATGATCAAAGGCTGCAACAGGCCAGCAGCATCCATCTCAGCAGCTCCTTAAATCAGAGCAACTTCACTCCTCCCAAAATGGAAAGCAAATCGCTCAGCATGGACACTTGAAAGCAGGAGTGTTAGGCAATTCCCAGCCTTCAAACTGCCTGCTGCATCTTTAAACCATTTTGCTTTGGAAATGGAATACCCAGGCTTCGTCCTGAGCTCCCCATGAGAAGATGTGCAGAGATGGCATCTGTGGGCCTTGTACTTCCTTGAAGTTTCTTTCAAATCAAGCCCAGGATAAATCTCAAGAAACAACAAGCTCTGAGAATTATCTCCCAGCTCCCACTCAGCCCACCCCCATGTCTTCTCAGCAGGATTAGAAATCAGGCCACCTGGATGCAAACCCCAGCATCACAGGCTGGCAACCTTGAGCATGTCTGTCTGTGCCCTGGGTTTGCTCATCTCTAAAATGGGCTGATAACTTCCATGTTTGTCTCGCTAGGTTTTGAGTGGCCTTAGTAAGTCACAAACTGTGAAAGTGCTTTGTAAACAGAAACATCACCCCCATCAATGGTTACTATTGTTCAGCTTCTTACCCTCCCAGTGATACTTGCATTTCAAAAAATAAGGAACTTTGAGAAGCAAGCACTGTTTCTCAGGGAAGAAATGCATTTCTAAAATGCTGGAAAACAAATTAGTGTTTGAAGGGCAGGAACACCAGGTGTGAAGTTACCTTGAGAGCCATAAGGTGTAAAAATAGCAGAGTAGGTGACAGGAGCAGCTGGCCTCCCTCCTGGAGGCTGCAGGGCCACCGTCTGTTACTCTCCTCCTTCCACTCCTCTCCTCTCTTCCCCTCACCTCTCCTGCCTTCCTGTCCTCCCCTTCTCTTCTAATGTCTTCCCTCACCCATCTTTTTTTCTTTTTTAGCACACTGGGGTTTTTTTTTTAAATTTACCATCTTAACTATTTTAAAGTGAATGTGTACATTATATGCACATTGCTGTGCAACAAATCTATAGAACTTTCTCATCTTGCAAAACTGAAACTCTATACCCATTAAACACCAGTTCTCCTCTCCTCCACCTATCTTTCTCCTGTTTGTTTTTTTTTTCTTCTGAGTGCCATTCTCCCTTTTGGTTCCAAGAAAGCTATGTAAGTTAAGAATCTTTCTGTTGAAAGTGACTCAAACTGGCTTACACACAAAAAGGAATGTATTGGCTTGAGTAATTGAAAAATCCTGGAGTAACAGGCTTCAGGTACAGCAGGATCCAGGGGCTGGAACAATAATCAGAACGTATTCTCTCCTCTCTCTGTCTTTCAGCCCTGCCTGTGCTGGCTTTACCGTTAGGCATCCTCTACTTACTAGGATCCTGTCCTTCCTTCCCAGGTTTGTCCAGTATTGCATATGGGGGAAATGTCCCCATATTACTTCCTTGCCACAGTGCCATCGTAGTACCATATTCAGCCAGGATACAGCCCTGCCCCACCCGCAGCTTTGGGGCATACCTGACCCCACCACTGGACCTTCTGGTCCCACTTCCTCCCAATTACATTGGTCCTGCCACCATGATGGCCCACCTTCTAATTCCCAGAAGAATGACATAGAAACAACATAGGCTTCAGACTCACACCGATCTGAGTTCAAATCCCTACTCTGCCACTTACTGAGATGATGATGGGGGAAGGATAAAAACAGAATAATTATATAGAACATTACCACCTGGTACAAAGTCCATTCTAGCCATTTCTGAGCACTCTCCCTACCTTGTGCACAGCCCTCAGTGACTGCCTGCAGTCCTTTCCTCCTTCTTCCCCATGGGGCCAGCATCAGTGCCCTGTCCTCTGGGAATCTGTCTCCTCCATCCCTTGCCCCTGCATCCCAATGCAGCCTGGTCTCTCCTGCAGGCCTCCCCTAGATCACTCTCTCCATTACTCTCCTACTGAAAGGTTCTCCTGCCTCCTTCCTTTTCACTGCCGAGCATGACTGCCCTGGGAATCCAGCCTCGTCCAGGCAGCCCAGATGCTGCAAAAGCAGTGAGAGTCTTGAAATGATCTCACATACTTCTCATAAGTCCTTAAAGGTTCACATTTCCCGGGCATCTGCCTGCCCTCCAGCATCTTCATTTACCTCCTCAGCAGGCAACATCCCAGGGGCCATGAACTGGAACTGCCTTCCAGAGCCTACAGTGACCACAGAGGGCCTACATCCCATGTGCACCTCTGTGTCTCAGAACAGAGCCCAGCCTAGGAAGCCACAGATGTCAATAATAAATACCCAGCCAGGGAGAAAAGGAGAGAAGTCACCCCTGGGGCTGGGAGTGACTAATGGTGGGAGAGCAGGAATTATGGGGTGAGAATACCACCCCAGTCTGGTGTCCCAGGAGGAAAAGCAAGAACTGACATATCACAGTCCTGGGTTTAAATCCTGACTTAGCTACCTAACTGCTGTGTGACCTTGGGCAAAGCCCTTTACCTCTCTGAGCCTTAGTTTTGCTCAACTGCAAAATAGGGACAATTGTGCCTACCTCAGAGGATGGCTGTGAGCATTCAGTGACACAGTACATGAAGAGGGTCAATGAATATGAGTTTCCTATGAATAAGAAATAATAAATAGGCATAAATAAATATTACCTATAAAATAGTATAAATGATATAATAACATTTCAGTTCTGCATATGTCTCCTGAGCACACACTAGGTGGCCTCCCTCTGTTCCTCAAACCTGCCAAGCACACTCCCCTCTTCAGGGATTTTGCCCTTTCAGTTTCCTCCCCAGAAGTGCATTTTCCCACATTTCTGTGTGGCTCATTCCATTCCCTCTCTTCAGTCAGGGCTTAAATACCACCTCCTCCAAGAGGCCTTCTCTGCCCTCTTATCCAAAATAGAGGCTGCCCTGTTACTCCCTGCCCCTTGCCTTGCCTTTTTAGCTTCATCGCCGAGATCCCTTCCTGATACATCCTTTTTTTTTTTTATTTGTGTAGATTGTTCAGTGTCTGTCTCCCCTGCTGCTAGAAAGTCAGCTTTTGGGGACAGGGACCTAGTTCCCTCTGTCCTCCAAAAGCTAGAGGAAAGCCTGGCACACAGTAGGCACTCGATAAAGATCTGCGTTCTAAGACCTGAGTTCTGTCTAAGAGATGCCCTGGAGATCTCGGTTTTGCACTAGATGGCGTCTAAGATGATAACCATTCTAATGAAACCAAGTGACACTTGCGGCATGCCACTCTGTGCCATCACTGCGCTAAACCTTCCCCATGTGCTCCTCCCCCAATCCCACGATGGAGGTCTTGCCACTATTCCCACTGAACAGAGGAAATGAAGTTCAGAGAAGGGGTGGAACTGGCCCAGAATCATGCAGGCACAGCCAGGATTGTGCCAGGTAGATCTGCCTCCACGGCTTAGTCCCTAAACACAAAAATCAGGGGACCACAGGGGAGCCAGAAGCCCAGCACAAAGAAGAGCATGACCTTTGGATCAGGGAAGGCTACCTGGAGGAGAGGGCATTTGAGCTGGACCTTGGATACATAGGAGCCCTCCAGGCAAAGAGGGGGTAGAGGAGCACTTAGGTGTCAACCCTGAATCCATTCCATAAGCATTCATTTAGTGCCTCTGTGTGTCAGGCAGAGATAGCACCTTTTGGGAATGAGGCCTTCAAATTCCAAAGGAAGCTGAGGTGTTAGAATCAGCAGCCTTGGGAGAACCAGGGCAGGGCCTGGACCTCACTGAGAGAGAGGGAGGAGCAGGCATTGAGCACCCACTGTGTGCCAGAAGTGGTGCCACAGGCTTCCCTTTATCCTCTCATGTAATATCCTCAACATTTGATGTGGAAGGTGATGTTCCCACTTTTAGATGAAAAAACTGAGGCTCAAAGGCCATGCACTGCAAGTTCTGGCTCCAGACCACCTGTGTTTGGTGGGGAGGACATAGGAAGAGAGTGCCTTCTAGCTGCTTCTGGCCAACAGAAACAGAGGAGATGGGGTTTGGGGCCCAGGTCCTGATCAGGCTGGCTGTTGAGAATCAGCAGAGAAGTGGCCTATACAATAGCGGACAGTCTTGGTGGCCTGCAGGAGATCTGACCCACACACGGAGGTCTCTTTGTCAGTTGCTTTGTGACCCTGAACAACTCACTGTATTTCTCCCAGCCTCCTGTTTTCTTAACTCCAGGGAGTTAAATGTCTCCCATGCCCCTCTTCTGGCTCAGACCGTGCAGATTTCTAAGCTTGGTGTGTTTCCTATCGCTGCTCTGACGAGTTACCACAAACTGAGTTGCTTAAAGCTCACCAGCTAACATCTGTATAGGTCAGAAGTCTGCTGCAGGTTTTCTGGGCCAACATCACGGGAGGGCTGCGTTCCTTCTGGAGGCTCTCGTGGAAGATGACTCCTTGCTTTTTCCAGCTTCTAGAGGTGGCCACGTTCCTCATAGGCCCTTCCTTCGTCGTCAGGCTGGCTTTGGTTTTCTCACATGGCATGCTGACTTCCCTGCCTTCCTCTTCCACTTTTCAGGACCCTTGTGAATACATTGAACCCACCCAGATCATCCTGCATCGTCTCCCATCTCAAGGTTAGCTCATGAGCAACCTTAATTCCATCTGCAACCTTCGTTCCCCTTTGTAACCTAACATAACCACAGGCTCCAGGGGTTAGACCATGGATGTCTTTGGGTGGCCATTGTTCCACCTGAAAAACAAGATATTTGGGGGAGGCTTTGAGCAAGCTGCTTCTTCTCTTTGGACTTCAGCTTCTATGTTTAGAAATGGGGGTGATCATTATGACCCCCACCTCGTACAGCTGCTTTGTAAACAAACTGAAATGATGTGTGTTCAGGTGGATTGCAGAGGGTCAGGCACTGTGTGTGGGGTTCAGTCTTTATTTCTGGGGTGTTTCAGTGGCTGGTAGCATCAGCTGATGGCTCTCACTAGGTACTCAAGCCTTCTTATGCTTTGCCCTGAAAGTCTGCACCCCCACCCTCACACCCGACCCCGAGAAAACAAATGTGGGTCTGTCAACTGCTCCTGCTCGTTATAATCTGTCTTCTTTTCACAGAACCCCAGGGGGCCCTGGGATTTAGGAGTTGGGGAATGTCACTCAAGGATGCCTATTGAGCACTGAACAATAGCCCCTCATGAGGTCATTCAGCCTCTTAGCAACCACTCGGGCCCTTAGTAACCAGCCTAGAAGTGTTGATATTTACCCAACAGAAACTTTGGGTTATATGGATAACGCCCAGTTCCTTCCAGAAAGCCACAGGCCCTGAAAAGCAAGTTCCACCCACTGGTAGCTGCTGTTCTGGCTCTTCTAAGAGCAGGCCTGGGAGGGAGCAAGGAGCTGTTCCTCTCCTGGGACTCAGTTTCCCCCACAATACGGGGATCAGACTAAATGATCAACAAAGAGGGTGCCCATGCATCCTGTTTGGCCTAGAACAATCCCAGCTTATCGTGACTATTAAAAGTATTCTTTTCATTCTCAAAAGTGTCCCCAAATTGGAAGATCCATTTTCTGCTAATCCTAAAGTCATTCCCAGCCCGTGATTCTATTTTTCATCCACTCCAGTCTCTTCCCCTGAGCTGAACTAATCCTGGGACTCTCTCTGTGTCATGCTGTGAGCTTGGGAAACTGAGGAAAATCAGACATGGTGCCTGCTCTGGGAAGCTTCCAGGTCAGGGAAGAATACCACTTAAGCACTCTGCAGAACTCTAGGATTGAATCCAGGACCTTGTAATTCTCAGCCTCACTTACACTCTCCCCACTAAGCTATTTTAGAAAATAATAATATTCCTTAATATTCGAGTGGCATTTTGCAGTTTCTAAAGCGTTTCTCTTCTGTTACCTTATTTAACCCTGGCATCAATGGTTTTCATATATCCCCATTGCTCAGATGAGGAGCTGGAGGCCAGAGGTCATAGAGGGCGGTGGGTTAAGACAGCGAGTGGCAAGGAAGCAACTCAACCTCCATTTCCTCACCTGTGAAAAAGAAATGTTATCACCTGCTTCATAGAACTGTTATGAAAAATAAATGAGACAATACATACAGAGTTCTTTAAAAAAAAATTATATATATATATATATATATATATATATATATATATATATATATATATAGCAGCTGCCCTGGCAGTGTAGCTCACTGCCTTGGTTGGGCCTTGTCCCATGAACCAGGGGGGGTCACTGCTTCCATTCCTAGTTGGGGCACATGCCCGAGTTATGGACTCAATCCCTAGTGGGGGATGTGTGGGAAGTGGCCGATCGATGTTCCAGTCTCCCATTGATGTGTCTCTTTCTCTCTCCTTCTCCCTTCCCCTCTCTCTGAAAATCAATGAAAGTGAAAAAATAACAGCTGCCAAAAATGAAGGCCTCTGCTGTGAGCTGTCATGCCCAGCAGTTGCATTTCTGGAACATTTGCCTGCTTCTCACATGCCCGCAGACACCACTTTGGGGATCTCCTGAAACATTTCAGAGCACTAGAAACAGTTCTTGGAATTCAGCTTTGCCTCCAGGAGCTGTTTGACCTGCTTCCAGCCTCGGTTTCGTCGTCTGTAAAATGGGCATAAAAACAGGTAGTTCTGAGGATGAAATAGAGCAAAGCACATAAAGGGCTTGGTACTCAAAGTGGATGGGTCTGTATTACTTTTCTGATGTTTAGTATTTGAGGAGTCTTTGAACCTGGGGGACAGAAGGGAGCATCCACAAGGTGGGATTTGCCTCCCACCCCAGGAGCCAGTGCTAGCACACATTTTAGGCTCTCTGCTTCCAGTGGCATTGACAGTGAGGGAGTTCAGCTGATGAAAGCTGTTCCCTCCACGCCCTGTTCACCTCAGGGAGGAGAAGGAGCCCCCCTCCCCTTTTTCTTTACAGAGCAGCTCCACAGGGGCAACTCTGTCAGGTTCCATGGTGATGCCTAAGTGGTTTCCTGCCCACGCCTCTTGCTAGCGCTATGAGTCACCACCCAGCTCTGAGGTGGCGGCGGTGGGAAGGGTGTTCCCTCTCTGGCTGCAGAAATGCTGTTGCAGGATTGCTCTAGAAAGCCAAAACCAGGCCCCATGATAAGCACAGCTACCCTTCTTATGCAACTTTTGACATTGTTCAAAAGTAATGTTAATGTTCTTAACTTCCGTTTGCCAAAGGCCCTAGAGAGCTTGCCCAGTCCAGACCTCATGTTCTGCTTTCAACAGCCCAGGCAGAGGCTAGCGTCCACATTTGACAGGTGGGGAAACTAAGCCGCACCTGAGACCACAGGACTAGGACACTCCCAGCCTGGCTCTCTGCACCAGCCCTCAAAACTATCCCCACTGGCCATCCTAGTTAGCTTTTGGAACCAGAGACAGAACAAAACAGGTAAATTTGATTCATTTTATTCTTTTTCAAATGAATGTAATTGTTAGCATTTATGTCCTGCTGCTGGGGTAGAAGTTTGAACTCTGATTTCTGATAAAAGTCTATTTCTGTCCTATGAGCTAATTAAGAATCAGAGCTGAGCTCCAGGAGGCTGGGGGAGAGAAGGAGTATAAAATATTTGCATAGTCATTCAGGGGATTTTGCTTGTTGTCTGCCTTTGGCTGGAGTTCTCTTAATGAAACACTTCCACTGTCTTGCCCAGGCCAGGGGAGAAATAGCCATAAACAAGAGTGGATGGGGCAGAAAGGGTCCACGTGCATTCCACCCACCTCAGTCCTGTCTAAGCCTTAAACTGTCTTGGCCCAAATCAAGAAAAGCCAGACTGCACCTTTCAGCCAGAGAACCAGCAGGCTGAGTCCCATCCTGCTAGCAGCCCGGCCTGGTTGGGATTTCTGCTCTGCGTCAGGCCTTGGCTACTGTGCATAACAGCTTCCTTCTCTCCCAGGGCTACTGAGAGTGTTTCCCCTTCATCCGCACCATGACCTCACCCAGAATAGATTTCCTACTATTTGAAATTATTTAAAATTAATTCTGTAGATTTTGGGGTGACACTGATCCTCTCCATAACCAGAAGAGTATGTGATGTTGGTGCCCAGATAGCCTGGGTTCCTAAATGGACATGTTAAGTCTTGACAGGCTGCCTGTAAAATGATTTTTTTATATCAGCACCTGTATTGTATAGACTTTCATTGGAGCACTCCATTGAGAATGTGTCTGTCTGAAAGGGATGAGAGCCCTATACCTCAGATTATACTGGGGGTTTTTTTTTTTAGGAAAAAAGAGCCACATAGAGAAAAGTATGCTTCTGAAAATGAACAAAAAGTTTGATCTATAGAATAAGGATCTGCAAAGGAAAAAAATAAAGATATCGTTATGTAGTTTATAAATATTTCTCTCTTTTCCGCATCCAGCGCAGCTAGAGAGCAGTCCCTTTCCTGAGTAGGGGCAGCTGGGGGTTGAGAAAATGAAAGAAGAGACAGACACAGAGATAGAAGGAAAAAGCTGGGGCCGGGTGGGACAGCTGTCCTCTGATGGAAAGACAGTGACCCAGAGCCGATACAGCGAGTTTATTTTATACAGTCTGATTAAAACAAGGGTGGATTAATATGTATACAAAGGTTCTTATTTTGGCAACACTTGCTGCACCTCCCACAGCCCATTAGCTACTTAGGAAGGCATTAGGGAGGGCAAAAAGGTTACATTTAAATATGCTAGGAGAGCTCTGCCCTCCAAGCTGGGACTTGTTTGTGGCCCTGCCACAGGTCAGTCTGAGGCTTAATCCTATAGCCACTCCCTACAGTAGTTGAGTTAATCTTGAAGTGACTGAAAAGAGAAACAATAGCCTACAGCAATGTAAAATGCTCTAAGTTCCAGTGTGGTCCTTATTCTTCAGTAAAGTGTCTTGTCCCATCTCTGCTATTTGCTTAGGTTCTAAGTCTCAGAAGAAAAGTCAGTATGTCTTATCAGCTCCCCTTTGAGATAAATACTTACTGCTTTCATATTGTTCACAATTCTTCAGTTGCTCATTCTAATGAGACTTCAGAAGCTCTGTTCTTTGTGGGTAGCCAGCCACAAAACACTCACTTGGGCTGAGTCCCCAACCTGTCTTGCAATACAAGTCATTGTTATTATGGACTCTTTGGGGCTCTTAACAGAATGTAACCACATAGCATGACATTAGAAATCATATAGGATTTGGAGTCAGACCAACTTGGTATGTGGCCTTAAGCAGGTGACTTAACCTCTGAGCTCTGTGGCTTCCTCCCCTCAATTCTGACATTACCAGGCAAGGCCAGTTGCCCATCCTCATGCACCCCTACACTTGTATTGGCTTTTGTTCACCACACTGAGCTATACAGTTAGTTCCCTTGTCTATCTCCTCATTTCCCACAGGCTCCAAGAGTTCCCTGGGGGCAGAGTCTTGTCATATCTGTGTCCCAGTGCCCAATACAGGGTCTGGCAAGGAGCAGAGGCCAGGGGTTGGGTGGGTGGGAAGAAGGAAGGAAAAGAAGGATGGAGGGAAAAAGGAAAAGTAGAGATATGCAAACTTTAAACTCCAATGCAACTCACAGTTATTTATTATAACTGTGGACTGGCCTAAGTGATAAGACATGCTAAAAATGATAATATTGCTGCCACATATCACTTCCCAGTTTTCAGTCCTGACATAACCATCATTTTATAGTTAACCATATTGACTACTTATTTATACATGTGTGTCTGTTTACCCTCCCAACAATCTGTGAGGTAGGTACTACTGTGATCCTCCTTTTGATAGATAACAGAGAAGAGATAAGGAACGGTTAAGACACTCACTCACATGACACAGCTGGTACATGGTTAGAGCCTGGATTTGAGGTGAGGTTCCTAAGACTCCAGAGCCAGTGCATTTAAATAGTGTGCTCCCAGTACCCAACTCAAAGCTTGACAAGTAGTTAATTTCAATAAAGAGACATGAATGAATGAATGAATGAATGAATGAATGAATGAATGAATGAGTTAATGTTCCTCCATGGCCATTGACTCTCAGTCTTACTCTTAATTCATTCTTCCTGGCATATGTGATTATTAAAACAAAAATTCTAAGCTTAATTGGGTCTGGGTTCAGATCTGGACTTTCCATGTCACCCTGGAAAGTCGCTTCTCTCTGAGCATCAGCTTCATTCCCATCAAATGGGAATAATATTAGAGCCTTCCTTTCTCAGGCTGCGTTCTCCCAGAAGCAGACCACAAGACAATAATTCAAGTGCAAGTAATTTATGTGGGAGGCACGGGAATGCTGATAAGGGAGTGGGGAAGTGAGACGGGAAAGAGAAGGAGATCTTTTCAAGAAAGTTAATTACCACTTTGGGCAACTGGAGCTCAATCACGCTGGGGACTCCGGGAACCATTGGGGAACCCATAGCTCACAGTGTCCCCACCTGAGGAGCAAAGGAGCTGGGGTAGTGATATGGTACACCAACTCCCACCAGTCATTGGCTGAGGGTTCAGGAGTGAGAGGAGTGGTGTCACTTCTCTAGAACTTGCCCACCAGAGAAAGTCCTCAGGCAAAGAGGTGCAGATGCTGTGGGGGAAATCGCACCAAGTGGTTAGTTAGATCTGTGGAATTATGGGCAGGGCAATAGCAGCATCTCTGAACTCTTAGCATCACTATGAGGATTAAGTGAGTTCCTTAACCCGCTTGGAGTGCAAACTCTTGCACATATTAAACATTTCCTCCATGTGATACAAAACAGATGCCCTTGGGACTTGCTCTTTAGAACCTTGTCACCAATCTATAAGCAGCAATGTGATTCTGCTGAGTGCCAGGGGCTGGGGTACAGCAGTGAGCATTGCCAGCAGGGTCCTGGCCATCCAACATTCATAACCCTTTCTGGCTGACAGAAGATGAATGAGAAATGACAGACTCATCTCTGGTAATGACCGGGGCAGTGCTCAGAGTGGTGAGGACCATGGGAGCTGCCTTGTCCACCCCCTTCACTTTACAGAGAGGGACTCGGCCCAGGGCACACAGCTGAGGCGAGCAAGACTGGACTCCCAACTTCCTTCACAGTGGCTGTCACACATGTGGAGGGCCTTAGGCAAACCCTCCAGCTGGGATGCCAGCGATTACTTTTGTAGCACAGGAAGCATGTTCTGCATATGCCAAACAGAAATTCCCTGTATGTGGATTCCCTCCCACCTTTGGCACAAGATGGTTTTGCTTACAAGGGGCTTCACCTTCTCTGGACAGGTGTCCAGATAGTCCTTGCCTGAAAGCTCCCTGGGGGACAATATTTTAGAAGTTTCATGAAACAAATGCATAAGAACAAGGATCTGTCTTCCCTGTCATGGGTCAGCTGTGTGGCCTTAAGCTACGCTCCCTTTCTGATGCTGTTTCCTCATCTGTAAAATGGGGACTGTGGATGAAATGGTGGGCATGAGAGAGATTTGGGAGATGTAAACTGCCTACCTCTTATGGGCAGGGGGAGTATTATTACCATTGTTGTTGATATTGTTGTTAGGAATGGTGTCACTGTGGGCCAGCCAGTTCTTCTCTCTATGAATCCGCTCTTCTTTTCCCATCGGCTATTGTCAACCCCAAAGGACCAGGAATGTGAAGGCAACCGCCAGAGACCTGCAACCATAGACTGTGTTAGGTTTGGGGAAAAATTGTATGCTCCAACCCCACAATGGGGGAAACTGAGGCCTGGAGAGCGAAGAGGACTTGTCTAAAGCCACCCACCTTCAGTGGCTGTCAGCTTTTGCCCACAGACTCACCACCCACAGCTCTCCCCCACATCTACCAAAAACTTTGCCTACCCCGACCCCTCTGCCCCACACACCGGCCCAGCCAGGGAAGCCTGGGAGGGCACAGGCCTCTTGCTGTTCAGTTCCTGGCTGCAGGCATGTTCCCTTCTGCTTCAAGTCAACATTTCTGCCTCTGAGTTTGTGTGTGGCAGATGGCTCAGCAGAACTGAGCCTCGATTGCTGATGGGGGCAGCAGGTCTGGAGCATGGAAGTAGAGCCTACTGGCTCTGGGAGCCACACAGCCTGGCTCGGCCACCTTTAGGTGTGTACTTTCAGATATGTGGTCTTACCTCTACGAGTCTGCCTCCCGTTTGTAAAATGGGGCACTAAGGTGACTAGGTCATTCCTCATCAATCTGATAGGCAGGTGTGTCTTCATAGTGGGAGAGGATACAGATGTGGTGGGGGGACTTTGGAGGCTGATTTCTATCTCTGGAGAGGGGAAGCGATGCGAAAGGGGGAACCTCAGGAAGGAGGAATCCCTAGCAGGCCCCAAGCCCTGGCCTGGAGTGGAGCTGTCCACGGTTCTGTCCCTCCATTCCTGGCCCCCGCCCCGGGGAGGAGTTGTGTGGCTCTAGTTGTGTAGAGAGGCTGGTGGCTGGGCAGAGCCAGGCAAAGCCCAGGAACCTGGCCCCTTCCTCCGTTTTCAGTAGTTGACCCTGCACAGAGGGGCTGTGTAGGATCAGACTGAGGTGGGTGAGGGGGGCAATCTGAGGGGGTGCTTTAGTCCAGAGACTGAAGGCTGGGAAGGAGGGGGTGAGCTGAGGGGCTGTCAGATGCCTCCTTCCTCCCTCTCTAGTCCCCTGATGGAGTCAGGCTGATGGACAACTATCAGGCACTAAACTCCAGCCTCCGGAGGCAGGTGGGTAATCATTTAAGAAGAGGGAGCTCTGAGGGTGGTGCTAGAAAATGGGCAAGCTGGTTTTCTTATACTAACATGCCATGTGCTAGCATGTTTTCCTACATGCATGTTTACTATAGAAAATGGGGAATATATATAAGCTTTTTATAGAAGAACCAAAAATCTTAACTCCACCAAGTGTTGATATTTGGAGAACACGATATCTTTCAATGTTATATATTTCATCATTATGTCTTTATATATATATACTATAAACATAGGTTTCTTGTTGGGGTCAGGAAAATTGAGATCCTGTTTTATTTCCATTATCTATGTGGCTTTTTTCACTTGATGGTATTAAGACATTTTCCTGGGTCATTCAAAATTATTTGAAAACATGATTTTTGATAGATGCATAATCTTCTATTTTATGGCTGCTCAGTAATTTACTGAACTAACCCCCTAGGGTTGGATATTAAGATTGTGTCCAAATTATTGCCATGATTTAAAAGGGAAAACACTGATGAACATCTTTATGACTAAAATGTTTGCATTTCCAATTATTTCCATTAGAATATGTTCATAAGCAAAATTACTAGCTCAGAGGCTGCACATTTTGTCTTTTATTATGTTCTTATATATTTTGACATGTGCAAAAGAAATTATGTAACATATATATTAGTTTGATAATACAATGTATATCATGGACCTACCACCCAACCCAAGAACTGAATGACAGCAATTATTTTGTGTATTCCTAAGAGTGTGAGTGTCCCCATCTCAATCTCTGCTTCTTCCACAGGAAAGATTATCCTGTTTATCATTTCCTTGCTTTTTTTTTTTCCTATAGACTGTAATTTTAGAGCAGTGTTAGGTTCACAGCAAAACTGAGCAGAAAGCACATAGAATTCCCATGTGCCGTTTTTCTTAAACATTTTTATCTCGTGGGTGTATGCTTACACTACCTATAGTTTAGTTCTGCTTTTGTTTTAGTTCTTTGAAATAGCATTACATAGTTTGCAATCTTCTGAGACTTGCTTCTTCCAGGCAACATTGTTTCTCAGACTTATCCATGTGGTGGCTGTTGCTGGAGCTGATGCATTCTCGTTGCTATATAAAATTTCCTGGCATGACGATACCACAGTCTTCCAGGGTTGTTTCCAGGGTTCAGCTCCTGCAAACAATGTTGCTGGGAACATTCCTGGCCATGGTGCCATTTACTTAGAAAAGGAACACGGGAGGGAAAACATATTTGGAAGAGGGATTGCATCAAGAGTGGAGATGCACAAGCTTGAGTTAAGGTGTCTGCAGGCCATAAACTGATTTTTGAGGAGAGTTGCGACAAAGAACATCTCATGGGCTTGCCTGAGCTAGAGCAGTGGTCGCCAAGAGGTGGTCCGCGGACCACTGGTGGTCCGTGAGGTCCAAAAGGTTGGCAACCGCTGAGCTAGAGTATGCCGTTTCTCAAGCTTAGCTGCAGAGGTCAGTGATCTTGGGCCTGTGAGCACAAGTAGCACCTTCCGCCGTGCCCACCTTTGAGGAGGCAGGGTTTGTGAAGGGAACAGCTCCCCCACCTTTCAGTCTCTGCCTTTAAATCTGAGTGTCCCTAAGTGTGACGTATGTGTCTCTGAGGATATTAGGTAGTATGCAAGATCAGCCCATCACCTGATAGGAAAACTAGTCTGTTTTCAGTTCTCTTTCAGTCTTCCAGGTCACATCAAGGCAAAAGGAACTAGTGCATCTGTAATTACAGCCTCGTCCCCTCTAAACATTGGCTAAACTCTGAGCAGAGAGCAAACTCAGGGTCTTAAGGGGACAACCAGGTCCACTCAATGGAAGGACATCTTATTGCATTTCTCTGATGCAGTCATCTTTTATCTGTGGTGCGTAGCATTGGTTTTCCATTGATGGTAGTGACAAAGTTTCCTTTAAAAATAATGTTTATGTTTTAATCAATCAAGTTATTAAGAAAAAAAACACATGAGATCGATTAAAGGACAGATACTAACCGTCTTGACAGTATATTCAATTGACCCAGGTTTGGGAAACACTGACCTCAATCAGTCATTTTCAAACCTTCTGTCTCAGGACCCTCTATGTTCTTAAAAATGATTGAGAACTCCCCCAAGGAGATTTGTTTATGTGAATACTTTGCATAATATTTACCATGTTAGAAGTTAAAACTGGGGTTTTAATATTTATTTTTATTTTTTTTAATATATTTTATTGATTTTTTACAGAGAGGAAGGGAGAGAGATAGAGAGTTAGAAACATGGATTAGCTGCCTCCTGCACACCCCCTACTGGGGATGTGCCGGCAACCAAGGTACATGCCCTTGACTGGAATCGAACCTGGGACCTTTCAGTCCACAGGCCAACGCTCTGTCCACTGAGCCAAACCAGTTAGGGCAATATTTATTAATTCATTTAAAATATCAATCATAAACTCACTATGGTACCATATACAACATATTTTATGAAAAATAACTGTATTCTACAAACCAAAAATAAATTAGTGAGAAGAGTAATGTTTTACATTTTTACCAATCTCTTTAATGACTTAATTGAGGGCAGCTGGGTTCTCATCTGCTTCTGCATTCAATCTATTGCTATATGATGTGTTGGTTAATGTATATGAAGAAGTTCCAGCCTCACAGAGATATGTGGTTGGAAAAGAGAGAAGTATTTTAATAACCTTTTCAGATAATTATAGATTTTTTTCTTCAATACTACACCCAAACTCAACAAGTGATAGTGTATTAGTTTGCTACAGATGCCGTAACAAAATGTCACAGGCTGGATGGCTTTAATAACAGAAGTGTATTTTCTCACAGTTTTGGAACCTTGAAGTCCAAGATCAAGGCCTTAGCAGGATTGGTTTTTTCTGCGGTCTCTCTCCTTGGCTTGTGTGGGCTGTCTTCTCACTGTGTCCTCACATGGCCTTTCCTCTGTGCACACGCATCCCTGGTGTCTCTTTGTGTGTCCCAATTTCCTCTACTTATAAGGACATCAGTCCATTAGGGCCCACCTGAAATGACCTCGTTTTACCTTCATCGCCTCTTTAAAGGCCTTATCTCCAAATGCAGTCACATTCTGAGATACTGGGGAGTTAGGACTACAACACGTGAATTTTAGAGGGGACGCAGTTCAGGCCATGATAGCATCTTCAAAATTAATTGCAATGAAGAATCTGAAGCTATCTCAATAAATTTTACCTGCTGTGAATTAAAGTCCATTTTCTCTACCTTACACGTCAAGGAATCTGTTACCTATGCATGCTTTCATAACATCATTCATTGGCCATTTAGAAAATATTGGCTCATTGAATTGCATAGATCTTTCTAATATTTTGTTATATACGATTTTTTAAAGTCATATCTGGAATCTCACCACTGACCTCATCAGAAGTGTTTTTACATCCTGGGAAGCTATCAAGCTCATGATACCAAATATAAGTTTTCCAAAATTCTGATTTTCACTTTGAAATCTCAAATTTTATCATTAGCAACAAAAATTGTCAGTTGTTTTCCTTGAAGCAATAATCTTACTTTGTTCACTTTTTGAGAAAATTCTGCCAAACATCCAAGTCTGAATAACCTTCATTTATCTGTCGGTGGTTCCCTTGTGTAAAAAAAATAGCGTTTCATGAAAACAGAGGCTAATTCAGCTCACAACTCAAACGATCACACAAAAACTTTTCCTCCGACACCCATCATAATTTGGTGTGCAGCAGACATATTTTATGCATACTTCCCACTTCATGTTCTCAAGGGTCAAGCTTTAATAAAATTAATCATTTTTCCTGCTTCACCCAGGATATTCCTAAGTGAGGCTGGCATTTTTGTACCGCAACTGTGTGGCAATGAAAGAGTAGAATAACTGCTGTACAATTTTGTGACACTCCCTTGATTTGCACTAGGGCACCAGCAGACTTACTCACCATTGCTTTTGCACTAGCAGTGTAAATATCAACACAGTGAGGATGCAAATAGCATCCTAGTGTTATTAGAAAAATAATTTTGACCTCTCAGCCCCCCTACAAGGGTCTTAGGAACCCTCAGGGGCATGTGGATTACACTTTGAGAACTGCTGACCTAGATAAAAATACAGAGAAGATTTGGGGCCAGACAGGGTAGAGCCTCAAAAATGACATTGGTGCCAGAGTCACAAGGCCTTGGTGTGCACCAGGCTCTTCTAGTGTGGAACTAAGTGGGTTTGGACAAGTCACTGTTCTCTGGAAGCCAGACACTTAACACAAAAAAAATGGTGGGTGCTTCCCACATCCCAGAGCTGGGGAAGGGAGGAGATGAGGCCCACACTTGAGAGCCTCTTAATGCGTAAATGGTAATGCACAGACCAGTGGGAGGAACCAGCTGCCTTGAGGAATGAGGCAAAGTTATGAACTTTCACATCCTGGCTTAAGCCACTTATGATTAGAAACACTGCTCAGATTCCTGTATTCCCCTGAAGAAACATAAGAGAGCTAGACCTGGAGACCCTGAAAGAAATCCAATTAGGTTTCTAATTTTAACAAATTGACAACTTTGGGGCTCTGCTTCAAGTCACGCATTACCACATATAAAAGTCCACATTTCCTCTTGTCTCCTATTGGACAGGTAGGCTCTGACTCAAGTCAGGTAGAAGGCTGGAATCCCACGGGAAATGACAAGCATTTCAGAAAATATGATTTGATTAGCAGTGTCAAGAAGATAGGTGATTCTGTAAAACTTCAGGGAACTAGGAAGTACTTGTTGAAAGGTTTTTAAGTGGACTTCTGCTTCCAGGAGCATGGAGTAGAGGTACTTCTCCTTCTTCCACTCACCAAGTGCAACTAAAACTCTTGAACATTATATATTAAAAAACAAACATTAGCCCTGACCAGTGTGGTTCAGTTAGTTGGAGTATCGTCCCATACACCAAAAGATAGTAGGTTTGATTCCTGGTCAGGGAACATACCTAGGTTGCAGGTTCAATCCGCCAGTCGGGGCATCACAAATCAATGTTTTTCTTTCTCCCTTCCTCTAAAATAAATAAATAAATAAATAAATAAATAAATAAATAAATAAATAAGAAACTCTGCTAATGAAGAACATAAACTGATGAACAAAAATAGATCCAGAGATATAGAAGCATCAAACAGACTGTCAAACCTCAAGGGAAGGCAGGGGAGGGTGGGTGGTTGGGAAGAGATCAACCAATGAACTTGTATGCATATATGCATAACCCAGGGACACAGACAATACGGTGGTGAAGGCCTAGGGTGGGGGGCATGGTGGGCTGGGAGAAGTCAATGGGGGAAAAGATTTTAAAAAATAAAAAACTATATTAAAAAAAAATGCAGAACAAACCAAAAAAATCTCTGAAAGAGAGAGAGAAAGAAGACAGACCTGTTATGGATCTGCAGACCCAACACAGTAGTGAGTTCCTGGGCTTTCTTTTGTCTCACATATCCCAGAGTTAAAGCTAAAGAAGCAAGAAATGAGGAAATGCCAATGAGTAAGCAAAATACACACAAAAAAAACAAAAGACAAGACAAGACATCAACGGAAGTTTGCTCTCTCTAGCCAAAGAACAAGAAAGGGAGCAACACTTTTATTTTTTTAATAATTATTTAATAATTATTTATTGTTGAAAGTATTACAAATGTCCCCCTTAAACCCCCATTGACCCCCTCCAGCCTGCCCCCACCCCTACTCCAGGCCCTCACCACCCCATTGTCTGTGTCCACAGGGCCATGCATATATGCATACAAGGAAGGGGCAACACTTTTAGATAAAAACTGCTCTATCAGCCAAACACCATAAAAACACTGTGCCCCCTGCTCCCGCCAGCAAGATCCAGTAGAGAAACTAGACTTCTACTTTCATCAGGCTACAATGAGGCACCACTGGGATGGTGTCAGAGAAGGAGAAGCACGGAGTCAGGACTTTCGTTCCCCACCAGGTGGTAACAAGACCTCACCCCCCAGAACCCATGGTGTCAGTAGAGTAACAACAAGGCACTCCTACCCTTCCAATCCAGGGAGGTATCAGTGGAAGCCTAATGCAGAGCTGGAGTTCCCAACCCCCCTTCCTATACTGCAGTAATGTCAGAGGAAGCCAGCTGAAATACTGGTAGAAGGTTTAAATATGATCCAGAGGCCATAACATAATATCCCAAATGCCCAGGTTTCAATTGAAATTTATTTATACCAAGAACTAGAAAGATCTCAAATTGAATGTCAAACGACAATCAGTAGATGTCAACTTTGAGGTTTCAGAGATGTTATTTTATCTGACAAAGATTTTTAAAGCAGCCATCATAAAAATACTTTAAGGATCAGTTATGAACACACTTGAAACAAATTTAAAAAATAGAAAGACCCAGCAGTGAAATAGAAGACAGAGAGAGGAACCAAATGGAAATTTTAGAATTGAAAAATATGATAACTGAAATTTTGTTAGAAACTCAGTGGATGTGCTTAACAGTGAACTGGAGGGAACAGAGAAAAGAAATCATTGAACTAGAACTTAGGACAATAAGAATTATCTAATCTGGATAACAAAGTAAAATAGACTTTTACTTTTTTATGAGAGTATAACAAAAAAATCTAATGTGTATGTCATTGAACTCCTGAGAGAAAATGAAAAAGAGAGTGGAGCTGAAAAGGTACTTGAAAAAAAAAATTTCTAAAAACGTCTCAAATTTGGCAAACAAAAAACCATAAACCTACAGATTCAAGAAGCTGAGAAAACTCCAAAGAGGCTAAACCCAAATTAATCCACACCAAGATACAAAGTAGTTAAATTCCTGAAAAGTAAAAACAAAACTAAAATCTTTAAAGCAGTGAGAGAGAAATAACCCACTTATCAGGGGGAAACAATTTGAATGCCAGTGGATTTCTCATAGGAAATCATGGAGGCCAAGAGGAAGCGGCACAACATTTTTTTCAAATGTTGAAAGGAAAGAACTGTCAAGTAAGAATTCTATATCCACCAACAAGATTCTTTAAGAATTAAGGGAAAATCAAGACATTCTTAGATGAAGGAAAACTAAGAGAATTTGTTGCTAGAAAATCAACCTAAAACAATGCTAAAAGAAGTTTTACATGCCAGGACTGACCAGCAGACCCTAAGTGATGGATGAATTACTCTGACACATGTTTCTGTAAAAGAGAAGGCTAAGGGGCTGCTTGGCTATAGGCACCAAACAGCCCTATTCACTTGCCTCCTTAGACTTTTATTGTAACAACAGCTTGAACTAAAATTAACCTCTAGATACAATCAACAGGGTAAGTATCCTTGAGAAAGCACATGCTTCTACAAGGTTGGGTCTATAGACTAAACATAGAGATTCCAGTAGAATACCCAGGGGTTCGGACTTGTTTGGAAAAATCAAGGCAGGGGCTGCTGCCTTCAGCAAGGCTCCCCCTAGAGGTCCCCAACCTTTTGGAGAATTCTCCTTACAGACTTTCCAACAAAGTCCCATGCTTCCCCACATCTACAAACAGAAAGGGAAAAACTTTTTTTAAAGGAATCTTAGAATACCAGGAAAGAAAAAAGAATCTAGTAAGCAAAAATGTGGGTAAATGCAATAGAAATTCTTTCTCCAGTTGAGCTTTCTAAATTATGTTTGATGATTAAAGCAAAAAAAATAAAACTTTTAGATATGATTGTAAGTGTATGTAGAAAAAACAGAAAACAGAAAATAAAATTGTAGACTTAAATTTTAACATATTACATTAAACCTCCAAACCAGATAGTTTCACTGGAGAATTTTACTAAATTTTTTAAAAAAATAACACCCATTCTACACAATGTCTTTAAGTAAATGGAAGAGGAGGGAACACTTTCCAGTTCAATTCATAAAGCTAGAATTACCCTGATATCAAAACCAGACAAAGACAGTGCAACAAATAAAAATAAAAACTACAGGCCCACATCCCTCATACATATAGATGTGAAAATCTTGAATGAGACATTAGCAAATAGAACTCAACAATGTAAAAACAATTATCCCTTATGACCAAGTAGAGTTTATTCCAGTAATGCAAGGTTGGTTCAACATTTTAAAATCAACAAATATAATCCACCATATTAATGGGCTAAGGAAGAAAATTCATATGATCACATCCATCAAATCAGGAAAAAACATTTCATAAAATTCAACACTGATTTATGAGGTAATGCTCAGAAAAATAGAAATAGAAGGGAACTTTGTCAACTTGATAAAGAATGCCTACAAAAAAATACATCTAACATAATATTTAATGGTTAAAGACTAAATGCTTTCCCTAAAATTAGGAACAAGGCAAGGTATCAATTCTCATCATTAATATTCAATTACTAGCCAATGCAATAAGATAAGCCAGTGGTTGGCAAACTGCGGCTCGCGAGCCACATGCAGCTCTTTGGCCCCTTGAGTGTGGCTCTCCCACAAAATCCCGACTTCTGCACATGGGCCACGAAGTTTCAATCGCACTGTACATGCGCGCCCACACATGGTATTTTGTGGAAGAGCCACACTCAAGGGGCCAAAGAGTCACATGCGGCTTGCGAGCTGCAGTTTGCCGACCACTGAGATAAGCCAAGGCATGAAGATTGGAAAGGAAGAACTAAAACTGCTCCTGTTTGCAGGTAACTTCATTCTCTGCATTAAAAATCCCAAAGAATCTACAAAAAAAGAAAACCTCCTAGGACTAATACGTGAGTTTGGGAAGGTCATAGGATACAAGACACATAGAAAAATCTATTGCATTTCTGTATACAAGATTTGTATACTGAAAACTACAAAACACTGATAAAAGAAATCAAAGAATGCCTAAATAAATGAAGTGACATAGTGTGTTCATGGATTGGAAGACTCAGCAAAATTAAGATGTTAGTTCTCTGCAATTCCTACCAAAATCTCAGCAAAATTTTTGTGGATATAGAAATTGTTATTCTAAAATTTATACAGGAAATGTAAAAGAGCTAAAATAGCTGAAATAGTTTTGAAAAAGAATAAAGATACCTGATTTCAAGATTTATTATACAAAAATCAAAACTGTGTAGTACTGACAGAGAGATGACATATAGATCAATGGAATGGAGTAGAGGATCTAGAAATAACCTATACAAATAAGCCACACCAATTTTTAACGAAGGTACAAAAACAATTCAATGAAGGAAAAATTATAATCTTTTCAACCAATGGTTCTGAAGTCATTGGGCATCCATGGGTTAAAACACACACACACACACACACACACACACACACACACACACACACCACACCACACAAAAAAACCTTCTACCTAAATGTTGCACCTTATACAAAAATTAACTCAAACTGGACCACAGATTTAAATGTAAAACTAAAACTTCTAGTTTAAAAAAATGTAAGGGGGAAATCTTCAAGATCTAGAGCTAGGCAAAGCTTTCTTAGACTTGACACCAAAAACATGATCCATAAGAAAAAAGATGATAAAAAAGATGATAAACTAAACTTCACCAAAATTAAAAGCTTTTGTGCTACAAAAGATTCTGTTAAAAGGATGGAAAAAGATAAGCTACAGACTGGAGGGAAATATTTGCAAACCACAAAATCTGACAAAATACTGATATCTGACATATATTTTAAAACTCAACAGTAAAAAAAATCAAACAATCCAATTTAAGAAATAGGCAAAGTTCATGAAGAAACATTTCTCCAACGAGTATATTTACAGATGGCAAATAAGCACATGAAAAGATATTTGGCATCATTAGTCATTAGAGAATTGCAAATTGAAACCACAATGAGATATTACATATTTATCAGAATGGCTAAAATAAAAAATAGCACCACCAAATGTTGATGAGGATTCTGAAAAACTGGATGATTCACACACTGCTGGTGGAAATGTAAAATGGTACAGCCACTCTGTAAAAGTTTGGAAGTTTCTTTTTAAAAACACACACAACTAGACATGCAACTACCATGCAACCCAACAATTACACTCTGAGGCATTTATCCGAAATAAATGAGAACTTATGTCTACACAAAATACCTATACTCAAGTATTTATAGGAGTTTTACTCATAATAGCCCCAAATTGGAAATAACCCAGATGTTTTTTTGTGGATGAATGATTAAACAAACGGTACATCTACCATGAATAGCATTCAGCAATAAAAAAAAAAAATAACTATTGATACACACAACAACTGGATGGATAAATCTCCAGAGAATTATTCTGAATCAGAAAGTCAATCCCAAAAGATTACATATAGTGTGATTCCACTTATAGAACATCATTGGATGAGCAATATTCTAGACATGGAGAACAGTTTCATCACTGCCAGGGCTTAGGATTGAAGGTGGGGTGGAAATGAATGTTACTATAAAGGGTTGGACTCAGTAAACATGTGATGGAACAGTCCTGATTATAGTGGTTGTTACATAAAACTACATATGTGATAAAAGTGCATAAACCTACACCACCACAGACACAGACCCATAGACACACACACACACACACACACACACACACACACACACACGGGAATGCTCATAAAAATAGGTATTATCTCTCTCCTGAAGTTGGGGAAATGGAGGTTCAGAAAGGTTAAGCCACTGAGCCCAGGGACTCTTGTCTCTCTCCAAAGCATACTCGCATGACCACTTTACCACACCCCTGCCCTGGCAGGCTACCCCAACCAGCAGACAGAGGACAGAGACCCCAGCTTGACACCCCTGACAGCAGGTGGACTTGCTTTCCCAAGACGGAGCCAGAGAGGGGTGATGCCCACCAGGCAAGTTTTGATGGGGGAGGCAGGGGCTGGGTCCCCATTTGGTTGGGTCAGCCCCTACAAGGTAGGTGAGGAGAAGGGTGCCCCTGCTTCTCTTCTATCTCCATCCCTACCCAACTCTGGCCCCAGCCCAGTGCCAGCACACAGGATACTCCACACCAGTCTTCCCTTCCTACCCCTTCCTGACTCAGGTCCTCATCAAGTCACCCACCCCTAATCAATGCCATCTCCCTTTTCCACAGCTGAACTTCATCACCCCGTCCCCAGAGCCAGCAAGACATGGGCCCCACTTTCCAAACCCCCAACGCCTTTCATTTAACCTGACACATGGAGGGGTGAGTTGAAGACTGGGGTTTTGCTGGGGGTGGGATAGATGTGGGAAGAGGGCACTTTGGGGGGGCTACTAATGGAGGTTCAACCGAACAGGAAAGCAGGGTTTGACAGCAGTGAACTTTCCTGTGTCACCCTGGCAGGGACACATGAATTATTTATGCACCATTGTGCTGCTTTGGGAAAATTCCCTTACATCCCTTTTGCGTTTGCATAGGGAATAGGCATAGAATGCAAAGGAGGAGGACAGCATCACTTCACACAGTGAACCGAGTCTGTTCTCTCACCTGTAAAATGGGGACAGTGAAGCATCTCCTTGTGTTAGTCAAGCAAAGATGATCCATGTAAAGTGCTTAGCAGAGTAGCTGGAACATAGTGGGTGCTCAATAAATGCTGTGGAATGAATAGGCATACGAGGTGCCCAGTGCAGGTTAGTTAAATGGGCAGCCCTCTCTCTGGGGTCAAAATGCCACTCAGCCTTCCAGAGCCGGCTGACATGGCAGCTCTGTGAGAGTTCTCTGGCTCCTAGCCTGGATTAAGCACATCTTCCTCTGTATCCTGAAGCCCTTTGGGAGGGCCTCTGTTATTGCCTTGCTCAGTTTACCTTATGTTATATATCTCCGAACCCCGAAGTCCATGCCCCACACCCCCACGCCCACCCCTGTTGAGGACCAGAGCTCACACTGCTTATCTTCCAGCATCAGACCCAACTTACCTTCCGCAAGAACATCCTCTGAGCCAGAGCTCAGAGTCATGATCTTGTCTGACTTCCCAGGAGGCGTCTCTAACCCTTTCACAGATGAGCAGACTGAGACCTCCCTTGCCAGCCAGGAGGCGGGAGAGCCAGGATGCACCTCCAAGATCCTGAGCTCGCTTCCTATTATCCCACACTGCCCGGGCAAGGAAGATAAGTAACTCCAGACCGAATCAGGGAGGGAGCACACAGGCAGCCTGGCCAGGCGCCTCTGTCCCCAGCCCTGGAAGATCACCCAGACCTCTTGCTTTGCTGAAGTTTTGTTTCTCACCCAAGCACTCTGGGACTAACCCGATTGTTTGCAAACACATTACATAATTGCTCACATATTTATTTAATGCCGTCTCTTGAATATTAAACAATTGATAATACAGAACAGAAACATGGGCATTTAAACCCAGCAGCTTTTGACAGGCGTGGGTGGGTAAGGAGGTTGAGGAGAGCCATCGATGAGCCACCCTGTCAGAGGGGGAGGTGACACCTCCCCTCTCCTCCTCCCGAGATGAGTGAGAGGCTTCTCAGGCCCATGGCTGGCAACGGCAGTGGAGTTTTCACCGTGGGGCTCAACCTCTTTCATTATATAAAGAGATGCATTCTCTCTTCCCTAAAGGAGGCTTGGAGCCAGGGTTTATTTGTTTACTCGTGTTTATAGAGCACCCTCTATGTGCAGTCACTGTTATGCTTTTATTCACCCCGGGTGCCCTGGGAATGAAACAGACATGACTCCTGTCCTCATGGTGCTGACACTCCAGCAAACAGGTGACCAAATAAATAAAGAAGATAGGTTCAGGGCATCACAAGACTGAAGAAAACAAAACAGGGTGGCAGTGGGGAGTGATGGGCAGTCTCTGAGGAGGGAACTTTAACCAGAGCTCTCACCGGTAGAAGCAGCCAGACATGCAGAGGTCCAGGGCTTGAAGAAGAGCATGGAGGGCGGTGGGCTGGGAGGAGTGAGCAAAGGCCCCACATGGGTGATGCATGCAGAGGAATGACTGACTGCCCAGGGCCGATTGGGCCGGGCCTAGAAGCACCCCATGCAAAGTTTGAATTATAGTCTATGTGTAGTGGCAAAACTATTGGAGGGTCCTAGCAATCTAATGAATGTTTGGAAAACATTTCTCTGCATCTGAGAGAGGACTGGCAGGTGACAGGTGTGCCAGGAAGAGCTGGGTCAAAGTTCCTGGTCTGCAGTGCTGGGGAGTGGTCAGGGAGAATCTAGGGAAAGCATAGGAATGGCTGACAAGGCTCCAAATGCTAGTAGATCTGTCCAAGGTTATAATGAGTTCCTCCCAGGCAGCAGTGGAGGGCCTGGCCTGACCCAGGAATCCTAGTAACACCAGTGATATAGATGATAATAACAGTATCTAGGACAGGGGTGGGCAACCTTTCTGTGAGTGCGTGCCAAAACCAGCAAAATCTCTGACTCAAAATTCTTCTGCGTGCCAACCCTAATTTTTTGAGAACATGTTACGTCTACTTGATATCTCTTAAGGTGTACGTATGTGAAGAACCTTGAAGAAATAATAAAATTCGAGCAACAAAAACACAGTATATGATGATGAAAAATACATTTATTTTTTAATGTATACATGTACACTGATAGTCCGACAGAAAACTTTATGACTCCGTTTGATATTATCAGTGGGACTTTTGCTGCTGCATCACTGATGACAGAGATTTTACATCAGGTTTATATTTCGTGACCTTCAGAGATATGTACGAGCTACTTTCATCCGTCAGGCTACTCCTATTATGAGACTTAACAAAATTCATCACTGAGAACAAGGATTCACAAGCGTATGTGGATGAAACCAAAACACTGGTCGGATCTAGGAAGGCAAGGAGAGTTAAGGCAGAGGCATAGAAATTGCTCTTCCCTTCTCTTGTCAATCCATGTCTATGGTCTTTAAGATAATTTGTTATGTAAAATTATTTATTTATCTAAGATGCACCTACACTGAATTTATCTGAAAAATAAAAAAGTCGATATTAAGAAAAAATTGTAAATGGAAGATTGTAAGAGAGGGTTTCGTGTGCCAGCAAAAGTTACTGGCGTGCCATGTTTGGCACGCGTGCCAGGGGTTGCCCACCCCGATCTAGGATTTACTAAGTACTTACCATGAGCCAGGAAAGGACATGCCCTCTGTCCTCACCACCAACCTGCAACATATGCAGTTTTGTTGTTCCCATTTCACAGTAGAGGAAAATAGGCACAGAGTGGTTAAGTAAAACACCCAGGGTAGCTCAGCAGGTAAGTAGCAAAGCTGATCCATCTTGACTCCACACAATCCATGTTGACTGAAAGAATAACAATAATAGCAATTAGGATGGCAATCACTTAAGACAGTGTGGGTTATGTGCCAGGCCCTATTCTAAGTGCTTTAAAAATATTAATAATGTAGTCTTCACAACAGCCCCATAAGGTAGTCACAAACACTATTCCTACCTTTATAAAAGGAGAAACTGAAGCAAAGAGTATTAAACTCACTTATCCAAAGTGGTATTCAAACCCAGGAGGTCTGGCTCAAGTCCACGATTTTAGCAAAATGCCGTGGGAGTTGAGGAAACTGGGGAACCAGCAATCCAACTCAGCTATATCTGCATTTCTAAGTCTGGGGTTGAGGCCACTTGCTAGCAAGCGTTCAGCAGCACCCATCCTGGGCTGGGCCAGGGGATGCAGGTGAGTGAGGTATTGCTCCAGGAGCCAGGAGCAACCATGACTGGCAGGATTGTCCTCCCCAGAGCCATCTGGATCCCCATTGGCCAAAGAAGAGCCTCCCAGAGCCTGATCTACAGGCCTGCAACTGAGAAATGTGCCATTGCAGCCTAAGTGGAGAAGTGTCACCTCCTAGATCCAGGAATCGGGAAATCCCTTCAGAGCATCCAGAGAGAAATGAACTGAGAGAGGTTAATGGAGTCTAAGAATATTTATGGGAAACGTTTTACGCCAAGTCTGTGCCACAGTAACACCCAAAACATTCTCAGTGGAAATACCTTTTAAGTAAAAATTACAGGCATCCTTTCTTATAAATAAATGTGATTAGTAGAATTTCCATGTTGGAGCAATGTATTAGGCGGTTATAACTAACACCAGTGTACAAAGAAACTCATCCCCCTTCGAATGTGGACGGTAATTCCCACTAGAGGGGCTGTGGTAGTGTGGGGGGTGAGGGAGGGACAGTACATGGGAAGTGCTCTGAAAAAGGTGAAAGCTTGCACAAATGGGGGCTTTAAAAGTACCCAGGCTTCTTAAACACCTTGTCCTCTTAGGCAGTTGGAACATTTCCTTCCTTTCTGTTTTCCTCAATGAGAGAATGGAGAAAACCATACACACACACACACACACACACCCCACCCCCAGCCACAGTCTGAAATACAGGGGACAGAGCAAAGAGGTTGGGTCAATGCATCGCAAACCTCTGATACTCACCATTAATTCCAGGGAGCTCTTCTGCACAGGTCTGTCTTGGGGTTGAGGGTTGATGTGGCACCATATTGACAGCCTGGCCACACAGCTCACAGTCCTTGCTGTGCCGTCCTGCAGTTGTTTACATGCTCTCCCACCTCAATGTTCTCTGCTTTTAAATGGGAGTAAGAAGCCCTTCCTTTAGAGTATTTTGAAAGGATTGAGTGGGAGAGAAATCCTGATGTGTCCAGCAGGGGGCCTAGGATATCAGGCACTGCTTAGTGGTCCTCTGTTCTGGTGGCCCCAATGGGAACATAGCCTCAAATTGTGAGGACCCCGGGCCCCTTTCCACTGGGACCGTGTCAGTCTCTCTCACAAGCACTGGGAATAGACAGTTTGCCATCGGTATTGCTTGCTGAGGCTGCCGTAACAAAGCACCTCAAACTGAGTGGCTTAAAGTCACAGACACATGTTGTCTCATAGTCCAGGAGGCCGGATGTCCAACATCATGGATTCGGCAGGGTTGTTACTTTTGAGCATCGTGGCAGAGAATCTGTGCCAGGCCTCTCCCCCAGCTGCTGGCGGTTTGGTGGCAATCTTTGGAGTTCCATGGCTTCTGAGTGTGATACCCTCATCCCCCTTCACACCATCTTCCCTCCATGAGTGTCTGACTCTGTGCCCAAATTTCCCCTTTATAAGGATACCAGTTATATTGGCTCAGAGCCCACCCTAATGACCTCATCTTAACTTGCTTGCCTCTGTAAAGACTCTACCTCCAAGTAAGGTCATATTTACAGGATCCCCACATATCTCTGCGAAAGGAAGGGTTACAGTTCAATCCATAACACCATCATAATTGTTTGAATCTGACTCTAAACAGGCTGCCAGTTCATTCATGACATTTCTCAAATAGACTCGAAGAATATTTTGTGTCATTTTCCAAAAGAGCAATGTCCTTCTTCAAAATCATAGACTCCTAGCTTCCAGAAGATTCCCATTGACTCTTGGCCTTCACAAACTCCAGTCTGGGTCTCTGGTCATTATCTTACACGAAGAGGAAGTGGGTTTGAACTCAGGCTCTTTGTCAGCCCAATTATGTGCTGGACTCTGGGAATACGGGAGCCAGGGTCCTAGCCTTCAAGGAGGTCACGGGGAAGGCCACAAGGACAGGCAGATGACAGGCAGGTGAGCAGCTGGCTGTTACTGGGCAAGTGGGTGCTGGGGCCACCAGGGCCCTTCCCAGCAATGATCTACAAGGAGCAGGAGGAAAGGCTTCCTTCCTGGGCCACTTCCTGTCTTAAAGTGAGAAATGTCACCTTGAAGGGAGAAATGTCCTTCCTGAGTATGCCGAGGACCACGGGAGAACCCCAGTCACTCTTTGTGTGGTCAGATAATTGATCACCACTCAGCTTTCATTCTGGAATGAGATCCTGAGTCCCTGCCTACACAGCAAGTCTAGAAGTGCAGAGGAACCCAGAGCCCATCACCCCGATAGTACCCCAGCTTGGCCAGGGTCCCTGAGGGGTAGACCGCCCTTCTTGCCAGATCCTCATTCTTAAAATAAACTTCCCAACCGTGAATATTGGAAGTTCCACATCACTCGAACTGAGAGCACGATAACCTATATTTCCAACGTTATAGTGACCACGGAGGACAATGCACTATGAACTGGTCGGAATGCACCAGACTAGGCACACTAGGTGCTGGGTTCGAATCCCAACGCTGCCAGTCTGAGCTTTCTGACCCTAGGTGAACGTTGCCACTTTTTCTCAGTTTCCCCATGTGCAAAGTAGAGATGGTTCTCACCTCACAGATGAGGGAAGTCTATAAAGGGCCTCATGTGATACTGGCCCCCCAGCAGGTACTTTCCCTCTTCTCTCTCTGTGCCTCAGTCTCCTCCCCTGCAAACAAGGGACTTGGACGAAGTGGATTCTGGCCAGCTCTGTAGGGCTTTGGGGAGTGGCCTCCAGGAAGTCCAGCATCTGGCAGGGCAGAGGAAACTTCCCATACCCACAAGCCTATTTTGCCAGAAGCTGCTGTGTGACCTGGGCAAGTGCTCCCTGCTCTGTGCAGGCTGACTGGTGAGGCCTCAGGGGCTTCCATGGGGGTTGCTGAAGGAACCAGTACCCATGAGCCTGGTAGGCATTTGCTCAAAACTATTTCTTGCATCTGAGTCAAAGGCTCCTGGGCTCCAGGTATCACTGTGCTCCCTCAGGTCTTGCCCTCAGCCTTGGCCTGCCCTCCCCAGGTCAGTGGGAGAACTAAGAAGGGACCTGCCTTCCTTTCACTATTAAACTGGTAGGATCTTATTATTAGAAGGAACCAAAGAACTCCTCCACAACCGCACCCAATGCTAAAAGCTTTATCCAGAATCCTTGACTGGTAACTTTTTAATTTCTTCCTAGTTACCGCCAGGGATGGGGACCTCATTACCTGTTATGTGCAAAGTGGAGAGATGGCACGCCATTCATGAACTTCATGTTCAGGCATTTTGTGTATGAAGAACTCCTCACTCAAGGCCATTTGACTCTTATTTTAGACACAATTTTAACAACATGAGTTATCTGTTTCTTAAATTAGAGAATAGAAGACCCTTCTCAGGTTTCGCCTCCCCTGGAACTGTCCCCAGGGTAACTTCCATCCCCATGAAAATCAATCACTTTACCCTCTGTCTGGCCTCTTCAGATGTGCCTCTGTATCATAACATGTTTTATTAGGTTGTTTAGTTACATCTTTCCCACTAAATCCCAAACTCCCCAAAGGGGCAGGGGCAGGGGCGGTGGAAAGAGCTTGCTTGGGGCTTTGACTCAAATACGTGTAATGTTCATGCCCTATTTCTTCCTACCTGTGTGACCCAGAGGAAGTGATCTAACCTCTCTGAGCACATGTATCAATCAATGTGTTCACCATCTCCCTGAGCCCAGAGTCCAGGTCTTGGCGATCTCTGTATCCCTAGTCCCTGATACACAGTGGATGCTTAGCACTTGTTGAGTAAAGGAAGTATCAGGAGGCCTCTGGGTGGGGTACATTATGAAATCACAGGAGAGGGAGTTTGCTACTAGGAGCAAACACACCACGGTCATAGAGAGCTTACAGAGTTAAGCCAAGATCAGAGACAAAACAGGAAAATAGGATGCACGGGCTTAAAACATGCTGCTTAGTGAAGGGACAGCAGAAGTAAACATGCTTAGGGGAGCCTCCCATTACCACCCAGCAGTCACCCCACAGGAACCACCAGCACTGTGGTCCCTGCACTAGCTTGGACATAGGCATCTAGTACAGTGATGGCGAACCTTTTGAGCTCGGCGTGTCAGCGTTTTGAAAAACCCTAACTTAACTCTGGTGCCGTGTCACATATAGAAATTTTTTTATATTTGCAACCATAGTAAAACAAAGACTTATATTTTTGATATTTATTTTATATATTTAAATGCCATTTAACAAAGAAAAATCAACCAAAAAAATGAGTTCGCGTGTCATAGATTCGCCATCACTGATCTAGTACCTGTGTGACTTAAACTGGGTTTTAAAAAGCGAAAGAGGCTGGGAAACAAAGGAAGTCACTACATTGACTAAATAATATGTTTGCGACATAGATGTTCAACTATTTGTCAAATAAGAGCTGTTTTGATTAGCAAAATATCAATTCACTTAAAAATGAAATAGTCAGGTTAGTTCCTCACCTCTGAAAGGCTTAAACTAAAACATACGTCGGCACATGAAGAGGAAAATGGGAGCTGGGAAACTACTCGTGTGGAAACACTCCCTCTTCAGTGATGTTGGAGAAAGGATGTGGGCTCTGCTTCATGGGAAACAAGAAATGGTTTTTGCCTGTTCTCTGCAAACCCAGAGAAAGGATCAGGCATGTTATAAGGGAACAAGCAAGGAGTGTCATGGGGCCAAGAGACAGGGTGGATGGGAGATTGTCGCCATTTCCCCCTCTAGTCCAGGAAGGCTTCCTGAAGGAGGTGAGATCTGGGCTGTTGGCCCAGGCCCTCCCCATCTCTCCTGGCCTTGGCCTCTGCCCAGTGTTCACACCCATGTGTCCTGATTCCTTAGAAACCTCTGTTCTTGGGTCCTGCCAGTTGCACACATGGCAGCTGCCCTTCCCTCACATTCCCAGGGCCACCCTACACTAGCCAGCGTACAGGGAGTCCTCAGAACAAAAAGAACTTCCAGGTAGTCAGGACTGGAGCCAGGGCACAGCTGATAGGATCAGAAACTTCAAGTGAACAGTGGCCCAGGAGGAAACTGTGACACAGGAATGCCCACCACCCACACTGCTTTTGGCAGAGGCCACTGTTTCACCAATCACACAGCCCTGCGGAAGCCAGCCCATGGCCTTAATAGCCAGCCACCCTCCCCTGCCCCTCCCCACCCGGCCTCCCCACCTCACTGATCCCAAGGCCAAAAAGGAAGGCAGCCCTGCTGGCAGCAAGATGCAACCAGCACCGTGGCTTCCACACAAGGTGTAATAGCAGACTGCAGACGTCTGCAGTGGCTGTTGGTGCTGAAGCTGAGAGGTCAGAATAGGGGTTTGTGTCTGTGACTTGAGACCCAGCGGGGTCACCAGGGGATTCGCCACCATCTCCAGCCCAGGTATGGGAGGGTGGGTTCATTGGGCACTGCCCATGGCTCTGGACTGGCTGATCCCCTCAGGGGCCTGGGTCTCCAGGGCACAGGGTTGCTGAGATGGAAACAACTTAGTGTCAGGGGAGGGACCTGCAAGCCTTTGAATTCTGGGCTAGAAGGGAAGGTGGAGGGTGAGGCCTGTTCACAGGGCCCTTTGGAATTGAAGAGGACTTGGCTGGGGAACAGTCTCTGGCCCACAGTCTATGGATGCCCTTTCTCCAGCGGGCTGTTAGAGTGTGCAAGAGCGTGAGCTCTGGAGCCAGACTGCCCAGGTTCAAATCCTGGCACCTGTGTACAACTTTGCACATTTGCCTCGGTCTCTCTGTGCCTCAGTTTCCTACCCTGTAAAATGGAGGTGGTGATAACTGTACCTATTTTATTTGGCTGTTGTGAGGATCAAATGAGATGATAAACACAGCCCCTTAGCGCAGGTAAGTGTTCCATGGCTCTGAGCATCCTCACTGGAACTGGCTTTCCAAGGCCACAGGGTCAGCCTGGAGAGAAAGTTAAAAGACCCTTTAGGCTACCTGCCCATTTCACAGATGCAACTACAAAGGAGACCACCTTAGACTTTTGAGTCATACAGACCAGGGTTTGAATCCTGTATCTGTAAATCTGTCCGCTAGGAAGTCTTAGATAAGTCCTTGCCCTCTGACTCCCATTTTTTTTTCACATGTGAAGTGGAGATAATTATGGGACCTACTTCATGGGATACTTAAAAAGATGAAATTATGCTGCAAACACATAAAGGGCTTATCCTCTACCTCATACTTAAATTAGGAGCCACTATCACCACTACCATCATCATCACCATCATCATCACCATCATCACGGTTACTGCTTATTGGTGGTGTTGTTATTGCTATTGTTATAATTAATATCAGGAAAGGGAGACATAGAGAGGGAGAGGGACTTGCCAGTGGCCACACAGCAAGTCAGAGGGCAGGACAGGTCCCAGCATGGCCTTCTAACCCCCATCCCTATTCTTTCTGCTCCCCTCACCATCTCAGTGGCCTTTATTGGTCTTTGTTGTCTCTCCACACATCCTGCCTAGAGCTTAGTTTCTCTGTGCAAGAGGCCCCCCTAAAGCATCTGAGAACCCTAGAGCACTAACTGCATTGTTTCTGGGCGCAGATCTTGGGGCATCACACAGGGGAAACTGGCATCCCCCAAGAGGCTGGGCCAACAGAGAGCAGGGAGGGAGAGTACCATCTTCCATGATTTCCGCAGCTCCATCTCAAAGCCCTCCAGCTTCCCCACTGTCCCAGGGATCCTTAGCCAGGATGCAGACAGAATGCAGCTTTTGAGGGCAGATGTCGGAAGTACAGCACTTCTTGCACCCCAAGGAGCTCCTTAAGAAAGGAAGGATTGGGACTCCACCTTTCACCAGAGTTTCCTTGGACACTGAGGTAGGTCTGAGGGTTATCCTCAAGGGTCCCCTGGATCTATTAGTAGATGTAGGCCCTCTCTGCAGGCTTGTCTCTGTCTCTTTCACCATCTGGCATTCAGAGTTTGGATCTTCCCTAGCAGGGAGGGATGGAGACACAAGAGGAGTCAGGGAAGGGGGACAATTGGGTTTGCTTTGAGGAGAAATAAGAGCACATACCTGTTTTAATAATATAAATGTTACATGAGCAATTTATTCAGCACTTACTTATGTACCGGGCACTGTGCTAAGAAATTATGTATGTTATCTCAGTCAATCTTCACTACGGCCTCATCAGGTAAAAATATCACTATATTCATTTTACAGGTGAGTGAACTAGACGTGGCTTACTTATACACCACATGGTGACTACAGATACCAAGCAAATGATATCAAAGAATGATAGACTCAGGGTAGACTATAATAGGGAGTTCTGGGGACTGTGGCAAATTGAAGAGAGACATTCAATTGTTTTTTGTAGAGGCATGATACACACCCATTAAAGTGGGTAAAGTGCTCAAATCTTAAATGTAATACTTAATGATTTTTATATATATTTGTAGATGTGACCACAACCCAGATCAAACTATAGAATATTCCTGGTACCCTAAAACATTCCTTCTAAGGCATTAAAAAAATTTTTTTAATTCTGCAAAACCAAAAGGAACCTAAAGAGATGATGACTAGCCCTAACCGGTTTGGCTCAGTGGATAGAGCGTCAGCCTGCGGACTCAAGGGTCCCAGGTTCGATTCCGGTCAAGGGCATGTACCTTGGTTGCGGGCACATCCCCAGTAGGGAGTGTGCAGGAGGCAGCTGATTGATGTTTCTCTCTCATTGATGTTTCTAACTCACTATCCCTCTCCCTTCCTCTCTGCAAAAAATCAATAAAATATATTTAATTAAAAAAAAAAGATGATGACTAAATATAATGTGGTATTTGGAACAGAAAAGAGGACTTTAGGTAAAAACTAAGGAAATTTGAAGCGAATATGGGCTATACTTAATATTAACATTTCAATATTGATTTATTAATTGTGAAAAAAGTACCATACTAATATAAGCTGTTAATAATAGGGAAAACTGCATATGGATAGATGAGAACTCTCTGTATTTTTCTTAGCGATTTTTTGGCAAATCTAAAATTGTTCTAAAACAAAACATTTATTTATTTTTAATGTTTTTATTAATTTTTAGAGAGAGGGGGGAAGGGAGAGGGATAGAGAGATAGAAATGCCAATGAGCAACATCATCAATGGGCTGCCTCCTTCATGCTCCCTACTGGGGATCGAGCCCAAAACCCTAGCATGTGCCCTGACCAGGAATCAAACTGGTGACCTCTTGGTTCATGGATTAAGGAGCAACTACTGAGAAACACTGGCCAGACCAAATTTTATTTTTTTTTAAAGCATTTTGCAAATACTCAAGCAAAATATGTCCTTGAGCTGGATCTGGCCTTTGAGCTGCCAGTTTGTGACTTCCAGTAGTCTAATGTTCTCATTTTACATATGAGGAAATTGAGGCCCAGAAAGGGGAAGCCCCTTGTTCAGGGCTCCACATAATGTCAGTGGCAGAACCAAGACTAAAAGTCTGGTTGGTACTTCAGCAGTAAAAATTGGTCTGGGGTGTGGGTAGGGGGCTGCTGAGGTCTCCCTGACAATGTGCCTTGCTGAGGACTTGCCCTGCAGGCAGCTGCCAGGGGCCACCCCCCTTCCCTCTGCTGCTTCCTCCTGAGCTCTCTGGGCTGTTAGTTGGAAACCAGTTCTCCCACTGGCCTTAGCAATAGAGGGAGTGGTCATGGGCAGCTCCTTTTCTGACAAGAGGATGTCACTTTCCTGATCCAGCCAGCCTCAGTGCACCTGACAGCTGTCCCTCATGCCCAGCACACCGTCTGAGTTGAGTGCTGGATGGATGGGTGAGTAGAAAAATAAAGGAGGGAAGAAATAAATGTCAAGGGTGGGTGGTTGGGGTGTTTTGGGGCAGATAAAGCCAAGAGCAGACTCCACACCAGATGGCCTGCATCACACCCTGGCTCTGCCTGATCCTGGGCAAGTCACTTACCCTCTCTGTGTATCAATTTCCTCATCTTAAAATGGGGATAATAGTAGTACATGCACCTTACAGAATTGTTGAGAGAATTAAGGAGTTGATTAGCATATGAGGGAGGGAAGTAATAGATTAGGAGAAGAAAAAAAGGGAAAATAGGGGAGGGTGATATTTAGTTTTCATATTGGGACATAGAAACTTGGACAAAGCCACCAGTCTGACCACTAACACAGGAAAGGGGATGAGTAGTATCATGCTGTGGTTAGAGCACAAATTACAGAGCCAGGTTGCCAGGGTTCAAGTCCCAAGGCCACCACTTACTAGCCATGTGGTCTTGGATGAGTAAGTTAACTTCTGTGTGCTTTTGTGTCTTCATCTGTAAAGTGGTGACAGTGGCACTCACTTCGCAAGGTTGTTTATGAGAATTAAGTAATTTACTGGTATGTGATTAGCGCTTAGGACTATACCTGATATGTTTAAGACTACTCTTGGCATATAGCAAGTATTTGTTAAATAAGTGGGAAAGCTCACTCTCTTCTCTGAGAGGCCCTGACTGATCAGACACTGTAAATCCCTTATCTCCTGTATCCAGGCGAGAACCACCCTTAATGAAGTCAGATGAGGGGAAGGCTGAACTTGTAACCAACCAGCTGCCCACCTCTCTGGCCTCACCCACCTCTGGCCAATCCCAGAGTGGGCAGCACTTCCAATATTTTAAGAGAAACCAGAAATCTAGATTCTAATGCATGATCTCCCAATTTTTAAACGTTGGCATTTGTTCAATTTTATTTTAAGCTCTGGGCAAAACAAAGAAATGTATATTAAGCTGGCTGCTCTCCCAAGTGGCTGGTTTGCAGCTTCTACCCCAATCTAGCCCTGCTTTCTTTTATTTTTCTCCTGCATTTTAGAGGAAGGAAACTGAGACCCAGAGAGAAGTGCTTGGACCAGCTGTGTCTGACCAATTAGTGAAGCCAAAAGCAGTCTCCTAGCTCCCCAGTCCTGGTGGCTAGTGACAAGGGAGTCCCTGGGTAACTGACCAGACTTTGGACTAGGTGAGGGAGGGGAACTCGAGGGGGAATTTCCCCCTCGGCCTCAGGCTCTTCCAGTAGCATATTTGAAATACGGTATTTGTTAATTAGGTGCCATCTGCACCATGTGTCAGGGGTGCAGCTGAATATAAAGCAGGGGCCTCCCCATAGCAACGATTCACAATGCAGAGAGCCACAGATTCACTCCTGGCCCTGGCCCTGGCCCAGCAGGTGAGGAGCCAGGATTCCAAGGGGCTCCGGAATCTCAGGCTGAAAGAGGGAGCTAGCAGTGAACTCTATGGTCAAAAAAGCCACTACCTGAGAGCTGGAGGGGTTGAGGAGAGAAGAGCAGCATTTCTGGAGAGAAATTTTAGAGGGGTACTTTGGGGAAAGAGGGTTCATTTACAGCAGCGATTTTCAACCAGTGTGCCTCAAGAATTTTTAAAACATGCAATACCTGACTATTTAGACAGGGACACTGACCTCTTCTCCCTTAGATTGTCAAATTTAAAAAAATGACAACAGCCTCTCAGGTCAGGCGATTCAGTTGATTGGAGTGTCCTCCTGTACAGGTTTGATTCCTGGTTGGGGCACATACCTAGGTTGCTGGATTGATCCCCGGTCAGACATGTACCGGAGGTAGCCAAATGATATTTCTCTCTCAAATCAATGTTTCTCTCCCTCCCTCACCGTTCCTCTCTCTCTCTAAAATCAATAAAACATATCCTTAGGTGAAGATTTAAAAAGTGGTAGCAGCCAACACAGTCATCCGGTGTGACTGGATCAAATTTATGCCATGGTGTGTGTGTTTTGTCAGATCGGCAAAAAATATATGTTTTGGTGTGCCACAGAATTTTAGTAACTAGTTTATGCAAGCCATGAGATGAAAAGGTTGAAAATTCCTGATTTATAGGCTTGTAAAACTTTGAATTTAAGTTGTTTTTTTCTTTTCTATTGAAAAAATGCTCTTTGATTCCCTCTTACTTAACCTGTCTGCACCTCTACTTCATCATCTGTCAAATGGGGATCAAAATTGTATTCACCTCCTGCAGTTTGTGATGAGGATGAAATGAGACAACCAACACGTGCGGAGGATTAAACAGTACAAATCAGCCATTGTTTTCATTGTCCTCAGCAGCCAGCCTGCCTGTTTGCACTAGTGGTGGTTTGAGAACTTTCCACTCTTGGCCTTTCTTTATCCTGACTCTACACGTTTGTGATCTTTGTTTTGTCTGTAGAGTCAAGTGCATATACCAGCGTGGAGCACCTCTCGGGAGTCAGGTTCTGTGTTAGCCCCTTCCACCGTTTTCTCTTCCTTACCCTCAGAGCAGCCCTGGGAAGCCAACACCATCACCATTCTTTCAGATGAAGAACCTGAGGCTCTGGGAGGGAACTTCACTTACCCAAGGTCACCACCAACTGGGGACATGACCTTGAGTAAGCCCCATTACCTTCCTGAGCCTCCCGCTTCCTCATCTGAGGTTCAGGACACCTATCCCAGGGCTGCTGTGAGGACCTATGAGGTAATGAGTTGGAAAGTGCGCGGTCAGCTGTAAATCCAAGCCAAACGGACATCGATGTGAGTCCTGCAGAGCCCTGCTCCTGTTTAGGGTTCAGTTCATTTTGGCAGCAAGAGCTATGGAGAAAAGTTATTTCAAGTGTCTTTTTCTTGGGTGGTTTCCAAAATGCATCATCTCCCTCCAGCTAACAAGTGCAAAACTGGCTTCCGTAGGGGCTTTGCTCAAAGCAAGTAACTTCCCATGGGATAACCTGAGAGCTGAAAAAGAGAAGGGCATGAGGTCCCAGGGAAGACAGGATCACAGAGAAGGCCTCAGGCTACGGAGTCAGACAGATGTGGGTTCAAATCCTGGCTTTCCCACTTGTTAGCTGTGTGACCTTGAGACAGCTAGTTAACCTCTCTGAGCCCCACCCAGAGGATTGTTATGATGAAGGGGATGAAAACAGTAGTTGAGAAGAAGCAAAGCATGGGGGTCCACTAACATCCAATGAGACCAAAGCCAAGTCCAAGGCTGGGGCTGCAGACCTTGCATGGTGTGGGGAGCAGGATAGAAACCAGTCAAGGGGCCCAGAAAAGGGCCAACTACTGAACCTGGAAGGGAAGATTGGTCAAGTAGTGCTCAGCAGAAAACATACCCTGGACCATGAGCAGCTGGAGAGCAGGCACTGTGTACTTTTCATCTCAGTGGCCTGGCCCCTTATAGGTGCACAGCATCCATTTCAAAAACTGAATTTAATATTCACTTTCTGCCTCATCCCATCCATTCAATCCTCTGTGAAGTGTAGGACACTAGCCAGTTCTGGTAATTGACAGATTTAGGTTCCAATCCAAGCTCTTCCCTTTCTGGCTAGGTAGCCTTGGGCAAGTGACCTCCCCTCTCTGACTCTCAGTTTCCTCTTCCGCAAATGGGCTGAAACTGCCTCCCCAGCAGTTATTGTAGGACTGAGAGATGATATATGTGAAAGCACCAACATGCTCCTAGACATTCTGAGAGGCAGCAGTAAATGCTGTGGCTCCTTACAAGGGTAGCCCATGGCCACCTCTGCCTTCCCTCCTCACACACAGGTTGAATTCCCTAAGGCGTTCAGGATTTGTCTTTCCATCTCAGGTGACACAATATAAGCACCTGGGCTGCATACATCTAGGAAGAGTGAAGTGTCACCTCTGCTCCCACAGCAGCTTTATATTATTTCCACACTGCACTATGTTGATTGGACATGGTGGGGTTAACAACATCCATAAAACAGGTCAAAAATGAACTAGTACAGGCAAACCACTCAGGATCAAGGAACAAACTGCCCTCAGGAATTAAAACACCCAGCCTCCATCGCTAACACCACCCATTGCTGCAGGTTTATTAGTGTCTGTGGACGTTTTTAGGTTGCTAGTTCAAGAATGGAGGGCTTTCTGGTGCCACTTTCCATGTCTTATTCTCAAGGATGGCCTGTCAGCTCCGCACTGTCGCTTGACTATTTCTGAGTGCTTCTCTGGTACCTGCAGGTCAGGCTGAATTCCCGAAAGGTGGGACTGACTCTATCTCTCCCTGTGGCAGAAAACCCACCAAGATGGGGCCTGTGAGGCTGGGGCCCAGAGAGGGGCAAGTTTGGGATGTGTGTGCCCTTGAAGTCTGAAGCTGGCAAAGGTCTCAGGCAGAGCTTGACATGTCTGCTAACTCTCTCCCTGTTCATTCAGTGCAGAACCTGTCCTGGGAACCTCCTCCTCAGAACTGGGAACAGGTTTTGCCCTGTGATTGGTTGGGAAAATCCTGCTTTCTCTCCTGGCACCATTGGAGGATCGCCATAGCTATCTGCCGGGGGCCTTGGAGACTTTATCTGTAGCAATTTAGCCTCATCAGCAACCTCTGAACCCATGGTGATGTGTTGCCTAAAGAAGTCACATAGTTTGGTCCAATACCTATCAAAATGCATGAGCACAATCTCAGCTCCTCCAGCCCACACCTCTTTCTCTGCATTTATTTAGGATTTTTCTCCACAGGCAACAAGGGGTTTGCCCAACCTCTATTAACTGGCAAGACCAGGACTCTGAGCTTTAAAACCAGCCCCACCCCGCCCCCACCCTTTATCACCTGCTCCAGCGCTGACTCCCACCCCGGCCTCTACCTCTGGGCCCCAAAGCTAATTACAGGCTTCCCTAAATCACGCTAAGGTAAAGCTAATTAAATCAGGGTCGGCCAACAATTTTCTGGCTTGGGGCAGGCAGTCCAACACCTCTCTTCTACTCCAGGATCCTAAAACCATGGCTTGCAGCTTCATTCGAGTTTGAGAATAGTGTTTTATCACTTAGGTCTGATTTTAGGAAGAGCAGCCAACGGAACATTTTTTCCCAACTGCTCCTTTGCACCATCTCAGGGTGACCATGTGGATCAGGTTGGGGGCTTGAAAAACTGAGGTGCGGCCAAATCTGTGCTGCTAGGGGAAGGTGTGCGCAGAGACAAAGTAGATAACATCTTCTTCTTGGCAACTCCCCACCATGGGGGTGCCCCGCCCATGCTTAACGTGAGCAAAAAACCCTATCTTCAATCCCAGTCCTGCCACTTGCTAGGTGAATACCCTTGGGCAGGAGACTTTGCCCCTCTGTGCCTCAGTCTCCTCATCTAGTAATGATAGTGCCTACCTCACAGACTTGCTGAGAATTAAATGAGAAAACATCTAAGGCAGCCAGTGTGGAACACGTTTCTGAGCCAACGTTGAATGAACAAGTGCCTGGCACAGAGCCACATACGGAGTAAACACCAAACCATATTAGTTTCCTTGTCCCTGGATTTATAACTGTGAATATTCATGGGACAGAGTGGCTAAGTTCCCAAAACCTTTATGTGAATAAATTGCATGCTTTCCCCCTTTGAGATGCAAGGGTGAGGGCAGCAGGGGTGGGAACGGAGGACTCTATTCTCACCACCTGCTCTTCCTTTTCCTGGGCCTCAGCGTCCCCCTCTGTGAAGAGAAGCCACTTGCTCAGTGTCACTCAGAATGAGAGACTTGTACCAGATGTAAGTTCCACCTGTGATTCTCAGTCCCTTCCTGCTCTGTTTCCTCATTCGCTGTGTCCTCACTATCTTCCTAGAAGGGGCCAATGTCCAAGACCAGCACGTGGCCTTCATTATTTGCCACCAACCTGATCCACACAGTCACCCTGACATGGTGCAAAGGAGCAGCTGGGAAAATGTCATGTTTGCTGCTCTTCCCCAGCCACTTGATTACAGACAATGAGTGACATGCTTACCTAATTAAGGAGACCCCAAAGGCAGGGAACATATGGGGGCAGGTCCACTATATGACTGAGGACCTACTTTCAGCCAAGGCCAGCATAATGCTAAGGATACAGACTCTGGAGTCTGGTTTGAATCCCAGATAGCTGTGTGGCCTTGGGCAAGTTACCTAACCTTTCTGTGCTTCCATTTTTTTCTCTGAAAAATGGGCATGATAATAACTGTATATCCCTTATAGTGTTGCTGAAAAAACTGAGTTTATATGTGCCAAGTGCTTAGAACAGGACCTGGAACTTAGTTGGTGCTCCCCAAACATTTGTCATTACTCATATTTCAGAACCAGGATCTCACTGAAACTCGCCACAGCCAGCCCAGCCTGGGGTTCTGATGGCTCCCATTTTATGGATGAGGTTCAGGGAGGAGAAGCCACGTGCCCTGGTCACCCAGAAATGGAACCCCTGCTGCAGTCCTCTGTCTCAGTGAGGACAAGCAGGGCTGGGGCAGCACAGGGGCGACTGAGAAGAGCCAGGCCTTCCTCAGAGGTGCAGGCAGTGTAGGGAGGTGGCTATAAATATGAGAGGCAGGGGCTTTCTAACTAGGCCAGGAATGTGTGTTAGTCATTGAGGTCAGAACAGGCTGCAGCAGCTCTTGGCTGGGAAAAGAGTGTATCCAGGAGTGAGCTCTCCTGGGCTCAGGTAAAACCTGATGATTCGAGGAGGAGGGTGACAAGCAGTGCTCAGCTAGGGGACACACTGGCACCACCCACCTTTGTGATAGGGGCAAGGGTGACCCCCGGGAATGCCTCTCCTACCCCTTCTAATTGCCAAGAAATCCTTCTATAACCCAGATGAGATCAGTGGGCCCAGGCCACAGCTGCCGATCGCAAAAAGTAGAGCTAGCCGCCATTCTGGGGAGTGAGCAAGCTCATCCTTTCTATTTTAATAGCTGTGTACTTATGTTAATGTGTTAGGAGAAAAATACAACTATGATCAAATCTATGTTCTCGTGGCTATAAATGCTTAAGATGATGCTCAGTAGGTGTATATGTCTTCAAAAAAGGGAGTTTATTTTTTAAGAATGTGAAGTATGTAGTAGTACATGTGGAACTGGCAAACATTATTACTGAGGTTTCATGGGTTCTGGGTCACAGCTGAAATGCTAACCTCCTTGCTTTGGGGTTCCAATTATTTTCTGTGACTCCCACCCACCCACACCCAGCCCTGCCTTGCCCCAAACATCCCAGGCACTTGCACCCTACCCCACCTCTACTCTCACTGTGCCCACCATCTGGGATGCCTTTCCCATCCACCTTTCAACTGGCAAGGACCAGGAGAAATGAGATCCTCGCTGGAACCTCCATGAGGCCAAATGGAGGCATCCTCCTCCAGGCCACCCCAGGCCCTTGTCCGTCCACTGCCAGTCCCTGCACTGCCTGAGGCTACCATAGCTGGGACCATCGCCCCCTCCTGTTATGTGGTGATGGGGAAAGCAAGGTCTGGGTGTGTCTGTTTTCCTACCTGCTGTGCCCAGCTCAATGCCTGGCACTGAGCACAGACCAGGAAGCAGACACCTGGGCACATTCTGAAGCTGTCCCTGCCCGGCTATAGGCCATGCATATGCAACCTCAGCCTTGAGGCTTAGTTCATTCCCTCATCTCTCACATAGGGGACAACAAGTTCCCTTCCGGGAGGAGGGAGTGGTGCATGGAGTCAGTGAGTTACACCACCTAAAGGTACCTAGAGGCATGTGCCTGGCAGGTTGTCAGCGTTCTGCAAACATTGGCTCTGATTATTCACATCACCAAGGCTGTGGTCATTATCAGAAGCCAAGGGATATTCACTGAGTCCACAATGATGCAGGATGGAGGGGAGGGAGGTAAGACTAGAGCATCTTTGCATTTAGGACCAGAGAAAGCCCTTGGCACCTATTTACTTCACCCCTCTCATTTTGAATATGGGGGAAACTGAGGCCCACACCCCAGCCTGGAACAGAGCTCATGACTTCCACCTATGGTTGTCCCACCATCATCTCCCTCCCCAGACTAGGGGGGGCGGGTAGGTGACTGAGGCCAGGACTCACCTGCCCATCGAGACACTGTAGTCCCCTCTCCCCCAGTTTCCCTCACCTCTTCAGCATAGGCCAGCGAGACCCAGCCAGGAATTCAAGGGGCTATGGCTGGCAATTCTCACTTCACTGAGGCAGTGAGTCAAAAGCCTTATTCTTTCTAAATTCCTCTGATAGGTGGGAGCAGACATGACCTTTGTCATTTGTTATTTTTAGCTGAGCAGGCGAGGAATAATAAAAACCTGTACGGGAGCTGACTATAAATAACATGTCTGTGGCGTATTTTTCTAAACACATCTAAAAATTGTAGATCTAAACAAGTCTTGTCCTCCAAAGCAGAAAAGCAGTATTAGCATGGCACTTTACAATCAACAGAGCCAATTTTACAAAAGCCATTGCTGGGGATCACTACACAGGGCCCTGAGGGAGACTCTTTTATTGCCCCCATCTTGCAGATGAGGAAATAAGAATGAGATTCGGCCAGTAAGCTGTCAGCAGAGCGCCTGCCCCAGGACAAGAGCCCCAATATAGATCACTGTTCTTATTGTGGTGCCTTCAGGAGACCGAGTAGCTTGTCCAGGGAGAAGGAAGGGAGCAGGCCCAGACCGCCGTGGGGCCACCTGTCTCTAAAAGCCATGCGCCATTAGCCATTGGAAAGATGAGAGGAGTGGGCAGTGGGTGTTGTGGAACCTTCAGAAATAGAGGTTGAGTAAAAAGGTGGTGGCTAGAGTGCTGGAGGCAAAGAAGGAGGGGGAGAGAAGGTAATTGAGCATCAGTTTTCTAGGGCAGTGCCCCACCAGAGTCACCCTCTGACACTGAACTCCCTTTGAGCAGAGCGGTGATGCAGTGATCCGAGGCAAGCCCCTGGTGGGAGAGTAAGAGTGGTGACCCAAGAGCAGGTTCCCAGCGCTGGGTGGGCAGTGGCAGTGGGCAGGGAGGAAAAGGTCAAAGGAAACTAGAGCAGAGACGTGGTCTGGGGACACAAAAGGCAGTGACTCCAGACAGCAGCGTTGAGCTCCTGCCCAGGGCTCAGTGGTGCGCAGTGAACTTGGAGTGACCAGCTCTCAGGAGATGAGGGTGCACTTTATAGTGTCCGCCAGTTTTCTGGCAGGCGCGGGGTGGAGGGGTAAGTGCTCCCACCCTGGCAAATTGCAAGCTACCAACACAAGATCGTCAATATGCACAGTCAGCTCTCGAGTCAATGCAAGCAACTCCAGAACACCACTGGGCAAGACTGCCGCCACACCAAGCCCCCAGGATAGGATACTGAGGTCCTGCTCGCTTCCAGGGAGAGAAGAGGGACTCGGGGGTCATTTTAAGCTACCATTAATTGTGCCTGTAACACATGAGCTAGCTGTAGTATTTCAGTTAATTCTCAGCACAATCCTCCGAGGTAGACATCATCTCTCTCTTACTCCTAGAGAAACAGATTCAGAGAGGTGGAGTGACTTGTCCAAGGGCACACAGCCAGTGAGTGGTGGAACCTGGATTTGAACCTAGGTGTGTGTGAGTTCAGAGCCCATACCCAGGGCATACACCAGCTGGCCTCAAGCCAGGATAATTCTACTGAGTTGGGGATGAGTTTTCAGGCAGGAGTTCATGGGTGGACTCCTCTGTGGGACTGGCAGCTGAGAGCCCCAACCAAGTCTCAGAGGAGTTGGTTACCAACCTTGGGGGAGGTCCTGAGAGGCTTGAGACACCCCTACGGGGGGGAGGGGGATGCTGAGCAGGAGGAACACTGTCTCCCCCTGGTCTCAGGGCAGAGCCACCACTTGGCACCTCACAGGGCTCCCTAAACCATCCCTCCCTCCTTCTATGCAACTGAGTATCCTATGGAGCCCTGCTCTAGGAGGCAGTCCCCACACTGCTGGGCATGTAGTAGGTGCTCAATTAATGCTAGAGAACTGAAGAAATGAACCAATGATATCTTCACATTCTCTGTCATTTTGTTTGAAATCAGAGACCAGATTTGCTGTGACTTAAAAGTGTTGTTACCTTTGCAGAACAGAGATGGAGAAGCAAGGCAGACTTTGTTAGGCACTGTGTTATGTGCCCCATACATACATGTTACTCATTGAAGCCTCCTAACACTCTCATAATTGCAGGTATCATTATTCCCACTTCACAGATGTAGAAACTGAGGTTCAAATTGGCCAAGTGATTAGCCCAAGGCCACCCAATACTAAGTAGAAGAATAGGGGTTCAATCCTGTATCTTTTTTATCTCCAAGCCCCTGCTCTATTGTGCTATGTCCCCCCGAAACAAAATAGCAGTTTATATCTGAGAAGCTGCTTTCAGTTTGCCAAGACCCATTCATGTCCTTCTTATATGTCATTTTTGCAAATCAGCCTGTGGGGTGGGCAGGGCAGAAAGGCTGGGAGAGAGGAGGTTGGACTCAGGAGAGCAGGACATTCCCTACCCAAGCTGGCTCCTGATCCAGTGTTCGCCCCACCCCATAGGGCAGCCTTTCGGTGGCCTTGTAGTGAGAGAGCTGCCCAGACTTGAGGGCAGTCCCATCCACAGAGGGCCTGCAGAATGGAACAAGTAGGCCTGGAACGCCCCCCCACTGATGCAGGGTCTCCTTGAAGGAGAGCTCTGGCCTCTGTGCAGATGTTCTTTGGAGCCATATTTGATGAAGATGGGTTCTAAGCAAGGTGGCCCCATAAGGTGACAGTGGGCTTTTCTTGTAGGTTAACGGGCTGTCCTGGAGCCAGCCCTTGCCTCCCAGCCCTTGCCTTGCTGTGATGTGTCCAAGGTAGGTGGCTGCCCCTCTCTGGACCTCAGGTTTCCCATCTGTAAAATAGAGTAAGGCTGACAGAGGGTGCCCAGCAGCACCTTCCGGCCCTGGTGGGCCACAATTCCACATAAACCAGCTCCACAGGCAGGTCCCAAAGGGACTTCCCACTGGGGAGAATGTGGAGGCCCCCATGGAATTGACTTAGGAGACCATCAAGGCTCTGTCAGCATTGCCCAACATCCCTCGGCCCCACCTCTGGTTGCACACCCCACCTACACCCTGCTCCCTTTGGCCACTTGCTGGGCCCAGGCATTTCCCAGACTGTAGCATGGTAGTGAAGAAGTTGTCTGAGCTCAGAACCCAGCCCTACTTACCAATAAGACAACCTTGGCCAAGTTATGTGACCCCTCTGTACCTCAGTTTTATCATCTATAAAATGGGGATGATAATCAGACTACCTTAAAGGGTAGGAATTAAAAGAGCCAAGACATGAAAAGTTGTTAGAATAACATTCCATGGCATGTAGTAATTGTTCAATCAATGCCACCTCTCAGTACTATTATTTGTAATAATTCATAGTAATACTACCTCTTCTACTCAGCAACTCTCAAACAAAGCTACCATTAGGGGCAGCCTTGGGGCCTAGAGGGAGCACTGGATTGAGAGTCCTCGGCCCAAAACTCCCATTTCAATTACTCATGGCCCCAGGGAGTAGGGGCTTCTTCACTTCTCCTGGCCTCAGTTTCCCCTTCTGTCAGGTAGCTCCCCTCAGCTCCCAGCACATTTGGGACTCCATAAAGACCTACTGGATGTTCTTGTCCTCCCTGCTGTGGCTCTGTGCAAGCAGGACCCCTATCCTGCTTGCTGACGTGTGCCCGGTGCAGGGTCGCCTCCAGTCATGGTTGGAGGAATGAATGTGTTGCCTGTGGAAGGTGTGATGTTACTGTGGTGTGGCTGTCTGACAACAGTGTGGAATTCTATCATATGGCAGACCCCTCACCAAGGGCTTTATGTTCCTCATCCTGTTTAATACTTAAAACCCTTCTAAGGTTCCTCCTATTTCTGGGATAAGGACAGAAATCTATAATGTGGTCTAAAATGCTCCCACCCCCTTCCCCGTTCATTCCCTATACTCTTCCCCTCTGGTCATTCAGGCCTCCTTTCAATCCCTTGAGAATTATTAAACTCTTTCCAGCCTCAGGGCCTTTGCATATGCCATTCCCTTTCCCAGGAACATCACTTTTACCCAGTGAGCTTCAGTTCAGCCTGCAGACCCCAGCCAGTCACCACCCCCTTGGGGAAACCTTTCTGTGATTCCCCCTTCTACTCCCACCAGAGGCAGCCATGTCCTCCTATGGAATGTGCTCATGGCCTCTGCCCTTTCATCTCATGCCCTGGTGTACAATTACATTGGTTTGCGTGTTCATTTCTTTTCACATCTGTTTTTAAACCCTCTCCAGGGTAGACACCATAGGCTTTTCTGCTTACCACTGTATCCTCAGCCCATAGCACAGAACCCAGCAAATACTAGGTGTTGATGGATGCTTGTTGAGCAAATGAGCAGGCAGAGAGGTCGGAAGTATGCCTATCTTACACATAAGGAGCTTGAGGCCAGAGAGATTAAGAGACTTGCCCAGAGTCAAGGGGAAACAGGATTAGAACTAGTCCATTGGGTTCCAGCTCCCAAGCTCTTGTCACCCAACCTCACTCCCTTGTCACCTTTGAGTGCAGTGGAGGACCGAAGCAGGTGGGCCCTTCGCATCTCAGAGGAAGGGGACTTGAGTGATGGGGCAAGGTCTTCTGTTCCTCTGAGAGCCCTGGCTGCTTGGAAACCTTGTACGGGGTAAGCCCACATCCCACTGCACCTCTGCCAGTCTTCCAGGAAAGATCTGAGTTCTAATTCTGGCTCTAGCTATGTACTTGTCACCTCCACACTCCAGACCTCAGTTTCTTCATCAGTAAAATGGGATGATACTCTCCACATAGTGGGTTAAATATATGTCCATAGATTGTGCATTGGCACATAGGAAAGCACTCAGCAGAGACAGCTGATGTTGCCCCTGTAGACTCCATCCCACCCCGATGACACATGGACAGCTGGGATGGCCACATTTTATTCCCTAACTTCCTATTGGTTCCAGTCCCGGCAGTGTACAGCCATCAAACCAGTCAGCTTGCAGCATTCTCAATTGTCACCCCCCCCCCTTCCTATTCTCTCTGGAATCGCTATTTCTCTACTGGGTCCTTCCGGCCTCCTCCATGGGAACACATCCAGAGAGATCACAGGCTGTGTGGCAGACAGTGGTTTGAATGCCCGGTCCTGTTCCTCACAACTGTGCACCCCTGACCAAGACACATACCCTCTAAGTTGAGGACTGATAACACCAAATTCTCCTGGGGTAGTGATGAGGACTAGATGACAGCTCATGTGTTAAGGGGCTGGCACATAACAGGTGCTCAGCAAATGTCAGGTTTCCTCCCCTCCTCTACTGACACTCCTGGAGTCATCACACCCATCCCCTGTTTCCTTTTTCCTCTTCTTCTGTTTCCTCAAAGGAGTCAGCCTTCCAGCAGGGATGAAAACACACACACACACACACACACACACACACACACACACACACACACGTTAACAAGGGACCCCAACACAGAACCTCACATTCAGTGAAAGCTGACTGTATATTTGCTGAATTAATAATCCAAAGGAATGCATTAGTAATGGTGAAATGTCAGGCTGTAGAGGGAGCATTTAGGGACAGGGACTCCTCCCTGCGTGCTCAACTCACCTCAAGTCCAACCCTGGACTCAGGCCTTCTGGTCCCAGTTGAGACATTTCTGGACTTAGGTATCAGAGTGAAGTTAGGGTCTTTCTTTCCCTTGACCTTGCTGGGCATACAGAAAGAGCCCTGTTCATTGACAGGCTCAGGAAATAGTAACTCTTAAGCCAGGACCTCCAAGCAAATGCCAAGAAAATTTCCAGAGCCACAGAAAGATACAAATACTAGTTTAAAACTACCAAGGGAATTGTTTTTTCATTCAACAAACCTACCCTCATCAGTTCAATCAATATTTATTGAGGCTCTGTGCCCAGTACTGGCAATACAACAGGCAGATGAGACCTATTCCCTATCCCTAGAGAATCCCCTGGCCTGATGTACAAGACAGATGCACATAAAAAGCTCAATTTGAAGAATCTCTTCTTAGAAGGGGAGGGGAAATGGAGGGGAAATCACTAAAGGCTTCATGGAAGAGGAGTTGCTGGATCTGATCTTGAGGGATGAGGAGGTCTTCTTCAGGCAGAGAAGTGGGGGGGGGGGGGTGAGGGGTGGCCCCAACAGAGTGGTTGGTGCATGCAAAGGAACAGAGGCACAGAAATACAAGAGTGTGTCTGAGGAGCGAGGGAGGCTTGGTGTGGGGAAAGCAGACAGAGGACAATGGGAGGTGTGTAAAATGGTCATCCGGGCCTCATGAACCATGGTAAGGAATTTGGGTTTGATGCCGAGGACACAGGGGAGCCAAAGAAGGGTTTAGAGGAATTGAGAAAGCCCTTTAAAATATAGGGGGTAGATAAATGGGAGGAAGATGCAGGAGAAGAGGCAGGGAGACGGATGTAAGGAGTTGGGATTGATGGATGGGAGAAGGCAGTATGTATGAGTGCCTATTAAAAAGATGGCATTAACTAAAAGGGGTAGGATAGCTGAGACCTGGAAAAGGCAGCCTCCCCCAGGAAGTTCTCCCAGGGAAGCTCTTGACTCTTCAGGCTCTCCCAGGAGAGAAAGTGCCAGCTCCCTAATTGGCTCCTGTTCCTGGCCTCTTGGCCTCTCAGAGGGGTTACAAGGTCAACCATCACAACACACTTGCCCTGTCAGCTAGAAGGCTAGGATAGGCCCTCCAGGCTGAAGATTTATGACCTGTTACAGTGAGAAGACACACCCGCAGCTGTGGGAAATTCAGGTTCCTTGTGGCTCCCTGGACAACATAGTCTATCAGCTAGGAGTGGGGCCTCATGCAGCACTGGATTTGAGCCCCAGTTCCCCTATGACCCTGGGCAACATTGTTTCACCTCTCTATGCCTCAGTTTCCTCATCTGTAAAATGAGGATAAAAATAGGACCTACCTCCCAGGATGTTGTGAAGCTCACACCATATGAGACACACAGTAGGATGTCAATGTGAATGGTGGCTGGAGTTTGCCAGCAGTCAGGCCTGAACCCTCCTTATTGAGGGAGTAAGAACCATGGGGAGGAGCCAGGAATTAGGGCCTGGGTTCAAGTCTCAGCAGAGTTGCTTGAGCCCTAGAGACCAGTCCTGACCAGCCCCAACAGGTGACATATGAGAGCCCTCATACTCCAGTGGGATGAGGGGCTGAAATAGACCCACCCTCCCCCCAACATTTCTCAGGAGCCATCCAGAGAATCTTACCCCTCACCCCCACTCTTCTATTAATAACAGCTGCCTTCTCCTTTAGCTTTCAACTCTGTCAAATAGGTATTATTGTTCCCATTTTGCAGATGAAAAAACTGGGATTCAGGGAGGTTGGATCATTTGCCCAAGGTCACATAGCCGGTAAATGAAGGAGCTGGAATTTGAATCCAGGTCTGTCTAGCCACAAAGTCCCAGCCCAAGGTTGGGTTGGCTGAGAGAGGGGCCTTGGTAGGAGTGGGGATGGACCCGCAGATGGTGGAGGAGCAACTTGGGACAAAGCAGGCCATGTGGTCCTCCAGGCACACATTCTGTGGCCTCTGAAGGCCATGGTCCTAGGAGAACCTGAGCGGTGTGCTTCACATTTGGGTAACTTGAGGCAGGGACAGAGGGAAGGGTCTAGAGCAGTGGTTCTCAATCTGTGGGTCGCGACCCCTTTGGGGGTTGAACGACCCTTTCACAGGGGTCGCCTCAGACCATCGGAAAACACATATATAATTACATATTGTTTTTGTGATTAATCACTATGCTTTAATTATGTTCAATTTATAACAATGAAAATACATCCTGCATATCAGATATTTACATTACGATTCATAACAATAGCAAAATTACAGTTATGAAGTAGCAATGAAAATAATTTTATGGTTGGGGGTCACCACAACATGAGGAACTGTATTAAAGGGTCGCGGCATTAGGAAGGTTGAGAACCACTGGTCTAGAGCTTGAGTGAGACAGATCTGGTTTCTAACCTTGCCTCTTGTCCTCACTGGCTCTATAACTCCCTGCAGGTTGCTTGAGGTCTCCAGGCCTCAATTTTCTCTTCTGTAAAATTGGAAGAAGCCCAGTTTCTCCAAGGGTGACTTGTGGAGGTCAGACAAGGGAGGGATGTGAGCAGCCTTTGGAAATAGATTCTTGTCCCCTAAGGGGCCCTGTCAGCATCTCTTTGTAACAGCAGCTGACCCAAGAGCTGCCCTGAAATCCCTGCCCAGGTGTCAGAAGACCCTGAGCTGGGCAAGGTGAGGGCAGATGTAGCCTTCAATCCTGCTTCTCCTCAATAGGGGAAGCAGTGGAGAGCCCACAGCTTACAGAAGACACAGCTGGCCTCTGAGTGCATCTGTTTCTGCCTCCCTCAGACCTGTGTGGACCTACCTCATCCATCTCCCTTGTGCAGATTGCCTCCATCAGGCTGGGCCAAGCTGCCCACCCCCATCCCTAGGCAGACTGACCCTCTCCACTCCCCACACTCCCCTGCTCTAGGATGTGTTCCAAGAGAGAAAACATGGTCTGGCCAACTAAACACCATCTGAAAATAAAACTAGGCTGGCTCTCCCCTCACCCCTGCCTTATTTCTCATGCCTTTCCTCAACCCTGACCCTCGCTCCATGTCCACCATAAGCCAAATCAGTAATCCTCCTGGCCAGCTTCCTGCCTCTCTCCTCCTCTTCCCTGTGGGTAACCCTGACCTGTCATTTCCAATCTTCCCGGAGTTGCAACACTAGCACCATTATTTGTCTGATTTCACAACACCTCTGCCTGTCCAGTCGGCCCTGCCTCCAAACATATCCTGTAAGGACAGGCCAGATGCCCCAGGTGTGCCTGCTGCAGAAAGGGGAGGCACAGGAGGCAGGGCAGGGACAAATGTCTGTGACCAAGTTCCACACTCAAGGGTGACCTTGGGCAAGTCGTCCTTTTCTTGAGGCCTCAGTTTACTCAACTGTAAAATACGAGAATTGCATAGGAGTCCTTGAAGGGCCTTCTAGTTTTGGCATTTGACTAATCAAAATCACAGCAGCAGATTCATTCAAGGTTTTACTATGGCATCTACCATATGGGACTCTGGAGACAGCTAATGTGGTCATAGGCCAATGAGAGAGACAGATGTGTAGACCATCACAATACGGTGTGGTCAGAGATGGACAGAGGCATGAACTACTTCTCTTGGTGGAATCAGGAAGGATTGTCTGAGAAAAGGGCACTTCAGTTTGACTCTGAAGATTGGGTAGAAGTTCATGGGCCTAGCATAAGGAAGAACTTTCAAAATATGCTATTCAGCATTTGGGCTGTCTCAGAAGTTAGGGGGGCGGGTATCCCGAAATTAGGGTGTAGATACCGAAGTACACAAGGCCTGGAATGCCAAGGAGATGGAAGCTTAGCCAGGTGCCAGTTCTAGCCTTTGATTCTGGGAACCAAAATCCAGGAGTTCCTGAGAATTTGGTGTCTGTTGGTGAAGGCCCAGCCCACCACAAACAGGCCAGTGAGCAGGCAGGACTCGGGACTTCCAAGTAGATGAGTGTGAGGGCTCCCAGCCATCCCACACCATGCTGACCTTCACACGGAAAGAGCCCTGGGCTTGGAGTCTGTCTTGGGTCACAGGTTTGGCTTACCCCTTCCTAGCTGAGGAACCTTGTCCTGGCCACCACGAACCTCCAAGCCACTCATAGCCTCCTCATCTGTAACTTGGGTGCTCAGCAGCTACTCTGGTAGTTGTTATGAGGATCAAGGGATTTACTGTTTTGCAGGCAGGTGGCCTTTTGCAAACTGTAAACTGTGTTGGACATGGGAAGGACAATTATTATTGAAATGGTGGTTCAGAACCAGCCCCTTGAGGGGCTATTTGTTTTGTAATCTGGTAAAGTGTTGCCCCCAATGGTGTAATAGTAATAATGGTGGGATTCAGGACACAGACTCATTTGCTCAGACCACATATGAGCTGCAATATGCCTTTCATCCTCTGCCCTTCTTTGCCACCCTCACTCCAGCCATCTCAGATCACTTTTACTTAGTCCTATGTTGGGGGGCAGAGGCTGCCTCTAGGTCTTGGAGAAAAGGGGACTCCTGGCCTGGCCCTACCCTGGAATGGGGGCTGACTTAGAAGTCTGCCTGGAAGAGGCCCCCCACCCGTACCCCCCAAGAAGTGGGCTAATGTGGGAACTCCCTGTCCTGGGCTGTTGGTGGGAGGCAGGATGCTTTCTGAGAGCTGTCCTGGGCTGCTCTGGTACCCTAGCTAGGTACCTGTTTTGCCTGCCCAGTGAAACCCAGGGCCACCCAGTGCTCAGCATCCTTAGTTTCTCAGCATCCTCCCTGCATTGAGTCCTCTCTATCTGGCCCAGGGATAGAATGGGACCCTTGGTGGGGCTTGGGTGGGGAGTGTGGGGGGGAGGTGATGGTGGAGGCAATGAAGAGTAAGGGGTTATCAGTGTGGTCCTGCTGGCAGGGGCCCTGCTGTGGTGCTCTCAGCTCTCTGCTTCCCGCGGCCCCTCTGCCCAGCCAGTTCTCATTTTGGTGCAGTGCAGACTTTCAGCTTAACGAGACAAATTGATATTCTGTGCCAGCCCAGGGATGGAGCGGCAGCTCGGGACACTCTGGCAGGCAGCTCAGAAGTGGGCAGGGGGTGGGGGCAGGGGAAGGAGGCAGCTTCCATCTGGAGCTGCCTCCTGGGGCAACTCTCAGCGCTGCCCCCTCTCCCTCCCCCCCTCCCCATGCACCCCCTCCACACTGACAGGTGCCCTGAGACACTGGCCCTGAAGGTCCTTCTACCTTCAGTGCCCTCCTCCCAAGCAGAGCACCCCCTCCTGGAGGGGGCAGGGCAGTGGAGTGGGAGGCTTCTAAATCTAAGAGAAGCCCCTCCACCCACTGTGACCTCCTAACCTTGCTCCTGGGGCTGCCCCCACCATTCTGGATTAAAGGAGCAGCAGCTCTGCCAGAGATGAGGCAGGAAGATGTGGGAGGGGTTCTACTCCTCTTTGGGAGTCCCTGAGGTGCTCTGGACATCATCTGTCCCCCAATATGGCCAGCCCCCAACTCATCGCAGATGTCCCCATGGATTATGTAGATGCACAAGACATATGCAGACATCCCTGCCAGTGGGCACCTGTCAGGCCTTCTTGAAGGGGTCTTCTGCCAGGCCTGCAGCCCCCGCAGGTGGGAGTGCGTGCCGGCCTGTGGCTGGGTTGCAGAGGTAGTGTTTAGGTGGCAGCAGAGAACTCACTGCAGGCTCTACTCTGCAGGCTCTGCAACCACAGATGTGTAAGTCCACTCCAACTCCCACGTAACCTTTGCCCCCAGGCATGGGAGAGTCCTGACTGAAAAGAGGGAGGGGCAGACTCCCTTCCCAGCCACTGTTGGCCCCCCAGAAAGAAGGGGAGGACTCAGACCCATTTTTTCCCCCTCTGCTATCACCACCCCACCCCTTCCACCGCTGGAGGGATCCCTCCCTCCTGCTCAGCCCCAACCCTACCCTCACCATGCCCTTGACATTCCCTCCTACTTCGAGGGAGCCGGCTGATTCCTGGGACTCTGCCAGCTTTAGTTCCTCTTGATCCCACGGGAGGAATTAAAACCGCAAACAACACCGTGGTGGTTCGGTCCAAGCAACAACCCCGCACACCGCCCCCTACTCTCCTCCCCGGTCCGCCCCGCAGAAAAGCCCTCGCCAAGGCCCTCCCCCGTTCTCCGCCCCCTCCCCCCAGCCTCCGGCAGCGCAGCGGCAGGGGTGGCCTCTGCCTCCCCCGAGATCGCATTTTGCCGGTGCGATGCTCTCCTAGAAGCCAGCGCCGCGCCTCCGCCCCCCGCCCCCCCACCTGCTCGGGAAGGATGGTACAGTCTGCAGAGGGACCGGGCACGCTGGCTGGGCTCAGCCGCGGCACCAGCTGCCGCACCGCGATTCTGGGGCTGCCCGCCTGTAAACCGTGCCGGATTTGTGCTGATTTTCGTAGCCAAGTAAGTACCGGCATCCCCCAGCATGAGAAAATAAAAAATAAAAAGCTCCCCACTTCGCTCTCCCCTTACTCCCTCACCCATTTTATTTTGTTTCATTTCATTTGCTTTTTCTCAGCGCTGATGGTGGTGGTGGTGGCGGCAGCGTGGAGGGGGGTGCGAGCTGGGCTTGTTTATCTGGCAGCAGCCGAGGCTGCATTGGGAGTTGCTGCTGAGAGAGACACTAGTTTGAGGGTCTGTCTGTGTGTTGGGGCTGAGGGCTGGAGTGCCGGGGACACGGGCAGGGGAGCCTCGGACAGGCGGATGCCTGGGGTCTCAAGTAGATTCCAGGTAGCAAATGCCCCATTGGATGTTATGCAAGGGCCGGCCAGCCGGTGGTGGGGAGCGGGTGGGGGCAAGGTTCTCTTCCCTCTGAGCTCCTGGACCTGGGTACCCCGCCTGCCCCAGCCAGGGTCCCAGGAAAGAGGCAGCAGGAGCCCCCCACGGAGGGTCCCCTTGGTGGGGTAGGCTGCCCTGTGCTGGGACCCACCAGGTCTGGCCGGCCAGCCTGGGCATGTGGCAGCAGGAACCAGGTCCCTGAGACGGCCAGGATGGGGACACGAGTAGGATGGCCAGGCCGTTTTGCAGCAGTCATGCTGGGTGGTAGAGTTGGCACTTTCTGCCAACTGGAAGCCCAGTTCCTCAGCCAGCCTGGGTGGCCTCTGGCTGAGCACTTGGGCACCTGGGCTTTTCCCTGCCCCCTGCAGGGTCAAAATTGGGAAAACCAGCAGGGGACCTCTGAACTCCCAGAGGAGGGGCTGCTGTGGGCAGCCTCCCCTTACTAGCCAAGTGGCCGTTCCACACCACTTTGGTCCTCTGCTCGCCCAGGTTGTGAAGGGAGGGGTCTCTGCACTGGCCAGCCCCAGTCAGGCAAGGGCCCCAGGAGTCTCAGGGTCCCCACACAGAGGCCCAGCCTGGCTCGACCTTCAGAAGGGTAAGTGAGCAGGCGAACTCGGCCAGCAGATGCACACCCCTGGCCCAGTGCAGAAGGGACTCCCTCCTCACCTGCATTGCTCTCTAAATCGCTGAGAGGAGGCAGAGCTGATATTTGGGGCAGTTCCAGGAGTGGCGGGCGCCATCCAGAGAAATTCTCCTTTGACGTGTGCAGTAGGAGGGGGCTTGGAGTACAGACTGCCAGGGCTTCCGCCTATTAACTTCCTTGAAGGGGCAGTGGCAGGTTTGGGGCTGTGGCTCTAGGTTCAGGAAAGATGCCAATGTTATTTAGCCACCTTCATATGTCCAGTCCCATTCTCATCAGGGCCTATTCATATCCACAGATTTGCACAGATGCATATATACAATAGAGTGCCCATTGTAATGCACGATATAGTCCAATCATAGACACTCATACGGAGTACCCATGCCCACAGATACAGCCCACCATATGGGACTATAGCTCACATCCCTATGTACCATCTAGCTCACCTGCAAAATACAGCCTGCACATGAATGCAGCATGCACGCACACACACCTGTGAAGAACGCATGCCCACATATGCAGGTAGCACAAACATAAGAATGCAGTGGGCTGCACATGGGCAACCGGCCTACATGTAGTGCCCTACAGCAGCCACAAGTGTGGTATGTGTCCATGTGAGGGCTGGCCCTAGTGTGAAAGCTATAAGCACACACACGTGTGAGGTCCTGAATGCCAGCTGCATGCATGTCTGCACATTGGCAAGTACATGGCATGCTGGAATGTGCCCACAGGTGAATGTAGGTTGCACATGTAGAAGACGGCCCTGGGCACACACAGATGCAGCACCTCTGCGTGATACTATATGCACGCCCCCACTCAGCCTCCAGGCATCTCGTGGAATTAAAGGTGCCTCAGGCACTGGGGAGAGGCTAGCCCTTCAGGGGCCTTCCGGTGAGGACAGAAGGACACTGGCCTCCAAGTGGCAGCCGCAGCCCTACACAAGCCTGAGGGGAGGGCCAGCCCACATTCCCAGAGAGCTGAGATTGGATTCAGCAAGGCCATCTTGGGTTATTGATGTTCTGCAGGGAAGGCTGCCCAGTGTTGGAAAGGAGACAGGAGGGGGCGGGTGCAACTGCTTCCCATGGCCCAGACCACCAGGACCCCACAGGCCCCCTTCCCTGGCACCAGGAAGCCAGTACACTTGTGGGGGATCTCTGAGAGATGGGGCCCCGGATGCCTCTAGCATTCGCCAAAGTCCTCTCCAGACAGGTCAGAAAAGCTGCCTGTGGCTTATGCTATAGAAAGACTGAATCGCTGGGCCCCTTTATCTGTTCTCCAACGGCCCCCTCTCCCTTTCTCCCTACCCAGCACAATTATGGGTCGGGGAATTGGGTAAATAATAACCCAGGAAGGACTCACTGAGCAGATTACTCTGCATACATCACTACAGTGGGGCTTCATCTGGCCTTGTTATTCTCATGCACAGATGAAGCAGCAGCACAGAGAAATGTAGACACTTACCCAAGGTCACACAGCTAGAACATGCAGAGTTGGAAGCCAGGCCGTCCGTCAGGCTCCCTGCCTCCCATCTTAGACCCTCACTTCCCCTCCTGTGTGAGTCCAGTTCCAATTTGGGGTGCCAAAATCTCGAGAACCAACAGGTCAAAAATGTGTGATTTTTTTTTATTTTTTATTTTTGGTGAGGATCCAAGAAAGGGTCTAGAATTCTAGAGCAGCGGTTCTCAACCTGTGGGTCGCGACCCCTTTGGCGGTCGAACAACCCTTTCACAGGGGTCGCCTAAGACCATCCTGCATATCAGATATTTACGTTACAATTCATAACAGTAGCAACATTACAGTTATGAAGTAGCAAAAATAATTTTATGGTTGGGTCACAACATGAGGAACTGTATTTAAAGGGCCAGAAGGTTGAGAACCACTGCTCTAGAGAGTCTCCTGTAGGTAACGACAGAGCCTCCCTGGGCCGATGTGGACCTGTCTTAAGCAGCCAGATAACTCCGCCACCCCTCTTCTACATGGAATTGATGGCACCTAAAAAACCAAAGCAGATGAGTACACGTTGATGTTACCTGGCCTGTGTCTGTTTGCTAGAGGGAAACTAAGGCCTGGTCAGGTCCAAGGTCACATTGTGCTCTCTAGAGAACAGGGAATCTTGCCAACCTCTCTCAGGTCCCAGGCAAGAAGCAAGCAGCAGCTGCCTGTTTGCACCCCTCATTTTCCCCAGATGTCTGACTCCACGTTAAAATGATGAGCACGCCAGGCCCAGCTTCTGCTCCCGACTAGCTATGTGACCTTGGGCAAGTCACTTCGTCTCTCTGCATCTCAGTCTTTTCACCTGTGATCAGGACATGCCTGTCCTGCTCTGCCTCAACCCACAGCTGTCTGAGAGCCTTGGACACTGTGGAAGGCTGTGCATAGGGGCGGGATTGGCACCAGAACCTGGAACCAGAGCAGCTGAGCATCTTGCTTCCGCTATTGGCCAAGGTCAGGAGGGGGATCAAGGAAGGAAAATCTCTAGACTGGTGGATCTCAAGCATCAATGGACATATGAGTCACCTGGTGAGAGCCAGGTTTCTGCTCCCCTCCCCTGATTCAGGAGGTCTTGAGGGCTACATTGTCACAGGTGCCCCAGCGACCAAGGTGATTGAGAGTGGGCTTGAGGGAGCTCATAGGCTTTCAGAGCTGGAGTGACCTGGGTATCATGCTCTGCCCCCACTCCTGCCACATCTGCAGAAACTGAGGTTGCCTGGCAAGTTGGTGACAGAGTAAGACTGAAACTCAAGTCCCTAGCCCTCCGTCCTCTATCCCACCCCTAGGCTTTGGCTTCACCCTGCATTGCTAAATCAGGCCCTTCTGACGGCCGGTCAACCTTCAAATCCAAAATAAGGCTATATTCTCAGCAATGTGGCTGGAAAGCGTGCTCCAAAGAGACCCACCGAGCCTTCTGGTTGGTCCTGGTGAAGCCTCTTCCGGGCATTTGACAGTGGGGAAATGACTCCTCTTCTGCAAATCTTAGCCTTCATTTTCCTAGAAGGGGGATAGATTTAAACAGGGATGTTTGGAAGATTTAAAATCATGTGTGCGAGGCAACTGGCACATAGGAGGTGCAGGGTCAAGGTAGACAGTACTGGGGGACCCTGAGGTGCAGGATGTGGCTCCTCTCGGCCTCCCTTAGAGGAGCTGTGTGGTGTGCAGGTGCTGGGTGCTACATGCACACACATGTTGTGGCAGGGGGTGGGGTGGGAGAGTGGACAGGCTTCCCCCCCTAGTCCCACCTGAAGTACACAGTTCTGTGTGGGATGCAGGGCTGGGTCTCCTGCCTTCTCCAAGGCCAGGACAGTGAACCTGCAGTAATTCATTTCTCCCTTCCAGTGGGAGCCTCAAACAAGAAAATAGGGAGAATGTTCTCCCAGACAGATTCAGTTGGATGTCTATAAGAGCTGGTAGTAGATGGAGAAGATGGCAAGGGCCTGGCGTTCACAGCAGTAGGGTGGTGCCTCAGTTCACCCATCAGTAAAATGTATGATAATAGTACCCACCTCTCAGGCTGTTGTGAGGGGCAAATGAGAGAAGCATGGACATAACGTGCTGAGCTCTGGCCTGTATTTATGGCTCAGTGAATGGAAGTTGTCAAGGTTGACAATCAGAAGGTGTGAGTTCAGTAGCTACCTCTGCCACTTAAGGGTGCCCTTGATTAGTCACGTTGCCTCTTCAAGCCTTGGTTTTTGATCTGTAAAATGGAAATATGCCACTCCATTTGGAAAATAGAAGGCTGCCCAATTCATAGGACTGCTCTATGACAACAATAAACAATAGGTGACACTTTCCGAAGCAACTCCTGAGAACCTACTGGGTGTGCTGAGGGCTTCACCGTGGTCTCTGGTTGAGAGTCCTGCAGTGGAAGGAGGGAGCGTTATTAAGATCTTAGAAGCATCACCTGGCCAGTGTGGCTCAGTGGTTGAGCATCGACCTATGAACCAGGAGGTCACCGTTTGATTCCTAGCCATGGCACATGCTCAGGTTGCAGGCTCCATCCCCAGTGGGGATGTGCAGGAGGCAGCCAATCAATGATTTTTCTCTCATCATTGATGTTTCCATCTCTCTCTCCCTTCCTCTCAGAAATCAATAAAAAAAAATTTTAAATAAAGATCTTAGAAGCATCATACACAATCCAGGAAACCTCTGAAGAGTCAGAGTGGAGGGCAAGGTAGCTGGGCCTGATGGAGGTGGGGGTGGGGGGCCAGGGCTGGTGTCCCTGAGGCTAAAGAGGTCCCCAGGTAGGGAGAGAAGGCCTTTTGGCCTGAGGGCCAAAATAGCTGATTCTGGGCCCAGCTCAGTTACTGTGGGTGACCTTAGGCAAGTCGTGTCAGCTCCCTGGTCTCATGATTTCCCTTTGAAAGAGGCGGCAGTGATCCTGCCCACCTCGTGTGTCTTCAGTGAGCCTCCTGCCATCTGGCTCTAGGGTGAAGGGGCTGAGACAATGCAAGTCTGCAATAGCAGTTACAGCCACTGTGTTTGTTTCCTACAGTTGCCTTAACAAATTACCACTAATTGGGTGGCTTAACACAGCAAATCTTAATTCTCTCACAGTTCTGGAGGCTGGAAGTCTGAAATCAAGGTGTTGGCAGGGCTGGTTCCTTCTGGAGGTCCTGAAGGAGAGCCCACCCCTTCTTCTGCCAGCTTCTGATCGTGGCCAGCACTCCTTGGCATTCCTTGGCTTGTAGCTGCATCACTTCAATCTCTGCGTCCATCCTTACATCACCTTCTTCTCGGCGTGTCTCTATGTCCTCTCCTTTTTTTTTTATAAAGACATCAGTCATTAGATATAATCACCCTAAATCCAGGATAATTTCATCTCCAGATCTTTAACTAAATACATCTACAAAAAACCTTTTTCTAAATAAGAGCACATTTTGAGGTTCCAGGTGGACATGAATTTGAGGGGAGAAGATATTCAACCCACTATAGTCACTAATATTTATTTACTGCTAGTAAGTCCTCACTATCTCCCATTTTACAGATAAAGAAACCAAGGTCAGAGAAGTTAAGAATATGCCCAAGTCATACAGCAAGTGAGGGACAGCTCTGGGATTTGAACCCAGGAGTCTGGTGATCTTTCTTTTTTTCACCTTTTTGGAGCTGGCTGGGGCTGCCCATAGCCAGGACTTATGGGCAGGAACTCCAGCAAACTCTGTGTTGACACAAAGAGAAGAGCTGGAGGTGGGCAGGGGAGTTTGGAGGTGTGAGGGGGCTGCACAGCAGAAGGTTGAGAGACCACAGTCCTTTAAATCTGTCACTCACTCTCTGTGAACCTCAGTGTCCTCACCTGGAGAAAGGGGACAGCAACGCCAAACTTGTGGAGTAATTGCCAAGTTCTAAAGTGTTAATCATAGTACCCGTTACTAAGAGCTAAAATGTGCCCATCCTCAAGCACTTTGCAAACATTTTTTCATTTAACATGTGGTACAGTCATTGCTAATTGCAGGCCACATCCTACCTAATAAGTGACTTTACCATTGAAGAGTTGTGTATTGTTGAACTAGCGACTTAACCTCAGTTTACTTCTCCATAAAATGAGGGTCACATTAGTACGCACCTTCCTAGTTGTTCTGAGAGACAAACGGGATTTAGGTCAAGTGCCTAGCCTGGGGTTATGGTCCAGTTAAAGGATCAGAGGGTGTTTCCTCATTTGTAAAATTGGGGTAATAATCGTGTTGTCGTTATTATTGTTATTATACTATTTGTTGTGTGAGGTTTTGGTGAAGTAACCAGAGGAAGCACTTGGCTCAGGGCTTGTCCAGAGATCAGTATTTAGGTGGACTCCTCTCATGCCACCAGAAATGCAACGAATTAAAATCCCAATGCCAATGTTTACTGCTGTGTGACCTTAAGCCAGCAGCTTTGCCTCTCATGGCTTGGCGTCCTGACAAAGTGGGGTTGAGAAAACCTGCCTCACAAAGTAGTATGTGTGATGTGATGTGATGGATAGAAACCTGTCACAAATGGAACCCCAGTCATCCCAGACGTTCGAAATATGTCAAGCTTCTGTCCTGCTTCCGGGGAGAGGCCCTCAGAACAGGCCATCCTAGTCCAAGGGGGAGGACTGGATTTTTGCAAAGATGCTGAGAGGCCATGCTGTGCTGGAACAGGGGTTGGAGGAGCCTGTGGGAGGAACCTGGGAATGGGTGGTTAGGGTCCAAAGGCCACAAAGCCTGGAAGAAAGGAAGCAGGTCTCTCTGGGGCTCCCATGCCAACCTGAGCAGCTTCCTATAAAGTGGTGGCGTTCTCCATGCTGGCTTGGGCTGCTCCTCTGGGCCATGCCAGGCCGCCCCAGGGGCGACTTTGCAGGAGCCATGGGGAGCATCATCCAGAGGAGCTTTTCCAGCCTGGCTCCTCAAACCCCTGCCTCACTGGGCTGGCTCAGGGAGCTAAGCTGTCAGTTTTCTGTTGAGGCTGTGGAGGGGTGGGGCATACTTGGGAAGCCTTTCGGGGGGTGTCCTCCAGCCTGCCTGAGGTTCTGTGTTGGGTGAGGGCCACAAGCTCATTGGGAGCAAGGGGTGCTGAGCTCTGGCTAACAGTCTTCTCAGCATTTTAATCTGTGCCCGTGAGCAGGGCACACAACCCACGTGGCCTGACTCAGCTGTGACGTAGCATGGTGGTTCCAGACCAAGTCTGCCCAGGGTCAAACCCGAGGTCTCGGGGCTGGCCAGCTATGCGTCCTTCATCTTCAAGCCTCGGTTCCCTCAGCTGCTAAATGGGGATGGTAATAGTGCCTGCCCTGTAGGGTTGTTGTGGTTAAAGCTGAATTGTGTGGATTCCCAGATGCATGTTTTGGTATCTCTGAAACAGGGTGCCTGTTACAACTGGCAAGTCACAGTAGACCAGCCATGCCTTTGTCTTAAGTACACATAGAGTAGTGATGCATCTTACAATGGATGCATCTCAGATTCAGTGAAATATGGTAAGTAAGATAAAACCTATAAAGAATTTAGAACAGGTCTTCCAGGCTGGTGGGAACAAGCCATTCTCCCATCTGCCTCCCAAGCTCAATCATGGTGAGACCTTAGGTATTTCTGTGTACCTCACAGGAGCCTTTGTGCCCTGTTCTGAAACAATGGGCATGAGAATACCCACCTCCTAGGGTTGTTATGAGAAGACAGCACATTTATGTGGTCTCACGTGCCCAGCCGAGTGCCTTTATGGAGTAGGTGCTTAATAATTCTCAGCTCAAAACAAACAGCAAAGATGATAGTACAGAGAGGAGTTTAAAGCATAAACTCTAGGATTCCAATTCTGCTCCACCGCTTCCTTGCTGTGTGACCTTGTACAAGTTTCTTAACTTCTCTGTGCCTTAGTTCCACCATCTGTAAAAATAGAGATAACAAAAGTATCCAATTCATAGGATGGCTATGGGAATTAAATAAAATTAAAGTGCTTAGGGAAGTGCTTGGAAAAAGTGTAGGCAATTATTATTTGATGAACTTCTAACGAGTCTCTTCTAGTTCAATAAATGGTAGCTAAAATAGACACTTGGCTCAGTAAAATAATAACAATACAGACCACACTCATTTTACAGATGGGGCAGCTGAGGCCCAAAATGCATCTTGGTTTGTCCAAGGTCACACAGCTGCCTCTCCCCAGTGCTAGAACCACATCCCAATGTCCAGGCACCAGCTTGATGTTGCCTCCTTGCCCATCAGGACTCTGTGATTCTTATGAGAAGGGGGTTCTTGACAAGGGAGGGTTGGTTTCTAGAAGCTGCAGCCAGATGTGGTTTCCTTCTTTCTTCATGTCTCTCCCTATTTACCACAGTACAGGGAAAGGGGCTGGGCTGGGCTGGGCTGTGCCCAAGGTCAGCTGAGCCAACCAACCACTGCATAAGCCTACCAGCCAGCACTTCCTGGCCTCCAAGTGCCTTCTCAGTGGCTGCTGCAGAGTTGACACAGCAAAACTCCCTCCTGAAGAGAGCAAAAGCTCCGGCTGGCCAGCTGGTCCAGCCACCAGGCAGTGCCAGGGCCACAAAAATGGATTGGGGAAGGCGTTGAGGAGCAGAGACCTAGGTGCACAACCTGGCCTTGACAAACACTGGCAGTGACCTTGGGCCTGTGACAGTCCCTTTTGGACATCTCTTTCCCATCTTTGAAATAAGGACTTTGGGGCCAAAAAAGGGCCTCCAGGCACTTTAAATGTCTAAGATTCAAAATTGCTCTGGTATTATTGATCATCAGTAATAGGAAGGGATACGGTAAGGAGCTCACAGCTGAGTGTGTGTACACTTCCGTGTGGATCTAGGAGCAAGCCTGACCCAGCAGCAGTTGCAGTTCATCCCAGGGTGGTTCTTCAGAGAAGGAGGTAGATGGAAGGTACACAGCCCAGCAGCTAGGGCATAGGCACTGCAGGCTGGCAAAGGGTAGCCTGGCAGGGCAAGACAGTGTCCAAGATGTCATATATATTTGCAATGCAAGGGTTGTTAAACCCAGTTTTTCCTAGCAACTATCTAAAGACAGGAGATTAAGAGCTCTCTAAGCCACTTTAAATTTATCAATTTATGTGACTTACTTCAGATTAAAATTCGGCCCTTTTCCCCATTCCCACCTCCAGCAAATTTTAGGTTTCTAAACTCAGAGGATCTTGAAAAAGGGAGAGAATGTAAATCAATAAAACCAATACCAGCTAAGGACTTGGTGTGTGCCGGCCATGTGCCAGGCTCCTCGCTGACCCAGACGTGAATCAGCTCCAGAAACACCTCTCACTGGGGAGCCCAGGCAGCCCCAGAAGAAGGTGGCAGCTGATAGCAGACATCCAGCTGGGGGCTGGACCATGAATAACTTCCATGGCCGTGACTGGGATCCTCACCAACTGGACCCCCTAGGGCCTCAGTTTCTTCATCTATAAAATGGGGCCAGTGTAGGACAGAGTCTGTGGCCTTGGCTACCCCTATGCTCAGACAACAGAACTAAGTGTGGCTGGGTATTGGGGTCCAGGGCTGTTTCTGGGTGTTTCTCTGCCCCCTCAGAGACCTGAATCTGCTCCAATGGCCTCAGGGGAAGGGAATTCCAATAACTTCCCTTGCCCTGGGAACCTTCTCCAGGAAGTCTCTCTGAACTCCAGAGTCAGACCTCTACAGTGGGACTGCAGCAGCGAAACATGAATGCAAATGCTGGCATTGGAAAGGGGCCAACAAGCCTTTACACCACAATCTCCCCCAAGCCGCACTACAGCCTCCAAGGCAACCTGGAATAACAGCCGTCGTTAACGGAGCACATTCCATGCTCGGCTCTCTATGCGCAAGTGTTCCTGCACCCCCACAACTGTGAAGGGACCCACTTACAGAGGAGGAGACTGGTCTCTGAGAAGAGCTGAACTCACAGGGAGATTGAGGCCCAGAGCAGAGCTGCCCAAGGTTGCCCAGGGAGAGCCCAGAAGACTGGGACTCTGTCCATGGTGTTGACTACTCCTGCCCTCCCCCCCTCTGCTCACATACCACCCAACCCTCCAGGAGAAAGGGCAAGGTCTTGAGCCAGACCTTAAGCCAGGAACAGGGCCATTCATACCCAGCCTGTGTCCCCAGCACAACTGCCCACAGGGGCACAGGGACAAGTTTAGGACACCCTTAAGCTGACCCCTTGGCAACGACAGGCCTGGGCCCAGGAATCAACCATGTCCTTGCTCTTCATCTTTAATCCCTAAAAGACACTGGGTAACTAACCCTCATTAAGTTGGAGGTACACTAGGTCCATATTTTGGGGAGAGAGGACTTACATTTCTTAAGCACCTACCAGGCACAATAGAGGGAACTATAGTTCAAATACCTGTAGGTGAGTTATTGTTCCTTTCTGCCTCAGCTGCTTTACCTCTATATGGGGGAAATGACTGTAGCCATGTGGAGATTATGCAAGATGCGAGTGAAAGGCTCTGTGTAACTCCTGTCCAATTCCTGGTCACTGCTGTGATTATCACCTGACCAGAAACATGTCCATCTCATGTCCATCCTGTGAAGAAGGCATTCTTATCCTCACTTTACAGATGGGGACACAGGTCCCTCGGAGAAATCCTGGGACTCACTCCTGGTCCCCCAGGTTAACAATGGCGCCATGAGTGGGAGCCCATCCGTTCATATACTATGAGTCATAGTCTTGTAACTTCAAATGGCAGCCGGGGACATACTATAGATGGAGATTGTTTCTGCCAGGGAGACAAAATCACAGATTGCCGAACTGAGGAATCATAGATGGAGCAGACAGCACAGGTAGTGGTTAAGAGCAAACCCTAGACTTTGATTTTAAGCCTAGCACTTCTTAGCCCTGTGACCTTGAACAAGTGACGTAACCTCTCTGTGCTTCAGTCTCCTCACCTGCAAAAGTGAAGTAAATAATAGTACCAACTTCTTGTACGAATTAAATAACTTAATAGATGTAAAGAACTTAGGATTTAGAACAGTGCCTGACACAGGAAGCTCAATGAAGTATCAGCTGTTTATTATTAATCATGGAATTAGAATGGGAGGGGGAGCCGGGCCCTGCCCTTTCCCTCTCTCCCTGAATCTTGCCCCAGCCTTCTCCATGGACCCCCCATGGCCAGCAGGGGACCATTCTAAGAATGTCATCTGGCTTGCCCCTTTCTGGTCAAGGTCTCCACTGCTCCCCATTGCCAAGCAGATAGGCCCAGTCTCCTCGGCCTGCATTCAGTACATCTGAGATGTAGCCCCTACCTATCCTTCCACATCTCCTCCACGATTCATCTTCCTCAGTTAATTACTTCATCCACTTAGTCAAGAATTTGGCCATTCAATAGAAATTGGAGTTGAGCTCTGCCCTTTCCCCACCTCTGAGCCTTTACCCAAGCTGTGCCCAACCCCAACACACCCTTTAGCCATTCTTCCAAGCCCCCCTTAAATGGTGTTTTCTTCAGGAAGCCTTCCTGCCTCTCCCTTTATTGTAAGCTTCCAGGCTGCAGACCCCAGACCTCTGGCATCATGCCCCAGCTGATGAGCTTGGTTTGTTTTCATTTTTGTATTTTTTGGAGATTTCATTAGAATGTTTTTTGATAAACACAATGAATAAATGAAAGAATGAACTTCCTCGTTGGTTCTCCATATCCTGTCCCCCCCACTCCACCCCAATCATGTGTTCTCCCTAAGGGGCCAGGTGGATCCTTTTAACAATATAAGTCAGACTGTGATGCTCTCTGTTTAAAACCCGATAGACCTCCCCATGATGTACAGGATCCAGACTCCTTCCCATAGCCTGTGAGCACTTCATGGTCTGGTCCCCCACCTACCCCTCTTTTCTCACTCTCTCTTCTCTAGCTTACTGGCCTCCTTTCCAGTCCACAAACTCATCCGCCTCTTTCCTGCCTCGGGGCCTTCGTGTGTGCTGTTTCCCCATCTAGAATGCGTTTTCTCTTTCTCCTTACAAGATAGCTTCCTTCTCATCGAGCTAAATGGTATTTCCCCACTTGGGCTATTTAAAGGAGCTTCTTCTGTCACGGCACTTGTTTTTTAATAGAATTTATCACAATTGACATTCTTTTCAGTATTTATTCCCTTGTTTGTTGTCTGCCTCCCTCTACACGAGACAATCACCTCCTTGAGTGCAGGAAGCTTACTATATTGTTTACTCTTGTATCTTAGGGCCTAGGATGGGAGGTGAGGGGCTGGCGGGTTCTGTTCTGTGCATCTGTGAAGGAGAAAGCAGTGTCCTGACTCAACATCACACCTGACCTGCTATCTGCAAGGCAGGGGAGGAATGATTGTGGGAGGTTTCCCAGGAACCTCATGCTCACCCCACCTCTCTGTGGGGGTGCGGTGGAGAGAAAGAGAGTGGGCAAGAGGTGCAGCCTAAATGACGCAAATGCAGTTTCTAGTCTCCTTCCATTTACAGTCTAGCTGGGGAGAAGGCAGCAGAGAGGTGGGTCTATAAATTGTCTAACACCAGGTCGCAGCACAAGGGTTTGAGGCAGGAGAAAGCTGAGGAAGGCGCAGGAGGAAGAGCTCGCTGGCGTGCAGCCCTCTTGGAAATTGGGCTTTGTTGCATTGTTTGTCGTCCTCTGAGTATTTTTTATCTTGAGGACACCTCGTTTAGGAACCAGGACTTAATAAAGGGAAATTTCTGTTGACTAAACCCATATAGAGCTGAGCTCTGGAAAGAGCACACCTGACACTTACCTGTCTCACCCCGCAAGTCCCCAGCCTTCTCCCCAAGCCAGGCACCCCAGAGCTGCCAACCCATGAGGTGGCCAAAAAGGCAGCCAGGCAACAACCATTTGGCAAACCCTATTTTCCTTTTGAAACTGCAAATTTATGTCGCATGCTTGTTGAAACAAAGGAATGATACAGACGGATCTATAGTAAAATAACTAATTTTCTTCTCCCCACATGTGCCTCATGTCACCTCTGTTAATATCCTGTTTTGTCGATTCTGGATGTACATTTTTTTCCCACATTTCACATTCCTGAGGTCAGGATATAGGTGGGAGCTGATGACAAGTCACAGTTTTGCTGGAAGCACTCTATCTTTCCTAGTGGTACGAAAAATCATGGTGGAACATAGGATTCGACTTAGAGTCAACGAAATCTGGCAACTTGCTGTTCTTTCCCTTGCTTGTTCATTCACTTACTGGCAGATATAAATTCAGAGGGCTGCTGTTTCTTTTCTAGTGGATCATTTTATTTATACCCATGACCTTATTCTGTCCCTAGTGGACTGTGGCCATCCAGGTGGCTCGGCAGGCTTTGAATGAGAGACAGCAGAGGTGAGTGCACATGACACTGGCTCGGGAGCTGCCAGCCCTGCCTTTTCCCAGCTGTGGCGTGCCCTCTCTGTGCCCCCATGCTCACATGAAGGCACTAGCATGTGTGCACCTGGGGCTGGCACTTCCCTCCTTTCCCCCTGACATGGATGGTGTGGCATAACAGGACACGTCATTGCCCCTCCCCTACCAGGTAGCCCTGAGACCCAGAGGATGCCAGGGAGTCTGAGCTCAAATACAAAAGTTGGGTGCAAAAGGTTGGCTTCAAAAAGGCACATGCAAACAAAGGCAGGAGGTAAAGTCAGAAAACAGGCTCAAAGGTCAGAAGAGAGAACAGAAGGGCAGAAAACATGAACCTGAAAAGACATTTCCCTCAAAGCAAATAAGACATATTTTTAAATATCAATGGAAACAAATAGAGGCTTCTTCCTGAGGAGAAAGGCGCAGAAAGTCCAAGGTGATCTACCGGCCTCGTTGGCTCAGCCCTCTTCAGGTAAAGGTCCAGCATTCCAGGAGTCCCTGGCAGCCCGATGCACCTGCTGGCCACAGACCCCTGAGTTCCTTCTGGCATAAGTTTCTGAAGCAGAATGCTGCTGACTGAGCACAATGCCATTGACTTAGGCACTGTTCTCAGTGCTCTGTGGGGCTTAGTTACTACACCATCCCTCTGGCTGTTACTATTCCCATATGAAAGTCAAACGGCCAGAACGACTGGTTGCTTTGATGCCCACTGAGGCCCCAGTTGACTCCCTCACCCCAATCAGGGGCGAGGCTGGCCAGCCAACCGCCCATGTCCCCTCCCTCCAGCCGGCCCAGCCCCAAGCGGCCCCAATTGAAGCAGGCTGTCCAGACCCCACTGGTGCACGAATTCATGCACCAGGCCTCTCATGCACTAGGAAACTGAGGCTCTGCAACATACAGTGACCTGCCCAAGGGCACCCAGCCAGCACCCATCTTAACCAAGACAACAGCAGCCTCACAGTCCCAGAGTGCTTAGTCTAGCAGGGAGATCAGTAAACAAGAAGCAACATGAGCACCAGGCCAGGGGCAGGCACTTTGTTGGGCAGCCAGGGAACAACCTTGAGAGGGCTGCACACGGTAGCCAGCCGAGTGGAAGGATAAATAAGAGCTAGCCAGCTGGGAAAGGAGGTAGGAGGTGGGGAGGTTGCTCCAGGCACAGGCACAGCTTAAGCAGTGTGGAGGCCACCACCGGCCAGCAGCCCAGAGGCTCCAGGCAGGGGTGGCGAGTGCTCAGCTGGAGAGGTGGCTGAGCCAAGCAAAGGGCTGAACAGTTTTAAGCTGGGAAGTAATATGATCGGATTGGCCACTTGGAAGATCCTGTGGCATTAGTGAGGAGAATGGTTTGGAGGGAAGAGCCTGGAGGCCCACAAGGAGAAAGTCAGACAGGCATCCCATGAACAAGGGCAAAATGGAGGACACGTTTCCAAGAGGGGACACGGGCCAGCTGACAGGGCTTTAGGACTCACAGCAGGCATCAGGGGAGGGGAGGGTGAGTCCCAGTTAATGTTGGAGTTGTTGGGGCCCTTTAAAAAGGGATGGAGGTGGTGAGAGGTGGACCAGGCAGAAGCAGTGAGAGCCCAGATCACGTACGGCTTTGTAGGTCATGGTATGGAGTTTGGGTTTGATCCTGACATTGAGGGTCTTGGGCAGGGTGCGACACATACACAGCCCCATCTGACTGCTATGTGAAAAAGGGATTGTCACCTCATTCAGTCCTTACAACAGTTCTGGGCAGTTGGTGATGAAATTCCCATTTTAAAGATTTAAAAAACTGAGCTGCGCGGGTAGTAAGTAGCAGAGGAAGATTTGAACCCATGTCTGCGCAACCATATCCTGCACGCTTGATCAGTGGGCACCCATGGAAGGTTCCTGGACTGGGAAATGATATGGTGCAAGTAGGATTGAAGGAGGCTAACCAGGGGGAGGTGCCTCAGGTTTGGTTCCTGCCCCTGCACCTCCATACCCCTAGGAGCAGAGTCCGGGCTGAAGGGCCAGCCTTTGGGCCAGATAGGGAAGCCCTTTCCTTAAGCCACCCAGTAGACCATGTCAGCTGGTGCTCAGCCTGTCTTTGTGATTCTCTGCAGAATGAGCAGGAAGGATGCGCAAGGCTCTGCCCACCCGCACCCACATCTCTGGAAAAAATACGGAGAAAGGCAGAGTAAATTTGGTTTCTTTGCTGTAATTCACAAAGGCCTGTTCTATAAAGCCTTCATGAGGAGACAATCGAGGGGCAAAGGGAGCAGGACCCACTGGCTGGAGAGGAGCCTGCTGCAGGCCTGCCAGGCCAGGGGAGGCTGTGGCAGGTGTGACCCCCACTTCCCTTTAGCAACCGCCCACAGGAGAGGACGTAAAACCATCACCTGCCTCCTCTTCTCCCTTTTGTCACCCCACTGCTCCCCTCCTGTGCCCTGACTCAGTGCAAAGCTCAGGGATGAAGGCACTGCCATGTCTGTCACCCACCAGCCAGTGACCTCACCACTCTGAGCCTCAATTTCAACAGCTACAAGAAGCCCTTCACTCAAGGCCTGGCACATCGTAAGTTTAAAAAGCAGACACTGCCCCTGTGGTGGCAGAGATGACAGTGGCTACCCAGCCTCCTCAGTCTCCTGGCCTCTTGCCCCATGCCTCTGCCTCCCTCTTCTCCCCTCCCCCCTCCTCTATATCCCTAGCTGAGGCCAAACAGGACTCAAAACAAGCCCTCACCCAGCGCCTATCACAGAGGGTTCCCATCGAGTCAGCTCTGCCCAGGCTCTGCTCCAGGCCAGGCTCTGTGCCAGACCTTCTGTCTCATCCTTATCTTATCCTCCCAACAACAGTGCAATGGACACGTCCTCATCCCCATTTCATGGCTGAGGAAACCGAGGCTCAGAGCCATGAAGGAGTCCGTACAGAATGTGAGGAGCTGGGCTCAAACCCAGGTCTGCACAGGAAATTGCCTCTTTTACCAACCTGCTGGGGCATTTTCCAGGGCTATCAGTGAAGGCTGTATTCTGTTGAGGGCCTCTAACGTGTAAGGGGATTTTCCTGCATTTGGAAGTGAAGTTTTACGAGAAGAGAGGTGATGCAATGGGTCATTGCCCCAATTCTGCTGTAGCTGGGAATTAGGGCTGTGGGAGCCCTGCAGCAGGGTTGGCAGGACAGGGTCAGAGCTGGGATGAGCAAAATCAGCCTGGCTGGTGAGTGAAGACAGTCCAGAGTAGGGCAACCTGGGGACAGGTGGTGAGGAATTAACCAAGGCGGAAGGGGGTAGTGGCTATAGTAGGTGGGTGTGGAAAGCTAAGAATGCCAGAGACCCTGCCAGAGCCAGCAGCCTTGGAATGACTGTGGTGATAAAGGCGGGGAGATGCTGAGGATCCTCACCGTTGTGCAGACCCCCAGCCTGTCCGTTCCTCTCACGGAAAGGCAGCTGGGGAAGCTGTGTGCCTGTGGGGAGGCAGATGGTGACCAGGCAACGAGGAGGATCCAGCTCATACCCTCCATGACCTGCAGAGCAGTCAGGTCTCTCCCTCCCAGAAAGCCTCTGGTCTCTTTAGAGCAGCGGTTCTCAACCTGTGGGTCGCGACCCCTTTGGTGGTTGAACGACCCTTTCACAGGGGTCGCCTAAGATCATCCTGCATATCAGATATTTACATTACGATTCATAACAGTAGCAACATTACAGTTATGAAGTAGCAACGAAAATAATTTTATGGTTGGGTCACAACATGAGGAACTGTATTTAAAGGGCCAGAAGGTTGAGAACCGCTGCTTTAAAGACTGCCGAAGTTTCTCTGCACCCTTCCCATCTTCAGTCCGCAGAACTGACACACCATCAGCGCCAGCACACATCACTAATGCTTCAGACCTAGAGAATTCCTCCAGTTGCCTCTTTTCACAGGGCGGAGTTGGGCTCAGAAAGGTCTAGTAACGAGCTGCTCAAGGTCACACAGTGAAAAGGTGGCAGAGAAAATAGACGCTGGGCTTATGACTCACTCCTAGGGGAGCATCTTAGGTGTTTCCATCCAGAAGAGAAAGGGATCCCCATTTTCCTTGTGCTCTGTGCTGGGGACTGATGGTGATGCACTGGTTCCTGCACTTCTTTGTGAGCAGCTCCAGCGTCTGCCTGGGCTGCAGTGGGCCAGTCCAGCAGTTTGGTTTTACTTTTTTGGAAGTATTTTTCAGGGAGGTGTTTGGAGGCCAGCCAACGAGTCTTTTCTGCCTCCATGGAAATTGCCAACAATGGAATTATTAAAACCTCCCGCGACCCTTCTCCCACCCCACTAATGAAAAACAGCTCGTTGGTGGCCAGGCAGGGGGCAGAGCAGCTGAAATCCCAGAATGAAACGTGCAGAGAATTCCCCAGCGAGAGACTCCCAAGTAGATGGCTAATCAGACCCACGGGATCCCAGTTTGGAACCCAGGCAGCCTCTCAGGAATGGATTTCAGGAATGGATTTCCAGCTGCTGTGGGACAGGAGCCAGGGTGTCTCCTGAGCCCAGGACTTCCTCCTGTCAGAGCTCGAGCGGTGTTGGCAGGGTGGGCAGTGCCTTGCACATCATTGATACTCAATAAATGTTGGTTGTTAAATAGGTACGTAAGTGGGTTGGTAAGAATGAAGGACAGAGGGAGGATGAGATAGGTCCCTTTAGAAATCATCTGTGCCGTGTGACCTTGGTCAATCACTTTACTCCTGTGCTGTCCAACTTTCTGTAAAATGGAGACAGTTATACCTACCATTCAAGGTGGGTTGAAATGAGAAATAATGCATGTGAAGTGCCTGGCATAATAAACACCAGTGACTTGATCATCTCCATCATCACCCTGAAGATGAAGCTTGGGAGACAGCCCTGAATATGTCTCAGAAGCCCTTTATGAGCTTTGTCACCTTTGGCAAGTGACTTCACTTCTCTGGGCCTCAGTTTCCTGATCCATGAAATGGGGATAAAAAAGGACCATCTGTTGCAAGGTTGATTGTCGGGATCAAATGAGAGTTAAATTTGCCCAGGAAGCACTGCTCCTCCCCCCAGTGTTGTTCCTCTTGTTCTGACCAGGAGGGGCAGGACAGGGGGTAGTGGTGGGTCTAGAATGGCAGAGAGACACCCTTCCCTGAACTAGGGAGGGTAGGGTATTTTAGGTTAGACCTCTGTGAGCGAGCAGAATACAGGATTCTCAGTGCAGGGGTTAGGGCCAGCTGAGAATGCCACTGTGATTGACAAGCCTTCAAGGAGACCTGGAGCCAGTGGAGCCTGGACTAGAGGGTCCCTGGGGATACACAGCTCAGGGACAATGACCACCACACTCTGAGGTTCCAGCCTTAGTCCAGCCCCTGAACTTCCCACTCTCCCTCTTCTCTCACCACCAACCTGTCAGGAACAATCTGCCCTTGGGCCAGTTCTCACCCACTTGGGTGGGGCAAAGCAGGGAATGGGCTTCTCTGGGCCCAGGCAACAGGAGCTAAAGCTCAGTTGGTGTGAGCAGAGCAGGCAGTAACTGGGAAGCATGCATTGTAGAACAATTAAGGGTTTGACTTCTGGAGCCTGGCAGAGCTGGGTTCCAGTCCTGCCTTCCCAGCTGTGCAGCCTGGGCAAGCTGACCAAGCCTCAGGCTCCTTCCTCATCTGTAAAATGGGCATAACCGGTTGGCTGTGAGGATGAAATGAAATAGTGCACATAAACACTGCAGGGTACTACCTGGGAAGGGCCTGCACTCATTTACCCACTCAACTGTGTGCTGAGCATCTACCATGTGCCAGCACTAATGTGGGCAGGGGGGGTTATGGTGAACAAACAAGGCAGTATAGGGTGATCAACATGCCCTGGTTTGCCCAGGACATTCCTAGTTTTAGCACTAGAAGTCCTGCATCCCAGAACACGCCTCAGTCTCAGGCAAACCAAAATAGCTGGTCACCCTAATACAATCTGTGCCCTTGTGAAGTTTAAAGTTTAGCGGAGAGAGACAGACAGGTAAATATGTAACAGTCATGGTAAATAAAGGTGTTATTTAAATAATAACACAGAGTAAAGGGGTAGGCTTGTTATTTTTGATGAGGTTATCAGGGCAGGCCTCTCCAAGGAGGTGACATTTGAGCAAGGACCTCAAGAGGTTAGGGAGTGAGACATGTACCATCTGGGGAAAGCACTCCAGACAGAGGGAACAGTATAGGCAAAAGCCCTGAAGTGGGACATTGTAAGAACAGAAAAGGGGATAGGGTCAGTTGAAAAAGGTTGGCCAGTCGAATTAATTGGGACTCCCTTCAAAAGTAAGTAATGTAAGTGCCAAGTCAAGTTAGCCTAAGAAAAAATTATGCTTTGGCTAACCTAACAGGAAAAGAAAAGGGTATGACTATATCCTGGTGCTCAAATAAGGTCTTTTCATTCCTCAGCTCGCATCTGTGTTATCTTCATGTTTAGGAAGGTCCCAGCAGCCCCTACCCATCTGTAACTGCAGCAAAAAGACATGCTCTGTTCTGGGGTCCAGGCATGGCATGTGGCAGCATTCTGAGGTCTAATGTGGCTGGAGCAGAGAGTTGGAAGATAAAGATGTAGAAGAGGAAGGAGGCAGGAGGAGCAGCAGGGCCAGAGCACCTGGGTCTGGCCTTGTAGATCCCAATGACTTTGGATTTAGTTCTGAATGTGCTAGAAGCCACTGGAAGATTTTAAGCAGAAAATTGGCATGATCTAATTAATGTTTTAGGGATATCAATCTTGTTGGTGTGTGGAGAATGAGTTGTAGGAGGCTGGGGACAGTAGGGAGAACAACTAGGAGGCTAGTGCAATCACCCAGAAATGAACAGAAGGAAATGGACTTGAGAGGGACTTGGGACAAAGCCTGGACCATGCTTTGGGTCTGGGTAGGAGTAGGAATACAGGCAAGAACTTGGGTCTCAGCCCCGAAGGAACTGGGGTATGGGTGGGAGTTAGGGACAAGGTAGCCAGTCCCTAGAGTTGGGACCTATTTGCCTGGATGACATAAGCCCCCTGAGCCACATGGGATCTTTGAATACCCTCCCAGTTAGGTGAGCCCAGAGTCTGAAGCCTTAAGTTTGCAAGTGGGTCCAAATGGCCCCAGCTGTGAGGAAAGAAGTATGGAAGGGCAGGGAGCCTACCAGCAACCATGGGAGACCCAGAATTGAGGGAGCCACCTATTTTAGCCATGGTTATTCCTCATTCCTTCAGTCCTTAGAGGAACATCAGAGGCCAGCTTGGGCCCCAGAGCTTCTAATGTTTTGGCTTTTACTTTGTGCCTAAGGGCAGCTAAGGTGTCTCCTCTGCCCACCAGGGAGACTGGTTGGAGTCCAATGCAAGAAAAGACTTGCCCAGAAGGTTTTGACTTGTAGGAGGCAATAAGCCCTCATTGGGGTCACCTGCCTCCTGAACCACCAGGTTGGACTAAGTCCTGGGCCACTTCTAGAATGGGTCTAGTTTTGCATGTCCAAGCAGATGAGCCATGATCACTTTTATAAGGTTCCTGACCAGGCTTCTGGTATGGCCATCTCCAGGTATAGCTAAGTTAAGCCTCTAAGGACATACACCTGGAGGCAGAAGGGAGTCAGTTCTCCCTGCACCATTCTAGGGATGTGTCCATGCCCAAATCTGGAAGCTGATGAACAGAAGACTAAGGCACAGAGAATCTAGGAGAGTTGGCTGTATTTGGGAGCATGGCTGGGCTCAAGGTCATCTATGGAACACCCCTTTGGGGGCTCAGCACTTTCATACATATCAACAGCATCTCTTCCAATACAACAATTTTGCAGGGGGTGCTGCTTTTCCCACTTTCCAGATGAAGAAACTGAGGCTGAGAAAGGTCTGTATGGCATTTGTTACATAATAAGTTCCCAGAAATTTGAAATGAACAAAGTGAGTGTCACCTCCTGCCCCCTAGAGATCGTGCACTGAAAGTCATGGCTTCCCACCTTGGGAAGAACATTCATAGCCAAGGAAATCAATCTTTTCATTCCATGCATCCATCCTTCCTTCCTCCCTCCATCCCTCCATTTCTTTTTTCTTTCCTTCCTTCCCATACTATTTACAGATGACCTACTGTGTGCTAGACCCTGTGCTAGACCCTTGGAATACAATAGTGATTTAAAAAATACAGGCCTTGCCCTCAGTGGTCTAGTGTCGAACACCAATCCAACAGTCACACAAAAACATGTAAAATACAATATAGTAAGTGAATCAGGGAAGCCCCCCAACCCCCCAGCCCCGAGCAGGTGGGATTAAGCTTAGAATAGAAGGAATAGTAGGAATTTACTAGGTGATGATGGGGAGGGAACAACATTAGCTTTCCAGGCAGAGAGAACAGAACAAAGTCCTGGTGGGGAGAATGAGTAGCATGGCTGCAGCAGAGAGAGGCAGGAAAATGGGGTGTTGGAGCCAGGACAGACCACCCAGGGCTTTGAAGATCACATTAAAGCGTTTAGTCTTTATCTAAAGCAGTGTGGGTGGAGGAACGTTGTGATATGATCAAAATTGCTTTTCCAAGTGCCAGCAGAGAAGCCAGTTAAGAGGCTTGGCTGGGTGGCTCAATTGATTGGAACATTGTCCCATACACCAGAAGATTGCAGGTTCAATTCCCTGTCAGAACACATACCTAAGTTGTGGATTCAATCCCTGGCTGGGGCATGAACGGAAGCAACTGATCAAGGTTTCTCTCTCACATCAATGTTTCTTTCTCTCTCTCTCTCTCTCTCTCTCTCTCTCTCTCTCTCTCTCTCTTTCTCCCTTTCTCTCTCTTTCTCTCTCTCCCTTTCTCTCTCTCTCTCTCTCTCTCTCTCTCTCTCTCTCTCTTTCTCTCTAATCAATAAAAATGTATATCCTCAGGTGAGATTTAAAAAAACAAAAGAGGCTACTGTACTCATCCTGACAAGAGTTGAAAAAAACTTGAACAAGGGGTAGGAGCTGTGAAGATGCAGGGAAATTAGTGGTTTCAAGGAAATGTAGGGTGTAGCAAAATCAATAGGACTTGGATGATGGAGAGGAAAGTGACAGGAATGACTTGTTTTCTAGCATACTAACAGTGAACCCCAAGGGAGAATAAGGTAGGGGTAAGAAAGCTTAAGGGTTGGATTTCAGAAATGTTAAGTTTGAACTCCTACCTTATACCACACACAAATCAAGTCAAGATAGAAGAAAAGAGGGGGTGCGGGGCAAGCTTCATGACATTGGATTTAGCAATCATTTCTTAGATGTGATAACAAAGCACAGGCAACAAAAGGAAAAAAAAACAGATAAATTGGACTCAATTACACTTAAAAAGTTTTGTGCATCAAATGATTCTATCAACAGAGTGAAAAGATAACCCATGGAATGGGGGGGAAATACCTGCAAATTGTATATTTGATAAGGGGTTAATATGTAGAATATATAAAGAACTACTACAACTCAACAAATAAAAGACAACCCAATGCAAAAATGGGTAAAGGACTTGAATAGACATTTCTCCAATGAAAATACACAAATGGCCAATAAACATGAAAAAAAATGCTCAACATCACTAATCATTAGAGAAATGCAAACTAAAACACAGTGAGATTCTATCTCATACCCATTAGGATGGCTACTATAAAACACAAAACAAAACAGAAAATAATGAGTGTTGGTGAGGATGTGGAGAAACTGGGACAATGGGTGCTATTGGAGGAAATGTCAAATGGTACAGCTGCTAGGGGAAATTATATGGTGTTTCTTCAAAAAATTAAACATAGAATTACCATATGATCCGGCAATTCCACTTCTGGCTATATCCCCAAAAGAATCGAAAGCAAGGACTCAGATATTTCTATATCCTTGTTCATAGCAGCATTATTCATGATAGCCAAGATGAGGAAACAACTTAAGTATCCATCAACAGATAAGGAAAGTGTGGTGTATACATACAAGGGAATATTATTCAGCCTTAAAAAGGGAAGAAATTCCACCTGGCCAGTGTGGCTCAATGGTTGAGCATTGACCTATGAACTGGTCAGGACACATGAACTGGGCTACAGGCTCAATCCCCAGTGTGGGGCATGCAGAGACAGCCAATCAATGATTCTTTCTCATCATTGATGTTTCTATCTCTCTGTCCCTCTCCCTTTCTCTCTAAAATCAATTATACACACACACACACACACACACACACACTCACGCACACACTAGAGGCCCAGTGCATGAAATTCATGCACTGGGCGGGGGGTGGGGGGTGCCTCAGCCCTACCTGTGCCCTCTCACAGTCCAGGAGCCCTTGAGGGATGTCTGACTGACGGCTTACGCTGTACTCACCAGTCATGAGCCCGGCTTCTGGCTGAGCAGTGCTCCCCCTGTGGAAGCACATTGACCACCAGGCGGCAGCTCCTGCATTGAGTGTCTGCCCCCTGGTGGTCAGTGTGCATCATAGCAACCGGTCATTCTGCCATTCAGTCAATTTGTATATTAGCCTTTTATTATATAGGATATTTTAAAGGGAAGAAATTCTGACACATGCTACAACATGGATGAATCTTGAATACATTGTGCAAAGTGTCACAAAATGACAAATATTGTATGATTCCACTTATATGAGGCCCCTAGAGTAGTCAAAATCATGGAGCCAGAAAGTAAAATAATGTTTGCTAGGGGCTGGGGAGAAGGGGGAATGGGTAAAAGGTTTCAGCTTGGGAAGATTAAAAAGTTCTGGAGATGGATAGTGGTGATGACTGCACAACAATATGGATGTTTTTAATGCCACTGAATATACTCTTAAAAATGGTAAAAATGGTAAATTTTTGTTATGGAGATTTAACCACAATAAAAAGACAAGTAGATGAAAAAAATTAAGATAATTCATAGTTCTGAACATAAAAACTTACAATTATAAAGCTTCTAGAAGAAAACAGGAAAATATCTTACCACCTCGGTGTAAGAAATGATTTTTCAGAGAAGACACAAAAACACTATCATAAAAGAAAAAATGGACAAGTTGGACTTGAGATCTGTTGAGTATGAAGTGTAGTAACATCCAAGTAGAAAGGCCAGTAGGAAGCTGGTATCTGTTGGTCACGATGAGGCCTGGACTGGAGGGCCCCCATGTTGAGGCTCCTGCAGTTACCTACAATCTGCCTTTGGGGTCCACAGTGGGGTCACCTACCTTATGGCCCACCAAACTAGACTAAGTGACTTTGGGCCAATTCTGGAATGGATCTAGTTGTGGATGTCCGAGCAGATGAGCCCCTGAGTGTTTTCCCAAGGTACCTACTCGGAGCGGCATCTCACTGGGGTGCAGCCAAACTTGGGGTGCATCTGTGATAACAGATCTCTGTACAGCTCTGTAGCCTTCACTCCTGTCCTCAGGGCTAATGAGGGAGTCAGATGAAATCTAATTTCCTCTAAACTAGAGGCTGATCAATTATGGTTATAGGAGCTTGCTGTCTAGAAAAATTAGCTTTGCCTTCTGCTCGGGAAAGAACAGCATCTGAGTCCTTTCTCCTCCACCATGTTGGCGTGGGGAGGAGTTGGTTATTGTGGGAGCCCAGGTCGTGGGACCATGGGAAAGCTGTGGAGCGGGAAGTGATTGTCAAGTGGTCTTGCTTTGCTGAAGCATGGGGGTCCTGGACTCAAACCTTGCTCTCTCTAACCATCCCCAGATGCCTGAGTTTCCTGGCTTTGGCATCTTGGTGTTATTTCTACCCAGCATTCATTGGAAAGCAGGGAGTTGAGTTGGTCCCAGTAGATAGTGATTCTGGGGCTTTGTGGTACAAAGGGGTCAGAGACTCCTTTAAGAAGCTGATGAAAGTCACAGGCTTTCTCCTTAGAAAAATGTAAATCTACACAAACCTTACAAAGGACCCTTCATGGACCTCAGCTAATGACAGCCTGATATGGGGCTCCCTAAAATGGCACCCACCTCACCCAAAGCTTTCTTGCTTAGCCCTCTGGTTATCTTCTGGGTAAGGTATCATTATGCCAATTTTGCGGATTAAAAACCTGAAGCTCAGAGAGGTGACCCAAGCTGCCTGCCTGGTCCCGAAAGAAGCAACAGGCCCTTTGAGCTGGGAATTCCCAAACTCACTCTCTCCTCCTATACATTCGGGAGGCCCCATCCCCAGCTTCTCTGAGTGGGCGTATAAAGTAGTCGGTGGGGGGATCCTGGATGGTGGAGGGTAGAGCTATTGTCTGAATCACCTTTGAGTTCCCAGTACCCAACCCAAAGTTCCAGATTTAACCAACTGAATGATGAGATGGGAGGAGTTGGTCTCTGGCTTTGGAGGTAGATATGCTCTTAGACATCAGCTCTATCCATCCTAGCTCTGTGACCTGGGCCTCTCTGAGCCTCAGTTGCCCTGTACAAAAAAAGGGGGGGGGAAGACCTCAACACTCCTCTAATAAGGTTGTTAGGAAGATGAAAGGAAGCAGTTGTGTGTCAGGCTTTGTGCTCAGTGTTTCACATGTCACCTCTCTCAAAGCCGAAGCAGCGGGGTATAAATAGCCCCATCTCACAGATGAAGAAGCTAAGGCCCAGAGCAAGGCAGTTACCTGGCCAAGGCCGTGTAGCAAGCAGGAGAGCTGGAATTAGAGCTCAGGTCCACCTGACCCATCTGTGCCCTTGACCAAATGCATGGCACCTGACACCAAGCAGGTGCTCCAAAAACTCGCAAGTTGCCCCTCCTGAGCTTTCTTCAGGACCTACAGCTGGTAACATTAAACATAAGACAGAGTAAAAGTGGCCCAGGGAGGGTGTAGGAACTTTGCATGAGCCCCTCCAGGCCAAGTCCTTAAAGTACTTTCTGATTTCCTACACAGTAAAGTCTCTCATCGTGAGCTCAGGGCAATCGTCAGGGCAGTAAAATTCACTGCTCTGTTTCTCTGCTTTTATCTTTTCATTTCTCTCTCCCCACTACTACTGCAATGGCAGGTGGGAGGCCCAGCAAATGCCCAGTGTGACCACCCCTCATTCTCGCACCTGCTCGCCTCCTCCCTCTGTTAACCTTCCTTCTTCCAAGTGTGTTCAGAGCAGCAGCCCAGGCTCAGACTGGAAGTGATGAAGTTCACGTGCTCAGCCCACCGCAGCCGTGATGGTACATCTCAGATTGTGGGGCACAAGGGCTCACCACAAGCCTTGGACACGCTGGGCCCAAGTCACAGAGATGGGCCAGCCTCCTTCCCCTTGGAGCTCCCAGAAAGACTATAATAGTGTGGTATGTTCAGAAGGCCATAGAAACACAGAGGAGGGTGTTGCAAATTCTGCCCTGGAGGAAGCAAGAGTTACAATTCACTTTTGCCTGCACAGGGACACCTTTGCCTGGGCAAAGGCCTGGAGGTGTGGAACCTCCCAAGGTGTTTATTATGATTGGAAAGAAGGATACAAGGAAAGGGTCCCAGGACGTGAGATTGGAGAAGGAGGCAGGGCCTGTGTGTCAGGCTAAGGATTTTGAACCTTGTTCTGAGGCAATAGGGACTCACTGAAAGCTGTTGAGCAGAGAAGCCACCTAATGGGGTCAGCCAGTGTGGCTACATGGCTGCTGGGGCTCATCTCTGAGCCTCTTCCCTTCTGTCACTACGCTCTCTCCTCTGGTGATCTCACCCTGTCCCATGGCTTTAAATACATCCCTAAGCTGCTGATTCCCATATTTATATCTTCAGCCGGAGTCTCTCTTCTGCACTCCCAACACATCATCCAACTGGCCACTTGGCATCTCTCCTTGGACATCTCACAAGCATCTCAAAGTTAACAAGTCCAAAACAGGATTCTTGATCATGCCCACCCACCCCCCCAAACCCACTCCTTCCCCGACTTCCCATCCCAGTAAATGGCACTGCCAACCAGCTTCTTGCTGAAGGCAGAGTCTTTATTGGCCATGCTCCTCCTCCCCCTTCTCCTGGATCAACCTTTTGGTTTCACATCCTAACTCGCACCTGCCCACGTCTCTTCAACACCACTGCCGCCCCTGCAGTCAGCGCCCTGTCCCCATTTGCCCAGTAGCCACCTCTTTCTCCCTACTCTCCCTTCTTACCCCCTGATAGTTCATTCTCCAACGAATGAGGGATCTTAAAAAAAAACACAAAAAAACTTTGTGCTAATCTGCCACCTAAAATTCTTTAGAGGTGCCCCTCTGCACCTGGGATAAAATCCAGCTCCTGACCATGGCTTTGAAGCCTGGCAGTCTGGCCTTTGTCTGAGCTTACCTTTTCTCACTCTCCCTTACTCACATGCCCCTGTCTGGGTTATTAAAAGCATGCCCCACCCCTCCCCACCTCAGGATCTTTGCCTGTGCTGTTCCCTGGAACACTGGGGCCCAGCTCTTTACATATCTACCGAGCAAAATAGGTCCCTTGACAGTGGTCATAACACCTTATTCTCTTCAAAGCACTTTTCACCATCTATCTTCCCTAGGAGCAAGCACAATGTGCCAGGCGCACAGTAGGTGCTTATTAAATAACTATTGCATTAATAAATCAGAATATAGCAGGGGAAAGAGAATGAGATCTGAAAGGATAATGGAAGAGCAAGTAGAACAGGAAATACCACCAGATGGGATGTGGGGATTTGATTCTAGTCTAGAGGCACTGGGGAGCCACAGAAAGTTTTTGAGCGTAGTCATGGAAGTGGAAGTGATCAGTAGAGCAAGGGAGGCTGTATGCCTTGTGGTCATGTGATTGTGCTCTGAAATCAAACTGCCTTAGGTCAGATCTTGGTTCAACTCCTTCCGAACTGTGAGACCTTGGGCAAACCACTTAGCCTCTCTGAGCCTTGGTTTCCTCCTTGGTAAAATGGCACCTTCTAATGAAGCCTACACATAAGGCTATTGAGAGGTTAAATGAGATGATGCATGTAGTGTTCTTGGGATGTCATAAGTGCTCAATAAACATTGGCTGATTCTGCTGCTGTAGGGTTGTTGGTGGGGCTTATTACAGCCAGGTGTGTCTGGCATCACATTTGGTGCTGGGGAACCAGCCCTGGCTGTTATTCAACTCACAATCTGGTGGGGGAAATGGGCAGATAAAAGCTCTGCCTTTGGTTGCTCAGGTTAAACACCCTACTGTAGGTACAAGCTAGGCCCTGTGCAAACAGAGAATTAAATCTGGTAGAGTCTGGGAAGCCCTCCCAGAAGAAGTGACATTGGATTTCTGGGTGACAATTTCCTTGAGAGAATATTTTGAGTCAGCAGCCACTGGCCCGTGAACAAGGGGGGTGGGGTGGGGCGGTTCTGGCTGCTCAACTTCCAAAATAACCCAGATTCAAGGGCAGACAAGCAGGCAAGCCCCAAGAGCCACTACCATGCCTTCCCTGGATGGGTTCCAGTGACCTTGGAGCAGTCCTTGCCCTTCCCAGGGCCCCTAGATAGCACAATGGCCTGGCAGAGGGATGCCCAGGCCAGAGCTCACCCCCATCCCCTTCAGGCCGAGGATCTGGGTAGTCAGCGCAGGCACCACAGTGTAGACCCTCTCTCCTCTCACATGCAGGCCACTGAGGTACCCCCATGAGACCTGAGTCATGTTTGCTTTCCGGCTTCTAGGCCAGCAGTTTGACTGCCAGGGCCAAAGAGGACGTGCTCTGGAACTCGGGCCCTGCCCTCTCCCTCGGCCTCTGTGTCTCAACCCCCATCCCACATGTACCCATCACTGTGTCTTTGCTCCAGTTCCTCTGACTCTTTGTCTGTCACTCTACCTCCCTCTTCCACTCCTTTTTCGTTCTTTCTCTTTTCCTCCCTCTCTCCCTCCCTCTCCTCCTCCTTTCTATCTATCTCCCTCTCCCTCTCCCTGTCCTCTCTTTTCTTCTACCTCCCTCTCAGTCTCACTCTCTTTGAAGTCTGCCTCTGTTTCTCTCTCCCTCTTCCCCCCACTCCCTCTCACTTCTCAGCCTCTCAAGTTTCCCTCTGCCTTACAACTTCTTTTTCTCCCCTTTCTTTCCCTTCCACCCCTACCCCCTTCTCTCCCTCCAGTGGAGGTATCCTAAAACACAGGGGTGTGTGCACAAATACACACACACACTCTCTCACACTCTGATCCCCCTTAAGACCAGAGTCTAGGCTTTAGCCCTGCTGCTTCCCACCTCCAACTCCCATCCCTCCCACCCATCCCGAGACCCACAAAGCAAAGCCTGGGCCAGGACACAAGGATGAAGGTAGGATTGGACAGAGAGGTGGATATTGAAGCTAATGGAGATAGCCGGGGAGAAGAGGGTGTTCCGTCTTCCCCCTGACCTTCCCTCACCCTTGTGCTCAGAGCAGGGGCCCGGGAGGAGGTTCCTGAGCTGTGTCCTCCCTCTGTGCAGCTGCTGGGCTTCCCAGTGTCAGACAGCAGGTCAGGTCATTGGGCCCATTCAGCAGAATTATAAATAGCAGCTTGTACCCCGCCTGGCCCACAGAGCAACCTACGCTGCCGCAGGGTCCCCAGGGCCCCTGTCCTCTACCCCTCCATCCATCTCTCTGAGGCAAGGCCTGCCCCTCCCCTGTGCCGCCAGTGGGTCCTCAGGTCAGTATCCGATGTGCTGTCACCATAGCAACCTGCTTGTCCAGCCCAGGCTCAGGTTGCTGGGAGGTGTGGGCAACTGAGGGAGAGGTCCAGTGGCCTGGAATCAAAGGTTATGCCTCTGTGCTGGGGCTTTCCTCTCTTGTGGGCTGGGGAATGGGGTCCTGTCCCCCAGAATTCTCAACCTTCTGGGGGACAGTGGGCAGAGATGTCTGATACTGGGAGACGTGGCATAGGGGGGCCACCCGAGGCCTCTCCCACTGAACTGGGGCAGTGGGTTAGCCCTGGCCTTGAAGCCAGAGAGTCGTGGGTTTAAATCCTACATCCACACCTGCTACTTAGGTCACGTTGGGACCACCATTTAACCCTCTGAGCCCCCCCTTCCCCTCTTCCAGGGGTTGCTGTGAGGCAAGTCCCTCAGTCTTCATTCTACTCCTCTTAGCCTCTGGGGGCAGGGCAGGGGCCGGTAAAGCTTGCACTGACCTGGGTTCCAGTTGGCTTCTGCCATTCACCAGCTGTATGATCTCAAGTAGGTTGCACAATCTCTCTGGGCCTCAGTTTCCCCATCTATAAAATAGGCACAAAAACAATGTCTGCACCTCACCATGTTGTCTGAGGATGAATTGGGCCTCAGTGGGAGAAGCCATTGGTATATGGCAGCCACACTTGCCATCACTTTCTGAACTGTTTTTTCTATTCCAACCTTCTTGGCAGAGGTGACCCTGCCTGCATCACTAACTCACTCGTCACTTCAGACAACACACTTTCTCTCCCAGATCTGTCTCCCCATCTGCAAAATGACCACAGGACCACTCAGGCCCTACCCAGGTCTGAGATTTGTATATCTCAAGCAGGCCCACTAGGCTGGGCCGTATCTAATATTATATACTGACGTCCTCGCCAGGCCCTGTCCTTAGCTCCTGAAACTTGAGCTATGTAGTTGCCTAGCAACCAAGGCGTGAGCTCAGAAGGCTTGGGTGTCAGGATGTCCAGCTGCAGCCCCTTCCCTGCAGGCAGAGTCCCAGCAGGGGGGATAAGGCCAGGGACCATTGCCCAGCCCAGCCCAGGAGGGGCCTCCTGTTCCTTTCACACCTGTCGGGTCCAGCCTGTCTGAGAGCCCACTTTTTCAGGGTAAAAGGGACCATTGGTCTCAGATATTTTTATAGGTAGGGCACATGGTCAGACTCAGAGAGAAACCGGAGCCTTCTCTCGCTGCTAACTGATACAGTGGCTGTCACCATCACCATCTCCCTGGAAGCTTGCAGCCCAAGTTTGTCCTAAAAGCATGGAGAATTCCCTGACCCTCTCTCAGCACTGCCCTCAGGAGGCTGATGCCACCTCCTGGAGCTCCCAGGGCACCTTGCATGGCCACACTTAACAAATCTTATCACCCTTACGTTTACCTGCACGACCTCTCTCATGTTTCCATTCATTCACCCAACAAATGTTTTACTGGCCATCCATCCCCGCTCTATTATATTCTGCCCGAGTGACCTTGGGCAAGTTACTTAAACTCTCTTTGCCTTAGTTTCCTTTTCTGAAAAAATGGGGATAATAAGAATAGCTGCCTCAGAGAATTGTGATGTGGGTCAGATGAGATGACATGTATACAGTGCTTGGCACCTAGAAAATGTTCCATAAATAGTAGTTTATTATGATTTTTTTTTATTAAACTGTTATAATGTTCAGTCGCTGTGCCAGAGGGAACAGTGCACAGCTTTTTGAGAACAGGGGTTTATCCAGTTGCACTCCATCCACATTGCATGCCACAACTCCTGGCCCACAGCAAAAGTTTGCCCAATGAGTAGAGGTGAAAAATGAACTGTTTCCCCTGAAATCCATTACTGCTCAGGGAACTAATTAGTGAAACATTGACTTTAAACATCTTTTACAGTCCGGGTACAGCCTACATCATCCACAAAGTTACCGAAATGGGTTTGAAATCTCGTTGTAGATTTTCCACCTCTGCCTGTGTTTGGGGTGGGGAGGGACAAATAGTCCCATGGACGCCTGAGGTGGACTTAAACAGCTCGTGGAGGGAGGGGATCTGGCATTGACAGGAACCTGAGCATGAATACCTCCTGCATTTTGCACCCTAGGTGTCGATTTGCCTTACCCTAGCCCCAGCACTGTGTCCTCTTTGAACCTCAGTCCTCTCATCTTTAAAATGGGCACCCTGTTCCCTCTGCCTCATGGTCACAGGTGAGACAAAGGAGGTTGTACTGGAAGAACCCTTTCCAGTAACAGTCCTTCTTAATAAGAAGATAGTGATGCTACCCATGGAAGAGCGCTGGGCTGGTGGCCAGCTCTCCCCAGAGCCTAGAATTCGTGAGCAAAGCCACTTTGGGTGGCAGCCAGCCCTCTGGCCTGGGGGCTGTTTCTAACAGCAGGTAATGCGGTCAGGCTGACGGCTCCAGGATTTCACCCTCGACTTCTTCCAAACACAGGAAGGGGCTGCCATCTGCTTCCCACCCCTCACACCCAGGCTGCCAGGTCAGCCAAAACCCCCGCCCCACACCTGTCAGCAGTGCAGGGAAAAGAACCCAACAGGGGGTTCCCTAGTGGATGCTAAAGCTAGTGATATCCAGGGTGGCTCCCCCAGGACACTGCGCACTATTCCTCCACTTTGGGGAGGAGCAGGGAGACACTGGGTTTCTCTCTCCCCGCTGAATACCACATTTCACTCCACTGGTGTCCCCACTATGGGGCAGCCCCATTTGTGCTGATTCTGGGTCTGGAAATCTGTTGAGTGCTGCGGCTAAGAGCACAGCCGTGGGACTCAGACCCTAATGCAGACTCTAATGTGACCTTGCCCAGCCACCCCACCATCTGAATCTCAGGTTCCTCGTCTATAAAATGCAGAAGAGTGTCTACCTCAGGGCCTATCATGGGTATGAGTGAGATCATGCCTGGAAAAAAAGCTGAATGCAGTGAGTGGTACTTGATAGTAACAAAACTTAGCTGCTCCTAATGATTATTTTTGTTTCTGTTACTGCTGTTCTGATGCCATTATTACTGTGGCCACCTTCCTGCCAGAAATGTTACCTCGTATCCTCTTCTATCGTTCCTGCAGGCCAGGGCTGGTACACAGAAGGTGCTCATTGCATGTGTCTGCCTTTGTATTTAAATTCAAATGTTTGTTGAGGAAGTAGATGAGCCCATGACCCAGGCAGCCTTGTTCTCTCTCAGTTTATGAGGTCAAGCTATGTGTTCCTCTAACCCAGTGGTTCTCAACCTTGGCTGCACATTAGAATCACCTGGGAATCTTTTTAAAATCCTGATTTCCGGGCCTCATCCTCCGGAAATTCTGTTTCTTTGTTATGGGTGGGGCCACAACATTAGTAACAAAGAAACAGAATTTCCGGAGGATGAGGCCCAGAAATCAGGATTTTAAAAAGATTGCCAAGTGATTCTAATGTGCAGCCAAGGTTGAGAACCACTGATCTAACCACTCAGAAAGCTCCTATTAGACACCAACTGTGTCTGTCAGGTGCACTGGGGACCTAGAAATGGATGGGCACAGCCCTCTAGGACATGAATAGCCAAGCCCGGTGGAGGGATCAGTTCACTCTTCCTGGAGAATGGGTCAGCATAGTGTTCACCAAGGTGGGGCCTTCTGAGTTGGGCCCTGCAGGGTGAATAGGAGTCTACCAGACAGAGAGGCAGAAGGGAAGGAAACAGCTTATGTTAAGGCATGGCAATTGGTCCACAAGGGAGCTCTGAGTTGATTTTTTTATTAGTAAAGCAAGAAATCCTCCCATAGATATCTCAGAGGATAACTGGCTGATTCAAGGGCATACACATGCCCATCAGAGTGGGGGGTGCCAGGAGCCAGGGAGGCTCCTTCCCTGGCCTATCCCAGCATCTAAGACTTAACACAACTGAACATGTGAAGGTCTCTTGGAAATCATCTAGTCCAACCTCATTTTACTGATGGAGAAACTGAGACCCAAAGAGGGAAGACAGGGTAGCAGGTACAACTAATGGGGGACCTTCTTGCCAGGTTGGAGGTGACCAGCCCTGGAGTTGCATCTTCTGTGCAGGATCTTGAGCCCCCCCATCACTTTGTGAGGATGTCACTCTCTGTGGGACCTGTGATAGGCCCCTGAATCTCTTTAGCCTTAGTTTCCTGCTTGTGAAATAGAAAAATCCAGTAGGTTCTTGGTGGCCTTCAAACCAAAGAGCACTTTAGGAACACTCTTGTAAAATGCCATTTTGTCATCACTGTCTTTTTGCTCAGGGTGAACCCTACTGGCAGAGTTCCCTGAGAGCTACAGTCATCTGATGGAATGGTTTCTGGGTTTAGAGGTTCAGGGCCAGCCTGTAGACAGCCTCAGAGATAGTGGTGAGCCATCTATGACAAGCAGCTATCCACACCTTATATGTAACCACACATGTGCTCTGCTCTGCCCTGACATGCATAGACACACATCTATACATGCACAACTGGTTGCACAACCATGCACACATTCTACTCTACATATACACACATATACAGCACACATTTATGCAATCATGGACATGAACTTCCAGTGGAAAAGAGGGAGCAGGGTTGTTCTGCATGAGTCATAAAATGCCCCTTAACTCTGAAATAATAAAAATAGAAGAAAATTTCAGGTCAACCTAAAAAAAAACTTTGTAAAACCACCAGCACTGGCACAGATGATTATGGAAGGAGGGAGTGAACCCCTGTCAAGGGAGGCATGCACACACAAGCAGGACTGGACATGGGTGCAGTGAAGAGGCTTAGGCATCACAGAGATTTTCACCTCGAAGGTCCCTTCTGGTCTCTAGAGTCAAGTGAGCTCGGGGAGTCAGGGCTTCTTCTGGCTTTGCAAATAATGGTGCCCTTTTGGTAACCCTGCATAGACTCGCACTATCTTCCAACAACCCTGTGGGGTAGGAATGATTATTGTCCCCACTTCAGAGGTCTGACAACTGAGGCCAGAGAGCTGCCTTGATTTTCCCACAGTCACTCAGTGATGGCAGAGCAAGGGTTCTAGCCCAGATTTCTATGACTCTAAGCCTTAAACAAAGGGGTTAAGCCCCCACTAAGTTGTGAGTCAAATGAAAAGTGGTTTAAGAATCCAGAGAAGTTAAGTTTCTGGAGTGAAAGGAAATTCCCAAGAGAAGGTGGCACTGGCAGTGGTAGATCTAGAGACCCAGATATGGGGTGGAACATAACAGGCAAAGAAGAAATGGTGGTCCAGGTAGGGATTCCTGCCATGCAATATATGGAAATGCAGCTGTCGGGGTGGCCACAACGATGGGGACAGAGGGGTGCCAGGCTGTACATATCCGCCATGCCTTGCTCACTTTCATTTCTGGGCTCGGAGCCTCAAGATCAGGCCATGGGTCTGCACAGCTTCAACAAGGCTGGGGTCCCCTGGGTCTGCATCCCCCAGGGTGGTTGCATTTGCATCTGTCTCTGCACAGATGGCTGGTGAGCACAGCTAGCAGCCCTCATCCCCACCCGCACCCCCTTCTGTCGCAGGGACTCGGCTGCACCGGGGAGCGTGGTATGGTTTTATTTTTAGAAGTGGCACCATCTGTTCAAGGTGCCGGGTGGATTCTGTTTGTCTCCGCAGTGGCCGGGACGGCCATGCCAAGTCAGAGGAAAACTGCAGAGCTGGCCGGCGGGGTAGTCACTAATTAGCATGCCGACCTGCTGAATGCAAGAGCCAACGAGATTCCACAGGCCTCAGGGTGTGAGATTCTTGAATCCGGAGGCTGGGGCTGCTAGTGGGGTGGCTCTGGGGCCAGGGCAGCTAACTCAAAGGACAAGCTCAGCGTGGGAGGCTTCCTGTGTTCCCAGCACCCTGCCTAGTCCCTGGGCCTGAGCCTGGGCCTGCCTCCTGGCAGATTCAGTGTCCTGCCCTGATCTTATCCCTGACCTCCAGCTTTGGGTGGAAAATGGGGAAGAGACATCAGGAGAAAAGAACAGTGGCTAGCCCAGAGGGATCCTCTGTGGGACCTAACCCTGGGTGTGGCAGAAGACACTGTCGTGAGCAGTTTGGTTCAGAAGGGCTGGCACATCTCCCCACTGGACTCCAAATGCTTCAGTGTATCCCACCGCCTGAGCTACCACCACACTGGGCTTCTGAGTCATCTTGGGGAGGATTTAGGCTGGTGATTCCAAGCAGGCGCTCTGATGGAAGACTGCCTGGGTTCAAATCCAAAAGTTATGTGATCCTAGGCAACTTCCTTAATCTGGCTGAGCCTCCATTTGCTCGTCTGTGGAATGGGATGCTAGTGGCAGCTACCTCATAGGTTCCAGGTGTAGATTTGCCGAGTTGCTGCCTATAAGGCTGTGGCATGTACCTGGGTGCATTCAGCATCAGCTCTTCCTACCATGTGGCTGATCCGGTTCACTTTTCAAATGCAAACTGCACCCTAACGTTTGTTGTCCTCCATGTCCTTCCACAATCATATTGCTTTCTCAGGTGTGGAACCAGTACTGGTGGAGGCCTATGCCATGCTGAGGGCCGGGGAGGTTTTGTTCTCCGGAAGTTCATGGTCTAGTGAGGGAGACACGCTGGCAAGACTCACTCCAAGAATGAAGCTGGAGGGTGTGAAATCGAGGAACAAACCACACATGATGGGCTGGCAGTGGGAAGAGGGTTGGAATGTAGAGCCAGGGAATTAGAGACGTTGGTATGCTGGGCCTTGGAGAGGAAAGTTTTGATTAATGGGAAAGCAAGTATAGACAGTCCTGGATAGAGGGAACAGCGTATGCAAAGGGTGGGAGGCAGAGCATGCGTTAGTTGTTCTGGACATGCAAGAGTTCTGTTAGACCAGAGCTCGGGGAGGCTAGCTCCAAGCCAATCAGGCAGGATCCTGGATGGCAGTGGGGAGCCAGCGGTGGTTTTTAATCCAGAGAGTGGTGTGCGCAATCTGAGAGGCAGCACAATATGTTGGTTTTAGCATCAAAGAGGTCCCATTTCTGCTCCTGACTCTACCGCTTGCTAGCTGTGTGACCCTGCACATGATGTTATTTTACTTCCCTGAGCTTCAGTTTCCTCACCATAATAATGCCTGCCTTGAGGGCTTATTGTAGGATAAGGTGTGTTCAGAGCCTAACACAGCTCCTAGCACATAGACACCACTCAGTAAAGGACAGTTACTATCAGCATCACTCTGGAGACAGTGAAAGGACAATCAAGGGGCCACTCAGGAGTCCATGGATGAGGAGCCTGCATTCTCAGCCCACAAAGAATGACTTTCCCCCACATCTTACCTTCCTTCTTCTCTGGTCCGCACCCCAAAGGACTCACTTGCTATTCAAAAGTAATCTCCCAACTTGGACTCATCCCCTGGCACACCTGTGGATGAATAGTCCTACTCCAGCCCATAGAGGAAAAATGTTAATAAGCTCAGTCAGACTGAGATGCCACCACTTATTAGTAAATATGGTTCTGGCAGGAACCAGAAGGAAAGAGCCATGCACAGTGCAAAAGAATGGGTCACTAGTGGTGGTTTTCTGGCACTGGTGACAGATGGCACTGATGGACCAAGGTGAGTTCTCTGGGCATGCGCTTTAGTGTCCCTGAGTGGCCTTTTGTTTAGTGTCATTTTGTTGGCTCACACCTGTTCACTAGGATACCCCATTGTCTGAGAACCTAGCTTTGAGTGTCAGTACCAAATATCTGAGGTCAGCTCCCCATGCCTATTCACAGAGCTCATAGAACAGGCCCTGTGCCTTCCCCAGTCAACCTACACCCAGCACCTCAGGCTTCCCAATCCCACACTTTATTGGTGGGCACTGCTATCCTAGACAGCTCTTAGGGGCACTTATAATCCTTTGCTCTATATCAGTCAGCACCACCGCTTGTGGACAGCTCCTTGGCACCGGGTTCTTAAAGCCCACCTCATACCCTCAGTCAGCACTGTGTCCTTGGGAACAGCTCCCAGTGAAGACACTTCCCCAGTGCCTGTTTCTTTGTCCTCCCCAGAGGGTATGTCAGTCAGCACCAGGACCACGTGGACAGCACTCACTCCCAGCCACTGCTGGTCCGCCCTGCAGGGAGTGGGGGCCTGCAGTTATCAGGTTCCTTGACCTCAGCCATCCAATCCCTCCCAGCACCCACCTCCATCCATCAATCAGTACTTTATCCCCAGAGACAGCTCCCTGCACGGTCAGAGTTGAAGCCTGAAAACTCACCAAGTGATCTGTTGTGTGTGGCCAGAGCACTGACTACGCAGGACCCTGTGCTTCACTACAGAAACCAGAGGCAAGGGCAGGAGCCTGGTCTTTTGGAGAAAGGGATGTGAGTGAGCAGTGGGGGGGGGACCTTAAGTGTATCTCTGTGTGTGTTTGATATCTGGCTCTGCTATCCCCTAACCAAGGACCTTACACCAGTCACTGTACTCTCTTTTTCCCTTTTTTCTCCTCTGTAAAACAAGGTGCCAACAGTTATTGTATCACAGGGTTGTTGTGAAGGATTAAATGAGCTAACAAATGTAAAGTGCATAGGATGGTGCTTGGCACATAGTAGCTGCAGTCTAAGCATTGCCGTTATTATCATTCTTTGTCCCCCCCGCCCCACCCCCTTTTCAGGCCTCTGCTTGTAAACCATGGGAGAGCAGGAGGAAGATGAAGGTAGGATGGGACAGTGTCACTGAAACCAGTTAGGATCTAGAGGCTGGGGGCAGTCAGGGCAGCAAAGGGAGCCTCAAGGAGGTCAGTGCAGCTATAGGGATAGATGGGCAGGTGAGAGCTGAGGCCAGAGAGGTTGCCAAGGCTTTTGGCTGAAGCCAGAGGATGAGGTCCATCCCAAGCACAGTCACAGTCCTCAACCTTCTTAATGCATATCCCTTTCTTGCAGCCCCAAGTGAAGTCTCCACAAGGCTTTCTTGCCTCCATCTGCTAGTGACTTTACTATTTTAGCTTCATCAGGAAACTCTCAAAGATTTTTTAAGGAAAGATTTCTAAATAAGGAGCATATCAAGGGTACAAACCTTGGAAAGCATTCATTGTCCTGCCAAAACCAAGAAGGGCAGTGCATGTCAAAGACAGCAGGTGAATTTTGATCAGCTCGTGACTACTGGGTTCTAGGGCATTTCTCCTTCCTTCGGCCTATAGCCAAGCTGGACTTGGCCTGCAGTGGGGGTGAGTTGGTGGCAAAGAGGCCCAAGGAATTATGTGGGCTCTGAGGAGCAAGTATCAGATGATAGGAGAATCCTTGAGGATGGTGCTACACTGGTCCTTTGAGACTGAGTATTTTTCCAAACTCCCTCTCACTTTACAGAAAAGGAAATTGAGGCACAGTAGAGAAGGCTGTAGTCCAAGGTTATACTACAAGTTGGTGAAGGACAATGGGGCACAGAGGAAAGATGGAGGCCTTGGACTGAAGCAAGTGTACTTAAATTGTGCCAAGTCCTATCTGAATAGCCTTGGCCAGCTGTAACCTCTCGGAGTCCCCAGCTTCCTCGCCTGTAAAGCAGGGACAGGGATACCACACAGCCCATGGAGGCTTATACTAAGCAAGAGAATTAATAGTAGTGGTCAAGCCGAGATCAGGACCCAGCAGATCTGGTTCCCAGGCAAGTGCAGTTTGAATTACATCCTTCCAAAATCTGAAGCAAAAGTTGTGCAGGAATCACTCAACTCAGCCTGCAGGTCCCGATCTTGGAGTTGTCACGGGGGCGTTCTTTATGGCAGAGTGATCAGACCTTAAACCGCAGGGTCTGTGTACCTCTCTTGTTCTCCTCGGCATCCTAATGATTTGGGGCAGGGCCTGAGATGCACCTCCTTAGGTTGACTGAATGAGTGGAAGAATTGAGAGATAGACAGATGGACAAATGGTTGGACAGCAAATGATGGATGGATAGATGGATGGACAGATAGATAAGTGAGTAGGTGCATGGATGGATGCATGGATGGATGAACAGATAAATGGACGAATGGATTGACAGGTAGGTAAGTGGGAGGATGAATAGGTATGTAAGACACCTGGAAGACTAGAAATGGGTGTTTCCTACCATCTAACATTGGCAGCTCCTCTGGAGAACAGGGATAGTGGAGGGAGTTGAACATGGTAGGCAGCTAAGGGCTGGATCTCCTCTCCCTCAGGACAGGCATGAGAATGAGAGGGTTCACGAAAAGTCCTACATCCCGAACATCCCACTCCCGGCCCTGCTTCTGCTATCTGTGCCTTCAGGGCTGATGCATGGCTGTTTCTCTGAGACTTTTTAAATTTTTTTTGGATTTTCCTTTTCTGGTTAGCAAGATAGGAGTTTTCTAAAAATAGCACTAAATTCACCTCTGAGGTATTCATTTTTCAGTTCCCTTCCTCCTTCCCAGTTCCCTCTCCTAAACTGTGAGAATTCAAAGCTGAGATTTTCATTGTCAGCTTTGATACACACACACACACACACACACACACACACACACACTGTGGAGCCTGTCTACTTAGAGACAGGGGTGAGCACAGACATCTCTGGCTCACTCACACTCACAGACACACATTCATGCTGGCAGTCCAGTATAACTGTACAGCAAACCTTTTCCTTCAGGGTCACCTACATTAGGCACAAATCTGCCAACACACCGCAGGGACCATCACACACACACACACACACACACACACACACACACACGCACGACCACAAGACTCACAGGCCCAAATCAACACTAATATTTCACATTCCTTATGACCCAGGCGTACCCCCAGACTATGGACTAGCCATGATGAACATCTACCATCACACACTCCCACTGACCTTACACATTCACACTGACTGACTCCTACCCTCACACTAACATGCACACTCTCACTCACACTCACATAGTCACTACAGATCCATCAGGCTCTCTACACACATACACACACACACACACACACACACACACACACAAAGGGACATCTAAGGCAGAAAATACAATAGTCTGGCTGAGGCTGAGGGAGGAGCAGTTGTCTGTCTCTGGCTGGTGGCTGAGTCCACCCATTTTCCTGGGTGATAGCCTACATGGAGGTTCCCATTGCTGGGACAGGAGGCCCTACAGAAAGGCCAGAATTTGCATCTAGGAGAGGAAAGAAAATGTCCTACCCCAAAGAAACTAGTTAGCCAGGACCAGAGCAGACAGGAAACTAGCCTTGTATGCTGTGTCAAGCTGGGACCCTCCCCAACCTTTTGAGTAGTGCCAAGGGCTTTGTGGGTATGGTCCTGTCAGTCTGAGTTCTGCGTTGAGCACAGTAGTGTGGGGGACTGAGGATAGAGGCATTGAGCTATGATTAGAACAACCACATTTAACAAGTTCTTCCTCTGTGCCAGGAACTGGGCTAAGCTCTAGCTCAGTTAGTCCTCACAAAACCCTGTGAGGTAGGCTGTGAAGTTGGCTTTGTTGGGGAGGAAAAAACCAAGGCACAGGGAGAGGTTAAGAGCCTTGCCCAAATCACAAAACTAACCAATGGCAGCATCAAGCCTCCTCACCCGGGGTCCCTAGACAGGGCCTGTGTCCCCTACATTTGTCATGGCTGCCAGAGATCATTCAAAGAGAAGATGACTTTTAAAATACATATTAAGGTGGCATTTAAATTCAGCACATCTTAAAACAGAAGAATTCAGCATTCAAAAGTTATTTTTAGCACATAATTCATTTGCAATTGTCCCAGCTACCATCCTTCAGTAGGATTTAAAAAGCTGTTGGTTTGGATTTTGTTTTCTTTTTTAATCCTTCCTTCGAAAGATAGATTCCTTCTTTGTTAAATTAACTCAAAAAAAAAACATTGCTCCTTCCTTTGCAAGCGTCCTTCCTAGCAAAGACTTTTTATTAAGGTGCCCCTAACCTATTCTTGAGTCATTGAAATGTAACAATACAGAGTCATTTAAATGCTAATAAGATGAAATCGAAATGCATAAATCCAATATTGTCAGAATGTTCTCCTGGATTCTGAAGGTCCTGGCACTGTCAGAGCCTAAAGGGACCCTCAGAGAGCACTAGTCCAATCCCTTCACTTTCCACATGGGGAAACTGAGGTCCAGGGAAGAAAGGGGCTTGGTCAAGGTCATGCTGCAGAGCTTGGAAAACAGGGAGGGGCCTTCAGTGGACTCTGGCCTCAGGTGGCTATGTGACCCCTAGTATGTTGCTCACCCTCTCTGCTCCCAGAACTGGTCCTATGCCCTGCCCAGGTCCCTGTCTCATGCCCCACAGACACTATAACAGAATACCATAGACAGGGTTACTTAAACAACAGAAATTTATTTCTCACATTTCTGAAGACTGGATAGTTCAGCTCAAGGTGCCGACTGATTGGGTTCCTAGTGAGGGCCCTCTTCCTGTCTCGCTATGTCCTCATATGGCCGAGAAAGATCTTCTCTCGTGTCACTTTTTATAAGAACACCAATCCCACGCGTGAGGGCTCCACCTTCATGACCTAATTACTTCCTAAAGGCCCCACCTCCTAATACCATCACATTGGGAATTAGGGCTTCAACTTGTTAATTTGGGGTAAACACATTCAGTCCATAGTAGCCTGTGTGCCTATGTGGGTTTTTTTAGGGCAGGAGTGTGCAGTGTTGAGAACTGGCTGCAAATGAACCTCATCGCAACCATCAGAGCTTCACTTCTAATAACAGGGTGGGAGGGGAAGGTAGAGGAGCCAGCGTTGTTGGGTCTCCATAGGTCCTCATGGCAGCCTGTTAGACAGATGGGTCAACTCGTTTGCAGAGAGGCCCACCAGTGAGGTTAGATGACTTCTCCAAGGTCACACCACTCATTAAATGTCTCAGCTATAGAGTGGTAGTTCAGGTGATATTTGGGCAAGGCAGCAAGGATGTCAGAGTCTGGTGAGCTGCGCTTGAGGGGACAGCTGCCTGCTCCAGCCTCACACCCATGCCTCGTTATGATGAAAGGAACCTGGGACATGGAGAGCAGGGGATGAATCTCAAAGGAAAAAGTATGACTACTGATTGTGATATCTTTCCTTATCTCTAGCAAACCTGTAAGATAGGCAGGATAGGATCACTAGCCCATTTTACAGATGAGGAAACTGAGATCTAAGGACTTCCCATGGATGGATGACCCAGGGGCTAATCTAGACATTCATTCATTCATCAAGCATTTATTGAGTGCCTTTTGGATGCCAGGTACCATAGTAGGTACAAAAGTGACATGGCTACTGCCCACTGGGGAAGGGAGACAGCTAAGCAGGCCCAACCAATAGTGTGTGAAGTGTGGTATGATGCAGGAGGCACCCAGTAGTCAGGAGCATTTACATAACCCTGCATGGTCAGGAAAGGCTTTCAAGTAAAGGACATTGCTGGACAGAACCAGCCATTGTCAAGGCAGCAAAGGCTGGGGGAGTGGAAAGTGTTCCAGTCTAGAGAATTCAGAAAACTGATAGATTCTACACTAACTAGCAGGTCTTCAGCTCTGTCCGTCTATCAGAATATCATCTGAGAGGCATCATTTAAGTACTTCTGGGCCGATGGACTTCAAGCTCCCTAAGCAAGGAAATCCCACAGTTAAATCAAATACCAAAGTGAGCTCTGCAACTTAGAAGGAAAAACCAAGACACCCAGAACAGGATTGGTCTCATGCATGCACTGGTGACATGTAGGAGCAAGGGGTGATAGGGTTTGGGGACAAGCCACAGCAGAAGAGTAACTACAGTGGGAAATCTCAAAGAAGGACGTTTAAGATCAATCTTCTACAGTGTTAAAATTCTGATTTTTAACTGATTTTGATATCCCAGCATTTCATTCTTCTATACCTGCTCACACAGATCCCTTTCTGAACCTTTTACTATGTCCCTCCTGACCTTTTACTAATAGATAATTGTATAGTTCAATTTCTTCCATGTCCATCTTTTGGCTTAAGGCCTACTTAACCTGCAGAAGGAAAAGTATTCCCTATTCATCTTCCTTGATACCCTGGGTCAGATCAGATCTTCCTTCTCTGGGTGTCCACAGCACCTGGGACTCGCCATCATGGCAAACCCATCATGTTATATAGAAATCGCCCATTTAATTGTCTCTCTTCTTTATTGTCAGCTCCTGGAAGGCAGGGACCATGTCTGGATTGTTCAGTGCTTGAAATAGAGTAGATGCCCAAAATAGTTATTGAATGGATGGATGGATGGATGGATGGATGGATGGATGGATGGACAGATGGACAGATGGACAGGTAGATGGGTAGATAGATGGTTGAAGATCATTATTCATCTTAACACAGTAGTCATTAAAATTACCAGTAGGCCATTATTAACTCATGCCTACTATTGTCATCACAAATATAATTACTGCTAACGCTTCTCATAGCTCATGCTGTCAGATGTAATTATGAGTGCCTCTAAGTCACACCACGGGTATCAGAGGGACAGATAGAAACAGTGCCTAAAGTTTAGAAAGTGCTTCGTGGTTTACAATGCACTTACATTCACATATGACATTATATTAAGTATCCTAAGAACCCCAGGAGGGAGTTTCACCAGGGAAGGCAGCAAAGTGTCCTGCTTAAGAGAATGTCTCTGGACCCAGAGAACCTGAGTTTAAATCCCAATTCCGCCGCTCACTAACCGTGTGACCTTGGACAGGTTGTATCTCCTCTCTCGGCCTCAGTTTCCTCAGATGTTCTATGGGGATAATAAGACTGTCTATCTTCTAAAGCAGTTATATGGGTTGGTAATAATCGCAATAACTATGGAGTGCTTATTCAGTAATTACTAGGCTCAGTTGTAAATATTTTATGTGAAATAACTAATTTAAACCTCATAACACCTACAAGATAGATACTATTATTCCCCCTCCCTTTTTAAAGATCATAAAACTAAAGTTAATTTGCCTCCCATCATGCTGGGAGGTGGAGGAACCAGAATTTGGCCAGAAAACTGTGGCTTCTAGAGCTCCTACTGTTAACCTCCACAGCACCTGTACACGCAGGCATCCTTGGTCCCTGCCTTGTCTGTTGGTCCCAGTGTAAAGATAAGGCTTCCGACTGCAGCCTTGGGTAAAAGTGCCCTCCTGGAAGGCATGACCGTTTCCTCTGCAACTCCAGTACCGCCCCCCACCCCACCCCCACTCCAACCCCCCCCCCCCACACACACACACACACACACCCTTAGCTAGGAAGCACCATACCCCAGAAGGAAACATCAGATTTGAACATGGTTTATAATTAGCTCCCAGTAAATTAGGAGGCAGCAAGAGGAGATTGACTATTGTCTTACATATGAGAAAACTGAGCCTCAGTAAAACGGAGGGACTTGCCCAGGGTTCCACGGGGTTTGGGAGAACTTGGATGGGAACCCAGATTGCCCTGACTCCAACCTGTGTTCTTCACTGAATTCAGGCACAATCTACCCAGCAGCCTCGGCTCTTCGAGAGAAAGGAGAGAGTGCCCCTTAGGGGAAGGGGAGAGAGCACTAGGGTGGGAGTCAGGAAACCAGACACTCAGGCCCCTCTGCTTTAGCTCTTTGTGGCTCTGGGCAAGGCCCTTTTCCTCTCTGAACTTCAAGTTCCTCACTGGGGAAAATGAGATTAACTCTAAAATGTCACCAGCTCTGAAATTCTGTGCAAGAGGAAAGGATTGCAAAGGAGAGAGATGGGGCAAGGGAGAGGCGACAAGAGGGAGAAGCTGGGGTGGAGTGTGGGCTCAATCCCATCTTCCTCCCTCCATTCCCCCTCACTGTCCTGGACCTAAGATGGCCAGCTCTCTGAGACTGCTGGGTGGAGCCAGTGCCCGTGCCAGGCCCAGCCGAGCTCAACAGGGGCCCTTTGTCACCCAACGCTTGCCGGGGCCTTGGCCACTGGTGTTGGGTGTCCAAGCAGATTGGATTCTCTCCTGGCAGCCCTGCAGATGCCGCACTTCTGCAAGGGTGGCCAGGCAGGCAGAGAGAAGCCAGCGCTCCCTCCTTTTCCTGGGCTCCCAGAGGAACGTGGAGGCCACTATCTATGGTGCTGGACTGTGAGAGCCCCCAGGTGAGGTCTCCCTGGACCCCAACTCTGCTTTGGGCCAAGCTGTGGGCTCAGTGATGTCCTGGGGAATATGCATGAGCTGGCTCCTCTGGCCCAGCCGAGAGCTTTAATTAATGTGATTGGGGGCTTAGGGTAGAGGTGGGTGGCTTTCTCCCATCCCCATGCCTGTAAGACCAAAGTGGAGAGGACAGTGTATATCAGCAGGTGTAGGTGGCATGGAATGGGGTGGCATCTATAGGTGGGGAGTACGCCCCAAATTGTGTGGACATAGGATGTGTGTAAACACGTTGGCATAGTGAGAGAAATAGGGGCCTGTGTGTGCACAGAGGGACTGTGAACACAGGTGTTTTTGAGGGAAGGAGGTTGGGATAGATGTATGCCAAAAGTGTTACTGCATGTAACACTGTGTGTGGCAGAGAGGGGGGTGTTTACCAGCATGTGTGGGAAGTGGGGCTTGTGAATTGTGTGTGTATGGCAATGGGGTGGGCCCTAAAAGTAGGTGGATTGGGTGTTGCAAGGCACCCTGAATCTGTGGGTCTGAAGGTGTGTGTGCACCAGGGTGTGTGTTGTGAAGTCAGTGCATTACATAGCACAGTGGACAATTAGAGAATTGGGTATTTTATGCCTTGGGGGTGGTATATTGTGGGGTCTCCAGGCGAGTACCGGTATGTTAGGATTTACAGTGTGTGCCGGTGTGTTATGGGGTGTCATACAAAAGACCCACATTAGGGTTCCTGGGTGTTATTTTGGATGGGCACACATACACACATACACTGGGCCTTTCTGAGCACCCATCCCATAATGCCTCCAGTTCCTGATCCTTGTCACCACTCTGTGTTTGCCCCCACAGGAGCCACCATCCCTGACCATGTAGATGCCAGCTCCGGGAAGCAGCATGGGCCCCACTGAATGGAGACTACTGGGTCTCGATCCCTGAGCCCCTCCAGCCCCTGGACTTCACCCTGGACCCAGAGGCACCCCTTGGAGTTCACTACTGCTGCTGACAGCCCACCTCGACTGCCCCCTCCCCCTGGGACCCGGAGTCGGCCACCGGGAGCTGCAGCCATCCAGTGAGGTTGTGCTGAGGACAGCCACACAGAGCCATCACCCAGTAGCCTCTGGTCCAGTGCTGACCCTCGGGCCCACCCTGAGCAGGGACTGTGGCAAACATGGGTGACATGACCAACAGCGACTTTTACTCCAAAAACCAAAGAAACGAGTCAAGCCATGGGGGCGAGTTCGGGTGCACGTTGGAGGAGCTCCGCTCCCTCATGGAGCTGCGGAGCACTGAGGCTGTGGTCAAGATCAAGGAGACTTACGGGGACACCGAAGCCATCTGCCGGCGCCTCAAAACCTCACCTATTGAAGGTAAGTGTAGGGGACTCAGATCCAGGGCTGTCGCCCTGGTGACTGCCATTTGTGTTGGCTCCAGGAACAATATGCATAATATTTAACCACAGGGATGTCTTAGACAGGGGCTGATATGCCACTATGGCCATTCTGGTGTAGTCTAGCTGAGGGTCAGCCCCTTTGGATAGGCCAGAGGATGAGGCTTCCATTTTCTCCCCATTGTGGGTTGGGATCTGACCCAAGCCACCTGCAGAGAGAACCACAGGAACAGAGCTGGGTCAGGGGCTATGTTCTGGAAACCAGATGCCAAAATCAAACAGAATGTGCAACTCACATCCACTTCAGGAGTGGGCTCATCAGCCTGGAAATCTGGGAGGCACCCAGTCTCCAAGGCGGGGCCAGAAGAGAAGCCATGCTTCGTCAAAGCTCAGGCGGGGCTCCTGCTTCCCCCTCCCCCATCTACAGTGGCTGGATTCCAGGATTCAGCCACCCAGCCCGTGGCCTCCCTTCCCCAGGCCCCAAAAATCCCCTTGTCTGGGCTCCAGCATGGAACCACAGCATTGCTACAATGCAGCCAATTCCAGCTCCCCAACCCCTGCCTCTGGGCTGGGTCCTCTCCGACTGCCCCAAATCCAGGCTCTGATTTGGGGACTCCTAGGTCTCCGGGCAGCCATAGGCCTTGGAACTGCTGGACAGACAGGCCAGGCAGGAAGATGGGCCATCACGGGAAGGGTGACAGGTGCCATGTATGTCTTGCCCTTGACATGGGTGTGGAACTTTCTTGCAACCGCCAAAATAAGTAGCCTGCAACTCCAGAGAAAAGATTTCAACCTCCTGGGGGCTTCTCTGGAGGGGGCCAAAGCCCAGCCATCTACCGTGAGATGGAGAGGAGAGAAACCAGTCCAGGTCAGGCCCCAGAATTCAGTTTGAGTCTCCATCCCCACATGAAGGAAAAGAGTTCCCCACATGAGCCCCAAAGGCATGATGTGAGGCTCTTCTCAGGGAATCCCCAACCCTATAACTTTGTGCAAAGAGGCTGCATCAAGCCTCAGTTTCTTTCTCTGGAAAATGGGGCCAGTGCCTACTTCACAGTGCTCAGTGGAGGCCTGAGAAGGCAGTAGGTGCTCAACAATTGGCAGCCATATTATTCTAAGGAGAGTGGGTGACAATTCCTCCCCCAGGTATAGACCACAACCTGGGAGGTAGGCAGCCTCTGAATCCTTATCCCCATGTGACAGAGAACAAATCTGAGGCCAGAGATTCTCCTAACTCCAGTCCCCATGCCTTGTGCATGGCTGGGCACTAACCCTGAACGCATTTCCTATAGAGGTTGCTTATGGACCTAGATGCTCAGCTGGGACCTGCCAGTCTGTGGTTGCCTGTGCCTGCACCCCACTACACCCAGTAGCTTGGGGCATCTGAGTCTCTCTTCTTCTGGGGCCCTTTTGAGTCAGGAGGAAGAGCTAAGCCTGGTCCTTCTTCCAAGATTGGCTGCTGTCTCTGATGTTGTGCCTATGGGCTGAGCCCAGGCTGAAGTTTAGAAACACCTTTGTATTCTTGGTGTCTGATTGTTTGGGCAGGGAGAGTAGGAATGGAGGAAACATCCTCTCTTCACTGTGTGCTTCTAGCTCAGGTCTTGAGAATGACCACATGTGGCCCTGCAATGGGAGCGATCTCTGTGTTGGGACTCCTGAACCCCAGCCTTGTACAGACACTAGTCTGTGACAGAATGGCCCTGCGCACCTCCTAAGAGGCATGGCTGCCCAAGTGGTCTTTACCTTGTGAATAGGACCAGGAGAGTCTCTTGAGTCAGGAATGTTTAAGTGTCTCTGGGCTCCAGGCCTGGATGGAAGCTGTGGCCCTTCTCCAGAAAAGCAGCCAACTGCATGCAACAGATGTGGCTCATACCATCAGGCCTTCACAGAGCGCCACGAAGAATTCCGTCCTCCCCTCCCACTTGACAGGCTCTCACACCCTGGGACATTGAGTGGCCCATCACCAAGCTCCAGCACTGTGTTGGGCCAATTCCAGTTGGCTCATTGTGTCCTGTGCCTGAGGGCAGGAATCTGTCCTGCTCCTCTCTGTACATTCACCACCTAGTCTGGTGCCTGGCACAGAGGAGAGTAAATAACTGCCCATAAAACCCTGAGACATGGCCATTGAGTCCCTAGCCCACAGGGAGCAAGCAGTTCAAATGTCAGCAACCAAAACAGCAAGTAACCCAGACCAAGTGCAGCACCGGCCCCGGAGCTCATAGGAGAGATGAGGTGGGTGGGCAGTGAAGGTCAGATCAGGCTTCCTGGAGGAGGAGGTGTTGGGCTCTGGAGGAAAGAGGAGAGAATAAAGCATGGAATAAAGCAGCATTTCTTAGAATTCCACAGAATATCAGTGTGTTACAAGAGTTAGGCATTCCATGAAAAGTAAAGGGGACTCAGTTTTCTCATCTACAAAATGGAAAGAATAGTGACAGCTCTGACTAGTGTTCTGCCACCTGCCAGCTGTGTGTCTGCCTTTACACCTTTTGTCTGACCTCTATAAGCTTTGGTTTCCTCATTTTTCACGAGGACCAAATGAGATCTCTGATGGAAAAGGTCTCAGAGGAGGAGGAAAGCCTGTGGTAGGGATAACCAGAGCCCTGCTGCATTGGTCCCTAGAAGGATCTCCCAGGGTGCAGGTGGAGCTAAAAGAGGCTTGGGGAGGGGCAGAAGAGCATAATACCACAGACCCTAGATTTGGATGCCCTGGGTTCAAATCTCAGTCCTGCCATTTACTTGCTGTGTGACTGTGGACTAGTTACTTGACTTCTCTATGCCTCAGTTTCCTCATTATCTCCTGTAAAATGGGGAAATTGATAGTGGTTACCTCACAGGATTGTGGTGAGGACAAATTGGAAGAGCTTGGAACAGCACTTGGCACATGGGCAAACTTAAACACCTCAATTTCCCCATCAGTAAAATGGGTTGGAAACATTTTTATTCAATGAGATCAGGCCAAGTGCCCAGTATCTAAGTGCTTAATGAATGTCAGCTTTTATTGGTCTTCATTGATTATTACTACTCTGGAGGAAGCAGTCACATTCTCCAGAAAGGGTGGAATCTGACTCTTCTGGAACACTGGTCAGTGTCCCCACATGGTGCCTCACTTTGTAGTAGGCTATTCTGCATCCTTATTACACATGTGCCTAGAAGCAGGAGTTGTTATCCCATTTTAGAGATGAGGAGCATGAGGGTTTGAGGTCATCACCACAGTTCACAGTTTACGTCAAAGCAGACTTTGAACACAGCTCTGATGGCGCCCAGGGGTGCCATCAGCCCTGAGCCAGGCATGTGCACCTGGGCACAGTCCTCTAGGTGCTCTCTGTCTAATGAGGGCCTGAGTAGGGTGGACCACCAGGGAACTTTTTATTCTCTCTCATGTTTAGCATTTGTCCTGCCCTGTGTGCCCTCTTCTGATTTACAGAAGTGCTTCGCCTCCAGCCCCAGCCCCTAACTTAGAGCCATGTGATGTGGATCTGTGCCAGCTCCACACAAGGACTCAAGTTGGCCATTCCTGACAGCCCTGCCCCAGTCTGCCCCCAATGAGCAAGCCCTGGCCTCTGAGTCACACTATAGGAAACTCCTCCAGGCCATGCATAAATTAGCCTTCCCATTCATCCAGCTAACTTTAAGCAAAAAGATCTCTGCAAGTGATAGGGTTTAAAGTCTTGGAAATCTTTTCCCACCCAGGGTACCGCCTGCTGCCAGCACAGACAAGAGGCTCAGCTCCCACAGCCAGGCAGTGTTGGATTTTCTACCAAAAGGCCCAACTCTGGGGACAACTGTTGTGTAAACCTCGTACCTGTGAGCTCAAGTCAGGGGTGGTCTCTGCCCCTGGCTTGAGCTTCACTTATTTCCTTTTCCTCTACTAGTTCTGTTCTATTCTGGTAAGGCCTTTTCCTCTGCCCTCCACTGCCCCCTTCCCTCCCACACCCTTTCACTCTGGGACATAGAGCCCCAGAGGCCCAGGACAAATGCTGGCTGGCTTACTCTTACAGGACACTGGGAGAATTTAATGTAACCGCTCTGAGCCTTAGTTGCCTTATCTGTGAAATGGGGATACTAACACTACCTACCTCTCAAATGTTGTCCACATGAAAGGCTTAGTGCAGTCTATGGTAGACCCCAGACACTTACAAAATAGTGATATCATTGTTATCATTATGCCTAATATTTCTTTTCAAAACAATATGCATGAGCCCCATCCTTGTGAAAGAATTAGGCAGTGCCCAACGAAGAGTTAATGTGCTGTTAGAGCAGGCTTCCCAGAGGAGGCAGACTCAGGATGAGTCTGGAAAGATGGGTAGTGGATGTTGGGGTGTCTTGTGAGATCCTAGAAGCAGGAGCTGTTTTTCATTCTCCACTGTGTCCCCAGTATGATGCCTGGAGGCTCAAAATTATTCACAGATGAAGGAAGAGATGGGGAATACCCTGGTGTCCCTTCCTGTGTAGGATAGAAGGCTGCAACCTGGGGACAGGACACAGGACACCCTATGTGGAACAGTTGGCTTCAGGTCCCCAAACCTAGAGTGGCACTTCCCTAAGCTGCTCCACACACACAGCTCACGTCCTTCACTTCCTGTCACCCGCACCTCAGGCTGTCGGAGGGGCAGCTCAAACAAGTCCCATTGGGCACTCTCTATATTGCATGTTTCGCAGTGTGGGAGAAAGGGGGACAAAGAAGATGGGGCAGCAGCAGGTGGGGTGGGAACTGGATACTTCAGAGTGTTGTGAAACAGAACCTCCGGTTAATTTTGTATGAATACTACAGCCTGCCCAAGTGGAGAAGAGAGAGGGGCTGGGGGAGGATAGGAGGGCAGATCATGGGGGGCTGGTGCCTCGTGATGCATAAATACGATGTTAGTGGAGAATGCCCTTCCGACCTGGCAGGGCTCAGGTCATCCACAGAGCTGCTGCCACCAACTGGGCATGGGAGAGTGTGGAAGCAGCACGTGGGGGTCTTCTGTTTGTCATTGTGATGCCATTGTCTATTTCCCCAAGGATCACTGGGCCCTGACAGGTTGACAGGGAAACTGAGGCAGCCACAGATTCAGTTGGGTGCCAGATAGGGTGAAGCTGGGGACTGCTTAAATACAAGGTCCACATAGGGAGTTCACTGCCTGGCCAGAGATAAACGAGAACAGCTCCCTGGGTCTTCATTTAAGGCCCAGGACTCTGTCAGGTGCAAGGCCTGGAGGAGAAAAACATACCAAAGTATTTAAGAGACTGAGAAAACTAGCCACCTTTGCAAGTACATGCATGGGTGGGGAGGGGAAAGCATGAATATTGTTGGGGGCTGGGGGTTTCAGCCTCATCTGTCACCACAGACAAGATACTTAGGTTCTCATGACCTCACTTTTCTTATTTGTAAAATGGGGATTGTGCTACTTCACTCTTTGCCATTCAGAAATAGTGAGTTGAAAGTGCTTTGAAAGTTTCCACAAAAGAATTATCATCTTCCTGTATTTATTGAGTATTTCTGTCTACTAGGATTCTGGTTGATACAAACCCGTCTCAAATTGACTTATGCAAAAAAGATATTTTCTGACTTGTGCAACCAAAAAGTCCAGGACTTGGTTGGCCTCAGGTGTGGATGGATCCAGAGTCTCCAATACTGCAGGAGGACTGTGTCCATCCCTCTCCTAGATCTTTCTTTTCCACTGTCCTCAGGCAGGCCCTCACCCTTTGAGGGCCCCAGCATCTTCAGGCTAACACCGTCCCATCTCAGCCACTCCAGTGCCAACAGGCACCTCTTTCTCAGGGCCTCCCCTTAACTACCAGAACAGACTCTCACTGGCACAAGCAGGAGTCACATGGCCAATCTTGAACCAATCTATGTGTCTGGAGGATGGAATAGGCTAATAGGTCAGACCTGGGTCACATGCTTGCTACAGAGGGGCCAGCCCACCCAGACTACATGGAGACTGGAGGAGAGGGGAATGGAGGCAAAACACACATGCTTGTGGGCCTACTGTGTAGAAGGCTCCTACTGTGTGCTGAGGAGTGTATGGAGGAAGAGCAGGCATGTTCTGTGCTCTTGAGGGGTGTTCAGCCTGATGGGGAGAAAGGATAGAATTAAGAAGGCAGTTGAGGAGTGAAGGCAGGATTCAGAGCACCAAATATGGAGTGATAATAGCCAAATCACAACACTGTTAATTATTACACCAGGGTAATAGGCATAAGCTGGGTCTGTCCAGGCAAAGTAGCTCTACAACTAGTGTTCCAGCAGTGAAGTGGCCCACTCATGTCATAGTCAAATTCTGGCTCTACTTCTTATGCAGCTGTGGAGCATTGGGCCCATTCTTTACCTCCTCTGTGCTTCAGCTTCCTTATCTGTGACATGGAATAATAACAGTGCCTCTTTCATAGGGTTGTCATGAGGGTCAAAGTCATATGTGTAAAGCACTTAGTGCCTGGCACATGGCAGGTGCTATAGCAGGGTCAGCTGTTTTATTATTCTACTAGAGGCCCAGTGCATGAAATCCATACATGGGTAGGGTCCCTAGGCCTGGCCAGCGATTAGGGCCAATCTGCGGGGCCAATCTATCTATTAGGATTCTGGTTGATAAAAACCCGTCTCAAATTGACTTATGCAAAAAATATATTTTCTGGCTTGTGCAACCAAAAAGTCCAGGGACTGTTTGGCCTCGGGTGTGGCTGGATCCAGGGTCTCCAATACTGCAGGAGGACTGTGTCCATCCCTCTCCTAGTATCTTTCTTTTCCACTGTCCTCATTCAGGCCCTCACCCTTTGAGGGCCCCAGCATCTTCAGGCTAACACCTTCCCATCTCTGCCACTCCAGTGCCAATGGGTGTCTCTTTCTCAGGGCCGCTCCTTCACTACCAGATAGATAGATAGATTGGTGGGGCGATTGGGAGCCTCCGCTGGCACCACCTTGACTGACCTGGGGCCTGTGGGCTGGGGGCAGCTCCTGCATTGAGCATCTGCCCCCTCGTGGTCAGTGTGTGTCATAGTGACCGGTCGTTCTGTCGTTCAATCGATTTGCATATTAGGCTTTTATTATATAGGATACCAGGAACTCTCTGTGTGACTATAAGGGACAAGTTGGGTTTAAATTAGTGGAGCTAAGGAAGGTAGCTTATCTGAGCAGATCAATGGGCTTGAGCAACACATGTGAATCTATGATATTTTTTAAATGTCAGCACCATATTTGATTTGCAGTACTTATACACCCCACCCCACCACTGCCACCAGGGGGAAAAATCCTTTAAAAGCACAGCTTTCTATGAAAGTCTGGTGAATCATATGTGGACACTTTCCAGAATGCTACCCGCACATCTTTCTGAATCATCAATAAAATAAACCCACCTGTTGATTATTATGGCTATCCACTGTCCCAGGGTGGGGGCAAGAGAGTGTGTGCTAGGCAAACAGTTCTGCAGGCCTGGGGGTGGCTGGCAGTGCAGAACAGTTAGGGAAAGAGGCCGACCTGTCACTGACCGAGTGCTTCTAAGTGGATGTCAGCAGGACTAGAGGACCTCCTGTCCCAAGGAAGGCATGCTGGCCAGGTAGGTGCTTTGCACAGTCAGGTATCTAAAGGGGGAATAGAGGATATGGGCAGAGGGGGGAGCTTCTCACCAGGCAGACTGACCATGCAAAAAGCCTGAGTCCAAAAGCCACCCAGCGGCTATAATTTACTGTGTGCAAACTTATCAGGGTCAGACTCTCTCTCTCTAATATAGTCCTCACAGCAGCCCCTTGAGCAGGAAACAAATGCTTGGAGAGGAAGCCATCTCCATGGAGGCATCTTTGCTTTGCAGAATGAATATGCACTAAATACTAAGTGCCTAGTGCATGCTCAAAAAAGAGAAGGAATGAGAAGAGCATTAACTAGGAGTCCCAGCTCCTGCACTGAGACCCTTGAGCAAGTCACTCCATCCCTCTGAGCCTGACTTCCCCATCTGTAAATGGCATCATAATAATGCCCACCTTCCAGAACCGGAAGATACAGGCGTTCAGAGAATATCCCATTGCCTCCCCTGCTTCTATCATGCCAAGTGGAGATGTAGTCTGACACATGTTCATTTGTTAAACAGATATATGTGTTCTATGTGCAGGCTTGGGCCACATTGCTCTTCTGGGAAGAGACTTCTGGGAAGAAGTGTTCCAAACACTTCTCAAGAGTGATTTGTGTGTGGTGTGGCTATACATGAGACAGATGGGAGGCCGGGACAGGGACAGCCTTCCAGGACATTCCCTTTCCATCCAAGGAGCAGAGATAGAGATCAGACAGGAGATAACCCCAGGGGCACAGAGGCAGGCAGGATCCAGTAGGAAAGATGGCAGCCAGGGGCAGGGGCCAGGGAGGAGCCCCCTCCTGACTGCCTTCCTTTCCAGAGCTCCCTAAAGATTCTCAGGCAAGGGGGTGCAGAGTTGGGTTGTATGTCACCCCTTTCCTGAAGACTATCCCCTTCTAGCTGCAATCCAGGCTACTAGCTGTGATATCAGAGACGCATCACCTCATTGAATCTTCATCAACCCCTTTGAAGCAGGAACTGTTCGTATCCCCAGTTTATGGATGGGGAAATCGAGGCTCAGGGCACCACTACTAACAAGAGGCCCAGTCAGGATTGGTATCCACACAGGCTGGGTCTCGAATGTGCACACATCCTCTTTAATCTACTGCCTCCTGTTGCCAAAGTAATTCTACAACAAGAGGGCGTGTGCTGAAGGTTAAGGAAGGGTCAGCCCTGCCTGGTTGGCGAGGCTTCCAAGGACAGGGAGGAGCTGAACATGCAGAGCCAGGGAGGAGAGCATATTCTTAGTGAGGGTGACAGCCTGAGCGAAGGCCCCGAGGAGAGAACCGGAATGTGCACGGGGAGACGTGAAGAATTCGTTGTGCTGGAGCTTCGGATATATCTCAAAGGGCAGAGGACTCCAGCCCACAGATGATGGATTGACTTCTGTAGACTCTAGGTTTTAGTTGGTTTGTTCATGCAGTTTGTGCAGACTGTCAGCTTGGATAACAGTGTTTAGGTTTTTCTGTGCCATCCATGTGAGCGTGGAATGAGCTGTGAGCTCTATGAGGGTAAGGCCCTGAGAATAGTTCCTCTCCAGGGGCCAGGTGAGCCAAAGAACTCACTGAGTGCAGGGAAACTGAAGGTTTGAAGAGCTGATTCTCATACTGGGTTCCTTGGGTTTTCACAGAGGTGCCTTAGGGGACAGGGTGGTGCTGAGTGACCTTTCCTCCCCACCATGTACCAAAGAGGCTCCTTTTTTAAAATCTATTTTGCATGGTAGGGCATCTGGTAAAATGTTTTAAATGGGGCAGGGGAGGTTTTTGCTTTTGTTTTCAAAAGAAAAGAAAAAATTTTTTAAAACTTCTTGTATAGGAAAAAGGAGCTAAATTAGAGTGTCTAAAGCCTGGGTTGGGGCCCAGGTAATTTAAGTTCCCAGTGCCTCAGTTTTTATATCTGTAAAATGGAGCAAGTAATATCCAGCTCCCAGGACCCATACTGTTCTGTTGGTTAAGTGAGAAAACACACACAGAGTACCTGGTCCCCAGGGGGCCCTTGGGGAAGGTTCACCTTGCACCACCCCACCCTAGCCATGGTCTGGCCTCATGTGCTCCAACCACCGGTGTTAGAAGACACACTGAGCTGGGAAGATTAAAGAGGAGACCAGCCTGACTTTGGCCCTTATTAGCCAAGACTCTCCCCAAGCCCCACGTTAAAAAAGAGGGTGGGTCTGGCAGTCTCTGCGGCTATTCCAGGCTCAGACGTTCTAGAATTGTGGACTCACTGCCGCAGTTCCCCCAGGAGTGCCGACATCAGACTGGCCAAAGGGAGGCTAGCTCACAGCCGGGCCCCAGATTCCTCTTCCCTTGAAAGACTGACTTCAAATCCTTTGGGTATGGCCAAGGCCCCACCACAGGCAGGCAGGGGCAGTGCCCTTGGCCTCTCCCCCCAAACCCAGGCCCAGCAAACTTTTCCTCCCAGGTGGTTTTGGAGCCCTACCCACACTGGCTTTCAAAGGCCTGTGTGTGTTCCCTGGCCGGGGCCTCTGGGACTCTGATTACCTTGCACCCCTGAGTTTCCGTTTTCTTATCTGTCAAGTGGGCTGAGGGATGAGAGGTGTTGCTCAGTAATGCAGGCTGGACTGTCTCTAGCGTTAGGCAACCTCGAATGCCCACCCAGCCTGGGTCCCACAGAGGTCAAGAGAGCTGGAGCAGCCTCCCCCTCCAGGCCTGCCTGTCACACGAGAGGCCCTGACAGAGCAGGTAACTTATTCATGCAGGCCCCCCTCACCCCACAACGATTATCTTACTCTTCCTGGCACAATCCAAGCCCCTGCTGTGGTTTCAGACCTGCAGTTATTTATAGTCAGTGGAAATTAGCACCTCTGCAGATGGTTCCCTTGTACCCACCTGGCAGCGTCAGCCTCCACCCCAAAGGGAGGCCCCCTGGAAATTTCCGTGGTCCCAGCAAATGATCCCAGGGACCATTTCTAAACAGAGAAGATTCGGCTCTTTCTGTGGGATAGCTCTGGACAAGTTGCCATGGAGCTGAGAGGTAGAAGCAAGCTCTTCCAGCCCTATGAAAAGGAAGGGCTACATGGAAGAGGTGGCATGAAGCAAGACGTTGAGAGATAGGCATGGTTTGCAGTGGAGAAAGGCACTCCAGGTAGAGGGAAAAGTATGGACAAAGGCACAGAGGCAAAGAAGGGTATGTAAAAGGAAGAGCCAATCATTTTGGTCAGGGCAGGGAGCAACTAGAAGTAGTGATGATAATTAAGAGTAACTGAGCATTATAGATGTCCTAGATACCATTCTAAGAGCTTTACATACACATACCTCGTTGAATCCCCCCAACCACCTCATGGGGTGGGCACTGGTATTATCCTCATTTTTATACATAGAGAAATTGAGGCACAGAGAAGTTAAATAACTTGCCCATGGTCACACAGCTAATGAAGAGAGGAACTGGGATTCAAATCCTGGCAGGCGACTCCAGAGTCTGTACTATGACTCTAAATGTTAAGTCAAAAAGTTTGGGCTTAAATTAAGAAGCAAGAAGGAGCCCCTAATGTTCTTGAGCAGAGAAGAAGTGTGGCTAAGACAATGGGTCTGGCAGTAATGAGTTCGGTTTGGAATGGGGAGATAAAGCCAGTGGGGAGGGGGAACAGACATCTGAAAGAGGGGTGACAGGGTTGGACCTGGCCAGGGAAGTGGTGATAGAAAGGAAAAAGCTTCAAGCAGCAGAACTCAGCCTGTAATAGGTGACAGAGAGAGGGGTGTCAGCGCAGACTCACTTTCAAGATAGCACTAGCTGCTCTTGATAGAGATGAGCCAACAAGGAGAAGAGCAAGGTCAGGGGTGAGATAAAAGGTTTGTGCTGGGCACTGTGCATTCTCAGGGCCTGGGGGATAGGATGGCAGGCCTGGAACCCTAGAGAGACGGTGCGCCTGGAGGTGGAACATCCAGATGACAGAGATATCTATAGAGAAGTCTTGTCTCTACTAACAAGTCCCAAACCTGCATGGGGGAAGTCAACCGTGGGAGGGCAGAGATTTGGGCCTGTGTTGTTCACCACTGTATCCTGGAACCTAAAACAATACCCAGCACAGAGTACACTCAATAAATATGCAGGAATGAATTCACCTGGGGGTTCATCAAGCACAGGTCCTCAGGGAGCATCAGCTACTGAGGGAGCAAGCATCAGGCAAAGTAGAAGTCAGAGAACAGAAGGAGAGGGTTGGCTGCAGATAGGGTATGATCAGGGTGACTGACACTGGATGAGTAGTCACTTAGACATAGGGGTTACAGGAGAGTTGAAGGAAGGCAATGAAGGAGTAACAGCCTCAAGGACAGACTGCTAGATGAACTCTTGGAAAGATGTCTGCTGGACAAAAGAGCAGAATACAGCATTCCCTGGGGCTGCCCTGCCAAACACACACCAGCTCAGTCCAGGCAGGGCAAATGGGACAGGAGCCTGGGGGACTCATGGACCCATGGGACCACAGGTCTAGAATGGCTCTCAGAGATGGTTTCATCCAACAATCCCAGGGTGCACATGAGACTCTGGCCCAGGAGGGAAGGGACTGAACCAAGTGCACAGTGGGTGAAGACCCAACCCAGGGCTAGGGCCGCAGAATTGCCCCTGCACTTGGTGAAGGGGCAGATGTCCCTCCTCCCTATCCCCATTGCAGCCTCCCCACCTCCCCACAGACCCTCAGCTCTCTCATCTATCCCCACCCTCCCACGGTGTAGTTTCCAGGGGCCGCCATAATAAAGGACCGAAAACTGAGTGGCTTAAAGAACAGAAATGCATTGCCTCGATGTTCTGGAGGCTGGAAGTCTGAGATCAAGGTGTTGGTGTCGGGGGCGGACGGACACAACTCAACCCAGAACATTCTAACTTGAGACAGTCACTTCTGTGCTTGCAGCCACAGTTTCTCTCCTATAAAGTGGGGACATGATGGGAACAGATGAGGACTGTGGTGAGAGCAAATGAGCTCACTTCTGTATGGACCTGTGTCTTCAAGAGCCCATCACGCAGTGCAGCCTAACCATTAAGCAGCAGGCGCCCTGGGTCTGAATCCCAGCAAATGACTTCACCTCTCAGAACCAGTTTACTCATCTTTGAAATAGTGCTGATTCCTGGGCCGTTGTGAGGAATCAATGGGCTGGTACAAGTAAGCACGCACAGCACAGTGCAGGAAGTGCACAGCGAGTGGAGACTGCCATCATTATTATGCAGTGGAAACTAGCATCAGTGACATTGTACATTGAGGCACAATGTACCCGAAGTCACTTGCCAACAGGTTGCCATCATTCTATCATTATCATCATCATCATGAACATATTATAGTTGTAAGAAGCTGAGGCCCAGAGAGTGAAAGATCTTATCCAAGCTTGCACAGCCATCTGGCACAAAACCAAATGAGAATCTTTTTTAACCACATCCTTATGTGATATATTTTTTAAGTAATTCCTAAATGCCCAACATTAACCCTTTCAGCTGTTCCATGGAACATTACAGAAAGTAGATGTTACAGAGAACATAAAGCAACGTGGATGAGGCTCATGAAATAATGTGGCATGAACAAAGCAGGGCTTGGCATGGCACATGGCAAGAACTCCATAAAAACAAACGCAAGGAGAAAAGACTTAAAGGATACATCAGGCTGTTCCTGTGTTGGGGTTGTGGCATGAAATTAGGGGCGATGGTTTTTCAGCTTCTCATTCTGCACTGGTGAGTAAGGTGGGCCAGCGAAGGCATGCTGGTTATAAGCAAAAGAAGCTGTCTTCGTGGGCAGAATGGGGTGGTCTCCCAAAGTTGGAGCAAAGGCTGAAAACCCTAGTTGTGTTTTCCTGAGTGAAACTGGGACATGCAGGGATCTGTGGCAGGACTGGCAGAATAGATGCCCTTTGGGGAATGTGGGGCAGGGGGAAATCCGCTCCTGCTGTTTTGGGCCCTGTGTCACTCAGGATTCCAGGCGGTGCTGTGCTAGTACATGCACATCACCTAGCTCTCTGGGTCAGGAGGGAATCCTCCTTTGCGGTGTGTGCTGATTTTGTAGTGTGAAGGCTCCCACCATGTCACCAACACGATGGCATTAATGCAGAGTTGGGAAGAGATGTGCAGTAGCCCACCATTATATAGTATTTCTACCATGCAGATTCACAAGAGTAGAGCCTATGTGGCCAGTGTGGGTCAGTGATTGAGTATCAACCTATGAGCCAGGAGGTCACGGTTCAATTCTTGGTCAAAGCACATGCCCAGGTTTTGAGGTCAATCCCCAGTAGGGGGCATGCAGGAGGCAGCTAATCAATGATTCCTTCTCATCATTGATGTTTCTATCTCTCTCTCTCCCGTCCTCTCTGAAGTCAATAAAAATATATTTAAAATAAATTAAATAAAAGAATCCAGAGCTTAATCCTGAGAACAGCAAGTCAAAGGACCCAGCTAGGAGCGGTACAGGGACTCAGAACAGCCACAGCCAGCCCACACCCCAACCCCACCTCAGCCCCCACCTTCTCTAGGGAGGAAAGTAAATAAACTAAATCTCTTGTCACAGTGCCTGAGAGCCCACCCTTAGAAATTCTCACAAGAGGACATAGACACCCCTAATTGAAGAATATCCTAGGACAGTCTTCTCAAGTGCCCCTAAGGGTAGATGAGAGTGAATGGGGACACTCAGGGGTTGGGAGTGAAATACCCCTGAAGGCTTAAGTAGAATCCCACAACCATAGAGTGGGCGTCCTAAGCCCAGTGAATCCGTGATTCGCTAGGAAGCCCCGTTGACCCTCAGGAAGTTGCTAGGTCTCTCCTGTGACCACACGTCTCTAGTCGTGGCCACAGTTGGCCAAGGTGAAGAAGCAGCCTCCCCACCCGAGAACCCGCGTGTCTCCAGCTCCCTCTTATTGGGGAACATCTGGTGGCCAGCAGAGGGCTTGGGCTTGGCCTAGGACCGTGGTCGGCAAACTGCGGCTCGCGACCCACATGCGGCTCTTTGGCCCTTTGAGTGTGGCTCTTCCTAAGCCTTAGGAGTACCCTAATTAAGTTAATAACAATGTACCTACCTATATAGTTTAAGTTTAAAAATTTTGGCTCTCAAAAGAAATTTCAATCGTTGTACTGTTGATATTTGGCTCTGTTGACTAATGAGTTTGCCGGCCACTGGCCTACGACAAGCCAGGTGATCTGATTCAGAAAGGAGCCCAAGGAGAGGTGCTGTCCTGTCCTCCAGTAATAGCTGAGGTGGCGACTACCTTGTACAGAGCAGCAAACCAAGATGACACTATTATCCATCCCTATTTTGAGGAAACAGAGTTGACTATCTTGCCCAAGTCACACAGCTGTTGGAGTAAAACCTGGGCCTAGATGAGGCCATACCTCCTGCATTTAACCATGTGTCAAGAGGGGAGGAAGAAGTGTCCCAGGACTCCGTGTTCCCCAAAGAGTGGTGCTTGGATTCTGGCCCAGAGGCCTGGGAATTTTCAGTTGCTCCAAACACCCTGGAGCACAGGCCCAAATATGAGAAAGAGGGGCGGGGTTGGGGTTAGGCAGACACCTGATCTGTTAATGGGGTGGCCGAGAGCTTGATTCTGATTTCCGGGTCTCACGCACTGCCTCCTTGTGTCCAGCAACATCCTCAAGGCCCCCCGGGCCTGAGCCTCATGGACTACAAAAGATGAGTTTGGGGATAAATGGTGATAGGAGGAGAGTTGATTTGGGGTGGTGAACACACAATACAATATACAGATGATATATTATAGAATTGTATACCTGAAACCTACATAATTGTATTAACTAGTGTCACCCCAATAAATTCAGTGGGGGGAAAAGGAAAAAGGGTGAGTCTGGAATCCCAGACCCAGGGGTTTGTAGACTGTCATCCCTGGAGCCATTTGGCAGGGCCTGGACATGGAATACTGACTGAGGGTCCAATGCTGGCTCCTCTACTCACTTGCTGTGTGATCTCAGGTAAATTACTTGCCCTCTTTGAGCTTCAGTTTTTATATCTGAAAAGTAGGTTTAGATATGCCTGCCTACAGGGTTAAGAAAATTAAATAATTATGGATGTATAAGCCCCTTCACTTTTCATCCTCCCCCCCCCCTCCAAATTCTTCTCCCCACAGTGACAAGAGTAAACTTAATTATGAGTCCACTTATGCCACCCCTTGCTCAAAACCTATTGGCTCCCACTGCTCTTAGAATGACATCTAAACTTCTCACTGTGGCCTGCAGACCTGGCATGATCCAGCCACCACCCTATCGCAGGGTCTTCAAGAACAGGCTGCCGGGCCCATAGGAGAACTAAGTCTCAGAGCTTCCTTTAAAACTATAGAGCTGGACCCTGCATTAATACCACTTGGGATTCCAGAATAAATTAAAGGTTGTAATTGAAAATCAATGATAATAATTATAATGTTGAAACTATAGATGCCTTGCTCCTTACTACCTTCCACAAAATTTTGACACATTCTTTGGTGGGGTATGATGCCCCACCCCCTGGCTAAGAGTTATTGCATTCATTTTTTCATTTATACATCCTTTAAAGAAGTGTTTATTGAGCGCCTATTTAATACTAGATACCGTCCTAGGTTCTGGGGATAAAGCAGTGAACAAAGATCCCTTCCCTCACAAAGCTTACAGAAACAAATATGTGAACAAGAAGATATCAGATAGACAAGGACTTTAGGAGTAACTAGGGGGAAGGACAGTTTAGATGGGCAGTCAAGGGAGGCTTCCCTGTGGAAGTGACAATTAACCTAAGTCTCAGCTGACATGCTGGATGCCTAAGAATTGTTTTCCATGGTTGACGAAGGGTGAGTTCCAGTGGGGCTCTGGGTCTTCAGTGTTTTTAGATCCCCTGTTAATGTCTTGGGCTCTGTCAGGCATTCTGCCAGGCCCTATAACTTTCATGACCTCTTTTTATATCATGGCTACCCTGGGAGATAAGCATTTTCAGCCTCTCATTTTATAGTAAAGAAACTGAGGTTCAGCCCTGGCTGGTGTGGCTCAGTGATTAGAGCACCGGCCTGCGCACTGAAGGATTGCAGGTTCAATTCCCAGTCCAGGGCATGTACCTGGATTGCAGGTTCGATCCCCAGCCCTGGTTGGGTCTCATGCAGGAGGCAGCCAATCGATGTGTCTCTTCACATTGATGTTTCTCTTCCCTCCCTCCCTCCTTTCCACTCTCTAAAACAATCAACGGAAAAAATATCCTTGGGTGAGGATTAATAAAAAATAAAAAAGAAGAAGAAGAAAATTGAAGCTCAGAGAAGACTTGCGCAGGCTCACACAGAGTAAGTGGGTAACAGAGTCAGGACTTATCTTTGAGTCTCCTAACTTGGCCAGTACTGTGCCCCTCCCCACACCTCTTTCCTCACTGAAATGAGTTTGGGGGGAATCACGGTATTGGGAGAATAAAAGCCTCCTACTCCATTAGAAGCTGATGTTGTCAGCTAAGGCCCAAGAGGCCAGTGGGAGTTCAGTGAGATAAAAGGTCACCAAACTAGTCCAATCCCAGAGAAACAGGTATATGGGGAAAATTCTGGGCAAGACCCACTGCAGGAAAAAAAAAAAAAAATCTCTGCCAAGGCCAATTGTTGAGCGATAGGGTAGCTTTGTAAATTACCACACTTTGGCTCAACTCTTAAAGGGCTAAAATGTTTTCTTTCCACTTGAGAGAGGCATCCGTAGCATATCTTATGGGTAGGCAGGAGCCATTCTATACTTTTGGATTTTGTGCTTTCTGAGGGCAAGGGCAGTTTCATTTACCTCTGAAACCCCAGCACCTAGCAAGGATTCTATATAAGTAAAAACCTGAGTGATGATTGCATGCGTGTGTGCATGTGTGCATGCTGGACTGCCCGGTCCCTACCCCACCTCCCCAAACCAGACCCACAACCCAGTTCAGCTTAGGGACCACAGATTTAGCAGAGACTCTAACCCTGGCCAAAGCCTCCAGCAGAGTCTCCACCACCTCCCTGTACATGTCCCTTCCCAGCTTCCCTGCATTCCCTCTGCCTGGAAAGGTATGTCCCTTTTATCCCTGCCTAGAGGTTGGGTCCTGGGGGAGGGTACCAGCCTGGGAGGGGCTGCGATCTGACTACCACCCCCTTGCCAGCCTCAAGGACATATGAGCTGGCACAAAGCCACCAGCATCCTCTTGAAGTCCTGGGAGATCTAATTACCCAGAAAGGAGAAAGTGTTGAGCGAATGAGCACAGGGCTCCGCGTAATCAGTTTTTGACTGCTGCAGTTAATGCGAGCCCAGGCTGCAAAGCTGTCCCTCTGATGTTCTGATAACAGGCTCCCTCCATGGCTAGCTGTTTGATCTGAAACTGCCAGCTTTTCTGTCACCCCCAAAAGCTTTTCTAAATTGTCCTAAAATTACCATCTCTGGGAGCCAGCCATGCTTCAGGCCCTGGCTCAGGAATGAATAAAGTACAGCCAAGAGGTGGGAGGCAAAAAAAAAAGTGGGAGGCTGATGGAGACTTCCCTGAGGGCTGGGGTGAGTCCCAGTCCTGAGGTTAATTCTCAGCACTGGGGTAGGGTGGGGTGGGGTGGGGGGACTTGCATCTCATTTCAGTATTATGGCCATTTTACAGATGAGGCAACAGGTACAGTGTACCCGAGGTCACTTGCCAACAGGTTGCAGAGGTGACATTCCCACCTGGCCCAAGCCCCCCGTTCCTTCAATGTATTCCAGATGCCCTCAGGTCTTAGATATTTTTCCCTCTCCCTATTTTGTGCATTTGAATTTCAGAGCCCCATGGGACATATCATGCCAGCCAGCTCTGTCCTGAAGTTTTGTCCCTGAAAAGTGCCAGGGATGATGATTTTCTACAAACGTGTTTCTCAGTTAATCAGTATTTCTACCTTTTGCTATAAATAGCCAAAAAATAATTGCCTTCAGTAGATTTTTGGACCAAGCAGTACAGGGTTTAGGGTATCAGCCACGCTCCTTTGCAGAAATGCCTAAAGTTAAACTAACAGTGAGAGGCTTATGAGCACCTACTAAGCGCTGGGCATTGGGAAAACTCCTTCATTTGCTTATTCACTCCTTCAAAAGAGGTTTCCTGAGCACTTACTGTGTGCTAGGCCCTGGCTATAGATACAGCCATGAATAAAATCAATGTCACTGCCCTTGTGAGGCATGCATTGGAGTGTAAATGGCAAATAAGTAAATAAATAACTTAAATTATCTATTGCAGTAAGGTCTATGGAGGATGTAAGCAAGAGCCTGGGATTGGGAATAACAGATCTTCTGAGGTCCTGGAATCAGGAGGCAGGGAAGACCTGGATAATGAAAGGGAGGCTGCCACGTGGAATGAGGAGGGAGCATGGGCAAAGGCTCAGAGATGGGACCTGAGGCAACATTTGGCAAGAGGTGAAGCCAGGATGATGGGCAGGAGCTGGACAGCAAGAACCTGGAGGAGTGTGGGTTTTTCCTCTAAAGTGAGGCAGCTGCAGGAGAGCCAAAAACAGAAGAGTGACATGACACATTATCCCACTCATTTTCACCAAGGCCCTGCAAAGCAAGTACTTAATCCTCACTCCAGCAGGTGAGCAGTGTCAGAGTCTGAGAAGAGAGATGGCTTAGCCAGTGAGGTGACAAAGCCACTTGTTGAACCCAGATGTGGGTGAGGATCTCTGCATCGCCCAGCCAGCTAAGGGTGGGCATGGCCAAAACCTCAGCTAGGCTTCTACCCAGTGCCCTGCCCCCAAATGTCTTGGCACTTTGTTCTGTTCCTTTTAGTTTTGTTGCTGGGCCTCAGGCTGAACAAAACTTAATGGGATGTGATTTGAGGGTTCATCGGGAACATTTTGTTTCCCCATAAAATAGCAAGCCTTGGCAGAGATGTGCGTTCCTGGTTGCTGGGCAACCAGGTATGACCCCATGAGTAGTGGGGGCAATGATTCTTCCCAGAGAGAAGTGGTTAGTCCACCCACCTTTCCCTCCCCACAACTCCCTTCCAGATGTAGACCCTCCCATCCAGTCAGAACTCACAATGAGGGGGACAAAACACAAAGTAGATGTAAGCAGGAGAGGGTAACAATTTCAAAGAGACATTAAATGGGTTCAGCCCCACCCCAAAGGAAAAGTAAAGAGAAGGACCTATTCCAATATGCAGGGGAAATCCTTTATGACCACAATAGTGGCCCACACTTTACCATGTGCCAAACACTGTTTTAAGCATGTTAACATATATTAATTCATCATATCTTCACAAGAACCTTATGAAGTAGATACTATCATCACCCCTATTTTAAAGATGGAAAAACTGAGGCACCTGAGGCAGTCTGGCCCCAGGCCTGGAACCGAAGCAATCTGATTAAGAGTCAGCAGAGAGAAATAGAACACGAGAGATTTACTCAAAAACTGGAGTTGAATCAATTCAACTCTTAACAGGGCCCTGTTGTGTGCTAGACAATTTACTTTCTACAGGAATGAGGTAAAGAACTCAAGCTGGTAGAACAGGAGTAGAAGCAAATAGGCCATATTTACCAGAGTGTGGTAGGTACGATGAGAGAGAAGAAAAGGATGCTGGGAGAAGATGCACTGAGGCAGATCCCAAAGGAGGGGACAGACGTCAGCCTGGGAAAGGAACAAAAGACGGAGGAGAAGCATTTCAGGTGGCATTTTATCACCTTGGATGGGAATTCATTTTTAAGGTGCCTGTCTCTGCTCTACCATCACCACCCCAGCCTGTGAGCAACTCAAAGCAAGGGTCATGTGTCATTTATCTTTGTGTCCTTAGGAGACAACACATATCTGACATTTTGTATACAGCAATCACAAAATGTTTGTTTTAAATATATGTAAACACATATAAAGGAAAGGGAAATGAATGAATGAATGAATGAAAATGGGCTTATCTATAGAACAAGGGGTGTTAGACACTGTTTGCTGAGCATTTAGAGCCATTGCAAGTTCCAGAGTGGAGAAGGAAAAGTCCACAATGGGCACTTGAGGGAGATCAGAGCAGCATAAATTGTGAGGCAGAAAGTGGTGGGACTGGGAGGGAGACCCAGTGAGGAGCCATTGCAGAAATCACTAATTGAGAGATGCTGGGAGCCCAGATTCAGATGATGATCTCAAGAGTGAAGAAGGAAGGTCAAATCCAAGAACCACCAAGGAGGCTGGTCAGTCTGGTCTGAAAGAGGAATAGATTTGAAAGAAACCAAGAGCTTGGTCTTAGATTTGCTGAGTTGGAGATGTGGGCAAAACAATCAAGTGGGGCTACCTTGTGGGCCCCAGGAAACCCTGACCCAGGGACTGAAGGAGAGAGGACAGGATGAGAGACACAGCAAATACCTGGAAGGCAAGTCCCCACTTTCTGGACCCTCATCTGTGGCAGACATCACTAATCAATCCCAATGCTCAGACTCCTCCATCTCAACTCCAGATAGCCCCTATTAATCAATTACAGTTGACTTGCAAGATTAAATGTTTTTGTTACCCCTATCCTAGGGGCAGCCGGGGGAGCCTTCAGATTGAGCCACTCTCTGACAACCAGAATAAAAGAGGGAAGGGGGCAATGAAGGAGTAGATGTGGGATTGGTGAGTCCTCTAAATTAATGTCAGGTGTAAACCACCTGAGATCCAGGTCGGAATCATGAACTTTTCACTCTATAAGCCTTTAAACTCTTCTTTTAAGAAAGACTTTAAAAGCGTACAGAGTTTACGCCCTAACTGGTTTGGCTAAATGGATAGAGCGTCGGCCTGCGGACTCAAGGGTCCCAGGTTCGATTCCGGTCGAGGGCATGTACCTTGGTTGCAGGCACATACCCAGTAGGGAGTATGCAGGAGGCAGCTGATCGATGTTTCTAACTCTCTATCCCTCTCCCTTCCTCTCTGTAAGAAATCAATAAAATATATTTTTTTTAAAAAGCTTACAGAGTTTAAATGCTTAAATTCTTTAAGAGTTAAAAAAAAGAACTCCTTTTTTAAGCAAAATCACCCAGCTGTTTTTATTCTTTCGTTCCAATTAGTGAAAAAGCATTCATTCTTATAAATAATAATATTCTGAGGGTACAGTTTGATAACTTTCCTGGTAAGCCTAACTATTCTCAACTTATTTCAGTATTATTACTTGGTAAAGACTTTAGGGAGCATGCTTTTTTCCTACTGAGGGATCTGTAGCATGCCAGCCATTCATTCCATGCCTGTTTGTTGAATACCTACTGTGTGCTGGGCTCTGTTCTAGGTAGCATGACTGTCTCCACCAACCTCCTCATGGAGCTCACAGACTGGTGAACTAAAACAACAGCCAGCCTTAGAGCCATCTATGGCTTCACAGGTGGCCAGGCCTAGCGACCTTTCCTCCTCACAGACAGTCAGCTTAACAACTGAAAAAAGAGAGAGAATGTTCTCAGTCTCCTTCCAATTATCAAGGAAGCATTGAATGTCCCTGCTTTCAAACTGGCAAGAGCAGGGAATGGATGTTCCTTCTCTTTCTAAGAAGGGCAGACTACCTTCCAGCAGGAGTGTCACCCAGGGGATGACCAGGGACCTGTGGGTCTTCAGGCATCTCAGGAACCAGATTTCTAAACCAGAGACACACAACTTCTCTAGTGCTTAGAATTAGCAAAACTTCAGGAACAGTTTGCTAAAGGAAGCACACACTCTCCCAAAACAATGCACTTCCAAATAATACCAAGAGAGAATGTGGCAGGTTTCTAGATAGAGACTTCCGTGGGTTTGGCCATAAATCAGTAAATTAATGTGATGACAATGGATGCTCCAATTGGATTCACTGCGTATGTTTTCTCAGGGGTCACCGTGGCTCTAGTATTAGTGTGAGTCTTGGTCAGTCCGTTACCAACCATCACCACCCCAGGCGCCTGAGGAAGGGGAGTAGCCAGCTTCCTGCCAAACAGGGAGTGGCTAGCACATGAAATGAAAGAGGTGATAACCCTTCTCAGTTGCACAGGCAGCAACAGAGGGGCCTTTGTCAAGTTATTGGAGAGACAAACAAAACATTTAAATTACAAAAGAATCCCCAACAGTGTGCGGTAAACATCAACATGATGGTAGATGTGGGGTGCAATTGCTTAGCCATTTCCGAAAGAGACACCCACAAGCACCAGTGTCATAGGACAACAAGAGCATGGGGTCATGGTATCTCAAGGCCTGGGTTCTTGTCCTTGTTATTCCACTAATAGTTGCATGAGTTCAAACAAGTCACTTCATATCCTGTGCCCTCCTCCATAGAGTATAGACAAGACTATTGGCCTTATGTAGTTGAAGTGCAACCAGTAAATTTAGGGCATAATTATCAACGTCCACTCTATGCCAAGCACTGTGTGCTGTGCATTATCTCATATAACCTTCTCATCAGCCCTCTGAGGTCTGCAGGATATCCCCATTTTATAGCCCAAAAGGCCCAGAGAAGTTGACTTGCCTCAGGTCTCCCACCTGGAAAGTGGTACAGCTATAGCCATTGTTAGTCACTGGATGCTGTGACCATACAGTTCAAAGGATATGGTAACTGCATTACAGAGTAAGGCCCCCAGATGGGTGTAGGAAATCCAGGGAGGTTGGGACCTGACATTTCTGCTCACCAGTGTATGACCAGGGGAGGTGCACAGTCATAATTTATCGAATGAATGGATGAATGAATGAGGCCAAACACATGGTAGTTCAGAAGAGGACTCAAGTTGGTTTCCCTGGGTTCTGCCACTTACTAGTTGTGTGTAAAATGGGATGATGATAGGCCCTCCCACAGAAGTCACTTCAAGGATTAAATGAGTTTATACATGTGATAGCAGGTAGTGTAGAAGCTGGTACAGAGTAGACATAAGTGTTGTCTGTAATGGTGAGGGTGAGGGATTTAACCAGAGGGTTTTATATGTATGCTGTGATTGAGCTGCCTAAATGTTGTTATAGCCAATGACCCTCCTTCCCTCTCCCCTTCTTCCTCCCCTCCCCATCACTTTCTCCCTCCATCTCCCTCTCCTTTTCCCTCTCTGCCTTTTCTTCATCCGTAAGCACAGTGAGTATTTACTGTGTACAATCTATAACCAAGGACATAAAATGAAATGACACAGGCTGTGCCTTTCAGGAGCTCAAAATTGAGTAATCACAAGAGCCAGTTAAAATACCACTTAACCTCATTAGGGGGACAAGGCAGCAGAGATGGGACATTAGATCAGTGTGGGTGGTCAAGGGTGGCTTCCTGAAGAAGGTGCTATGAGCCATCCCAGAGGGTGGGGGTTGGAAGGGCAGCCCTGCAGGTGAACAGCCGGAGCGAGAGAGAGCAGGCATGTGGAGGGGCAGAGGGGCAGAGGGGGAAGAGAGAAGAGGTTTGCCACCACACTGACATGGACAGCAGGGCGCCCTGCACCCTCTGCGCTGCTCACGCACAGCAACAGGTCATCCCCTCAGTCGGGAAGCACCCTCCACTTGGTGTGGAGCCACAGCACTGACCCAGCAGCCTTATAAGGCCCTTCATGAAAGGTTAATGGCTTCATGAATGAATGATGCAGTTACAAGAGAAGTGTACAAAAGGATCTTGGAATTTTAGAGCAAGAAGAGTCCTTTGAGAGCTAATCCAAGCCCCTCAGTCAAGAGGAAGCAGAACCCAGCAGGTCACGTGGCCAGTGATTGGAGGAAGATCAACATGTCTTCATTTGGGTTCCCCCAAAAGCAGGGTGAATTGACAATGGGGTGCAGGTTGTCTATTTAGGAGTGGTCTGAGGAATCAGAGAGAGAGGAGAGAATAACAGAGGAGAGAGAAACACCCATATAAGGTATGCTATTGAGCTGGTTACTGCTGTGAGCAACAGGGCTCAGTCCTACCAGGGCCTTTGCAGCAAGCATGTGGGCTGTGCCTCAGAACTCCCCTTCCCAGGGTACAAGGCTAGAACATTTGTGCTGATTCCCAGCTCCTGCTGCGTATGGACAGTTTGGATAACTCCTAGCACTCCTGGGCCTTGCAGGTGATCAGAACCTGCCAGGTGGCCCAGGTGCAAGGAGCATGTCAGAGTTCAAAGCTCTGAAACATTCCCCTTCGAAGGAGTCAGCATGCACGAACAGTCCAGGGCATGGGTCCAGGCACCTTCAGTGATTCACCTTAGGGAGAGGCACTTTCTCCCCTCCCTGTGCTTCAGTTTCCTCATCCATAAGACGGGTCTCCTGTAATGCTTTCCCAGCCTCCTTCATAAGGGTCAGTCTCGGGGAAAGAGCTAGCACAGGTTCTCTGCGGTGAGGGAAACCCGGGTTCATGTTCTCGGGGGTATGGTCCCGTGGATGAGACAGATTCTAGATTCAGATGAGCCTGGAGTTGAAACCCAGATGATACAGCTTTCTTTATATCCCCATGCCTCGATTTCCCCATCTATGAAATGGGGTAACAGCCGAAACCGGTTTGGCTCAGTGGATAGAGCGTCGGCTTGCGGACTGAAAGGTCCCAGGTTCGATTCCGGTCAAGGGCATGTACCTGGGTTGCGGGCACATCCCCAGTAGGAGATGTGCAGGAGGCGGCTGGTCGATGTTTCTCTCTCATCGATGTTTCTAACTCTCTATCTCTCTCCCTTCCTCTCTGTAAAAAATCAATAAAATATATTTTAAAAAAAAAAGAAATGGGGTAACAAAATGAAGTCACAGGGAAATCATGAGACATACATGAAATAATGCCCACATGGGGCCTAGCACAGAGTAAGTGCTCAAGGGAGCCGTGGGTGTCATCATTACTTTGACCTTTAGCTATGAAACCTCCCCTGGTCCCTTAGCCTCTGTGAGTCCAGGTTTCTTCATCTACAGGAAAGACCTCTGAATAGCCGCCTCATAGAGTTGCAAGGCCCACACATGGTAATGATCATGGAAAGTCCTAAAACGACTTTCTCAAGGGCGTTTCTCTCAGCTTTCTGGGATCTTCATGGGTTTTCTGATTTGCTTAATAATTGTCACCACCACCTTCCTTCCCCATCCCAAGTCTCTCGTCCACCCCCACTCCCCTAATTCTTTTTTCCTGAAGGGGAATCGATTTCTAAGAGACACCTCCTGGTCCTCAGAGAAGCTGCCTTTGTAAAGAGCTGGAGAAGCTAGTGTTACAGAAATGAAGGCCTCTGCTTTCCTGGCTTTTATTTCTGTTATTGGATCTCACCGACAATTGCCCCCCAGTAATAACTTCAGGCACCTAATTGGAAAGTATGAGGGATGCCCCAGGGTGAGGCTGAGGCTAGACATGTGTGCTTCCCCAAGTTCTTTTGTGAGCTGTTTCAGCAACAAAGACAGAAGAGTCCACTGAAGCAGTTGGACACAGAAAAAAAGTGACTTGAGAAGACACCAAGTATCTTCCCCGTCCCCCAATCCTCAGTGTGAAAATGCCTTAGGGCAGACATTGGAGTCGAGCATTGCCCACCCCTTACCTCCTTTCTTCCTATGCAGGTGTGTCTAGGAGAGGCCACGTGTTGATTAAATATGTATCAGACCAAGACAATGCAGTGCCTGCCCTCTTGGAGCTTGGAGTCAGCAGGGGAACCAAATATTAAGAAAAATCAATTACATTATTAATTATTAAAATCATAAGATAAAAGATTTTCTGGGAGCTATAAGAATATTCAAAAAGGGCTCAAACCTATGGGCGGGGGAAGGGGACAGATTCGCCTAAAGGAAGCCTGAGTTAGGTGCAAGGTGGGAGGAACATTCCAAATAGAGGGAACAGCACATGCAAAGGCCCTGAGACAGGAAAGCACTTATATTGAAGCCACATAAAAGAGGCTGATGTCACTGGAGCATAGTGGTGGTGAAGGGATGTGACGTCAGAAGAAAGCAGGGGCCACACTGTACAGGGCCTTCCAGATCTTGACAAAGAAAGTGGATCTTAGCTCTATGCAGAGGAAGCCACTGTCGCATTTTCAGCAAGGGTCTGACATTAACAATGCACGTTACACTTTTAAAACATCCCTCTAATCACTGGATATAGACTGGATTGAGAGACCAGTGAGGTGGCTACTGAAGCCATCCTAGACTAATGTGCATGTGGGGAAGGGGAGTGGTCATATCTGAGATAAGTGTTTATTTGGGTGGATGTACACAAGTAGTAGGTGATGAAGCCAAGATTTTAACCCAGGAATATTTGTACCCATGTCCACTGCATCCAAAGGTTATATGGAAACAAACCTATATTTTCTTACAATATGGACTGATTTCCCCCTTTAAATTATATTTTCAATTATTCAAGTAAAACATGAGCACATTCTCTTGGTTAAAATTAAAATATTTCAGTCAAAGCTAAAGTCTCCTTGGCCACTGCAATTAATCGTAGTGCCCTTCCCCCTCCTCAGAAGTCCTACCTTCATGTGTTTGGAGCAGATCCTTACAGACCTGTTGCTACATATTTACATATATGTGTACCCATAGAAAATATACACTATTGTTTTGTTAAATTTTCTGTTTTACATAAATGGAATTAAACTATACACATTACTCTGTAACTTGCTTTTTTCACTCAACAGTTTGCCTTGGAAAGCCTTCTATGCTAGTACACATATATGGATCTCTCTTTTTTTTAACTGTTGCATAGTATTTTATGGACTGTATGTACCACAGTTTATTTAGCCCACTCACTTTCCAAAGACAGAAGTGCATTTTTGCTATAAATGTTGTAGGGTTTGTGAATTTTTTTCTTTTAAAATATAAGACTTTTATTTATGCTAATGGAGGAACCCACACCACAGTGACAACACAAATATTTAGCAACACCCAGCCTGGTGACTAAGTTTTCCCATTTCCCTTCAGGTGCTTGGCATCCCTGTGAGCTAGTTCTTGTCCATTGCCAAGTCTCTGATTATAGCAAAAGGCTGTCTTGAGAGCAACAAGGAGAGTGGTAGAATTGTCGGCTTTTATTTCAGTGCTGGGTCCTGAAGCACACACAGTCTGGCACGGTGTGAAAAGAATACAGCTATGTAGCCTTGAAAACCTGGGTTTAAATCCTGGCTTTAGTTGTGTGACCCTGAGCAAGTCACTTTTCCTCTCTGAGCCTCAGTTTGCCCACCCATAAAATGAAGTTTATAATCCCAACCCTATACAATGGCCAGGAGGATTAAATGCAAGTCATGACATGTAAAGTGATAGTCTTATAAGAGCACATGCATGTGCATTTAGCACCTGCCCTCCTTACCCCTGCAGCCCCAGTGTAGTGTGTTGGGGAGGTCCTGCCTCTCCGAAGGAATCACTCAAGGTCACAGAACACTGCAGCAGATGCAGTGTGGGGGTGGCATTTGAGGAAAGAGATTTTTCTGCCCAGATTCTAGACACCAACTGTATGCCAGACACTGCCCATATTGCACCTCCTTTCTTCTTCACCCCAGTGGGCAGAGCTAGGTTGCCCCTCTGTCCCAATTTGGGGATGAAGAAATTGAGAGGAGACACCATTTGCCCAAGGTCTCTTTAGGTGGTAGAGTGAAGCCTGGAGCTTCACCCCCTCTGCCTACACAAGCTGGCCTGGGAGGCTGCAGGCAGCAGCTCCTCAGAGCGCCCCCTCCTGGAGGGATAGGGAAGCTCCCTTCGTGATGACATCTATGTTCAATCATCAAGACCCCTGCACAGATGAGGAGAAAAACAGTTTTTCTGACGTCCATTTTTCCAGGGGGATGAGATAAAGGCTTCTCAGATGTCAACTAAGGACATTCTGAACCAAATCTCTTTAAAGGGCAGAGAGAGAGCATATGACATGGCCATAATTTTTGTGCAATAAGGTTCAGTACTTTAAATTCACTTGAGCAAGATGTGTCCCCTCCCTTGGTGAGTCAGGAATCAGGAGTCCAGCCCTGCCACTGGATCACCCTGTATCTGAGCCAAGTCATTCCCCCGCCTCTCAATTTTCCCACCTGTCAAATAGGGTGAGACTACCAGTCTTGCTCTAACAGTAGGGGAACCAGGAGAAAGGACTGGGGGAGCTTTAAGATGGGGTTGTCAGATTTAACAAAGAAAAATACAGGATATCCTGTTAAATTTGAATTTCATATAAAAAATAATTAACGTTTTTATTATTACTATGTCCCCAATATTACATAGGACACAACTTATACTAAAAATTGTTTACCGTTTATCTGGAATTCAAAGTTAACTGGACGTCCTATATTTTATCTGGAAAACCTATTCAGGGCCCCCAGCTCCATTGGACATCCTCATTGTTTGGTACAGATAACTGATATTTTCATCACTTCCAAGATGAACCCTGGCCACCCACCTTTCAACCAGGTCCCCACCAGCGGCTCCCATACGCCCTCCATACACACTTCCCTGCCCACATTAAAATTCTGGAACCATGAGCAAAGAGGTCTAAGAATTTCTACAGTGGAAACTGGTGTGGAAATTCAGTCTGACTTGGGGAAAAGACATGTGATGCGTTTAAATCAGTGGGGAAATTTGTGCCTATATATGTGTCAAGATGGTTAGAGGGACACTGTCTGGGATGCTTACAAGCAACTGGTTTCATTCTGTGCCATGTCCATGTGCACATAAACTAGTGGACACCACATCCACACATTTATAGAAAAACCAGCCAGTGCTGTGGCCGTGCACATTCATGCCAATGGTCAAATGCTGTATCCACAGCTGTGTGCTGCATCTGTGTGCACCTGTGCATAGCTAGATGCCGGTTTTGTATGTGAACAAGTGAACCAATAACACTACCTACATGTGATCACTCATAATGGATCCATAGAAAAGTCGCCTGGGGCTGTGACATATCAGAGAGACATCCCTGACCCTGCACCCTGCCCATCAGGAACCATCAACACTGTGAAATGATTGTAAACTCCAGGCACTGACACATGCCCACCGTGCCTGCTGGACAATAGCCATCAGATTTGTTCTGAACTTAGAGCAACTGCCCAGACAGACATAAACCACAGGGAAACCACACTGCGCTCTTTTCCCACAGCGGAATTGTTGAGCCATGTTTGTTAACTGGCTCTTACAGGTGGCACGTGGCCACCCACGTGTACAGGCACCTCTGGGTGGCCTCAGCACCCACATCTCTATGTCTGCTCCCCAGGGAGGCAGGAGAGGGAGGAAGGGAGGGAGGGAGGGAGGTTTCCTGAGGGCCTATTTTGTGCTGGCACAAACAGCCTCCTCTAGGGAGTGAAACCAGCATCCAGAAGACAGTCACAACAAAGGGTGGGTCTCAGTCAGTATTTGACCCCCAGAGCCAAAACCTGGCACAGGAAAGATGCTAGTGAATGAGTTACCTGGGTGACAAATGCTACCGGGGAAGGACAAGAAGGTTGGGTTGTTCTTTATTTTTTTTAATATATTTTTATTGATTTCAGAGAGGAAGGGAGAGGGTGAGAGAGATAGAAACATCAAGGCTGAGAGAGAATCATTGATTGGCTGCCTCCTGCATGCCCCCTACTGCAATCCAGGCATGTGCCCTGACTGGGAATCGAACTATGACCTCCGGATTCATAGGTCAACACTCAACCACTGAGCACACAAACCAGGCAGGATGGGTAAATCAAGGAAGGCTTTCAGGAGGTGGTGGTAAATTTTCTTCTGGGTCTCAGAAGACTAAATAGTTCAACAGAGGAGAGGGGTGGGTGTCTTGGGTTAGGAGCCAACTGAACCAAGACAGGCAGACAAATGACAGGTATCTTATGAGGCCTGTCTCTTGGCAGGAAAGTGGGATAAACACAGCCAGACTGAGAGTGAGGCAAGGAGAGTTCTTTGGGACAACCTCAGAGAAGCTATCGTGAGCCCAGGAGTTGGATGCAGCAGTGAGTGGGTTGTAGAGCAGGGCAGGGACACTGTCAGAGCAACCTTGAGTGTGAGCTCCTAACCCCACACGGCCTGATCTCTGCTGGTTTCCTTTATCTCCCACCTTATTACTAGTTTCTCCTTCTCCAGACCTTTTCAGCTGGCAGAAGACAGGTCTGTGTATGGTCCCGCATCCCCTGTGGCCTCAAGTCTGAGTTTGTCAGCTTTTCAAACCGCAGCACTATTCCCTCCTCTGCTGCCTCAAGGTAGATTGTGAGCCTGACTGTAGGCAGCTTTCAGGAAGGGAAACTGGCCCTGTGGGAGCTGGCAAGCCCTGCAGAGGAAGACAAAGGTAGACCCGGACCCTGCCCCCACCCACTGTGTGTACTAGACAAGCTGCTGTCCTCGCGGGGCCTCAGCCGACCCCATATGCCAGGGTTGTTGGTGTGGCTTGAAGCCCCTGGCAGGTGAGTTCCCTCCCTCCCTCTCCCACGGGGCCGTGGTTCTTCAACCAGAGCCTGCATTCCTGTCCCCAGGGGAGAGCTGTCCCAATGGACAAGCCTGGGCCCCACCTCCAGAAGATCCAAGGCAGGAAGTCGGGGTGTGCCTGATAATTTGTTATTTCTAGCCTGTGTCCAGGTAATGCTGAAGCTGCTGTTCTGGGAACCACAAAGTCTTAGATCCTGGCTGTGTGTCCCTGGGAAGTTCTTAAGACTCCCAAGCCCAGGTCTCACCCCAGTCCATTTTCATGGGAATTTCTAGTTTTGGAGCCCAGACATTAATATTTTTTCAATGCCCTGGTGATTCTAATGTACAATAAAGTCAGGAGCAAGGGGTGGGGGGGGGGCGGGGGGGAGGGAGGTAATCAGAGTAACTGCTGATACTTATCAAGCTCTTACCATGTGCCAGGTGTCAGCTCCTGCACATCAGATGTGCTTCCTCCTCCCACTGACTCTATGAGTTATGTGCTATCACTATTCCCAAGTTGCATGTGAGAAAGCTAAGGCCCAGAGAGGGAAAGTCATCTGCCCAAGGTCACACAGCTGGGAAGTACCAACTCTCAGACTCCCATTCATTGTTTTGTCTTGAACATTGTGAATTCCCCAAACACCCCAGCAGCGATGCCTTTGCAAACTGCCCATTCTCCCTGGTCTCTGACAGGGTACACACACATCAACTCCCCCTCCCACATACAGCCCCGTGCCACATACCTTCAGGTGTCCAGACCTGCACACGGACACACAGCCTCGCCCTTAGGTGTGTGCATATCTGCACAGACAGCCTCTCCCATGTTCTCCATCACACATCTGCCTTCTGGGGGGCCTAACAGGCACTACCTGATTTGAATCTTGGTTCTGTTTTTTAAATGCACGCAGCAGGGCCATGAAATCACCTCTGGTTTTCATGGGAAAGCATTCGCAGTTCTTTCATCTGAAATGTCCTAAGCTCCCCAGAGTGATAGGATCAGGCTGGTGTGAATTAATGACTCATGTCGGCTTAAGCAGGGAGGGTCACTGTAGGGCTTTTGTTCTGAGCAGACACAGGCCAGATCAGGCTGGCGCGGGGCAGATGTGAGCGCTGAGCTCTGTGGCAAGAGGCCTGAATCCATTGCCTTCCCAACAGTATGACCCTGTGCCTCAGTGTACACACCTGCATAATGGGGTGATCACAATAGAAGAAGAGAGTCTTACAGTTCACAAAGCACTGTTAGAGCCTTGGTTCTGTTTGATCCTCAAGTGAGATAGCCTAAGGCTCCTCCACCCCAGAGAGAGTGAGGGATGTACTCAAGGTCACACAACAAGTAAAAATGCATCTAAACGAGGTCTCAGGACCAAAGTAGAGGTGTGTTGTGGCTGTGATGGTGGGTTCTGATATATCTAAGACAGGGTAGAAAGTAAGTCATATTTTATGTCCCCATTCTCTCAGAAATATCTGGGTGCCACCTTCCAGGCCCAGAGTAACAGAAGGAGTGGTAGTGTGCTAGTTAGTGGTAGTATGCTAGTTAGTGGTAGGGAGGTAGTTAGTGGTAGTGTGCTAGTTAGTGGTAGTGTTCTAGTTAGTGGTAGTGAGGTAGTTAGTGGTAGTGTGCTAGTTAGTGATAGTGTGCTAGTTAGTGGTAGTGAGGTAGTTAGTGGTAGTGTAGTAATTAGTAGGAGTGGTGGTAGTAGTAATAAGTGCATCTATCATTTATGAGGGTCAACTGTGCCAGCCTCTAAGCCTTATCATATTCTTGATCTTCCATCAATCCTGCAAGACACTTGTACTTTTATCCCATTTCACAGAAGTGGCAACTGAGGCTCAGAGTGGAAAATGATTTGCACAAAGCACCTACTCTGAACCAAAGAGCATCTGGGATCTGAACCCAGTTCTAAAGTCATTGGAAATAAGGGCCTGACCCAACTGGCGTGGCTCAGTGGTTGTGCGTCAACCTAGGAACCAGAAGGTCACACTTCGATTCCAGTCAGGGCACATGCCCGGTTGCAGGCTCGATCCCCAGTAGGGGGTGAGCATGAGGCAGCCAATCGATGATTCTCTCTCATCATTGATATTTCTACCTCTCTCTCTCCCTCTCCCTTCCTCTCTGAAATCAATAAATTTTTTTTTTAAATAAGGGCCTGGTTCCTACGCACCCCAGCTCTGGAAACAGCCTGCCCTCAGCTCACCTCTCCCTCCCCCTCGCCTCTGCCTCTGCCTCTGCAGCCGTGGCCTCCTGCCCCGGCATCTGAGGGGGCACTTGGTTTTCACAGCAGCACTCAGCAGCGGGTGGAGAGTCTGAGGGATGTGCTTACTTTTTACTTGAAATGATTTGCTCAGGCAGTAGACAGGCCCACTCAGCCACACAATGCCTCCCAATATCGAACAGCGTCAGTGGGCAAAGTTCATTCCGGCTCCCACCCGGGATTGAAAAAATTCCCCAGGGTCCCTTTGCTGGAAACAAGGATGCTGAGCTTCAGGGGGCCGCAGAGTAGGGGAGGAGAGGTCAGGAGTCATCTGGATGGCCTGGAAAACTCACCTGAGCCCCCCCCTCCCCCTATAGCCAGAGGCCGCTATTTTTATCCCAGCCTGTTGGCATGAGGTGCTTTGTTTTGGGGCCCCATACCCAGAAAGAACAATGCCCTGTCCCCAGTCAACAGGGCAGAAAGTAAGTCCTATCTATGTCCCTATTCTCTCAGCATGCCCCTTTATCCTGACACTCTGACCTCTAACCCAGCACCTGTGCCTTTACTTACCTCAGTAGCTTTTTAAAAATTCTGACTAATTATGCATGTCTTGCCTCTAAAGCAGCTTATGAAAGTTTATTTCATACAGAAAGGTTTTATATGACTTAAGTGAGGAAATTCAGGCAAAGGGAAGAAAGGAAAAATAAGATGATGATTCACAGGCATAACGCATGCCGATGCGGGGAGCTGCAGATTCAGTGCTGAGCTACCATACAGGCAAGGGGAAGAGGGCGATACGTTGAGTTCCATGAGCCAGAGTCTCCATTAGATCACCCTTCACCCTCACCACAGGGCCTGCATAATGATGGCCCTTTGTGGCACACAATGCAGGTGTCCTCTTCTGTGGGGACCATCTGTCCCCGCTCCTGAGGGGCAAACCAGGGAACCTCCAGCCACATTAGCTTTACTCAAGCCCTTTAAGGTTTCTTAGGCCTTTGCAGACCCCCTCCGCCCCACCCACATCCTTTCACCTGATTAACCCCCTCTTTTTCTTCTAAGCTCACCCAATTACACTTCCTACAGGAAACCCTTCCTGGCAGCCAGTCTTCCTCACTGCAGTATCCCCGACATACAGAGCAATGTTTGGCTCATAGTCGGTGCTCAATAAATATTTGTTGGTTGTTTAAATGAGCAAGTGGTGATCAGATGCATACCATCCAATACGACTCTAACTACTCTCTCTACCTTCAGAGGGGCTGAATAGAGGGGGAGGAGAAGGAGGAACTCAGGCTTCCTTAAATAAGAGGCTCCTGAGCACTGGGGCCTCGCATCTGGTGCCAGGACACCCATGGCCAGTAGTCCAGCCTCTGCATGCGCTCTCCCTTTCCTTCCTCCCTCCAGCACCCATCCACCGGCAGCTCGCCTATAAGGAAGAACCCTCTGCTTCCCTCTGCCCCCGAAAGAACCTAAGCCAGCACTCACTACCCCCCCCCCCCCCCCGCCCCAGCTTTCCTTAACTGGAAACATGTCCCCAGAGCCAAGGCAGGATCAATGTTCGGGTCAGAGAACTTTCACAATTTCCAGCTCCCTGAGGTCTGTGCGCCTGCGTTGGAGCCAGATGTCGGGATGTTTATGTGGAATAGCCTGAGTTTTTAATGTTTGTGACAGATTTCCATTTGTTTAAAGCATAGTGCCAACCAAACAAAACCCCTCTGATGGCCTGAGGCTACCATTTGTAGCACTCAAGGCTGGGTCCAGAATGGCTAAGAAGAGAAAGGATGGCCTTCCAAGCAGAGAAATTAGGGAACTGGCAAAGGCAAAGGCTTAAAGGCTGGGGTAAAAAAAATGCAGTTTATGTCCAGGTCAGCTGGATAGAGATGAACTCTGGGACAAGGATTCCTCAAATATCCAATGACAGCCAGCGGCCATTACAACAAACAATTCCTTTACAACTAAAGTCCCCCACACTCTGCACTTGGCTCTCTCCTTTTATGTAACAAATAGAACACACAAGTTCTGACTCCAGGTGCTGGGATATTTTTTACTGTGAAGGCACTGACTGCATCTTTGCCGTTTAGATAGCATTCACTCACATTCCCCTCTGAATAGCTCGCCACAGTCTAGAAGTTATTTTGCTCCCATTTTATTGATGACAAAACTGAGTCTCTGAAGCAACTGGCCCAAGTTCATCCACAAACCTCTGCCTCTTGCACAAAAGAAACTCATGTTGAAAACCCACAACCCCACACAGCGTCCAATATCAATTCCCAGGCATTTGTGTTTCTGAATTTTCAGGGCCTGCCTGGTCTTCTCTAGCAATATTTGACACAGTGTATTCATTTTTAATATGCTAAACGGTGAAATGCTCTTTAATCTAACTTGAATCTCCAACACCATTCATCTCTCACACCAGCCTTGGTTATTTCTGCTCCCCAAACTAGGCATGTTCCTTTTCCGCCAGAAGGCAGGGGGACTATGCGATTCCACTCCAGGGTGGGGTTTGGACTCAGATGTCATGGGTTCAAATCTCCATTCTGAGTGACCCTGGGTAAGTGACCCTTATTGCCTCAGTTTCCCCATCTGTAAAATGTGGGCAACAGCAGGGGATTGGTATCCCAAGCTACAGCTCAGCCTACCTTCTCCTGAGAAAGAGAGGTGAGCGAGAGGTCATAGCCACCATCTGCCATTTCAGCTGCCCCACATGGGCCTCAACACTTGAGGTTCCCATCTTGGATTTGCATACTGGGGTGTTCGTTGTTGTGGAAACTGCCTAACAATTTCTACCATAGAAACAGCCCTAGCAGAACACACAAATATTTTTATTCTATGAGCTGTTATTTCTGAAAAACAGAGGGGCTCACGGAAGCTTGTGAGGAGCAGGGCGGGGCCTGATGCTGGGGAGGGAGCAACTCAGGAGAGAAGAGGAAGTGACAGAGAGGCTGTTCTGCTCTGTCCCCTCCCCCTTCCAGCCTCCTCCCCCTTCCCAACCTTGGGTTCTCAAACTAGCAACCTGGGGGCCAAATTCAGCTACAGACGTGTTGTATTTGGCCCGGGAATGATTTTACTGGGAAGATTTTACATCAAATTCCAGGTGTCCAGATTATTTTAGGAGATCAGAAGATCTTCCACATGGGGCCCACCTTCTGCCACAGGAGCTGAGAAATAACTGCTCTCTTTAGAAGAGCTGAGATTCTTCTCTTTGTCCCAGTCCCCACCACTCTCTGTTGTCTCCCACCCATCTACTTCACTCATTCATAAAACCTACCTGGCCCTCACAGCAATTCGAATTTGCAACCCCTGGCCTCTGCTCTGTCCCAGGACCCAGCATCTCAATGTCGGGCCTGTGAACCCCCAATGTGGCAGAACCCCTTAGCCATGGCCAGATTCCCTGAACTAGAAAACACCCTACATTTTCAACTGGTCACACTGTAGACTCCAGAACATTGGAATCACAGACTCAGAAGATTCAGCGATGCACCTCTCTCTGAGTCAATCTGGAGGGGCCCAGGAGATGGGCTGGCCACACCCCCACCAAACTTCTTAGTGAAGCTCTTTATTTACACTAAGCCTGATGAGGAACCCTAAAATACCAACAGACCCCAGCAGGACCATTTCAGAGCCTGCAGACCTGGGAACCCTGGATCCTTCTATTGAACTCCCCTCTTGTCAAGATGGGGAGACTGAGTCTCAGAGAAAGGAACTGGGTAGCCAAAGGCATAGCAAACTGCTACAATAGGCCAATGTTGACTGGTCATAACCCCCTTCCTCAGAGGCCTACCCACCCTCTTGAATTCCCCCTTCTTCCGGTGATCAAAGCCCACTCCCAGGAGAAAACCTGAAACTCCTTCAGACCGTGGTATCCAGAACTGGTGATGGCTTTTGCCTCTCAGGGAATCTAAAGGAACTAGAGCTTTTAGTTAAAGAAATGAAACCCATGGAAGAATTGCTGGCATTGGCTGTGGATAGAATTAGGCAAAGGAGGAAAAACAAGGAACCTTCCTGCAGTTCCTAGAATCACTCTACCTCATGCGTGATTAGAACAGGGCTGCACTGGGTTCTCAGCCCCAAGGCAGCAGCTTGGTCTCATGAAGGCCCCAGTCTCCCCACCTACAAAATGGGCATAAGCCAGCTCTAAGAGCCCTCATTCTCAGTGCACAGGCAGGACATTGGATATCCAGAGCTTATCCCCACTAATAGGCAAGGCGGATGCAAGAGCCATCCCCGGCCTATCCCGCAGGGTCTCAGCCAGTCTGGCTCTTAGAGGCTCCCAACGGAGGTCTCATTGTCAGCATCAGAGGAGGCTCAGCACCTAAACCCCAGACGGGGACATGCCCATCTCCCTGTATCCCTGAGCCATAGCTGCTGGACACCCAGGACCACTGAACTTTCTTTACAATCACTCTCCCCAGCACCGGCACCAGATTGCACCACAGTAGAGGTTCAAGAAACATGCATCGAATGAACAAATGGATGAATGAGCCAACAAATGGCAGGTTGTTAGAATCCCATACCAATGTGACATTAGACGCCATGCTCCCTTAACTGGAACAGCAGAATGTTCCATCGCTCTGACCCCCACATTCTAATAATGGTACTGTTCTGGGGATCCCTCTGGATCCCCCCTTCTCACAAGTGGACTGGGGCCAGAGGTCTGATGAGGTGTGTGCCCTCTCCCCCCCTCCCTCCCTGTCCATCCCCCAGCTGTCTTCATTAAACCACAGGTGAGCTGAGGTTAATGGCTGGCCTCAGGGACAGGACTGACATTGCCCTGCTGCAGGGGACCATTCCTGCTGCCTTTGCCATGATGACACCTCAGGGCAGGCTCATAATACTCGAGCATGTCACCTGTGTCCAGTGGGTGGGAGGAGTCTAAGGTGGTTGGTGGCCTCGAGTGCAGGCCCTGGAAGAATCAGACTGGGTCTTTTCAACAAGGCACAGGTTGTACACGAGTTGGAACACAGGTAAGCCCTGCTGTGGTCAAGGCCATGCTCGGTGATGGCAGGGAGATGCGGTCTGCCCGGGGTAGAGGGCGGGCTTCTCAGCAGAGGGCGCTGAGAAGGGGCTCACCAGTGTAGGTGGGAGGAAAGGCTCTTCCTAGCTCACTGTACAGCATGAGCAGGGCAGGAAGTGTGCCAGGGCACTGGTTAGGGGAAAATGAAATGGCACCAGTGACTTGGGGTGACACAGGGTAGCATCAAAGGAAAGAAAGAAGCAAGGGGAAGCACTTGCCTTCAAAGGGCCCAGTAAACAGAATAGCTGGCCCCTCCCACTGGATCTGCCTTTGTCTGTCCCACCCCTGAATTCCCACTGTGAGAGGTTTCTGTTCCAGGCTCCTCTTCTAAGGCACAAATGCACCTGAGGGAAGGTGAGGCCATCCACCCAGTTGAGCATCCACCCCTCCCCTCCAGGCACCACTCGAGCATGTCATGTGTGTTCTTGGGGGGTCAGCCCTTCGGGACAGGCACTCTGTCCTTTTTGCCACTCTATCCCAGTGTCCAGAACAGTGTCAGGCACACAGTAGGTGCTCAAAAGACACTTGATGACTGCATGAATTACCTCATGAGGCGCTCACAAGCACCCACGGGTTAGGCACACTCACCCTCCCACACAGTCTGGGATTCTAACCCAGGCAGGAGCTTCCTAGTCTGTGTTCAACAGGGCAGGCAAGCGCAAAGCAGGAGCAAGGGTGCGGGTGCAAGGTGGGCATGATGCTGGGGATTCACTTCCTGTAACAAATGACCATAAACCAGTGGCTTTGAATAAGGGAAATGGATTCTCTCACAGTTCTGGAGGCCAAAAGTCTGAAATCAAGGTGTTGGCAGGGTCATGCTCTTTCCAAAAGTTCCAGGTTACATTCCATTCCTTGACTCTTCCAGCTTCTGTTGGCTCTGGGCTTTCCTTGGCTTGTGGCTGCATCGCGACAATCTCCACTCCAGCTCCACATGGCCTTCTTCCCTCTGTGTCTGTGTCTTCTCCTCTGTCTCTTACAAGGACACTTGTCATTGGGTTAGGGCCTATCTGGGATAATCCAGGGGGATCTCATCTCAAAATCCTTCGTTTTATCTGCAAAGACCATTCTCCCAAATAAGGTCACATTCACAGGTTCTGGGGAGTGCTGGGCTCTAGGCTGGTGCCTGCAAGTTTCCCGCTTTGTTTGTTCCTCTCTCCGTTCTTTGCCATGTGGCCAGACCCACTTGGGACAATTCCGGGAACATGTGTGTCTCTCCTGGGCCCTCCAGGCCGACCTTTCTGTACTCTGTCCACAGGTTTGCCAGGCACGGCTCCAGACCTAGAAAAGAGAAAGCAGATTTTTGGACAAAACTTTATACCTCCAAAGAAGCCAAAAACCTTCCTGCAGCTCGTGTGGGAAGCGCTGCAAGATGTGACGCTGATCATCCTGGAAATCGCGGCCATCATCTCCCTGGGGCTCTCCTTCTACCACCCACCTGGCGAGAGCCAAGAAGGTAAGACAGGGGGACCCCTGCCCCCCTCCCTGCAACATGTGTGCCCAGCCACACCAGAGGGCACTCCGGGCTAAGAGCCACTCCTCCTTCCAGGTGAGGAAACCAAGACCCAAGGGGCTGGGTCTCACCCCCAGCCAATCAGTGGCCAAGCCAAACCCCAAGCTCAGAGCCCTGCCCCCAGGGTTCCCGAGTGTGAAGTGCAAGGGCTGGACCAACAATAGTAATAATTATAATGATCATTTATTGAGCACTTACAGCATGCCAAGATCTGAGCTGAAATGGCCTCCTAACAGCCCCCATAAGGTAGTGCATGATTATGCCCATTTTATTTTTTTCTTAATTTTATTTTATTGATTAAAGTATTACAAATAGTAGTACATATGTCTCCTTTTTTTCTCCATTGACCTTCCCCCGGCCTCCCCTACCCCCCCGCCCAGCACATTCTCTCACCACCCCCGCACCCCCAGTGTCTTGTGTCCATTCGATTATGCCCATTTTAAAGACATGGAACCAAGGCACAGAGAAGTGCATTAACTTGCTCAAGGTCACCCAGCTAATAAAGAGTCCTTAGTTTTTGTAGTGGAGCTTAGAAAAACTGCTGCCAGGCCCCTCCCTGAGAGTCTGGTTTTATTGGATGGAATCCAAGTGAGGGTGGCTCTGGACGTATGTCCAGACTGCTCTCTGAGGGCTCCCCACTCTCACATCTGAGGACAAAGCCCCCAAATTGCTTACCTGGTGGGCTGCATTCATGCTTTTTGATTTGACAGTGCTTCAGCCCATTCACAGAGATGAATGGGTACTGCCCTCTGGGTACTCCAGCCTCTGAGGGACCCTCCTTCAGCTCCAAAGCTGGGCTTCTCCTCAGAACCCCAAGTCACTCATTCCTTAAGGCATGCAACGATGAAAAAATTTCATGCACCGAATATTCTAGAACAAGGATTACAAACGATAGCCCACAAGCCAAATCTGGCTCACTTTCCTGTTTTTGTATGGCCCATGAGCTAAGATTGGTTTTTACATTTTTCAAATGGTTGAAAAAAGTGAAAATAATATTACTTTGTAACGTGGTTTTTACATGAAATTCCTACTTCATTGTGTAAAAAGAATGTGTTATTGGAACACCCCCATTTCTTTTTCATATTGTCCATGCTGCTTTCCTACTATAATGGCAGAGGTGAGTAGCTGCGACAAAGTCTATATGTGTGGTCCACAAGGCCTAAAATATTGACTATCTGGCCTTTTACAGAGAAAGTTTGCCAACCGCTTTCCTAGAAGGTCAGGATGTGGAGTTTTGCCTCAAGAAAACCATTCTCCTTCTCCTTAATCCCCTCCACTCTGAGTGTGGAAGTCAGCTGCCTCAATTTTATACTTAATATTACTAAGTTGATTTTTTTCTCTCCATGGCATCATCTCTCCAAAACGGGTTTAAAGACATGTCTCATAATATGAGATCAAATAGAAAGCCAGACATAAAAGGAATGGAAGCAAATAAACTGTGTTTGCTATTATGATTGGAATATAAATTTGATTTTGAGCTTCCTGGCAGCCAAGGCAGAAAGGGAATTAGGATGGTTTGCATCGCTCAGATTATCAACAGGAGGAAACAGAGTCCTGTAGGAAGAGAGCATGCCTCTGACGATGAATTCTGGGATGAACTTTCACATAGGCCATAGGAGATGAATCATGGGCGGCATTCTTTGCAGAAGTTTTATAGAAAATGTTGAAGAAGATGGTGCATGGCTATTTGAATAGGCCTTGAACAGAGCTAAGGGTGCAACACAAAAACATAATAACTGTTCTTACTATTTTTATAGCTACCACTAGCTGAGAGCTTTTACAGTAGAGGTTCATTTGATCCTCACAACAACCCTGTGGGTAGGTGCTATTATTATCCAGGAAACCGGGACCCTGAAATAGGAAATGACTTGCTCCGTCACACGCTAGGAAGCACAGAACCATGACTCAGACAGAGACGTTCTGGCTTCTGAGCCCTCGCTCCTATCATTCAGAAAGAGATGGGGTTGAGGCGGTGCCAGCTGAGTAAGTGACCTCATGTGACCCAAGTCAGTGCAAGATTAGAACTCAGAGGGCAAGTGGTGGAGGGGGTGCACATAGAGCTCCCAGTGTGTGCCAGGGAGAGCCTTCCAGAGCCCTCCAAACAGATGCCTATGGACGCCTCCATCTTCAAGAGGTGGAAACCAAGGCCCAGAGTGAGGAAGCACTTGCCGAAGGCCGCACAGCTTGTTCACAGTAGGGCTGAATCTGAAACCCAAGTCATCTGGTTCTTTTCACTGCCTCCAGCTGAGACACTAGTGCAGACCGTACTCTGGGTCGATGAGGGCAGTTGTGCACACTCTGGCTCCACAGAGTAAAGTTCCAGAACTTTGTGATGATACTTACGCTCCCTGACACCCAGACCCTGGCCTGAGCTCTGAGCTCTGGGCTGACCATGTTGCCAGGACCACCCCCGTGCCAAGTCAAACGCAGGCTTCATCAGTTAACTAAAAATTGATTCAGGTGATAAATTAAAAGGTTATAGAGTGCCTTGCAGCACCCACAGCCCTTCCCTGTTTTTGTTCTTGGCTCAGAGAGCTCTAGACACTTGTCAGAGGTCACACAGCATATTTGTGGCAGGGCTGGGATCTACACACCCAGTGCTCCCAACTCCCTGCCCATGACAGTTTCCCTAGTGCCAGAGTGCTAGCAGAGTGACAGGCACATAGTAGGTGCTTAGAAAATGTTTGTGGCTTAACCAGTTTTGAGGGCCCTTATTTGGTAACCACCTAGGAGGTAGCTTCCCCATGTTACTGGTTAACAAACAGAGAGAGGCCCAGAGAGGCCATGTGCATTCTCCGAGGTCACACAGAATGAAGCCACACCTTAGAAAATCTCAGGTCCAGGGAAAGAAGCTGCAGATTCCATAGACCCTGTGGTCACAATCTCTAGGTCCTGTTTCTGCCCCAGTCTGAGGGGACCTAGAGGAGATCTCAGCAAGGCCTGCCCACTCTCTTCTTTCTTCCTGTTCCTGGTCTCTTCCCCATAATGCACCAGGGGCAGCAGGAGTTGTTCCCAGAGTCCAGCGGCTCCCGGTGGCTAAAGACCTAACCCAGAGATCCAGACGCCACTTTCTGGCCATTCCAAGGCACGATGTAACCATCTGACAGTTGTCAGAAGGAAATTAAAGCTAATGGGCTTTGCTGGCAGAGTGAGTGCTCTGACGGGCCCGGAGGGCTCCTTAGTGTCGAATCAGCAAGAGCAGCAGGCAGGACTGGGAGTCAAGGCAATGGGGTGTGAATCCCACTCAACCGCCACGCCTGGTTTCCAGAAGCCAGTCCAAGGAGAGCAGCTCATGAAAAGGGGGAGAGAACCAATACTTATTGTGTGCCATGTGCCAGGCCCTTACTAGGTCCAGGTCGCACAAATTCCCTGGGGTCATCGCACTTTACAGCTGTCCAAACTGAGGCTCAAAGAGGCCAAGTACTTCCTCTTGGTCACACAGCAGAGCCTGGACTTGAAGCCAGGTCTTTCCACCTGAAGGCTTTCCACTGTCCTGGGATGTTTCCAAGTGTCTCGAATGCTTCAATAACTAATCAGGGGGGGAGAGGGGTATTAACGAGGCACACAACAGGGAAAGAACAGCCTTCCCCATGTACAGAGCATGTAGCAGGGTCAGGGAATAACAAAAGCCCTGTAAAGTGAAGCACTGGGCTCTGTATCTCAAATCACTCCCCTGAAGTTCAAGAGAATGCGTTTCCATATACTGGGTTTCTATTTAGCAAGGTTCACCTGTGTTTTCCAGCTTTTTTTTTTTTTTTTTTTTTTTTTGGTGGGGGGTGTAATTGGTGTCATTCATGGTGGTAGAGGGAACTCTAGTTCCCCTCCTCCTGCCATCACGTGTTCTGGAATATAGCTAGATCCCCTCTGTAACGCGGGGCTCGCGGCTCCATTCAGGCTGGCTGTGGGCCTGGACTATAATAATGTGTGCCAATGCTGGGCAACGGGAAGCAGCAGCTTTAACTGAGCCGTTACTGTGTGCACACTGCAATAGCTGCTTTACATAAAGGCTCACCCTGAGTCCTCCCAACCCCCTAGGAGGGAGTGCCTGTCAGTGCCCTCATTCTGCAGATGAGAAAACCCAGGCACAGTGGTTCAGTAGCTAGCTCCTGGGCACACAGCAGTTAAGTAGTACAGCTGGGATTTGAACTCAGGGCTGGCCCCATGTCCATTATCCGCACGATAAGGAGTATCATTACAACCAAAGGCTGATCCAATTAAACAGTTTAAAATAGCTAGAAAAGCTTTGAAATTCCCAAAGGAAAAAGGTAGCTTTGAGAACCTCATACAACGATGTGATTGTTAACTAGCCTGTGCAGAATGGCTGGTGACACACACTGACCAGCCACAATGATTCTATACCATCCCAGCCTGGACACACCAGCTGAGCCTGGACCCTCCCAGGAGCTGGGAGCTAAAAAAAAAAAAACAACAACTCCCTGGTACCACTTGGCCTTTCTGTCATGTTGTTTCTGTCCCCTGGCTTTCTCAGAGGCTCCTGCTGGGGTCTCCTACAACTGCTGTTCCTCCCTGGCCGGTGTGGCTCAGTTAGGTGGGTGTCGTCCCGTGCACCAAAAGATTGCTGGCTCCATTCCCAGTCAAGGGCACATGCCTAAGTTGTGGGCTCAATCGCGGGTAAGGGGCATGCAGAGGTAGCCAATCAATGTTTGGCTTCACATCGATGTTTCATTCTCTCTCTCTCCCTCTCCCTTCCTCCCTCTCTAAAAATCAATAAAAAATATTTTTTAAAAACCTGTTGTTCTCTCGCCCTGGCCAGAGTGACTCAATGGTTAGAGTATTGGCCTGAGCACCAGAGAGTCACCAGAGAGTTTGATTCCCAGTCAAGGGAATGTGCCTGGGTTGCAGGTTTGATCCCCCAGGGCACATGTAGGAGGCAACCAATCCATGTGTCTCTCTCACATCAATGTTTTTCTCTCTCTACTTTCTCTCTCTCCTCCTCCCCCCTCCCTTCCACCCTCTCTAAAAATCAGTGGGGAAAAATATCCTCCCATGAGGATTAACCAAAAACAACAACAAAAACTGCTGTTCTCTTTTCCTGGGGATTGAATTGGACTTCCATACAATTGGCCATAGGTCTATGGCAATGTTTTCTACTTTTCCACATGAGGCCAGCAAGTGGCAGAGAGGGCACTAGGCTCAGGGACAGTGGGCAAGGCAGGTCCAGTGTCAGATCCTAGGCCCAGGCCTGGATTCAAACTCCAGATCTGCTGTGTGACCCCGGGTGAGTTACTGTCCCTCTCTGAACTGCTTCCCTTTTTTCAGCCAGCTTGATGATTGAAGTGAGTGCTTGGCATATAGCAGGTCTTGCAAATAGCCCAGTCGCCTGCCCAACCCCCATGGAAGAGAACTACCCTGAGTTTTCCAGGAGTGGATGGTCAGACATGGAAAGGGCCGTTCTCTACCCCCACCCTCTTCCCCAGTGGAAAAAGGAGCTAGTCCTGGCTGCAGCAATCACCTTGGCCGTGTCACCTCACCCCTCTGGGTCTCAGTTTCCTCAGCTGTCAATGGGGGAACTCACTGTCTGGATCCTATGGGGAAGCAGAAGACAGTGTGTGAGGAAGGGCTAGGAAAGGCCCTAGCACTCGGCACCATGTGGACAGGACCTGCCTTTGAGTCTGAGGCCTTTGCATTAAATATGTGTGGTGTTTTTTCATTTTCTTTTTCACATGGTGGGCCTGGCAGGCCTCAAGCAATTTGAGGGCCCAGATTGGGAGGTTCAACAGGGCAAGGGTGTGAGGTGTAGGTCACACAGAGGCTCAGATGGAATGTGGGTGTCCTCACTGTGTGGTTGGGGCTCAGCTCCAACGAAGGCCGAGTAAGAACCTCCTGTGACTGAGCACAGGCCGGAGCATCCACCTTCTTTTCCTTGAGCCCAGAAGGTATTCTCAGTGAACCCCAGTTTGCAGATGGGGATGCTGCAGCTCAGGAAGAACAGTGATTTACCCAGGTTAGTTCAGGGACAGCAGTGCAATTAGAACCAGCTCGTCAGAGGGCAGGTCCAGTGCTCTGGTTCCTACCCCACAACCTAGAGACCTGCCTCGTGGTTGCTGGGAGAACGGAAGGAAAGGACAACAGCAAAACTGCATTTTAGACCCTAAAGCAAGCACAGTGTTGACTGGTCCCATTCTGTTACAGCCTCACTTTTTCTCGTTTCTCGTTAAGCAGGCCTCTCTTTTGTGCCAGGTCTGTGCTGGAGATGCCATGGACCTCACCTCATTAAATGCCAGCCCTCTGAGTGGTCCCCAAGATAAGGAATATATTCCTACTTTATAGATAAGAAAACTGAGGTTCAGAGAGGTGAAGTCATTATCCAAGATCTCACAGCTAAACAAAGGCAGAAAATCAAAGTAGCTAAGACAGTAGGCTCCGAAGTCAGATATCCTAGCTCCCCACTTGCCCTTCCTAGCTTAGACAAGTCATGTGGCTTCTCTAAGAAACCTCAGCTTCCACATCTGTGAAATGGGCAGAGTGAGTACTCTGAGATGATGTGTGTGAAGCCCTTTGCACAGGGCTTGGCACCCAGATGCACGGAATAAATTATTCATGATTATCTGATTATCAACATTTTTTGCTTGGCAGACCTGGGATTTAAAGCCAGACCACTAGAGGCCCCATCTGCTCAGTGGTCGGCAAACTGCAGCTCAACAAACCATGGCTCGTGAGCCACATGCGGCTCTTTGGCCCCTTGAGTGTGGTTCTTCCACAAGATACCGACTTCTGCACATGGGCCACGAAGTTTCAATCACACTGTACGTGCGCGCCCGCACGTGATATTTTGTGGAAGAGCCACACTCAAGGGGCCAAAGAGCCGCATGTGGGTCGCAAGCCGAGGTTTGCCAACCACGGGCCTAGCTGATCCCACACCATCTGCTTCCTTCTATTCTCTACAGGATGCGCCACAGCCCAGGCTGGGTCTGAGGATGAAGGGGAGGCAGAGGCAGGCTGGATTGAGGGGGCTGCCATCCTCCTCTCAGTCATCTGTGTGGTCCTGGTCACGGCCTTCAATGATTGGAGCAAAGAGAAGCAGTTCCGGGGCCTGCAGAGCCGCATAGAGCAGGAGCAGAAGTTCACCGTGATCCGAGCTGGCCAGGTGGTCCAGATTCCTGTGGCTGAGATTGTGGTTGGGGACATCGCCCAAATAAAATATGGTAAGTGTCCCAGCCACAGAGCTACTTGCTAGAGCTGGAGCAGAGATGGGACAGGCCAAGCAGACCCAAAGAGGCTGGCCCAGGGAAGCGGGAGGGTCCCTGAAGGCTGATCCCAAGCCAAGATGTCTTCTGGGATCCTTTGGAAGTAGAAGGCTACTTCCTGGAAGGAGTAGATTTCAGAATTGCTTTAACTCAGAAATGGCAAATACTTGGCACATGTGTCACCACTCTCAATACCTGCAGACATTACTAATCAGTCACAGCTCAGGGCCTCCATACAGCCTCAGAAGCCTTCTCAACACAATACTCCAAGGACTACTAATACTCGGAATGGGTTTATGGGATGAAGTCCATTTCCTATCCCTGATTTGGCTATTGATGGATAGTTGTTGGGCCAGATGCGTGTGATGAGGAGTGGACATAGATGAGTGAACATTCTAAGCCTGTGATACTACCTTGGAGAAAGTGGGCAAGCTGGTGCCAAAGGAGTTTAGATGAGTATGTCCTTGGGAAAGTAGAGGCAGAAGATGGAAGCGAGATTGGAGTGTACTCCTCCTCACTTAGCCCTCGGGGGTTGGTTTCCTCTGATAATGTGACTGTCCTGGAGTCTCCTCTGCCTAGCCCAGATGGACTAGTCCCTTTCAAAAGAATTCCTCAAATCATAGTTGAAACCAGAGAATGAATCGTTGAGAAAACTAGGCCTCAAGACCACACCAGGCCAAGAAAAGCACTTAATAAACTAAAGAACATGCCTGCCTGAGCTAGGATTGTTGGGCCCAACCTCAGCTCTCCCCCCGCCCCCCCCCCCCCCCGCCCCCGCAGCCTGTACCATTCACTTCGGCTCCAGTCTTCAGCTGCCTATTGGCCTGTGATGGGCGCCATGTTGGTTCCTGCACCCTGGGAGCTCTAGGCAGCTGGTCCCAATAATGAACCTTCCCTTATAATCATAACTTCTGGGGACTATTCCAGCCTCTTCAGCCACCTGAGACCCTGCTGACTCCCTTGACCTTCCTCCCATCAGGTGATCTCCTCCCTGCTGATGGCCTCTTCATCCAGGGCAATGACCTCAAGATCGATGAAAGCTCCTTGACAGGAGAGTCTGACCAGGTGCGCAAGTCCATGGACAAGGACCCCATGCTGCTGTCAGGTGAGCTGCAGCCCAACAGTGGGCTCACTCCCATTGCTGGTTTCTGTCCCCTTCATGAGGCTGGAGGGTCTTGGAGACTTTGGTCCTTGGCTCCAGATCTCTGGCCAGCTCAGCTCCAAGTGAGAACTTCCTCTCTTTTCCCCAGCAAACATTCATTGGGCCTCCTGGGCTCTCAGCACTGCTTTAGGGATACCACAGTGAATAGAATCGATAAAGAATCTCTGCCCTCAGGTAACTTACCTTCTAGTGATTTAGTTTTCTAAAAAGTCAAACATTGAAGCCCATTCTTATCAGGATGAGAAAGAATCAGCCAGGTGACAATTGTTTGTTTTGTTTTGTTTTGTTTTGTTTAATCCTCACCTGAGGATATTTTTCCATTGATTTTAGAGTGAATGGGAGGTAGAGGGGAAGACAGAGAGAAATATCTATGTGAGAGAAACACATCAATGGGTTGCCTCCTGCACGCCCAGACCAGGGCCGGGGTCAGGAAGGAGCCTGCAACCAAGATGCCCTTGACTGGAATTGAACCCAGGACCCTTCGATTCCAGGACCCTTGGCCCAGGCTCATGGGAAAAGACAGTGAGCCAAACTGGCTAGGGCTGGGTGCTAAACAAATAGGAAGGGATGAGGCAGATGAGGCCTCAGTCCTGGGGAGCTATGGTGTAGTGAGGAGAGATAGGCAATGGGGAAATTCCAGGTGGTGGTAGGTGTGTGGTAAAAATAAAGCAGGACAAGGGGAGGCAGGTGGGGGCCATGTGTGAGCTGAGGTGTCAATGATGAGCAGGAGCTGGCCTTGTGACTATCCAGGGAAAGTATAGTAGGCAGAAGGAACAGCATGTGCAAAAGCCCAGTGGCAGGATTGTGCTGGAGGACTATGAACAAGATGGAGATGTGGAGGGGCCAGATGTCAGGCCTCATGGGCATGGTCAGGAGTTTGGAAATGTGTTGTGTAATGAGGATTCTCTGGAATGGTTTTAAACAGTGAACTGAACACATTTACTTTTTTAAAATCTCACTCTGGCTGCTGCAGGGGGCAAGACAGGAAGCAAGGAGACCATGCAGAGGTAAGGCACCAGCCAGGTGACCACCCTCCCTCCAACAGGAACACCCAAAAGGCCTTATTGTCCAGCAGAGCTCACCAAGTAGCCTCTGATCAGCTACTTTGGGCCTGACCCTGGACTAAGCAGTGGGACCCACCTCTGGCTTCAGGAGCCTCCAGCCCAGATAGGCTGGGATAAGCAGACCAGCAAACAACTAATTCCACACTGGAGGAGTGAGGACGGTGTACAAAAGCCAAGAAGGGAACAGAGGGAGAGGTGGAATTGAGCTGGGTTTTAAAGCATGGGTAGCAGCCCACCAAACAGAGTTTTGGATAAAGGGCCCTCCTAGCAGAGGCAAACATTTGAAAGGCACAGAGGTTTGAAGGCGTGTATATGTCATCCTCGAAATACAAGGTCCCTGCCCTCCTGTAGCTTAGACTCCAAGAGACAGACAATGAAGCAAGCAAGCACATATATAACGTAATTTCAGATAGTGATAAATCAGTGATAGTGATAATTCTGCTATGGTAATGAACTAGAGACCCAGAGGAAAGGACAGGAATCTTAGCTGGTCAGGGAAGGCGTATCTGAGGAGATTGCATTGGAGCTAAAACTGGAACTGTGACAAGAAAGAGCATTATAGACAGAGGGATAGCAAGTGCAAAGGCCCTGGGGTCTGACTGAGAGATGGAAATCCTCAAATGCTGTCTTGGAACTTAGGGCCACATGGCCCTGTGGTCCTAGTTCCAACCTCTGGTTAGCAGAGAGGCGAGCATTCTTGGGAGCCATGGCCAGGTATGTCAAGTGGGTCATCTGGGTCAGTGGAAATTGAGGGGAGGTTCTGGGCCTGAGTGGATGGGTTGTGTCTGTACCGCTAGTCCATGAGAAGCCTCATAATTGGGGAGGGGTAATAGGTTGTCTCCGAGGAACTGGGTGTCCCAGAAACCATCCAGAGAGCTTACCAGGGGTGGGCAAACTTTTTGACTCGAAGGCCACAATGGGTTCTTAAACTGGACCAGAGGGCCGGAACAAAAGCATGGATGGAGTGTTTGTGTGAACTAATATAAATTCAAAGTAAACATCATTACATAAAAGGGTACGGTCTTTTTTTTTTTTTAGTTTTATTCATTTCAGGCCGTAGTTTGCCCACGGCTGGCTTAGACCCATAGGCCCTTGGAGACTTGGCAGTGATCTCTGCCTTCAGTGGGGAAGAACAGGGGACTAGGGACAGACAGAAGCATTCCAGGTCTTAACAAGAATCTGGGAGAGCCCTGTGAAGCTCAAACTGGTGGGATCACAGTAGGGTCAGCACTGGTAGTCAGCTCGGGAATGGGCGGTCTCTGAGCACTGGGAGATGAGAGGCTCAAGTTGAACCAATTGCTTTAGTCTCAACCTGTACAACTGGCTGAAAGCCTAACTATGAACTTAGCTCTGAGCCTTTGGATGTCAAGAGACAGCAGCCACGGTCTCCTATGATGTCCTTGTGGACAAGATGGAGAAGGCTGTGCCAGAGGCCAGGAGATTTTGGCCAGTGTGTGCTGATTCTTGGATTGCGGTTATCTGGTTTCTAGTGGCCTTCCCTGGAGCTCTGTCCTGTCACAATATGGAAAGTGTGCCGTCAAGTTCACAGAGACCACCAGCCCAGGGAGCATGGCAAAAAGAAAGCAAGAGTCAGGACCCACAGAGATCACCAGAGTGCAGGCGAATTAGACGGAAGGAAATGGAGCTTGCCTGCACACAGCAGTGCTCACATTCAGAAACACAATTGCATGGGGGAAGGAGAAGCAAGTGGCTTGGCCCTGGCTCATGGGAAAAGACAGGGAGAAAGTGGCATCATTGGCCCAACAGAAAGTAATCTAACTGGGGAGAGAATTCTGTTGCAGAAGAACCATTCTAGGACAAAAGAGGCTGCCTGTAAGGTAATGAGTTCCCTGTCACTGATTGGAACTTAGGGCCACATGGCCCTCTGGCTCTGGTTCCAACCTCTGGTACCAGAGAGGCGAGCATTCTTGGGAGCAGTGGCCTGGACAGGCTGTGGGTGGGAGTGGTATAGAGAAGGCCCAAGCACTGAAGGGACACTGCATTCAGTGCCCCTTCTAGCCGTGAAAGTCACGGATTCACCACACCCTGCTCACCTTGTACCTCTGCTACAAACCCACCTGGCTCCATTCCTGTGCCCTGCCTCTGCGGAAGCTGTTCCCTCCTCCTCATGGCCCTCCTCCTCCCTTTCACATTGCTCATTTAACTTCGGCCCATCTGCGTGGGCTTACCTCCTTCACAAAGCCTGCTCTGAGCACCACCTCCGGCAGTCGCTCCCATACCACCTGGGGTCCTCATGTCAGCCTGTGACATCCACTCTGTGCACAGCCTTGTAATGTTGATTGAGTTTTTTTTCTGCACAAACTGTCTCAAATGAAATAAAGAGCAAAACCCATCCACACTCCTGCCACCCAGACAGATCTAATGGGTCTCACTTTTATGGGCTTCTTCCATCTTTGGCCATACACAGATAGAAGACACCAGGACAGACACACAGGTGGTACACTTCTATTTCGGTCCTCTCACCCGAACAGATCCAAGCAGGTGGGAGCCCAAGCCTGAGGTTCTCAGGAGGACATGCCCAGCTCCACCCCTGGGCCCTGCACACCTCAGGGCTCAGGCACTGCCTGCCAGAGTGAGGAAAGAGGCTGCATTATAGAAAGAGCAGAGTTGAGCCAGGCTGAGCCAGATCCGGGATCTGGAATGAACTCTCTGTGTGGCCTCAGGCAAGTTACTTCACTTTTATTGTCCCCTGTGAGGACAATAGGGGTGCCCTGGTGTAGGATATAGATGAAGCCCTACCTAGCATAGCGCTGGTAGGGGGATGCTCATGCTGGGTTGGTTCCCTTTCCCGTTCCTAGGATGGAACCTGGACTTGGGTGCAAAATAGTCTTGGATTCCAATCCCGACTCTGCCCCTTATTGTCTGGGAGACCCTGGACAAGCTTCTTAGCCTTTCTGAGCCTCCATTTTCTCACTTGTAAAATGGGAGCGTAACCCCAGTTCATAAGATTATGTCAAAGCATCCACTTTCCTCTCTCTCATTCATCTCAACTGTCTACCCTTGCCCTCTCTCTGGACTGCCCACCTTCTCTCCACCATCTCCTCCTCCCACCTTCGGCCTGCAGGAGCCTGCTTCCTCTAGTTGGGGGTTCCTTGAAGCTCCCTCCCCAGTGCTGTTAATTCTGGATAACTGCCATTTGGATGCTCATTTTTGCGCATGACCAGACACCTCAGACCCTGTCCCTGTGCTGGGAGGCCTTGCTGGGCCTTTTGGTCAGATGACCCTCAGGGAACACAGAGGGACCAGGATAGGGGTGCCTGCGGGGTCCTTGTGGTAGTGCAGAAGCCCCCTTGTGGTATTTGGCACACTGTGTCAGCCTAGAGCAGCAGTTCTCGACCTGTGGGTCGAGACCCCTTTGGCGGTCGAACGACCCTTTCACAGGGGTCGCCTAAGACCATCCTGCATATCAGATATTTACATTACGATTCATAACAGTAGCAACATTACAGTTATGAAGTAGCAACGAAAATAATTTTATGGTTGGGTCACAACATGAGGAACTGTATTTAAAGGGCCAGAAGGTTGAGAACCACTGGCCTAGAGGAAGGCCAAGGACACTCCAGTTCTGAGTCATTTGGCCCAGCCATGTCTGGCTTGTGATCCTGGACAGGTCACTTCATCTCTTGGAGCCTCCATGTTTGTGTCCGTACAGTGGGGAAGCCGGTGGGCACCCCCTCCCCCCACCGCGCCTACCCAACAGGGTTGTTGTAGAAACCACATGCACAGACGGATGTGACTGTCCTTTGTAAATGGTGCTGTGTGAGGTGCTATGTGAGGAATAACAGCAGCGTTTGGAGACAGAACACTCAGGTTCTAGCCCTCCATCAAGCTTTGGCTTTGACCTCTGCCCCCCAGGACCCCAGTCTCCTCATCTATTACCCAGCAGCATCTACTCTGATGTCCCCAGTGCTCCAGGCACAAAGGAAATCATAAAGGCCTGGAGCTCCTTCCCCAGGATGGCCAGGCAATCCCCAGCCCATGTCCAGTTCTTCAGACCAGGCAGAGTAGAAACAGTCAGGAATCACAGGCTCACTGGTCCCTGGGTCCAGGCATCGGGGTGGGGGCGCCAAACCAGAGCACAGCTGCTTCCAACTGCTGCCTACAGAAGTGCCCCTCAGTGCAGCTGCTGAGTTCCCTGTGCAAGGGGAGCCTCCCAATGTTTAAATGTTGGCAAGAAATCCCTATTCTTTTCAAGCCTGTGTGGATCAAGCAACAGATGGGCGGGCCCTAGAGCACAAACTCTGACCTGGGCCCATTTCTTTTGTTTTAATTTTTTATTTTAAGATAATATCAAACTTTCAGAAAACTTGCAAGAACAGCACAAAGAATGCGTACGTGCCCTTCCCTCTGATTCCACTGTGATTACCGTTCTGCCCTGTCTGCTCTCTCAGGAGCCTCCCTCTTCCTCGTCACGCACGTGATTGTCCTGGGCCCCTTCACATTTCAGTCTCTGCCCTAAGAAAAGGTATTCTCGTGTGTAACCACAGCACAGCTGTCAATTCAGGAAAGTCGACATTGATGCAGTACTGCAACCTAAGATACTGTCCATATTCATGTTTGCCTACTGTCCCCACAGCATTCTAAAACTGGGACCCGGTGCAGGGCACTGTGTGGCATTTAGGTGTCCTGCCCCTTCGGCCTCCTTTAACACGGAGCACCGTTCACGGAAGGCCAGTGGTTTTGAACCCTCCTGGGTCATGAACTCTGGTGACAGTCCCATGGAAACAGTGATCCCTCTTATGAGAAATAAATACCTAGACTTGTGACTTTGCAACTTTTCAGGGGATTTACAGACCCCTAGAGAACCTAGTTTTGTCTTGATTTGCAGCTGGGGAAACTGAGGCCCAGAGCAGGAGCGTAAGGCCCCACAGAGGGGAAGGCCAGAGAGAGACCCCAACCCTCTAGCCCCCCAGCCCTGTACTCCTGCAGCCCCCATGAGTGAGCTCTCCTCCAAGGGCCCCATGACTTCTGTTACCCAGCAGCATGGCCTGTTTGAAATGTCTTATGGTAAATTCCATCGGGAAACCAACAACTAGGTGCCATCCGTGTGGCCATGGAAGGGTCAGGGGACCAGGGTGAGGGCTCGTCCTCAAAAGCAGCAGGGTCTGGCTCCAGCAGGCCCAATAGCTCTGTCCCCTACAGGACCCCCCAGCCTCCTCCATCACCACTGGAGCCAGAGTGTTAACAGCACGAGGTTGCACAGGACATCAGCAAACCCTCTTGGGCCTGCTGCCCACCCTGCCCATGGAGTGGTAGGCCAAGCATGGAGAGCCACACCTGCCACCACTGCTGCCGCCTCCAGGAGCCTAGGACGATATCATGATGCTGGAAGGCCCAGTCTGCTGCTCGGCCCATGCTCTCTCCATTACACTACCCTGCCTCTTCTCCATGAGAGGCAGTGGGGTGTAGTGGATAGAGCATGGGTTCAAGTCCCGGCTCCATCGCTCACAGCTGTGTGACCCTGGGCAGAGAGGCCACAGGTGGGTGGAGGGGCTTGGGGGGTTGTGCTTGCACCAGAACCTACCTCACCAAGCTGTTGTGAGGGAGACAGGCTCACGGGCACTAAAGCACTTTGCCAACTGTCTAGTGCTCTGTAAGTGTGTGTTATTACTGTTAGCAACGGGGCTGGGAATCTTATAGCTTTGCTTGGTGTTTGTGCCTAGAGGCAGATGATAATCCCCAGAAATGTCTTCCCTTCTTTTTTCACATCTCTACCCCCAGAAAGAGACCTTTTGGAAGGTATGACCTCACCCCTCTTCCTGTCCAGAGAGAGGCCTGGGAAGTCAAAACTGGGAGAGCGAAGAGCAGTGGGTTCAAGCCCTACCTAACCTATGCCTCAGGTGCTGTGCAACCACAATCAGACATTTGCCTTTTCTGGGCTCAAAAGCTGCATTTTGTAAAACTAGGCCTCTCCAGCTCTGCAAACAAGGGCTCAGTATACCCCATTTGCCACTGCATGAGGCTTTGGCCCCAAGACAGCTAACACCTGGACCAGGTCAGGTGGGGGCCATTTCCTACTGCTCATAGCAAGTCTCAGGTAGAGATGAGCTTCGAGCCTGCAGTCGGGAAGGTTGTGGCCTGCCCTCTGCTACCAGGTTAAAGGTAAGGTTCCAGTGAGATAGGACAGGCTGTCCAGTTGGCAGAAGCCACAGTGTTCCCTGGCCCTGAGCTCCTTTCTCTCTCACAGACGGACAGGAGCTGGATGGCTGTCCCAGCTCCCCCACCGCTCTCCTGCCTTCCAACTCTGCCCTAGCCTTCCTGGCAAGGTGGGAAAACAGAGACTAGAGCCCCACCCTCACTCCACCCCAGCTCTGCCCTCTCAGCTGAATGTGGAGATGACCTCTTGAGGCAGCTTCCCTGCCTGTGAAATGGGAGGGAGATGATGATTACTCACAGAGGGACTGTGAGAGCCAGGAGGAGAAAGCAGCTCAGATAGTAACTGACACACAGTGAACCAGCTCAGTAAAGATTAGTTCCCTTCTTCCCTCACCCAGTGGCTCCCTGCTGAACACCAAGCAAACCCCAACTCTGCAGCCCTCACACAGGCCGCTCCATGTCCTGCTTCTCTCCCACTCCTCCCTTCATGAGCCCAGCTGATCCACTGCCGTCGCCTGTCCCACCTCCCACCTTTGCCTGGGCTGTGCCCCCTGCCAGGACACCAGGCCCTTGGATCTCTGCTGTCTTGTGCTGTATTGATCTGTGTGTCTGTCTGCTACCCCTCAAACCCAGCTGGACTGTGAGCTCCTGGAGGGCAGGGATCACAAGAGACCCTCCCTTCCAGCCCCAGAGTCTAACACAGAGTTGGCACTCCACCATATCTGTCCATCAAATGAAAAGTGTGGCCTGGCAGGAGGCTTCACGTTTGGTCATCTATCCACACAAGGCTCTGATGGCCCCATCTTAACTGAGATCCAAACTTTCCAAGATGTAGCCTTTTAATGGAGGCTGCCCTACCCCGGCCAGGGATGGCCCTCGTCTCCAGGAACCAGGGGACCCAGACTTCATCACTGAGAGGTGAGACCTAAGCCAGGCCTCCCCATTTTTCAGAGAACAAAGAGAGGAGAGGGCTGGCCTCAGGCCACACAGCAAATCAGAAGCAAACACCAGTCTGGTTCCCAGGTCCCCTACTCCTTAGCCCAGGGCTCACTTCACCCACCCCCACCACGTTTATATATCCCGAAGGGCTCCATGGGAGCTTCAATGAGGTGGGAGCTGCAGGATAGTGCCCAAGAGACCACGGACAGTGAAGTCTTGGTGCAAGGCCCTGCGGGGCCCCCACACCCAAAGGGTTCTCACCTTAGCCCCTACCCAAAGACCCTGTAGTTTTCCTTTGAGATATTTAGTCATCCAACCTTTTATTTGAATGCCTGTGGTTCTGCCATTACAGCCACAGGCTTTGGGGTTAAGCATTGCCCTCTGTAGAGGATCCTGGAACTGGGGTGCGACAGTGTAGGGGGAGTGACCTGGTACACTCAATTCTTCCTCTGGCAGAAGGGGCAGCCAAGCCCTGAGGTCCTTGTAGGAGAGAGATCCTGGTAGAAGAGAAGGAACTGAGGGGAGGAAGTTTCGGATGGGAGGTAGGGGAAGAGCATTCAGTAACTGTGAGCAAAGGGGGTGGGGGACTGGACACAAGGCCCAGTGAGCTATGCACACTCCCAAGGCAGAGGCCACGGGGTAGGAATCAGTGGTCAAGGGCCAGAAGAAGGCCGGGGACTAAAACAGGGGGTACTGACCGAATTTGGACTTTAGGGCATTTTGGAGGGTGTCTGAGCTGGGGGACAGTGGTCAGAGCTGAAGCTGGGGCACAGAACGAGGGAGGGCCAGAAGGAGAGGTTGATGTCCCAGCTACTGCTGGGGCCTGGAGGACCACCTGGGGCTCATCTGAGGCTGGGCAGGGGGCTGTGCCTTCATGTTGTCCCCTGAGTTATGGCCAGAGGTCACCTCCCTGGCTTCCTCCTCCTTCCTCCCTCCTCCCTGCCTCCCAGTGCAAAGCCGCCAGCTCCCTGCAGTGATGGGAGTGATTAGATTAGAAGGTGATTTTGGGGTCTGATTATCTTGGGTGGAAATTGGCCCCCTGTGTCTTTTTCCATCCCACCTAGAGCTGGGGAGGTGGGGAGCAGTATTTCCATTGCCACCCAGGCAGAACAGACTTTCACAAATGTGTTTAAGACCAGGGTGCGAAAACCTTGTTTCCGGGAGGGACAGATGACAAAGAAGATAGTCTCTATCCACTTCAGACAGGAAAGTTCAAAGCCTGGCTCTGCCCCTCACCAGCTGTGACCCTGGGCAAGCAACTTCTCCCTGAGCCTCAGTGTCCTCCTCCATAAACTGAGGGTCAGTGTGAGGACTCAGAAATGACTGCTGTGAGGGGCTTAGCACACTGCCTGCACAGAGCAGGTGTCCTCCAGAAGGTAGTGCCGGTATCGGCAGTGCTGTCTGCACTCTGAATGCATGAAGTGTGTTCCTCCCTCACCTTTAAAGATCTACAATGACCCCACCCCCACATGACCTCTCTGGGCCTCAGTTTCCTTATCTGTCTAACACTGCTGGCATTTAACAACCCCTGCTGACAGCCCACACACAAGCTGAGCTGGTGCACCACAAAGCATTTTAGCAGCAAGTCATCATATTATCCAGGGACCCGTTACTGGGCCCTGGTTCTCCCTCTTTGTGCTTCTTAGGGGCTAGTTAGGTTGCAGGGTCTGCCTGTGAGAGAGAGACACCAGGCCTGGGATGGTTGGCCTAGAATCAGTGTCCAAGCTCATCATGTGCCACCCCTACTCGGAATTATACTTTCAAATGCATAAAGCAAAATATTCTGGGTGACAAAGGAATACAGTGAGATTGAAGTAATTAAAGTAATAAAATGCATGGTATAGTGATGCATGGGTTTCTTCATTAGCACAGTGCATAACAAGATCAGCAGTCAGTTTAATAACTGCCTTATTTGTAAAATAAGGGTGAGTATCATGATATCTGCAACAGCTGCCAAGCAATATGAAAAAAAACTGTGATTCTTGTAACATGTATGATGGTGTTGGGGTTTGTTGCCTACATTCATAATGGGAGGAAATGCTACATTTCAGCTAGATGTTTGTAAAACTAAAGATGTCATTATTTTCACCCAATTTTACAGAGTCCTGAGTTCTTTTACCAGATCTTTAAAGAGAGGGTGGTGTCCACTTTAAGAAGTCCTGTAAAGGTCTTAGTTGGCATTTCTTTGCTGGTTATAGAATTAATCAAAATGAGGTCTCATTCTAGATAAATCAATAAGAAAAAGAGAGAGTGGTCCCTGCTTGGCCTGTAAGGTTGAGGGAGGAGACGCGAAAGAGAGATAGAGGCAGAAGGGAATCTCCAAGAGAGCATGGCAGGTGATAGGCCTGAGCTGTCTGGAGGCCTAAGAACTGAGGTATAGCAGTATCTGAGCCCCAAGCCCATCACAGTGCTGTCCCAAAGTGAAATCATCCTAAAAGGTTCATAGTTTGAACCTTGACTATGGGCAGTACCCTTGGACCTCAGCAGACAAATTGCCAGCAGATTCTGGATGGAATTCCTTCCACTCTTTTGGGGAGGGGACTTGGTTCGTGCAATGGTAACTTGGATTCCATTCCCTTCTCCAGGGACCCATGTGATGGAGGGCTCTGGACGGATGGTGGTGACCGCTGTGGGTGTGAACTCTCAGACTGGCATTATCTTTACCTTGCTGGGAGCCGGTGGTGAGGAGGAAGAGAAGAAAGACAAGAAAGGTAAGCCCAACCCCCTTGTGGACCAGGAGAGGAGCTCTTAAGGCCACTTTTTTGTTGTTGAATCATTCACTCCACAAAATAGTTATTGAGTGCCTTTTATGTCCATGCCCTGTGCCAACAGCCACATCCTGCATCCTCAAGGCCCTGCTCATGCCAGGAGGGTTCTGTCTGTTCCATCTCCAGGGTCTTGTCCCAGTCTCTGTCTTGTCCAGTCATGTCATAGAAGCCCCTCCTTCTCCACCACTGGACCAGGCCAAGGATGCTGAGGATTTGTTGAGTCTCCAGCCTGAGGTGTAACTTGGTCCCATCTGCACCCCTCTCATCAAGTAGAAATCCCTACCTGGGAATATTTCTCCACTCTTCTCAACTCCACTGAGCAGAGTGGCAAACCCATTCATCATAGATTCTCTCCCAGATATGGGCAGAGAAGCTTCTAGGGAAGGTGGTTCCAAGTCAACTACTATGAGCCCCTCTCAGATGCCCCTGTCACTGCCACCTCACCTAGGTTCTGGCTCCTCCTCCCCCTGAAAACAAGTCCTTCTTCCCGGGGCCCTCCTCAGAGCACCAGGCTAGCAGCCTGGGCTACAGGTGCCTCTCAGAGGAGAAGAAGAATGCTTAGAAGACATAAGAGCCCAGGCCTCTAGCCCTGGCATGGCAGGCTCCTCACCCAACACTCACACTTGGTCAGAACAGCTCCCTCTCACATCTTTAGTCTTTTGTCTTGTCTCCTTCCCCAAACTCCAGAGGAGGGTCCCCAACACCCAGACTTTCTGAAGTCCAAGAGAAGGAGATGGTAGCAGGTGACCTGTCCTTGGGCTTTAGGGGCAGCCCTGCTACCTCCAGTTCTCAAAGGTCAACCAGGCACAGAGCCTGGATGACAATCAAAAGTTATTTGTCCCCAAGGGTGAAACTCATTTCCTAGTAGGGTTCCCTTAAGATTATGGCTTCCTCACCAATAGGGATAATGGAACTAAGGTGTGATCTGTGAAATCCATATCTGGAGAGCAAAAGGAGAGCTCAAGTTGAAACTGAGAACAAAGTCCTGGCCAAGAGGCCCAGAGCATGTCAGAACAGTGTCCATACAATGGCATAGAAGCTGGCCTGCTGTGGCCCCAGGTTACAGGCAGTTAGGTAGATGTGGGCAGCTGGACAGGATGCAGCAACCTTTGACTATTTCCTTGGCCTCACTGGGGCCTGGGTTAGGGGCAGAAGCTCCTACAGGCCACACCCGTGTTTTTTAAAATGCCAGTAGGAAGACAGGCCTCTCCTGCCCCAAAGCACAGGACAGAGTCTCTCACTCAACATTTACTTACACTCCAACGAAATGAGGGCATCGGTGTAGAGGGAAGAGGTGGGAAGTGGAGGCAACATGGCAGAGGAAGATGGGTACGGGCTTGCACCTTACATCCTCGTGAGCAGCACAGCTAGGGCTGGGCCCTCAGCACTGCCATCCCTCCATCAGGGACATTGCTTAAAGCCTGATAACTGTGAGTCCCCATGTCCAGATGACCTTGGTCATGCCAGGATGTGTGTGTGTGTGTGTGTGTGTGTGTGTGTGTGTGTGTGTGATTGTACACAGATGAGGCTGTGTGCTTCTCCTTCATTAATATGTCTCAAAAATCATCACACAGGTGTGAAGAAGGGGGATGGCCTTCAGCTACCAGGTACAGTAAGACACCCTTCAGGGTAGATGGGGCTTTTAGAAATAGCAACAGCCTTTGACCACTGAGCCTGGGCCCTAGACACCAGCACACAGCTGGAGGAGGCTCCCTGACTGCAGGGGCACTGCCAGACCCTCAGCTGTGCCCCCAGGTGATGGCAGTCCCACAGGAAAATCCAGCACCTCATTCTACCTACTTGATCCTCCAGTGCATCATCCTGTGGGCCAATGCCAATGGCATCACCAATGTCTCCACCTGGGCTTCAGCCCCACACACATACATTCAGGGGCCCGTCACCATGGGACCCCCCACAATCCTGCTCCCCTGCATATCCCCACAGAGCCTGGCTGGCTGCCCCTAACCCATGGTGTGTTCACTCCACCCAGCAGTCTCTTCCCTCTCCTTCCCACAGAACCGGTTACCCCACCCCAAGAAAAAAAACAACATGAGTGAATTTGACCATCTTGTATCATCTTTTAATTTCTAAATTAAGGGAAACTCGCTAGGACCTTCAAACAGAATGTGACATGTTTGATTTCACCTTTTAAATGATGGGGACTGCTGATTAGGAAGGAGGAGGTGGCCATGGGTGGTGACCTGAGCTAAGGACGTGAATCCTGCTAAGTCACAGCCCTCAACAGATGTTTTGCTAGAACAAGGGATGGTGATCATAGCAATACCCATTCGGAATGGCCAGGGCCACAGTGCACCAGTTGTTGAATGTCTTGAATTGACTCAGTACCATTGGCCCCTCTGATGGGAAGCCAGAACCCCTCTCCTCATAGAACTCTAACGGGGATCCCTACCTGATTGGTTGAGCCAACTGGGTGCATCTGTCTAGACCTCACCACAGAACAGTGCCATCCCGCCTAACCACATTGATCATATTCCATGTTTTATTTCAATGACCCTCCATGCCTGAGTTTTTCCCCCCTGACTTCTGTGGCATCTCTATGAGAACATTTCACCCCCACCCCTGAATTTGAGTTTCTTGATCTCCAACAGAGATTTTCTTTGAAAACTATAGTCATGTTACTTGCCACAAGTTGGTTCATGTCTTTATTGTTGTTGCTGTTCTGCATTGTTGCTTTTCTCCATTGTGACACACTGCATTTTCCATCCCTCCCACCCCCGCAGCGGCCGATGGTGCGGCAGGTTCAAATGCTGCAGATAGTGCAAATGCCAGCCTAGTCAATGGTACGTCTCCCGTGGCAAGCTCTCGGTCTCGGGTGGATGGGCGTCTTCTCCTCCACCCCCAACTTTGGGCTGGCCTCTCCCTATTCTGGACCCGCACAGATCTTGGATGTGCATGGACAGCTCTGGGACAGTCGTCCTCTCACATGGGGTAGGCGCTTAAGAGAGAAGCCACCACCGGGAATCAGCTCCATGCCCCCTTGCGGCACCAAAATGGCACTGGCTCCTGTGGGGCCTTTGACCCCCAGTAGAGCTCTGAAGAGGAACATGACTTTGGCTTCAGATTTGGCCCAAAGAAGCAACGTCCCACCTGTGTGGCCCTCTCCTAAGTACGTTCCTGGCCCCCGCTTTGGGAAGAAAGCCTGGGGTCAGGACCTGGGCTGAAGCTGGCGTCTGGGTCCTCAGTGAAGGCTCCAGTCCTCAACTCTAAAATGACCTCGAGGCTGGGGGATCCAGGCCAAGTTTCAGCTCTTTGGCCCCACCCCATAGCATGGCTGAGCCACCAATAGACATTTCTTCCTCTTCTCTTTCATGGAGCGAATGGGCAAGGGGTTCGCTTGGGCTCAGGCCTGGTCTGTCCCTCAGATGTGGACTGGTGTTTCTTGCTGTTGCCTGTGCTGGAGCATTTGTCCTGGGTCTGTGCATTCTGACTGGCCCCCTCGGGGAGGGAGCTGCCACTGTAGCTGATCTGCGTCTTATCTCCTCGCACACAGGCAGGGAGGAGTTCCATGCACTTGCCTCCAAGCCTTTAGATGTCTTATGTCTCTACCCTCTCATCTTCAGAGCGGTGAAGCTTCTATTACTCAGACAAGTTCCTTGTTCCCAAATTAGGTAGCAAGAGAGTCGCCAAGGCTGTTTCTGAACTGCTGAGAGCTGTTAGGGCTCAGTCATGAAGCCAGTGCCCCAGCATCGCTGCATACCAGGCTGTGGGTTTCTTATCCATTGTATCATTTACTCCTCACCACTCCTGGAAAACATGGAGATCTTGTCCCACCTCATCTTGCCCCAGACCAAAAATGGAAGCACTTCATAGATGTCAGGGGCTGGGCAAGACACTTCTGCAAGCAGCGCCTTGCCAAGAAGGGCTAATTTGGGTGTGGGTCTATTTCAGGAGCAGGAGGAGAATGGAAGACAGCTTGGGTTGTGGGAGGTGTCATTCGTCAGGGAGGGGTGGTGAGGGATGACAGAGAGAAACGTAGGCAAACCCAAAGCCTAGGAGGGAAGGAAACAGGATGTGGCATCCTGCCTCCCCCAGGGTAATGAGCCTGCATCTGGGCTGGCCGGTTCCTAAAAAAGGGCACCTTCACTTCCAAACTATAGCAGAAACTCCAAGTACCCCAAGAAAAACTGCAGGAAAGATGGGGAACTGACATTTCTCCACCACGTAGGCACTTTGCAAGCATTTTATGCTTGCCATCTTATTTAACCCTCATGACAACCCTATGATACAGAGTTTATTATCCCACTTTAAAGATGAGGAAACTGAGGCTCAAGGAGATCAAGACCCTAGCCCAAGGTCACAGACCTAGAAAGTAACATTGCTGGGATTTGAACCCAGGCCTGGCTGGCTCTAAAGTGTGTGTTACTCTGCTGGATCCAGAATTTCCCGATGGAGTGTGTCTTGAAACTTCACGAGGATATTAAGAGATCTTTCCCCCCAAGAAAAAGATCCTGTGGTCAAAGATGTTTAAGAACCTCTGGATAGAACTGGTGTCTTCCCTGGTGGCAGGACTCCTCACTGCCTTGAGTATGCTGGTGTGTAGTGGCGAGTTACAGAGCCATGCAGGAGTTCCCAGTCTGATTTGGCTGGAGGACATTTTCTGACTGAATCTGTGGGATTGTTATGCCTGCATAATATACTTTGGGAAACAGTGCTCTAAGCCATTAAAATGCGATCAGAGGAACAGAAGGCTGGACATCTCCTAGAAGCTTGTTAGAAATGCATAATCTTAGGCCCCACCCCAGACCTACTGAATGAAAACCTGCATTCTGTCAAGCTCTCCAGGCTCTGAGAGAGTCCATAGAGGTTGAGAGGTGAGGGGCTGAGGCGTGGTGAGTGAGAGGATTACTGTCCCTTCTCCCTCTCTCCTCTGAGCCAAATCAGGATAGAAAACAAATTAGAGATAGAAAACAAATTCAGTGGCAGTATTCCCCCTGCCTTTACTATCCCAAACCCCATCCCAACTGAAAGATGGTTGGGCACCATTCATCTTGGAGGCTTATGACTGCCATTATTCTTTTATTTTTTTATGATTATAAATATAATCACTGTTTAATACATCTCTTATAATCGTGATTAATAATACATTACTCTTAACTCCAGACATTTACAAGACACTTTGAAATTGTTGCATTTCACAGAGAAAGAAATGGAGAAGCTGGGAAGAGGTCTCCTCATTAATGGTCTGTCTCCCCATGAGTCAAGTCACCTCTCCATGAATCCTCCACATCCATGCTTTTCACACCCATGTCCCCGATGATACTTGAAGAGAACAGACCCATTTGGCAAAACTGCATCTGGCATCGGATGCAGAGGAGCCTCCTAGTCTCCACCCAGTTCCTATCTTGGGTCCTGTCCTATATCCCAGCTCTCCTGAAACACAATCCATCCCACACGGGGCCAGAGCTGGCTGTCCCGCCACAATTCAGGACCAGGCAAGCCCCCGTTTAGCTGAGGAGAACCCCAGAAAGTCCTTTGCTTCTGAGAAACCAGGCCATCTGCACCAGAGCACACCCAGAACACAACTCCCTTCCTCAAGCATATGCATTGCTGATTATTTTTCTGGCCACGTGGTGACTGTGGAAATAAAAGAGGAAATTGCTAGCTTAGTTAATGGGCACACGCATGGACTATTGCCCCCGATAATATGCAATACAAATAAAGGCCCCTTTGTGCCATCTAAAAGCAACTACTGAAGCAGAGTCCTCTGGTGCCCAGTTCATAAAGTTATGTTTTAAAATAAAAGTAATTGTGTAGTTCATTTCTGTTTGCTCTGAAAAGGCCTTTTTCTTATTTTGTTTCTTAATTTTGTAGAAAGAATTTTACAATAGAGCAACAGGGCCTTTCTCTTTGATCCCAGCTGGGCCACTGAGCCTTTGCTGTGAGAGGCAGTGGAAAGAGGGGGAGTGGGGTTGAGGTCCGTGAAGGCCACTGTCCCTCCCCCCAAGTCCCTACAATGGGGTGTGGTGATGGTGATGACACTGTTGATGGAACTAATAACATAGCCCAGGATGTTCTATTTGAGGGCTGCCTCTAAACCTTCCCTGGTCTCAGTTTCCTCATCTGTAAAATGAGCAAGAAAAGCCCGCCTTGCAGGGTGTCAGGGAGACTGATGGGAGATGACACTTGCACACTGCAAAAGGCTGAATGGGCCAGTGATTGTTACTAAGGCCCTTTTATGTTCTGGGGGGGAGGGGTGAACCTTGCACCCCCATTTTACAGAGGTAGGAGCAGAGGCTGGGAGAGGAACGTCACACAGCCAGTTGATGTCAAACGGGGGCTTCGGGAGCCCAGTCCCCCAGTGCCACCTCAGTGCCCCTCCCCTGGGCTCAGAGGGCTGAGAGGTGGCTGTGTTCTCCCCGACTGGGTGGAAACATGCACACACTTTGGAGCCAGCTCTCCATTTACCCACTGAGACCCGGGCAGGCCTCAGTTTCTCATCTGTAAGTGGGTATAAGTATAGGGCGTCCTTGTAGAGATGTGGTGAGGACTAGATGACATCATGGAGGTCATGTATGCGCCTGGCACATGGTGCGTTCTTTCGGAACGTGAGCTATGGGACTCGCCTTTGCAGCAAATGTCCTGGGGTAGCTGACCTCCTTAGACTCCTCCAGAGGTGGTGAGGTCTGCATGCAAAGTTCTGGGCGAACTTAGTGGGCAGGCCTGGGGGAGAGGGTGTCCCTCTCCGCAGTGCCAACGGGTGAAGGCAGGTGTCTCAGCCACCAGATAGGAGCCTCCGGTTTCTCCCACTTGCCAACACAGCCTACACCTCTGGCTGTGGACAGGGCCTCCCAGGCAGCCCTGATTAAGGGGTGGGAAGCTCTAGACTCAGCCTTTCTCCAGCACTAGGCAACATCAGACCCTGGTATGCAGGGCCAGGGGTGGGGCACTCACGGGAGCCCACCAACCCGACCTTTCCTATCTAACATTGTCTGAGCTGGTCAACCTCAGAATGAAGAGCACACATCCAAACAGAAAGGAGGTTGGCAGCTTCCCCTGGGAGCTGGGGTACTCCCACCAAGGCCCCTGGACACACTTGGGGTACCTCAGAGCCCACCCTTTGCATGGGTTGCTCTCTGTCAGGCTGGGCATGGGGTTGTCCATGCTGTGGTTTCACATCCCTTCAGAAGGAAAAGGAGAAAATAGTATTATTTCTTCTGGAGCCAGGAACCAAGGAATACATTAACCAAACTCTTCCCCATGTCCCATTCTAGCCTCTCTCTCTCTCTCTCTCTCTCTCTCTCTCTCTCTCTCTCTCTCTCTCTCTCTCTCATTTTCCTTTGCCTCCTCTTAGCCCACAAAAAGCACCAAGCAAATTACTCATGGGTACCTGAGAACTCTCACTCCTCTGCTTCCTGCAAGCCAACCCTGGTCCCTTTTACCCTCAAGACTGTCCTTTAATCTGTAAGATGCCTAGAGCCAAAATAATTCCCACAGAAACACTCTCTCCAAGCCCCCAGAGAATCAAGACAGACCTGCAGCCAACGCGCTGGCAGGTTTGTTCTTGTCTCTGAGGCATCCCCAGTATCCTGTGTGGAGGGATGGAGTCGGCTTGGCCCTTCCTCCATCTGTGACATGAATGTCCGTGGCCCTGTGGCATCTTTGTGATGACCGACGTGTGTTGTCTGTTCTCTGTTGTCTGTTAAAATTCTTTGTCGTGTAGGTAAAATGCAGGATGGCACTGTGGACACCAGCCAGAGCAAAGGTAACCCTTTTGTATTAACCGGGTCCTGTGGTCCCTGCGGCCCCTCCCCACCGGTTCTGAGGCCTACGCCAGAGGCAGATGCAGCTGCAACTATGGGTGCCTGACGTCTTTGGGGGGTATAGCCATGATTCACGTGGCACCAGGCCAAATGGAGACATCACCTGGTGAGGATGGGACACCTGCAAGCCAGCTTCTCCCAGCCTTTGAGCTGTGCTGCCCGTTTAGCTGAAAAATTGAAGCTGATTGTTTGAGATCCTTAGGGGATAAGGAGTAGGACCTCAGGCCACTAGTTAGTCCTGATCTGAATGAGGAGAGGGCTTGGCACCCATGGATGGGCACACTCTCTTTTACCTTTTAAGTCTCCTTTTTGGTCCCTGCTATCCCAACGACATGGCCTAAGGACCACTGGGTAAAGCCCAAGCCTATGGCTTGTTTGAATGTGGGAAAAACTGACAGGTCATTGGGAGAAGGCCCAGAGGAGCCTCCAGCCCACTCCTGCTGGGAGTCCAGGGTAGAGCCTTGTCATTCGCTGCTGTGTCCTGGATTCCAGGCCCCAGGCAGGCTGTGGCCCTGGTTGCAGTGTCTCTGGCTAGAAGAGACAGGACACCACCCCCATCTCAGGGCTTCTGTGCCGGCCATGCAGGGGCCCAGGCAGGGAAGTGGGTATCTCACCACACTCCCCCAGGCAGGCAGGGTGGGGGCCAGCATCCCCACCCTGCAGGCTGACCTGTGTGTGTGCATGTCTGTGTGTCTGTACGTGTCTGTGTGTACACATGTGTGCTCTGCCACCTGCAGCCAAACAGCAGGATGGGGCCGCCGCCATGGAGATGCAGCCCCTCAAGAGTGCTGAGGGCGGTGATGCTGACGACAAGAAGAAGGCCAACATGCACAAGAAGGAGAAGTCGGTGCTCCAGGGCAAGCTCACCAAGCTGGCTGTGCAGATCGGCAAGGCGGGTGAGTGTGCAGGATGCGAGGGGGGACACACAGTAGGACCCCAAGCAGGGCCCTGCTCCAGTCTGGGCCTCAGTTGCCTCATCTGTAAAGTGGTAGATTGCATGAGATGGTCCCTGAGACATACCCTTCTCCATCACAGCAACCAATCTGTGCCCTTACACAGTAGGTGCTCAGTTAGCACTTAGAGAGAAGAGTGAAGCTGAAAGCCTGAGTTGTGGGGCACATGGCCTGTGTTCTTGTCCAGCTAAGGTTGTGAGAACTTAGGCAACTAACTTCCCCTAGCTCTGAACTCCTGCCTCCTGGTCTGTGAAATTGGGATGCCCAGTGGTCCCTACTTCACTGGTCGCTATGAGGATTAAAGGAGATTATGCACAGAGTGTTTAGCACTTGGTGGGTGTGGTGACTAGAGAGGGGGCAGGTCCTACAGGGCCTGGAGTTTGCAGGCGTTATCCTGAGGGCAGTGGTAGCCATGGAAGAGGTTTGACTAGGGGATGGCAGGGATGCATTTTGGACTCTATAATGAGCACCCCAGCTGCAGTGCACAGGAAAGATTGAAGAAGTTGGGAGCAGTGCCAGGATCCCCAGCACAACAAGCTGGGCTTCCCAGCTGAGTTGGTAGCTGCAGGTGAAAGCTGGTGACAGCCCCTCTGGCCCAGGAAGCTGAGCCCAGCTGCAAGGTGAGCCCTGCCCATCTGACATGGCCTTGGACTCCCCTTCTGGGTAAGGACGTAGCAAACACCAAGGCCTCCCCACCTGGCTGCTTGCTCCTCCATGGCTGTCTCCCTGCTCTAATTATAGGCACCACAGTGTGGAGAAGGGAGGCAAATTACAGGCTTGGCTGTCTATATTTAAATTCGGGGTCCTGGTGACAGCTCCCGGTTGCCGGGAGCTTGGCTTCCCGCCCCTGGCGACTGTCAGACAGGGATAGAGCAGGCTCTGAGGCTCCGCAGCTGGAGGGGGTGGGGAACAATGGGCACAGAGATTTCCTCCATCCCCACCATGGAGACTCCCAGGAAACATGGCACTGCCACTGCAGGGCAGGGCAAAGCGGGGAGAACATTGTGGCTTTCAAAGTCCGCCCTCATCTCCCTCCCCTCCTTGGCCCTGCCAAGGATGGAGTTCAGAGTAGAGCACCTCTGGGTTTGCATCTCACCTCTGCTTCTCTCTTGCGTTAAATCCCCTGAAAGCAGAGCTGAAGCTGGGTGGGCTTGGGATTTGGAGAGGGGGTGCACACAGGTGAGACCTGTAAAAAGTAAAGGACGAGATAGGGCCAAGGAAGAAGCCAGATACAGCTGAGGTTTCGGGGGGGAAATCCCAGTCTCCACCTGCTCCATGGGGAACGCTGGAGCAGAGGACCTCTGCAGGGTCTGCTCCACCTTGTAGCAAGGGGTAGGTGGTGTTGGACCCCCCAAATCAGCTGTTGGATATTGGTCATCCAGTTGGAGTGGAGTGCATTCCCAGGCACTTCCTGAGAAGGAGGCTCCAACACCCAAGGGCAATTCTCCTCTGGCAGAGGCACCTGCACAGCAGCTAACGCACAGGAACTGGCAAAAAGGATCGCAGGGGATCCCAGCAGGCAGCCACCTGCATTTGCTAATTCTACCGTGCCTCCCTGGCTGTGGCCTTGGGCAAGTCACATCCCCTCAGTTTTCTACTGTTTCCTCTGTCAGGAACTCTCTTCACCCAGGTCCTCACCTGACTGCTCCTTCTCATCGTTCACCTGTCTGCTCATCTATCACCTCCTCCAGGAAGTCTTCTCTGGCCACCATCTCCAAACATTTCCTTGTGGTCTTTTGTAGTTTGGGGGTTTTTTTTGAGGGGGTGGGGTATGGGGGTTGGTTTTGGGGTAAAACCACTTAATAATCTATCCTCTTAACCAGTTTTGAAGTGTACAACGCCACATTGTCACTACAGGCACCATGTCGTACAGCAGGGCTCTAGAACGCACTCCTCTTGCATAACTGAAACTTTATACCCCCTGAAAAACAACCCCTGCTTCCCCTCTCCCCGCAGCCTTCTGTTCTCTGCTGCGAGGAGTTTGCCTGTTTTAGGTTCCTCATGCACGTCCTCCTCTGTCTGCCTTACTTCACTCAGCAGCATGTCCTCCAGATCCATCCATGTTGTCACAAACGGCAGGAGTTCCTTCTTTTCAGGGTTGACTAATATTCCATCGTAGGTATGCACCACATTTCCCTGCTCTTCATCCGTCAGTGGGCAGTTAGGTTGTTTTCTTATCTTCGGCCCCTGTCAGGATCTAGCATGTCATCTGGAGTCTTCTCCACAGCATTATCCGTCTCTGAATTGTCTTGTTCATGTTTGTTTCCCGTCTGCCTTCACCTCTAGACTGTCAGCTTCCCAAGGGCAGGGACTCTGTCTGCTCTACTGCCGTGTCCCTAGTGCCTGAATGCATGAGTCAATACGTGGCACTGACTGCACATCATTATTGTGTGAGAGCACCATCCACGCAGCTCGATTTATCACGTGGTCACTCAGCACACATTTCTTGAGCGCCTACTATGTGTCGGGCACTGTCCTAGGCACTTTACATGCAGTGATCACATTTGATCCTTACAAAGCCATGTGAAATAAATATGCATCCCCATTGTATAGAGGAGCAGCTGAGGCTCTGGGAGGGTCAAGGACTTGCCCCAGGCCGCAAAGCAAGTAAGTGGCAGAGCTGGGATGTGAGCTAGGCTTGGCCTGACCCCAGAGCCCTTTTGGCCAAGGGTGCGGTCCACCGCTCACTTCCCAGGGCCCCCGACCCCCAGGACCGCCCCTGATCAGGTCCCTCCCACCCCGTGTTGCAGGCCTGGTGATGTCGGCCATCACGGTGATCATCCTGGTGCTCTACTTCACCGTGGACACCTTCGTGGTCAACAAGAAGCCATGGCTGCCCGAGTGCACGCCCGTCTACGTGCAGTACTTCGTCAAGTTCTTCATCATTGGTGTGACGGTGCTGGTGGTGGCCGTGCCCGAGGGGCTCCCTCTAGCCGTCACCATCTCGCTGGCCTACTCTGTGAAGGTGAGCTGTGGGGAGCAGGACCATCCAACTGGGGGTCTGTGGGGTGCCCAGGGGCCATCGCTGGGGTTGAGAGAAGAGCTAAGAAGAAGGGAATGGACACATGGGAAGCTCACAGAGAAGATGTAAATGGGCACCCAAACTCACCTGCCTTCAGGGGCCTGTGGCAAACTAGAGAGCCACACCCTAGCTAAAGGGACAACCGTTATTTAGCCCAGCCAGTGTCACCTTGTGGGGACACAGGCCCAGTGTTGCCAGATCTTTACCTTTTTTTTTTTTCCAAGAGAAGCCAGAAATCTGGACTTACTATAAACACTCCTTATTTTTAAACATTGACAATCAATGCAACTTTAAACAAAAAATAAAATGCAGACATTACTGTGCAGGCCCAAATCCATCACACCCAGAAGTCCGGCCGTCACAGGCACGGGGCCCACCATAGCCTTAGTGCGTACATGACTACTAATCTCAGTGGTCATTTCCTACAGTTTGAAAGAAATAAGACTAAAACAAAAAGGACGTCTGACTTTAGGAAAGGCCCCTCCTCTCGGGAGTTGGGCTGAAAATACAAGGTTTTAAAAGCAGTTCAATGAGGGCACCTTCCTAAATGCTGCCCTGATGGCACAGCCCCACCACCCCTGCCCCCAGGCCTATGGCCATCTTCACAGCCTGAGCGCTGAACTGAGCAGGCTAGTATCCCCGTGGGCACTGCACGCCCAGCCCTCCGAGGGCACCTCCAGCCTGGCTCACCCCCAGGTCCTCACACCCTGCACTCATCCTCTCTCCTTTTCACGCTGCAGGCGGAGGGCTGCACTCCCCTTTCCCAGGGCCCCCATGCCAGGGTGACCCTGCAAGGGTGGAGGCCTGAGCGTGTTGATAAGTAAGGCATTTGCTCTGAGACATTGGCAGAGCCACCGGAGGCACGGCGAGCGTCAGTTTCCAAGCTGGAATTTGGGCTGGGCTCGCCGATGTAATTTCATACAGAAAAGAGATCTCAAGGCAGGTGCCAGAAAGTGGCAGCGCGGTGTAAAGGATACTGCCCTTATCGCCTCCCTGTTTTCGGGCTCTCCGAGAAACTCCATCCCACAAACCAGAGCCCAAACAGGTCACAACACGATGCCCAAGGGCCAGGCCCCTGGAGATGAAGGTGCTCACACAGCCAGGAGACAGGACCCTCACAGGAGCCAGCTGAGCTCGGGTGGAAGGGGTGGGATCTCCTTGAAAGTCCTACGGAGTTGCTTTGGGGGAATTATGCACAGACATTTTTAGGCCGCCGCACCTTCTGCAGTTTGTATCTCTGGCACCTGGTGCCTTTAGCCATCTTAGATAATGTTACTTATACAGTCGCTTGATAGACTTAGGACAGCACCCCAACCCAGGAAAAGCACACTCTCCCTTCTCTGAGCCTGGACTTACCCCCCTGGACTTACCTCAAAAGAAAAGAGATGACCACTTACATCAGCGCTGTCTAAGAGAGATCTAGTGTAAGCTGCAGGTGTGATTTTAAATTTCCGAGTAGCCACGTTAAAAAGAAAATTTTTAAAGAAACAGGCAAAATTAATTTTAATAACATAATTTACTTAACTTCATATGTCCAAATTATTATCAAGCCAACATGTAATCAATATAATGAGTTATTGCTTGAGATATATTTTACTTTTTTCACAATAAGTGTTCAAAGTTATATGTGTATTTTAGACCTACAGCACATTTCAGACCAGCCGCATTTCCAGTGCCCAGTAGCCACATGTGGCTACTGTATTGGACAGCACGGGCCTAGGCCTTTTTAAGCCCAGCAGACAAACCTTCCTCAGCGAGTACAGATGGGCACAAGCCCGCTCGAGGGCCAGGGTCCTGGAGATGGAATGATCCAGCTCGGAGGTTAAACAGAGCTAGGCTCAGATCCCAGCTCGAACCCTCACTAGGTGTGTGCGCGTGGTCACGTCACTCGGCCATGTCTTCTTCAATTGCCAAGAATCCTCCCAGGTTTCACGGATTCTTATAACATCAGGCAAGAAAATAAGTGCAGAAGAACTTTGCAAACTGTAAAGTGTGTTGCAAATTCAAACTGCTGTAGGTCATCCATTCAACATACTTTTATTGTTACAGTTACCACAGGTTACAGTAAGAGACACTGCAGTAGTTACATAATCCCACCAGTACTCATCTCGGCCTCTGGTTTCCACACTGGGCGGAGGCCCCGACGCCAGGATGACCCTGCAAGGGTGGAGGCCTGAGCATGTTGATAAGTAAGGCATTCGCTCTGAGACATTGTCATTAAAGGTATTCTAGTTGCGCTCTCTTTTTACCCCTCTTATAAAGAGTTACAATGAGGAGAAAGAATAAAAGAAATCAAATTCCTAGTTCCTGGCAAGAACTACAGCTGATTCAGCAGCTTTTACTCCAGCAACATTTCATGTCCCTCCTTGCCTTTTGGTCACTGTGATGGAGGGCCTGCATGAAGCAGGATGGTTCCTAGAGAATTACTTTATTTGCATTACTTGCTTGAGAACCTGGAAGAAGCTAGGAGTGTGAACCTGGGAAGAGAGAAAGAGAGGTGAATACATTAGAAAATTAATAATAATATGTATAGTAGGATTCTGTTTTTGTTATGAATTTTTTAAAAAAAGGATGTTGATGTGTGGGGTGTATCAGTTATGAGTGGTAGCATTATGGCTGATTTGTGTGTGTTTTTATGTGTCTATAATTTTTAAAAATTTGTGATTTTTATCATGCAGATTACAGCGTGTATTTCTTATAGAAAAAATAAAATCTATAGATTTTTTTTAAAAAGACAATAAAAATCTCCTATAGGTCTACCACCCAAAGATAATGACACTAATATTTTTATATTTTTCCAGATATTGTCCTATATCTATAAACACATATATCCCCCAAGTGTATTTACTTTTGGTGAAACCAAAGTGACAGTGAAAACCAGGCACAAGTTAAAGGTGGTACATTTGAGAAAATTCATAATGAATAAAAAATAGTTATATTAGGGTGTAAGAGAAAAATATTTGTAGTAATCAGAGAGGGACCCAATCTTAATTTATCCTTATCCTTATTTTTCCATAAAGAATGTATATTACTTCTGTATTTGAAATTAATAGAATCAATTAATCAACTTATTTTTTTAATCCTCACCCAAGGACATGCTTTTATTGATTTTAGAGACCTAGGAAAAGAGGGGAGGGAGGGAGGGGAGAGAGAGGGAGGGAAGGATGAAGAGAAACATACATCAATGTGAGAGTGAAACATCAATCGGCTGCCTTGACTAGGAATCAAACCCACAACCTTTCAATGTATGAGAGGACGCTCCAACCAACTGAGCCAGACTGGCCAGGGCAATCAGTTCTTTTAAATGGCTCAGCTAATAAAAGGGAGGAAAGGGTGGCGCACACAAAGGAGCCCAGGTGTCAGAGGCTGTAGAAACCAGGATCCTTTGCATGTGCAAAAGCAAAGGGACAGACTATGGCAGCCTTCCTCTTTTACTACATGTTCACCCAGTGCCCCCCACACCCCATTTCCCTCTTCTCACTGTCACCCTCTCACATGCCCCTCCCCCAGAAAATGATGAAGGACAACAACCTGGTACGCCACCTGGATGCCTGTGAGACCATGGGCAATGCCACGGCCATCTGCTCAGACAAGACGGGCACGCTGACCACCAATCGCATGACGGTAGTGCAGGCCTACCTTGGTGATGTCCACTATAAGGAGATCCCGGACCCCAGCTCCATCAATGCCAAGACCATGGAGCTGCTGGTCAACGCCATCGCCATCAACAGCGCCTACACCACCAAGATTCTGGTAAGTGGTATAGTCTCCACTATAGAGAGCCATCTCCATGGGGGATGCAGAGGTACTGGGCAGGTTCAGCACCATGTTTCATATTTTTTTAATCCTGCTGATGTATTTTCAGGTGATCAGATATTAAGTGACTTGATTCTCTTTGACTTAGTTTTTATGTTTGTATGACCAAAAACACAGGGTGGGGCAAAAGGAAGTTTGCAGTTGTGAGTACATGAAACACAGGGTTTATTCTTGTATTATGTATTAATTAGTGTATTATTTTCCATACAAACAACTGTAAACCTACTTTTGCCCCACCCTGTGTATATATATATTTAATTGTCATTTTTATGACAGAGTGTGTGTTTATTTTTATAAATTTATTGGAGTGCCATTGGTTAATAAAACTATATAGATTTCAAGTGTATAATTCTAAAATACATCATCTGTATATTGTATTGTGTGTTCACCACCCAAAGTCACATCTCCTTCCATCATCATTTATTCCCCTTTATTGTCTTTTTAAAATCCTGTCATTGCCCACCCCCTAAAAGAACCGTTTTAAAAAAACGTTTTTTATTAGTCAGCTTTGCTACCTAACAAACTACTCCAAGACTTCCTGGCCCAGATCAAAACTATATTTAGCAAACAATTCTCTGAGTCAGCAATTCTAACTGGGCTTAGCTGGGTGGTTCTTCTGGTCTCGGTGGGGCTAATCTTGGCAGGACTGGAGGCTGATGAGAATGGCTCCTGCTGGGTGGCTTGTCTCTGCTCTTTGTGATCGGTCCCACCTCCTCCAGGCTTGTCTGTTGTTAAATAATATAGATTCAACTGAGAAAATTTTAAATATCTTACTGGCTTATTGAATGGTTCATGAATCGGGCAGTATTCCATCTAGCAAATAGAAAGGAGCTCTGAGGAGCTGTACAAAATGGAAGGCTTTTATAGGTAAAGGGGGGAAAGAGTGGGATTGTTTCAGGCGTAGGTAACCTACTTTGGGGTTCAGAAGGGAGCTATCAGATGAATTCCCTCACTGGTGCTGACCAGGAAATTCCAGATTGATTGGTTAAGATTAAATTCCTGGGAGAGGCTGAAACTGCCATTAGGTTAGGCATAAAGTATTGGTTTGGTGATGTGGATTTAGCACAAAGGACTCCATTTCTGGCTTCTTACCTCTTTTCTAACAATTCCTCCTTTCAACCAGACTCTCAGCTTAACTGAGAGAAGTGATAAAACTTTAGGGCATTAACCACTCTCAGCTACCACTTCGTATTTCTCACAGCTTTTACTGACCCTCTGTGTGATTCAAAGGGCATGACTGAATTTCTGTGATATTCAGGCCACAACTTCAGATTCACAATTTTGAAAGTCAGTCACTCTCGTCATTCCTTTTCTGGTGATCCAGTCTTAGGAAGATCATCTGCTTGGTTAGTGGCTGCAAACATGCACTTAAAGCTTTTGAGAGACTACAATATGCCAGGGAGACTACTCTGACTATGATAAACAGGGTAATTCCCAGTATCTAGAGTGCACTTTGGAGCCATGGTCCCCAAGATCTAAAACAATTAAAATCAAATGAGTCAAAGGAATTCCCTACTGAAGGTGTCACCTTTTTAAGCCGAGTAGCCTGCTCAGTGGTCTGATGTAATTGTGTTTCAACTTCCTCAGAAGTGTTAATCCAGGTGCAATAGGTGGTGTTGGCCACAGTTTATAGACACCTTCCTGCTCAGCTAAAAGCTGATAAGGAGACTATCATCAGGAACAACTTTGGCCAGAGAGTCTAGGGTTTTTCTTGGGTAGCTATCACCTTAGCAGTGGATTCTGCAGTATCCTCAAGAGTTTAGGAGAGGTTTCTAATCGTAACCTCATTTATATTTACTCCTAACCAGGGAAGTAGAGCTGTCCCAAAGGAAGTGAACCCTGAGTTATGAATGCCTTCTGGTAGGGCCTTTCTAACTCAACAATGCAAATTCAGTGGAGTTGACCCACGAGGTGTCCCACTTTGTTGTGTAAACAGTTAGGGGCTTAATTAGATAACCTAAGAAGTGCTAGCCAGTTGTGTGCCAGCCATTTAAGCATTCGTAGGCCCAAGGAAAATGATGACTGCCACAGACAGAGATAAAGCCTGTCAGGGCACAAACCACTTCCACTTCCTAATGGACTCATTCGCAGGGATTGTTATACTTGCCTGTTCAAGCCAGGGGTCACTTAAGTTTTCAGGGTGTTCTGGAAGTAAATCTCCTAGCAGGAAATAAAAAGATGTTTCAAATTCCAGAGGTTACCCCTCTTAGCAATGTCCTGGGAGATATGGATTATGGAGTTATCTTTCCAGGCCAATGCCAGAGTAAAGGAATGAAAGAGAAGAGAGGGTTTCATGCTTCAAGTATGAAGTCTTGACCCAGCCTCTTCGGAGGCAACAGTCTACATGGATGTCAGCTAATTCTCTTCCTAATCAATTTGATGTGGAGTCACCAGCATTTGTGCAGGACCAGATGTCAGGTGGAGCCTTCTTCAGCTGTGAGATGTGTTTACAAGGCTCGAGGCCCTGAGGTCAGCCTGCAATCTGGATAGTGAGGAGGACCTGGTGTAGTCCCTTCCCAGAAGATTTAAGGGCAGTATTTGTTCTTAGTGATTCCAAATCAGAGGGTGGGAGAAAATTGGAAACATTAGTTTGGATACAGGTAGCCAAATTTGTTTAGAAAACTAGCAGAATTTAAGGTCCAATCCAGTTTATAAGCATATAACAAAACCTCAAAGACAATTGTCTTAACTTGGTTGGTGGCAAGAATTAGAATCTAATACAGACAAAGATGCAAAAATTTTTCTCCCTACAATTATCCCATTTCTCTTTTCCAAATATAATCACAGCAAAACTAATTTGTTTGCATTAGACTTGGCCTGATTATTTACATAAGTGCAGCAAGAATAGTGGTTGCTTTGCTGGAATCTTGTAAGCAAGGTACCAAGGCCAATTTTTCCAAGGGGATTTATTGGCCTTAAAATCATCTGGTCAGCCCTAGCTTGTTTGGCTCAGTGGATAGAGCATAGGCCTGTGGACTGAAGGGTCCCAGGTTCGATTCTGGTAAGGGCACATACCTCAATTGCAGGCTTGATCCTGGTCAGGACTGTGCAGGCGGCAACCAATCGATGTGTCTCTCTCTCACGTCGATGTTTCTCTCTCTGTGTCTCTCCCCTCCCTTCCACTCTCTCTAAAAATAAATGGGAAAATATCCTCAGGTGAGGATTAATAAAAAAAGAAAAATCATCCGTTCATATCTGAGTCTATGCACTTCTTTCTCAAAGGGGATATTCTAGTCCAAGCCTTGGTAATATAACCAATATTTCCCACTGTATCCTATTACAAGAACAGATTGTCATTGGACTTAACTATGTTGTCATGAAAAGAATACTCAAGTTTCACAATTCTGGAGAAATAAAGTAAGGAGTAAAGAGTAAATGTTTCATCTTTGTTTACATAGATATATCTTACCAAATTATTGGTAGCTAAAGAGAAAAAATTTCCTGCCGGGCTAGCATGGCTTAGTGGTTGAGTGTCAACCTATGAATTAGGAGGTCACAGTTCAATTCCTGTTCAGGCCACATGCCCAGGTTGCAGGCTCAATCCCCAGTGTAGGGTGTGCAGGAGGCAGCCAATCGATGATTCTTTCTCCTCATTGATGTTTCTATCTCTCTCCCTCTCCCTTCCTCTCTGAAATCAATAAAAATATTTTTTTTTTAAAGAGAGAAAAAGTTTCCTTAAGTCTGGTAAAGCAAAACATTAGAGAGCCATCGATGCTTCAAACAAGAAGTCAAAAATTATAATCTTCCTCCTCAGTTCATTCAGTCCCGTGTTAATAATTCTTAGTTCTGCTTGAATCCAGTTTTTCCGGAAATTCTTACCCAGTTCATTTTAAGATCTTAAAGTCATCAGAGAACTGTACTGGTCAAAGTTCTCTCATGAATCTCCTCAAAGAGGAAGCACTTTTGCAGGAACGCATTTCTAAAAGCACCAGAATAAAACAATAGCTCTCTGTAATGACCAGACTTTTTAAATGCCCTTATTAAAGATCTAATAAGAGCTCATTATAATGGAATTGACAATGAAACTTGGTTATCTCTGTAATATATAACAATTTAACTTGATAACAGGAATTATAGCTGATGACATCACACCAGGACATATCAGATTTCCAAGAATTTCACACAATTTCTGGAACACTTATAACATATACCCATTCAGATACAACATAAAGAAGGCTTAGTATTATTTCTTCTTTTACAGTGCTTCCCATATGACTTAACATATCAAATAAGCCTAATTAGTTTGTCTCCTTTTTTTATAAGGAGAGAGAACAAATCTTTTGAGATGTTTCGAGGACCCTCTGGAAAATCCCAAAGTTAATTCAAGGTCAAAAAGAACTCATTTAAGATTTGATTTAGAGCCAGAACTAGTTTGGCTCAGTGGATAGAGCGTCGGCCTGCGGACTCAAGGGTGCCAGGTTCGATTCCAGTCAAGGGCATGTACCTTGGTTGCGGGCACATCCCCAGTGGGGGGCGTGCAGGAGGCGGCTGATTGGTGTTTCTCTCTCATCGATGTTTCTAACTCTCTACCCCTTTCCCTTCCTCTCTATAGAAAATCAATAAAACATATTTAAAAAAAAAAAAGATTTGATTTAGGGGAAGTTTGTCAAAAATACAAAAAAAAAAAACACATTTCAAACACTGGTTAGATAGAATCACAGTTCACTGTGAAGCAATACTTACCTATTTAACCAAAGTGAGAATAAGGACTTTAAAGGCAAATTTATACAGTTCTGAGCAAAACTTAGTTTTTTTAATATTGAGAAGACTACATTAGTTAGGAGATTTACTTAAGTAACCAAACACCTGATAAAGACAACATGGAACATAGGTGATTTTTATTTCAATTACAGTTGACATTCAATATTATACTAGTTTCAGAAGTCTCATTTTAAGTTTTTAGCTATGAGACATGCACAATAATATAAAACTCACTAATTATAAAACAACTAGAAGCCCGATGCACGAAATTCGTGCAAGAGTAGGCCTTCCTTCCCCCGGCTGCCGGCACCGGCTTCCCTCTGGCACCTGGGACCCTGGCTTCCCTTGCAGCCCTGGCTTCGTCCAGAAGGTCATCCAGAAGGACATCTGGTCTAATTAGCATATTACACTTTTGTTATTATAGATAGTTGGAATAAATTAAGTTTATCTGCTCAGATGGCTAAAGTTTTTCCTACTAATATTTGTGGAGAAGGCACATGATTTTTTCATTCACCTGAATCCCAAATGACCTTTCCACCTTTCATTTTCTTTCTGATAGGAGTAACCTCTGAAGTCTGTAAAACGTTCTTACCTCAAAGATACAGGGAAGGACTTCGAGTTCCTCCAAGGACTTTGGTTTCCCAAGGCCATTACAAGCCTTTGAGATAAACAGGGGAGGTTTGGGGGTTGCTGAAAGAAACAGGTGAACTTTGAACTGCCTCTAGAGCTTATTTCTCGTTTGGCAAAGATGTATAAGACAAGGACAGTTGCTCTCAATTCCCCCAATGAACTGGTTTGCAATTTAAATGACATCATAGATTGATCTACCCACAAATCCTTTTACAAGGGCTTTAAAAGGTTTTTTATCCCCTCTGGGTACATAGTTTTTATTTGAACTTAGGGGAAAAGGCCTAAACATTTTTCTATCAGGCTCTGCCTTTCGGCCAAATTCTAACCACAGAGCTACTTTGTAGTTTTTAGTCAGGACAAACAGGAAATATTTTTGGCAGCCCTGGCCAGTGTGGCTCAATAGTTAAAGTGTTGGCCCTCGGGTTTGATTCCCAGTCAAGGTCAGGTATCTGGGTTGGGGCACATGCGGGAGGCAACCAATCAATGTGTCTCTCTCACATCAATGTTTCTCTCTCCCCTCCCTCCCTCCCTTCCACTCGCTCTAAAAATCAATGGAAAAAATATCCTCGGGTGAGGATTAACAACAACAAAAATATTTTTGACAGTATTGAACAACCCCTTGGATTCAAGAGGGACCCCCAAAGAGGGTGTAAAAGACATTTTATTTTCCTCTCTCTACTGGGGACTGACTACAGACAGAGATCTGGTAGAGCTGACTCTAGTAAGAATTTTCACCTTCAACCGGCTTCTGCCAGTTTTTCCAGGTTCCCACCTGCAGTTCTGAGTGGGGTTTAAAGTAGAGAGTACAGCTTCAATACTGTGTTTGCCAGTATTGGGCAAGGTTGTTTTGTTTATTTTTAATTAATTTTAAGTTTAGTTCCCCCTTGGCTGTTTTAGGGACTAATGTAGCCATTTACCAGAGAATTCCTCAGAGGCTCATCAACTCTGGGAGGGGTCCATATGGGGGCCCTCCTTCGAAGGTAGATGCAGGGTGTCTGTAGGGCCCTTACCTTGGCAGAATTTTGTTTACGGTCTGTAGTCTCTCCAGAGAGGAAAGACAATTCAGACAGAGGATTCCTAGGATAAATACTCAAATAAAGGAGGGGTGATGGGAGCAGTAAGAGTTGTGTCCATTATATAGCATTTTGTTTTAGATACCTCTTGTCTCCTTAATGTTTTTCCTTAACTTTTGCCTGAAACTTTTAGTGGAGCTATTTTGGAATTTTGTAGACTTTTGGAAGTTTCTGCATGCCAATTAAAGCAGGTATCCCATTCTGTTTGTTTAATTTGGGAGCCTTCACTTCAAAGTGCACTTCTTAAATGACCTTATCTCATTGGCACATTCCCCCTAATGGCCACTGTAATACCTCTGAGGGCTCACAGCAGTGTAGTAAGACCCCAGCCCAAATGGAGTACAGCCCACATTTCTGTCTGGCTGTATTTGGGGTCTCCAAACTGACAGTTACCAAGCCAAGCTCTCAGAACACAAAACAAGCTTAGTGAGATTTTGCCATTTCTGTAGATATTTATAACTTCTAGGACCCTAGTTCTTAGTTATAAAATAAGTAGGTGTGCTGGAAGGTGCTACTCTTAAATCTTTAGATTTTAAGGATTCCGTCTCTTTTCAGCAGAGTTTTTGGGTCTCTCAAAGCCAAAATAATACCTAAAAGGGACGTGTTGCTGGGTTGGGGATTGTGCTGTGTTTTGCAGGGACCTTGTTATACAGAAATTTTCTTAAGGTTGGCAATCTAACCAGCTCTGTGACCATTTATCCTAACATGGGAATCTTTGCAGTAGGTGATGAGTGTTCTAATAGCTCCTTTTACTTATTTATTTTTAATATTTTTTCAATTACAGTTTACATTCAATATTATTTAGTATTAGTTTCAGATGTACAGCATAGTGGTTAGACAATCATATACTTTACAAAGAGTTCCCCCCTGACATTTCTAATAGCTCTTAAATGCTCAACCAATTCCCACCGATTTTTGTGGTTTCCAAGATTCCCATTAGCAACAACCTTTACCTACTGGACCCAGTCCAGCTCAAGTCAGGCGCAGCCTAATCCCAGACCCAGTTCAGTTTTTTTAAGTTGGACCCAGTCCAACTTCAGGCAGAACCACCAAGAGATTCCTACATGGAACCTGGGGGTTGGTGAAAGGATCGAACCAGCAGACTTCAACAAATGGGGACTGTGGGCTGGGGGCTCCACATAAATGGGGAACTTGGAACTGCCCCTACAGTTCCCACGTGGGTCCTGGGACAGACTCAAGGACTGGGGTTTCTAAGCAGACAGGGAACTGTGGAATGCCATTTAGATGAGTAGCACATTGCAAAGAAAGCAGAGCTCAGAAACAAACGGTATTTGCCCACAGCCCTCAGAGATGGCAAGAAAGGCAATGAACTCAAAGGCTTTATAGGGTACCACGCTTATGTTTCTCATTGTCCCAGGATGCCTTTAGAAGTTTGCTTTGGATACCATTGATGCTACCAAATTTGTTAAGTAACAAAAATTCAACTGAGTAAAATTTAAATACCTTATTGGCTAATTGAGTGATTCATGAGTCAGCATCCCATTTAGCAAGTAGAAGCTGTACAAAATGGAAGGCTTTTACAGGCAGGAGAGGAAAAGGGTGGATTGTTTCAGGCGTAGGTAACCTACCTGTGGGGGACAGCAGGGGACTGTCGGGTGAATTCCCTCACTAGTGCTGACCAGGAAATTCCAGATTGACAGGTTAAGATGAAGTCCCCGCAGGAGGCTGAAACTGCAATTAGGCGAGGTATTATGTCGGGCTTAGCACAAGTGACTGCATTTGGGGCCCATTGTCTTTTAATACTGGGCTTGTTCACATTGTCACTATGCTACAATCTATTGACTAACGCAAGTCAAGAGACCTGCCCAGATTCAAGGAGTAAGGAAACAGACTCCATTTCTTAATGGAAGGAAATGCAGATTCACATTGCAAAGGGCATGGATTCGGAGGGGAGACTAATTATGGCCGTTTTCACAACCTACCACCAGTGACACTATGTTGTTAGTGACAGTAGTGGTATTCCTAGCTTTGATAAGAAAAACTCTCATGTTCCTGTCTCCACTAAGCTGCCATGACTCATCATGCTGTGATCCCTACTTGGTTTAGAAGCCCAGGTTGCCTTTTTTGTAACTCACCAGCATTTGAGCATTTGTGGGGAGAGAAACAGAATTGTCCATCCAGAGGTCAGCTGGCACCCCGGAAATGTGGGGCATCTCTACATGTGAGCATCTGGTTGTGCAGCTGAGCTTTTTTGCTAACTCTCCAACTGTGCCCTCGCTCTGCCCTCTCCAGTCTGCCCCTGAGACCGCTCACACCTTCATGAGCAGGTTGGGCTGTGGGAGCTGCCAGCACTTTATTGCTCTGGGGAGGAGAACAAGAACCAGCCACAAGGGCCGAGGGCTGATGGGGGGAGGAAGAGGAGACAGCTCCTGCCTCCATACACTGGGGCTGCAAGAACTGCACCCAGAGCTGCAGGCTGAGGGAGGCAGACCTGACCGAGGGAGAAAAGTAGGTTGAGAGGACGCATGCAGACAGTGAGAGAATCCAGGGTGATGCCAGAAATGATGACGTTTTTTGTCTTGCCCTTGCACCCCCACCCCCAGGCCCAGTTTGGAATTCAAGGGAGGTGAGCAGTGCTTTATTCCATTCTCCAGGCCTTTCTAAAATAACGGAGGTGCTGTTAATAATCTTATCCTTCAGACATGGCAGACAGGGGAACAGGGTGGGTCCCAGAGCAGGCATCGGGTGAAGGGGCAGCCACTTGGATTGAGATATATGTTATGCAATTACAGTAAAAGGGAGTTGTGGGACCCACCTGGAGGGCTACAGCAACATCACTACAGTGATAAATAAATCTCAATTAGACAGCGTTCCTTAGCCTTGGAGGCAAAGCTAAAATCTCAATCCCAGATGTAGGTTGACAGAGGCTGTGACCAGGTAGCTGAAAGGACAGGGGTCAGTCAGTCTCTGCAGAGAAGGTGTAACTACTGAGACAGGAGAGAGGTTAGGGACCTTGGAACTAGGCAACTTGGTTTAGAGTCAGGCCAAGTCACTTCTGAGGCACCAGTGTCCCCTTCTGTGCCTGGAGCCCTGGCATCCTAGGGCCCCTGTGCCTCTCTCTGGGTGTTTCCTAAAGGACCCTAGCCATATGGTTCTCCTTGCTGGGGCTGATGGCCTTCAGTGTGAAAGGGACAGCAGAACCTCCTGGTATGACTGGGTGGTGTTAAAGCTTATCTTCTGGTCCAGGCCAGTTTGGCTAGGTGGATAGAGCATCAGTCCTTGGACGGAAGGGTCCCAGATTCAATTCCAGTACCTCAGTTGCAGGCTCCATCCCTGGTCCTGGTCAGGGCATGTGTGGAGGCAACCAATCTCTATCTCTCCCTCTCCCTTCCACTCTCTCTCTAAAAATCAATGGAAAAAATATCCTGGGGTGAGGATTCATTCTCTCTCTCTCTCTCTCTCTCTCTCTCTCTCTCTCTCTCTCTCTCATACACACACACACACACACACACACACACACACACACACACACACTAGCTCATCTTCTGGAGCCAAATGGCCTGGGTTCAAATCCCTTACTAACTGTGTGAATGTAAACAAATTATTTAACCTCTCTATGCCTCAGTTTCCTGGGGGAAATTATAAGATTATTGTGAGGATGAAGTGAGTTTTAAATGGAATATGCTTAGCACAGTGCCAGGCACATAATCAGCATGTGGTACAATCAGTGTTATTTTTATTCAGCAATAACATATCCAGTAAATAAATAGACAGCAGAGACATCAGGGCTACAGAGGGAAAAGGTCCTGCTCAAAGTCACACACCCAGTTAGTGGCAAAGCCAACTTGCCGGTACCCTAAACACAGCTGTTGAGTAGGGTGTCTTGGTCTTATGATGGAAGCCCTAGGGTCCAGAGGATCCAATTCACAGCCAGAGGCTAACAGCCATTGGGAGCAAAGGGATTCTTGGGGACCGCCCTTCTAGGCCCAGAGGAGGCCTGAGCAGAGCAGAGGCTGCTCAGTCCAGGGCAGAAATCCAGCCTCTGCCACACCAGGCTGGGAAAGCTGGACTGCAGGACATCCTAAACCTGCAGGAGGAGACAGGCAGGAAGGACCTGCAGTGTCTTCCCCGATCTTTGGCTGGTAAACAAGCCTGGCCTGGGGAAATAAGACCTGAGTAAGGCTGTCTTTCCCTCTCCATGAAGACACCGATTCTCCTGTGCCTTGCTCTCTGGTGGAGGTGGTGGGCTCTTTGAAGTGAGAGACACGGCTGAGTCATCTATGGCCCCTGGCTTAGGCTCTTAGGAAGTACTGGTTGGATAGGTGAGGTAAGCGAATTGATTGGTGAATAAATGTGTGTGTGTGTGTGTGTGAGAGAGAGAGAGAGAGAGAGAGAGAGAGAGAGAGAGAGAGAGAGAAATCAATGATGGGGATGGATGGATAGATGGATGGGATGGGTAGATGTGGGTGGGTCGGTGGGATGGAAGGGTAGATGAATGGATGAGTGGATGGATGGATGGATGGATGGATGAATATGTAGGTGATGGATGGATGAATATGAACTAATAAGATGCTCAGGACATGACTGATATTTCTTCCTCTACTTTGCTGTTCTTGTGGTAGAAAACGGTCGGAGTTAGGCCTAGTCCCAGTCCCATGGTCAACACTAGTGCTTTCTCAGCACCTCCAGCTTACTGAGTTGATTTCTTCTGCAACTGCCCTGAGCTCTCTAGTCTGCATTGATGCAGATTTCTCCCAATTAGCTAGTGCCTTTTATTCTTTCAAAGAAAGCACAGTAGATGAATATTTGCAAGGATAGGTTGTGTGGGTATCATCTACGTAGATTCACAGACCTTGTAGACCACCTGGTCCAGCCCCCTCACTTTACTCTGAGGCCCAGGAATTGAAGGACTTTTGCCAAGCCACCCATGGGTTAGTGGAGTTAGAACCCAAATGTCCTGACCCCTAGTCCAGGAAGTGATGGTTAAGAGCTTTGGCTCTGAAGTCCATTAGACCAGGATTTAAACTCCAAGCTCCAAAAATCACTGAGTGTAACCTTGGCAAGTTACTTAACCTCTTCAAGCCTCTGTTTTCCAGTCTGTAAGCTAATATAAATAATCACTAACATTCACTTAGCCAGGCTCAATGCTGTGTGCTTGCACCATCTTGCCTTGTACCACAACCCCATGAGGAGGTGACATCACATCTTTAATCCATAGTTATGCACACTGAAGCTGGGAGGAGTTATAAAACGTGCCCAGAGTCCCAGAGCAGATAAGAGGCTGAGCCAGGACTAGAACTCAGGTCTATGAGATCTAGAGCCAGTGCACCCCACCACTTCCTGCCCAACTCACCTGGCTGCACCTTTGCCTTAAGGCAGCTCCAGGGCTGCTGTGAAGATCAGATGAGAAATCTGTGTGGAGCTCCCAGCACTTGGTCCACACTGATTCTTACTCTTACTGCCTCTGTGATTCTTTCTGAGCCTTACCCTCTGTAGTTTGCTTTGCCAGCCACTGTCTTGCTTTACCGTCCACACCCCTTCCAGGTAATCAGGCAAATATGAGCATTCCCATCTTACAGCTTAAAAAACTGAGATGCACAAACATCAAGTAACCTAACCACCAATTGACAGAGTTGGGCCCAGAGAATTCTGGAGGAGTTTAACAAGTGGGCAAAGGGGCATAGCCCTGCAAAGGCCCAGAGACCTGAAGATGTATGGCTTATTCAGAAAATGTGGGGGCCTGTGGCCAGGGCATGTCTCTCTCTAGGCTGGAATAATGAGAGGTGAGGCTGGAAGGGGTGGGGGGAGCTAGGGAGCAGCAGATAAGCTCTTAGTAAGTGTTCAGAACCACTCCAGACATGGGTGGTGGGTGATAGGAGGGCCAGGGCTGTTGGTAGGGAGCCCAGGAGGGCCCTCCAGAGGCCTCAACCCCAATCCTTCTGAGGATGGCAGCAGCTTTTTTCTTTCCACTCTTATTTCTAATCGTTAGGAACTAAACTTGCCCTCAGAGAAAAGCTGCATGAGTCATCTTCTTGGCAGAAATTGCTTCCCTGTCTCAGAAATCCTGGCACCCGCTCCAATTTCCTTTGCCATCTCCGACTCTTTGAACATCAAGACTTCTACCGGCTTCTTCTCTTCGCCTGGCTGCTTCTGAGAGCACAGCTGAGCGTTAGAGGGAGATAGCTCCTTGCTCAGACTTCCGAGGCACAGGCGCTTTCTTGGGAAAACATTCTCCTTTTCTACCCACATTTATTCTGCGTACTGAGACCACCTAAGTGACCTCTAATTTCATATTTTATGAGTCCTCTTTAAAGTAGGTTGACACTACTGTTAACATTTGAATTATTAACCTGAGGACGGGTGCTTTTGAAGCTAAGTTGTTGGAAAGTTATGGCATATTTCTGAAAACATAAACTCTTCAGAGAAAGGCAGACCTCCCTGGAGCCCGGGGAGTGTTCTGAGGGAAGGAGCGGGGAAGCACTTTCCTGGGAGGATGGTTTTCCTGAGTAAATAAGCCACCTTCACCCCGTTAGACACCCAGGTCCTCAGCATACCCATCCCTACACTGAGATGGCTACCCAGTCACCCCCAGAAGGTGAGAACACGTTTAAGGGAGAGGAGGTAGTGACTCTGGGAAACAGAGAGACAACTCTTGAACCATATCTCCTGGCTCAACTGAATATTTGAATGAGCCTCAAAGTCCCCCAGTCAAGCCATGTTCTGAGACTGGCTCTGGCCAAGCGAGGGGCGCCAGAGGCATGGAAGACTCTGGAAATGACTTTGCAGGGCACTAAGATGGCAAGCGGGGTAGGGAGTGGAGGTCTGGTATACAAAATGGCAGGACCTCGGCATTGAGTTCAGCAACTGTTTGGGGCTGTATGTGGTTTTTTGGTTTTGGTTTTGGTTTTGGTTTGATCGTTGTTGTTGTTTTGTTTTGCAAACACCATCTCTGGGAGAAGAGTTTAAAGCAAATAACCCCAGTAGGGGAATTCCAATTTTTAACAGAGCTGTTAATCCCTGCATCTTACCCCCTCAACCTATACACACACATAACACAACACACCACATATACTCACTACACATACACACCACACACACAAATACATCCATATGCACATACCACACACTATATGCATATACAACACAACACATACATAGATCACACCACACACATACACCAATGTCCACACACCTACACACAGTATACTACACACATACACATACCACACACATCACATACATACACAATACACCATATACACACACATATGCACAGTGTATTGGTGAGCTTGAGAGGATCCCCAAAGACTTTGCTTTCCCCAGGGTTTTAGCCTGTCCCATCCATCACCCTGGACGCCGCACCCACCTTCTCGGGGAAGCCCCTGTGGCTCGCTGGCTCAGTCCTGCCGCCTCATGCTCCTCAGGGGGCCTGGCACCTGAGAATCTCCTGAGGAGGTAGGCCTCTACATGACCATCCTAGAGGCAAAAATTCTGACGAAATTCCATCCCATCTGGCCTCTCATGGGCAGCAGCCCACACACGAACACAAAAGTATCCATTTATTCATTGGTTATCACACAGTGGAAGGCAGAAATAAGCAAGACAGGCGCACACAAACACCCCATTCTCCAACCAGTGACCTAGTCAATGAGCAAATGCTAGTGCAGAGAGGCAGGGCTGCTGGGAGAGCATGTGCCGAGGGCTCAGAGCCAGAACACCTGGGGGCAAATCCTAGCTCGGCTGCTTCCTGGCAGGGTGACCTCACTTCTCTGGGCGTCCATGTGGACAACTGTAAAGTGGAAATAACAGCAGCCTGCCTCCCACAACCAGATGATACACGTGAGGCGCTTAATAAAGTGGTGAGCAGAGCCGGTATTCAAAAAATGGTCCCTGCTGCTGCTGTGGAGGCTGGCTGGGCCACCCGGCACCCGGAGCCAGTGGCTGTCTTCGATGGGTGAGGAGGCAAGGCCACCAGACACAGCCAGTGAGCAGAGAGGCGTTTTCAGATGGACTCAGAAGCAGCATGGTGTTGCAGTTGCTGCTGTTCATCATGCTACTATTGTTGGGTTGTTGGGGGGGGGGGGGGGAGGATTTTTTAAGGCTTTTTAAAATTGTGGTAAAATATACTTAACATAAAATAGTATCATCTTAATTGTGTTTAAAGTGGACAGTTCAGTGGTATTAAGTAGATTCACATTGTAACCATCACCACCATCCATCCCAGAACTTTTCATCTCCCAGACTGAAGCTCTGCCCATCAAATACTAACTCCCTATTTCTCCCTCCCCACAGCCCCTGGCAACCACCATTCTACTTTCTATTTCTACGGATTTGACTATTCTAGGTACCATATAAGTGGGATTATACAGTATCTTTCTTTTGTGACTGGCTTATTTTTTCACTTATCGTAATGTCCTCAGATTTATCCATGTTGTACCCTGTGTCAGAACTCCCTTCCTTTTTAAGGCTGAATAGTATTGCCTTGTATGTATAAACCAAATTTTCTTTATCCATTTATCTGTCAATGGACACTTAGGTTGTTTCCACCTTTTGGCTATTGTGAATAATGCTGCTATGAACACGTGTGTACAAATATCTCTTCAAGCCCCTGCTTTCAGTTCTTCCAGGTATATACCCAGAAGTAGAACTGCTGGATCTTAGGGTAATTCCATGTTTAATTTTTTAAGGAACCACCATACTGCTTTTCAAAGCAGCTGCACCATTTTCCTTCCCACCCAGAGCGTACAGGGTTGCAGTTTCTCCATATTCTTATCAACACTTGTTTTCTATTTTATTGTTTGTAGTAGCTACTCTAATGATTGTGAGGTGGTACATGCCAGCTACATTTTTTAATCTCACTTTTGCAGATGTTATTTATAACTTGTAGCTCTTTAAGTCATCATTTCTTGATCTTGGATGTATTTACTCCCAAGCATCCCAAAGCAGGAACATGAATTGTCCTCTCAAAGTTATAGCTGTGGCTGCACCAGACACTCCTAAAGGGCTCAGCGCCCACACAGGGAACCTGCACAGGGAGTCAGGAGGCTTGGGGAAAGCCCCAGGCCTCTCCTCAGCAGGTCTGTGAACATAAAAAAGTCACTTCCCTCCTGGGCCTGCTTCCTGTCCAAGACGGAATAATACCCACACCTTACCTCCCTACAGTATTGGAGCCCTGGGGATAAAAAGCCTCCTGGAAAGTCTACAGCAATAGCAAAACCTCTGGGTTTGTCAAGATTAAAAAAGCCAAAAGAGAAAAGGGTGGACCTCTGATTCTTGGTAATGCATGTAGGCAATTTCAGAGCTCAAGTCCATGGAAACAAATTGAATTATGTTGAATTATGGGGGAGGCAGCTCTGCCATTTGCAACCATGGATTGTTTGAGATCCTTTTAGGGGAAAATTAAAATATTTCACAGAGGGTAATAAAATGCCGGGTGTTTTGTAGGCATAATTGCTCAGCTCTCTTGGGCAAATAAGTAATTAGGCATTTTTATTTAAATCCTCTGTGTCGTCGTTTTCTTTTATTAGTGGAGGGGGAAAGAAACTATAGTGGAAAATACATAAAATTCTGAAAATCGCCAGAAGGTTAATTATAAAATTGTTTTAAGAATAAAATAAAAAGTAAATAAATATATAAATTTTAAAAGCACAGCATAACAGCATTCTGCAGAGACAACGGAGAGGGCTTAGCATTTATTTTCCTGAACATCAGAAATGGAAAGCTGTATCAAAGATTCCTTTGTTTCACAGCAAATCCCACCAAAGAGCTTGGCAGGGGGAACCCTTCCAAGGAGATGGAGCCAGCATGGCATGGGAGCAGGAAGGGTGTCCTGAGCCTCCTTCCCACGCGCACAGCCCTGCCTTGCCCTGCCGTCCCTCACCCTGATCCGCTTGATGGGCAGGGTTGATTTTTCTCTCGGCTAGAGATGTCTGCTCCAGTCTCTCCATTTACAGATGAGAAACTGAGGGCGAGGGGTTGGAGTCCAAGGCTCAGTCCTCCTATGACTTATCGATGCCCATGACCCCACAGGTCTCGGGTCAGCTCCCCAGCCTAAGCCCTAAGTGTAGAAGTGAGGGGAGGCAAGACGCGTGTCTATTTGTTGCCTGTCATCCACATAGCTGGTCCATGTTAGCATCTTCTAGAGTCCACCTTCCAGTCTAGGCTGCTCTTTTAAGCAATAAGAGGAAGAATGAGGATGAGGATGCAGAGGGTTTATGTGCAAGGCCAGTCTGAGACCCATGAAAAGCCACTAATGGTATGGGGGAGGGGAGACTCGGACATGTTCATAGGTAGTTATTCCTCTTCAAATTCTCTCTAAGATTTGGGTTTATCTGTGGTGGCTTTTACCACTCCCAAAGCCACCTCCACCTGAGTAGCTACATGTTAATTTTGTACAAATAATATGAGTGGTCATATGCACATGTGTGTGAGTTGCGGGGGAAGTGAGTTTACCTGCAAATAGGAACTTCCCACAGCTTTCTGCCAATCCCACAAGTTAACCTACACCTCCCCCACCAGAGTGGTCTGCATTGAGTCATCCAGCAAACAGTTAGTAAGTGCCTACAGTATACTGAGCTCTGTGCTGGCCCTAGGAACCCACAGGGAAAAGAATACAACAACTCCTTTATACAGAGCAATTTTCAAAGAGAGAGAGATTTCAGCTGGCCCTTAACGGGCTAGGAGGCGTTTGCCTGGCAGGGAAGGGAAGAAACAGCAGGGGTGCAGGTACAGAGGCATGAAGCAGCCCGGTTCAGGCAGCCACTGCAAAAGTGAGAGGGGCTGGGGAGGTGGTCGGGGGTTCACTGAGAGTCTTGGGTCAGAGGCTGTGGTGTTCATGCAGCCCAGCACCTGGGCTGGAGAGCCAGCCCTTCGCCGGTGCCAAATGCTGGAGAAAAGGAAAAAGGAGGGAGCAGGAGAATGGAGAAGTGAATTGTGGTTTATCACGGAATTGAATTCATAGAGCAGTTCAAACTAGCACAATAAACATAGATGACTCTCAAAAATGTAATGGTACATGAGTAAAGCAAGAAGCTTTCAACATGCAAAATAGCATTACACATACACACACACACACACATACATTAGGTTAAACTACATGAAATTGTCAATGTTTGACCATTTTGACCTACAAAAATAACATTTCATTTGGTTGCACCTGGTGGACAGCTTCAAGCCACACCAGATTACAACTCTCCCACCTCCATGTGTGACACATTCAAGGGGTGGACTCAGCAGGCACCAAAACCCTACTGAAGCAAGTCTTGCTCCATAGGGTTGATTCTTGCACAGCAGCTCCTCCACTGTAGTCATAGCTGGTCCTCACATCCAGTCAGCCTGGTGGTCAATCCCTCTCAGTGACATGCCAACAGCAATCAAGGCTCAACTATAGCAGGACAGTATATACAGCCCACACAGGGGAGGCTGCACCACCAGCCCTACAGGATACTGCTATGTAAGACCACTCTACCAAGCCCAGGAGACATAGCAGTTCTACCTGATACCTAGAAACAAATACAGAGAAGCAGCCAAAATGAGGAGATAAAGAAACAGGTCCCACATGAAAAAAGAGGAGGAATATCCAGAAAAAAAGAATGAAGTGAAATGGAAGCAAGCAAACCACCAGATATAGAGTTCAAAATAACAGTTTTAAGGATGCTCACAAAACTTAGTGAGAACGTCAACAGCATAAAAAAGGACATGGAAACCGTACAAAAGAACCTGTCAGAAATGAAAAATACACTAACTGAAGTGAAGAATAAATTACAGGGAATCAACAGTAGAGTAGATGAAGCAGAGAATCAAATCAGTGATTTGGGATATAAGGAAGCAAGAAAACACCTAATCCAAACAGCAAAAAGAAAAAAATAATTTAAAAAATGAGCATAGCAGAAGGAACCTCTGGGACAACTTCAAGTGTACCAACATTCACAGCATGGAGTGCCAGAAGGAGAAGTGAGAGAGCAAGAAATTGAAAACCTATTTGAAAAAATAATGACAGAAAACTTCCCTAACCTAGTGAAAGAACTAGACCAGTGATGGTGAACCTATGACACGCGTGTCAGAGGTGACACGCGAACTCATTTTTTTGGTTGATTTTTCTTTGTTAAATGGCATTTAAATATATAAAATAAATATCAAAAATATAAGTCTTTGTTTTACTATGGTTGCAAATATCAAAAATTTCTATATGTGACACGGCACCAGAGTTAAGTTAGGGTTTTTCAAAATGAGACACGCCGAGCTCAAAAGGTTCGCCATCACTGAACTAGACATACAAATCCAGGAAGTGCAGAGTCCAAAATAAGATGAACCCAAAGAAGCCCACGCCAAGAAACATCATAATTAAAACGCCAAAGTTAAAGACAAAGAGAGAATCTTAAAGGCAGCAAGAGAAAAGCAGTTAGTTACCTCCAATGAGCTTCTATAAGACTGTTAGCTGATTTCTCAACAGAAACTTTGCAGGTCAGAAAGGATTGGTACAAAATATTCAAAGAAATAAAAAGCAAGGATCTACAACCAAGATCATTCTACCCAGCTAAGCTATGTATAATTTAGAATCGAAGGACAGAAAAAAGAGCTTCCCAGAGAAGAAAAAGCTAAAGGAGTTCATCACCACCAAACCAGTATTACAAGAACTGTTAAAGGGTCTTCTTTAAGAAAAAGAAAAAAATTAAAATATAAATAATAAATGACCTTGTGACAGCATGGATGAACATAGGGGGTATTATGCTAAGTGAAATATGTCAGTCAGAGAAAGACAAATACCATATTATTTCACTTACTTGAGGCCCGTTGCAGGAATATTCCTGCAAGAATAGGGCTTCCTGTGGCTGGAGCAAAGCAGAGAAGGGAGCGAAACTCGCTGAGGCGGGCTTCGCTCCCGCTTCAAGCCCCTGCAGCTGGTCTTGCCCTCCTGCTCCAAGCCGCTGCCCCTTATGCTCCCAAGCCACAGTGGTTGGGTTTGCCCTCCCGATCCCAGTCCCTGGGGCTGGGCTTGCCCTTCCAATCCCAGTGGCTTGGGCTGGGCTTGCCCTCCTGCTATCAGTTGCAGGGGCTGGGCTTGCCCTCCCACTCCCAGCCGCTGAGGCTGGGCTTGCCCTCCCACTCCCATCCTCTGGGGCTGGGCTTGCCCTCCCGCTCCCATCCTCTGGGGCTGGGCTTGCCCTCCCGCTCCCATCCTCTGGGGCTGGGCTTGCCCTCCCGCTCCCAGTCGCTGGGGCTGGGCTTACCCTCCAACTCCCAGCCACTGCCCCTCAGCTCCCAGCCACTGCCCCTCCCCCCTCCCCAGCCGCTGCCCCTTATGCTCCCAGCCACAGTGGTTGGGCTTGCCCTTCTGATCCCAGTGGCTGGGGCTTGGCTGGCCCTCCCGTTCCAAGCTGCTCCCATCCGCTAGGGCTGAGCTTGCTCTCCCGCACCCATCCCCTGCGGCTGGGCTTGCCCTTCTGATCCTAGTGCCTGGGGCTGGGCTTGCCCTCCTGCTCCCAGCCGCTGCCCCTCCCCTCCAAGCCTCTGCCCCTTCCAACCCCAGCCACTGCCCCTTATGCTCCCAGCCAAAGTTGTTGGGCTTGCCCTCCCACTCCCAGCCACTGCCCCTTCCTCTCCAAGCCACTGCCCCTCCCGCTCCCAGCCGCTGTGTCTGGGATTTCCCTCCCGCTCCCAGCTGCTGCCCCTTCCCCTCCAAGCCACTGCCCTTCCCGCTCACAGCGGCTGCAGCTTTGTTTCTGTCCTCGCAGCCTCTACTTGGCTCCCTTCTGTACCGCTTGGCCTCCATGTTGTCATCAGTCTTCGCTCGCAGCTAGTATATGCAAATTAACCGCCATCTTTTAGCTTCTATAATTGAAACATTGTATCTTTTGGAGCTGTTGCTTCAGGAGCTCAGAGGCCGGCAGTGGCAGGCAGGGAACGTTGGAGTCCTCCATCACTGAAGCAAGCAAGCCTCATGTTCGCTTTAAGCTGCCTGGCTGCCGGCCGCCATCTTGGCTGGCAGTTAATTTGCATATCGCCCTAATTAGCCAATGGGAAGGGTAGCGGTCGTACGCCAATTACCATGTTTCTCTTTTATTAGATAGAATATGTGGAATCTAAAAAGCAATATAAACAAACAAAACAGAAACAGACTCACAGATGCAGAGAACAGACTGATGGTTGGCAGACAGGAGGGTGGGTGGTTAGGGATCTGGGTGAAAAAGGTGAAGGGATTGACAAGCACAGACAGTTATAAAATAGTCATGGGGATGGAAAATACAGCATAGGGAATATAGTCAATAATATAGTAATAACTATGTATGGCGCCAGTTGTGTACTGGAAATATCAGAGGGAACAATATGATTGTCTAACCACTATGCTGCACACCTGAAACTAATACAAATAATATTGAATGTAAACTGTAATTGAAAAAAAAATTTTAAGAATTTTTAAAATTTCTTATGTGGTTCTGGGTGCAACCAGGATCACAGGTCTACACAAATACAGCCTGACTTACTTGCATCAGAACAAAAGAGAGCTACTGGATGTTCCCAGAGAGCAGGGAGGTAAGGAGTGACATTGCTACTGAATGTGAGACAGGCAGGATAGAGGCAGGAGGAAACCTTTATGGTCAAGTCCCATGACTGCTCTATACTGGTCAGGATTAATACCTATTGGAAAGTGTTGTGAGCTGAATTGTGTCCCCCTAAATTCATATGCTGAAGTTCTAACTCCTAGTACCTCAAAATGTGACTGTATTTGGAAAGAGGGTCTTTAAAGAGCTGCTGAGGGTGAGTGCTCATCCAATGACTGGTGTCCTTATAAGAAGAGGCAATTAGGACACGGACGTGTATAGAGGGCAGGGCATGTGAAGACGGACGTGTATAGAGGGCAGGGCATGTGAAGACGGACGTGTATAGAGGGCAGGGCATGTGAAGACGGACGTGTATAGAGGGAAGGGCATGTGAAGACGTGGGAGAAGATAGCCATCTATAAGCCAAGGAGAGAGGCCTCAGGGGAAAACAGTCCTGCTGACACATTGATCTCAGACGTCTGGCCCGCAGAACTGTGGGAAAATAAACTTTCGTTGTTTAAGAAAAAAAAAAAAAAAGACATACAAGGTAATGATTAATGCTAAATTTAAGAGAAGGTTCTTTCTGGAACAAGGAATGGATTATGCCAATAAAAAGAGATACATGGGGCGGGGGGGGGGGGGGATGCAATTTTACCTGTCTTGTTTTCCTTCTTAAAAAAGAAAAATCTGAAGAAGAAAAGAAGGCATAATTCTAAGGTTCTTATTTTTTTCTATCACTTTTGATGTTTGAAATAGCTTGTAACTTTTTTAAAGTTGATCTTGCATAACTCCTTGCATCCGGAGCCAGGATTGTGTCTGGGATGCAGAGGGCTGAGGGTGCAGGGGAAGGCAAAGGGCTCCCAGAGCCTGGCCCCCACCCCTCAGACCACAGAGGCAACCCCTGGTGAAACCCGCCCACCTCTGTCTTCACAGCCCCCAGAGAAGGAGGGCGCACTGCCTCGGCAGGTGGGCAACAAGACCGAGTGTGGCCTGCTGGGCTTCGTGCTGGACCTGAAGCAGGACTACGATGCTGTGCGCAGCCAGATGCCGGAGGAGAAGCTGTACAAAGTGTACACGTTCAACTCTGTGCGCAAGTCCATGAGCACAGTCATCAAGCTGCCGGACGAGAGCTTCCGCATGTACAGCAAGGGCGCGTCTGAGATCGTGCTCAAGAAGTAAGTGGCACAACGAGCGGGCCGTGGCGCGGGGAGCCAGGGACCATGGGTGTCACAGCTCCAGCTGTCCAGCCAGAGGAGCCATCTGGCACCCAGAGGCTCAGAGAGGGCCCTGCCCACCTCCAGGTCCCTTGCCCGGTGCTTTTCCCACTATTTCCTCTTTAAAATTTCTATCGAGAGTCCTCCTCCTCCTCCTCTTCTCTTAGTAGGAAGTTCTACACATTATCACTGTTAGATCCCTCTTATTTCACTTCCCTTAGAATAGAGTTGGTTGATGGTAGTGATTTTCACTGTCAGCCAGTCTCCTCTGACTCCAGGTACCAGATCTAAGCCTAGAGAACTAGGCAAGTTACTCCCTGACTCTGGGCCTCAGTTTCCCCACTTGTACCTTGAAGGGATTGGTCTAGTCTAGAGGTTCTTAACCCTAGCTACACCCTAGAATCACCCCAGGGAGCTTTTAAGAAACCATCGATTCCTGGAATTATCCCAGACAAACTGAACTGAAACTTCTGGAGTAAGGCTCACACATGGGTATTTATTTATTGTGTCCCTTGTGCCATTCTAATGTGCAAGCAGGGTCAAGAACCACTAGCCTAAGTTTTATACCCTTTAAAAGCCATTTTTGCTGTGGAACTATTTTTTCAGATGAATCTTGTGAATATAAAACAGATAAAAGTAAACCTGCTCTTGCTGAGTGCGCTGGGGCAGATATTACAAGGAGGCTGCCTGATTTCTTTTTGGTGGTTCCTATTTCATCCATGCCTGGGGCCCATGGGGCCTGTACCAGCCCTGGAGCCTTATGGGAGATGGGCTGGACAGGCATTGGATGACCCACCACAGCCAGCTGGGCATCACTGGGGAGAAGGAGGTAAACTTGAGCCAGTCAGAGAAAAGATCCCTGGGCCCTTGGCTGGACCTTACCCATCTCCATCCCACCCTCCCCAGGTGCTGCAAAATCCTCAACGGGTCAGGTGAGCCCCGGGTCTTCCGGCCCCGTGACCGGGATGAGATGGTGAAGAAGGTGATCGAGCCTATGGCCTGTGATGGGCTCCGCACCATCTGTGTGGCCTACCGCGACTTCCCCAGCAGCCCCGAGCCTGACTGGGATAATGAGAATGATATCCTGAACGACCTCACTTGCATCTGTGTGGTGGGCATTGAGGACCCCGTGCGGCCTGAGGTAGGCCCCCCACCAGCAGATCAGGAAAAAGGGTTGAGGCTAGGAGTCCAGCCAGCTGGGTGACCTGGCATAAGTCACCTCACCTCTCTGAGCCTCAGTTACTCTGTGACACACCTAGGGTCTTCTTACCTTCTCTTAGACATACAGACTCATCAGACCAGCATAGGCCAAACTTGGCATTGATCTGCTCAGGTTATAAGGCGGAATCCACACCATGCCAGCAATCCTGGAGCCGTCCACCCAGCCATTCAAGACCTTCCACTGGCCCCCCAAAGGATAGGCGTGAGTGCTGCCCTGTTTTAGAAGCCTCCTACTCCACAGGAGCCAGGACCTCCTATAACAAATTCATAGGCCTAGATTCCTATGTCCATGAAAAGGAGATGGCCAGTAACAAAGGTCACCAGACTCAGGACAATCCCAAGTGTGGTATTCCCGTCAGCATCTAGAGTTCTCTCTGTCCAGATCCGGTTTACCAATTAGTTCACACTCGCCAACTTGCCTAGGGTCATAGCTGACAGTCTACCTTGATCAGGTTTCCAGGGGAACAGACCTAGAAAGTTAACAGAAGGTCAGATTCTCTAGCTGAAGGGTAAGGGAATGACGACAGCACAGCCTTCCCCATGAGGATGGAGGGAGTTGATGTACCAAGTTCATCTAATGCGGTGCTCAGCTTACAGTAGGTCTTCAGTCTCCTTTAGCTGAATCTGAGCCAAGAATTCAGGGCTGAGGGTTTGCAGGAAGGATGGGATATGGGTGGTTAGTCAGGCTGCCCAGGCCAGCGAGAGGCTATGGGGAGAGGAGAGAGCTACCTCAAGTCTCCAAAACACTGATGTGGACAGATGGAACGAGTCACTTACCCTAAGGGGCCCAGAGGGCAGAGCTTAGGACACCAGGCAAGGAGAGAGGGGCCAGCCTCTCCTTCCTCCCAGGACTGACACAGCCTGGGGTCTAGACCCGATTTCCTGGCCAGGCCCCAGCTGGGCGCAGGTGGCCACCGCTGTAGGATTGGTGACAGTGCTCCAGGAACCACCCTCCTCCATCAGTGGCAACTTCCATCTTTTCCACTTGCCCTGACTATTTTCTGGGGCCTCTGGGCATTCCCTGCTCCTTTTCGAGGGAAAGGGGTAGACAAGATGCTCACCAAGTTTCCAGCCCCAATGTTGATTCCAAAGACCAAAAGAAACAAGAAGGTCACAGACATGGACTTTCACGTTTAGGCAGCAGGGAGAGGGAGCAAGAGTGTGAACTCAGGCATCAAACAGACCTGGGATCCTGAGTCCTAGCATTACTGGCTGCGGTGACCTGGGACCAGTTACATAACCTCTCTGAGCCTCCATTTCCTCATTGTAAATGGGATAATAGTATTCTGCACATGTGCGTTCACACACACACACACACACACACACACACACACACGGATACTGAAATCACCAAATCATGTACATACAGGCAATAGGAAGGGTGGCACAAGATAGGTGATCCGTAAATGTGGATCCCCTTCCTTTCTGCCCCTCCCCAATAGATTCATTATTCTGGATCTAATGACACATAACAGCCCCTAATACAGAGCCTCGCTTTGCAGAAGTTGCTCGATAAGTGTTTGTGAAAGGAATGAATGAGAATGGATAGGACTTGAACCCCAATCTTCTAACACTGTGCCTGGTGTTCATCTTACACACTCACACACACACACACACACACACACACACACACAGGCCTCCTCACTCCCACCCAGAGCCTAAAACTGCAAAGACAACTAGTGCCCTGGTGCTTACACCAGAGCCCATATGCGTTTTCCTGCAGACCACATCTCTCCCTGGACAGACAGGATGTTTTTTCAGCCCCCATAAGGGACGCCTGCTCATTACCAGCTGCTAATGGGTTCAGGCTTCACCGTGATGTGTTATCTCCTCACAAGCCCTGGAGACTTGTCCCTGCACAACGCATGAGGCTGGCCTGCAGCTCCCCTGTCCTTCCCATCCCCAGGATCCCCCTCCAGCCCCACATGCCCAGAGCTCCTGGCTCATCACCCTGCCTCAAAACACCCCTGGGGTGGGTGGAAAGTAGCCATGAGTGCAATGATAAGAAATGTATCTTATGTCATGACTCAGCAAACACACATGCTTAACTGAAATAAGAATCTCATAGAGTCATGTAATACACTTAAGTATTTCTTATTCTCTTGTATTTCTTTCTTTTTTAAATTCTGGTCACCACCCATTAAACTGACTTCACAGTCCACTAAAGAGGCAGGGGGGCGACTCAAGGTTTGCACTGCTGATCTAGTCCAAACACTTCCCCACACCCCCAATATGCAGATAAAAACACTGAGCCCAAACAGGGAGAGTGACATTCCCAAAGTCTCTCCTTGTAAGTGGCCCAGTGAATTCAGATTAGAACAGGTTTTCTGTCTTCCTGCCCCAGGACCTTCTCCTGGGTGCCATAAAAAAAGAAAAGGCACCCTAACCGGTTTGGCTCAGTGGATAGAGCTTCGGCCTGCGAACTGAAGGGTCCCAGGTTCGATTCTGGTAAGGGCATGTACCTTGGTTGGGGGCACATCCCCAGTAGGGGGTGTGCAGGAGACAGCTGATTGATGTTTCTCTCTCATCGATGTTTCTAACTCTCTATCCCTCTCCCTTTCTCTCTGTAAAAAAATCAATAAAATATAGTTTAAAAAGAAAAGAAAAGGCAAGCACCTCAGGAGGGTGAGGAGAGAAGAGAAGATTCCTGAGAGGGGCTGAACTGGGCCCCTGGCATTTTCTGTTGACAGTATGATCATCCAGAGACATGGCTGCAGGCTCAGGCTGTGGGAGGGGTTGCTGCCCCACCCAGCAGGACGTGGGTGCACTTTCAGTGCACCTGGAGGCCTCTACAGTAAAGAAAGTGGGCCTGGGTCCAAGCCCCAACCCTGCCACTGACAAGCCACTTCCCTCTCTGTGCCTCAGTCTCCTCCTCTGTAAAATGGGAGGTTGGCCCAGGTGCCCCTCAGGTCGCTTCCAAGCTCTGACATTCTGAACCAGCTGACTGGAAGGCTTACCTTCACCCCTTTCTTCCCTCCCTTCAGTCAGCACATCCCTGTTGGTGATCTCTCTCACTTGGCTCACCCCCAGGATATAGATTTAGAAGTTGTAAATTGTGTTAGAGCGCAGCAACTTACTGAAGTGACAATAGCAGTCAAGGGACATGGGTTCTAATTCTGTGCCTGCCACTCCTTCACAGAAGACCTCCGTGCGTCTTTTCCCCGGGCCTTAGTTTCCCCATCTAAACAATGAGAAAGTTGGACATTCACAGTAGGAGTTACTGATGACACTACTCAAAGGTATAAAGCTCTTACCTGTTGATTTAGCATCTCCCAGAGGGGGAGCGAGGGGTGGATACGGGGCCTGAGGAAACTGGCAGGTGTAGTTCTTTTATTCTTGTTCAGGCTAAGTAATCTATGCACGTGGAGCCCAATTCAAACAGCTCAGTGGTTCAGTGGCACAGACAGGGTGAAGTAGCCCCCCTGCTACCCCTGATTCCCCAGTTCCCACCTCAGAGACAGCACCCTCATCCGTGTCTTGGATGGCCTTGGGGAATATCTCTCTGCCTTCAGTGAGTGTGTTTGTGTCAAGTTCTCCTGGGCAGCCCTGAGGCCAGCCAGGGTGAAAACCTCAGCCTGGACCACCTCTAGGGCCCGATAAGCACATTCAGACTCCGTTTGCAGCTGCCACAGGAAAACAAACTCTGGCTCCTTGGTTTCCCCATCTGTCAAGGGGGAGAACCTCAGATTGCCTTCCTCCCACAAGAAGACCAGGACAGAACAGATAAACACAGTCTTGCCAAGCACTCCACCATAGGACGCTACTGCAGGTACATTTTCTGAGGCTAATTGAGGCCAGTGTGGAGAAAGCCATCAGGAGTGTGCCTGTCTGGGATTTGCTGGGTTATCCGGGGGTGTGGGAGCCCTTGGAGTCACAGACAACCGGCTGTCACCAGAACAGCAGATGTTTAAAAGCCTTTATTTAATGAAAACAGGAAGCGCCCATTTCCTGGCTGTTTTTCCTCAGTGAGAAATATTTAGGATAATTTTAGCAAAAGAAGGAATCTTTTTTTAAGTTTTATAGCTACTTTATCTATGTAGAAAGCATATTTCAAGCAGATTGATGTCCCTGGGGCTTGAGTTTTAATCATCTCTGAATCCTCAGTGCCCAGACCATTAAACGTTCAATAGCTGTTTGCTATAAATGAATAAATGAATAAGTGAGCAATAGGAGGAGGTACTGAGAGCAGTTGAAGGAAGTATGCCCTGGGGTTGGAGAAAGCAAGGATGGCTTATGAATAGAGAGCATTTCCCATGAAAGATGGGACATCCAGGCAGAGGGCATAGCACAGGCAAAGGCAAGGAGGTGGGAAGGGTTGCTAAGTGTGGGAGACTAGTGAATACCCCAGTCGGGTTTATAAGAAAAAAGGCTAGAAATGGATCTTGGAGCTAATTTGTGAAGGGTTTGCAAATCCCCATCCAAACGCATGCATCTGGCCGTGCATAAAATCTCATGCCCCAGCTCAGACTTAAAGGGACTTAAGCACCGAGCTGGCTCACAATGCGCGCCATTTACAGAGCACCTTCTCTGTGCCAGGCCCTCTGGAGGGTACCGAGCCATGGGCAGCACCCACCCTCCAGAGCCCAGAGCCTAAGGAAAGTCTGGAGAAGGGGAAATGTAGATGCCCAGCACACAAAAGCATGAAGCAGGACCAGCTGAAGCACAACCAAGGCATCCAGTTAGGAGGGCCACTGCCCAGGAAGGAAGTGGAGTATCTCAGGTGCGAGGGAGGCCCCTCAGGTGTTTCCAGGTCTGTCTTGAGTACCCCAGCATTTGAGGCAGGTCACCGGCCCCTAAAGTATCTGACCCAAGAGTCATGGTAGGGTGCCCATCCATCCCACTACTACCACCGGCTCCTCCTCATGCCCAGATGCCCACTGCACCCCACCCACCCTGCATCTACATCCACACCCCCTCACTCCTCTCCCCTCCCCCAGCAGAACAACACAAGCAAGGAAGACTGGGGTGTGGATGCAGATGCATTCTTGTCACCAGCATCTGCAGGCCCTGTGCTTGGTGCTGCTCGGCCCCTGTCACAGGAACCTCCAGCCTCGCTGAAGGGTGGAGACTGTCATCCCCATTTCACAGAAGAGGAAACCAAGGCTGAGGTGGAGCCCAGGGCAAAGCCCTAAGCCCTCTGTCCTGAGGCAGGGAGGCTTTCACTGCACAGAGAGAAGGGTGGGGCCATAATAATTAGCCTCCTCCTCTTTCTCCCCAGCGGACCTATTTGGGGGAGACCCAGAGAATGGGGCTCCAGGTCGGCAGTTTAGCTCCCTGAGACAGTCTTGAAAGCAGAAGTCTTTCTAAAACATGGCACCAATAACCTTCCCAGTTCAGAATGTGCCATGGCTCCCAGGCCTGAGGGAGCAAGGCTCTGGTTCGAGCACCTTTGGACCTCAGGCCTCTCTCCAGCCTCATGGCCCTCCCTCAGCCTCAGCCTCAGCCTCAGCCTCAGCCGCTCCAGGCTTCCCGCAGCGGTTCATCGGCAGCACCCCTCCACCTTCCCTGCCTGTGCACCTCACGGGACAATCTTCTGCAACCAGGACCACAGCCAAGGTAGCGTGCCAGGCACCAGAGCCTCAGTTCGTGTTGGCTGAACAGAAGCAGCTCAAATGTCCTCTCTTCCAGGAAGCTCTCGCAGATTTCTTCTCCCCACCGACTTCCTTCTAAAGTAACAGCATCCTCCCCTGTGCTCCCAGAGCCCTTTATGCAGATCTTTACCAAAGACAAAGACCCTGCCTCCATGCAAGAATACAAGGACAATTATGTGAAATATGTGGAAGGACTCGATAGACTTGTTCCACTGTGGAGCAGTCAGCCGGGCAGCAGTGAGCACCCTGTCATCAGAGGCGTGCAAGCAGAGGCTGGCCGGCCTTCTGTCGGGAACACCTGGGGGGAGATCTAGGCAATGAATATAGGTCAGAGTCACAACCTATAGCTCCTTCCAACTCCAAGACCTCAAGTTTCTTTGAAACAAATATAACCTAAACTATTTCTTTTAGGGCAGGAGCCACATAAGGTATGCGTCCCCAAAAGAACAGTGGCTCCTCCCTATCCTCTGGGACTGGAGACAGCGGGGGCTGCAGCCCCAGTGACAGCCATTGTGAGGACACGATACATTATGTAAACAGGATGTGGGCATTCCACATCCCCACTCCCTCCGGCTCCATAAAAAGAGGTCACATTTGCTTATGTGAGCAGCCACTGTGTCACAAGGCAGAAACCTTGCTCATGTGACCCCCACCCCTGAGTAGGCCCCAGAAGGCTCCTCCTTGACCCTGGACATACACCTCAAAGAGGCCATGCTCAGCTCACCCGTGCTGGTACCTCAATGACAGGGAGATCACTACCTGCCACCACAGAGCAGGCCTCTTAGGGAACTCGTAGCTGGAGAGCCCTCCTTATCAGGACCTGACCTGCCTCTCATGCCATTTGTTCCTCACTCTGCCACAAGGTGGTCATTCTTAGGAGCCTGGATTTCCTCTACCAGGGGCAGCCCCTGAAGGAGGTGACACAGGCTGAGCCTCAGCAGGTCACGCTCCTGGTGGTCAGGGTAGGGGAAAGAGGGAAGAGGGGCAAGGCCAGAGGCAGGGAGGCTGAGGCGGGGCTGGGCAGTGACCCTGACCTGAGATGATGCTGTAGAAAGGTGTGGACAGAGGCCAGATATTTTCAAGGTCGACACTTGTTATTAAAATCCTGGAGGCAGAAAGGGACCAGCAGGCAGGAGTCATCAGCAGTCAGGTTTTGGACCAACATTCTAACTCTCTGTGTTTGCTAAGGCTGCTGTAACAACCTGGGCAGCTCAGACAACAGAACGGTGCTGTCTCCCAGTTCTGGAGGGTAGAAGTCCAAGATCAAGGTGTGGGCAGGTCAGTTCCTTCTGAGGCTGTGAGGGAGGGACCAGTCCCAGGACCCTCCCCGGCTTCGGTGCTCGGCTGGCAACCTTCAGCACTCCTTGCCATGGAGCAGCATCACCCTGACCTCTGCCTTCTTCCTGTGTGTGAGTCGTGTCCAAATGTCCCCTCTTTATGAGGACACCAGTCACATTGGGTGAGGGCCATGCTAATGACCTCGTCTTTTTTAAAAAATATATTTTTTTATTGATTTCAGAGAGGAAGGGAGAGGGAGAGAGAGATAGAAGCATCAATGATGAGAGAGAATCATTGATCAGCTGCCTCCTGCATGGCCCACACTGGGGATTGAGCCTGCAACCTGGTCATGTGCCCTGACTGGAAATTGAACTGGGACCTCCTGGTCCATAGGTTGACACTCAACTAGAGCCACACTGGCCAGGCCCTAATGACCTCATCTTAACCTGATTACCTCTATAAACACCCTGCCTCCAAAATAAGGTCACATTCTGAGGTGCTGAGGGTGAGGATGTCAATGTATCTTGGGGGGCGGGGAGGGCACATTTCAGCCCCAAACAGTCTTCAAACTCTCTCAACAGTGACTTGGCAGATTTAGCTCCCTGAGACACCCCCAGGGTGGACGTGAGCTCCCAGGTACTGAGATGTGCAGGAGTGGGATGTGGGACTCAGCCCTTCCAGTCCAGAGGTGCTACAGTGCTTTGGTCTCTTAGTACATAGGGTTTTCTGCCCTTGACATGTCCTCTCCTGCTAAAAAAAATTTTTTGCACCAAATATTGCCTTATTACTTTATTATCTGTCACTGTCCATGGGTAAGAGTTTTGTCCAGTTGATCTGTGTTGTCTATAAAGTTGATCTGTGTTCTGGCAGCTCCAGGCTGGTTTTTGCAACCTAATTGCTGGCCACATCCACAGTTCTGCATAAGGTTGGGGTCTGGGTGAGGGGATAGGGTGAGGCCTTGCTGGCCTCTGATTGGCTAGCTCTGCCTGGCCTGATTGGCCCAGATACCAGTATTACAGAGAGGGCAGGAGGCAGTTGTTACTCTCACAGGGAAATGTCATACTTTACATGAAACATAATCATTTGCATTTATTATAAGCCAGTGTCACATTCTGTAAATAAAGTGTCCCCAAATGCAATTCCCCTCCCCCCCACACACACAAAAAAAAAAAAAAAACTAAAAATACACAAATATATTTATCATTGACTTTGCAGGAAATGTGCATGTAGATAAAGCAGAGACAAGATCCTGTGCAGTAGAAGAGTGTTCTATACTCTCAAGGGGCCAGATCTGAGGGAGTGTTTATTGGGTCCTTTCTCAAAGTCCTTGCCTAGGTCTGGATAACATTGTTTTTATCCTAGGGTGGGCTATCATGGCTGATAGGTGGCAGCTGCCTGGCTCTCTACAGAGAAGAATTCTGAGGCCACATCAGGGTTTAATCAGAGGGTGCTGCAATTGATTAATAATGCCTTCCATGGGAGAAGCAGGGGTGGAGATGGTCCATGTGCCATCAGTAGCTCCTGGTCAGCTAGGCCCCTTACAGTGGCACTGCCTGTGAGTGGGGCTCACTCTGAATCCATGAAGGCAGGGAGGGCCTAACCAAGGTGATGCCCACCCCCATGGCGCCTGCCCTCCCACCCAGGTCCCAGAAGCCATCAGGAAGTGCCAGCGGGCAGGCATCACGGTCCGCATGGTCACCGGCGACAATATCAACACAGCCCGGGCTATCGCAATCAAGTGTGGCATCATCCATCCTGGGGAGGACTTTCTGTGCCTTGAGGGCAAGGAGTTCAACCAGAGGATCCGCAACGAGAAGGGGGAGGTATGTGGCCCAGTGCAAAGGGCGCTCAGAGGTGTGAGCTTGGATGGAGGGGGGCGGGGGGGCGGGGACTGGGAGGCATGGGTGCTGCATGATTGTCCAGAAGCCAGCGAATGTGCCAAGAGCCCAGTGATTCTAGGCACCTCCCTCCTTTCTCCAGCCCTCAGTTTCTCTCCCCAACCCCACCAATCCGCCCCCTCCTGCATCCCTCTCCAGATTGAGCAAGAGCGAATCGACAAGATCTGGCCAAAGCTGCGGGTGCTGGCTCGCTCCTCCCCCACAGACAAGCACACCCTGGTCAAAGGTAAGACCTGGGCAGGCACAGGCAATTCTGAGACCCAGGTGCCAGGCCCCTACAGCCTCTCCTCCCTGGCACCTACCGCTTCTTCCCAGGACAAAAGGGCTTTTGCCTGGGGCTCCCCACATGTGGGACACCCTGATCTTGCCCTCTTTGCAGCCCTGGAGGCCTCCTAAGGACCATAATGAGATGAGGAGGCTGTGAATCTTCTGTCTGGGCTTCAATTCCTAAAGGAGCAATGAGATTGCCTGTCTAGGGCCAAACTCATGGCCTGAGGACTGAATGGGGCCCACAGATGTATTTAACTTGGGTGGTACAACGCCTCTTTTATGTTGAATTTGAATGACTTTATACAGATCCTGCTCTCTCATGATTGACGCCGTCTTCAATACTCATTTTCTGACACTCAGCACACTTCATTTATTGATGCTCTGTCTGGCCCCAGAGCTTGGGAGTTTAAGACCTTTAATCTGCCTGGTCTCTGAGACCTGGAGGATGGCCTAGGAATTGCAATCTGATGGTTGAGCCCACAACCAGCATCCTTCTCCCTCCCTGTCTCCCTCCAGAGAGAGAATGTACCCTTGCTGAGTCCACTCAGGTGGCCAGATGCTGGGTACTTTCAGGGTCACACAGCCCTGGGTACGAGTCGTGGCACTGCCACTGACTTGCTCTGTGGCCTTGGGCAAGTCCCTCCCACTCTGACACTCAATTTCCATCCCCATCTCTTATTCAGCCACTTGTTCACTCATTCACTCGTTCATTCACTCACTCATTGTCTTGATAAATGCTTACTGAGGATCTACTATTGCTGGGCCCTGCTCTTGGTAGTCATAGCCTTTCCCTCTTGGAATTCATGGTTCAGGTTCCATCCAGCAGATAGTAAATAGCTGGTTTCCCTACATAGAGATAAAGGCTTCACTGGGGGGAGAGAAGGGTGATCTGAGACCCTCTGCTGGTGTCAGATCACAGGCCATGGAAGATGGTTTGCGGGGGCCAGGAGCAAGTGCCTATGTTTGAGGCAGGGCAGGGAACTGCACTGTGGAAGCCCAGAGGCAAAGACTTCCAGGCACCTTCTGGTGTGGAAAGATGTTCAACTGGCTGGGCTGGGACCTCGAGGGGAGAGGGCGATCAGAGGAGGAGACCAGAGACGGAGGTGCCAGCCTCAGCTCATGCAGGGCCTAGAACACCAGACAGTGGCCTACACGGCCAGCTCAGGGTGGGGACTGTGGGAGGGCCTTGAAGGGACATGCACTGTTTTAGAAAGCTCACTCCCTGCTGTATGGAGAGTGGCTCGGAAGCAGAGGGACCACCAGGATTGTCCAGCTGTGAGAGGTGACACCTGGACCGGGTGGTGACAGTGCTGGTGGACAGGAAGTTAGCAGGTCTGAGAACTGTTCTGTGGGGGAAGGGCTGGGCCTGGCAATTGTTTGGATGTGGTGGAGGGATGAGGCAGACACGGGTCCAGGATCCCATAAGTCTCCACTGTTTCAGAGCCGGCTGCCCACCAGCATGCATGTGGTTTTTGAGCAGCAGCTAGGTGTTAGGAATTAGGAGAGAAGGACAGATTTGAGGGAAAACTCGGTGGCTGAGCTAAAGGCCCTCTGACACCCACGTGGAGATGTCTGGAGGGCAGATGGCTATCTGTGGAGTCAGGGCTCAGGAGACAGCTGGCCAGAGGTGAAGACACAGGTGGGGTGAACCCAGGACCTCACACCTGAGCGACAGGCAGAGAGACAAAGGAGTGGCAGCCAGAGGGAGGAGCACAGCCAGGAGCAGTGGGCCAGGAGGCAAGGAAGGAAGCCTGGTGAAGAGGAAGGGGTGAACCACAGCATGAACAGCTCCTGAGAGGTCCAGAGAAACAGGATAGGGATGTGACCACAGGAGGTGACCGCAGGAAGGCCCCTCGTGGCCATGCATGGCAGGGCCATGCCAGCACTGCAGGTGGTGGACAGGAGTCTGGTAGAAGGTGTCCTCCCAGCTCCCTCCTCTCCTGGGAGCAGTAGGAGGCCTGCGGAAAGGTCAGTGCCAGCCTGAGAAGCCTCAGAGGAAAAACCAGCCCTTCCTCTGCCTTGGAGAAGCACCCACGCAGGCCAGGGGGCCCTGCAGGGATGAAGGCAGCAAGTGCCAAGTGGACAGAGGCTGGAGAGTCCGTGGCAGCGGGTCAGCTGGGGTGCAGCCGGGACAACTCCCGAGTACATGCCTTGGAGCTGGGCCTGGAAGCAGGTGGAACTTGCATGGTCACAAAGAGCTGGGTGGGGGGGTAGGGAGCACAGTGCCCGAAGTCAGGGAACTCATTCCCTCCTTCCACAGGCTGTGCTGTTTGCCAGGTTCAGGACAGAGGGGCACGTGGACGGATGGGAGCTACAGTGATCAGTTAGGGTGAGGGCCTGCAGGGGGTCACAGAGGCTTCCCAGAGAAAGTGGCTCTGAGCTGAGCCTGCAGGTGGGTGACAGGGAGCTGGCTGAGGGAACAGCCTGTGCAAAGACAGGGCCAAGTGGAGCCGGCTCTGCAGGACCAAGAGTCATTCCTGTAGTTAAAGCACAGATGAGGGATGGCCGGGGGCTGAGAGAAGAGATGATCAGAGAATGGGCAAGTTCTGACCATGGAGGACTTTGTGAGCGGAGCTAAGAATGCAGATGTCCCTCCAAGGCCAAGTGGGCAGTGAGAGAATGACTCAGCTGATACTGGGGGCCAGGATCAGACTCAGGCGCTGCTGTGCAGATTGGAAGGGGAGCCCTGGGTTAGTGAGGCAGAAGGGATGCAGACAGAGAGAAGCAGAAGGATCCCAGTGGGATCTCGGAGCCAGGATCCTCCGGCCTTGTTGACACATTTGATGTGCAGAATGAGAGAGCGACATGACATGGTTGACACTCAAATTTCTGTCCTGCCCATAAACTCCACAGTGAGATCTTTCACCCATCCTTTTCCACTGGCCCCAGCTCAGTGACAGGGGCCACATGACATCTGTTCATTCTCTTATTTATTGAGGATTTTATTGAGGATAAATGTCTAGAGAGAGATCAAGGCCAATACAGTGGGTCAGGGGTCATTGGCGAGTGGCACAGCCTAGACCTCCTCAGGTGTGACTGAACCTCCCAGAGAGGTGGTGCTGGGGGAGCACATGGTAGGCCCCTGGAAAAACCCTGGAGCCCCTGGAGCACAGTCAGGGGGGCAGCGATTCTGGCCAGGGTGGCTGCTGGGGTGACCATGGGTTGCAGAGAGAAGAGAGGGTGCTGGAGAGGTGAGCAGACCCAGACCATGGAGGGCTGCAAGCCAGTACTGGGCTAAGATGCCCGACATCCCATGCAGGTGCTGGGAGCTATGGGTGACCCTGGAGCTGGGAAGAACCACAAGGAGGGGGGGGGGGGCAGGCAGGGCAGGGGAGGGGACAGAGAGGAGGCTGTGCCCAGTTCTGTGTCCTCTTGAGGTTCAGGACTGGCCAGATTGTCCCTGCCCCATGGAGCACCCCAGGGCCCTGAGCACACCCCTGCCCCCTCCCACAGGCATCATCGACAGCACCCACACGGAGCAGCGGCAGGTGGTGGCCGTGACAGGAGACGGCACCAATGATGGTCCTGCACTCAAGAAGGCGGACGTGGGCTTCGCCATGGTAGGAGCGGCTTGCAGGGGCCGAGGGCAGCATCTGGCAGGCACTCACGGGCAGGGGGTTAGGGGAACATGGACAATACAGCCTCAGGCTGGCGATGCGGGTCCCCCATTTCACACTCAGCCCACCCACCGTCCACCTCATGTGCCCAGCCTGGCCCCTGGGAAGGACAGAGGGAGGCTCCCTGCACTAAGGGGTCTGGGTTGAGGGGAGGGGCAGGAAGAGGCTTCCTAAAGAGAGGCTGGCCCCAGGGTGCTAGGTCTGTCAGGAGTAGGTGTGTGTGCATGCATATGCGTCTGTATGCACACATGTGTGCCATGTGATCTGGCTGTGCTGGCAGTTGGGTGTATATATGTGGGGGTTGTGTAGGACTGAGGATGTGGAGGGGAGGAGAGCAGTGTTGATAGAGCTGCTTGCCTCCTCGGTTGACCCACCCAGGCTCCTGTCCCCGTCCCCACAGGGCATTGCAGGTACAGATGTGGCCAAGGAGGCCTCGGACATCATCCTGACGGACGACAACTTCAGCAGCATCGTCAAGGCGGTGATGTGGGGCCGCAACGTCTACGACAGCATATCTAAGTTCCTGCAGTTCCAGCTGACAGTCAACGTGGTGGCTGTGATTGTGGCCTTCACGGGGGCTTGCATCACGCAGGTGGGTCCCCCGAGGGGTGGGCAGGGTAGAGCATGCCAAAGCCTGGGGGAGGGCACCCCAGGTTGTCCCACCCATCAGTGGCACCTGCTGAGGGCCAGGAGCTGCAGCACAGGCCTCAGGTGCCAGCCCAGCGGAGCAGAGGAAATGAGGCTCAGAGATGTGGCAGGGGGTTGTCCAAGGTCAGCAGGCAAGTGGGAGAGGTTAGACCTCACTTCCATGCCTGCCTGGCCCAGGCACAGCGCTGGTCATTGCTCCAGGAGGCGGGAGAGGCTATCCCCAAGGGAGGCAGAGCTGATGGCCAAATAAAGGACTAGAGGGAGGGTGGGGCAGGGCTGGGCCCAGGGGGATCAGGCAGCCAGATGGGGGGCAAGGAGCCGGCAGGGCCCAGGGGGCCTTAGTTCTGACATGGAGTGTGTCGGGTGAGGCCTGGTTGCCTGGGTTCCTGAGACCAATTGGGAGCCATAGTGGGGAGTCAGGGACTCTGTCACGGGGAGAGACAGTTGTCTGTCAGGATCTCAGCCTGGGTCTTGAGCAGCCCCAGGTCCTGAACCCAGGGGCAGTTAACCACAGGCCCCACATCAGCAGCCCTGCTTCCTCACCTGCCCCATGCACAGGAAACAGTGATGATCCCCATCTCACAGAGGCAGAAACTGAGGCTTGGGGTATGGACAGGCCAGGTTCCTGCCACTGCTCCCACAGCCTCCTGCCTCCCCCAAAGGCTGACCAGGCTGGCCCGGGAGGAAACAGGTGTATTCCAAGGCTGGCCCCTCCTTGTGGCCAAGTGGGCAGACAAGTTCCTGCCCACAGGAACCCCGAGGCCCAGGGGCCGGCACTGCCCCAAAGAGCTGTGTGGCCCTGGGAACACTGCTCCCCTCTGCTTTATTCTGAGCTCCTGGGGATACACATGGCAGCACCCAATACCCAAGCCCTGAGAGGGTCTGAGGGTCGGCTGAAGGGGTCCCTTCCTACTCCAGGGCCTCTCCAGGTTTGTGGGTGAGAAGCTCCCTCTAGTGGTGGCTTGGGGACACTCCCACAACCTGGCATTTCACAAGGCTTCTTGGAGACCAGCAGATGCCAGACGGGGAAACTGAGGTTTCAGTTTGCCTAAAGGTCTTAGATTGGGTTGGTGGCAGGGCCATGGAGACCTTGATGTGGAGATCGGGGACCCTAACCCCAAGGGGCACGTGATCAGAGAAGGCTGATGGCAGGAAGAAGCTGAGGGTGTGGGGAGTAGGATGTGACTGAGCTGGGGCAGAGGTGGGAGAAGTGGGCAGGAGGCGGAGCTCTGATAAATACCTAGGAGGTAGTGAGAATATGGGGTGCAGACAGGGGGCCTCAGGAGGAACATGGATAGGACAGAGGGACCAGGAACAGCTCAGTTCAAGCTATGAGGCTCTCAGGGCCTGTGTCTTCCTGGAGGAGGTGTTTCTCCGGTGGATGAGGCTGAAGCCACAGGCAGAGGGCTGGGCTGGAAAGTGGGCAGTGTGGGGGAGGATGGGGCCCCTGCAGCCAGGGGGCAGGTGTAGGAAGAGAGCAGGGCTCAGGAAGGGCCCCGGGAGCACAGATTTCAGAGGCAGAGGAAGAGGAGAAGCACCCTGAGGGAGATGGAGAAGGAAAAGGAACATTCAGAGAGGAGGAGGAGCTCGAGGTGAGTGGGGTCAGGGGTGCAAGGAGGAGGCTGTGGCCAGACACCAGTGAGGCCAGTGAGATGGGCTGGAAGATGTGTTCCTCAATTGTGACAAGTGGGCACTGGTGACCTTGGGGAAAGGCTTTTGAGGGGCACGGGGAGGCCAGAGTCTGTCTGCAAGGACAAGGCACACAGGGTGCGAGGAAAGAGGGAGACGGATGGATTCAGCAACTTTGGGCAGTGCAGACTGCATGGCATGACGGCGCAGGACGGTATGAATATGTGATCCCATCTCAGGCAGAGGTGTGGGACGATCTACGCCAGACTGGACGGTGGGAACCTATAGGTGGTTCAATCACTGATGAGTTTTAGCTTCTGCGCTATTCCTTACTTGCCCAAATTTTCTACCATAAAAATGTTATATTTTGGAACAGTAACTGCTGACATCAAAGTGGGGTAAAGGATAAAGAGAAATTGAGTGGTGGTGAGAAGAGGACAGGGTTGGGGCACTGCTGGTAAGGTAGGAGAGACGTGAGCCATTAATGGTTGATGGCAGCGGTTCTCAACCTGTGGGTCGCGACCCCTTTGGTGGTCGAATGACCCTTTCACAGGGGTCGCCTAAGATCATTCTGCATATCAGGTATTTACATTACAATTCATAATAGTAGCAACATTACCGTTATGAAGTAGCAACAAAAATAAGTTTATGGTTGGGTCACAACATGAGGAACTGTATTTGAAGGGCTAGAGGTTGAGAACCACTGGTTGAGGGGAAAGAGGCAGTGGGGAGGGGCCAGAGGGAGACAGAGGAGATGGAGTCTGTGCTGGAGATGGTGAGAGACGTTGTGGCCTTGCCTGGAGGTGAGACTCATGGGAGGGGGGGAAGGGAGGTGACAAGCAAGGATGTGGCTGTATTTACCCGAGAGCCAGTGGCCACTGACCCTGGGAGTCCATTTTGTCCTTGGGGGAGAAGACAGCCAAAGTGGGCAGGTCTGGGCTGTCCTCCAGGGAAAGCCTCGGCGAACCTGCTCAGGAACCCAGCGGGCAGGCCAGTGAGGGCAGACCCACTGGACAGAGCGGCCTCAAGGCTCCAGCAGGAAGCTGCTGAGCCCCCAGTGATGAGCCCCACACCAGGCACATGGTGGCAGCAGGTGGGGCCGGTCTCCCCACGACAGCCCTCTCCACGGTTGCTGTCCCCAGGACTCCCCTCTGAAGGCTGTGCAGATGCTCTGGGTGAACCTCATCATGGACACGTTCGCCTCACTGGCGCTGGCCACCGAGCCGCCCACCGAGACCCTGCTTCTGAGGAAGCCGTACGGCCGCAACAAGCCCCTCATCTCGCGGACCATGATGAAGAACATCCTGGGCCACGCCGTCTACCAGCTCACCCTCATCTTCACACTGCTCTTTGTGGGTGAGTCCCCCACCCCACCCCCCGGAGACTGACCCAGCATTCTGATCGACACCCGCCTTCCTGTTTGCCAGTGGGGGATGGAGGCCCAGGGAGATGAAGTTAGCTGCTCAGAGTCACAGAGAAAGACTTGGGCAGAGCCAGGCCCTGTCCTGCATCTGGCCAACCCCCAAACCAAGGCTTTTTCCCCAGACGCCATCTCTGAGCAGAGTACACCCTACATGAGGTGGTGCCCAAGGGTTGATGAATGCCCCTCACGCCAGCCCCAGAGGAGCCTGAGGCTTTTGGGGGAAATGACTGGCCCTTCTCTGATGCATTCCCACAGGTGATCCTTGCCCCGTGGAAGGCTCCCTCCGTGAGGCTTCCTACACACCTGCCTTCCCCCAGTTATTTCCACAACACTCTCACCTAGGGTGCCAACCACTCCATGAGGCAGGCACCTCTGCCATCTCTCCCCATGACAATGCTAACAGCAAGCACAGAGTGGTGAGGCGACTTGCCCAAGGGCATGCAGTCTGAGGAGGGGCCTGGGCAAAGAACCAGGTCTGGATGGGCTAAGACTGGCCTGGCTTCCATGGGTGCTTCAGAGATGAACCATGCAGAGCCCACCCCCCGGGGGATAGATGAGGAAATAAACACCCGGAGAGGGGAAGAGGCTTGCCCGTGGTCACACAGCCAGTCGGGCCCAGCTGGAGCCCTCGCCTGGGCAGGCTCCCCCCATGTGAGCCTCCTTGAGCTGGACTTTCAACACCAAGGAGCACTTGCTTTCAGAGTAGAGAGTACAGATGCGGTGGGGCACGGTCCTGTTCCTCAGAGGGCAGGCCTCCTCCAGAAAGCTCAAAGGTGGAGTGCTGGCAGGACCATTGTAAAGATCACCGGAGAAGCCGTGGAGGACGCCACAGGAAGGCGGAGAGACGCCCAGAAAAAGCTGCAGGCGAGGGAGGGGGAGGGCCGCCGCTGCCTTACGGGCTGGCTTCCCCATCTGAGCACCTACCCTCAGTGGTCTTGGGTTCATGGGCACACCTCTCACACAGGAAGCCCCACAAGCCCTCCTGGCACCACCTCGCATAGGCATGCCATCAGCGGGTGCCCACACAATACCCGGGGGGCAGCCCACACTGCCCTCCACCGTGTGACAGCTCAGCTGTAAGAGAAGCAGCAACACGGGTGGGTCCCAGCCAGTCTGGCCGAGGAGCCCAGCCTCCACACCGGAATTATATCTCTTATAATAGCCCTCAGAGCTTCCCGAGGTCTCAGCAAGGGACATGCCCAGTTACAAAAAGCAGCACTTTTGGGGGAGCCCAAAGCCATGGCCTCCCACCAGGTATCCCTAGTTCACCTCCAGTCCTCCCGTCCAGATGAGTCTGTCATTTTTTATAAGCAACGTCGCCTGAGAACACAGCCAGCATTCCACCTTTACCAGATTTCCATGGAAAAGTGGAAGGAAGTTCACCCAAGGTCTTGTTCCCCTAGAGCAGTGGTTCTCAACCTTGGCTGCACATTAGAATCACTTGGGAATCTTTTTAAAATCCTGATTTCTGGGCCTCATCCTCCAGAAATTCTGTTTCTTTGTTATGGGTGGGGCCACAACATTAGTAACAAAGGAACAGGATTTCCGGAGGATGAGGCCCAGAAATCAGGATTTTAAAAAGATTCCCAGGTGATTCTCATGTGCAGCCAAGGTTGAGGACCACTGCCCTAGAGGATAAAGAGTTTTGTTACCCCTTCACTCACACTCATGGCCACCCAACGGCACAGGCCTACCTACCCCGTGTCCGGGGCGTGCCTCCATGTCTGGGCTGCCCACCCTGCTGCTGGGTCCAGGGTCTTCTCCCACCCCGGCCCCGCCCAGCTCCTGCACTCTCGGCTTGGCAGGTGAGAAGATGTTCGAGATCGACAGCGGGAGGAACGCCCCCCTGCACTCGCCGCCCTCGGAGCACTACACCATCATCTTCAACACCTTCGTCATGATGCAGCTCTTCAACGAGATCAATGCCCGCAAGATCCACGGCGAGCGCAACGTCTTTGACGGCATCTTCCGGAACCCCATCTTCTGCACCATCGTGCTGGGCACCTTTGCCATTCAGGTAGCCAGGCCACCATTTAACCGGGGCCAGCGGGCAGTGGGCAGCTGGAGCCCCCTGCAGTGTCCTGAGAGCCCAGGCCTCCGACCTGGCCCCTGAGGCCCATCTCTCTGTCTGTCTCTGTCTCTGCTCCCTTTGACCTCCAGATAGTGATCGTGCAGTTTGGGGGGAAGCCGTTCAGCTGCTCCCCGCTGCAGCTGGACCAGTGGATGTGGTGCATATTCATCGGGTTAGGAGAGCTCGTCTGGGGCCAGGTGAGTCCTGAGCGGGTTACAGGAAGTGCCTCTTTTTGGGAGAAGGGAAAGAGCATTGGCCAGGAAATCCGGGAGCCCCAGGAATGGGTCCCAGTTCTGCCAGGGACTTGCTCTGTGGTCCTAGGACAAGGCCCTCCCTGCCACTGGGCATCTGAGCAATGGAAGTTGGCCCAGGTCCCAAATGCTGGGACCTACGTCATTTGCGTATCATCGCTGTGATTTTTGCCATATATCTCTGATCATGTTATTTACTTAATAGTTTCTTTTTTAATTGTATCAGGCTTTTTTTTCATTGAAATTTATTTCAAAAGACAACTTTATATTACTAATATGAGTGGGAAATCAATATCACTTGTCATAAATAGAAGCTAACAAAAAAATAATGTAATGAGAACAGTGGTATTAAACTCTAACTGGATGCCATGGCCCACGGAGGCTCAGAGCCTACAGGCAGCTAGCTGTTAAAAAGGGAGATTAGTTAAATGGTGTTACTGAGGGTGCTGATGGGAGATTAGTAGTTGGAGCCACACCAAAGAGAAGCGCCTTCAGATGTTCGGAGAGAACATAAGGGCAACTCCGCCACATGGCAGACCTACTCAGTGCTGTGCCTGTGGCATCTGAGATCCTCCTGGCTTTGGGCACCCCTGGGCTGGATGCTCTGTGGGGGCCTTTCATCTATGACCCCAGAACATCCTCCCACCAGTTCCCTTTCCTACTGTTGCCCATGTTCTTGGGACACACGCGCACACACACACACACACACACACACACACACACACACATCACAGTGCTCACAATTTGCAGCTCAAGGCTCCTGACCAGGACGTGGTGTTTATGAGACGCACCGGAGCTGGGCCAAAGGGGTTTTATCCCTGAGGTGCTGTCATCCAGGTGTGGGGGCGTGGGGGGGCCAATGGGCCTGAGACAGTGTTCTTGCCTCCAAGCTGTTCCCAGGCTGGAGTGGGACATGCCTGTGGCAGAGATTAACTAGAAGATAAAGAAGAAAGTTTAGTTTTATTCAGAAGAAACTTTTTTAAACTTCGGGGCTTCTTTGGAGAGTTGACAAACTAGATTTGACTCAGCAACCCCATTCCCTGGGCACCCTCAGGGCCAGGCATCTTTACTCCACTGGGGCCCACCCCTTAGAGAGCTCAGGGTGTCTGGGTGAGCAGACTTCTAATGCCTAAGGACGATGCCAGCAGGCAATGCCCACCTTAAACTCCCAGGGAACCCCTGAGGCTGTGTCCAGGTCAGCCCGTCTATCCCTCCAGGGGCTACAAGGAGCCTCTGACCTCTGCCACCTCAGGTCCCCCCATAGGGCCTGCCTCTCAAGCCTCGTGGACAAATCCTCTGGAGAAAGAGGAAGAACGAAGGTTTACCCCTTCTCACGTTGCCTCCCCTTGTTAGGAAGGCAACCATTCCCAGAATCCCCAAATTGGCTCTCCCAGGGTATGCAGGCCCTGAGCCCCTCTTGCTCAGGTTGGGTACCCGGGACCCAGTGGCCTCAGGAGGAGGGAGCCCAGGAGCTGAGGGCCCTCCAGGCTCGTGCATGGCATCTTAGACACACCATCTCGCTTAACCCTCCAGCCCTGAGAATTGCCTTCGGCTTTACAGGTGGGAAAGCCAGAGCTCAGAGAGGTTACAGGACTTGCCCAAGGTCACATGACCAGTAAGGTCTGGTGTATTCAAAGTCACATCTGCCCAACTCCTAGAAGCCAGGATTTTCCACTATGCCCCCCTGACTCTGGATGAGTGAATGAATTGAAAAGCAAATTAATAGGAGATATAAAGATTGAATTGGGATGAGTGAATTAGTTGAACCTGTAATTGGGTTAGAGAAGCAGGAGATTGGGAGAGCAAGAAGGGGGTGGCAGGGAGGGAAGGAGGCTGACTGAGGAGGGACAGCCCCCATTGCCCTGACCTTGCCACATCCCCTGCAGGTCATCGCCACCATCCCCACCAGCAGGCTCAAGTTCCTCAAGGAGGCGGGCAGGCTCACGCAGAAGGAGGAGATCCCGGAGGAGGAGCTCAACGAGGACGTGGAGGAGATAGACCACGCCGAGCGAGAGCTGAGGCGGGGCCAGATCCTATGGTTCCGAGGCCTGAATCGGATCCAAACCCAGGTACAGGAGGCTCCCGGGGCTGGGCCCACACCTGGCTGGGCAGGCAGGTGATGGAGTGAACGTGCTCCATCCACCTCCCGGGGCCCCAGAGGTCAGGGTCCTGCTCTCACCACCTCACCAGCTTTTTGTACACCCACATTCCTCGCACGCACTCTCGAGTGGCTGCTGAAGAAACAGTGGCCTCCTCAGGAACATTCCACATCACCTTCTCGGCCAGCAAGGGATCGGACTGGGGTGTCGGGGGTTGCCCCTGAGCAGGGGAGGGGTTGACCCAAGAGCTGAGGGGACTGAGGGACTCTAGTCAGGGCTGCTGGGGGGACTGGGATCAGAGCTTCAGGGCAGCTACCAGGAGGGACAGCCCAAGGCTGGAGACTGGTCCCCTGGAGGCCAAGATGGCAGCTTCAGGCCAGGGTTGGCCCCAAATTGCCCCCGGGGCCAGGGGCCGGTGAGCTCCAGGGCTTATGCACATTCGCACATCCTCGTACTCCATATTGGGTTTCCGAGTTCTCAGGCAGCTCTGGGGAGCAAATCTTGGTTTTCCCTCACAGACACACACATGCACGCCAAAGAAACCTGCAGAGCACACGTGTTTCTTCCCCAGCACAGAGACTGCACGGCTGCCACATGCCAGGTGCTACAGTGTGCAGCCCTCCCCCGACACACCACAGCCTCTCACAGGAGCCAGCCCCTCTGCCTGGGTTGGGGTTATAGTTCACATCATGCTTTCACAGCCTATGTAACTAAGAGAGGGTCGGTCTCTTACCCAGACCACCTGGGAGAGCTGCTGCATCTGGCAAGTTCATGGCCCCCACCCAGAGCCCCCACCCTACCACTCAGGCTCCACCCCTGGCCCCAAGTGGCACTAAGCACCCCTCTTGCTTCCAAACACCATGTTTAATCACCCCCAGCCCAGCCCACTGGCCCCTGAGCCCCTGGAGCAGAGCCAAGGCCGGGCTCTGGGGTCCTCCCTAGGACCCTGGGCCTGCAGATGGGCCGGAACCGAGCAGGCATCTTTCAGAGCCTTGGCGTGTGTCTGGTACTTTCTGTTTTGATTTCAGTGACGTCGTCATTGTTGCCGTGGCTGCGGCTGTTCTCGTGGCATTGCGCCTGTCAGTCGTGTAGCTGTTGTGCTCGTTCTTCTCGCAACTCGTCTCGTTCTCTCCTCCGTTGCAGATTGAAGTAGTCAATACATTCAAGAGCGGGGCCTCCTTCCAGGGGGCCCTGCGGAGACAGTCCTCCGTCACCAGCCAGAGCCAGGACGTAGCCAATCTCTCTAGCCCTAGTCACGTGTCGTTGTCCAATGCTCTTTCCTCTCCGACCAGCCTTCCTCCTGCTGCAGCTGGGCGTGAGTGTGAATCCTTACCGCCTCGGGCACCACCGACGCTAGCGCCGGGCGGGCAGGCGGGCAGGGGCCGGGGCACCAAGGACATGGGGGGCAGCCAGTCATGGTTAGGCCCAGGGGCTGAGGGCCACAGTTGGTCAGTGATGGGGGGCAGTCTCTTGGTGGGCCAGAGTCAGCTGGGGTCAGAGTCAGGGGTTACAACCAGTCAGTCAAGGTGTCGTGAGGGTCACAAGTGGTCAAAAAGTCTGGATCAGTCAAAAGATCATCATCGGCCAGGAAGGTTTCGGTAATTAAATGTCCCACTGCACCACAAGGTCGCAGCCGCCAAGGGGGAGCAGTCAGCCAGGGGACACAAGGTGTCCCCATTAGTTGAAGGTCATATCAGTGACAAAAAGCCTGGCTCCCAAGGGCAAGGGTGAGAGTTGGCCAGGAAATAGTCTCCAGTCAGTCAGGCAAAGGGTTACCGTGGGCCAAGGCCCTCAGGGGTCACAGTCAGTCACAGTGGGGTCCAGCCAAGGGAGCGGTCACTGTAGGTCAGAGGTCATAGTCCGTCTGGGGTCCCAGGAGATCCCAGCCCAGTGGTTTGGAACCCTCTGCCCTCTCTCCTTGCACACCTAAAAGCATCAGCTGCCTTATACCACTTTCCCTGCATGCTCAAGATCTGATGCCTTCCTAGAAGGGACAAGGCTCCTCACCATTCAGCTTGACCTCAAGTAGAAAACAGTGGGCCAAGCTTCAGGTCTCGCGTGGTGCTGGAGGCCCTGAGGGATCTGGTCTAGCCCTCGGCTTCCTGCCTTCCTTACCTGAGAGACAGCCTGCGGCTCTGACCCCCTCCATCACCTCCCTCCTGCTGAGCTCGTCACCTCACGCCATCACTTTTTACCTGGCTCTCCCTTCTCTGGCCTTGTCTAGATCTTTCTGAACCCCTATGTCCTCAGGTCCTAGAGCAAATAAGAAGTCTCAGTTTACCACCTTCCTCCCTTTCCTTGTCTCCAAACTGCAAGGGAGCCCTGTTCTGGTCTTCTCAGATGGCCACGATGGTTCCCTTAGCCAGCCCTTGGGCTTCTTCGAGGAGGCATAGACTCCAGACCACATCTTTTAATACTTTATGAGGTGCCTCTACCCCCGTCCAAACACAGAGCACCCATAACACACATCCCCAGCCACTGCACGGGAGAGCACTTGTGTGCTCAGTGGGAACCACGCCATCTGAGCCCTCTGGCAGGGGGCATGAGCCACAGAGAGCCTCTTGAAGGCATATGCTGATGTCCCATGACCTTTCAGTGGATGCAGTCCTGCCAGGTATGCCTGATGACAGGAAGGATGCAGAAACGGTGGGAAAGCCCCTCCTTGTTCATTCATTCACTAGCACAGACCACAGTAATGAGGAGGCCAGACTAGCCAAGGTGAAGTGCAGACCTATTTGAGCAGATGGTGTCCAGAGTCACATTCCCATGAGGTATCACTAGGAAATCACTGGCAGGCTTTCTCAGGGCAGGAAACCAGAGCCAGTGGTGAGGTCCCATCCTCTCCCCTTCACATTAGAGAGCCCTTCCCTTGGTGAGAGGCCCTCACCCAGCTGACCTACTTCTGCACCAGCTTAGCTCTGACCTTGCTCCGTGACCGGAAGTGTTCTGGCCTAGAGAGCCACTTGAGGAAGACTCCATTCCTCTGGTTTCTGCCACTCTCCCCCTGACACCTGCATCCCTCTAGCTGGGTCTGACCGCCAGAAGCCTAGCTTCTGAGTGCACACTTAGTTCTTTGTCCCATCTTGGTCCAGCCTCCTTCTTGACGTGTGGCACTTTGCACTGGCCGCAAGAGAGCCTGTCTGGCATTCCTGCCTCACAGTCTTTGAAAGTCTTCCCTTGGTCTGTCCCCCTTCTCCTAGCTTTCACAGTCTAAAAGGAAGAGCTCAGTCATCTCAAACCTTAGCAATTGAATTCTCATCTTTTCTGTCATTTATAAAGCCATTCAATAAGGCTGGTCTTGGGACAGTCAGTTCTTAGCAATTCTCCCTCAGAGACATGCCCTTTTCTGCCCACCCTGCACTTACTTCCTATCTCTAAGCCAATTTTCTTCCAGGCCAGATTGATCCCTTTTATCCCAGGGTGACCCCAACTTTGGAACAGTCTTTGAAAAGGAGCTTGTGCCATAGCCGGTTTGGCTCAGTGATTAGAGCTTCGGCCTGCAGACCAAAGGGTCCCAGGTTCAATTCTGATCAAGGGCACGTACCTTAGTTGCAGGCTCTTCCCCACCCAGACCCTGGTCTGGGCTCCTGCAGGAGGCAACCAATCGACGTGTTTCTCTCACATCGATGTTTCTCTCTGTCTTTCCCTCTCTCTCCCACTCTCTCTAAAAAAAAGGAGACTTTAAGCCTTGACCCTTCATTCTCTAAGAGACCTCAGAGGGGCTCTGTCCCCCAGCCACCACCTTGCCTCTGCCCCAGGAATCATACCTCCTTAAGAATCTTGTATTCCTACCCTCTATTGTAGAATCCAGCCTGTAATTCTGGGTCCATTCTTGGACCCTTCTTGGACATATGGTCTCAAAAGGAGCCTGTCTGTCCCCCTGCCCAAGGGTACTGGTTCCAAAGGGATCGCAACCTCTGTGGCTTCAGTGCACACACTTTGGTCAACGCAGTCACAATGCAAACTCTAAATAATTATCCCCTAGTTCCTCTTTTTGCTGAAATAGTTTCTATAACAATGGCACATCCTTTGGTCTCCAAGGTCTCTGAGGGCCCCCTAGACACCAGGCAAGGTCCCTTCAGAAGCCAAAGGCTTTCTTCCCATGGGGATGGGTGCAGCAGGTGGCCAGGAGTAGGATTGGGTGAGATGAATCAGTGGCTGCTTCCCGCCTCCTCTCAGCAGGGTCTTCTTCCTGGGGGTTGTCCAGCAGAGGAGGGTGGCCATGTGTATGCTGCATGGAAAACGCTGGGTCTGTGTGCTCTGACAGGAGCCAAACCACTGTGCCCTGGGGTTAGCAAGAGCTGGCTACACAGGCCAGGTGCAGGGCACTCTAGACGTGGACTGGCTTCTGACTCACGACATTGGGGTGAGGAACCTGCTCCCCCCACGACACACCTCCCTCCCCCAGCACCACTGTGAGATGGAGGGCCCCAGGCAGACAAATGCATGTGGTGCCAGGACAGTCCTATCCGACTGGCATCTGGAATGTTCAGGAAGGAACTCTGGCCTGCTTGCTTGCTTTCTTCTCCTGACTTACTCACAAGCAAGTTTGCTTTTACCCCCAGAAACTTAATAACACACCCTCCTGACTTATCCTTGAGCCTCACTCAACACCTTCCCAAGCAGTTGCCTACATCCTTCACTTCACATATGCCTCTAACTGAAATAGGAGGAGGGAGGATCTGCCAATACATCCATTTACCTGAAAAAGACACTGAGGCTCAGAGAAGTGGACCGACTTGCCCAAGATCACATAGCAAGTGAGTGGCAAGAGGTCTGAGTGCAAAGTCCCTCCTTTTTCCTACCACCCCATAGCACTTCCCAGACAGGCCCACAGACCTGAGCCCACAGAGGTTGGATTTCCTTTCTGGAACCGGTACCCGCACCCAGAGCCTCATTCAGCAAAAAGAGCGAATCCTTGGGGTCCAGAGTCCAGGGGAGTTGTTTCTCTGCTTGACTCTCCCCAGCCTGGCAGGGACGGGAGAAGGGTGCCTTCCCACTGGTGATCAAGGACAAACCAGCATCCAGCTCTTCCATCCAAGGCCAAGTTGCATGACCCCACTGCCTCATTCCCCTCAAATCCCTAACCCATCTCGAGCCACCTTTGTACGCAGCACGTTTGTAGCAGGCTCCGTGTTCATCAGTGAAAGTCCTGCTTCTTCAAACCAGCCCAGGCCGCGAACCTCAGACGCCTACCCCGACCAGCCACTCGCTCTGGACGCTGCCCCCGCTAGACAGGGCCTCTCCTGCTCCCACTTCCCCACTCCCCCTCCAGACTCCGGGTTCTGAGGACTGCGAGGGCAAGGAATGTGCATCTCTTAGGGGGAGGGATGTAGGAAAGGAAAGGAAGCTGGACCTCTCGTTAGCATGTTGGTAACTAGTTTAGTGCAGTCTTGGGTTGACGAGAAAAATGGCTTGCTTCTGGGACGGGGGGACCCTAGACCTCTCTGCTTTCTGAATATTCCATGTGTTTGTTTCCCTAGAGGGCTAGAGAACCCTGGACACAGAGTTCAGCAAGAGAGAGTGAAATTAAAAGAGGTTGTGAGTCTTTAACCTTGAGCCTGAAATGAATGTGAATCAATCCCAGACTCTTGGCTTCCTTGAAGCCGGGTAAACATTCGAGTATGTCGAACCATCCCAGACCAGGGCCTCTGCATTTCCTCAGAGCCCTCCTGCTCCCTTTGTGCTGATGAAACCAAAATGCCTGAAACCTCTCCCCTCCCCCACGCCCCATGCGGCTCATATCACAAAACCCCATCTTCAGGGTAGGCAGGAAGGGGAGATGGAAGAGCTTTTTTTTCTTCCCATATTTTTTTTCCATTTCAGCCGTGGAGAGAACCGAAGTGGAGACTTGAGATGGCCGTGGCGGGGTGTCCCAAAAAGTCTTGTCCCCACAGTCTTGTCCAGAGCAGTTCATTCTTTTTGTTGTCTCCATGCCAGGGGGAGGGCGAGGGGCCTGCATCTCATTGTGTGTCGTCCCCTCTGCGTTGTCAGTCACATGACAGGGTCCTGCAACCATCCCTCCTCCTCCACCAGGTGCTCCGGCTGGAATCTTATTACAGTTCAGAGCCTCAGAACATTCTGGGCACTAGGCTGGGCAGCTACTATGATCATTAGTATTCCCATTTTACAGATCAGAAAACTGAGGCCTGCCACACCTTTTTTGTTGTTTGCACTTAATCAAGGGTGTAATGGCCCACTACTTATCAGGACATCAGAATATTAATAATCTCTACAGAGCCACAAATATGGAGTCCAGGGAGAAAGAAATCTCAGGGCAGCCAAACAGCCATCATAGAGCACCAGCACTAATGCACCACGCCTGGCTGGCTCTCACTCGGCACCTGAGGCCTCCTATTTAAAGCAGTGGACAGGGTTCCCTGGAGTCCCCAGCCAACAGCACATAGAATATATCCGGATCGACTGAGATGCTTTTTTTGAGAAGACAAGGAAAAATCAGAACTAGTGAGTAATGACTGACATCAAAGAACTTTTAAAAAATATATACTTTTATTGATTTCAGAGAGGGAAGGAGAGGGAGAGAGAGATCGAATCATCAATAATAAGAGCAAATCATTGATTGGCTGCCTCCTGCACGCCCCACACTGGGAATCGAGCCCACAACCTGGACATGTGCCCTGACCGGGAATTGAACCATGACCTCCTGGTTCATAGGTTGACACTCAACCACTAAGCCACTCCGGCCGGGCAAAGAAGAACTTTTTTTTTTCTTCCTATTTTGTTTCTTCTTCTTTCATTTCTAGAACTTTAAAAAAAAAAAAAAAAAAAAAAAAACCCTGTAGGATCTTACACAAGATCAAAAGATTCTTGGCAAAGTCCACTTCTTCTCTGTGTACACTAAATAAAACGGCAGAGGAGCATATGATGTGCTTTAGAAAGACTCCCCTATGAAATAGCAAAATAAACCCTGAGCTGTGACACTTGAAACCATCAGCCACAGTCATCAAGAGAACTCATTTCCATGGACAGGCTTTCCCCCACCTTGCCCCACCACCGAGCTGGCCCTGGGTTTACTCGTCCAGTCCTCTGCCCCCCACAGGCCTATGGTGTGGGAGCAGCCGCTGCTCTGCAGGGAAGGCTATGCAGGGTGCCCTCAGGACCACAGCCACTTCGGCTGAGGCTCTGCTCCTTGGAGGCACTGCTGCTGCCCCCACTGCACTCCCCTTGCTGCTGCTCTGCTGTGAGGCGGGCTGGGAAAAGAGAGGGAAGAACTTTGTCCCAAGTCCCCTCAGTCCCTTGAGCTAACAGTCATGGCTCCCCCTCCTAGGTGTCCAGAGGAGGGTCCCCTCTTCTAAGTGAGGGTCCTGTTCTCTGCACCCCGCAAGGATAGAAGTTAGCCAGGGAGGGAGTATGGCTCACCCACTGTCAAGCACCAGAGGTGGCAGAGCTAGGACTCAGACTCCAGATCCAGTGCTCTTCCCACTAGCCCGGTGGATGCAAGGCCCCACCTCCTTCCATTCTTCAGAGAACCACAGGTTCCAACTGAGACACAGAAAATGAAAGAACTTGCTATTTTGAGTTCAGTTCCACACTCCCTTAGAGCCCCACCCAGGGCGGGGATTGACCCTCTGATTCTGGCCTCATTTTTTGGTTTTGTGTTTTCAAGGCACAAATAAAAAATCAAATACCCCAGGAAATAAGCCAACTACAATGGCTGGCCAGGGCTTTGAGTCAATACTCGAGTGTTTACCTCCCAAATGCATGAAGGAAAGAAACGTTGGGTACAAACGACCTCCGTTCACATTGTCCAGGCTTCCAAGTGTAGCGTGTGTCTGTCTGCGTGTGCCGTGTGGTTCCTGACCCCCACCGTGGCATGCTCCCCTCCCGAATGTCGCCCGTCCGCCGGCTCCTTCGTGCTTTCTGGCTGCCTCTGCTCTGCACCCCAGAAAGCCCTGGGTTGGCTTTGGTTTGCTTTGCTGCCTTCGTTTTGACGTTCCTGTTCTCTGTTTGGCCCTCGTGTGACTTCTCTCATCCCGGTGTATCCATCTGTCTCTCCTTTCTGTTCCTTTTCTGTTTGTGACATGTTATCTGTTCCATGTGGTATGGTTTCTTAACTGCGTGTGGGGTGTTTTTTTTAAGATTACTTTTTTAAAAAATAGCTTTTCCTCCTTCCTATTCTGTTCCCACCTGGCCCCATCACCCTTCTGCATGGTCGAACCTGCTTTAAAGTTAACAAGGCTCAGTCTCTCCCTAGGTCTGGGTGCCCGCCAGAGTGGACCATGCTTCCTCTGACCAGTTTCCCATCATCTCTTTGATGGGGCTTGATTTCTCCTATCCTAATATTGTCGTTTTGACCAAAACCAAAGCAATGCTAAAAACCTCATGGATGCATATAACCTGAGCCCCGCTTCCAATCTTCCCTCTCCTGCCCATGCTCATAACACTCCGAGACTATGGACTCCACCCACTTTCTATGCCCTGACCCCTCTCCCACCTGCCCCTCCTCCAAGCCCCCCAGAGCACGCACACACACACACACACACACACACCAGGGCACTGCTTCTCACCCCTACTCTTCCCTTGCAGATCCGCGTCGTGAAGGCGTTCCGTAGCTCTCTCTATGAAGGTCTAGAAAAGCCTGAATCTCGAACCTCCATCCATAATTTCATGGCTCATCCTGAATTCCGGATCGAAGATTCACAGCCCCACATCCCCCTCATCGATGACACCGACCTGGAAGACGATGCCGCGCTCAAGCAGAACTCGAGCCCGCCGTCATCGCTCAACAAGAACAACAGCGCCATCGACAGCGGGATCAACCTGACGACCGACACAAGCAAATCAGCTACCTCTTCAAGTCCAGGGAGCCCCATCCACAGCCTGGAGACGTCGCTTTAGCTGAGGACCCCACCGCCACCCACCTCCCGGGCACCCACCCATCCAGACACCCAACTCACTCAAGCAGCAACGAGCAACAACAGGAAACCAAATACTGGAGAGAAAACCAACGTTTCCACCCAACAGACCCTTTTTCTGGCTGTGATGCTGTTTGAACTCTTTCTCACTTTGAGGCAAGGGGCAGGGTCTCCTCCTGGGCTAAAGGGAGTGAGCGATTTTCCCAGAACAAGCCCTTCCTGGCTCCTGCCCACACATGGACCAGCCATGCGCCCGCCCAGCCGCCATGTCCCCTGCATGAATGTACTGTACACTTCCAGTCCTCCGCTTGTTTGGTTTTGGGGGGCTAGGGAGGGTTTTTGTTTGTTTTCTTAGGCGGGAACTGCAAACAGACTATTTTCTGAGACTATTTATCCAATCTACTGGTCTGTGAATTTTTGAAATGCTTGCAAAGCATGGTCTCAGTTGTATAGGTTAATTTAACAACTTTTTGACATTGCAGAGCTTAACTCGCCTAGTAGATTTGCACCAATGGAACCGAAGAACTTCATAGACACTCACAAGGTTATATCCATTTATTTATATCTATATCAACGTATACTTACTCAAGACTGTATACGTCCATATAGATAGGTAGATATATATATATATATATAAATATATATACATGGATATATAAAGTTTCTTTGCCGGCATGTTGCCTTGTTTCTGCTTAAATTGCTCTATTTTAACTTATTTATGTTCTAAAAGAAGAATGTAATTTGTTTACAAACCTGTAGATAATGTCTTTGGCTATTTGTATGGTTTAAGAACACTGGTGGCTGAGATGCTATAAAAACAGCTCAGCTCAACAGACACTTCCCTGGATTGCATCCTTGATGTTTTACGATAGCCATGCTCTGATTTTTGCCTGCTATTTCCGTTCAATAATGTCACTACCACAGGAGGCTCAGGCAGAAGCCAAAAGTTACCAAGTGTCCATCCTGAGGGCTTTAACACCATGCTCCGTAGACAAAGGGAGAGGAGAGAGAAGGCTTCGTGGGCTTGGAGTGCTAAGGGTCATCCCGGCCCAAGGATGACGGGAGTAAAGCATTTTGTTGAAGACTTTTCTCTCAATGAAACTCGCTTGGGTTTACAAAGAGCATTTCGCAAAGGGGTTCTCTTTGGCGCTGTCCGTTTAGAGATTGAGGTAGTGTTGCAATATTATAAATGCTATTGTGTTGATTTTTTTTTTTTTTAGTTAGTGATTTAGAGGTTTATTCCCTTATTAATTGCAGCATTTAAGCTGTTGGTGTATTGGATGAGGATCATTATGGCTTGCTGCTTTTATTTTTATTTTTGAAGAAGAATAGCCTTTTTCTCTGCACTATTTAGATCCGAACAAACCTTATGATGTGTATATTGAGATGTATTCAGTGTGATTTTTAAACCAAACTGTCTTCCTATAGTCGCAATATATACTGTAGCCTTTTAACAGCAAGTCGCTTTCCCGACAGAAAGCCATTCTGAAACCCTACAGTATCACAAGTGAGAAGGGGAGGTTATTTTCCCTCAAGACAATTACAGCACTAGTAATCCCACGTAATAAGAGCTCAATTAATTGTATGTCAGCCTCCTAACTGCTAAGCACTTTGTGGGTATCAGCTTTTTTCATAAAAGAACTTTTGTATTTAATACAAAGTTTGCTTTGAGACTTTTCAGCATACGATCTTTTTCCATAAACTTGTACAGTGCAAAAGACATTTTGAATACCATGATCGATGACGTCCCATGCTTTAAGGAAAACCAAACACGTCCCGCCTCGCTTGTGAAATTCATTCCTCATAAGGACCCTTCCCACAGTTGCTCTGCATCACCCCGGCCCCTTCCCTTCTCCAGGCCCAGAGAATTCTTCCACACACAAGATGAGAGCCACGCGGGAAAAGAGCCATAGTCAGCTGGGAGGGCCTACATCTGGAGAAACCTGAGGGTGTGGGACCCCAAGTCAGCCCATCCCACCTGGCGAAATCTTCCTGGAAGGAGGACCTTCTTTGCGCAGGAGCATCGCCTGAATGCTGAATGTCGAGAAGGAATATCTCTGAACCTACCCAGCAGAGGAAACTGCATCCCCAAAGGGGTGACCAGCCCTCAGTAGGCTTATTGGATTCCAATACCAACACCACCAAAAGCCAGCCTGCCGAGAAAGGAAAGCCCTGCACATGCAGAATGTTGGGCAGCCTTGGAACATGGGGGTTTTGTAGTTTCCTTTCTCAAGGTTTTCCATCTCCCCACTTCTTGGTTCCAATCCTGTGCCCCTGACCTCATCCCATGGCCCTGGGAAAGCTGCCCTTGCACACCACGCTCCCTATTTACTTGGGGCCAGGATGCAAGGGAAACAGAAGGGGTTTCCGAGTGGATCATAGCTGGGGGAACGGGGAGCCACGGGAGCTACCGAGAATGCCCCGCGTTAGGGTTGGTCTTTTCTTGTCAGGAATGATGGATGCTCACGCACACGCACACACGCACACACCCTCCCTCTGACGCTTGCACACACATACACACACACAGGAAATGACTGGGTTTGTCAAAACTCACTGTAGTACATAAAGCTTGCACTCTGTGTCCTATATCTAGCAGCATGGGGTACGTTTGGCAGTTCACCCCATTAGGGGGTAAATAATTTATGACCATTCATCTGTTTTTATGAATTTTTTTATCTAGACAATAATTGTAAATAAAGAACTCACCGTCTCTGTTCATTTAATACTATGCAATGCTTTCAATTGCTGACTCTTCTTACTCCCGCACTGTGGTTCTGAAATGTGTGTGGTTTAAAAAAAAAAAAAAAAAAAAGGCAAAAAAAAAATCAAACAGAATCTAGTAAATATATATCCTGTAACTAATACTTCTTTCTATAACTGCACCGTCCACTTAGCTTCCTTTCTGTCCTCCGGACAAGGGCTCCAGGAGGAGACTCAGTTCTAGGTCTAAGCTCACCAAGTTGTCTCTCCCCACAGCTGAGGGAGGAGCAGAGGGCCCATCCAGTGACCCCTGGGGCTGTAGAGTCACCCGCCTTTGGAGGCAGGCAGGGCGGAAACCGAGGGGTTTCCTTCCCGCAATTTGGGCAGCCCTTTCCCTGACTCAGAAGCAGCCTTGACTGGCCCCTTCACCATGGCCCCTGGGCCCCTTGTCCCAACCAGAGCATAGAGTTGGCAAGAGGGAGGTTGTCCTACTTCTGAGACCAGACCAATGGCAGTGACTGCAATGGTGCCAGGACTCTGGACCTGTCTTATCCTGGGTATCCCAGTCAGTGAACAGCCCCTCTTTTCCCCAACCATGTTGAAATGTCACCTTTATCATACTGCTATCTGCTGATAGCAGAGATAGATGTGGGTCTATTTCTGAATTTACCTTCTATTCCCTTTCTGGGTGTCTCATCTGGCACCAGCCACATAACTTTAATTATTGTCACTTTATATAATGTGTTATTATATGGTAGGATATGTTATAATGTTTTATCATGTGGTAGGATAAGTACTCTTCACTCTTAACAAAATTTCCTGACTATTCTCTCACATCTGTTCTTCCCAGTAAACTAAAATTTTGCAAGTCCTCCGCCCACCTCAAATACTGGGCCCTGTCATTCTGTGTGTAAACATCTTCCTGCCATTGTAAGTACTGTCCACTCGGGGTCTCTAAATAGAGTGTCCTGTGAGGAGAAACAGAAGGGGCATCCTGAATCTTGAGGGAAGCCCAACATTCATTTCATACTCCCACTTGCTCCCTCGGCCAGGGTGTCATTAGGAGAGGCCACCAACGCCCCCCCCCCACCCCCAATCCCAGTTTGGGACCCAAAGAGTCACCCACTTGGTTGTCTAATTCTCCTCCTGGAGAAATGTTTATTCCTGCCTCCCTTTCCTCAACTGCTTTTTTGCTCTTTATTCAAAGTTTCCAGTGGTTGTTTGATACGTCCTTTGGGGTGCAGCAATTTCTTGTCTGGACCTTCTCACCACCCTGACTCCCCCTACTGTTGTTGTTCTACTTACAGGAGGCTGTCAGCTGGGCTCACTGTGACATGCCTCCCATCCAAAACTCTCTCCATAGTGTCCAAGACTCCACCATTAGAAGATCTGGGCGGGGGGGGGGGGGGTGCATTTCTTGAAGGCTTTTGGGTCTTCCAGAACCAAGACCTAAATCAGACAACAGCAGAAATCCCTAGGTCCTTCCCAAGTTCCAAACCAAGCTCTCCTGGTTTTGATGTAGAGATCCTATTTGCCCAAGTGGGGAGAGGGGGATCCTAGGTCCTGAGTATCAGCCATCGCCCTTCTGCTGAAAATAAGATATCTGAGGCTGCCCTTCTCAGCCCCCTAAGTCTGTTTTGTAATGCCTGTGGTGCTTCCCCTCCGAACCTTTCCTCTCGGGGGTCGCCACACTTTGCTAACTCTTGTGTGCACATATTTTATAACAGAGTAGCGAGGAAATGGTGCCGCCTCCAGCTTCCACAAGCTGCCCAGGCTCTGGGTAGGGGGGTTCTGGGACAATCGGGGCTGGGAAGTGACTGTGCTCTTATTGTACACTCTTTATTTCTCTGTATCTCTGGCTTGTGCTTTTTGTAATTAATGGGATTTGTCTGCCTTTTCAACACTATACTGAGCAATAACAATAAATGCACACGTGGAAACACAGACACCGTACACATCACAAGGCCTTTTTCCAAAGGACAACTGGGTCCCCACCCTCGTGGATCGGAACTCGGGAAACTGAGTCCCTGGGAGGGGAAGGCACTTTGCCCCAGGGTGTACAGCTCAGTGGGTGGTCTCTCTCCTTCCAGCAAGTCACACCTTTCCAACATCTACCATTTGAGGGATACAAGTTTAGCCTGCCAGGAGTCATTAACCTTCCACAGCTAACAGTCTCAGACAGCAAGACTTGGGGTGAAGAGACCAAAGGAAGGAGGAGGAGGAGGAGGAGGAGGAAGAGATTCAGGGAGCAGAGACTCTGGGAGGTAGGGGCATAAATTGGGAAAGCTCAGAATGGCCTGATTTGGGGTCTGGTATTAACCAGAGCAAGGTGATTGAAGATATGGACAAAAGATGTAGGTGGCATCCCCTACTGGGGAGGTTAACAGAAGGGGGCCTGGCACCCTAATCCCCAATGTTGGTCCAAAGGTTGAGGGTTGCACATGCACACATCACACACACGCACTAAATCCCAGCTCTTTTCAGGGAGAATTGATCCCCAGATCAAGCACCACAGGCCCATCCAACTTCCAAACAGTTTCACATCCAGGACCTATTTAATCCCAACATCAACTTTCAGAGGAGGTATTATTGTAATACCCACTTAACAGAAGAGGAAACAGCAGCTCAGAGAAGTAGAGGGTGTGCCCACCAAGTAATTAGGAGATAGAGTACTGATTCAGAGCAGTTTTTATGCCAGAATTGGCACTCAAAACCTCTCTGTTATAATGCCGTTCAGTCCTACCAGCAAATACCTTAATGAATAAGATAGTTGCATTGCTTGTCCCAAATCCCCAATCTCTCCAACTTCAACACCCACACCAAGGAATTCTTCCAATAACAACTATGCCCCTATATTTGTATTATACCTAATATGCCATTGTTCCCATTTTCCACTCAAGAAAAGTGAGGCTCAGAGAGAAGGATATGACTTTATTTTTTAAATATATTTCTACTGATTTCAGAGAGGAAGTGAAAGGGAGAGAGAGAGATAGAAACATGAATGATGAGAAACATTGACTGGCTGCCTCCTGCACACCCCCTACTGGGGATCAAGCCTGCAACTCAAGTATATATCCTGACCGGGAATCAAACCATGACCTCCTGGTTCATAGGTCAATGCTCAACCACTGAGCCACATAGACCATGAGATGACTTTATCACCCAGAGAGTCAGTGATACAAATACAGATCCAAGGCCAGGGAGGGCCTATCCTTTGAAATACAGGAAACCCAAGAGCCCTGCCCTCTTTATTCCCTGCTCCACTCTAAGCACCACCCCCTCACACCCCTGCAATATGTCTTCATTCGAAGGAAATAAGGAGTCTTGAAAGCTGAGGTGGAGGTGAGAAGGTGGGTTGCTGCCCAGAGGCCCAGCCCTGGATTTTGTAAGACCCACTCCCCTTGGCTTCTCCAAAGCTCCTTAATGGTCTGGATCTATCACACTTTCTGAGACTTAACATCTTCCCTCCAGTAGTGACCATCTCCAGCCAGGGTCTCCCCCCGCCCCACAACACCCCTTTATAGAAGAGGGAACTGAGGAACTGTGACTTACCCAAGGGGAGCCCAGGCTCCACCCAAGTCACTACACTCCTTGTCAAGAGGGGCCCAGGGCTGCCAGACCTGAGGGGAGCCCCAGGCTCTATCCAGAGTGCAGCGTTCTCACTGTGCTTGTGGGAAGCCAGGGACCTCAGGATTAGGAACACTGAGGGGTGGATCCTGAGCTCTCGCTGCTGACGCTTGGCTGAGAGTCCTCTTTGCCTGGGGAAATCTACTTGATGGGCCAGACTCCCCGGGTCCCAGAACTGTGCGAAGAGGCAGTTTAGGGATCCCATGGCTTGGAAAAGGCAGGGCAAGAGGGCTCAGCCTCTAGTAAGGGGCATTCCCCCAGCCTTCTCGGCCCCTGGTCCCAGCCTTGGATCCTGAGGAGGGACTAACAACAAGGAAGCACTAGGACCAGTCTACCCACTCCCCCCAAAATTGATCATCCTTTAGTGTTCATCATAAGGCCCTTCGCACCCAGAATCCCAGGTAATACAGCTTTGTAGTTAGGAATCCTTTCTATCACGTAAGGATGGGGGGGAGGGGGGGGGTTCAGGGTTGGCCAGGAGAGAAGAGCTTCAGTACCTAAAGCCTTGGAAACAAGAGGCCCACTGTGGGTCTCACGCGCCCCTCACGGAGAGAGGAGGGCCCAGAGGAGGGCGCGGCGCTGCAGCCCGGAACCTTTGTGCGAGCAGAGCGCGTTGCTACCCGGAGACTCCTGCGCTACAGCCCGGCCGGCCAGCCAGGCGCCGGAAGTGAGGTGTCGGAGGCGCCACTGGGAGCTGCCACGTCCGAGGCCGGGAGCCACCGCCGCTGCAGCCATGGTGAGTGTTGCGGCCCGGAACGCCGAGCGGGGTCCCCGCCTGGTCTGACCGTCCCCCGCCGACCGCGCTGAGGTTCAAGTTCCAGGCCCGGGCCGTTCAGCTCCCACCGCGTAGAGGTTGGGGGCCCCCGGCCCTGCCTCTCGGTACCTTTCGCGGGGAGAGGCCCGGAACTCTACCGGCCGCTCCTTTCGCTCCTTCCTTCCCTACCCCCAACAATGGAAAACAAAACCAGGGACATTGTAGGAACTACTGTGCCATTAGTAAATGCCAAGCATTGTTCGCAGTCTCAGCCCTCTCACAGCCCTTACCGTAAAGTAGGTGCTGTTACCGACACTTGACGAGGAGGACGCCCCTCCGAGCGGGAGGTGGCGGGGCCGAAGTCCCAACCCTCTTCACCTTCCTCAGTGGTGTGTGTGGGACGGGGCCGGGCCCCCCGGGTAATGGGCACTGGAAGAAGCGTGTCAGGGTGGGCGAAGTGTCTGAGGGCAGGGCCTCGGCGTTTCAAGTCTGTGGAACCCACGGTGTAGGTTCTCTCCACGCTTCCTCGCTGAGTGAGTGACTGGGTGGGAACTGATGGATGAAAGCATTGGCCTGAGCCTGGCACCGAGTGGGGGTTCGGGAAACCAGTGCTCCCAGGAACACGCGTGTGCCGGGAGGTTTTAGGAAACCTGGGGAGCCCAGGTGCCAGGACTTTGGGTTGAACGTTTGCTCGGCGCGGCGGCTCGGTTTACATTGCTCGTCCGAGCCTCTGGTTCTTCCTCTGAGAATTGGCAATCCCTGTGCTCGACGGTCAGTTCTTTCTCATTGGATGTTTAACGCACTGATTGTGAAGAGCGGGTGTGTTTTGAGAGCTGCCGCTTTCCACTTAACAACGGCCAGGACACTTCCGGTCCCCGCAGCAGCGCTCGCCAGCCTTGGACCTCGGGGACCCCCGGCGGGCGGCCGCTGCTCCAAAGCACTGGGTTCCCCAATCCGGGCTGGTGGTGAGAGTCGTTAAAATAGATGCTGGTTAGCCCTGGCCAGTGTCGTCAGCTCGCACACCAAAGGGTTGTGGGTTCGATCCCGGTCAAGGCCAGGTACCAGGGTTGCAGGTTGGATCCTCAGCCCCAGTTGGGGTGCGTGCGGGAGGCAGTCTCTCTCTCTCTCTCTCTCCCTCCCTCCCTCCCTCCCTCCCTCTCTCTCCCTCTCTCTCCCTCCCTCCCTCCCTCCCTCCTCTCCCTCCCTCCCTCCCTCTCTCTCCCTCCCTCCCTCCCTCTCTCTCCCTCTCTCTCCCTCTCTCTCCCTCTCTCTCCCTCTCTCTCCTCTCTCTCCCTCTCTCCCTTCCTCTCTCCCCCTCCTCTTCTCTCTCCCTCCTCTCTCTCTCTCCCGCCCTCTCTCTACCCGTTCCCTTCCACTCGCTCTAAAAAATCCATAGAAAAAAATATCCTGGGATGAGGATTAACAAATAAGTGCTGGTTATCTCTAAGGTCCTTTGGTGACCTGATAGGAAGCTACTAGTAAACTTCCTTCCTGGCTTTACTTAGCCCTCGGGCGTTAATTTAGGGAATTCGGGGTAACACCTGCTTTATGTCCTAGGTAGGCAGCCTAATGGATTGGGATGCTTGTGGACTGGGAGTTTGCCCAGCCCCACGTTTAACTAGCTCCGCCGCTTTAGTCCAGGGGTGGGCAAACTTTTTGACTCGAGGTCCACAATGGGTTCTTAAACTGGACCGGAGGGCCGGAACAAAAGCATGGATGGAGTGTTTGTGTGAACTAATATAAATTCAAAGTAAACATCATTACATAAAAGGGTACGGTCTTTTTTTTTAGTTTTATTCATTTCAAACGGGCCGTAGTTTGCCCAGGGCTGCTTTAGTAAGTCCTTCCTCTCCGCTGGGTTTCTTCAGTTCCTTAGTCTGTCAGACAGCTCTAATCGACTGCCGTTCATCCTTCCCAGGGCACATGTGAAAGCACTTGGGGACCTGGCTAGCTTGGCCCACCAAGGGGATTTCTTTTTGTCTTGCTTGCTTGTCTTTGTGGACCTGGGGGCCCACTCTTTAGAGAGTCCAGAATTTGAATTTGATGAGAGAGCCTGTGCTTACTTGGTGGTACCTTTTGAACTGCTCTGCAGCCATCCTCCTCCAGTGTCTGCCTTTCTGAAAAGTCGAGCTAGATTTTATGCTTCCAGGGTTTGGGCTGGAAAAAGAAGAAATGGGGGAAATGCTACGAAATACAGTTCCGAACTGAAACCTTTTCAGTCCTTTTCTATCCCACCAGTTTTACGAGAGTAGAGGTTGAGCAAAGTAAAACTGTTTGTTTTTGTTCATTTACTTACTCATTCAGCAACTAGTCACTGAGTTCCTTCTGGTTGCAAAGCACTTTGCTGGATGATTTGAGAGGATTCAAAACTGCAGACAACACAGAGCCTAGCTCCAGGGAGCATGCCTTCTAGTTGGGAGAAGAAACAGCATAAAGGGTTGTAGTCATTTAGTGCTGAAGATACTCAGAGGAGTACAGCCAGGGGGGCCTGAGGATCTTCGAGAAGGGGGCATAATTTGATCTGGACCTCAAAGAATGGGTGGAATGGTGACCACTGTGGCAGCTGTGCTCCAGACCTACAAGCTGCTCATTACTCCCTCGGGGTCTCTCTTCCCCCTCACAGGTAGCCAGGACTATTTGCATCTCCCCTCTTCGCTCATGGTATGCCCTGTGCTTGGACTGTACTTTTATTTCCTGTGCCACCTGGCAAATTCCTTATCATCTAAGTCCCAGTTTGTGTCCAACACCCCCAGCCCTTCGGGCTGCTATAGCACATGTAAACCACTTTTAAAGTCATTATCTTGCTGTGTTAGGATTACTTGTGTGCAAGCTTGTCAGGGGCAAGAAGCACCTCTTATTTGTATCTGTATCTCCAGTTCCTGGCACAGTGCTTGGCAAAAAGAAGGTACTGGATTGAATGAGTGAGTGGATGCATGAACAAATGCAGTTAAGAACTTTAGAAATGATTGGTGGGTTTAATAAGATGATTGCATTCTAAATGCCATCAGTTCATTTACCAATGATATCTCTGGTTCTAGGTGTCAGTAATTAACACTGTGGACACCTCCCATGAGGACATGATTGTAAGTATTCTTTCAGCCCTCCCTCACGGGCTGTGGAACTGGGCATTTCTGTGGGAGGGAAGCATTCGTGATTCCAGTGTGGCTTTGCAGCCTTTGCCAGTCAGACTGCAGCTTCAGGGATATAGTCAGTCTCCCAGCAATGCCCTCTCAGTTAGCAGGGCTGTGACAGTCTGGTCACTCTGGTGGGAGGAAACTGGGACTGGCTTGTAACTCAAGGCCTCAGTCTTCTGACCAACAAAGTAACCGGGTCTGGGATGCAGGCTGAGTAGGTACAGAGATTGACAACAGTCTTCCTACCTGTCTTTCTCCAGCTGTCACTTCTTAGCCCCATTGAAAAGGGGGTTAAAAGAAAAGAGAGTAGGAAGATGACTCAATATGAAGGCAGGGGGCAGGCTTGGCAAAAGCCCAAGGCAGAGTCAGGTAGAACCACCACAGACAGAGGTGCCAGACAAGGACCTTTGGACCAGAAGTCATTAACTCAGGGTGTTTCCTGAGGCAAACATGGGCTCAGTATAAGACAACAGGGCTATAGGAGAAGGTTCAAAGATTAAAGTCTCCCACAGCAAAGATGCAGACTCTGCTTCATGAGGGTCAAGCAGTCCAGGCAGCCTTTGAGCAAGACCCAGGTCAGCTTACAGCATTTCCTCCCAGGGTTCCTGCCCACCAGTGGTTCTTTTGGGCCTTCTCAGAGTTGTCTATGTTCTCTGTGGTCTAGCTCTAAGATCACACCTCCTTGGAGTTAGTGTGGCACCATCAGGAATAAGATCCAGTCTGAGACTCCTTAGCCAGTCTCGACTCTTCTGAGCCAGCCTTGATTTCCTCATAGTTAAAATGGGAGAAATATGAATGTGATACCTGCTTGTGTGGGTTCGATTTGAGGAACAGATAAGGCAAAATAGTAATGACTAATGTCTGCATGCTCACTAAGTGTCAGATCCCATGCTAAATACTTTCCATTCATTATCTCATTTAACCTTCATAACAACCCTTGAAGTAGCCCCATTTAAAGATAAGGAAACTGAGGTTCACGGAGACTAGGTAATTTTTCCAAGGTTGTACAACAGATAAGCTGAGGAGATAGGATTTAAATCTGTTAGGTACTGTGCCCTACTTCCTCCCAAAGTGCGTGATAGCACTCTATAGGAGAAATGCTTCAGAAGTACATTTACAGAGAAGATCTGTCTTAACACATTCCGTACCGCTCAGGAGTTTTCTCGTGTTTCGCGCGCCATCTGTTAGGACCGCTCACGAGTGTTCTCGTTTTTTCACGCCCATGGAAAAAGGAGCGAATCTAGATACTTAGGTAAATTTTGTTTGGTCCCTCTTCATAGAGGAAAATGTTTTACGCAGTACCATCCATTAAAAAGTACTAGGAACTTTAATTGTTTAATTGTTTTTGTAAATAAAAATGTTATAATTATTGAAAAACAACACCTAAAGTGCATTATGATGATTTAAATAACGTGCAGTTTGCCCAAAAACGTGCGGTCCCTGGCGTATGTCTTAGAGATTTCTATGCGGTGCGCAATGTGTTAACACCTGCATTGACTTCCAAGAAGAATCGGGAAGTTTTCTTTAAGTAGGGAGGCGAGGAAAGAATGTTGAAGCACAGGGACAGATTGCTTCTGTTGAAAGGGTATAATTGTTCCTGATGACCACAAGAGTGACAGCTAGTAGTTCTTGAAATCCACAAGGTGGGATAGCTGAAGAAAGTGCCATTTGTTGGAATAGGAAGGGCCAGCAAACAGTGGGGCAGCAGGCGTAGTGACTCAGAGGAGTCATTGCCCCAGCTGGGCAAGTAGCTGTGGGCAGAGGTTCTGATAGCCCGTCAGCATCTCGGAAGTGGTTGGACGAGTGACATTTAAGATGTATGTGGACAGTCTGGGGTGCTGGGCACATTACTAGGAAAAAATTTTTTAAAAAAGGCCAAGCGGAAACCCAGGAACAAAGGTCCACAACGGATCCAGGGCCATGGATGGAGGAAGGAGCTGTGCTGAATAGCACCCTGTGTCTAGGCCAGATGTGCATGATGGAGTACCTGATTGGGGCCACACTGATTCCATTTCTTCTCCTTTGGGTCAGCATTAGCCTTTGGTTCTGGGCTGAGCTGAACTCCAAGTGTTGTCCCCAGTAGCTCACAGAGCCTCAAAACACAATGGGGGCTGAGGAGACTAGGCCAGCTTTTTTCTCCCATACCCACCCTGCAGAACAGGATGAGAAAGGGCTCCCCATGTGTATAAAGGGTCTACAAGTAGCTGGGCATAGTTTGTCTTGTCCCGTTAGGAAAGGTATTACATGTCAGAGAAGTGAGATTGTTGACATGCTAGCTTCCTGCCTGATAGTGATGATTCTTTGAGGTTAGATTACTTTCAGGTAGAGTCTGGTCCAAACTAGATTCTCTGTCCTGGTAACTGGCCCCCACCCACCCAGCCTGCAGGCTTCCTGAGCTGTCCTCCCTTTGCAGCACGATGCCCAGATGGACTACTATGGCACCCGCCTGGCAACCTGCTCATCAGACAGGTCCGTCAAAATCTTTGATGTACGCAACGGAGGGCAGATCCTCATCGCAGACCTCAGGGGGTGAGTGCAGCCAACCGTGGGCAAGGACTGACAATGATTGGGCTTTTCAGGGAGGGCAGGGAAGCCTGAGAGCCAGAGCAGAGCAGCCCCGCAGTGCAGTTAGCAGAGAGGACACTCGGGTCCCAGCCAGCCTGCTGCCCTCAGTTGGCATCCTGGGCTGATGGATCCAGGAGTGAATCCAGCTCTGCCACCCCTGTGCCCACTAGAAGATCTTGGACAAGAGTCAGTTTATCTGGGAGCCTTCACCCGCTCACCCTCAAAATGAGCTGATGCTGCCTGTTCCCAGACTCCCAGCAAGCCTTCAGTAGCTACTTTTGAATGTGGGAAACTTCCTTTTTTGCTTACTCAGCATGATCTAAGTGTCACTGAAAGGTGGTAATGTAAGAATGTAATGGTGAGTATATAAATCCCGTAATTCCGCCTGTTTGTCCACGGCAGATATTAGTTTATATTTACAAATGTTTATCCTTTCTCACCACTGAGATTCTTGAGATCCTGACTGTCATTTTTTTAAAAAAAATATATTTTACTGATTTTTCACAGAGAGGAAGGGAGAGGGATAGAGAGTCAGAAACATCGATGAGAGAGAAACATCAATCAGCTGCCTCCTGCACACCTCCTACTGGGGATGTGCCCGCAACCAAGGTACATGCCCTTGACCGGAATCGAACCTGGGACCTTTCAGTCCCCAGGCCGACGCTCTATCCACTGAGCCAAACCAGTTAGGGCCTGGCTGTCATTTTTATGGCCACATCTCTATTGCTTTCCCTCGGTTCACTGCCTTTCAGATAAATGGGGGTTTTTAACCTGGATCCCATGGATCTCCAAGGGTTTCATGGATAGAATTCAGGGGTTGAACTGAGGCAGGAGGAGAGCATCATCTTTATTTTCAGTGACTGATATTTAGCATTTCCTTCCATGAAGGATGTAGGCTGGAAATCACAGTAGTATTCATAATACCTGTTACCAGTGGAAGTCAGATATTTTCCTATCACATTACAGTTGTAGCTATCTCAAAATAGTGGTTGCTAGACCTGCACACATGTCACTATATCATATTTGTTCTTTAACGTTTTCATAACTGTATTTCAATATAATTGGGTTTCTTGTCTAATCCTAGCTCTATGTATTTGATCCATTGTTCTAAAAAGGGACCATAACCTTCACCAGACTGTGTAACAGAATTTAAAAACCCCTAACCAGTGGTTGCTCAGTACGTGCTAGTTAACTGAATTAAAGAAGACACAACTTTGGAGCCATTTGGGGAGACATTCCCTTCTTCCTGGGTGTCCAGAAAAAAGTGACTGAGGAGGCCAGTGCCACGTTTTCTGTGCAGCACCCCCTGGCTGAGCAGAGAGCTCCTGGGGGGCTGCCAGCCTGACAGAGGGGGTCGCATCAGCTGCCACTCAGTCCTTTCTGCTGTTTTTCTTATGCTCAAAAGATGTGAAATATTGGAGGGATAAATTGAGACCTCCAGTATTTTTTTGCCTTGGTTAAATCTTTGCTAGGTGTAGGATATTTGAACCTACTGAGAGTTTCATTAGCAGCTCCTTTGTAAGGCCTGGGAATGTGCTATTGTTCCAGCCAGAGGGAGGAGGAGACTCTGAGTGCCTGCAGACTTGGGGTGAGGGAGAAGCAGGGACAGCAGTAATAGTGACAGACATTGAGTGTGGGGCTTTTTTTGTACCAAGCAAGCTTTTTATGTGAATTGTCACAGATATTTCCCTCATGCCCAGCCTATGAAAGAGGTGTTGTTTATCCCTCCATTAAGAGACTAAGCCATAGGGAAGATGGTCCTTGCCTAAAGTAAAGCAGCCGGTGAGTGGAGAGGGGGCGTGAGAGAACCTGGCCCTGTAAGCCACGCATGTCAAACTCAAAGGCTAACACGGGCCAAATAAGCAAGGTTTAAGTTGATATGGGCCACAAAAAGACAAAAGCTTCAATTTTCATACAAATGTAGGTTTATTTCGATAGAGGCATGCTAAATACAAAGGGCTGAAATTAATGAGTAACTTAACATAAAATAATAGAAAATTTTAATAAAAATATTTTCTCTTGAACATTATCTTACCAGACACTGGATAACTGTACAAATTAATAAGTGTAACACAAATAAGCCTATTTTTTTTGTTTTCCAAAAGCGAAATATTTCCTGTTATGCACACCAAACAAGTCAGTACAAGACTAATGAGTGGCAATTGGCTGCTAAAATATTCACTGCTAATATGAGTGGAGAGAAATGGTGCACCTGCATGTAAAGCACATAAGGGAGATGAATGCACACAATTATAGTAATCAGTCATTAGTGAACATTGTAGTTTGTTATTAATAATTGTGTATAACAGGATATTGTTAAATTAAATTACTAAATTTTTATTAAAACATTTCTTACATACATTATATTAGCTGGGCTGCAAAAATATTCGCTGTGTGGCGCGAGTTTGACATGCTTGCTGTAAGCAGAGTTACCTCTCATGTGCTGGGTGCCCACTTTTCCCTGAACCCAGAGATGGCCCCAGCACCAAGCCTGGCACAGGGTACATGCTCAGATGATACTTAACATGTGAACATACAAAGATCAGAAGATAAGAGACGTACCTTTTGAGCAATTTTTTTTAAAAGAGTAGCAGAAAATACCAAAACAAAACAGATACTGCTGCCTCAAGAAGTTGACCATTTGGGAGGATAAATGATTCACTCTACAGATACTTAGTGCTTGTGGGTGCAAAACCTAGATTGATCAGTGACTCTGCTGATGACAGTAGGTGTTGGAGCAAGTGAGGGTTCTGCTGGGTTGGGACTGAGAGGCTAACTTAGAGTCCTGCCTCACTTACAGCGCCTCTTTAGTTCTAGCCTGTTTGGCTCAGTGAATAGAACGTGGACCCATGGACTGAAGGGTCCCGGGTTCAGTTCCGGTCAAGGGCACGTACCTTGATTGCAGGCTCAATCTCTGGCCCTGGTCAGGGAGTGTATGCAGAGGCAACCAATCGATGTGTCTCTCTCACATTGATATTTCTCTCTGCATCTCTCCCTCTCCTTTCCACTCTTTTTAAAAATCAATGGAAAAACATCCTCAAGTGAGAATTAACAACAACAAAAGCCTCTCCTGGGTCTCAAGGTCCTCACTGCTCAGTGAGGTCCCTTTTGGCAGTGACATTCTATGTCTCCCTTTGAAATTCTTAGGCAGTTCTGTCCTGAGACACACTCTGCCTGCCGTTTCTGTCCACAGAAGGGGCTGGCAGAGCCCTGTGGGTTCCTTGGCCCATCTGAGCAGCCTCTGACCCTCTCCCCTTGCAGTCATGAGGGACCAGTATGGCAAGTGGCCTGGGCCCACCCCATGTATGGCAATATCCTGGCATCCTGCTCCTATGACCGAAAAGTTATTATCTGGAAAGAGGAAAACGGCACCTGGGAGAAGACGCACGAACACACAGGACACGACTCCTCAGGTACACTGAGCGCGGCAGGAGGAGGTGGGAGGGTGGTCCTTGGGTGTGAGAGAGGCCTCTGTTCTGGCTAGTGCTCGATTTTTTCCCCTTGTGATGCTTCTTATTGATCCCTTGGGTTTGGGTTGGCTTTTTTGCTGGTCGTCCACATGGGAGATAGGCCCTAAGAAGACTAAAGCCAGTCCAGAGCAAAATGAGAAAAGCAAAGATAATACAGTTCTTTAAGGTTTATTCATTTTAAGTACTGGCCTTTATTCTCAGATAATTGTCCAGCCTACTTTTTGTTAATATAGGCATTAGTTTAGGAAATGATACTAGCAGGTGGTGGATTTTAAATTTCTTCAGTTGACAAAGTTACAATTCCCCTCTGGTGGTCCCTGCAATTGTTTTTAGAAATTTAGCAAAATGGTAAATCTGGAAAATCAAAGTTTGCTCACTGTGCCTCCCTCCTTCCTGCAGTAAATTCTGTGTGCTGGGCCCCCCATGACTACGGCCTAATCCTGGCCTGTGGGAGCTCAGATGGGGCCATCTCCCTGCTGACCTACACTGGGGAAGGCCAGTGGGACGTGAAGAAGATCAACAATGCTCACACTGTAAGTCTGGACCCTGCCTGCCTGCAGAGGGTAGCTCTGCTGACTGGCCATATGTCTCCTGTAGATCCCCTAGAGAGTGGGCCAGGGGAGGGGCTGCTGATCAGACATGGTTGGTAGAGCAGCTTTGACCTTCTTTGCTGTGAAGCCAGACAAAGACTGGGTTAGCACTGGTTCCTCCTTGCCAGCTCCTAAGTTGGAGAAGACCAGGGCACTGGCAAGGCAGCAGCAGCAGCAGCCTGCCTACCTGCCTCCTTTGCTGTGGATGTCAAGTTGACATGCTTTGTGGTGGTCATTGGGACCCCCTGGAACTGAGTGGTGTTACAGAAACATCATAGGAATTTAGTTTTCTGTACTTCTCGTCAATGGACATTAAGGTTGAAATGGTCAAGAAAACACTGTGGACATAGAGGGGGAGAGGGGGGACTCATATTTTCTTGAGCACCTACTATGTGTCATGTAATTCATGAATGTTTGTGAACAAAAGAAGCTAACAAATATGCAAGGTATGCAGTCCTAGTCAGATTTTATGTTGAGGCAAGTGAGGCCCAGAAAAAGTAAGTGACTGAGAGAAGGCACTGCCAGAGTTAGAACTCTAGAATCTGCCTGCCTTCTCTCTACTCAGCAGTTACGGCTTTGATGGTCCCAAACACTTCTGAAATCTACCCAGATGGAAGGAAACTGAAGTCAGTTTCCCCCCCATTCATGGATCCACAACCTGCCCAGCCCTCAAGACCCTAGGAACTTGTCTCAGGGTCTTATTACTTGGGGACTTCTGATCCCCATCTGCTGACTAATTTGCAAAAATGAATAGGTTGAGGGGCTTCTGGCAAGATATTGGGGAGGGGCATCATAGTTTTCAATCTTTCTACATCTCTACATAAAACCAGCAGAACAACTAGGTAGCAAAACCAAAACTTCATGAACAACACAACAAAACTGGGTAACAAGCTATTTCCACAAATTTAAATATTAGTGCAGAGGAATCCACCACCAGCAATCCCTGCATAGTATTGGTATCTGAACAGGAGGAGAAAGAAAGCAATGGGGTGCCTTCTAAAATAGCTAATAAATATTCACTGCAAAGCATAGCTGAAACTGGGAGAAGTTTTGTTTTTAACTTTTTAAAAAATTAATATCTAAATTCCCATACCATTAACACCCCTTTTTTTGTTGCTGACACTATTACAGATGTTCCCCATTTTCCCCTGCTTTGCCCACCTCCACCACTGACCTTCACCACTTTGTTGTCCGTGTCCTTGGACTATGTATATGTGTTCTTTGGTTACTCTCTTCACCTTCTTTGATCCGGTCCCCCCACTTACCCCCCCTCTGAACTCTAAGTCTCCAGTTCCATCCGTGCTGTCACAGAGAGTAAGAGAGTTCCTTTGTTTACAGCTGCTTAGTATTCCATTGTGTAAATGTACAACAGCTTTTTTATCCACTCACCTATTGATGGGCACTTCAGATCTTGTTTCTGAAGTGCCCATCAATAGGTGAGTGGATAAAAAAGCTGTGGTACATTTACACAATGGATATCCTTTCTGAATGGTGTTTATTGGAATCTATCTTAGGATATATTTCCGGAAGTGGGATCAATGGGTCAAACAGCAGTTCCATTCTTAATTTGATGAGAGAACTCCATACTGTTCTCCACGGTGTCTGCACCAGTCTGCATTTCCACCAGCAGTACACCAGGATTCCTTTTTCTCTGCGTCCTTACCAGCACTTGTTCATTGATTTATTGATGGTAACCATTCTGGCAGGTGTAAGGTGATACTTCGTTGTAGTTTTAATTTACATCTCTGATGAATAGTGATGTTGAGCATTTTTTCATATGTCTATTGGCCATGTAGTCCTTAGAGAAATGTCTAGTCAGGACCTTTGCCAATTTTTTAATTGGATTGTTTGCTTCCTGGTGTTCAGTTATATAAATTCTTTGTGTATTTTGGAAATTAATCCCTTATCAGATGTATCATGGCGAATATGTTCTCCCATATAGTAGGTTCCCTTTTTATTTTGTTGGTTTCTTTTGCTGTGTAGAAACTTTTTAGTTTGATGTAGTCTCATTTGTTTATTTTCTTCCTTTGTTTCCCTTGCCCTAGGAGATATGTCAGTAAAATATGGCTATGCCAGATGTCTGAGACTATTTCTTATGTCTTCTAGGATTTTTTATGATTTTGTTACTTATATTTAAGCCTTTTATCCATTTTGAGTTTATTCTTGTGTATGGTATAAGTTGGTGGTCTAGTTTCATTTTTTTTTTTTAAATCTTTATTGTTCAGATTATTACAGTTCCTCTCCCCCCGCCCCATAGCTCCCCTCCACCCAGTTCCCATCCCACCCTCTGCCCTTACCCCCCCCCCACTGTCCTCATTCATAGGTGTACGATTTTTGTCCAGTCTCTTCCCAAACCCCCCACACCCTTTTCCCCCTGAGAATTGTCAGTCCACTCCCTTTCTATGCCCCTGATTCTATTATATTCACCAGTTTACTCTGTTCATCAGATTTTTTATTCACTTGATTTTTAGATTCACTTGTTGATAGATATGTATTTGTTGTTCATAATTTTTATCTTTACCTTTTTCTTCTTCTTCCTCTTCTTAAAGAATACCTTTCAGCATTTCATATAATACTGGTTTGGTGGTGATGAATTCCTTTAGCTTTTTCTTATCAGTGAAGCTCTTTATCTGACCTTCAATTCTGAATGATAGCTTTGCTGGATAAAGTAATCTTGGTTGTAGGTTCTTAATATTCATCACTTTGAATATTTCTTGCCACTCCCTTCTGGCCTGCATAATTTCTGTTGAGAAATCAACTGACAGTCGTATAGGTACTCCCTTGTAGGTAACTAACTGTTTTTCTCTTGCTGCTTTTAAGATTCTCTCTTTGTCTTTTGCTCTTGGCATTTTAATTATGATGTGTCTTGGTGTGGTCCTCTTTGGATTCCTTTTGTTTGGGGTTCTCTGCGCTTCCTGGACTTGTAAGTCTATTTCTTTTGCCGGGTAGGGGAAGTTTTCTATCATGATTTCTTCAAATAGGTTTTCAATATCTTGCTCTCTTTCTTCTTCTGGCACCCCTATAATTTGGATGTTGGTACGCTTAAAGTTGTCCCAGAGGCTCCTTACACTATCTTGATATTTTTGTATTCTTTTTGCTTTTTGCTTTTCCGGTTGGGTATTTTTTGCTTCTTCGTATTTCAAATCTTTGGCTTGATTCTTGGGATCCTCTTGTCTGCTGTTGGATCTCTGTATATTATTCTTTATTTCGGTCAGTGTATGCTTAATTTCTAGTTGGTCCTTTTTCATATCCTCGGGGATCTCACTAAATTTATCGGGGGTTTCTAGAAAATTCTTGAAAAACCTTGTAAGTGTGGTTTTGAACTCTATATCCAATAGTTTGCTTTCCTCCATTTCTGTCATTTGTGATCTGTTTCTTTGTCTCCCCATTTTTTATGCTTCCCTGTGTTGATAGAGTGGTTTTGTGTGCTAGGTGTCCTATAGTGCCCAGTGGCTCAGCCTCCCCAATGACCTGAGGTAGACACTCTTGGTGCACTCCTTTGTGGGCTGTGTGCACAGTCTTGTTGTAATTAAGCCTTGATTGTTGTAGGTATCACTGGGAGGAATTGACCTCCAGGCCAATTTTCTGTGAGAATCAGCTGTCTACAGTGGGAGAACTTCTGTGCTGAAGACACCCTTATGGGGCAAGACTTGCTTCAGTGGGGCTTTGGTGTTCACTGAGTCTGCCCCCTGAGTGTGTTCCTTATGGATCTGAGGAGTTGTAATCTGGATGGTCCCAATCTGACCACTGGGTACACGGGCTCTTGGATCTTTAAGGAGGTGCTAATTTAGCCTCTGCCTGAGGCTACCCAGCAGGAGCTATGGAGAGATCTGCAGATTCCTCTTCCTTGTTTGGGGTTTGGAGGTGCCCAGATGAGGCCCAGCTGTGAAGCAATGCAAGCTCCTGTGGGGCCTTGAGCCTTCTTTTGGATGTTCTGGGTCTCTCTGACTCAGCTGCAGTTTGTTAGGTAATTTTAGATCTCAAAGGGCCAGCCCATTCATATGCAAAAGCCTCTGCCGCAGCTTGGGTGGGGCGGGGTCTCAGAGAATCAACAGGGTGGAGCAAACAACTATGGCTGCTCCTCAGCCCTGCCCTAAGAGGCCCCTGGGTCTCAGTGTCCCGCGGTAATCGCTGCAAGCACCTCTGAGAGAAAGCTGCCGAGTTCCACCCGATGCCAGAGAGTCCAGTTTCTCCCCATATGAGTCTGGGTTCCCAGAGACTCGCCCAGAACTGGAGTTCAGAGCAGTTGGGAGCTTGTGACTCCCTCCCGATTCAAAAAGACACCGGAGTCCTTCATTGCCAGCCCTTTCCGCACTCGAGCCTCCGTACCTCTGCAGTTTACTTCCGCACCTCCTCTGAGTCTCAGTGTGCTTTTCTCTTTCCTTCTAGTTGTAGAATTTCCACTCAGCCAGCCTTCCTGTGGTTCTGGATGATGTCCGTTTTGTCTTTTAGTTGTATTTTTGAAGTGGTTGTGTGAGGCAGCAATTTCAGGTGTTTACCTATGCCGCCATCTTGTTTTCTTTAGTTTCATTTTTTGCATCCACCTGTCCAATTTTCCCAATACCATTTATTAAAGAGATTGTTTTTACTCCCTTGTATGCTCTTGCCTCCTCTGTCAAATATTAATTGTCCATAAAGGTGTAGGTTGATTTCTGGGCTCTGTTTCTGTTCCATTGATCTATATGCCTGTTCTTATGCCAATTCCAGGCAGTTTTGATTACAGTGGTTTTGTAGTATAGTTTGATATTCAGTATTGTGATCCCTCCAACTTCGTTCTTTCTCAAGATTGTTGAGGTTATTCGAGGTCTTTTTTGGTTCCATATACATTTTTTGGAATACTTGTTCTAGATCTATGGAACATGTCCTTGATATTTTAATAGGAATTGCATTGAATCTACAGATTGCCGTGGGTAGTACGGACATTTTTATGATGTTAATTCTTCCAGATCATGAACACAGTATATACTTCCATTTGTTTGTATCTTCCTCTATTTATTTCTTCAATGTCCTATAGTTTTCCAAGTACAGATCTTTTACTGTCTTGGTTAAGCTTATTCCTAGGAGCCTTGTTTTTTATTTTTTGCTGCAGTAGTAAATGCGATTGTTTCCTTAGTTTCTCTTTCTGAGAGTTCATTATTGGTGTATAAAATGCCACCAATGCGTGTGGCTCAGTGGTTGAGTGCTGACCTCAGAACCAGTAGGTTGCGGTTCAATTTTCTGTCAGGGCACATGCCTGGGTTTTGGGCTCTATTACCAGTGGGGGGCATGCAGGAGGCGGCCAATCAATGATTCTCTCTCATCTCTGATGTTTTTATCTCTCTCCCTCTCCCTTCCTCTCCAAAATCAATAAAAATACTTTTTTAAAGTGCCACCAATTTCTGGGTGTTAATTTTGTATCCGGCTACTTTGCCAAATTCATTTATCACATCTAGCAGTTTTTTGGTGGAGTCTAGGTTTTCTATGTACAATATCATGTCATCTGCAAATAATGACAGTTTTACTTCCTCCTTTCCAGTTTGGATGCCTTTTATGTTTTCTTGTCTGATCGCAGTGGCTAGGTCTTCCATTACTATCCTATATAATAATTCTATATACTAAAAGGGTAATATGCAAATTGTCCCCTTGACTGGGAGTTCGGGGGCAGGGGGAGATGAGGGGAGCTGGCTGGCCAACCGCCCATGGCTCCTCCCCAGGCCGGCTAACCTCCTGCGTCCCCTCCCCTGGCTGGCCCGATCCCCTGAATTCGTGTACTGGGCCTCTAGTGTTGAATAAGAGTGATGAAAGTGGGCATCCCTGTCTTGATCTTAAGAGAAACACTTTTAGTTTTTTCCCATTGAATATAATGATGTTGGTTGTAGGTTTGTCAAAATGGCTATTATTATGTTGAGGTATGATCCTTCTGTTCCCACTTTGCTGAGAGTTTTTATCATAAATGGCTGCTTGATTTTATCAGATGTTTTTTCTGCATCTTCTGATGTGTTCATGTGACTTTTACCTTTCATTTTATGTGATACTAGAGGCCCAATGCACGAAATTCGTGCAAGGGGCTGGGCTTCACAGCCGCAGCCCTCACAGCCCCAGCTTGTCCAGAAGGTCATCTGGAAGGACATCCGGAAGGTCGTTCGGCTGTCCGGTCTAATTAGCATATTACACTTTTATTATTATAGATAACACATTCGCTGATTTGCAAATATTGTACCCTTGCAACCCCAGAGTAAATCCTATTTGATCATGGTGTATGATCTCTTTAATGTATTGCTAGATCCAGTGTGCTAATATTTTGTTGAGGATCTTAGCATCTATGTTCATCAGAGATATTGGCCTATAATTCTTTATAGTGTCTTTATCTGGTTTTAGAATTAGGAAAATGTTGGCCTTGTAAAAAACGCTTGCAAGTCTTCCCCCCTCTTGAATTTTTTGGAACGGTTTGAAGATGGGTATTAGTTCTCTGAATGTTTGGTAAAATTTGCCTGTGAAGCCATCCCGTCCAGGACTTTTGTTTGCTGGGAGTTTTTTTCATTACTGCTTCAGTTTCATTACTTGTTATTGGTCTCTTCACATTTTCCTGATTCAGTTTTGTGAGATTGTATGTTTCTAGGAATTTGTTCGTTCATCTTTTCAAAGAACCAGCTCTTAGTCTCATTGTCTTTTTAGTCTCTATTTTATAAATCCTTTCTGATTTTTATTTCCTTTCTTCTACTAACTTTTGATTTCATTTGTTTTTATTCTAGTACTTGAGATGTAAAGTTAGTTGTTTGAATATTTTTGTGTCTTGAGGTAGACATTTATCGCTATGAACTTCCCTCTTAGTACTGCTTTTTCTATATCCATAAATTGTGGTATACTGTATTTCTGTTTGCATTGTTGTTAATCCTCACCTGAGACAAATGGAAATTGCTCTCGATGGTGTGGTTAGAGAAACATCAATGTGAGAGATGCACATCCATTGGTTGCCTCCCAGCCCCCCCACACACACCAGGGCTAGGAGTCAAACCTGCAATCCAGGGGTGTACCCTTGGCCAGGAATTGAGCCTGTGACCCTTTGGTGTGTGGGCCAACACTCTTAACCGCTGAACACACTGGCGAAGACTGTTTCCATTTTCTCAAGGTTATTTTTTTTCTCTTTTGATTTCTTCATTAACCAGTGGTTCAGTAGCATGATGTTTAATTTCCATATATTTGTGAATTTTCCAGCTTTCTCATAATTGATTTCTAGTTCATACCATTGTGGTTAGAAAAGATGTTTAATAGGATTTCAATCTTCTTATATTGGACTGGTTTTGTGGCCTAACATATGATAGGTCCTGGAAAATTTCCCATGTGCATTTGAGTTAAGTCTCTCTGATTGAACATGTTGTTAAGGTTGATTTTTGTTACTGATTTTCTCTGGATGATCTATCTATTGATGTATGTGGGGTATTAAAGTCTCCTATTATTATATTGTTTTCTATTTCTCCCTTTGGGTCTGTTATTATTTGCTTATATATTTAGGTGTTTCTATGTTGGGTGCATAAATATTTACAAATACTATAAACTAGAGGCCCGGTGCACAAATTTTTGTGCACCGGGGGGGCGGGTCCTTCAGCCCAGCCTGCACCCATTTGCAGTCCAGGACCCCTTGGAGGATGTCCACCTGTTGACTTAGGCCCACTCCCCGGGGGATCAGGCCTAAGCTTGCAGTCAGACATCCTTCTGGCAGCCAGGGAGCCCTCAGGAGATGTCCAACTAAAGGCTTAGGCCCCCAAGGGATCAGGCCTAAACCGTTAGTTGGACATTCTTAGTGCTGCCACAGAGGTGGGAGAGGCTCCTGCCACCACCTCTGCGCTGGCCAGCCATGAGCCAGCTTCTGGTTGAGTGGCACTCCCCATATGGAAGTGCACTGACCACCAGGGGGCAGCTCCTGCATTGAGCTTCTGCCCCCTGGTGGCCAGTGCGCATCATAGCAAACGGCCATTCTGCCGTTCAGTCAATTTGCATATTAGCCTTTTATTATTATTACTAGAGGCCCGATGCACAAAAATTTGTGCACTCGGGGGGGGAGGGGGGTCCCTCAGCCCGGCCTGTCCCCTCTCGCAGTCTGGGACCCCTCGGGAGATAACGCCCTGCTGGCTTAGGCCTGCTCCCGGGTGGCAGAGGGCAGGCCCAATCCCTAGGTGCAGCCCCTGGTCGGGCTCAGAGCAGGGCCGATTGGGGAGTTGGGGCGCCACCCCCTGTCATGCACAGAGCAGGGTGATCGGGAGGTTGTGATGCCACCCTCAGTTACGCTCAGGGTAGGGCCGATTGGGGGGTTGGAGCACCGTCCCCTGTCACACTCAAGGCAGGGTCGATGGGGAGGATGCAGCGCCACCCCCTGTCATGCACAGAGCAGGGCCAATCAGGGGGTTGGGGCACTGCCCCCTGTCACTCACAGAGCAGGGCCCATCAGGGGGGTTGGGGCTCTGTACCCTGTCACGCACAGAGCAGGGCCAATCAGGGGGTTGGGGCGCTGCCCCCTGTCACGCACAGAGCAGGGCCCATCAGGGGGTTGGGGCGCCACCCTCTATCACCCACAGAGCAGGGCCCATCAGGGGGTTGGGGCGCCGCCACTCTCACACTCAGGGCAGGGCCGATGGGGAGGTTATGGCTCTACCCTGTCACACACAGAGCAGGGCCCGTGCGGGGGGAGGGGTTGGGGCGCCACACCCTGTCACACACAGAGCTGGGCCGATCAGTGGGTTGGGGTGCCGCAGCTTGTCACACACAGAGCTGCAGGGCGACCAGGGGGTTGGGGAGCTCCCCCCTATCAGGCACAGAGCAGGGCTGATCAGGGGTTGGGGCGCCTTCCCCTGTCACGAACAGAGCAGGGTGGATAGAGAGGTTGTGGCCCCGCCCCCTGTCACACACCGAGCCGCAGGGCGATCAGGGGGTTTGGGCGCTGCCCCCTGTCACACTGATCCCGGTGCTGGGAGCCCTCGCGGCTCCGCTAATCCCAGTGCTGGGAGGCATATTACCCTTTTACTATATAGGGTAGAGGTCTGGTGCACGGGTGGGTGCTGGCTGGTTTGCCCTGAAGGGTGTCCTGGGTCAGGGTGGGGGTCCCCACTGGGGTGCCTGGCCAGCCTGGGTGAGGGGATGATGGCTGTTTGCAGCTGGTCACACACCCTTCAGGGTGGGGGTCCCCACTGGGGTGCCTGGCCAGTCTGGGTGAGGGGCTGAGGGCTGTTTTCAGGCTGGGGGTGACTGAAGCTCCCAACCGCTCCTTTTTTTCTTTTTTCTTTTTTTATTCTGGGCCAGCTTTAGCTTTGAGGCTTGGCTCCAGCTCTTAGGCCTCCGCTGCTGAAAGTAGGTTTCTGGCCTTTGCTTACAATGTTGCGAATCTGCTGGCTGAAGCTCAGTGGACTAAAGCAGGTTTCTGGGGTTTTGTTTAGCTTCTATATTTGTTACATAGTTGCTTAGAGTTGCAGCTCAGAGGCCTGCAGCAGCAGGCGGGGAACGTTGGAGTCCGCCGTCACTGAAGCAAGCAAGCCTCGTGTTAGTTTCAAGCTGCCTGGCTGCCGGCCGCCATCTTGGCTGGCAGTTAATTTGCATATCTCGCTGATTAGCCAATGGGAAGGGTAGCGGTCGTACGCCAATTACCATGTTTCTCTTTTATTAGATAGGATATAGGATGTCCCTATTTCCCGCCTTTTGCCCCCTCTACCCAGCTGTTGCCCCCCACTTCTCTCTGGCCATCACCATACTATTGTCTGTGTCCATGGGTTGTGCATATATTTTCTTTGGCTAATCCCTTCTTTAAATTCACTTCTTTAAATTTTTATTTTCAGATAAGTGCTTATAACTGCACTATTATATATTTTCTATTATATAATTTAGAATTAAGATATCTTTTAATTGAACCCTTGTAAATTTTAGCACAATTTAATAAATTATGCTAGAAGCAATTAGGAGATTTTTCATGTAATGCAGATACATTTCAATTAATATTTTATTTTTAATTTAATATTTTAATTTGAAATAATCTCATACATGTAAAAAAAATTATAAAATACTATAGCATATTATATGTACCCTTCACCCAATTTCTTAGGTGTTAATAATTTAAACTTAACCATTATACAGTGGGGCCTTGACTTACGAGTATCCCGACTAGCGAGTTTTTCAAGATATGAGCCGTCTCTTGGCCGATTTTTTGCTTTGAGTTGCGAGCTAAAATTCGGGTTACGAGCCAGCTTCAGATACCCCACCACTAGTTGGTGCAGCGAACGTCACAGTGAACGCCACATCAGCCCAGCATCACGTGTCATTGTAATGGTGAAAATCGATTTGACATACAAGTAATTTGAGTTACGAGCTCCGTCACGGAATGAATTAAACTCATAAGTCAAGGCCCCACTGTACAATTAACAAAATTTGGAACATATTTTTCTTATAATCTCTTTAATGTTACTTAATCCATTTACTTTGTTTTTGTTAATCTTCACCCAAGGATATTTTTCCATTGAATTTTAGAGAGAGTGAAGGGAAAGGGAGAGACACATTGATTGGTTGCCTCCTGCACAGGCTGTGATAGGGACTGGGGATCAAGCCAGCAACTGAGGTACATGCCCTTGACTGGAATCGAACCTGGGACCCTTCAGTCCATGGGCTAATGCTCTATCCACTGAGCAAAATCGGCTGCAGCTTAATTCATTTACTTTTAATCTATATGTGTCTTTATATTTAAAGTGGGTTTTGTTTTTGATTCACCCTCACATAATCTTTTAATTGGTGCATTTATGCCACTGACTTTCAGAGTGCTTACTGATAGAGTCACTGCCATATCTGGCGGCTTCTGGGGCTTGCGGGGCGGGCCTGCCTGCGGCCCCGGGACCAGATCATCGGGTCCCGGGCAGCAGGCAGGCGGCTCCTGGGGTCATCCACAGGGGCCTGGATGGCGGCTCACACTGTCCCACCCTGCCTGCAGTATGCAAATTAGTCGCCATATTTGTTGGCACTTAATTTGCATATCTCGCTGATTAGCCAATGGGAGGTGTAGCGAAGGTATGGTCAGTTGCCATGTTTGGCTATTATTAGATAGGATATTTGTTGGGTTGACACCTTTATAATTATGTAATGCCCTTCTTTTTCTCTTATTACAGTCTTCATTTTAAAGTCTATTTTGTCTAACATAAGTATAGGTGTGTTATACCAAAGGGTCACGCACTCCCTGGCCAAGGGTGCACGCCTGGGTTGCAGGTTTGACCCCCAGCTTTTTTGTTTTCCATTTTTCCATCCCTTCACTTTCAGTCTGTATTCTTATATCCGAAATTAGCCTCTTGTCAGCAGCATACTCTTGGCTTTTGGTTTTTTATCTATTCAGCTATTCTTTTGTTGAATTTAGTCTGTTTTACAGTTAAAGTAATTATTGATAGCCCTGACTGGTTTGGCTCAGTGGATAGAGCATCGGCCTGCGGACTGAAAGGTCCCAGGTTCGATTCCGGTCACAGGCATGTACCTTGGTTGCGGGCACATCCCCAGTGGGGGGTGTGTAGGAGGCAGCTGATCGATGTTTCTCTCTCATCGATGTTTCTGGCTCTCTATCCCTCTCCCTTCCTCTCTGTAAAAGATCAATAAAGTATATTTTTTTAAAAGTAATTATTGATAGGTATGTGCTTATTGCCATTTAATAATTGTTTTGTGGCTCTTGTTACTTCCTATGTTCCTTTCTTCTTCTCTTGCTCTCCTCTTACTAGTAGTTGTGGTTGGATGACTTTCTTTGGTGGCATGCTTGGATCCCTTTCTCATTACCATTTGTGCATCTACTATAGGTGTTTGCTTTGTGGTTTACATGAGGCTTACATATAACAATCTATATTCATAAGTTTGTTTTAAGTTGGTAGCTTAAGTTTAAATACATTCTAAAGCTCTACATTTTTACTCTCTACCCACTCGTGTTTTATGTTTTCAATGTAACATTTCACATCTTTTTATCTTTTGTATCCCTTAATTATTGTAGTGATAGTCATTTTTACTATTTTTGTCTTTTGACCTTCCTAGTAGCCCTGTAAGTGATTAGTCCACTAACCTTACTATATATTTATTTACCTTTACGATTATACTTTCATATGTTTTCTTGTTACTAATTGGCACCCTTTATTTCAGTTTAAAGAAATCCCTTTAACTTTTTATAAGGCTGATTTAATCATGATGAAGACCTTTAACTTTTTTTTTTTTTTTTTTTTTTTTAAATAAGCTGCCCTCTGAGAAAAGGAGTTCTAACTCATCTCCCAGCTCACTTCATCTCAAGCTTTTGCTTGTCTAGAAAAAACTCTCCTTCGAGTCTGGATAATAACTTTACCAGGTGGACTATTCTTAGTGCTAAGTTTTTTTTCTTTCAGCACTTTGTTAAAAATGAGCAAACACATCTCTTAAAGTTTCGTTTTTTATTGGATGTGTTACAAAAGAAATGTAGTCAAAAAGACCAGAGCCCGTGACATCATCAGACTCTAGATTCTTCTTTCTTTGCTTCCACTTTCTCCTCCTCAGCTGGGGCAGCAGTGGTGGAGGGGGCAGGATCTTCTGCTGGGGCAGGTCCATCTGCCCTTACATTGCAGATGAGACTTCCAGTGTTGACATTGGCCAGAGCCTTTGCAAACAAGCCTGGCCAGAAAGGTTCAACGTTTACTCCAGCTGCTTTGATGAGGGCATTGATCTTATCCTCCATCACTGGCTCCACGTCGTCGTGCGGGAGAAGGACCATCGTGCAGGATAGCGGCCGGGTAGATGCAGCTCCGAGGTGGAGGCCTTGGTGTGGGCGGGTGCTGGGTGAGTGAGCGCTGCCGGGAGTGGTGCTAGTTGCCAGGTGAAGCGAGGGCCTCCTCAGCTTCCTTGGAAGGACGGAGCAGCTTACCAGCAGCTGGGGAAAGAGAGATATGTTTGTTATCTTGATTGTAGTGTTAGTTTTTCAGGGTATATCTATGTCAAAGTTCATCAAATTGTGTACTTTATGTGCAGTTAATGTCAGGTATACCTCAAAGCTGTTTTTAAATTTCATTTTGGAGAATAGAAAGTTGTTAGTATGCAAGAACTCAATAATTATTGTTTTCATGAGCCCTTCTTGAGGCAACCAATCGATGTGTCTACTAGAAAATAAGCTTCAGACAACAAAAATGACTAGAAAGACATTTATATATGCATACCTCATTTTATTGCACTTCACTGATGCTGTGCTTTTTACAAATTAAAGGCAAGACTCCACCAACAAAAAGATTACAACTCACTTTATTTTGATACTTTATAGCAGTGGTCTGAACCACATCTGCAGTATCTCCAAGGTATGCCTGTATAAATACAGTTTGTGGTAGAGAACTAAGACTAAATGAGGATTAGAAGGCAGAGTACAGGATGTATTGGCCATGTGCTCTGCTAAGGCAGAGAGTGCTGTATCAGTGGTTAGAGTGTGGGTCCACACACTGAAGGGTTGCAGGTTCGATTCCCGGCCTCGGTTGGGGCACATGCAGGAGGCAACCAATCAGTGTTTCTCTCGCACATCGATGTTTCTCTCTGTCTCTCTCTTTCTAATTCTACCCCCCTCCCTTCCTTATCACCTTCCTTCCCTTTTAATCTCTCAAATGGAGAAAATATCCTCTGGTTAGATTTAACAAAAACAACAGTTTGGCACATGAGCAGCTGAAGATCCACATATTTTCATGTTGGTACCATTCACACACAAACACCTCCTCCCGACCCCCACAAAAAATAAAATAAAAGCATGGAGAGCCCGGCCAGCGTGGCTCAGTGGTTGAGCATGAGCCTATGAATCAGGAAGTCACTGTTCAATCACCAGTCAGGGCACATGCCCGGGTTGCAGGCTTGATCCTCGGTGTGGGGCGTGCAGAGGAAGCTGATCAATGATTTTCTCTCATCATTGATGTTTCTCTCTCCCTCCCTTCTCTGAAATCAATAAGGACATATTTTTTTTAAAAAAAAAGAACTAGTGGAGAATAGGAAGAACATTGCATACACTTTATTAAAGATTTTAGTAATCATATTGGCAATATTATTATAAGATAAATAATTATGTGGCAGAGAGCATCCCTAGCACCAGATTATGGTCTTGAATACAGCTTCTCACTAAAGGAAACCAGAGCTCTTGAGGAAATGGAAATTCCAGGTCTGAAGTAGGAAATGTACAAGATGAGCTTGTACGTCTTGTCATACCAGATTGAAAAGAAATAAAGTCATATTTTGACATACTAGGATTATGTCAAAGGAGCCAACTTGGACAGGTTCACAGTGCCAAAGATGGGCAATACGAGTGTCAAAAATGAGAATAATTGCAATGAACTGAACCTACCACATATGCTTAAATCCATGAGTTCAGACATTGAAGAGAGAATCAGTCATCTTTGGAGAAAGTTAGGGAACCAATTCTGAAAGAATCAAGCATATTCTGCCTTTCCTATCTGATCTGTACCACTGGGCAACCAAATATTAAGAGGGGAATTGTCCCTATTTAGGGTATTCCATGTAATAAATGACAAAGAAATGAATTACAGTATCACCATTTTGTAACTCTCGGTGAATTAAGAGAGGCATAAATTACTGACAGGTTCTGACAAAATAGAGACAATGTCACATAATGTGCCTGCTGATGAAAGAATACACCACCACATGTTGTCTTGGCAAAGGGGTCAAACCTGAGTCTGATCCCGTCCTGGATCCAGCTCACAATGTAGGAATTCAGAGGAGTATGTTGAACTGAGTATTTAACAGCAAAACCCAGCCTGAGAAACTACAGATCAGATGACACTGATTCTTCAACAGAAAAATTACAAAAAATAAAAGGATCAGAGGAGGAAGCTATAAATTAGGAGATGTGAAAAACATTAAAAAAAAAAAAACCAGCAAGACTAAACTGTAGTGTCAGGATGCACATTTGGGTAACAAAACTAAAACAAAAAGATTATAAGTCAGGATAATGGGTACTTACGGGGTGAGAGGGGCTGTGAATCAAGTAGGACATAATGACAGGGCTTCCGGGGTAAATTGCAGTCTTATTTCTTAACTTGGTGATGGTTTCAAGAGTGTTTCAGAGTAATTCACGAAGCTAGATATTTACTATGTATGGTTTTCTGAATCTGTCCTCCTTTCATGTTTGAAAAATGTTCTGTTTCTTAAATTCCTGAGAGTCCCTAATTCTCACTTTAAATGCATACTGCTGAAAAATATACACCCTGGTAGGAATCCTTAAAGGAGAATTGAGTGGCTAATCCTTAGTTCATCAAAAACTGCTGTCCTGCCTAAGCCAGACCTGAGGACTAGAGGGGAATGAGCAACAGCCTTGGCTCTGCCAAAGCGTGTTCTGTTGCCAGGCAAAGGGGCCGAGTCACAAGTCCCCCTCCTTACAGATTGGCTGCAATGCCGTCAGCTGGGCCCCTGCTGTTGTACCTGGAAGCCTCATAGACCAGCCTTCAGGACAGAAGCCCAACTACATCAAGAAATTTGCCTCAGGCGGCTGTGACAACCTCATCAAGCTGTGGAAGTAAGTGGGGTTCACGGACTTCTCAAGGGGACAGCCTTCTACTCTACCTCCCATGACAGCCACAGTTCAGAAAAAAACAGAATCATCTTTTTTCCTCTTGCCCATAGAATACTGTTTTCACTGTCAGAGGACATCCTTTAAAAAAAAAAAAAAAAAACAACTTGCTGTTAGCTGAAGCAGTTTCATTCACTCTTTCCCTTATTCCTAATTGCTAGAGCTGACTTGGCTGTGGAAAAGCAGTGCATTATAGCTGGTGAATTGGATAAAACTCTGCAGACTCAACAAATGAAATCAGACAGATGGAATAGTTTCTCAGCCCCTGTGGAGCTTACAATGTGGAGAAGGAATGTGATCCACGTGCACAATAGAGGTGTGGGAAAGGCTCCTGGGCTGCTACCCGATTCTCTTCTGATCTCCCCTTTAGGGAGGAAGAGGATGGCCAGTGGAAGGAGGAACAGAAGCTGGAAGCACACAGTGACTGGGTTCGAGACGTGGCCTGGGCCCCTTCCATTGGTCTCCCCACCAGCACCATCGCCAGTTGTTCCCAGGTCAGTCAGGCCCCTGAGGGCATCCTGTATTATTTAATCTCTGAATGAGTCCCATCAGCCCTTACAGTCCCCTTAGGGGAGAGTCCTTGAAAGGTAAGAGCAGGGCAACAAGTACCTTTGGGCCCGTGCAGATAGCAGAGTGTGGAGCAGGTCATCACCCAGTGAACTCTTGATATGAAGCCACAAGTGGCTTGCCTCCACTGAGCCAAGAGCAGGACCAGCTTCCCCTGCTGAAGCTTGTGTGAGTAGAGAATGGAAGTGCTCAGGTACAGTTCTGAGAGATTGTTCCCAAACAAGGACCAGGGCAATGGGAAGATCTTAAGACCTGGGCTCATCCACTACCCACTCTTCCCGGGCAGATCACGAAAGTAAGACCAAGGACAAGCCTTTAATTATAAGCTACCCAACACCCCAGGCCAGAATTAAGCCAGGCCTTTTATATATATCATTTGTGCCTGTTTTGTTTGGTCCTATTTTTGAGAGGTTTTTTGTTTTTTTTTTCTCCCTTCTCATTCTCTGAACTTGGTTTTTAGGCAGCCAGACCCATTCAGTTGAGAAAGTATAGACAGCAGAGGGAACTGAAACAAGAAAGTGACTTTGAAGACATGAAAACTGCCCCATCTCCTGACTCTCCTGTCTTCCCAGGATGGTCGTGTGTTCGTTTGGACCTGTGACGATGCCTCAAGCAATACGTGGTCTCCCAAACTACTGCACAAGTTCAATGATGTTGTGTGGCACGTGAGTTGGTCCATCACAGCCAACATTCTGGCCGTCTCGGGTGGAGATAATAAGGTACACAGCATTTCTGGGGACAGGGCCCCATTTGTCTTTACCCACTGGAAAATGCAGTTAATGAAGCCTGCATTTTGAGCATGTGTCCTAATTATATCCTTAAATCTTACTGCCCTTTAAGTTTACATAAGGATGTTAACTTCATATTTTATTACTGTTTGAGTTAATTCCAATTTTCTTGAAAGTTAAAGATATTTCTAGCCCACTGGTGTGGCTCAGTGGTTGAGCATTGACTTATGAACCAGGAGGTCACGGTTCGATTGCCAGTCAGGGCACATGCCCAGTTTGTGGGCTCAATCCCCAGTGTGGGACGTGCAGGAGGCAGCCAATCAATGATTCTCTCTCGTCATGAATTATCCCTTTATCCAGCATATCTATGTCATTGTCATAGTCATAGTGACTATTGCGATAGCACAGTGCTTATGTTCAGGTAACCCTTTTTGTACTTAATGGCCCCAAAGCACAAGAGTAGTGATGCTGGCAATTCAGTTATGCCAAAGAGAAGCCATAACGTGCTTTCTTTAAATAAAGGAAGAGTGTAGTACAGTAAGATAACTTTGAAAAAGAGACCATATTACATAACTTTTATTATAGTATATTGTTTACAATTGTTCTATTTTATTATTGTTACTCTCTCTTACTGTGCCTTGTTTATAAATTAAACTTTGTCGTAGGTATAATGTATAGGGTTCAGTACTACTATCCACGTTTCAGGCATCTACTAGAGGAGTCATGGAACATATCCCTTATGGATGGGGGGCTACTATATTGGTGGTGGGGTTTTTTTGTGGGGGTTGGTTCATTAGGTCCCATAATTCCTGTAGGCTTTCTATACTCTTCTTCATTCTTTTGTTCTTCTGACTGGATACTTTCAAATGTCCTATCTTCCAGATCATAGTTCTTTCTTGTACACTGTTGAGGCTGCTTTGGAATTCTTAAGTTTAGTTTCTGAATTTTTAAGTTCTAGGATTTGAGTTTTTATTTTTTGATGGTTTCTATTGCTTTGCCAAAGTTCGTGTTATTCATGCATTGTTTTAACTAATCTCATTTATCCTGTAGTTCACTAAACTTCAAAAGGATTACTCTGAATTCTTTATCTGATAGTTCATACATCTCCATTTCTTTAGTGTCAGGTACTAGAGCTTGATTAGTTTCCTTTGGTGGTGTCATATTTACCTGGTTTTTCATGATCCTTGGTACCTGCACACTGGAGTGTGGTCTCCTCTTCCAGGCTTTACAGGTTCAGTTTGGTTTTCTGGACGTGTCTGTTAGTAATATCTTTGGACAGATGAGGTCCTAATAGCAAAGATAGACCCTTTGCTGTTAGGATATATCTTTGGGTGAGGCAGCTGTTTGAACACTGAGGTAGGGGGTGCTATTGGCTGAGAACAGCTAGATACAATTGCTGGCTTGGTTTCCTGCCCTACTGAGTCTATAGAATGAACTTCACAGTTGCCTGGTCAAACTTACTGCATGGTCAGGACTGAGTATTCTACTCAGCAGTAGGTGGGGCTGTGAATTAGCTTCCCTGCTTTGGTGGGACAGCACCCAGAGCTCATTTGGGGACCCCAATCAGGCAAGAGTGCACTGAATATCGTGGTCAGGTGAGGTCACTTGTTTTGCTCTGGAGACAGGAACAGCCATAGTCTGTGCTTTCTGTTCCAGTGCCCCTAGCAGCAGGGATATTTGATGGAATACACCGCTTCGCATGTGCTCTGGGAAGGGTCCCTGGTCTGAAGGCTGTTTTCAGCAGTAAGTGTGGTTACAAATTAGTTTCTTTCCTGGGCTCAGCAGGAAAAGCAGCTCTAAGGCCACTAATGTTCTTTATGGCTTTGACCTAAGCCAGTGCATGCCCCAACGGATGACATGGCCGAACGGGGCCACTGGCTTTGCGCTGGAGGTAATCAGCTCTGCCTGCCCGCCTTCCTCTCAGCTATACAGTTGGTGGGACTTGTGGATTCGAGGTGTTCTTGCCGGCTCTTCCTGCAGCAGGTAGGGAGGGCTGTGACTTACAAAAGTAGGCAGAACTCTGGTTTGGGGACCTGAATTAGGCGATCTGCACTCACCAAGTTCCCTGGTCAGACTGTGCCCTGGGACTAGCCAGATTCTGCAGGTAGGAACTACGTCTGCGAAGATCTGAGTGCTGGTTGTTGGAAGCCCCTTCTCCGTTACAATCGGATTCCCAGTGGTTGACCCCACAGGTTCACCTGCAAGCCCCTCTTGTGGTGCTGGATGGATGTCATCCTAGTGCTCTCCTCCCTCCGGAAGAACTGCACCTGCCTGGAGGAGAGGTGCAGTTAGCATGTAGCCATCCCTCTTACCTAATGCAGTCCAGCCTGGTCTCTAGGGCAGGGGGTGTCAGCCTCACTCCCTCCCCTGTTCTAGGACTTTCTTAGTGGTGTCTTGTCCATGAACAGTTGTTCTTTTAAGGGAGAGTGAAATTTGGAACTACTCATGTCACCTCCTTTGTGTAGATTTTTCTTCTGTTTTGATGGGATTTCAGTGAGGAAACCAAGATTAGTCCTCTGTTTTCCCACATGGCTGTGAGCCATGGTTCTTTGGGAATTTGGGCAATCATTCAGGGATCCAGTGAGATGAGAGCAGAGGGAAGGGGTGCTGACCTGTGTGTGTGCTGGCTTGCAGGTGACCCTGTGGAAGGAGTCAGTCGACGGGCAGTGGGTGTGCATCAGTGATGTCAACAAGGGCCAGGGTTCCGTGTCTGCTTCCGTCACAGAGAGCCAGCAGAACGAGCAGTGACAAGACTGGCGGGCCAGCTCCCCACCTGCCAATTCCTGGACCAACTGACCAAACAGCGGCAAGGAAGCGCTCCAACAAGATGACTTTCCCAGGAATAGTTAAAACTGCAACGAGATTGATCATCTGCCTTAACATGATTTGATATGGTTTGTAATTTAAAAAGCACTCATTATGAGGGAGAAACTACAAATGATCTATTATTTAAAAATATTTTTTGGCCATTTTTATGTACCTTTTGGGTTCAGGCATTATTTGGGAGTTTGTGTTTCCAAAGTAATTAAACATGATGTTTATAATTCTCCCTACATTAATTATCCTCCCTAAAAAAGTTCATTTTGACTCTTGTTGGTCAACATGAACCAAGTCCCTGCTGGTCTGTCACAGTGTGAGCATCCTGGTGATTGAGTTTATACAGAAGGTACCATATACAAAGCACAGTAAAAGGAGTGCTAGGCTTGACTTCAGTTACGGGGACTGTAACCCTGGCTCTGCATGCACATCCTCTTCTGTAGAATGAGACTAATAAAGTCTGCTCTACAGAATGGTTGCAAGACTCAAATGAGCTAATACATGTGGGTGATCCACAAAATGCCATGTAAATGCAGGACAGTACTAACCAAATATCAATATAGTTAAGAGACTGGCCGGAAGGGGGGGACACCATTTGTTCAGTTTATTGACCCTGTCAGTGACAGGAGGGGTTCTGGTCTAAATTGACCCTGAGCCAACTATCACCTCTCAGCAGAGGCCCTGGGACCCTCGCCTGAATCATCAGTCACAACAATAGCTACCATTTCCTGAGACCTGCTGTGAGCTGGCAGTGCATTTGGGTCTTTCACACATTAAGCAGCACAACAAACTATAAGCATATACTCCCAATTTACTGAGAAACTGGCACAGAATTGACCACTGCCAAGTTGGTAAAGCCAGTACTCTCAATGTAGAATGAGGGGGCTCCTCAGCTGTTATCTAGGAGTGGATCACAGTAGTTTGATACGAATGCTCTTAGACAAAAGGTCAAGCCACTCACCTCAGGAGGCTGTGTGCACAGGTAAGTGTGGGTCCCCATTCTTCTGTTTCTCATCCTTCGTTTGTTTTTCTGCAGCAAAACCCGTTTTGACATAAGTGTTAGATTGTAATATATAAAATGGGAAGCAGTGAAACTATGTTGACTGAAGTGAGGATAGAGAGGCCATGGCCCAGCCCACCCAGACTTCCAGGTCATTTGGTAAAATCCAAGCCTTTGTAGAACAATATGAAAACTGCAGGTGATTTCTTTGTGTTTTTTCTTTCCTGTTAGAGAGAAGAAAGACCCAAGAAGGCACCTTTGCATACTTTTCTCAGTGGACACAGACTACACTAATTCTAGTTAGCTTTACATACATGTCTGCCTTCCCTAACAAAACTCTGCTCCCCAGGGACAAGTCTAGTCTTCCTGATGGTGCCAGGTACTGTCAACAAATGAATGAGAAGGGACTAGTTCCATGTCACACACTGGGTTAGTGATAGGTCAATGCTGTCCTGGCCATGTGCTCTGTGTGTAATTTACACCAGGGAGGATCAGTTTAGATAATCTGGAGGTATATAAAATTATCACTTTCAACAGTTTATGCTTAGAGTAGTAACAGATTCACCATTTGGGGGTAAGAAAAATCCCCCAAATTTTTTGACTGTAAACTAAGCTAATTAAGTGGAAATACTATGTTAACCTTCCAGGACAGTTAACACCCAAATGAGATGAATAAAATGATAATTTAAAAGGTATAGAGTGCTTGACAAGACAAAAAGGCAGTAGCAGCCATCAGTTTTTAATCCTTTCACAAAAACAAAGCAACTAGTGTGGCAAAAGAAACCCCCAGACAACATTAAGGTAGTCCCTCAAACCACTGAATCTGGAAGAGTAGGGCCACATCATTCATAGCCATGATACTTGTGTGGGATCTACGTGGGGGGGGGGGGGGGGGGGTTCTTATGGTCCTTTGAGCCAGGTAGCCCAATAATTACCATCAAATAATTATCCATTCTGAATAGAAAACAGCAAGTCAATGAGAACAACTGTCAAAACTAGACATTTCACAGGCTTTCGTTCTGAGTTCTACAGGAGCGGTCTCCACTTGCGCACATGAAGGATTAACGGCTGTGATTTTCATCACACTGTAAACCGCTAGTACATATGACAACAGGCAGTACTAAGGAGAACAAAAACAAGTGAGGGGAACACAATTATCCCAGCCTACTGCCAGGCCAAAGGACAGGGAGACGGAATCCAATGGTCTGAGTTGAAGAGACAGATCAGAGTTCAGGAAAGCTAAGCCACAACATAGGGGGCAGAATACTAAAAAGGAGACAGCAGGCTCCTGCGATCTGCAAAAGAGGTTCTTAGAATCTTTGACCAAGTGTTAATCTGCATATATCATCATGACTGGAAAGCAATAGACCAAACAATTCCTGGGAATTCACAGCAGTTCATTTTCCCAATAACTAGAGTGCAAAAACTTCATAAACATAAGACATTGGGTACTAAGAAAGATGCATACCTTAACAGTAAATCCTAATTTAGGCCTAGAGGAAAGGTTGCTCTGGATCTTAAAGTAAGTCTTGAAAAGATCAAACTGATCCAGCAATAATTTCACTTAGTGCCAGATCAAAGCCCAACACTTTGTAAATTTTGTTTTTCCTTTAAAAAGTCTATCAGCCAATCCAAAATTACCAGCATGCAAAGAAGCAGGAAAATACTGCCCATAACCAGGAGAGGAAAAAAGAAACCTGACAATCACAGAAATGAGACCATGTAATTAGCAGAGTACCTTAAAACACTATTATAAATATATTAAAGAACGTAAAGGAAAAGGAACATAAAAATGGAAGAAAAAAAATGTTGCCAACAATTCCTAGAAATGAAAAAATCAGTATCTAAAGTGAAAACATACTGGATGGGAGTAAGAGCAGATTAAACACTACAGTGAGAAAGGTAACACTAAGTCAGAAGAGAGAGCAATAGAAACTACAAATTAGTGCAGAGAAAAAGGAACTCAAAAGATGAACCAAGCAACTGTGGGACAGTATTAAGAGGTCTGAAATGTGTAAAGTGGAGTCCCAAGGAGAAAACAAGTTTAAGGGAGGGTAGGGGAAAAAAGATATTTGAAGAGCCTGGCCAGCAGGAATCAGTAGTTGAGCATCGACCTATAAACCAGGAGGTCATGGGTCAATTCCCAGTCAGGGCACATGCCCGGGGTACAGGAGGCAGCTGACCAATGATTCTCACCATTGATGTCTCTCTCTCCCTTCCTCTCTGAAATTAAAAATATATCTTAAAATATATTTGAAGAATGTCAGAATTTTTCAAATTGGGAAATTATAACCCTACAGATCCAAGAAAATTGGAGACACAAGTAGAAGAATCAATAAACACATACATACCCCATAATAAAATTGCTGAAACTTTATATCATACACGCAGCCAGAGAAAAAGACCTATTACATAGAGGAACAAGTACAGTCGGCCCGCCATCTCCGCAGGTTTTGCATCTGGGGATTTATCCAACCACAGATGGAAAATACTCAGAAAAAAACTCCAGAAAATTCCAAAAAGCAACACTTGAATTTGCCATATACCAAACACTGTTGAATTCACCCACACATCAATGAAAGTGCTACACCACATTAACAAAGTGAAGGATAAGAGTCATATCTCAAGAGATGCAGAAAAGTATTTGACACAATACAGCATCCACTTAGGATTTAAAACCTCTCAATTAAAGGTTATAAATAACAAACCCACAGCTAACATACTCTGGTGGAAAGCTGAAAGCTTTTCCTCGAAGATCAGAAACAAGACAAGGATGTTCACTCAACTCTTATTCAACATAGTACTGGAAGTCCTAAACAAAGCAATAGGAAAGAGAAATAAAAGGCATCCAAGTTGGAAAGGAATAAGTAAAATTGTCACTATCTGTGGAAGACATAATTTCATATATATTTTTTAAAAATCCATCAAAAACCCTGACCGGTTTGGCTGAGTGGATAGAGCGTCGGCCTGCGGACTGAAGGGTCCTGGGTTCGATTCCAGTCAAGGGCATGTACCTTGGTTGCGGGCACATCCCCAGTGGGGGGCATGCAGGAGGCAGCTGTATTTCTCTCTCATCGATGTTTCTAACTCTCTACCCCTCTCCCTTCCTCTCTGAAAAAAATCAATAAAATATATATTTTTTTAATCCATCAAAAGAATAGAAATAAATGAATAAAGTTGCAGGATATAAAATCAATATACAGAAATCTTTTGTATTTGTATATACTACCAACGAACTATCTGAAAGAAAAATGAAAACAATCCCATTTACAATTGCAACAAAAAGAAGAAAGTACCTAGAAACACACTTGAGGTGAAAGACCTATACATTGAAAACTACACAGGAAATGGAAAGGTAGTCTGTGTTCATGGACTGGAAGGATTACATTGTTAAAATGCCCATAATACCTAAAGCAATCTATAGATTCGATGTAATCCCAATGGCATTTTTATGGAAATAGAAAAAAAATCCTAAAATTTGTATGGAACCACAAAAGATTCCAAATAGCCAAAGCAATCCTGGGGGATTGGGGGGGGGGTACAAAAAATACTCAGAGGTATCACTCTCTCCAATTTCAAACTATATTACAAAACTAATCAAAACAGTATGGTACTGACAGAAAAAGACACACAGACCAAAAGAAAAAAGAACAATGGGACAGAATTGAGAGCCCAGAAATAAACCTACACATATATGAGGCAGTTGACGTTGCACACCAGTAGTTTTATTGCTAGTGGCCAGATAAGTTTTTACCCAGTGGCCAGATAAGTTTCTATTTACAAAGTATCATACTTTAAAAAGATCTTAGCTTGTAAAAACATGTAATAAGTAACTTCAAAATGCAACAGCTATTTAATTTTAAGGCATGCCTTTAATATGTATGTAAAACACTGTGTAATATAAAAACACAAGAATGCTCATGATCTGCCCACAATGTGTTAATTTACAACAAAGGAGCCAAGATAATACAGTGGAGAAAGGAAAGTCTCAATAAATGGTGTTAGGATTACTGGACAGCCACATGCAAAATAATCTAGACCACTATCTTTGTTGTGATTCCTCACCCAAGGATATTTTTTCCATTTATTTTTTGAGGGGGATGGGGGACAAAACAGAGAGGGAGAGAGAAACATCTATATGAGAGGGACACATTAATTGGTTGCCTCCCGCATGTGCCCTGATTGGGGCTGAGGACTGAACCTGCAACCAAGGTATGTGTGCCCTTGACTGGGAATCGAACCCATAACCCTTTTGTGTGCAAGCCAATGCTACAACGAATGACTCACACCACCCAGGCCTTGACACTATCTTATACCATATACAAAAATTCACTCAAAATGGATTTAAAGACCTGAATGTAAGACCTAAAATAATAAAATACATGAAAGAACACATAGGTAATAAGCTTCTGAACAATCAGTTTCAGTGGTGTTTATGTGAATTTGACTTCAAAGACAAGGAAAACAAAAAGAAATGGGACTATATCAAACTCAAGAGCTTCCTCACAGCAAAGGAAACGACCAAAAATACAAAAAAGGCAACCAACCAAATGGGAGAAGATATTTGCAAATGATACTTCTGAATAAGGCATTAGTATCCAAAATATATAAAGAATGCACGCACAACAACAAAAATGATTAAAATATGAACAGAGGATATGAATAGATATTTTTCTAAGCAAGACATCCAGATGGCCAACAGATAAGAATATATGTTCAACATCAATAATTATAAAAATGCAAATCAAAACCACAATTAGATATCACCTCATACCTGTTAAAATGGCTATTATAAAAAATGCAACAGCCCTAGCCGGTTTGGCTCAGTGGAGAGAGTGTTGGCCTGCGGACTGAAGGGTCCCAGGTTCAATTCCGGTCAAGGGCACATGCCCAGGTTGTGGGCTCAATCCCCAGTAGGGGGCATGCAGGAGGCAGCCAATCAATGATTCTCATTGATGTTTCTATCTCTCCCTCTCCATCTCTGAAATCAATAAAAATATTTTTTTAAAAATTTTTTAATTAAACTACCATATGACTCAGCAATTTCTTTTCTGGGTATTTATACAAAGAATATGAAAACATTTAAAAAGCTATATGAACCCCTATGTTCATTGCAACATTATTTACAATAAACAAGATTAGCATTCATCAATGCATGAATGGATAAGATGTGCAATATATAGATATAATGAAATCTACCATGACATTAAAAAAAGTTGAAATATTGCCCCTTGTAACAGAATAGGTGGATTTTGAGGGTATTGTGTTAAGCAAAATTAAGTCCGATGGAAAAGGACAAAAATCGTATGATTTACTCATCTGTAGAATACAAAACAAAAAAGTAACAAGTGAACTAACAAAACAAACTCATAGGTACAACAAAATGGTGGCACCAAAAAGGAAGGGGATGGAAGAGGGCAAAATGGGTAAAGGGGTCAAATATATGCTAATGAATAGAAACTGAACTTTTAGAGACGAGAACACAATAGGGTACACAAATAAATCATAATACTGTACACCTGAAATTTATAGGATGTTAACCAGTTACAATAAAAATTAATTTAAAATATAATGGTGCTAATTTAGTATAATAAATTTTAAAGATAAATAAAATTAAAAGGTGAAATACAGGCTTTAAAAAAGAAAATCTGAAAGAATGAATCACCAGCAGAGCTGTATTACAAGAAATGTAAGGAAGTTCTTCAGGCACAATAAAAATACTACCAATGAAAATCTGGATCTACACAAAGAAACAAGGAGCACCAGAAATAGTAAATATCTGAGTAAATATAAGACTTTCATTTCTTTCATCTCTCTAAACATATTGACTAAAGTACATTGTGGGCTTATAGCTTATGTAAAAATAAAATATGTGACAACAATGGAAAGGGGAAATGAAAGTAGCCTTTTGTAAGGGTCTAGTATACCTGAAGGGGTGTCATATTTGAAGATATACAGTAATATGTTGAAGATGTATTTGTAAATCCTAGGTCAACCAGTAAATAATAAAACAGAGGGTAGCGCCAAGACCGGTTTAGCGCAGTGGATAGAGTGTCGACCTGCGGACTGAAAGGTCCCAGGTTCGATTCTGGTCAAGGGCATGTACCTTGGTTGCAGGCACATCCCCAGTGGGAGGTGTGCAGGAGGCAGCTGGTCGATGTTTCTCTCTCATCGATGTTTCTGACTCTCTATCTCTCTCCCTTCCTCTCTGTAAAAAATCAATAAAAATATATTTAAAAAAATAAATTTAAAAAAAAAAAACAGAGGGTAGCTAACAACTTAATAGTGAAGGTAACATATAAAAATACTCAATCCAAAAGTGGGCATGAAAAAGAGAAAAATGTGAACAAAAACAGATGGGACAAATGAAAAACAAATACCCATGTTGCAGATTTAAACCAAAGAATATAGGTCATTACAATAAATAAAAAGCCCCTGGTAGAACTATCAGAATAGATTTTTTTAAAGACCCACTATATACTATTTATATGAAACCCACTTTAAGCCTAAACACACAGATAAATTAAAACAACGGGAATGACTTTTAAAAATATATAAACACCACCCTAACTTGTTTGGCTCAGTGGATAGAGCATCGCCTGTGGACTGAAGTATCCCAGGTTCGATTCCAGTCAAGGGCACATGCCTGGGTTGTGGGCTGGATCCCCAGTAGGAGGTATGCAGGAGGCAGCCGATCAATGGTTCTCTCTTATCATTGATGTTTCCATCTCTCTCCTTTCCCTTCCTCTCTGAAATCAATAAAAATATGTTATCTATTCTAATAAAAGCCTATGTGGTCATCACGCCGTAATAACCCATCTCCAACCTGCGAGCGCAGCAGGCACAGGTGGGTGGGCGGGGCTGCATGTGTGGCGAGGCACGCATGGGTGGGCGGGGACTTGACGCTGCGTGCACAGCTCCACGCAGAGCCGGGTCCTGGCGCGCCCACATGGCGAGGCTGGAGGTCCCGGAGGCTCCACGCTGAGCCGCAGAGGCGGGACCCCAGCTCCGGCCTACCTCTTTGGGGCAATCCATTAAGGAGCCCTGGATGGGTGGCAGGGGCTACCTCTTTGGGGAGATCGATCGCAGGGCTCCCACACTGTGAGAGGGCACAGGCCAGGCTGGGGAAACCCCCCCACTGAGTGCATGAATTTCGTGCACCAGGCCTCTAGTGTGTGTGTGTGTGTGTGTGTGTGTGTGTGTGTGTGTGTGTACACTAATCAGAAGGTAGCTGAAGTGTCTATACAAGTTTCCCCCAATATCTGAAAGTAGAGCATTCCTGTGAAACTTCACAAGCCAAAATGGCATAAAGCGAAGAAGCAATTACCATTATTTTATATGGAAAAAATTTTGAGCACTCCCAGACCCAAAAGTAACCTACCAAATAACATGTAAAACTTAAAATAACACTACATATAGTAAAAGCAGGAATTATATGATAACATACCATGCTTTAAACACCCATCAATCCACTCAAGCAATAGACTCCATCTTATCCATTACTTGATGCCAACTTAAAGAGACTCCTTTACTACTAGCAGAACCAACAGTAACTTCAACAGCTTTCAAGATTGTGTGTGTAAATAGTACAAATGGTGGGCTCAAAGTTCAACACTCATACAATATATTTCATTCACCACAATCAAAATACTTACGTACAGTTTTACACTAAACATGACACCCATATATGTGCTCTCTCAGGTTTTTCTGATACCTTGGGACACATCATGCTAATGGATACACGAAAGAAACCAAGATAAAGCACAGACACTCACAGACACAGCTCGAAGCTCTGGTGCCTGGCGCTGAGATCCTGGGTGTCGGTCCTCAGGAGGGAGATGGGTGGTGCCACTCTTGCTGCTCGGAGTGCACGCTGCAAAATAAACAGTGAACACACTTTTTGCTTTTTGACGTTTTCATAAAAATGAAAATCCTCTTCAGATTTCTTTCATTTGGTAAAAACAGATAATATAGGTCTTTCATAAAAACGAAGCAGCATAACATGAACTTTCAAAGAGCAGGAGATACCTGTATTAATATAAGATAAAAGGACTTCAGAATAAGAAATATCAGGGATAAAGAAGAACATTAAAAAAAGGAACATGAATTCATCAAGATTACATAACAATCCTAAATATGTATGCACCTAAAATAGAGCTTCAAAATATGTGAAACAAAAACTGACAGAATTGAGAAATAATCCACAGCTACAGCTGGAGATCTCAGCACTCCTCTTTCAGTAACAGAACAAGTAGATCCCTCAAAATCAGTAAGTTTATAGAACATAAAAAACCTATCACTCAATGACGTAATTGGCATTTATAGAATATTCTACCCAGTGGAACTTAAATGCATTCTTTTCAAGTGCATCTGGAATAATCATCAAGACAGACTGATTTCTGGACCCTAAAACGAACTTTAACAAATCTAAAGAGAACTGAAATCATACAAAACATATTATCTGACTATAATGAAAGTTAATTAGAAATCAATAATAGAAATATATTTGGAAAATCTTCAAATATTTGGAAATTTGAGCAATACACATAGAGATAATTCATAGGCCAAAGGAAAAAAATCACAATAAAAATAGTTACCTTTAGCCCTAGCCGGTTTCCCAGTGGTTAGAGCATTGGCCCTCAGACTGAGGGTCACAGTTCTATTCTGGTCAAGGGCACGAACGTCCTTTGCAAGCTCGATCCTCAGCAAGGGTCCAGGAGTGTGCAGGAGGCAACCAATCAATGTGTCTCACATCAATGTTTCTTTCTGTCTCTCCCCCTTGCTTCCACTCTCTCTAAAAATCAATGGGAAAAAAATATTCTCGGGTGAGGATTAAAAAAATAAAAAATCCACCCAGCTGGTGTCGCTCAGTGGTTGAGCATCAACCCAGGAACCAAGAGGCAACCAGTTAGAATCCTGGTCAGGGCTTATGTGGGCTTGATCTGCTCATGGGGGGCATGCAGAAGGGAGCCGATCGATGATGTTTCTCTCTCATCAATGTTTCTATCTATGTCCCTCTTTCTCTAAAAATCAATTTTAAAAAATATTTTCAAAAAATAAAAAATCCGCCTGGCCGGCATGGCTCAGTGGTTGAGCATAGACCTGTGAACTCAAGGGTCCCAGGTTCAATTCCCAGTCAGGGCTAATGCCCCGGTTGTGGGCTCGATCCCCACTGGGGGGCGTGCAGGAGGCAGCCGATCCATGATTCTCTCTCATAGATGTTTCTTTCTGTTTCTTTCTTTCTCTCTCTCTCTCTCCTCTCTCTCCTCTCCCCCCCATCATCTCTCTCTAAATAAATCAATTTTAAAAGATTTTTTAATAAAAAATAAAAAGACCCTGAGTTTATGATAGAAATAAAATTTTGGAGGTAGCTAGGACACCAAATGTACTTTGAAAATTAGTAAACAAATAGAAAAATAATCATGTATTTTGCCTTTCCTGTATAAACTATATTAAGGAACAATTTTAAAAATCACCATTTGTAATTCCTAATAAATGATGGATGTACACAATTATCAATAGAAGATAAATCCATTAAGTGAAAAGTTAACAGGGAACTTTAAAATGAATAGGATCATTTAACAACACTTGAATTCATGGATAAATCTTATTCTTAAAACTTCAGTAAAAGTGGGGCTACCAGATATTGTATGCCTTGTAATGGAATTCAATAATAAGTACACAATACCAACAATGAAGTATTCTCCCCCAAAAGTAAAAGTTAAATCCTAATGAAACTTCATCTGAAGATATAACTACCAGTTTATAGAAAGCAGGGGAGAGAGAAACAAGTTAAGTAATACCACAGGAAGCGATCAGCAAAGTCCAGAAGGTGGGAAATTGTACAGGACAAATAACCTGTTTTTGTTTTTGTTTTTTTAATAAATGGCATGGACCCTGCTGGCTTGGACCCTGCTGGTGTGGCTCCATCGGTTGAGCATAGTCCTGTGCCCCGGAGAATCACAGGCTTGATTCATGGTCAGGGCACTGCTTGATCCCCAGTGGGGGGCATGCAGGAGGCAGCCAATCGATGTTTCTTTCTCCCTCTCCCACTCTAAAATCAATTATATATATATATATATATATATATATATATATATATATATATATATATATATATATAAATAAAATAAATGACTTGGGATGAAAGAGAGGAGGAAGAGGTAAGGGAGATTGTTGTAGACTAAAAGAGACTTAAGACATACATCAACCAAATGTGGGTTTTGTTTGGATCCTTATTTAAATAAGGCAACTATGTATTTTACCTGTTAAAGATATATACCTAAGTTTGTAAGGCTGAAATTACACAATTACTAGGATTTGCTTTTACATTATTCCCAAAAATGACAAAAACAATGTGGGGTTTAAATAGAAGAAGCAAGATGTTAATAAATGTTGAAGTTGATGGTAGATGCTTGGAGACTCATATTACTCTACCTTTTTTTTTCATGTTTGAAATTTTCCAAAGTAAGTTAAAATATACATAGTTTATCTTCCACATGGCCAGATTTTCTGCTAGGATCAAGCATTATTTTATACTCAGAAATACTAGTACTTGTTAAAATATAGACCCTGGAGCCCCCCTCCGAACATCTGGGTCAGAATCAGAAGATTAGGCATAAAATGATCTGCTTCCCCCATGAGGCCAGTGCAGCTCAGCTAGGTATGCACCCAGCAGTTGACACTGCATGGTCCCTAGGCTAAGGCTGCACCAGCAACTCTGGGTGGAGATGAGAGTCAAGCTATAGGGCTTTGAGGGATCAGTGCACAGTAAGGAATAGGATGCAGAGAAAGGAATTCTGCCTGGAAGTGGTAGCATGAAGAAAGGGGGATTGGTATAAAACAGACTTTTCCAGGATTAGAGACCTGGGCTGAGGGAAGAAGATACTGAAGAGAAAGACTAAAGATACGAAAGAGACAACTTGTTGGGGCTCCAGCCCCACGATGGCAGAACAGGGAAGCCCCCGGGGGGGAGGCTTGGTGTGGACAGCAGGGGGATGAAAGGGCGAGCATGGGTCCAGTTATGGAAGTGTGAAGAGCGGCACCCATGAGTATCTAGAACTGCTGTCCCGAGCAGTAGCCATAAGCCACATGCAGCTACTGCACACTGAAATGTGGCTGGTCTGACTTGTGTGCTGTACCAATACGATGCACTGGACTTTGAAGATTTAGTAAAAAAAAAAAAAAAGCCAGGGTCCTAGCTGGTTTGGCTCAGTGGATGGAGCGTCAGCCTTCAGACTGAAGGGTACTGAGTTCGATTCCGGTCAAGGGCATGTGTCCAGGTTGCAGGCTCGATCCTCAGTAGGGGGCATGCAAGAGGCAGACAATCAATGATTCTCATCATTGATGTTTCTATCTCTCCCTTCCTCTCTGAAATCAATAAAAATATACTTTTTTAAAAAGAAAGCCAGGGTCAAATACCTCATTGATTATTGTTATATTTATTACACGTTGGACCAATAATATTGGAATATTTAGAGTTAAAATATTATTAAAGTTTATTTTACCTGTTTCTCTGTTTTTTTAATGAGATTCCTGGGAAATTTAAAATTACATAGAAGCTCTTATTTGAAGCTGACATGATATTTCTATTGAACAATGCTGACCTAGAGGCTACGGGAGCCAGAACTAGGAGGAAAAGGCCACCGAAAAGCCCCATCTCAGAAAATAACACCTCTTCCTACAGCCCCCAAACCTGCCTCATTCAGACCAAGGCTCAGCCTAATTAATGAAAAAAGTGCTTGCTAAGCCAACTAATTATTAGTACAAATGAATTACATTGGAAAGTGTATAAAGATAATTTGTTGTCAGACACCATGTACACATAGCAATTAAAGTGGCGAGTGCTTCTCCACTCATTAAGGCAGGCCCTCGAGGCCCTGCAATGGGAAGAAAATCAGCAGCCAGCAAGCTATCCAGAGGAAGCATGCGTAGAGCACCTCAGTTCTCAGGAGGACGCAGGCACAGGGAGGTGCCAATCTGGGCTTGGTATTACCCACCCTGGGAAGGAATGAGGGGGGAAGTGAGCCAGGGAAGTTGGCTCTTTCCCCAAGTCGATGGTCTTCCTCCTGGTCCAGATTTGCATGCATTTCCACCCGGGTCTGTCCCCAGTCCCCAGCTCTGAGTGGGCGGAGGTACTTTTCTGGGTGCTGCCACCCTCCTCCCTCGGTGGTTCTGCCGTCCATCAGATCTTCCTTCCTTCCCACCAGCCTCCTCTGTGGTATGTGGTCAGGGTGGTTTCCATCACACAGGCCACCTCTGTTTCCCAAAGATAAGACAACCGTGTGGGTGTTTGCTCGCTGGTGCTGTTATCTAAGATCAACACAGCGGTTCCTACCTCCAGAGGCCTCCAGGGTCAGGAAAAAGCAGAGGCTTCGTGTCTAGGTTGGTGCCTGGTCACCATAGTTGGGGTTTCAGGTGGTTTCCTTCTGGTGGGGGCGAGGGTGGCTGTGAACAAGCTGTGGGTCTTCTCCCCGCCCACCTCCACCTTCAGCCTCTGGCCCTAAGCTCAGGTGGCTGTCAGGGTGAAGCCCCCGCTGCAGCTGGTGATGAGATGTTTTTCAGCAGGAGGTACTCAGTCCCTCACATTCTACTGAGGGGCTGTCCAGCCCCTCCTGGGCCTCCACTGTCCCGAGAGTCTCTACATGGGTCCTGTGCCCCCTGAAGTCAATCGTCAAGTCGGGTGGCATTTAACCATCAGCTGGTTCTACTGCCTCAAGACCTCCCCCTAACTGGTTCTCTGCCCCAGGCCCACCCTGCTTGGGGCACACTGACTTTCCTGGAAGCAGGAAGGAGAGAGAGCACTGGATTAGGCTGGGTGGCTTTGGGGGAAGTTGTCTTTTTTCTTCCAGTGAAATAAAAGGTCCAGCATCCCAAGTCTTTAAGGCTTTCCAACTCGCTCATGATTCTATGCTCTGTCCCTCCTGTTAAAGACCCTTCAGAGGGCTCCCTCCTGCACATAAAGCCCACGCTCCTTGTGCCAGCAGCTTTCGAGGCAGTGCAGAGCCTGACCCCAACTCCTTCGAGGCCTTTCTTTTGGCCTCCTCCCACCACCACCATCCTCCAAGCCACCCAGCCTTCTCACTGCTGTCCCCAACGGTCTACACCGTGTCTGTTTGCTCCCACCACTCATGCCACTCTGTCTGCAGCGATGCCCTCCCTTCAAAGCCTGCTCCACTGCCACCATCTGCCTCTTGCACGGAGCCCCCGCCTGAAGTGAGCTTCTCCTGGGACTTAGATTACAGACATTGCATTCAACCCTAGGAGTCACTGCTTGGGCATCCAATAGATGAAGCAGGTCAAGGTTAGTTAACCCTTCATCCAAGGACGTGTGACCATCGCACATGCTTGGCACAAGGTCTTGGGCCCGATACAAAAATACTTGTCATCTCTACGCTGCCTTACAGATTGTAAGAATCCTCAAAACCACTGAGAGGCAGCCCTGCCACAAGGGGGATTATTAGTGATCTGCCTAACGCCAACCAATTTGAGTAGTTACCTGTGCCAATAGCAGGTCACAGCCCTTCTGCCTCCAGATCCAATCTGTTCCCTCAGAACTGGGCTGAGGGAGGGGAGGCAAGCCCACAAGAAACACCAAGCCATGCAGAGTCATCATGCCTCACCCAGGAGGAATGACTGAGGTTTAACCACTGATTAAAATGATCCCTACACCTGCTCCTTAGAGGACAGTTAGGAGCTCATGCTGCCGACCCTCCCAGCAGTTTCCTCATCTGTAAAGAGGGGCTTCCCTCACTGGGGAGGCAGAATTACATGAGCCAGGCTCCCTTGTGCTCCAGAGGCTTGTGGAAGCCAGAGCAGCGTCAGTCAGAACTGCAGGGGCAGGACTAGAAAGCTTAGAAAGCTAATGACGGTAAACTCGCTCTATCCAGAGCTGAGGGGGGTTCAGAAAGGAGTGAAGTCTACAGCCATGCTACCCTGAACCCACCCAATCTCATCAGAAAGGCGTGAAATCTCACAGAGCAGCAAAGCCAGCCTGGACGCCCCCGGCCACTCCTCTCCCTCCCACCGAAACCAGGGCCATCTGTGGACAGCTGGAGCAGATGGCCACCCCAAGCCAACCCAACAATCTCTCTGGGCATTTAACCTCCATTGTTGATTTCTACCCAGAGGACCCAAGGAATGTAAATCAGCCCCTGGAAACTAGGCTGCCCTGAGATGAGGTTGCTGGTTTAAAACAAACACAAGGCTTCCTATATAAGGACCAGCCAGCCACCAGGCGTCACCTCTGCCAGGAATCCCAGGTAGGCACCCTCACTCACTCTGTGGGTTGCTTATGGGTTTAACTTACTGGCCGTTCACAGGCCCATCTGAACCAAGGGGAGGTTGCACAAGCTAGGGTAGCCTGGTTGCTCAGACATAACTGGGCTTCGGTCTACTGGGGATCTTGCTGGGTCAGCTTCATCACCTGTTAAGAAGCTTGGTGAGGTCTTTGGGGCTGAGGCAAACACATGGGGAATCCACTGCCAAGGCATCTGCCCTGAACAGTCTTGGAAGAGAACACAGACATCCTTCAATTCATTCTGCCTTAGGCAGTGGGGGGAGCTGCCATCCCAGGTCAAAGCCCTGTCTGCTAGGCTCCTACCTGCATTTTGAGGCGCTGGGAGGGCAGTGGACGCGAAGGGAGAGGAGGGGCAGCGTGTTAACTGGAGGCTCTCTTCTCTAGGCCCATCTGCCCCAACCCAGCTGAGGCCATGCCTGCCCCGGGGACCATCTGCAGCCTGCTGCTGCTCAGTGTGCTCTGGGTGGACTTGGCCATGGCAGGCTCCAGCTTCCTGAGCCCTGAACACCAGAAAGCTCAGGTGAGATTCTGCCCACAGAGCCCCACATTCTGACGGGGCATCTCATTCCAGCCCTGCCATAGCAGCCAGCTGTGTGACGTGGGCAGTGGCTCAACCTCTCTGGGCAGCCTTCTCAGAGAACACAAAGGAGGGCCCTGGGTCTGACTTATAGGCCCCGCCTCTCTCTGCTCTGGAAGGATATGGGGGCTTAGGGCACTAAAGAAAACTCTCTCTCTCCAGCAGAGAAAGGAGTCCAAGAAGCCACCAGCCAAACTGCAGCCCCGAGAGCGAGAGCTTGAAGGCTGGCTCCTCCCAGAAGATGGAAATCGGGAGGAAGGGGCAGAGGATGAGCTGGAAATTCGGGTTGGTTCCTCTGTAGTTTTATGCTTTTGTGGTGGTGAGGGGGGGGAGAAGGGGAAGGCTGGGGGCGATAGCATGAACAGGGGTCCACTTACCAGCATGAAAATAGTTGACTGCACTGTGCTCTATGAGGTCTGTGCCCATGAAGAGGCAAATATCTAAGTAACTCTGCTACCACAGAATGGGAACGTGCAGGAACCATGAGCAGAGGAGAGAGAAGGGGACACTAGCAGGGGCCAGATGTTTTCAAAGGGTGCAGCAAACGGGGTACCCAGAGAAAGATACCCAGGAAGACACAGCTGGCCGTAGACTGAAGGTGTTTCCCCGCAGAAAACGTTCTGGTTGGCCCAGGGCCTCTCAGACCTCACCTGGGCTGCAGTGCGCCCAGACCGCATCCTGGCCAGCAAGCTGCTGCTGGCGGGGCTGCAGGGCCCACTCGCTGAAGACAGACCAGCCAGGCTTGCCCTGGCTCTGGCTAATCTTGCCTGAGATAAGGAAATAGTTTAGAGATAAATGGAGGACTAGGAAGGGGGGACTGGGGCGGGGGGAGAGACATGGTTTTCATAGGGTCAGCCAGGTAACTTTCCTGAAAGGCTGGCTGTGTGTGGTTATCGGACGGTTCTGACAAGATTTCGGTGGCGACAGACACCTCCATGCAGAGAAACCAGAATTCCCTGGAGGGTACTTAATACTCAACCATGGCAGTTACCGAGCTGCTGGGAGCTGGTATCATTGCCCTCATTGATTAGAAGTTCAGACAAGGTACTTGTCTGTGATGCCACAGCCAGAGGGCGGCAGCGGTAAAACTGAAGGTCAGGGCTGAGTCAGTCCCCAAGTCCTCTCTTCCTCCTTACGGTCTGACAGAGGGAGTGCCTCTCACTCTCTCTGGCCTGAAAGAAGCTGAAGTGTGTCCTGCCTTGGCCTTTCTCTAACCACCCACCAGCCACTTCTCCTGTCAGGGATGAGCTCCCCAACCCATGCTTTCTCTGACCCTTCCAGGTGTTCTCAGGCACTTCCTCCGTACCACCTGGGACATCCTCAGCCCACCACATCCGCACTCGATGGCCTTAAATGAAAATCAGGGAACTCTCTTAGGTTGCCAGCTCCTGCTGGCAGGTACTCCCCCAGCTGGGGTCACTCTAAATTAGCCCAGATGGGGAAGAGATTTCAGTGGCGGCTGACTCAAGGCAGGGCTGGAAGTTTCTAGTTTCCACAAAGGCTGGCCTCAGAAGAAACGGCCCGGGCTGCCTCAGCTAGAACCAGAAGTCTGAAATGTCTGGGAGGTGGTGTAGCCGTAGGAGACAGGTGGGGCAGGAGGCCAGCAACACCTTCTGGGAGCCCCTGCCATCCTAGGGCTCCACCTCTTTCATCCCAGGCCCCCCACTTCCTTCAAACATTTTCCTCCTAAAATCTAGTTTCAGAACTTTAATATTTTCAAACCAAGTCCTTCCTACTCCTCTACCCCACCCATCTCCCACTGAACAGATGAGACGCCAAGGGAGTCTTGTCAGGTCACCTGAAGCTCATCTCCCACCCACCAGTCGCCACGCCGCCTCTCAACTGCCCCTGCCACCCAGTTCCAGCCAGCAAGTCCCTAAGAAGTCTGTTCCAGTGATCTGACCACCCCACATTAGCCACGGGGGGTCGGGGGGGAAGTATCATTGAATCTTTACTGAAGGGAGATAACGGGAGGGTCCAAGTTCCCTAAAAAACCAATCATGCCATTCCCCATACTCTCCACCTTCACAGTGAAGACAAATGGGGAAGGTAAATTGTTTTAAAGGAACAAACAGCCATTTGTTGCTTTAATAACTTCTCTGAGCAGTTCGCTCATCTGTAAAATAGGAGTCATAGTGGCACCTGCCTGGAGGGGAGGACCGAGGGCTGGATACCCTGGGCGTTGCCACACCCCTGGGGTTAGCAGGGGTCCCGGGACTGGTGGACTTAAGAATCCTGCATTCTAGTCCTTGGCCACCAACTCCTCTGAGGCCTCAAACAAGTCCTTTAACCTCTCTGGGTCTCAGCTGCTTTATCTGAAAATGGGGGTAACACCTCCTGTCTGGAGGGTAGTGGGCAGAAGGACCAATGACCAGGGGTTCTTTCCAGCATCAAGAGTCCTCCACTGACCCATGGAGGTGTTCAGACATCTCAGTGACCAACATGGCCAGGTGCTGAGGCAGCACCTGATAAAGATACAGTCTCTGGTCTCAAGGGAGAAAACAATGATGTGGCTGCAAACACAGCTCTTTCCTGTTTCCCCAAAGCTTTTAGTGACAGGAAATCACCTCACAGACTGCCAAGTAGGGAAAACGGTGCACTCTCTCTGCAGAAGGAAAAAAAACAGAAGCTGAGAAAGAAGGAACTTAGCTCTAGGAAAAGGTTAGCTTCCTGCCTGCACTGAACAGAGGCCTGTGCATATGAGGAAAAGCACCTGGGAAAGGAGAGGTGGGGGCAGAGACCATCACGTAGGCTAGTGCTATGTACACCAGGTAAGCCCACTTCCCCCAAACCTCCCTGCCAGGGCCTGAAATTCCACCATTGCGATTCAACATTGTCTTCAAAAACTGCACGGCAGGGAGGGAGCTTGCTAGGGGACACCGCAGCTTTTACCTTAGCAGTAAAGGAAGAGTGTCAAGGTTAGCCTCCTAAAGATGGAGGGGGCAAAAAGAATGGGCGTACAAAGGAGAACTGAGCTATCCCTCAGTGCACCTGCTGGGCCCACAGGCCCTTTCCCTCTCTGACCCTTTGGGATGAAGTGTTTGGGGCAGGGGTGTGGGAGGCTGTAACCTCTGACATTTCCTGGGTCCTCCCTACTCTCCTCCTAGTTCAACGCCCCCTTTGATGTTGGAATCAAGCTGTCAGGGGCTCAGTCCCACTGGCATGGCCAGGCCCTGGGGAAGTTTCTTCAGGACATGTTTTGGGAAGAAGCCAATGGTAAGTCCCTGCCCGGGTCAGGTCAATTCAGAGTTTTCTCAGAGTCCCAAATGTGAGCCCACATTATGGGTGACACAAGAAAAGTTCTCTTCCCTGACCCCTGCCTCTCAAAGAGCTTCTAATTCCTCGTTCCCAGATAGCGGCAGGAGTGGGCGGGGCTGGTATTTGAGTGGCTTGGAGGGTGTTGAGCCCAGTTTTTGTATTCAAAGAGGGTACTAAGTTCTGAGAACTAGCTTTGGAGCCCCAGTGAACCCCAATTTCCATAACCATAAAATGGAGCTAACACCCCTAATAGAGTATAAAATTATTTGATGTTACAACACCTTTACTGTATAATTTTACTTCACAAACAACAGGAATTAGTGCTACAATTGCATTCAGAAGAATGGGCTCCGCAGCCAGTTAAGCAGTTTTTTGTTTTTATTTGAATCCCCTCTTACCTTGTAAAGAAACCACTCAACTTTCCCCTGATCAAGGAGGCCATTGGAAGCACCTTGCAACCTGCAAAGTACTTCTGTCACCAACATGGCATCACCTAACCCATCCACCACTCGAGGCAGACAGAGAATCGCACTCACCCTTCCATGCAGATAAGGAGACCAAGACTCCGAGCCTTTAGTGACTTGCCCAAGTCACAGTCCAAGGCTCCCCCCATTACAAGACACCACCTCACCAGTCACCACTGTGTAAGAAAACCATCTTTGATGGCACTGGCCAGATAGCAGACTCAGAATTTTGACATCTACACCCTTGCTTTTCAGAGGTCCCAGCAGACAAGTGACCATCCACAGGACGGGCCCGCCTCTTTGTTTTCCTACTACCCTTAGAAGTGCTCACCGTGGCTTTTAGATTGCTTCTACAACTCCCAGCTCTGAGTGGTACTAGCTTAGGAGCTGAATAAATATTCAAAATGTGTGCTAAATGTTCATAATGAGAATTATTTCACCAAAGAGGAAAATGTCACTGGAAAAATAAGTCTTGTTCTATGGTCAATAGAAAGAGAAAAGAAGGATATGTAGCAAGGCAGGTGTGCACGCTCAGAAAACCACACTAGACCACCTCATACAAGCAGACAGACTACTGGGTATGTGTGCCAGAAGAGGAGTGGAGGAGAGAGAGAGACAAAGAATAAGTAAGAGGGGAAAGGGAAGAGAAGGGGAGAAGAGGATGGGGAGGGGAGAAAGAAAGACACAGTTCCTTTAAATATCAAAGTGCAATGTTGCAATGAGAGCTTATTATCAAGGACTGTGTGGCCCTAGCTGGTTTGGCTCAGTGGATAGAGCAGTGGCCTGTGGACTGAAGAGTCCCGGGTCTGATTCCTGTTAAGGGCACATGCCCCAGTTGCGGGCTCCCTCCCCAGTAAGGGGCGTGCAGGAGACAGATCAATGATACTCTCTCATCATTGATGTTTCTATCTCTCCCTCTCCCTTACTCTCTGAAATCAATAAATATATATATAGGACTGTATGGACAAAGAAAGTACGGGTGACATTATCAGAGCTAAAATCTACTAACACATTCAAGATGAGAACAGGATTCTGGGAATGCCAGAGCATGAGTCTAAAGTTATTAAGTGGGTGCTAACAATGGCTTCTAGCCACTGCTGGCAAGGGCTTCCTCTTTGTTCACTATTGAGAAGTCCAGCAAAGTAGATACCAACTCATATAGGCAAGGCAGACCACTGCCTTCATTACTTCACTGATACCTGGTAGTTGTCCCACAACATTTCCAACTCCAGCTCACAGCTGAATCGAACCTTGTTCCTTAAGTTCCCCAATTTAATTCCAGGGAAGACACCAGCCTTCCTAGGAGGAAATGTCACCTATTGGTCATTTACACTTTAGTAGCATAAACATGCAAACTGGTTTCTGAGAGCTGGTGATGATGGGTGAATCAATAGGAGAGAAAAGCAATCAAGGAGGGAGATTCCAAAGAGATGCACTGCCAGTCAGACACATGATCCCCTAGAAATATGTAGGGCACCCCTCTTCAGAGTTGGGGTAACACCCACACTGGAAAAAACTACCACAGAGAGCTCTAGAAGCCAAGTATCTTCTTGAGTAAAATTTTGGCCACCTGGCACTCAAGGCACAGCCCTATAGGTAGACTTAGTAGGCACACTGAAACCAAACTGCCATTGATCATCCAGGAACTCCATGTAATCTGTGGATCATCTGGGAATTCCTTAGAAATGCCATCTTGGGCCCCATCCCTGCCCTACTATATCAGGATCTGCACTTTAACAAGATCCCAGGTTATTAAATGGCTTCTATAAAGTGGCTTAGAGGGATTGGACTCTATTCAGACAGCACAGCACTCTGCAGCCAGATTGCCCCACCTGGCATACAATAGGTGTCGATTGTTATAAAACTTAAAAAAAAAAATTGAGACCTGACTAGGTGGGACCCTCAACAGAACTGTGAACACATGAAAAAGGTGTCCTGTTTCTTCTCTCTTACCTTCTTCCCCATCGATTTAGTCCCAGCTCTGTTGTAGACTCTGTTGGGCAGATGGCAGACCATGCACACACATACATACATACTCCCATCTCTCAGATGACCAGACACCTGATTATATGACTACACAGTGACTTCATTCACTGAGTCTTTACTTTCAAAAGCATCTTCATCTAAGCCACAGACTGAACACGTTATCACCATTAAAGGAACTTAAGGTATTGGAGAACAGATGAACTAAGTGGGGGGAGTGGAAGAAATAGAAATGGAGGGAAATGACCTTCTACAGCCCCCAGATAGCAGCTCCCTAGTACTGAGGTCTAGACGGACATGCTGCCCTGAATCTTAGCCATATCCCAGTTCCACTGTTTAGTGGGGGCACAACCCTGGTCACTCTAACCACACCCACAGCCCTCTTCTTAACAGCTAGAGAGGATGGAAGGTCCAAGTGTGATCAAAATGGCCCAGGAAACCAGCTGCTGACCTGGGGAAGCAGCAGCCATGGATTGGGCTGGGGGCGGTGCTTAGGAGGGGGATGTGTGCCAGGCCCTGGTGGGAATGCTGGTCAGCTCCATCCCATCAAAAAAAAAGAACAAAGACTTACTTTTCTCTCAAAGGACTCACAAGCATTCTCTGCCACTTGCCTGCATCATTCATTAAAAAAAAAAAAAAAAAAAAAAAAAAAATTTAACATTTTTTTAAGCCCACTCTGGACTGGGCAATCTCACCTGGGGCAGGCCCATGATGTGGTTGAGAGCTATGCCTCAGACCTGAATTTGAATACCAGTTCTGATCCAGACCAAAATATTGTTTCTCAGGTTCCTCAAATTAAAATACCCACCTCCCTAGGTTACTATAGAGACTGAACACAGTATCTCCCTCAAGGACACCTGGCACATAGTAGGCATTCAACTATTCTAACCATCATCACTTACTTCATCCCTGCAGTGCACCAGGCGTTGTTCTAAATACTTGTAAGTAGTTAATGCAATTTCAGCTAATTTTCACAAGCTACTTCGGAGGGAGGAAACTGAAGTTTGGAGAAATTAACTTTCCAAGGTCACACAGCAAATACATTGCCCACTCATATCCAGAGCTGTAGTGGTTGAGTCCATGCGTTTCAAAGTCTACTGCCTCTCAATGGTATTTTCTTGCCCTGCTGCCTAGGGTCCAAAGGGATTTCTTTTGTTTTTTAAAGTAAAATTTTTTAAAAAAGTTTATTGACTTTTAGAAAAAGAAGGGAGAGGGAGAGAAACATTGATGTGAGAGTGAAACATCGATACGCTGCCCCTCCTGCATTCCACCCCCCCCCCCCCCCCCCCCCGCCCAACCCAGGCATGTGTCCTGACTGGGAACTGAACCAACAACCTTTTAGGGCTTGTTTTTTTTTATTTTCCTTCATAATACATTGGGTCAACTTCAAGTCAACAACTGGCAGAAATAAAACATCAAAGGAAACAAGGGACACACTTGAAAAAATGTAGCATTTCAAACAAGGTCCTATGTCACCCTTCTTAAACCTATTCCTCTAACATTATTTAATGATACCACTAACTTAAGGTTCTCTGAATGGGGTGTATTTACCCTTGGGGTGAACAAGAAATTTGTTGAAGGAGTGCTCGCTTCGGCAGCACATATACTAAAAGAAATTTGTTGAAGGAAAAAAATTCTCCTTATAAAAAGCTTATTTTGTGTTTTAGGATATACCTAGTATATCAGTATACTAGCACATGTATTTAACTCATCATACACTTACAGGTGTGTGCTCAGAAATTCCCTATGGCAACATGTAAACAGAAGAATGGGGACCCATGCTTAGCTACCTCCCTTAATCTGAATCCACTCCAAATGAGCACTGACAGGGACAGGGCTGGCTAGCCACTGATCAGCAGTTCTGCTGCCATCTTTGTTTGAGTTTGTTTAATCACTGAATGTTTCAGTGGCCATTTGCCCTCACTTTATAAAATGAGTGGCATAAAAATGAAGGTCCTGACAGCAAATGATTAGTATTAGTCCCAACTCAAAACAGAAAGAAAGATGTAAACACCAGCAACACCAAGAGCAACAGATTTTCAGCCACAAACCGACTATCACTGAGTAGACACAGTCAACTGTGTGTTTAACTGGAAAGGAAACTGAACCAAAGTGAAGGAATATGCTGAAAACGCAGTCAATGACTGTGTCTCAAAGATGATGCATTAACAGAGATTTCAAATTTGTTTAACATTCTCGCAGCAGAGCCTTCCTTTTTCCAGGTTTACTTTTGGCTTGTGTGTTTGTGTTCAACAATACCTCCATAAAAATTAGAGGATTGAGTTAAATACATGTGCAAGTAGTGAAATAGAATGTCCTCCAGTCTACCCAGAGGCATCAGATCACAGTCCAAAAACAGTACAACTGATTCATCAGTACCACACCTGTGTACTCGATATTTCTTCCTCTTACTGCACTGCTCTGGAAAAAGAAAAGAAGGTATCTATATAGTTTTCAAAGGCTAGGAAGCAGCAGTATATCTGAGTTACCAAAGTTTAAGATAAAAGTTAACGCTCAAAGGCAGAACTTTTGAGAAGATACCATGTCTTACTTATCTCATGCAATTTTGCAGAGGCACATGAATATTCGAGAATGTCAGACCTCTGGGATCGCAGGTTTCGAAGTCGGCCACCAAATGAACCACTGTTCTCATTCTGAGAACTCTAAACAAACGTGGAGAGCATGGGAGTTGGCTGGGAATCTATCCCTTTATTTTCAGAAACTGATGGGTAGGGGTAATACAGAGGCATTCCAGCAGCACAGCAAAAACAATCAAGTCAGCCACCCAACATCAAAAACATTGCCAACCAGCTTTCACGCCACAGCACAGAAGTAATCCTAAATCCTAGAGATAAAAGTGTATAGCACCTTGTGCGTTACCTTGGCAGGAAGACTGCATAGGCTCTGAGATATCCATTTAGTCATCCCTTTAACCCTTTAATGCAGGACTAACTGGTTTCCCATGTAGGCAGTACTGACATACAGGGTTTATGAAAGAGATATATATGCTGCAGTTCATTTGGATGACAATGAAGCACTCTGAAATATTTAGCAGTTCCCCAAATCTTCCAAACAGGAGAACGAGCCCCCAGTTCCCCACACTGGCAAACATGAGGCACAAACAACGCACAACTAATCCATGGAAGGTCAACAGGGAATCAAGGCCCACTTCTCAGGCCAGCAACTGTGCACAGGGGCAAAACAGAAATACCGTCTAGAAAAAACGTTAAGCCCATTTCCTTTTAACTTACCAGGCTCAAATGCACCTTCCAAAATCACCTAGAGAGATCCAGCATTAAGTGATGGATTTTATGATATAAGCCACCAGGTTCCAAGAAACACACAAGGAATTTGGTGGCCTGTCTCACTGCAGATTGGGGTAAAGGATCCTTTTGGACAACGTGCAGTGTCCTTACATTTACCCCGTGACCATTATAACCTTCCAGGGCCTGTAATGAATATACCTTTACAAGGCACCAGCAGGAAACAGAACACAGCTTAAAATCTGAGATGACCCCAGATGCTCAAAAGTCAAAGGAGAGGCTCTCATTTACAACACAGAGAAAGGACACAGAGGAGGCAAAGGCAAGGGAGACCACCCAGAGGGGGAATGAGAGATTTACAGACATCAGGCCTGCTTGTTGGGCAAAGGCAACAGAACATGGCCGAGTGACCCCAGCAGAGCTCTCAAGAAGTAAACTGATTTACCTCTTAACCTGGGAGGGACACACAAGAGGCTGTCATATGCAATGAAAAAGTATGAGTATTTCTGGTCCAGTGTTCCAGGGAAAGAGAGCAAAATGGAACGAAGGGCGGCTGGGACCTCACCAGCAGACTAGCAAGTAGCTTCTGCTACAGGCTGGACCTTGATCAGTTTAACACAGCTGAGCTGCAGCCCTGGGGGATCAGTAAGTAGAAACACCTTCTTTGGGGTCCTCTTCCTCAAGAAGGCCTCTTCCTTGAGTTCCCCCATCTGTCCAGATCTCCATCAGCCAGAATTTTCCCTGGACAATGCGTGCCTTTCTGCCCCCTCTATATTGATGGCAATGGAACCAATGAAACCAGTAGTCGAGTCCTTCCACCTGTGCCGATGCAGAGTTGACACAGCGACAGCCACACTGAAGAGTTATCCAGGGAAGAGAAGGGGATGACTCCTTTGGTTGCAGGGGGGTGACTTCACCGGTCTCCAGCGAAGATCCCCCATAGATTTCTCACTGGGAGCTCATTCTCAGAACTGAGGACCAGGAACCAAGTTACACACCAACATGGGCTTAGACTAGTAGGAGGGTGACTTTATTCACAGACTGCTCAAAAACACAGGCTGCAGAGAAAAGAGATTTGGATTGGCAAACTTGTTGCACCCTTCTACTAGTCTTTCTTCCTCCCTGACTGCCCTGGAGCATGTGGCCAGGAGGCAACCTCCCTTCCTGCTCCCCACCCCGCTCCACTGCACCCCATAACCCATAGCCAAGATCAAAAGCCTGATGATGAAGTTTCAAGAAAAATCCTGTTTCCTATCTTGGTTTTCTCCATTCCAATGGGCTCTCTAAACACACCCTTGTCCTGGACCCAGGCAGAGATGAAACCCAGCCTATGCTGTTAGGTCACTGGTCGTCCTGGAGGGTAGGGAAGAGAAAAAGAAGAAGGTTTCAAACCAAGTTCACTCAAGACAAATCAGGCTACTCTCTACATTAATAAAATGCAGCAAAAAAGGTTCTGTCCCGATTTTTAAAAACATAAATGTAAATTTTATGACCTTTTATAGAAAACTCCTGCACTCTCTCTGCTTATAGATTGTAGAGGCGACTGGTGTTCTCACGCAAGGTAGCCAAGGTGCGGGACAGCGGTTGATCTTTGACCCTGGCAATCTCTCGAACTGTATGCAAGGCCAGGCCCGGGTGGGCATACTGGCAAAGGCTTTTGGGAACCTGGAAGATATCAAACATTCAGAACATCGCTGTGCCGTCTGCGCACAGTCATTACACAGAGATCCCTCCCCGGCCCTTCCCCAGTAAGGACCTCTTTGGGGCTGCCCTGTAGAGACCCCTTTACCTGCAGGTGCAGGGAGAGTCCTAGTCATGGGGGGCTCTGGGTGAGCAGGGTCCCACGCTTCCTTGGACTACCCTCTACAGGGTAGGGCTTTGCACTGCCTGGAAGAGAGTGGTTACCCTTCAGCTTCTCAGCCCCCTAGACTTTTGGTTCTGCAGAGCAATACAAGGAGACATCTATATAGCCAAGGGTGGGACCTGGATATCACTGGGGCTCTGGCCCTGCCAACCTTGTAATGGTGACCGCCCACCTCCCCACCCTCTCCTCAGTGCCTCAACTCAGCCTGGAGACACCCCTACCTGTCGAGGCAGGAAGTAGGGGGCATCAGTTTCCACGATGATTCTCTCCAGCGGGATCTGTTTCAGAGCTTCCCGGGCCTCCCAGGCAGAGGAGTACGTCAGGACTGCCGTGAAGCCCACAGACATGTTTGGGAAGTGCTTCAGCAGGGGCTCAATGACCGGGTAGCTGCCAGTGAAGCAATGCCTGAGAGGAGAAGTCCAGATCAGCGTTCTCTCACAATCCCCTGGACAGCAGCTCCAACTCCCTCTAGACATATAACCCCTTTTAAATTATTTTCTGTGGATAAATATCCAGAAATGTAAAGCTTGCATCTAAAGGAAGGACTCCACAGTAAACACAGACAAGAGCTGGTTTCAATACAGTAAGACCCAAGATGATTCCTGGTGAGCAATGCTCATCCATCAACCCATTACATCGCAGAATACTATAAAGCCACTTGAAATAATTACCAGGAACATACAGCAACAATACAGGGACAGGGTATGCTTATGACACAAAAAGAGAAGCAGAATTTAAAACTGTGGCCCCTTTAATATTACAACTACAGTAGGTAAAAATTATGTCCATGCAGTCAAAAGAACTCAAAGGAAACAAAAAAAATATATCAAGGAGACTATGAATGAATTTTCTTCTCTTAATTTGAAGGCTGTTCATGTTCCATGTTCATAATATAATAATAATTAAAATATAATGTAATCCTATCCTATCAAATAGACAAACATGGTAATTAACCATACCTCTGACATGCTTCCCATTGGCTAATCAGGGTGTTATGCAAATTAACTGCCAACCAAGATGGTGGCCGGCAGCCAGGCAGCTGAAGCGAACAGGAGGCTTGCTTGCTCCAGTGATGGAGGAAGCCAAGGTTCCCCGCCTGCAGCTGCCCAGCTCTGAGCTGCACTCTAAGCAACTATGTTGCAATTATAGAAGCTAAACAATCCCCAGAAACCTGCTTTCAGCCAGCCGGGCCTCAGAGCTAAAGCTGGCTCTCAGCTCCAGTGACAGCCATAGAAGGTAAATAAATCCCAGAATAAAAAAGAAAAAAAGGAGAGGTTGGGAGCTTCAGTCACCTGCAGCCTGAAAACGGCCCTCAGCCCCTCACCCAGACTGGTCAGGCACCCAAGCGGGACCCCCACCCTGATCCAGGACACCCTTCAGGGCAAACCAGCCGGCCCCCACCTGTGCACCAGGCCTCTATCCTATAAAGTAACAGGGTAATATGCAAACTGACCCTAACAGCAGAAGGACTGGGAATGACTGGTCACTATGACACACATTGACCACCAGGGGGCAGATGCTCAATGCAGGAGCTGCTCTCTGGTGGTCAGGGTGCTCTCACATGAGAGGAGCTCTGCTCAGCCACAAGCCAGGCTGATGGCTGACAGTACAGCGGTGGTGGTGAGAGCCTCTCCTGCCTACTCAGCAGCGCTAAGGATGTCCAACTGCAGTTTAGGCCTGCTCCCCGCTGGCAAGTGGACATCCCCCAAGGGCTGCCGGGCTGCCAGAGGGATGTCTGATTGCCATCTTAGGCCCAATCCTTCGGGGAGCGGGCCTAAGCCAGCAGGTGGTCATCCCCTGAGGGGTCCCAGACTGCGAGAGGACACAGGCCGGGCTGAGGGGCCCCCCCTCCCCCCGCCCCGAGTGCACAAATTTTTGTGCACCAGGCCTCCAGTCCTAGATAATAAAAGGCTAATATGCAAATCGACCAAACAGCAGAACGACTGGTGCTATGATGCGCACTGACCACAAGGGGGCAGACGCTCAACACAGGAGCTGCCCCCTGGTGGTCAGTGCGCTCCCCACTCAGCCAGAAGCCGGGCTCACGGCTGGCGAGCAGAGTGACAGTGGTGGGAGCCTCTCCCGCCTCTGCGGCAGCACTAAGGATGTCTGACTGACAGCTAAGGCCCACTCCCCACAGGGACATCCCCCAAAGGTTCCCGGACTAAAAGGGCGCAGGCCAGGCTAAGGGACCCCCCCCCGCCCCCCCGCGCACGAATTTCGTGCACCAGGCCTCTAGTATAATGTGTGTGTGTGTGTGTGTGTGTGTGTGTGTGTGTGTGTAAAATCAATCTGGAAATTCAGGCCTTCCTCCAGCCACAACATCTTGTTGGACCATCCTAGCCTCCTTCAACCTACGACCAGTCATTAGAATTCCTTTACAGTCAGCCCAAAATGAAGCAATGAAAAACCAACAAACCAACCAGAAGGGCTGAGTGACTATGCCTCGTCTCTGATGTGTGCCACCAGTCAGAGGTCAGAGACTTCACTCCCTGCTTGGACCCTCAAAAGGCAGCAGCTTAGAGGCCAGACGGGCCCACCCATTTCTACCATCTGTCAAGACCTGGTTTGGATTCTAGACTCCCTGCTTTTTTCAGTTAACTCATCTCACCCATCTTGATAGAACCAGCCCAGGCATTGCCTCCTGATCCCTTTAGAGCCAGGCTTAGCTAACGGCCCCTGATCTGGTTCTCACAGTACCGTATGCCCACCTCAGACCCACACTCTCTACAGTAGAGAAGTAACCAGCTGACTCACCTGTCTCCCACAGCTAAACCAACAGCCAGGACAGGTACACAGTAAGAGATCAGGGAGTATGTCAAAGTGAACTTAAGAACCTCTAGATCAGGGGTGGGCAAACTTTTTGACTCGAGGGCCACAATGGGTCCTTAAACTGGACCGGAGGGCCGGAACAAAAGCATGGATGGAGTGTTTGTGTGAACTAATATAAATTCAAAGTAAACATCATTACATAAAAGGGTACAGTCTTTTTTTTTTTTTTTTTTTTAGTTTTATTCATTTCAAATGGGCCAGATCCGGCCCGCGGGCCGTAGTTTGCCCATGGCTGCTCTAGATACTATTCACATCCTGCACTTTAATGAGCTTTCAAATTCAAAAAAGGAAAGAAATTTTCTTTTCAGGTGCCCTGGAATCTTCTGTGTGCTAAGTCACCGGACTCCACAGCAGTCTTTCCCGAAATCAACAGCCCCCATTTCTGAAAACTGAGACTCCATTCTCACCTGCCACCGGGACAGAGGTCACAAAAGCCCCTTTCTTGCTCACTGATGATTTAGGGTATTAGCTCAAACCATATGAAGTTGCAGTTTTGTAAGTAAAAAATGGTTAAATAACAGAAATTTCATATGGTTCAACCTAATATTTAATCTTTAGTAAAGATACGACATAAAAACATAATAGTATCTATGCTCTCCTACTGAGTTTTCGTTTTTCCAACTAACAGCCTAGACCAGTGGTCGGCAAACTGCGGCTCTTTGGCCCCTTGAGTGTGGCTCTTCCACAAAATACCAACTTCTGCGCATGGGCCACGAAGTTTCAATCACACTGCACATGCACGTCCACATATGGTATTTTGTGGAAGAGCCACACTCAGGGGGCCAAAGAGCCGCATGTGGCTCGCGAGCCGCAGTTTGCCGACCACTGGCCTAGACAGAGGAAGCATTCGTTTCATTTGCCCACTGAAGCTCCCGCCTAACCTATGGATCTTGTAGTCTGAGGGCACAAATTTTTTCATGATGCTCAGCAGATCTTCATCAGCTTCTCGGCAGTGAATCACCAAGGGCTTCTTTAGAGACACGGCCAGCCGCAGCTGTCTCTCAAATACCTGGGAGAAGACAAAGTGACAATACGTGCAGGTTAGGGCCACTTCAGAAGTCTGTTACCTTCAGAACACCTAGTCCAATGGGCAGCTCCACTGTCTCAAACTCTGTGTTTTTAAACTATAATGTTCAGTAACAGATAAGACTTAATGGGTCTTACTAAAGAGCCAGGTAGTACTCAAAGCACTTAAGGTACATTATGGCCTATATCGCTCACAAGCACCCTAAGTATTGCTCTTAGCCCATCCTGCAGTTGAAGAAACTGAGGCTCCAAGTGAAGTCAAGTAACTTGCAGCTGAGAAGCTGTAGTGCCACCAAATCTGAACCCAGGCAGTCCACATAGCAACCACTATGCAAGGCTTATTTGGGGTTGCAGGGGCAGAATGGGGCTCAGGTACAGAAAGCACAAGCTAAATGTCCTTCCCCTCATTCTTCCCAGCTCTACTCCCAAGAGGTAATTACCTTCTACACCTTTTCCTATACATACTCAATATCAATGCCTGGCTTTCAGATAAATACTATACATATTTTCTTTACTCAACCAAAATCAGATATTCTTCTAGGTGAATACCTACAGATATGATATATTCTTATTAAACTCTAGCTATTTTTAAACCTTTATTAATAAAATACACATACTGTTAATGATTTCAATGAAAAAGTAGGGCTAGGCCTTAATTTTTCCTCAAGTCCAGGTTTAGAACAAACGTATTAATTCATTATAAACAAATTACCTCGTCTTAAACTTAATGTTTTCATAAGTAGTTTTTTTCAATTGTGGAATATAATTCATTTTGTATTTTTTATATCAAATGGTACGATGCTTTTGGTAATTTGAGTCAGTTGATACTCACTTGAGAATGACATTTTCGAGTCTAACATTTGTGCTACCTCTTCTTATAACAGAAGCATTGAGCCAGTACCAATTCTAATGTAACTCTTGTTTAACCTGTGTGTTCAACCAAAGGAAAATGACCGAAAGAACCAAAATCACAAAATGCTTGGTAGGCGCTTTAAAGATGGGCTAGTTCCAGTATCTATAGCTGGCTGGATGTCCTCCTGAACACATCAGCCCTCCTTGAGCCTCAACAGAGGCAGGCGGTTGCAAGAGATTATAATTCCAATGTTGAATTCTTGCTTCCAAAATATAATTCTTTAGGGCAGTAAAACTAGTACGGTTCTTTGGGTGGACTATGACACAAATGATAAAAAGCATATTTTTCAAAGTATATTTAATGAAAGAGAACATGTTCACAAGTGGAAAAATCATTCAAAACGATTACTTTCGCCCGGGCAGCCTGGTTCATTGGTTGAACGTCAATACATGAACCAGGAGGTTATGGTTCCATTCCCAGTCAGGGCACATGCCCGGGTTATGGGCTCAATCCCCAGTGTGGTGTATGTAGGAGGCAGCTGATCAATGATTCTTTCGTATCACTCATGTTTCTATATCTCTCTCCCTCTCTGAAATCAATAAAAATATATTTTAAAAAAGGAAAAAATATATATATTTTAAGTTTCAAAATGATTATTTCTTTTTAACTTCCTAATTTCTTTTTTTAAAAGTATGTACATACAACACATATTTCCTTGATTCTATGACAAGTGCTTATAAAACATGCCACCAGGGGGGGGTTAGAGAGCAATGAAAGGACTTATATGCATGCATATTAGCATAACCGATGGACACAGACACTGGGGCAGTGGGGGCTTGCCGGGCTGGGAAGGGGTAGGGGAGGGGGTCAATTGGGGAAAAAGGAGACATATGTAAAACTTTAGACAATAAATAAATAAACAAATAAATTAAATTAAAAAATAAAACATGCCACCAATTTTCCCTTGCAATTCTCCAAGGGACAATGACATTAAAAATATAATATCTGGCCCTGGCCAGGTAGCTCAACTGTTTGGAGGATCGTCCCATACACTAAAGGGTCACTGTTAGATTCCTGGTCAGAGCACATACCCAGGTTTTGGGTTTGATCACTGGTCTGGGCACATATGGGAGGCAACTGATCAATGGATGTTTCTTTCTCTCTCTCCCTCTCGCTCTCAAAAAAAATAAATAAAATAAAATAAAATTGCTGAAACCGGTTTGGCTCAGTGGATAGAGCGTCGGCCTGCGGACTGAAAGGTCCCAGGTTCAATTCCGGTCAAGGGCATGTACCTTGGTTGCGGACACATCCCCAGTGGGAAGTGTGCAGGAGGCGGCTGGTCGATGTTTCTCTCTCATCGATGTTTCTAACTCTCTATCTCTCTCCTTTCCTCTCTGTAAAAACTCAATAAAATATATTTTAAAAAAATAAAAATAAAAAATAAATAAAATAAAATAAATCAATAAAATCATACCCTCAGGTGAGGATTAAAAATAAATAAATAACGTTTTGTAAAACATCTGAATTTCATAAATGCTAGTTAAGATAGAAGAATTGTTAGTAGGCAGGAGCTTGTGGCTGGACTGGACAAATCTAGAGCATTTGTCCTCGGCAGAAACCTGGCTGAATAAAAAACCAGGAGTGAATGAAGTGCAGATAAATTATTTACCCAGCATAATTACTCTCTTCTGCCTGCATAAGCTCAGATCCATTATTTCCAGGGATTCCAGAGTTAATCAGTCTCTCTTGGGAGTGGCCCTCCCAGCAGCTCTTACATAATCATTACCTCAATATTTCATTCCAGTCAAACACAAATACAGACAGAAGCAATCTGGTTCAGCCCGCCCAGCCCAAGAGGGGAGACACAATCTATTCACCCTGGCCTTCCAACTCCAGAAACCAAGAGATTCTGATAAACATACTGGCTGATATGTGCAACCCACAAACTATCCAGGACCTAATTCTTTGGAATTAAACAGGACAGTAAACAGTTAAATTTATGAACACAGGTAAGCAAGGAAAAGTTAACTATGGTTTGCTCTGGATAGCAGAATCATTAGTGTGTCGTCCCCCCTCCCCCAATTCTTTTGCTTTTCTGTACTTTCCAATCTTTCTGGAAAATATTAGGTAAAGGAACCAGACCTAGCTAGCTCCCTCTCACTTGGCTAGATACAGTCCTCCCATAGGCTTTTCTTCTTCCCTTCACAGATAAAATATTCAGCAGGATACATCAAGAACTTGCCAGCTACTCTGCTTGTAGGCAAATGCAACTCAATGCCAACATCCAACTAATACACTTCTAATTTTGGTGCCCAAGTTTAGATTTACATCAAGAACATGGCATCCTCTTCCTGCAGTGCTCTACAGAAATACCTTATCATCCTCTCTTCTTCTACACACAGTTCAGCCCTCCCCCTGCCAACAATTTATTTCCTTGAATTGCCATTTTCCAATCCTGAATCCAATTTCACCAAGCCAAATGATACTTGCGAGATTCTACTTATCACCCTATGCTGTAACTTCAAGTTCAGTCAGCATGCCCTGGATAGCTCTATATGCAGATCTGATACGACAATGATTTAATAAAGGGAAAAGTTACTGTGAAATACTTAGCACATTTCCTGGCACACAGTAGGCATTCAATAAACATCAGCTATACAATCCTATATAATAAAAGGCTAATATGCAAATCGACCGAACCACAGAATGACCAGTAGCTATGACGCGCAATGACCACCAGGCGGCAGACACTCAACAAGGAGCTGCCCCCTGGTGGTCAGTGAGCTCCCACAGGGGGAGTGCCATTCAGCCAGAAGCCAAGCTCACAGCTGGTGAGCGCAGCAGTGGTGGCAGGAGCCTCTCCCACCTCCAAGGTAGCACTAAGGATGTCTGACAGACGCCTTAGGCCCACTCCCCGCGGGTATTCCCTGAGGGCTCCCTGAGGGCTCCCGGACTGCGGGACCCCTTAAGTGCACGAACTTCATGCACTGGGCCTCTAGTTAAATAAAATGCTTCTCCTCCTCTTTCCAGTCACCTTAGTGTACACATTTCTGAACTGTGATCCTCTTTCCATACCACAACTGCCCTGTGCCATAGAAACTAGATGGGAAAGCAGAATATTAAATACTTGTCTCACTTTCTTAAAAACCTATTTCTTCCTGTTTTCAGGTTTAGCTATTGTTCCATTCATTTTTGGCTAATAAATCACTGCCTCAAGACAGAAATTGTAAACGTTCTAGTGTTAGTAACAAAAAGGAACTCTGGCAAGAGATTATTTGAATGTACAAGACAAACCAAATTCTGAATTGAAACCTAATCACTATACTAGAAATCTATTCAAGTGGAAAACTGAAAACATTCACACACATAATATCTCACCCACCTGTCTGAATGCAGACCAAGTCAAAATCATGCTGCTCAGAATTTAATAAACTTAACAGGTCCTAGCAAATTCGTCTAAAAGAAAATCCTTTTTGGATTTGGAAACATTTTAAGTTGTTTCTTACGGAAATTAACTGTTAAGTCTGGCATGCTTACTGGCTGTCATAGACAACTATATTCAAACTGAAATCTCTAGCTCCTAAAAGTGTACAAAGGTCTAGTCTTCTGCTAGAGCAGAAGGGCACCATACCTTCCTTGAATTTTTTCTTTGATCAAAAGAAAATTAAGAAACCACTGACTCTGAAAATTCCTTCTTTTAATTCAGATGCAAGTATCAATGGTGCACAGCATCAGTGCGCTGCTGAGGATGCCCCCAGTTAGATTGGGGACAGCACCAAAGAGAAAGCTGGTACCAAATTTGCCCAGGTTGGAATCCATACACGCTCACCAAGGCCTGAGCATATTGGGCATGCAGACCCAGACTTAACAGGCATCAACAGAAAGGCAGCACACAACAAATTCAACCTGGCAACATGCATAGCGTGAGGGTCTTTCTCCTTTTCCTGCTCCTGCCTAAATCAGAAACTACTCATACCCTGCCAAATCTCCATGCTAAAAAGATATTGGGAGTAAAAAATATTAAAATGGTAATAGTTGTTATCTCTAGTAGAATGGGAAATTATCACCTTTATACATTTTTGTATTTTCCAAATATTCTACAATTGGGCATACTTAACTTCAAAATTAGAATAAAAATAAATTAAACGAAATTTGTTGCTTCCCAAGAAAGAAAATAAATGTTTTGATACATATCATTAGCCATAAGTCACAAAGTACCTATCAATTTCCCCCATCCCCATATATAGTAAACCTGAAAGAAATAGCTTGTGAATAATTTGAGAAATGACATATAGATGGTCTGGATAAGAGCAATTGCATTTTTAGAAATTCTAAATTCTTTAGTTCTAAAAAGACACCCCCACCCCCAAGTAGAAAAACCCTATGGTTAGATTTCAACAACTAAAAGAAGAATTAACACTGTAAACAAGTGGCCCTGGCCAAGTGGCTCAGTTGGTTGGGCATCATCAGGGCACATACTTAGGTTGTGGGTTTGATCCCCAGTGAGGGCGAGTATGGGAGTCAATCGATCACTGTTTTTCTCTCACACTGATGTTTCTCTCTCTCTCTCTCTCTCTCTCTCTGCTCCCTCTCCCCCTTCCTCTCTAAAAAAATATATAGAACATATCCTGGGGTAAGGGTTTAAATTAATTAATTAAAATTGTAAGCAAGCTGGCTGCCATCATAACATGGTAACTATCTGACCTGGAAGTTCATGACCAATAGACTACTTTAGTGTAAACCAATGGTCACTGACATTCTTCACCCAAGGAAGGCAGCAGTACTTAAGACAGAAATTTGGGAAAAACTAGCCAAAATGTCTAAGATCACACCAAATATCATCTTTGTATTTGGATTCAAAACCCACTTTGGCAGCCGTAACTGGTTTGGCTCAGTAGATAGAGCGTCGGCTTGCAGACTGAAAGGTCCCAGGCTCAATTCCAGTCAAGGGCATGTACCTTGGTTGTGGGCACATCCCCAGTGGGGGGTGTGCAGGAGGCAGCTGATTGGTGTTTCTCTCTCATCGATGTTTCTCTCTATCCCTTCCTCTCTGTAAAAAATCAATAAAATATATTTTTTTAAAAATATATTTTTTTAAAAATCCCAAAGAAGTTAATAACTCCAAAGATATCAATCCATTTATTTAAAAAAAACAAAAAACACTTTGGCAGTGGCAAGACAAGTGGCTTTGGCATGATTTATGATTCCTTGTATTATGCAAAAAATAAAAAAGAACCCAAACATAGATTAGCAAGAAAAGCCCATATGAGACTTCAAGAACAGAATGGAAGAAAGTCAGGGGAACTGCAAAGGCCAATGTTGGTGCTGGCAAAAATGAGCAAAGATTCTTCAGTGGCTTTATCTGTATAGATTTTTCATGAGAGGATTAATAAACTAAGAACTTAAAAAAAACACACACACAAAATTATAAGCAAACTAAAGAGAACCCCATTACCTTGTGCTGTTCTGGGACAGGTGTGGTGCATTTGTAAGAGTAATCCAAGCCCATTTCCCCAAATGCCACGGCCTTGGGATGCCTTAAGGCTTGCAAAAGATTTCTTTCTTGACTCTCAGTGTAGTAACGAGCAAAATGAGGGTGACAGCCAAAGGCCCCCCAAACCAGATCCTCTTTCAACAAATCCTCCCATAGGGAATCTGTCAGTGTCCTGGGATCACAGAAGTCAGAGATGCAGCCCTGAAATTCCTTAGGGAAGGAGGTGCTATAAATTTTCCTGAACTTGCTAAAGGTCCCTTTGAAAGACAACTTGGAATAGAGCATATCCAAGTGACAATGGGTATCAATGAAACCCTCCTCTAGGTTTGGCTCTAGATGGCCCCTTGGCAGAGAGCTAGATGCATAAGAACGGGGTGGCGTCTCCTCCTGGAATGTTCTTTTCTCCTTCACCTTGTCTTGAAAGCTTCTGGAGAAATTATATGAGCGAGAATTCTGGGATCTACCTTCCTCTGTCGCCTCCAAATCTCTAGAGGTGTTTTGGGAGCTCACTGTAGAGTTGGGGGAATAATCACTCAGGAGGCCCCGGCTGCTCTTCCCAGCCTGCAATGTGTCACTGCTGCTGCTGCTCATGGAGGGGTAGCTAGAAGGCTTGCGACTGTTGGCCCAATAGCTGGCAAAATCACACCAAGGACTACTGTACAAGTGAGCCGGGTACATGACATAGTCAGTGGGGAAGGCAGAAGGCTCTGGAACTGCTGAGAGTTTCAGTGAGATGGGCTCCTCCTGAGAGAATCTGACTGTGGAGACCTCTTCCACGTCGGACCAGTCACTTCCTGAAGAGGTGTGCTCTATCACCACCTCCCTTTCTTTAGGCTGCAGAAAAGAAGCAACAAAGGGTTAGCCTTCCTGTGTGAAGACAGCCTCCCACACTCTGTCATCTAGAGAACATAAGCTCTGGCTTGTTTTTTGGCCATGGTGAAGGTTTTGCATTGGCTCATTTAACTTACCTGTCACCTAGATTTCTTATTATTTCCAGAAAGTGAGCCAGGTTATAGCTATGAACAGTCAAATCAGGGATAAACTCATAATGCCATCCCTAAAGGGGATGCTGTATCTGCACTCTCTCTGAATGATCCCTCTTAAGAAAAACTGCTCTGTGTATTGGGGATATTAGAAAAAAACAGTGCCAGGAATCTCATCTCTAACAACACATTTCTAATACATTCAAAATGCAAAACCACACAGTTGACCCTGCAACCTGGGAATGTGCCCTGACCAGGAATTGAACCCACCACCTTTTGGCCTATGGGACAACGCTCCAACCAACTGAGCCACACCAGCCAGGGCCATTTTTGTGTTTGTTTGTTTTTAACATTTTTTAATTGATTTGAGAGACAGAAAGGGAGAGAGAAAAAAAAATCAACTTGTTGTTCCACTTATTTATGCATTCATTGGTTGATTCTTATATGTGCCCTGACTAAAGATCAAACATGCAACCTTGGCATATCAGGACGATGCTCTAACTGACTGAGCTACCTGGTCAGAATTTCAGTTGTGGCATTGTAATATGTGTCTGCAAATTCTGACACTACTCCCCATTGAAAGATGGTGGTCTGTCCTTGAACCTGGGCCTTACTGACTTACTTGTAACCAACAGAGTGCAGTAGTGAAACCTCCAAGAGTAGGTCAAGCTGTAGCTCCCTCTAGTATCTCTCAGCTTGCTCCTCTGGGGGAAGTCAATCACCACATAAGAAATCATACCCGCCCTGACCGGCTTGGCTCAGTGGATAGAGTGTCAGCCTGGGGACTGAAGGGTCCCAGGTTCGATTCTGGTCGGGGGCATACCTTGGTTGCGGGCACATCCCCAGGAGGGGGTGTGCAGGAGGCAGCTGATCAATGTTTCTCTCTCATTGATGTTTCAAACTCTGTATCCCTCTCCCTTCCTCCCTGTAAAAAAATCAATAAAATATATTTTTTTAAAAAAAGAAAGAAATACTGCCCGCCCTAACGGTTTGGCTCATTGGATAGAGCGTCGGCCTGGGAAGGGTCCCAGGTTCGATTCTGGTCAAGGGCATGTACCTTGGTTGCGGGCACATCCCCAGTAGGGAGTGTGCAGGAGGCAGCTGATCGATGTTTCTCTCTCATCGATGTTTCTAACTCTCTATCCCTCTCCCTTCCTCTATGCAAAAAAACAATAAACTATATTTTTTTAAAAAAAGAAAAGAAATCATACTGGCCAAGACCACTGTTAGAGAGGGTCATACATAGGTACCAGCATCAACTGCCCAATGTGTGAGTGAACTTTTTTTTTATTATTATTATTTTTAGAGAGGGAGGAAGGGGGAGAGAGAAACTTCAATGCCTGACTGAGGATCGAATCCACAACCTAGGTATGTGCCCTTACAAGGAATTGAACCCATGACCTTCCAATGCATGGGACTATACTCCAACCAACCAAGCCACATCAGCCAGGGCTTTTTTTTTTTTTTTAATCCTCACCTGAGGATATGTTTTTATTGATTTTTAGAGCAGGAGAGAGAAACATCGATGGGTTGCCTCCCATACACACCCCAATCTAAGAATCAAACCCGCAACCTAAGGATCAAACCTGCAACTTAAGAATGTGCCCTGACCGGGAATTGAGCCCAAAACCTTTTGGTGTACAGGACAATGCTCCAACTAACTGAGCCACCCAGCCATGGCTCACTCTCTCCTTCTTAATAGCAATGAAAGTTTATCTGGGTGTAAGTCTGCCCAAATGGAAGTTAATTCTCCAGATTCTCTTGCAGTTAGGTGTTGGCCAGGTTTCTAGATTTTTGTCAGTAGATATGAGCAGATACTATGTGGACAACTTATGAGCCAAGCTCTTAAAAGGGAGGGGGTGTACTTTCATCTATTCTTCCTCTTGGCTGGACTGATCAATGTAATGTACTGAGTCCTGTCAGAGCAGTCATCTCAGACCACAGGACAGAAACTGCTGAGGAGCAGCAGAGCATCAAGACAGAAGGCATCAGCGTCCCTGACACGGTGGAGTCATCCTCCTCAAGTCAAACTTCTATTTAATTTAAGCCACTATTATTTTGGGTTTTGTACAGCAGGCAAATCCATATCCTAACAAGCATATAAATTCCAAAAAAAGAAGATAGCACTAATCTGAGATTTCTTAATTAACTCTAAAAGGTATTTTGGAAGAGAACCATCAATTTGTTGCCTGGAATCCTGAGTAAGAAAAGCACTGCTTTAATGAGTAACAATTAGGCTCAAACCAGAAAGAGCAAATACTACATTTAATCAAGAGAACTAAAAACCTCCATTCTCGGCATGAGCAAGACTCACCTTGTGGCTTTCTGAATGAGAGTCAGAATCATCCAAAAATTCTAGGGGTGGAGAGCGCTTGTCAATAATTGTCCTTCGGTCACCAAGTGGCTCCTCACTGGGTTTCTCCTGAGGGTCTATCACCACTCTCCTGTCACAGAAGCTGCTTCTCTCTAGCACAGCCTTTTTTTCCTCTTTCACTCTGACCTCTGGGGTTGCCTCCTTCTCTTTCTGAGGAGTAGACACAGTGACACTCCTGGCTGGTCCTTCTCCACGGTTGGGACAATCTCCTGTGTCTGGTTTTGCCCTAGTGGCAGTCTCGCCCTTCCTTTTTGGCATTGACTTTCCCAGAATGCCCTGGATAGCCTTCAGGTAGATCATTGTAGAGCCTTGGTCTCGAAGTCTATCCCTCTTCTTTTTCTGAACCTTGCTTGGTTCCTCAATTTTATCATTTTGACCCTCAGCTTCAGCTGCAAACTCAGAGTTCGTGGAATTACGAGAACTATCTTTGGAATTAACCTGGAAGAAAACACAGATCATGAAAAGATCAGTTCATACATAAAGCACTTGGCAAATTAAACGCCAGTGGCACTCCGCCAATCAAAGGGAAAGTGATAGTGGCCAAGACAAAGATTCTCTTTGAGTGATAGTTTCCATCCTACCCACTGTAAAAGGGACTGAACTGCTGCTATTTCTTTTTCTCTTTTTTTAATCCTCACTCAAGGACATGCTTTTCTATTGATGGGAAGGGGAGGGGGAGGGGGAGAGGAAGAGGACATGCTTTTATATTAATGAGAGGTGGAGGAGTGGAGGGAGGGGAGTGACATTGTGAGTGTGAAATATCGATTGGTTGCCTCCCACACACACTCCAACCAGAGATCAAACCTGCAACCCTGGTACGTGCCCTGACCGGGAATTGAACCTGCCACCTTTTGGTGCACAGGTTGACACTCCAACTGAGCCACACCAGTGTGCTGCTGTTTCTTAATGTTCTCACTTTCTCACACTTATCAGACAGCATCCTCGTACTGCAGTAGGAAGGAATGAGCTGAGAGAACTTCCTTAAGAGCAAGGACTACCATATATTTCAGAACACACCCAGGCAAAACAAAAGTTTAACATTTTTGTACTGGAAAGGTCCCCAGAAACCAGATGACCCAATCCCACAACGAAGAGTGAAGGAACCACGGGCCCTGTGAAGAGTGAACGCCAATCTTCTGACTCCTGAGGGCAGTGTGCTTTCCACTATACCCCCAGCTTCCTTGGAGTTCTCTGCAAAATCCTTCCCCCAAATCAAAACCTTGGTTTTGAAAGGTACCTTGGTCCCAGGGTCAATCAAGAGACCTAGCCCCTCACCCCAAATCTCCTCAGAGATGAAAGTAAAGTCTCAGCCCCTTTCTTCTCTACCTCTCCACATGCAGCCATTACAAAGTCCACAAGAAATAAGCTAAATTACTTACTCACAATATTAATTTGCTGTGACACTCAGATCTAGTCTAATCCCAGCCTGGTGTAAGAATGCTCCATAAATCTTCCCTGAGAACCATCCCCAAAGCAGTGCACTCCAAACACCCCACTTGTGACCTGTCCCAAGGCAGCCTACAGCTCCTACAACTTGTACTTCTAATTCACTTGCATTAAATTCCTCTCAAACAATTAGTAAGAAACTCCACACTAAACTTGCTAATCCTTTTCCTCTACTGAGGAAAAGTAGAGTCCATGCAAGAGATGTCCAGCAACAGGGATTGATTAAAGTAAACAAATTCAACTTTTAAAAAGAATGAGGGAGCTCTGATGTCCATGCTATACAGTAAGTAACTAACAAGCACAATGTATAAATTCACATTTGAACAGACAAAAATGCCTTATATGTATATATTTGCAAACAAAGTCTGAAAGACCAATTGTTTCTTCTAATGGCTATCTTTGGGGATTAAGGGGAAAGATGAAAAAGGGGCTTTAGCTCTTACTTTATATGCTTCTTGTATTATTTGAATCCCCCCCCCCCCCCAAGAAGCACATATCCTTGTTTAAAAAAAATAAACCTGCCGAAACCGGTTTGGCTCAGTGGATAGAGCATCGGCCTGCGGACTGAAAGGTCCCAGGTTCGATTCCGGTCAAGGGCATGTACCTGGGTTGCGGGCACATCCCCAGTAGGAGGTGTGCAGGAGGCAGCTGATCGATGATTCTCTCTCATCGATGTTTCTAACTCTCTATCTCTCTCCCTTCCTCTCTGTAAAAAATCAATAAAATATATTCTTAAAAAATAAAAAAATAAAAAAAAAAATAAACCTTTGGAAACACAGAGTGTCCCAAAAAATGTATTCACTTTGAATAATTCACTCCAATGGATTAAATCTGAAAAGAAAGAAACATCAATTGAGCTATCAAGGCAGAGGTTTGAACTAGAGGCGTGCATGTGTGTGCGTTTAAGATTTTTTTTTATTGGTTTTTAGAAAGAGAGGAAGGGAAATGGAGAGAGAGTCCTCAAAAAGGCACATTCCCTGACCGGGAATCAAACCAGCAACCTTTTGGTACATGGGACCATGCCCAACCAACGAAGCCACACTGGAGCTAAAGGCATATATTTTTAATGTGAACTCCCCAAAATTTTAAAATTTGTGAGGACCTAGCAGGCCACATTCAGCATATGGACCGCCTTTTGGAAACCGTGGTAGAGATCAGGATTGTACTTGTGGAAGTAAAAAAAAGGTAAGGGATATAATACCATAGCTTATATTTCCATATACTTAAAATTTACAGAGCTGCCCCAGCTGTTGCCCCTCCTTACAGAGGACAGTGTCACATGAATTTTAAGTGGCAGAAGCAGGATTCAAATTCAAGTTCCCCCTAACACCCTGGAAACCAAGGGAGAATAGGGAAAATATGAAAGTTTAGGAGCAGTATCAAAGGCTGAGATGTCAAAGGCCATGAGGACCTAAGATCAATGAGGAAGAGTTTCAACAGTGGATAGGACGCTATAAAGGTCAAGATTAGGCGGAAAGTACTGGAGCAGAGACAAACACCTGGCTTTGAAAAGGAGAGATTTAGCCCTAACTGGGTGGCTCAGTTGGTTGGAGTGTCATCCCATACACCAAAAGGCAAAAGGTTGTGGGTTCAATCCCTGGTTGGGGTGCTTACCGTACAGGAGGCAAATGATTGATGTTTTTCCCTCTCTCTCTCAAATCATATTTTTCTTTATTTTATTTATAAAGTCACAGAAGTAGAAGTGACCTATAGAAAAAAGTGGGCTCACGAAACAAGTTACTTCTAGAGGCAAAAGAAAAGACCCTTGGAGCTTAGGAGAGAAAAGAGTAAAGGTAAGTAGGGGCAGGGGGGTGGGGGTGGGGTGCAGGGGAGAGACCCAGGAAAGGCTCAGGTGTGCTCCAGAGATGGAGAGTGCCCAGCCTGAACATTTTCAAGAGTTGCTAACAAGCTTCCTGCCTACTCCCTCCCATCGTTTCTCTACAATGAGCCAGAAGTTCTAAAATCTGGCAATGTCACACCTCTGCTTAACACCCTTCAATGGCTCTGCATTTGCCTACAGAATGCATCCCACACTCCTGAGCATGACATTGGAAGCCCTTCCCAGGCTGCCCCCCAACCTTTCTTTGCCGCATCATTTCCCACCTTTCTTCATACAGCCAGGTGCCTGGGGAATGAAGAAAGACGCTGGAGAAGAGGGGAAGGAGGACCCACAGGAACCAGTAATGTCCCCAAGCACTGCAGACCAGCAGTATTTCCTGACACTTTTTGGACACACATTGTTCCTGTTGCCTGAAATAGCCTTCCTCCTCCTTGTCCACCAGAACTAAAATGATACCTCTTCTACGAGAACTTTCCCTGTGACTTGTCACCCATTCCTTTGACCCTTGGTACTTCAAATATTGCTGTTACAACACTCCATGCACTGCACTATGATGAAGGCTTTTTTCAGTCTGTCTACCATTGCCTTATTCTTTGCACATCTAGCCTCTAAAACAGACTTCCACCCAAGCACTGGACATCTGCTGAGGGAATATGCAAGAAATGGGTTACATGCGAAGAAAGCTTTAGCATTCAAGATCCAAGGTACACAATGGTTTCTTTTCTTTTCTTTAATATATTTTTATTGATTTCAGAGAGGAAGGGAGAGGGAATCATTGATTGGCTGCCTCCTGCACGCCCTCTACTAGGGATGGGGCCCGCAACCTGGGCATGTGCCCTTGACTGGAATCGAACCCGGGACCCTTCAGCCCACAGGCCGACGCTGTATCCACAGAGCTAAACCAGCTAGGGCCACAATAGTTTCTTGTGTCTGGGCTGTGTCACCTTGCAGAGAGCACCACAGGAGAAGGATCTTGCCCTCTTCATCTCTCCATCCCTCACATCTAATGCTGGGCCAGGACAGAGCAGGTGCTCCAGAGGGCAGCAATGGAGAGAACCCTGCCTTTTAAGCCAGTCTGATCTGGCATTACACCACAGCTCTGCCACATACAAGCTGCATGGACCTACTTAAGTTTTTTAACCTGAGTCTCATTTTCCCAGTGCCTTCACATAGTAGGTGCTTAAATATTTGTTAATCATATGTAAATATTTGTTAACTAATGTGCAAAGATAACACTACTTCACAAGACTCTGAGAATTATGAGTCTATAGGACAAACATTAAGAATATTTGATCAGCCGAAGCCGGTTTGGCTCAGTGGATAGAGTGTCGGCCTGCGGACTGAAGGGTCCCCGGTTCCATTCCGGTCAAGGACATGTACCTGGGTTGCGGGCACATCCCCAGTGGGGGGTGTGCAGGAGGCAGCTGATCGATGTTTCTCTCTCTCTATCTCTCTCCCTTCCTCTCTGTAAAAAATCAATAAAATATATTAAAAAAAAAAAAAGAATATTTGATCAAAGCCTATCACATTATGAATGCTCAAATTTTCCCTTCCACTCTTCCTTTCCTGTTGAATATAAAATTTTATGTCATAATTAAGACTAAATTAAGGTAGGTGAAGGTGTTCATAATAGACACATTTAACTTTCTCTATAAACAAAGATCATCAGCTACCATTAGGATTTGAGAAAACCTCTCAAACAATTGTCCTAGAGGTGATAAGGAACAAACAATATGAGGCTGGCCAGCAGGACTCTCTACTGATTCCAAAATGCCCCAGTCTAGCTATGGTCTGAATGTCTCTCCCCTCACACCAAAATTCATATTGAAATTTGACCCCAAGATGATGGTACTAGGTGGAAGAGCCTTTGAAAAAAGATTAAGTCATGAGAGTGAAGCCCTTAGAAATGGGATTAGCCCAGCTGGCATGGTTCAGTGGTTGAGCGTCTAACTATGAACCAGGAGGTCACAGTTCAATTCCTGATCAGGGCATATGCCCTGGGTTCGGGCTTGATCTCCAGTGTGGGGTGTGCAGAAGGCAGCCAATGAATGGTTCTCTCTCATCATTGATATTTCTCTCTCTCTCTCTCTCTCTCTCCCTTCCTCTCTGAAATCAAAAATATATTTTCTTTAAAAATGAAATTAATGTTCTTCCCAAAGAGGCCCCAAATGACCCCTTCTGCCATGTGAGGACAAAATGAAAAGTCTGCAACCATGGAGAAAACCATCACCTGACCATGCTGGCACTCTGATCTCAGACTTCCAATCTCTAAGACTGTAGGAAATACATTTCTGTTGTTTATAAGTTACCCAGTCTGTGGTATTTTGTTATAGCAGCCATAACAGGCTAAGACAAACATCTTCCCCCGGCTGGGGTGATATGGCTCAGTGATTGAGCATTGACCTATGAAGCAGGTCACAGTTCGATTCCTGGTCAGGGCACATGCCTGGGTTGTGGGCTCAATCCCCAGTGTGGGGCATGCAGAAGGCAGCTGATCAATGATTCTCTCTCATCAGTAATATTTCTATCTCTCCCCCACCTCCCTTCCTTTCTAAAATTAATAAATATATTTTAAAAAGAATCTTCCCCCTGAATATTCTATGACCTGGCACAGAGATCTCTGTGTTGAGGCCGTGGAAAGGGGGGTGGAGGTAACCACACACAAAACCAAGTGTGTATCCCTCAAAGGTTACAGAGCAAACAGAAGAGCAGGTAATGTGTGGGTAGAAGAGTGCAGAGGGGACCTTGGAAGAACCTAGATAAGAACATGCCATTTTTTGTGTGCCCCTTAGCTTGTTCTTACTAGACCAACAAGTTGGTCTGCAGAGAAAAGGGGTAAGAGGTACAGATTGAGGGGGAAGGTAAGAGAGACATTTTGTAATTCATCAAAATGAGTGAAATACTGTATACGTTGTTTACAAACTTACTCTAGGGAGAGCCCTTAGCAGTGCTAGAGACAGACAATTAAGATTGGTAATACAGTAAAACCTCAATATAATGGACTAATTCGAGCAAAGGGAGGTGTCTGTTAAAGTGAAATTCTATTATATAATAAAGTTTTCCAAATGCATGTTAAAAAATTGATAAATTAGTTTTTACTTATGTAGACACATCTGTGTGATTAGAATTAAGTATATATGAAAAGTTAAATTTAACAGAAAAGTTTTCTCTATGCATTACTGTAACTTTAAATTTATACTGAATAGGTCTAATAAACGCGTGCATTCACCAGTCACCTCGAGTGAACAAATGCACACGACTGAGGCGTGGGTTAGCGCACATCGGAATATCACCAACATGAGTTAAAACTCCTGCAGGAATTCACCCTAAGAGACAACAGAACCAATTACCTCGGGGCAATGCAGTGAGATCATGTGCTAATCATTCACCAAACACAGCTTGCAAGCAATGGCTCTTGGATTTATATATGTAGACTACAGTTGTAAATATGTAATATTTATGTTAGCACAACTGCTACAGTGTTTTTTCCAACATATGGCCTATTTGCTAAAATTTGTTCAAAATAACTGAATAACAGAAATAACATATTCATATAATTATAACCAAATCTTGGTTAAACGCATTTTAAAATTACCAGGGTGTTAATTTTCACGTACAGACTGGACATTTTTTTTAATTAAATATATTTTTATTGGTTTCAGAGAGGAAGGGAGTACAAACATCAACGCTACCAGAGAATCATTCATCAGCTGCCTCCTGCACACCCCCTACTGGGGATCGAGCTGGCAACCTGGGCATGTGCCCTTGCTGGAATCGAACCCAGGACCCTTCAGTTCACAGGCCAACACTTTATCCACTGAGCCAAACTGGCTACAGCATTTTTGTCCCTTAAATCCGAAGCCCATTAAGTCAAAGGTCAGAAAAATCAAGAGTTCACTGTATCAACATCCTCATATTCTAACCTCACTCAGCATGAATGATCTTTCAAAATGCAAAGCTACCTTCCCTCTGTATAGAGTCCTGTATAAACTCGAATGGCTTAGAATAAAATCCAAATTCCCTTGGCTAATAAACCCCTGCAGCAATCTGCCCCCTACCTAGCTCTCCAACCTCCATTCTAGGCTTTTTGCTCCACCATAGACAGTCTCATGACTTCTCCAACCCTCCCAACAGACTGTGTGCTCCTCAGAAGCCATTTCCTGCTCCAAGACCCAACAGAGTGTTTGGCACACAATAACCGTAAATGCTTATTGACCGAAAGCAAGGCACTGATAAACCCAAAGACTGCTAGACAGGCCTGGACTACTCATTGCTCCATGGTTAACCATTAAATTGATTTTGGCAAAACAAGACCCTTTAGGGCTAAATGAGAGAAAGGTGGGTCCATACTAGGATTAGACCCACCTGGCTTAGAGGCCACCAGGGATGCAGCATACCTCAAAGACTAATAATAAGCAAGGTTAACTTTCTGCCCCTCCTAACACCAGGCTTCACTCTATCTGTAATTGCCATAGAAGTTAAATTTAATCAATTGAGATACATATAGATATATTTTCTTTGGTTAATCCTCACCTGAGGATATTATTTTCAATGATTTTTAGAGAGAGTGGAAGGGAGAGAGGGAAAGAGGGATAGGGAAAGAGAGAGAAACATCGATGTGAGAGAGACACATCAACTGGTTGCCTCCTGCATGAGAGTCCGGACCAGGGCTGGAAATCAAACCTGCAACCCAGGTACCTGCCCTTAACCGGGAATTGAACACAATACCCTTTGGAGTGCAGCTCTTCCACTGAGCCACACCTGTCGGGGCTAATCAATTAATACTATTTTATGTTGTACCAAATCCACAGAAATTACATCAAGAAGGATTAATGACAAGATTAAATTGTATGCACAAAGCCCCATACTCACCTGATTTACAATGAATCATATTTAGCATTTTTTTTTCCTTTATCCTCACCTGAGGACATTTTTTCCACTGATTTTTAGAGAGACTGGAAGGCAGGGAGGAAGGGGAAGGGGGGAGAGAGAGAGAGAGGTGGAAACACCAATGTGAGAGAGACACATCGATTGGTTGCCTTCCACAAGCCCCTGACCAGGGCCGGGAGCCTACAACCGAGTACATGCCCTTGACCTGAAGTACATGCCCTTGACCTGAATCGAACCGGGAACCCTTCAGTGGCCGGCGCCATAGCCACTGGGCCAAACCGGCTAGGGCGTATATTCAGTATTCTTATGCCAAAGACAAAGCTTTTAAATTCACTATTAAAGTTTGTAAAAGACCCACATGACCATATAAGGTTCTGCGAGGTCCACACTGAGAACACCTGGCTTGGAGCACTCAGCACAAGAGTTCTCCAGGATGAACAGCCAAATACCACAGCCTCATTGCTCCGCTCCACATAAAAAACCACTGAACAGACTTAAAGACAAACCCAACTTTTCTTGGGGCCTTGTTTTTATTGCTTTTGTAAAATAACTCTTTTCTAGGGACAGCCCACCTTCCCCCCACCCCAGATAAAGACTTTTTCTCCACTCTTCCACATGCAGACCTCCTCACCTTATAAACTTGAGCTCCAAAACCTAAAATGCAATCTCTAACAGGGCAGTGATCTTTGTTTCTGTTACAGGAGCATCCCAAGCAACTAGAACACTGCCTGACACAATCTAGGCCCTCAATAAATATTTGTTCAAAACCTGATTAAGTGGATGAAGCTTACACAGTATGCCTGGTGAGTGATATCAGCTAGTGCTCGTTCTACTCTAATGGGGAAACAGCAGACATGAGATTGAACTGTGTTTGCTTCTATTTCCAACAGACTCATGTTCAACTTTTACACACTTACACACACACACACGCTGGGAAAATTTTATTACCCCTTTCAAAAAACACACGTTAATATAAAATGAATGAGTAGGTGTAAATCTCCTCTATGAAGCACTCCTTAGTCCCCTTGCAAATACTCAAAAACCCACCTGTGTGTTCCCATCCGGAACTAAATGTTGAAACCTGCAAAACAACTCTTCTTGCCCCACCAACCAGAATTCCAACATTCTGGAAGCCGTAACTTTAGTGAAGGGCCATAGCAAAACCAAATTCCTATCCCCTGGTTCGGATGCAGAGTGGTCCAACGTACAAGGACACAATCCCTAAATGTACACAACTAAACTACATACGTATGTGTCTCGGGAGCACGCAATCCCTTCGACTGCAGGGCTTCTCCAACCTCGATGCACAGACCACACCACCACTCCAGCCCCATTAAATCAGGGTGGGTGGGGGGCAGGCCCCAGCGTTTGAAAGCTTTCCAAGTAGTTCCAAGTGCCGCCAAGTTTGAAAACCACCTCTCCAGGCCACCTCCCCGGGCAACTGCTTGCTCGCTCGTCTGTGTTTGCACGAAGAAGACCTCTGGGAAGAACCCAGGGATCTTAAAGGACATGCTCTTTTTCAGTCTCCTTCCACCTAAATCCCCCTCCCCAACATCGCGAGCCACGTGGAAGGGGCCTCCCAGGTGTCTGTCGAGGCGTCGCGGCCACCTACCTACCTTAAGGCTACAGGTTTCCTCCTCTGGAGAAGCCATTTCCTCTAGAGAGGGGCTGGCAGGGCGCGGAGGGGAGCCCCCCGACGGAAGGAAAGCCCGCGTGCTCCGGATCAGGCAGCCTTTGGAGGCAGCCCCGTCCACACCTGGGCCGGAGGACCGGGAGGAGGCAGAGGAGGAGGAGGAATCTCGGCGGCGGGTGGCGTCCCAGGACACCTCGGGCGGGCAGGCCACATCGTCTTCCTTCTGGGCTTTCAGGCGCTTGGGGCTGCGGGCCCCGCCGGCACGCGACGCAGAGCTGGGAGCGGGCCGTCTGGAGGGGGCCACATCACCGGCCTCCCGGAGGCAGCTGCGCTTGCGGGGACGCCTTTCCGAAGGGCTGCTCCAGTGGTACTTGACCTTGCGCCGCTCCGACGCCATGGGCACCTGCGAGGGAAAGAGGAGGCCGGGAGTCCACCACCGCCCCTCCCGGCTGCCCCTCCTCCGACGTCCGCCATCCCGGGCCCGCCGGGCCAGGGCAAGCCGGCAGGCCAGAGCCAGGAAACCGCCTTACCGACCTTTCCCCCTTCTTTCCACTGCCCATCACAGTTCTCTCGGTTCCGGAGATGCCAAAGCGCTTCGGAGGAGTCGGACCACTGCAAGGTTTACTGCCGGCTTCGGTTCGGCTTCCAAGCCCACAACGTGTTTCCGCGATCACCAGACGCTTCAGTTTGCACCACGCTACTTCGGAGACGTCAAAGCGCTTCCGGGGCTACTCGGCGCTTTGATTTAGTTTGCAATACAAAGCCCTTCGGAGATGTCAAAGCGCTTCAAAGACGACAGGCGCTTGAAGGTCTACACATGGCGGCCGGACCCGCGGCCCTGGGGCGGGCGCGCCGCCCGGAGGCCCAGAACGCCGACGGCGGGCCGCAGGGCAGGGCCGGACCGGCGCGCAGCCCGCCCTGCTCCCGCGGCCCCGCGGACCAGCCCGGGCCAGAAAGGGGCCCGAGCCGCCCCTCAGGAGCCGGAGACTCCCGGGTCCGCCGCCTCGGAACCACCCCCGACTCGACCGGCCGCCCCTTCTGTCCCTGTGCCGCGCGGCCCAGACGTCGGCCCGCTGCCGCCCGCTCGCCGCCCGCCCCAATACTGCGGCCTCCGCCCGAGATCCGACTCCAAGGGCCTCCGCTGCGCCCGCCTCCCGGAACGAGCCCTGCGGCCCGCAGCCCGGCGTGCGGCGAGGCGGGTCCTGCGCCGGACTGAGGGCGCCTATTGCTCCCATCCACGAGGGGCGGGACTCCGAGCAAGACGGAGCTCGCCTGTTGGCCAGGAGGCTGGAAGGCGGGACCCTACGCCTTATGAAACTCGTCCATTGGTCGGAAGCGAGGTGAGGCGGAGCCACTCACGTGGGTCGGAGCCACTCACGTGGGTCGGAGGAGCGCGAAGTTGAAGCCAAGGCCGCGCACTTCCTGTGGCCGCCCGCTCAGGAGGTAGGGGGCGGCCGCGGACCGGGATTCCGGAGAGCCGCTCCCCGCTGCTCGGCGTGAACCCCTCAGCCCCACGCGCTCAGATCTGCACATGCTCATCAAACCGGCATCATCAGCATCATCACCCCGTCCATATACAGCGCAGGAAACTGGCTCAGAGAGACCAAGTGACCCGCCCAGAAAGTAGCAGAATTAGGAGTTAGAAGCCAAGGAGGGAAAAAGAGACTACACGCAAATGTAAAATACCCGCTTGGCAAAAAATACCGAAGTCGAAAGACAAGAAAAATAGTTGAAACATATGACAAAGGTCTGATGGCCTTATCATGTAAAAACTATAGCAATAAGAGAATTCGTATTAAAATGGACAAAGGAATGAACAAAGAAATTACGAAAGCCTAACAAAATATTTTTTAAATGGCTCTACTTCAGTCAAAAATACAAATAAAATTGTTTTCACCCATTAGATTGGCAGTGATTAAAAAGCATAAATGTTGCCCTGGCCAGTCAGAGCATCGTCTGGATACACCAAAGCTGTGGATTCAGTCCTCAGTCAGGTCACATACAAGAATCAACCAGTGAATGCATGAAAAAGTGGAACAACAAATCGACGTCTCTGTCTCTCTCTTGCTCTCTCAAGTCAATAAATATATATTTTTCATTTTTTTTAAATATATATATTTTAAAAGCATGATAAGATTCTTTGCAACTGAGAAAAAAAAAAAAGATTCTTTGCAACTGAGAATGTGGGGAAATGCTATCCCATATGTCACTGAAGGACATGTAAGTTGGCACGAAGGCATCAGTATTTGTAGTGCAAGAATGAAAACAACCTCAGTTTGCAACATGCAAAGCTCGTTATATAAAGTGCAGACTATCCATAGTGGACTATCAGGCAAAAAGAGTGAAGTGACCCAAATGTACTGTTGAGAAAGAATAGCCAAGAAAGACATGAAAAAACACAGAATCCAGAGCAGCGTGAATGAAATAACCCGTGTAAAGCAAAAAATAATAAAAAGAGAGAGGAGTGGAACCTCAAGATTTTTTTAAAATATATTCTATTGATTTTCTTACAGAGAGGAAGGGAGAGAGATAGAGAGTTAGAAACATCAATGAGAGAGAAACATCCATCAGCTGCCTCCTGCACACCTCCTATTGGGGATGTGCCCACAACCCAGGTACATGCCCTTGACCAGAATCGAAACTGGGACCTTTCGGTCCGCAGGCCGATGCTCTATCCACTGAGCCAAACCAGTTAGGGCAAGATTTTTTTTTTAATGCCTAAGATTGACCATTGTATATTTGTGTGTTTCTAACAACTTTATTGAGATATAATTTATATACCATAAAATTCACCTATATATAGTTTGATGGGTTTTTAACATATTTTTTTAGTATATTTAGAATTGTGCAACCATCACCATAACTCTAATCTACTTTTAGAACAGTTTCATTACCCCCAAATCTTGTGACCATTACTACTTCCCTTCTCAACCTCCCCCACCCCCACTCCTAGTTTCTGTCTCTGTAGATTTGCCTGTTCTGGACAGTTCATAAAAATGGAATCATATATTTTACTTAGCAAAATCATTTCAAGGTTCATCCATGTTGTAGCATGTATCAGTACTTCTTTTTTATGGATAACTTTTAATTAAAAAAATTTTTATTAATAATCTTCCAATGCTTGGATATAGCACATTCTGTTTATCCATTCATCTGTTGATGAACATTTGGGTTGTTTCTACTTTCTGCTATTCTGAATATTGCTGTGAACACTGGTGCACAAGCTTTTGTATGGACATATGTTTTCATTTCTTTTAGGTAGCTATCTACCAGTGGAATTGCTGGGTCATATGGAAACTACTAGTATATTTAACATTTTGCAGCTGAGAATGTGGGGGAAGCAGCTCACCATTTTACAATTTCACCACCAAAGCATGAGGGTTCTAATTCCTCCACATTCTTTTTTTTTTTTATCATTTTTTAAAATTTTAAACGTTTTTATCAATTTCAGAGAGAGCAGGAGAGATATAGAAACATTGATGAGAGAGAAAGATCATTGATCGGCTGCCTCCTACACACTCCCTACCGCAACCAGGCACGTGTCCTGACCAGGAACCAAACCATGACCTCCTGGTTCATAGGTAGACACTCAACCACTGAGCCACGCTGGATGGGTATTTCTCCACATTCTTATCAACACTTTATTGCCTGTCTTTTTTATTATGGCCATCCTAGGTGTGACGTGGTATCTCATTGTGTTTTTTATTTACATTTCCCTAATGACTAATGCTTACCTTAGTTCAGTCATCAATTAAATGGAGACTGCAGCCAAGAAATGAAGAGAAGGCTGAGACTCAAAAGGTCAGGAATGGAAGACTTAGGAAAGGTCACCCAGAGCTAAGAAGTGTCATTAGAAACCAAAGCTAAGGTGATCCACACCCTCGTATTTTCAATTAGCATGTATGGATGGCAAAAGTTGGACAAAGAAGAAGGCTAATCGGGAAGGAAACAAGAGAGTTAATTTGAATATGATGTTGGAGGGAAGCTCTACAAATACCCTGGACTACCCATGAGAAGCCAGGGTTCCTTGGAAAAGACAATAATGCTGAGAAAAGTAGAAGGCAGCAGGAAGAGAAAAAAGCCAAATATGAGATGGATTAACTCCATTAAAGGAGCCATAGACACGAGTCTACAAGAACTGGCAGGGCTGTTGAGCACAGGGTTGTGAACATCACTCATTCATAGAATTGCCAGGAGTCAGAGCCAACTCAACAGCACATAACACACACAATGACTAATGAAGTCCACCAATTAGATAGAAAGCTTTTTTCTAATCACCTCTGGAACTAGTAATAAATTAGTAACAGTGTTTGCCTTTGGGGAGAAGAAATGAGAGCCTAAGTTCCAATGGTTAAATGGCTTCCTTTCCATCAGGTGACCTTTTGTACTGGTTGGATTTTTCGCTCATATTCATCTTTAAAACGTCGGGCCATTCAACCCTCTGGGGATTTGTGGAAAGGCACTGTGGTGCCCAAGAACCCCTGGAATTAATACACATAATTAATACACATAATTAATAATGTATGTGTATGTCTTTACAGCTTGTTGAAGGGAGTTCTGCAGCTTTAATCAGATTCTCAATGAATCTCTCCAGAAATATATGAAGCCCGAGTCTAGAAATGCAAGTATGTCTGGATAACCAGAACCCTATTAGCATCTGCCCTCTATTGCTCAAAGAGCCCTGTAAATACCCTGCTCATAATTATAAGGTGCTTTCCACATGCCACCGGAGCTTAAGACGGGGTGTCAGTACAGATCACTGTCCACCTGGGCTGAAGCCCACCTGGCTTTTTACATATCAGTACAAAGCTGACATTGCTGGGGGGCTGTTGAATGCTTACACCAGCCAGAATCTGACCCTTGCTCTCACAATAAACCTATGAAACAGGTACTTTTTATTCTCCCCATGGTATAGATGAAACAGAGGCTCAAAGTAATGTCCTAACTTAGCCCAAAATGACACAGCTATTAACAGCCAGCATTTACAGCAAGCACACAATCTCTTGGCTACCCCATCATATCCCGGCTCATGGATGCAGAGCGACTTCTCCGAACAAATTCACCTGGACACAAAACTAATGACAAGATACAGGTTGACTTTATCAATGTATATTTATTTTATAAAAATAAAAGGGAAAATATCACTATAGTAGGATTATTTCAAATAGGGCACACTGAATATAAAAGAACATTTGTTTCACCAAAAAATCTGCAACATGACTTTTCAGAAATATACCCACTGCATAAACATTAGGTACATGGCAGAAACAGATGTTTAATGTCTTTTTATTTCTTTATTTTATAAAACAGGACAAGTGCATTTTCAAAGTACTTCTATAGCTATGACTCACCTATTCTTCCCAACAGCCCAAGGAGGGAGAATGAACAGGTGTTACTTACAAGGAAACTGAGGTTCCAGAAATTACATGATTGACTTAATTAGCAGCAGAATCAGAATGAAACCAGTTCTTCTGATTTTTCATCCAGCTATAAATAACACACATTCTCAAAATAAAAGCTCCATCAGAAATATTAGCATTAGTGGGATGGGAGGATAAAGGTGTAGACAGACATTATTAAATAAATATATGTGGGTTGCAAGATTTCCAAAAAAGAAAGCAGAAAGCCTACAGAGCCCTTTGCCAGGTGTCTGGCCTTTGTAAAACTTGAGACCTTGAGACGTGCGTCAAGAACTGCATTGGGACCCAAGGTGAAAATCTTTCAGGTCACAGAGGTTTGCAGGCGGTCGTTGGCAAATATGACCCAGAGATTTTAACTTTGGAAAGTGCCGTCAGCATTCAGAATGCTCTGTCAGTTGTTGAGGGGTGAGAACAGGGTAACGGCATCTGCTGGGGCGCTTAACGTCACATCCTCCCCTAACCTGCCCACATCCTGGGCCCATGTACCAGGGTTTCCACTTCCATCTCCTGATGATACCCAGCTCTGACTAACAAATCCCAGAACGGAAGAGGACTTCGTGGATTTTGCTTTCTCTAAAAGCTGAGGTCCCTTCTCCCTACACTTACTCTGGAAATTGGAAGTTTCCCTTCTCCCCAGATAGGCTGATGTTTGGTTTGTAGTTCCTGGGAGACCTTGGATTTTGCCCCAAATCTTTTTCTTGATTTGACAGTTGTCTTTCCAATAGAGGACAAGGGTCCTCAGCTGTGTTCTGGTAATCAGGGGCCAAAAAGCACGATGCTGTCCAGTTTCTCCTCTTTGTAGAGCAGGATATTCTCCATCAGCTTCCTTTTGGCCTCGTTGATCTCGATTTTCCACGAAGTCTCTGTAGTTGATGTTCAATAGAAAGTTTTTTTTAAAAAACCACTTGAAAAACACGCATTTGGAAATAGGTACTACTCTTCTAATTCTTAGAAAGCCAGACTTGGTCACAGTTTCTCACTTAAATCAGGTTTCTGAATCTGAGTGTAATGAGCGTTTTCATCATTTCTGCCTTTGCAGGAGAGAAGAGGGGGCTCTCATGCTCCTCCCCACGGGGAAGAGGGTGGGGGTGGAGTGAGCACTTACACCCTCTCTCTTCCTCTCTCTTCCACAAGGGAGGAGGAGCAATAGGCATGGTCAGAGCCTGGGACATTCACTGAGCTGAGTTTACTCGGGGACAAGGCATTGAAGAGGCTTTCCAAACTTAATTTCAGAAGGAAGCCTCCTATATTTGGATAGAAGGTATCTTTAGAAGCAGCTGGCGAGGATGGGTTCATATTATGAAGCGAGGATGGAGAAGTGGACAGGGACAAACCCCACAGGACCTTGCTGGTCTGGAGGAAGAGTTTCGACTTGGTCCCTAAGTGCAATGGGGAGCTACACAATGGCTTCAACAAGGAGTGACATGAGTTGTTTGTAAAAGTCACTCTGGTTGGCTCCTGGAAAAAGGACTGGTGAGGGGCCAGAGTGGATCAGGGAGGACAAGGGAAGGCGTGCAGTCATCTAGCAAGAGGACAGTAGCTTAGATGAGTTAGGGGAATGGGTGCAAAGTAAAGAAGCAGATGGACCCGAGAGATATTTAGATCAGTGGCTACGACTCCGTGATGGAAGACATAGCGGGGCTGGAGAGAGTCTGCAGTCGGATGGTAGGTGAATGGCTGAATAAACAAATGAATGTGTGAATAAGGGAGATGGAAGGAATAAATGATGGGCTGAGTCAGGGACATATAAATGTGTATAAACATTCAGATCCCCACACACTTACCATCCTGGGGAGGCTCTGGACTGGTACAGGCCTCAGAGGAGGAGTCAGCCTGCATTCCCCCGCTGGCCTGCATCCTGCCTTCTCCGTCCTCTGTGGGGGCAGGTGAAGCAGAAACCCCAGACCAGGGTGCTGTCCTCAAGGAGGAGGAGGCATCGAGGCTAGAATTGTCTACATCGTCCGTTTCTTCTGGGATGTTGGAGGAAGAGCCTGTGCTCTCAGAAAGCCCACACCAAGGAAGCGACGTCTCCTGACCTCTGAGCCGCTCTTCCACGGCAACCACAGAGCCACACACCTTGGAGAGGAGAGAGACAAGACCACTCACCAAGAATTCTTTCTGAAATAAAAAATCTAACAGGTCTCTCAGGCCTCAGAGGAAAAAGACACTGAAGAATCAAATGCTTGTTGCTTTGGCCTGGGAGAATAGTGTCCTTCTTTTGAAAATAGCTGAAGTTGCCCCCATCTACCCTAGCTATAGATAAGGTCACATGACCAGAGTGAACCAATCACAGTATCCCATTCCTCTAACCTCAATGATTGGTTCAGGTTTGGGCACATGACTAGTGCAGGCCAATCAAAACCCTTCTCTGGGATTTTTCCCACCTAAAGCTTTCTAGTGACATAGCCAGATTTTCTACCATGCACAGAAAATCCATTTATAATAGGTGAAAATGAAGCCCTAACACAGAGTAAAGCACAGGCAAAAGATGGAGAGAAAGAGTCACGGGCACTGACACAGATAGTTGCACATTTTCTGGTTGAGACCCTGATTCTAGCTACCCTAGCAGTGCCTGTCCTGTCTGCTATTTGGTTAAATGAGCTAATAAATGCATTCATTCATTCACTTGTTCACATTACCCCCATCATCTCACTCCCTTTCTTCTCTCTCTCTCTCTCTCTCTCTCTCTCTCTCTCTCTCTTTCTTTTTCTCTCTCTCTCCTTTCTAAGAGTTCGAGTAGAGTTTCTATCACTTTCAACTAGAAATGCCCAAAATAATATAGATACTGTCCTTGAGAGCTCTTCTGGTTAGGGAAGTTAGGAAAATTAGAGAAAGGCAGGGAAGGAATGTTTCTTCTTTACACACAAACACACACAATGTGCCTAAAACATACATACCCTTAACAACCCTAACAAATCTCATTTGCTCAGTGCCTTGCAATTTACAAACCACAATTGACACATGATGCACAATGAGTTTTTATAGATTAAAAAAATTAAAAGATCTAAGAGGTTAAATTCCCTGCCTAAGGCCACCCAGCTAGTAACCAGCAGAGTTGACCACTGAACCCAGTCCTGCTTGTCTTAAAGTCCATGACCCAGTTTATCTCTCATCTTCCTAATACTTAAAGTGCTCTACCCCCTTTATTTTCTACATTGCAAATGCCTCCTCAACCTTCAAGGCCCAGTTCAAATGTCACCTCTTGAAATAAATCTTCAGAGTATATGTCCAATAAATACCTGCCACACTAAAAACTACATTCCTCTGTAGCTAGGTATGGCCGTATCACGAGGTTCTAGCCTATGTAGTGTGAGAGAAAGTGACGTGTATTTCCAGGTCACACCTTTAAAAGGAAGGGGATGTGTTCTCTTCCTTTTAACCCCTTTCAGTTGCTGGCAGATGTGATGACCTGAGCTAGAGCAGCCATCCTGGTCTCTGAAACAGAAGCCACACAGTAAGGACAGCAGAGCAACAATATAGGAGCCTGGGTCCCCAATCCTGTGGCACTGCCACGTCAGCTCTGGACTGCCCGCATTCAAACTCGTATGCTAAAGAGAATAATCTTCTATCTCTAAACTACTGTATTTTGGAGTCTCTTCATTCTAGCAGTTTCTTCAAGCACTTTAACTAATACACTGAACAAAAAATAAACCTAATGGAAGGCTGAATGAAAGAATAAGTGGTTGAGGAGAAAAATATTTTTAGAACGTAAATCTTATTATGCCCTGCCCCTGCTTAAGTCCATAGTGACTTCCTCAAAATCCTGACTATGCTTGCACAACCTCTATTATTGGCCACTCCTTGCTCAGCAGACTCATCACAAGCCACTTTGCCCCAAGTACTTTGCATTCCAGACTCTCTGACCTTCTTGTCTCTTGACCCTGACAAGTTCTCTCCCAACTCACGCTACATATTTGCATGAGCTGTTACTTCTGCTTGTACAGCTCTTCATCAGCTTACACTTCCTAGGGAAAGTCCTCTTTGGTGAGGCCCCTGTCATACACTATCCCAGAGCTCACCATACAGTCAATTACTGAGCAATGTCTATGAGTTCCAGGAAAGTAGAACTGGCCTTGTTCACTGATATATCCCCCGTTCCCAGCACACAACTGCTGAATGAATGACTGAACACTATTGCACTAGAGCACAGAATAGCTCAGGCTTAGAACAATGACTCGGGTCTCTAGTTCCTGCCACATCATGGTGCAAGATGATGATGGACATGGGGCTGAACCAGGAGTCCAGAGAGCTCTGACAGAAACTTACTCTGTGGCCTCATCATCTCCTCTCTCTGGGCCTCTACGTCCCCATCTATAAAATGGGAGGCTTGGGCTATAGCAGTTGTGTTTGATGAAGACTTTTGGCAGCTATCACAAACCCTATCCTCTAATAATAAAAGGGTAATATGCAAATTGACCCTAACAGCAGAATGACTAGGAATGACTGGTCACTATGACACACACTGACCACCAGGGGGCAGACGCTCAATGCAGGAGATGCCCCCTGGTGGTCAGTGCACTCCCACAGGGGGAGCTCTGCTCAGCCACAAGCCAGGCTGACGGCTGCCAGCACAGCGGTGGTGGCGGGATTCTCTCCCACCTCCTCAGCAGCGCTAAGGATGTCCGACTGCAGCTTAGGCCTGCTCCCCGCTGGCAAGTGGACATCCCCTGAGGGCTCCCGGGCTGCCAGAGGGATGTCTGTCTGCCAGCTTAGGCCCAAGCCCCCTAAGCCAGCAGGTGGACATCCCCCAAGGGGTCCCAGACTGCAAGAGGGCACAGGCCGGGCTGAGGGACCCCCCCCCCCAGTGTACAAATTTTTGTGCACCGGGCCTCTAGTATAATCATAAGACGTTAAAGTGGTGTCTGATTGAAGCCACAAGTGGGGCCTACAGCTCCCTATAGTCCTCTTGCTGCCAACAGCAACTCCTGAGGTACTTTCAAGGAGCCCCACTCTGCCAGACACCACTTGAAAATCACTCAGCTAGATTATCTCTAAGCCCTCTCAAGCAGTAATTTTGACCTTAAAAAGACCAGACAACAGTGTCCAAATTTATACCTATTACCATGGAAACCAGCTTTACATATCCTAGCCATAAGAATATGTTTTACCTCTTGTGGTGGTTAATTTCTGGGGTGTCTGCCTAGCCCACAAGCTAAAAATGCTCCCTTTCTCTAGGGCCTGGCCCCTTCTCCTTTCAGGAATTGACTTCCCCTGACCACCAGGTTTATATACCGGACCCTGTGCCCCTCATCTTACCTGACTGGCCAATGGGGCCAGCCTGACCCTAGCTAGGCCAATCAAGTTCTCTCACTGAGATGTTGGAATGGGGACCTGGAGACTTGGTCTCTCCATGGGGCAGAACTTTAACATATAAGTGAATATGGCCATATCCCCTAACCAAGAAAATAAAGAAAAAGAGAAAGGGGGCCTACAGAGACAAGAGGAGGAATAAGGCAGGTTCAGCAAGAGCACCAGAGTTCTGTTAATAACCAAGGGTGTGGCCCTGGGCCCCTCAGGCCCGCAGCACATGGCCCTCAGGCTTGTAAGACACCCTTATCCATATACTGCCCTGTTTTGCTGATGTAAGTTCCAACATGTTCTGCTATTTCCAACCAAATACAGCCCTGGTTTATGAGATCACATCTCAGTGAAGGGATCAACCCTGAATCTTAACCTAGTCCCTGATAAAACAAACCCATGCAGCCTCGGAAGTGAGGCCCAGCTGACCCAGGACAGAGCTCATGGCTGGGGAAAGGCTGATAATCAAGCTCACCTCTGCCAGGCTGGCATTCCGCCTCCGCAGGCAGAGGCAGACGGCCATGGCCAAAGCCTCCGCACAGTCTTCCGGCAGAACCCCTGCTCTCTTCTCCAGGTATTTCTGGCAGATCTCCTTAGCCATCTCTTTCGCCACGCCTGTCTTCCTGGTGCTACTTGGAATTTCATGGAGGAGTAAATCCTTCTGTGGAGAAATAGTGGAAACACCTGAGTGAGCTTTCAGGGGTGTGGGATCCAAACAGCAAAAACTTCTCAGAAAACCAACAGGATTTTAAAAATAAATTCAAGGATCCCAGAAACAAGCTAAATACCCTGCATGTACAGGGCATTCCATAGCACATTAAAAAATACCACAAATGCAATGGCTTAACCTTTCTAGGTAGGCCTCAGTTGATTCATCAGGGAAATGGGGATAATAGGACTAACAGAAAGATTAAACGACATAATGCATCTAACGCATAAAGTGTAATACCTGACTAAACATTCAATAGTTTTAGTGATAATAATAAATAGTAATAATAGCTATCTTTCGTTTATTTTTTTAAAATATATTTTTATTGATTTCAGAGAGGAAGGGAGAGGGAGAGAGATAGAAACATCATTGAAACAACAATGAGGTACCATCTCACACCTGTCAGACTGGCTATCATCAACAAATCAACAAACGACAAGTGCTGGAGAGGATGTGGAGAAAAAGGAACACTTGTGCACTGCTGGTGGGAATGCAGATTGGTGCAGCCACTATGGGAGACAGTATGGAGTTTCCTCAAAAAACTGAAAAAAGCCGAAACTGGTTTGGCTCAGTGGATAGAGCATCGGCTTGCGGACTGAGGGGTCCCGGGTTCGATTCCGGTCAAGGGCATGTGCCTGGGTTGTGGGCACTTCCCCAGTGGGGGATGTGCAGGGGGCAGCTGATCGATGTTTCTCTCTCATCGATGTTTCTGGCTCTCTCTCTCTCTCTCTTCCTCTCTGTAAAAAATCAATAAAATATATTTTAAAAAAAACAAACAAAAAAAAACACCTGAAAATGGAACTCCCATTTGACCCCGTGATCCCACTTCTAGGAATATATCCCAAGAAACCAGAAACACCAATCAGAAAGGATATATGCACCCCTATGTTAATAGCAGCACAATTCACCATAGCTAAGATCTGGAAACAGCCTAAGTGCCCATCAGTAGATGAATGGATTAGAAAACTGTGGTACATCTACACAATGGAATACTATGCTGCTGTAAAAAGGAAGGAACTCTTACCATTTGCAACGTCATGGATGGAACTGGAAAGCATTATGCTAAGTGAAATAAGCCAGTCAATGAAGGAAAAATACCACATGATCTCACTCATTCATGGATAATAGAGACCATTATAAACTTTTGAACAATAATAGATACAGAGGCAGAGCTGCCTCAAACAGATTGTCAAACTGCAGCAGGAAGGCCAGGGAGGGTTGGGGGGGCAGGAGGGAGGGGGGTAAGAGATCAACCTAAGGACTTGTATGTATGCATATAAGCATAACCAATGGACATAAGACACTGGGGAATAGGGGAGGCTAGGGGACTGTCAAGGGCGGGGGGGGGAAAAAAGGACACATATGTAATACCCTTTGTAATACTTTAAGCAATAAAAAAAAAAAAAGAAACATCATTGATGAGAGAGGATCATGGATCAGCTGCCTCCTGCATGGCCCCTAGTGGGGAACAAGCCTGCGACCCAAGCATGTGCCCTTGACCAGAATCAAACCCGGGACCCTTCAGTCCGCAGGCTGACACTCTATCCACTGAGCCAAAACGGCTAGGGCTATCTTTCATTTATATAGTATTTACTACATACTGAAAACTTACATTAATAATTTGATCTTTTTTTTTTTAATATATTTTATTGAGTTTTTACAGAGAGGAAAGGAGAGAGATAGTTAGAAACATCGATGAGAGAGAAACATCGACCAGCTGCCTCCTGCACACTCCCCACTGGAGATGTGCCCGCAACCAAGGTACATGCCCTTGACCGGAATCGAACCTGGGACCTTTCAGTCCGCAGGCCGACGCTCTATCCACTGAGCCAAACCGGTTTCGGCAATAATTTGATCTTATTAACAATTACAGAGACAGTCTCTTACAATATAAAATAAACATTTTAGGATTTTCACCCATGTGGGTAAAAACTTTACCTTACTCACCTCTGTATCTCCTGCACCAAGAACAGTGCCTGGCACATAGTCAGTGCTTCAGAAATGTTTTCACAAATTACACATAACTTATTTTTTGGCTAAGTTTCATCTTTTAATTTTTATGTAATTTTATTCTATTTATTTTTTGTCAGGGAGTGGGAGAAGAGAGAGATAGAGAAATATCGATGTGAGAGAGATACATTGATTGGCTGTCTCCCAAACACGACCGAGGATTGAACCTGAAACCCAGGCACATGCCCCTGACTAGGAATAGAACCTGTGACCCTTCAGTTTGTGCAGGCCAATGCTCCCACCACTGAGCACACTGGCCAGGGCTAATTTATTATTTTTAAGAGAAATTATTCATTAAATATAAAACAATTCATCTTTATTGCTTTATACAGCTTCTCATATAAATACACTTACAATTTAGAAAAAAAGATTATGTCAGAGATGATCAGACATGGGTTATGATATTTGTATCAAAACAAGAGTCTCCACTCTGCCTCAGTTTCCTTCTCCAGAATATAGGTTATCTGAGGACCCAATAATACTTAAATGCTTGACCCCATCAGAAGCTGAATGCCTGGAGACTAAAAACTTCTCACTGGCAAGGGCTGCATATTTGAATACCCTTTTGCATAATTCTCTCATGTGAGCTTTGCCTTTTAAATGTTTGTTTCTTTAAAAAGCATATTGTTTATAGATATGAAGGTGTCCACCGTGTCCAAAGTGAATGCCCTGAAAAGAACGACAGATGGAGATGCTCACCATTTGACTACCCCCAAGGAAATCATGGATCTCATCTAGCAACAGTCACAAGAGAAGCTGAGAACACTCGGTGGCAGGGTGCTGGGGGAACTTAGTAATGGAAGGAATCAGCACATCCACCTGAACCCACTGATGAAGCTCAGAACTGAAAGTAGGACCATCTGCTACGTGCCTCGTGTTGCCATGCTACGGGAAGTACACAGCATCATCCAGGAAGTAGCACTAATCATGAATCTGACCAAGTCTCAGAACTGACTACAATGTACAGGAAGCATGAGGAATAGAGAAACAAGGATACCGCAAGGACGTAATCACCAAAAGCTGGACGTAGAGAGTCCATAGGAAGAATGACCCACTTTCTGCAGAAATGCAATGATACACACAAAGAAAAGGGGGGGTACAGTTAGAGAATAAAAATGTCTTAAGAAACATAACCAAAGGCAAATATGAAGCTTGCCTGGATCAGTTTCAAACAAAACAACTCTTAAAAAGCAATTTTTGAGGGGGGTGGGAACAGTCGGGGAGAGGTCAATGGGGGAAAAAGGAGACAAGTAATACTTTAAACAATAAAAATTTTTAAAAATAAAATAGCAATTTTTGAGATGATTTGGGAATTCTAAATATAGAATGGGTATTAAATAATATTTTAAAATTTAGAAAACTATTATATGGATGCAATAACACAATATCTGGAATTTACTTTAAAGTATACACACACAGCCCTAGCCGGTTTGGCTCAGTGGATAGAGCAGTGATGGCGAACCTATAACACGTGTGTCACACTCATTTTTTTGGTTGATTTTTCTTTGTTAAATGGTATTTAAATATATAAAATAAATATAAAAAATATAAATCTTTGTTTTACTATGGTTGCAAATATCAAAAAATTTCTATATGTGACATGGCACCAGAGTTAAGTTAGGGTTTTTCAAAATGCTGACATGCTGAGCTCAAAAGGTTCGCCATCACTGGGCTAGAGTGTCAGCCTGGGACCTTAAAGGTCCCAGGTTCGATTCCAGTCAAGGGCACATGCCCGGGTTGTGGGCTCAATCCCCAGTGGGGGACTTGCAGGAGGCAGCCAATCCGTGATTCTCTCTCATCATGGATGTTTCTATCTCTCTCTCCCTCTTCCTTCCTCTCTGAAATCAATAAAAATATATTACAAATAAATAAATAGCCGAAGCCGGTTTGGCTCAGTGGATAGAGCATCGGCCTGCGGACTGAAAGGTCCCAGGTTCGATTCCGGTCAAGGGCATGTACCTTGGTTGCGGGCACATCCCCAGTGGGGAGTGTGCAGGGGGCAGCTGGTCGATGTTTCTCTCTCATCGATGTTTCTAACTCTCTATCTCTCTCCTTTCCTCTCTGTAAAAACTCAATAAAATATATTTAAAAAATAAATAAATAAAAATAAAGAAAGAAAGAAAGAAAGAAAGAAAGAAAGAAAGAAAGAAAGAAAGAAAGAAAGAAAGAACACACACACACACAAAGTTTTGGGGGGTGCAAAGAAATAAGAACAGCCTGATTTGATAACTGATGGGATGGATATACAAATATTCTTTATATTCTTTTCTTTACATTTGAAATTGTCCATAATAAAAAGGGCTTTTAGGAACTAGCCATGCCTACCCATAGAATGGAATGGGAGTGGGGGGAGAGAGAGAAACATCAATTGGCGGCCTCCTGTCATCCAACATCAAGTCAGAACCTGCAACCTGGGTATGCGCCCTGACTAGGAATCAAACTCACCACCTTTTTGCCCTAACGGGTTTGGGTCAGTGGATAGAGCATCAGCCTGCCGACTCAAGGGTCCCAGATTCGATTCCGGTCAAGGGCATGTACCTTGGTTGCGGGCACATCCCCAGTGGGGAGTGTGCAGGAGGCAGCTGATCGATGTTGATGTTTCTAACGCTCTATCCCTCTCCCTTCCTCTCTGTAAAAAATCAATAAAATATATTTTAAAAAACTTAAAAAAAAAACAACCTCACCACCTTTCTGTGTGTGGGATGACACTCCAAACAACTGAGCCACACCAGCCAGGGCAAAGCTAGGTTTTTTAATCAGTGATATCCTTCACATTTTAGAAACCATTAACAGAAAAAACCTTCTAGCAAATTTCATAGAAATGCCTCCAAAGCCTCTTTCTCCTGTGACGTTCACCCAGGGAGCCCCAGAGGACTGCTGAGAAATGCATCTCAAGAAAACTGTCAGGAGATGAGAAACTGCCCCAAACTACCCAAACCACATCCAAGCTGCTTAAACTGACCTCTTTGTGGTATCTGGAGCTCGGTGACAAAGGGGGCAGAGCTCAGAGAGCTCAGTAGAGGGACAACTTGTGACTTTCTGTGTATAGGGGAGGCCTTCAGCTCTCCACCCTAAAGCTCGGGGAATGCTACTGGGGCCCAGTCACAAAAAGCCAGCTGCTCCACTGGCCTCAACATCAAGTCAGAAAAGGGGTGCCCCTCTCAAACTGATGCAGAGGGCCAGAGCTTGCCAGAATTTCGATCTCTGCCAAAGACATGGGTTCAAATCCGTTTGACCACTGATCTCACTGAGGAGCATGAGACAAGTCTCTTCACCTTGGCCTTGGTTTTTTTCACCCGTAAAATGGGGATGATGATACTACTGAATTCATATGGTTGGACTTCCATGGGAATTAAACAGTCAAAAGTGTCAGGGTTGAGAACTCCAGGATCTGCAGTCCAGAAGACCTGACTCGGAATTCCTGCTCTGACATTCAGCACAGCTGAGATTTCAGGCAAACCGCAGAGCTGGCTGTCCTCATCTACAGGTGAACATAATGCCTCTATCAATCTCATAGGGATTCTGAGATGACTTAGAAAGGTAATTTATGGGCCTGGCCTGTGTGGCTCACTAGTTGAGCGTCGATCCAGGAACCAAGAAGTTGCTCATCAGCGATCAATGATTCTCTCTCATCACTGATATTTCTATATTTCCCTCTCCCTTCCTCTCTCTGAAATCAATAAAAACATATCTTTAAAAAAAAAAAAAGGAAGATAATTTATGGAAGGTGCTAGAGTCAAGCTGTGTTGTTATATTTTTGAAATGACACTATACCTATGATAGTTCTTTGAACCTACCAAATATGGAAGTTATTGAATTTATTATAGAAACCCATTTAAAAAGCCTGAAACTAACTTACCAATTTGAGGACAACCCTATTTGATTGCCTGATGTGTAGAGAGAAGAAATGAGTTTTCCTTAAACATTCTAAATTTTATTGTATCATGAAAAAGTAATTGTTAGCTGGCAGGTGGGTGTGGGAGATTAAAGCTACTTTGCACGGATGCAAATCAAACCCTGGTCTGAGACCTCATTAGCATCTGAAAATGGGTCCCCTCCTGACCCCTCGTGGCTGTGAGGCCCAAACATACCAACCAGCCAGAAGTGACTGGTTTCCTTACCAGGTAAACTGGGCTTCGGTCGTGATCCATCGCAGGGATGCCAGTGAGGACCTCAGCTAACACCTGCAGAGAACATGGAGTTAGCACAGTTCACACACTCATGTATAGGTCAAGAGAGAAGCTTCTTCTCAATAATACAGTCTGAGCTCCAGGCTCAGCTCTGCCATTTGCCAGCAGAGACACATGCCCAAAGTCTGGAACATGAGACCCAGTGCTTATAGAAGGTTCGAATTAACTGATAGCAAGGTAGGGAGGATGGAAACCAAATGTGTGTGTATTATCATCAATTATATATATATATACACACACACATATATATGCACACTTATATGTATGCATACATAAACTATATGCATATACACATACAGGGTGGGGCAAAAGTAGGTTTATGGTTTTTTTGTATGGAAAATAATACAATAATTAATAAATAATAATACAAGAATAAACTCTGTTTCACATACAACTGTAAACCTACCTTTTCCCTACCCTGTATAATATACACACAATATATATATACACACATGCATATATCTCTATATTTATCTACATACACACATACATATGCACACACTATATTTTAAAGATAATTTCATTTTTTAAAAAATCAGAAATGATAAGCAGGCATTGCTACATCAATCTCAAGAAAGAGGAATCCATGTGCATATATGTATCCTACGCAGAAAATCTCAGCAATATTTATAGCATGTTTCATCCATGTGCCTTTTTAAAAAAACATGTTTTTACTGATTTTAGAGAAAGAGGAAGGGAGAGAAGAAAGAGAAGGGAGAGGAGAGAGATAGAAACATTGAAGCTGACAGAGAAAATCAATTGGCTGCCTCCTGCAGGCCCCCTATTGGGGATTATGTCCTGACCAGGAATCGAACCATTGACCTCTTGGTGCACGGGACGACCCTCAACCAACTGAGCTACACTGGACGGACCCATTATGCCTTTCTTAACATTATTTGTTCATTAATTCATCCACTCACAAAAGGAGCAGAGACCTGAGCCAGTGTAAGCCACCAAAAATTGATAAACAGCGGTATGTGTTTTAGTAAATGGGAAGCCTGCTTTGAACAGGAATTCTTGGCAGAGATAGCAGCATGGTGGTTAAGGACTCTACAGTCAGACAGACCTGGCTTCAAATTACTTTGTTCCTTATACATGCAGGTGATTTTTAGGCAAGTGACTAAAAATGAGCCTGTGTCCTCATCTGGTAAATGAGGATCTAGCAGTAGTGAATATAAGGGACTGAGTGTCAAATCTCTCTTCCACAGCCCCTCTAGAAGCAACTTATAATAGGTTCCCTTTTATGCCAAGAAATCCTCTACTCCAGAGAAAAGGCCACTAGGTTAATAACAGAAAGGCAGTGGCCAGGAGGGGGCAGTAGTGGGCATCCCTGCAGCCAGTGGACAGGAGACGATTAAAAAGACTCTCACCAGCAGTGTCAGAAAAGAAGAGGAAATAAATACACAAACATTTCCTCTGTCTCCCCTACATGCAGGCTCTATGCAAGGCTCTTTATAGAGGTCACTGAGTGCTCACCAAAAAACACATACAAAACACTGAGAAATGCAGTGTTCCCAATAAGAGAAACCAAAGTTCAAAATCATACTGTTAGTCAATGGTAGGGCTGAGAAAGAGTGCAGGGAGCCAGTGGGCACTGAATGAATGAGTGAATGAATAAATGAATGAATGAACGAATAAGGAAGTCAATTGTTACACTAAGAGCTGAGTTAAAAAGTCAAGAGTAGCCGAAACCGGTTTGGCTCAGTGGATAGAGCGTCGGCCTGCGGACTGAAGGGTCCCGGGTTCGATTCCGGTCAAGGGCATGTACCTGGGTTGCGGGCACATCCCCAGTAGGAGATGTACAGGAGGCAGCTGATCAATGTTTCTCTCTCATCGATGTTTCTAACTTTCTATCTCTCTCCCTTCCTCTCTGTGAAAAATCAATAAAATATATTAAAAAAAAAAAGTCAAGAGTAAACAGAAATCAGGAATGATGGTGTAAAGGTAGGAATAGTAAAACAAACCACTATAATCATCATCATCATCTTGATATTTGCAAAGTACTATGCTAACCAGGTATATATATTACCTTATTAATCTTCATATATATAATTTACTCCCCATTTTACAGAGGGAAAAACTGAGGTCCAGAGTTATAGGTGATGTGCCCTACGTCACACAGCTGAAAGTAACTGAGCTGGGACCCAAATCCATGCTCTTAACCTCTGCACTACAGTGCCTGGTGATTTTGGGGTTCAGTTCCCCCAGGTCTTACAGAAGTAGGAGCCTGGGGGAGCCCTGATGAGCTTCACTGAACCACCCAGTAAGGCTGACAGGGGCAAGGAAACCAGAAGAGCCCATGAGCTAGGAGACAGAAGAAGCAAAATCTTACATGTGTTTGTCGGGCTAAGGGCAGAAGGTGGCTCAGGGGGAAGGCACTAGTTAGTAGGAGAGGTGGACAGCCAGGGGTTTGGGGTCAGAGAGAGGAAGTATAGAGTTAAAGGCTGGAGAGGGAGAGAGAAGGCAAGGTCCAAAATGCAGTTTGCTTGTTCTTGGCAGATGTCAACCAGGGACTGTCACTTTTCTCAGCCAGTATTTCCTAGACCAGGTTCTATGGGACATGGATGCTGAGAGATACTGAAAAAATAAGGTTCAGTTATCAAAATAATTTGGGAAACATAGCATACTGTTTGCCCAGCTATGGTAAATCCACAATGATCAGATTAAGAGCTCATTATCATATTAAAGGCTCTGATTAATTTTGTGGTAAAGAAATCTGCTTGACTTTGATTAACCCAGATTTCTCAAACCTATTTGCCCCCAAAACCTTTAAACACACCAAACCTACAGAGATCTCAAGGAATTGGTGTTCTGTAGAAATATACACTGGAGACTATTTTCAAACCATGAGCTCCTGGGGGAGGGATTGTGTTTAAGTTACATTGGTAGTCTACACAAATTCTACATACAGTAATACAGTAATGCCAGACAGATGGTGGTAAGGATGAGTATATGGATAGTGAATAGATGCATAGCTGATGGATGGATGGATGGATGAGTGGATAAATGTTGAATGAATTATGATCGGAAAGATGGATGGACAGATGGACAAAAAAGATGAATGAACAAACAAGGACAAACACAACTGGATAAAAAATTAGACGGCTGGCTGGGGGGGAATCAGGGAAGTCAGGAGATGATATCTATAGCTTACTACAATCTGGACACTCATGAGGGGCTTTACTTCAAGGGTTGGCAGATTTTTTTTCTTTAACAGGCTAGAGAGTAAATATCCTATATAATAAAAGCCTAATATGCAAATCGACTGAACAGCGGAACGACCAGCAGAACAACCGGTCACTATGACGCACACTGATCACCAGGGGGCAGACGCTCAATGCAGGAGCTGCCCCCAGCCCGCAGGCCCCAGACCAGCCAAGGCGGGTGCCAGCAGGGGCCCCCCAATCGCCCTGCTGATGGCCCCACAGATCAGCCCTGATCGCCAGCCAGGCCTAGGGACCCCACCCATGCATGAATTTCATGCACCAGGCCTCTAGTTTTAAATATATTTTTATTGATTTCAGAGAGAGGAAGGGAAAGGGATGGAGAGAGAGATAGAAACATCAGTGATAAGAGAGAATTCCACTGGGGATCGAGCCTGCAACCCAGGCATGTGCCCTGACCAGTAATTGAACTGTGACCTCCTAGTTCATAGGTTGACACTCAACCAAGCCACGTCAGCTGGGTGAGAGTAAATATTTTAGGTTTTATGGGCCACAAACCAAGTCTCTGTCACATAGTCTTCCTTTTTAAAAAAAATTATTATTAAAAAAAAAAAAATTATTATTATTTAACTGAGGCCAGGTGCACAAAATTTGTGCACGGGGTGTGTGTCCCTCAGCCCAGCCTGCACCCTCTCCAATCTGGGAGCCCTCGGGGGATGTTCGACTGCTGGTTTAGACCTGATCCCTGTGGGCAATCCGGGACTGCTGGCTCCTAACCACTCACCTGTCTGTCTGCCTAATTGCCCCTAACCACTCTGCCTGCCTGCCTGATTGCCCCTAACCACTCTGCCTTCCAGCCTGATCGTCCCTAACCGCTCTCCCCTGCCGGCCTGATCGCCGCTAACTGCCTCTGCCTCAGCCCCTGCCACTGTGGCTTTGTCCAGAAGACGTCCAGTCTCATTAGCATATTACCCTTTCATTGGTATAGATCTTTTATGAATATAAAAACTATTATTAGTTATAGGTCATAGGCTAGTTTTGGCCTGTGGGCCATAGTTAGCCAACACCTACTGTACTTTGATGTAACATATCTATGAGCCTCTATCATAGCCTGTGCTTACACAGGAGTCATGGAAAAGACAAATGAGTATAGGCCCCCCTCAGCAGAGAAGGAAACTCTTACTATTCCACAGCTAAAGATGTCCACTCGCTTTGTCAACTGCCCCACTTTGATGAAATCTTCTGGCAGATATGCAGCTGAGGCCTGGAAAAGATGGGTCTTCATCCTGGTATATTTTGACCTTTTATTGTCAGGACACAGGTGAGACTTTGGATGAGCCAGCATGGGGGTGAAGTTTTGATCTAGCAAAACATTGGAGCTGTGGAAAAGAAAACAGAGAGAACCTTTTCATTTGGGGCTGGACAAGAAGAGGTTGCCATGGAGACGCTTTTGGGAAACAACTCAGCAATGAGCTGCAGTAAGTTAGGGTTACTGAAACCCTCAACATGGAGTTTCTGAGAGAGGAGCCCACTCCGACAAGCCAATGAAGATGGAGCTAAGATTAATCCTGGTGCCTTGAGAATGGCATTCAGTGTGGTCAAAGAGGTGCAGCCATCTTGATCCCCACAGATGTCCACCCCAATCACCCCCAGCTGGCCAAGCCCATATAGGCTGTGTTGGCTCAGTCCCTCTGAGGCTGTTCCGACCCCCAGCTCTGGCCCAGCTGACTCAAGTCTAAGGGCCAGCATCCTTCGTGACTGAACCTGTCCAGATTGTAGAAAATAAGAGCAATAAAAATATTCTTGAACCTAGTCATCTAAACCATGGGAGTGAACTCTCAGAAAGTACTCCAAAAGGGAGGGGGGACAAAAACACTCAGCTATGTGTACAAATATTCAATACAGAACTAACCCTCTGATAGTTTTTTTAAAAGGTAGACACCAATTCTAATGTCCACTATTAGGAGTGGGTAAGTAAATTATGGGTAATCCGTGCAATGGAAGACTAAGAAGTCACTGGAAATAATGACATGCAATGTGGAAAAATGTTTACCATATTTAAGTGAAGCAAGGGAAGAGAATATGAAATGGTAACCAGCTAACTGGGCTACCTTAGGGCCAAGACTTCTGTGTGGGAAGGGGCTGAGAAAAGAAACAGAAAAATGGGGGCCAACTGATGAGTCCGGGAGGTGAGCCAAGACGACCACGAGTCCTTCTGTTTCCCGTCTTGCTATTACTGTTGTTTGTGCAATCAAATAAGAATCAATCGGGAGAGAGAAAAAAAAGGGGCTTCCCCTTGTCAAATGGAGAAAGGACTTTTGGGGAAGTGTGGGTTCTATGGTTTCAAGGTCAATTTTGCCGAATTCTCTGATATCTTCTGGAATCTCTTCCCATGTTGCCAGTCCCCAAATGCAGAACTCTTGCTCTTGGATGGTTGGGACGTGATAGCTGGGGTGTACACTAACCAGCAGGAAGTCTCCCTAACACGAATTACTTTCACCAACAGGTATACAAGTGGGGGAGGGGGTCTCCAAGAAGACCCTGAGCACAGAGCTCAAAATCCCAGGGGAATTGGCAGATATGACCCAGACTTCAAGGACCAGGTGCAGACCAGCTGGATGGGTGGAAAGTAAACTACATCATGGGTGTGGGGTGCTTGTTGGGGAAACACCAGCTTAGAAAGACGAATGTGGTGACAGGTAGGCAGTTTGTGCTGACAGCAGCCAGAAACACTGATTTTTGAGGATGTAACAAAGAAAGGGAGACCCAAAGGAGGTGAGGTGGGGAGAGAAAGGCAAAGAGAAGAGACACAGAGGGAGAGGAAGGGGGCCCTGGAATGTGGTCCTGTCTCATCCCTGCAGCCAGAGCCCTTGGCAGGGTCCAGTCCACCTCTCTCACCTCTTGATGTTGCTGTGGATGATCTCCAGGCTGTGAAGGTGCTCCACGGCACGAAGCAGCCCTGAGACGATGCTGATGCGCTGGGGCCAGAGGAGGGGGTCTGAGTCACCCTGAGAGAAAGAAAAGAGGTGAAACAGTGACACCTGCTCCTTTTAAAGTCCCAATGGCAGGGTCCCGGGCTCCTGTCTCTCCTCCAGCCCTTCCTGTCCTTTGCAAGAGTGCTTGACCGGCATGGTCTACTGGCAGGGGGACCAGTTTTGACATCTGACGGATCTAGGTGGAAATCCCAGCTCAGACGTGCACTAGCTGTGTGACTCTGGAAAAGACACAGCCTCTCTGAGCCTCGCTTCCTTCAGATTAAAATGGAAATGTTCATCCCTATGCTTTAGGCTTGTTGTAAGGATTTAAAGAAGTGTGCGGTATGTCCCTAGCATACGGTCTGCCACACAGTGGGTGCTCAACAAACAGCACCTATTTTTATGACTGTTACAGTGGCAGCTCTGGAGTTTTTCTCTAAGTGGGGCTGGTTGGGAAAGGAGCTAGGGAGCTTGTGTTGGCACACCAGGCCCTGGACCTTATGCCCATTTTATGTATATATATATTTGGGGAGACTTCACAAGGGATAATGGACATTGTGGGGTGGGCTAAATTCCGCTCCCTTTCCTCAGGTGCTACCACTGTTTTTCTAAGACTGAATCTACAAGCTAAATCACCACTTATTTCTCAAGTCCTGTCTTAGGTCCCACATCATCTAAGAACTGGCCTTGCTCATTAATTTCTTCTCAAAAACTCTGAAATATGGAGCCACGAAGAAGAAATAAAGGGCATCAAAATTGGAAATGAAGAAGTAAAACTGTCCTTATTCGCGGATGACATGATATTGTACATAAAAAACCCTAAAGACTCCATCAAAAAACTATTAGACTTACTAAATGAATTTGGCAATGTAGCAGGATACAAAATTAATGCCAAGAAATCTATGGCATTTCTATACACCAATAATGAACTTACAGAAAGAGAGACTAAAAAAGTAATCCCATTTACCATCACACCAAAAAAATTAAGATACCTAGGAATAAACTTAACTAAAGAGGTAAAAGACCTCTACTCAGAAAACTACAGGACGTTGAAAAAAGAGATAGAGGAAGACATAAACAGATGGAAGAACATACCATGTTCATGGATTGGTAGAATCAACATCATTAAAATGTCCATACTACCCAAAGCAATCTATAAATTCAATGCACTCCCCATTAAAATACCAATTACATATTTCACAGACCTAGAACGAACTCTCCAAAAATTCATCTGGAATAAAAAAAAGACCCCGAATAGCTGCAGCGATCCTGAGAAAGAAGAACAAAGTAGGTGGGATCTCAATACCAGATATCAAGCTGTATTACAAAGCCACTGTTCTCAAAACTGCCTGGTACTGGCACAAGAACAGACATATAGATCAATGGAATAGAATAGAGAACCCAGAAATCAACCCAAACCAATATGCTCTATTAATATTTGACAAAGGAAGCAAGAACATGCAATGGAGTCAAGACAGTCTCTTCAATAAATGGTGCTGGGATAATTGGACAGATACATGCAAAAAAATGAAACTAGACCACCAACTTACACCATACACAAAAATAAACTCAAAATGAATAAAGGAGTTAAATGTAAGACAAGAAGCCATAAAAATACTAGAGGTATCCAAAGGCAACAAAATCTCAGACATATGCTAAAGCAATTTCTTCACCGACACATCTCCTAGGACATTGGAAACTAAAGAGAAAATAAAAAAAATGGGACTACATCAAAATGAAATATGGAGCCACGTGAAACCAGTTCAAACCCTAGTCCTGATACCTGTCAGCTGTGTTCTTTTGGGCAAATCGCTTTGCCTCTCTGTGCCGGACACTCCTCTTTTCGAAAACGGAAAAACCTGTTGGGTTGGGGCAAGGCCTGGAGGAGACATGTGTAAAGCCCTTGTCACAGTGTCTTGCACACAGGAAGAGCTCAGCAAAACTAATGATCATTACCATACCATGAATAACTGCTTTACTTGGACTCTGCCAAAGGAAGTAATAATTCCATGTGGAATAATTTTATTTCCCTCTGAGGATTTTATGGGAGGGATGTTTGCTTTTAAAATTGTAATTTTGCCCAGCCAGCGTGGCTCAGCAGTTGAGCGTCGACCTATGAACCGGGAGGTCACGGTTCAGTTTCTGGTCAGGGCACATGCCTGGATTGTACGCTCAATTCCCAGTGTGGGGTGTACAGGAGGCAGCCAATCAATGATTCTCTCATCTTGATGTTTCTATCTCTCTCCCTTCCTCTCTGAAATCAATAAAAATAGATTTTAAATAAATAAAATAAAATTGTGATTTCATCACTTCTCAGCCTTTTGGCTAAGATCAAGTGATAAAACTGTAATTTTTGTTGTTGTGTTGTTAATCCTCACCCAAGAATATTTTTTCCATTGATTTTTAGAGAGAGTGGAAGGGAGAGGAAGAGACAAAGAGAGAGAAACATCGCTGTGAGAGAGACACATTGGTTGCTTCCCACATGCGCCCCAACCAGGGATTGAGCCTACAACTGAGATACATGCCCTTGACCAGAATCGAACCACGACCCTTCAGTCTGTGGGCTAACACTCTAACCATTGAGCAAACCGGCTAGGGCTAAAATTGAAATTTTAGTAAGTATTTATTTTGAAATAAAATTTTGCCTCCACTTTCCCATACTTTGTATCTTTTAATTATTTTTCTTGTCCTATTGCATTGGCTATCACCTCCAGAACAATGTTGAATAAATTTAGTGCTATGGGATACTTTATCTTGCTCTTGACTTAAATGAAATGCCTGTTGTCAAATAAAATTTTTATAGGGTTTTACCTGAAGATGTTTAGCCAGATTTTATGTATCCTGGACCAACTTCTCCTGAAGGGCCTCACTCTCTCAGGACTCTTATATGTCCTTAACCATTGATTCTCTAACTGGGTACTGCCTGGTTCTGTTCTCTGACCATGACCCAGCCTCTTACCTGGCACCGGAGTCTGTCTTGTAAAGAACCATTTGCCATGTAGGAGTAGATCAAGCTGTAAAACTGTTTTCCAGTGCAGACCCCCAGCAGAGGTAAGACATTGGGGTGGCAGCATCTGAAATCAGGCATAGTGCAGAGGTGCGGAGTTAGACAGAAAGAGTAATCACAGACTGCTCCAATTCCTCACCTCCCACACCTCTTATGCCCTCTCCACTGCCCTGAGGGCCCAGCGCCAGAGCAGAAAGATGAAAACTGTGTGCCTTCAAGGAGCTGGAAGCCAAGTTGCTTGATCTTATCCTGCCTCCCTGCTCTGCAGCATATGACACCTTAACCAATCTGTCTTCTGGAAGCAGAGGCTTAGAGACTAAGGAACTTGCCAAGGTTATAGCTAGCAAGCAGTGAAGCCAGGATAAGATTGCAAGTCTGCTTGACTCCCAGGACTGGAGTTCTTCCCCAAAATCCTCTTCCGCTGAGTCTAAGTCACCCATTCCTTCTGTCTCCTCCTACCCTCTTAACCACTCTTTCTTGACCGTTTTCCCTAAGACCCTCCTCTTTCACCTCCTTCTGAAACCTGAGTCTCCCAGGCAGGGCTCCGCATCTTGTATTATAAGTTGTTCCTCTAGGTCAGTGGTTCTCAACCTTCTGGCCCTTTAAATACAGTTCCTCATGTTGTGATCCAACCATAAAATTATTTTCGTTGCTACTTCATAACTGCAATGTTGCTACTGTTATGAATCGTAATGTAAATACCTGATATGCAGGATGGTCTTAGGCGACCCCTGTGAAAGAGTCGTTCGACTGCCAAAGGGGTCGCGACCCACAGGTTGAGAACCGCTGCTCTATGTATATCCTGCCTCTATATCTCCATACTCTAGGTGAACAATCTAAACTCGTCAAGTCCCAAACCCGCTTCCCCACCCATAGTTATTACCATAGCAAAGGGCACCACCATCCATCTAATTTCCTAGAAACCCTCTTACCGCCCCCATCTAATTATTATGGACACTGAAATTTGAATTTTTTATACTTATGTCATGAAATAGTCTTTTTATTTTTTTCAAACCATTCTTAGCTCTCAGGCCACACAGCACAGGCAGGGCCAGATTTAGCTTATGGGTCATCATTTGCCAGATCCTGCTCTAGATCTAAGGATTTTAAGATGGATTCACTCTTAGAATTGGAATCAGTAAGTCCCTGCCCATCTCAAAAAAATGATAGGTCCGGCCAGTGTGATTCAGTGGTTGAGCGTCAACCTATGAACCAGGAAGTCACAGCTCAATTCCTGGTTGGGGTTACGGGCTGGATCCCCAGTAGGCGGGGTGCAAGAGGCAGTGATTGATGATTCTCTCTCATCATTGATGCTTCTATCCCTCTATCCCTCTACCTTCCTCTCTGAAATCAATAAAAAAAACCAAACACACATATTTTTTTTAAAGAGAGATAAAAATGGCTTTCTCTCCCCCTGGATGAAAGGAGTTGGGCCAAGTGAGCCAAGGTTTTTTTTATAATTCTAATCTATACTTATAGCTGTTAAACAGAAAAAGCATGGACTATGGTGCCAGAGCAACCTAGGTTCAAATTCTGGCTCTGTCACCTACTTGCTGTGTGATCTTGGACAAGACACTTGACCTCTTTGTGCCTCAATTTGCCTGTACGTAAAATACTGTGCTAATAGTAGCTACATCACAGGGTTCTTGTGAGGATAAAATGAGTTTGTACACACAGAGTGCTTAAAGCATGCCTGCCACATAGGAAGCACTAGATAAGGGTTAGCTGTCGTCATTATTAAACAAAGTTTAATAATTCCCTATAGGGGAGGCTTACCTATGACAAATTCGTATCTCTGCTTGGAAGAAATTTTCAATTGATCCTGGACCTGAGCAGGCCATCTGTGGGAAAAGACTCCGAAACATTAAAATCCTGCCTCACGCAGGCAGCTTCCCCCAACACACACACTACAAACCAAGTGCTTACCTCTCTGAGCTTCTTAAAGACGAATGGTATGCCCTGCCTTTGTCCTCTATAGATGTCAGCAAAGGTCCCCTCACTGATTTTGTGGGTTTGGTTGAAATTATCGGTTGCCTGAACCACATCCACCTCATTCCAAAAAAGGCTGTCTACAGCCAGGCTCAGAAGGGTTTCTTGCTTAGGAATGGAGGTGCTGACATCCTGGGGATTTAGAGAAGAGAAAGAGATTAACATGAAATTAACATGGAAAATATTATTTTCCCTACCATCTCAGGGATCTTAGAACACCAGAGATAAAGAGGATCATCTTATCCAGTGAGGAGAAATGATAAAAAAAGGGACATGAGTCCTGCAGCTCAGTTCAAGTGTCTTCCTCTACACCAAAAGGTTGGGGGTTCGATTCCTGGTCAGGGCACATACCTAGGTTGTGGATTCGATCCCATCGGGAAGCATAGGGAAGGCAACTGATCAATGTTTCTCTCTCACAACGATGTTTCTCTATCTCTCTCAAAATCAATAAAAACATATCCTCAGGTGAGGATTTAAAAAAAAAAAGACATGAATAGGGCCAGCTCAAATCCAAGCTCGGACACTACTTTGCTCTGTGACCTTGGACAAGTTCCTTAACCTCTGTGAGCTTTAACTGCATCAGCAAAAGTGAACATAACAGTCGTTGTACCCTGGAGAGAAATGTTGAAGATTAACTAAAATGTGAATATTGCTAGCAAATGGTTGATGGCTGCTTTTTTTTGTTTTTCAGTTTACAAAGGTAGCACCAAGGGGGTCAAAGAGCTGAGGTGAGATCACACAGCTGGTCAATGGCCAAGCTGGTTCCCTGGTCCTATACTTGGCACATGTGCTGGGAAGCAGGATATAGGTTCACTTAACCAAAGACGCTTCTGTCGTCAGAGCTTCGACACTGCTTGTGTGGGTAAGCCTATGAAAAGCAGCTCTGCTTCAACCATTTCCCTTCTTAAAAATAGGTGTGCAGCCCTGATCGGTTTGGCTCAGATCGACGCTCAGGATAGAGCGTCGGCCTGCGGACTGAAGGGTCCCGGGTTCAATTCCGGTCAAGGGCATGTACCTTGGTTGCGGGCACATCCCCAGTAGGGGGTGTGCAGGAGACAGCTGGTCGATGTTTCTCATCAATGTTTCTAACTCTCTATCCCTCTCTGTAAAAAACCAATAAAATATATTTAAAAAATAAAATAAAATATTTTAAAAATCAATAAAATATATTTTTTAAAAAAATAGGTGTGCATAAACTTATATTTTTACACTTTTTATGCTCTTTTAAACAGCTTTAGAAAATTAGTGGTGGTGGTGGGGATCTTATTATCCACTTAACTGCTATTCAAGTGTAGTGAGTTTCTTGCAGACTAGATATATAGGAATTTATTTCACAAACTAGAATCATGGTGCACACATTATTTTGATATTTGGTGTTTTCACTTAACATTACACTATGATCATTCTCCCAAGTTATCATCTTTGGGCATGATTAATTTTCAAAGAAAACTAAAACCCTGTTTAAGTGAGTCTGCGTTTTGGCACAGCTTCATGAATCAGCCCTGCAGTGCTAGCTGCTTCACCAGGCACCCTGTCCACACACTTATAGGGGCCAATGAATATGTTTTAATTTCTTGTAAAATCAGAAGAACAAAAACAAGCTTTTAAAGTCAGAGAAAATGTTTTCGTTTTTAATCTAGCTTGAATTATACTCACTTTTATATCAATGTAATTATAAAATATAAATTATTTTTAGCCGAAACCGGTTTGGCTCAGTGGATGGAGCGTCGGTCTGCGGACTGAAAGGTCCCAGGTTCGATTCCGGTCAAGGGCATGTACCTGGGTTGCAGGCACATCCCCAGTGGGAGATGTGCAGGAGGCAGCTGATTGATGTTTCTAACTCTCTCTCTCCCTTCCTCTCTGTGAAAAATCAATAAAATATTTTTAAAAAAAAAATATTTTTAATGAAAGAAAGGGCCCATGAAGGCACAAGTGCCTAAGACCCATGAAACTCATATGTGGCCTGGACCCAAGTCATTGAAAATTCAGAATAATACAAACATATTTTGGGTTGAAAAAAAATAAAACTGGACGGGAGGCAGTTTGTAAACAAATACTTCTACAACCAATATATTTATGTATAAATGAGACCTGCCAATTATCAGGTCTCATTTATACACAAATAATGGAAAAGCTCATTAAAAATGCTTATTCACTAGTGCATGAACCCCCTCGCCCCCAACCCCATCCCAGTTGTATTGACTGTCAGTACTTACACCTTAAAAGCTCAGAGTAATTCAATTGGTCTCCTTTCCCCCGCCCCTCACCCCACTCTAACCCCCAAACTGGTCTCAGGGAATAAATGCACGGCTATCCTGAGAAAGAGTGCCACAAACGGGGATATGGCTTTCAGATGGGGATTTACCTTTGAATCAGATGAAGCAGGAAGGTCAGTGTTTAAGGAGGGAGGGGCATCTTCAGGAGGAGGCAGGAGGCTGGCTCTGGCTGGAGCAGGCCCTGGAAAGAAGGGACTGTGGGTCAGAAAGTGGCCCCCCCTGAGGAAAGAGGAAGGGGCCCCTGTCAGCCCCCAGGCCAAACCAGGCTCTGATTGTTGTCAATAAGGACAGCTACTATTTCCTGACACCCCCAGGCACCAGACTATACCATCCTCTTGCGTACCTAAATGAATCCTTAGGACAACCCTATGGATTGGTCCCCATTTGGCAGGTGGAGAAACAGAGGCACTGGAGGTGGCCACTTGCTCAGGGCCATACAGTAAGTGGTAGAGCCAGCCTTCAAATAGAGTATCACCTGTGTGACATCTAATCCCTGCACTGTCACACCTCCCTCACAAGGATCCGAGAACACAGGGCAATTAGCTAGAAGCCTGCCTTCCAGAAACCTCCACCATGGCAGGAATGGCCATGACAAGCCTCTGAGTCAGAGCAGGAGAGGCTGGCCGTCGCAGGCTGGGGGATCAAGGAGGGTTTCACAGGGGAAGGAGCATTTGACCTGGGCTTGAGAGATGGGGAAACGTTTCTGAAAAGTGGGTACGAGGTGGGGGGGCACCGAGGCAGTGGCACTGGACCGTGTGGAGGGAAAGTCCAGGCGTGCGGTAAACATTCCAGGCACTTAGTCAGCAAACAGTGACATCAGCGACAGCTCTAAATGCCTCACTGTTTTAACTCATTTAACGCTCACAACAATCCTAGGAGATAGGTACCATTATCATCGACTCCTTACAGATGCTGGAAATGAGGCCTCTGAGTAACTGGGGGCCGCCCTTCCAAGGCAACCTGGCCTTGACCCCAGGGGGGCAGGTCAAATTCACCTGCTTCCCGTATTTCTGGTTGACGATATCAGGAAAGGAATGATTAATCTGGACTTTTGGCCATAAAATAATGCAGAAGACTGAAAATAGAAACAGGTGAAACGACAATGAGCCTTGCTAAACTATTAACCTGGGCAGCTGATACAACTTATCTGATACAAAGCCTGAGGCTCTTTCATCCCCACAGAGTCCAACCGGAGGCCAACCTAAGCCTCTCCCCTGGGTCTGCTCCGGCTTCCAGAGTTGTTAGGGCTTTTTTTGTTTTTGTTTTCCATATTTTCCAGTATTGGCTATATTTGAAAGAACGACACTTGAGAAGATACCATATTTGCACACTCACAATGCATCAGAGAACCCCAAAATGGGACACTACAAATACACACACACACACACACACACACACACACACACACACACCAGTCCATCAGTGCACTATAACCGTAAACTAAGCTTCGGGGTAAGAGCTATAGCTCAGACACTGGAAGTAAACCTTTGGCAAATACACAGATTAATTAATCCAGGTTGAAAACAAAAAAATACCAGCTATGTGCTGCAGACCAGCTGCTGGCAGCACAACTGATGAGAGCACTTGCGCTGCTGCTCACCCACATCCATCCCCCATCTGCACCCAGGCCAAGCTTCCCACTGGTTCCCCTCTCCCCGCAGTGAAGGAGTGAAGAGGGGAGACTAAGAGGAGACCCAAGACTCTGATGGCTGGGGACTCTGGTCTCCCCAAGGACACCCCTGAGCCTGCCTTAGACTTCAAGCAGGACACTCCCTCCCAACCTTCCCACCCCAGCCTTGCCCAGCACCTTCCACATCTTCTCCCAGGCATTTGTCCTATGAAAACCCTTGTGTTCATCTTGGCTTCTGCTCCTCAGGTGGCCTGGAATACAGGTGCCCACTGGCCAGCAGTGCAGGGCTCCTGCCTTGCAGAAAGGCTCCCTCCCACTGCTGCCCCTGTGATGAAGTCTCCGCTCTTGCCCTGCCTCGTCTTGGCCTCTGCCCAGTACCCTTGGCCTGTCACATTCATCCCTCTCCTAGATGTTGGCCCTGCCTCCGTGCTACCTCACTGAGTTACTTGATGTTTTTCTTCCAATCCACTTTTATTCACATACTGGACTATGCATTTAGCCTTGAAATCCCTAGTTCTTTGTGCATGTGTGTATATATATATATTTTCCAGCATCCATGTTCTCATGTACCACTGGGTACAGGCTCCACATTCTGGGAATTGCTGCTCCAGCCCAACTCGATCTCCCTCCTGCTTCTTTCCCCTCTCCCTGACTCAGCGCTGGCCTCTGAGCAGAGCTACACCCATAGTCCCTTGTCCTTTCCTTTGCCCTGTGACTCCAAGGTCAGCACTGACCTCACACAGCCAGAATTTTCTGGTTTGACTTGATGCCTGGGGTTCAGTCTGGGGGCTGCACCAGGTCTCTTGGGTTGGGGGGGTCACTGAGGTCCACTCTTGTGACCTATGAGGAGAGGCTGAGTATCTATGTCTCCCTCTGGTTTTGTAAATAAACAGGAATGGGATTTGGGCCACTACTACAGGGCTGACACGCCAGATAAGGACTAGCCCTTGCTTTGTAAATGCTCATGGAAGGACTGGGTCAGGGAAGACACTGGGCTACATAAATGTCATTTCAAAAACACTAAGAGTTAACCTTTAATGTGCCAAAATGTTGACAAAAAAAAAACACAACCAAAAACACAACAACAACAAACATTTCCTATGAAAATCTTTCTAGAATGTCTGCTTTCCCAAACCGAATGCAGCAAATCCCGTTCTGCCACGTGGCACCATTGTGGGCCTGAGTATAGAACACACAGCAGTGCTGGCATTTGGGGTCTTCTGTCCGCTGCCCTGTGGCTGGCAAGGGTCTGCCTCTGCAGCCTCCCTGTCTCCTTTCTGTTTATCAGACAGAACTGGGCTCAAGTCCTGCCTCCAACATGACTAACGAGTTGAACTTGGTGATTTGCGCTTCACTTCTTCAGTTTCCTCAAATGTAAAAAGAGCAATAACAGACCATTCCTATGGAGTTCTTGTCCAGATTAAAAGATACGACAGTTTTAAAGCACAAAGACCAGTCTCTGTCTGCTATGTATGTATGGAGCACCACGGCTGGTAAAACTGTGTGGAATAAGAGTAAATAAATTCTTATTGACAGCCCAGTGGCCTCTCCCACAGCAAAGTCTTTTTGAGTTATTTCAGCTACTCAGAGCCCTTTTATCTGGATTCTGGCTTTGAGAATTTGTTTAACCAGGTGGTAAGAATGTGTCTGTGGCTCACCTACTCAAATATTTTCCTCTTCCACACATCTCCCACTTCCTCCTCTCCTACTTGCAAGGGGGTTGGTATATACAGGGGTTAAGAGGTGGGCTCCAGAAATCGGCCCGAACCAATATGCTCAATTAATATTTGACAAAGGAGGCAAGAACATACAATGGAGCCAAGATAGTCTCTTCAATAAATGGTGCTGGGAAAATTGGACAGATATATGCAAGAAAATGAAACTAGACCACCAACTTACACCATACACAAAAATAAACTCAAAATGGATAAAGGACTTAAATGTACGACAGGAAACTATAAAAATTCTAGAAGAATCCAAAGGCAACAAAATCTCAGACATATGCCGAAGCAATTTCTTCACTGATACAGCTCCTAGGGCACTTGAAACTAAAGAGAAAATGAACAAATGGGACTACATCAAAATAAAAAGCTTCTGCACAGCAAAAGAAACCATCAACAAAACAACGAGAAAACCCACTGTGTGGGAAAACATATTTGCCAATGTCATATCCGATAAGGGCCTAATCTCCAAAATTTATAGGGAACTCATACAACTTAACAAAAGGAAGATAAACAATCCAATCAAAAAATGGGCAAAGGACCTAAATAGACACCTTTCAAAAGAGGACATTCAGAAAGCCAAGAGACATATGAAAACATGCTCAAAGTCACTAATCATCCGAGAGATGCAAATCAAAACAACAATGAGGTACCATCTCACACCTGTCAGACTGGCTATCATCAACAAATCAACAAACGACAAGTGCTGGAGAGGATGTGGAGAAAAAGGAACACTTGTGCACTGCTGGTGGGAATGCAGACTGGTGCAGCCACTATGGAAGACAGTATGGAGTTTCCTTAAAAAACTGAAAATGGAACTCCCATTTGACCCTGTGATCCCACTTCTAGGAATATATCCCAAGAAACCAGAAACACCAATCAGAAAGGATATATGCACCCCTATGTTCATAGCAGCACAATTCACCATAGCTAAGATCTGGAAACAGCCTAAGTGCCCATCAGTAGATGAATGGATTAGAAAATTGTGGTACATCTACACGATGGAATACTATGCTGCTCTAAAAAGGAAGGAACTCTTACCATTTGCAACGTCATGGATGGAACTGGAGAGCATTATGCTAAGTGAAATAAGCCAGTCAATGAAGGAAAAATACCACATGATCTCACTCATTCATGGATAATAGAGACCATTATAAACTTTTGAACAATAATAGATACAGAGGCAGAGCTGCCTCAAACAGATTGTCAAACTGCAGCAGGAAGGCCGGGGAGGGTTGCGGGGCAGGAGGTAGGGGGGTAAGAGATCAACTAAAGGACTTGTATGCATGCATAGAAGCATAACCAGTGGACATAAGACATTGGGGGATAGGGGAGGCTAGGGGACTGTCTAGGGCGGGGGGATAAAATGGACACATATGTAATACCCTTTGTAATACTTTAAGCAATAAAAAAAAAAAAAAAAAAAAAAAAAAAAAAGAGGTGGGCTCTAGCCCTGGGCGGTGTGGCTCAGGTGGTTAGAGTGTCTTCCTGCACACCAAAAGGTGTCAGGTTGGATCCTCTGGTTGAGGCATGGGGATCCCCTCTCTAAAATATCAAAATTTTTTTAATTAAAAAAAACAAAAGTGGGCTCTGGGCAACTCACCTGAGCTGAATCCTGACCCCAGCACTCATTCAGCCAGAAGCTCTGGCAGGTTATGCATCCTTCCCCAGTTACCACGGTGAGGGGTGGGAGCAACAGGGGCCCTCACCTCCCTGGCTGTCAGTGTGACTCACCAGGCAGTACCTAGAACAGTGGTTCTAGGGTCGAGACCCCTTTGGGGGTCGAACGACCCTTTCACAGGGGTCACCTAAGACTATCGGAAAACACATATATAATTACATGTTGTTTTTGTGACTAATCACTATGCTTTAATTATGTTCAATTTGTAACAATGAAATTGGGGGTCACCACAACATGAGGAACTGTATTAAAGGGTCGCGGCATTAGGAAGGTTGAGAACCACTGACCTAGAACCTCCAGGCTGGTGTCTCCTGCAGTAGGCAGTCTTTGTTCCCACTTACCATACCCACCCCAGCCTTCGCTGCCTCCGCATTCTCCATTCCTACAAGATAATCAGCCTAAACTTAGGGGCCCAAAGGAAGTTTGGGGCTTTCCCAAGAGAGGACAAGCTTTGGGTTATTTGATGATTACTCTCTTATTTTCAGTTTGGGCAAAGATAAACAATCAACGTCCTGTCTCTGTCTATAGATTGTATTTATCATCTCCACCAGCCAGGGCACATGTGCTTCTGAGGGCCATTCAAGAAACTGAAGGGTGCAGAAGCTGGCAGACACACGTCATGCTTGTTTTTGCAGTCACCTAGATAAGGAACAACCGAAGTGGCTACACCTGTCACCTCCTCCATCCTGACCAGTCATCCCCTAGAATTTCCTTATTTTATTACCATGTTTCCCGTTGACCATCAACCAGTATCACATTCGCTTTATGACGATTTCCCCTTATCTTTAAATGCTGATCAAAGTGCTGCACTCTTTTTTTTTTTTTCCCTTTAGCTACAGGAAATAACTCAGACTCCTTGGCCTAGAATTAATTTTCCAGACTTGAACTATCTGGGGTGTCTGGGATGTTCCTAACATTGATGAAACATTTTAAAAAAATTTTTTTTAGCCCTAGCCAGTTTGACTTAGTGGAAAGAATGTTGGCCTGCGGACTGAAAGGTCTCGGGTTCGATTCCGGTCCAGGGCACATACCTCAGTTGCAGGCTCCTCCCTGGCCCAGGCCCTGTCTGGGGCTCCTGTAGGGGGCAACCAATCAATGTGTTTCTCTAACATCAATATTTCTCTCTGTCTTTCCCTCTCTCTTCCACTCTCTAAAAATCAATAGAAAAATATCCTCAGGTGAAGACTAAAAAAATAAAAAATAATAAAATAATTTTTTAAAAACTTTAATTGATTTTTGAGAGAATGGAGAGAGAGAAACATAAATGTGATCAGCTGCCTCCTACATGCCCCCTACCGGGGATGGACCCCACAACCCAGACCTGTGCCCTAACCAGGAATCAAACCGGTAACTGACTGTGCACTGGATAAGCCCAACAGAGCCACATCAGCCAGGATGACATCAGCTAACATTTAATGAGCACTTACATGGGGCAAACCTGTGGTGTACGATTCCTTACCACAACATGATGATGTAGGTATTATTATTATGCCCATGTTATAGATGATAAAACTGAGGCACAGAGAGGCTAAATAATTCTGTTAGAAAGTGGCAAAGTTGGAATTCAAATGCGGGTCTAATGCAAAAGCCTATGCATGCTCCTCTCAGTCCATGCTGACCTTGGCTTCAGGATCCGCATTAGTGAACTGAGGTTTCATGGGTTTGGGATCTTTGGCTCACATTCAGGAGGCTGCAGGAGAAAGGAAGGAGGGCTGGACTCCAGGGGAGAGATGGTGACAGTGGAGATGTGGGCATGAGTAGCAATTCCCCTCAGGGAAGTTATAGCGGAGTCCTGCCATCATGGGGTAAACTGTCCCTGAGCCCTTTCCTGGGCTTTTTTTTTTCTTTAGCTACAGGAAATAACTCAGAATGGAGACAAATCTGAAGTGGTTTGAAAGGCTTCGGGATAGCAGTGTGTGCAGAGGTTAGGGACACAAGTGTTCAAATGACACTGCTCAGATGCTACTTCCTACTCATGTGACCGTGAGCAAATCACTTTCCTCTCGGTGCTTCAGGTGCCATAGAACAAAGCAAAAGATCTGTGACTGGCAAAGAGGACCCGGTGGCGGGGCATGTAGCACCCACCACAGGGCTGTGAAGGCCAGGCCCCGGGCCTGTGGGACACAGACAGAGAGGTCACTAGGCTCCGAATCCTGGAGCCGGCATGCAGGGCCAGTCCGTGCTGGGGGGGGGGACCACAGGTAAGATACTTGGGCCCCACGCATATGATCGTGGCGGGCTGTTTAATGCTCTGCACTCACAGTTTCTCATCGGTGAAATGGAGATAATCACCAAGCTCACAGCTAAGAAGGATTAAATAAGTTAACATCATTGAAGTGCTTAGAACAGTGTCTGGCACACAGCCCTTATTCACTGAGTTCTTTCTTTCCATAAAAATGGTAAAAAACGGTATATTCTTTTATTATCTGACTTTTTTAAATTTAATATATTGTAAGCATGTTTCCATGTATGCATACATATCCGAATCATTGTTAACAGCATTGTTATGTTAATAATGTTAACAGTATTATGTTAGGCTAACATATTGCAATGACCTACCATTAATTTTACCATTCCCACTGTTGTTTCTAATTTTTTGCCATTATATACTGAGCTGAATATCCTTATAGATAAATCATTTCCTTAAGTATTCTTTAAATTAAAAAAATTTAATTTAATTAAAAATACCTGGGTCGGGAAGGGCAGCTGGCCTCACAGGCTGCCCCTTTTTCTGTTCATCCTCCGTGTTTCTTACAGAAGCTGCCCAGGGCCTTCCTGGCTTCTCAGCACCCGGGAAGTCTGGGACAGAAGGCCTGATTTCAGGAACTGGTTTCCCTGAAACAAGGGGGAAGGGAAGAAAGGTGTTATCATTCAGTGAAGTGGGACAGCCATCGGAGGCTGGTCTAGTCCAGGTTCTGCCTCGAAAGCACAGTGTGCCCCAGCAAGTTCTCTCCCTCGGAGCCTCGGACGCTCTGTCTGTAAAATATAGCGGTTGGTCAGGACAATCTCCTGTGATCGCTCCAGCTCTGACATTCTGAGTCAGAACACCTGGTTTCTAATCCTACTAGCTGTGCCCTGGCCAGGTGGCTCAGTTGGTTGGGGTGTCATCCTATACACCAAAAGGTTTCAGGCTCGATTCCAGGTCAGGGCACATACCAAGGTTTCGTGTTTGATCCCCAGTCAGGATGCATTCCAGAGGCAACTCATCGATGTTTCCCACATCAGTGTTTCTCTCTCTCTCTCACACCCTTCCTTTCTCTAAAATAAATAAACATATCCTCAGGTGAGGATGTTAAAAAAATGTAATCCTACTAGTTGTGTGACCTTAGATAAGTCATTTTTTTTAAAAAATATGTTTTTATTGATTTTTAGAGAGAGAGGAAGGGAGAGGGAGAAGGGAGTGATAGAAGCATTGATCAGCTGCCTCCTGCACTCCCCCTACTGGGGATCAAGCCTGAAACTGGGACATTTGCCCTGACTGGGAATCGAACCAGCAACCTCTTAGTGCATGGGTAGATGCTCAACCACTAAGCAACACCGGCCGAGCAAAATGTCACTTTCCTTCCAAGGGCCTGTTTCCTCACCTATAAAAGGAAGATCGTGTTAATATCTGCTTGCCTACCTCACAGACTGTTGGGAGGGAAATATGAGAACACGGGCATGAAAGGGCTCTATAGCCCAGCTGGTGTGGCTCAGTGGTTGAACATCGACCTATGAACCATGAGGTAACGGTTCCATTCCCGATCAGGGCACATGCCCAGGTTTCGGGCTCCATCCCCAGTAGGAGGTGTGTAGGAGGCAGCCGATCAATGATTCTGTCTCATCATTGATGTTTCCTTCTCTTTCTAACCTTCCTCTCTCTGAAATCAATAAAAACATATTTGAAAGAAAAATGAAAGGGTTCTATAAATTATGCATTTCCCTGAACACGTGGGGTAGTTAAAGTTATCCATCCTGCTAAGTCCCTAGTTGATCCCCTGAATATAAAAGTTCTAGCTTCCCCTTCCACAACCAGTGGAAACTTACGCATCCTTCCCTGTTCTATAGACAGGGACTCTGAAAATAGCAGCTACGTCAACTGAGTACCAACACTGTGACACCCAGGCCCAGCTTTGCATACATCAAATCCTCATAAGGATTTTCCATTTTATCCCAGTTAGAGATGAGGAAACTGAGGCCTGGGCAGGTTAAGTGACTTCCCCAAGATCACACAGCTGGGCAGACAGGGCTGGCCAAAAGAGCCTGGGTGGAGGTCACCTGCCTCCTATAATCACTTCCCCTTTGCATCGATTTGGGAAACCCCAAGGTACTGTCAGGGTGTCTACACTGGCTTCCACCCAGCTTCTCTATGTCAGGCAGCTTCCTCCATTGCTGCCCTGGTGTCATCTCTCCCCGCAGCCACTGCCTCCAGCTCAGAGGCCTTCAGATCCCTCCCAGGCTGCATCTCACTAAAATACAGATCTGGCCTCATCACTCCTCTGCTGAAAGCTTTCATGACCCCATCATCCGGATAAAGAATATACTCTTCACCTGACTCCTGATATCTCCCCATTGCCTCCCAGATCAAATCCAAATTCTGCAGCCCTGCATGCATGGCCCCTCACTCTCTGGTGGTTTGCAGTAGACCCATATTTGGAAACCACAAAAATGGGGGCACCAAAGTCCCAGGGAAGGCTTCTGCCTTGTTAACTCTCACACCTGCATCATCAGGTGGAGCAGAGAGAATCCCCCTCCAGCCTTTGAGTCCCCAATAGCATCCAGTCATTCCAACAGGTAAACTGTCTCTCTCTAAACAAAACTGATTGTTACCATGGAGCCAAAGCACCTCAAACACAAGCTTTGGGACTAGAACAATATTAATGATGACTAAATGCATGGCACTACACTTGTATGGCACCAAGCAGGTTTATTTGACTTTCATGACAATCTCTGCTGGTCAACAATTATCTGCATTTGTTTTTTCTGAGCACATGGAGGCTCTCAGAGGCAAAATTATTTTCCCCTGAATCGAACAGCTGATAAGATTCAAACCTAGGGCTGGTTAGGACAGAACTATTGGTTAGGACAGAACTACTCAAATACCAAGGTCATTACCATCACCTGCAGATGGCACTCCCCTGGACCCCACCTGCTTAAAAAGCAGGAAAACAGGGCGGGAACTGAAGAAAGGAATGCACAGAAGTAACAAGAAGGCTGAATGGGGGATAAAAAGTGACTTTTTCTTTGACTGTCACTGATATAGTATTCTTTTAAATAAAACCAACTTATAAAAGAAGTAGCAGAGCTTAGCTGTTTAGAGTTCAGGCCCTGGAATGGAAACCAACCAGTTTTCATCACTTCCCAGTTGTGTTTACTCTGGACGACTTTCACCAGAACTAAGAGAAAACACTGTGTATCAATGGCTTAGCTCAAAACACAGGAACCTCATTAAGACATTGGTTAGCTCTTCTACAGCCCACATAGTGAGTATAAAGAGTAGGGTGGGAGTCTTCATTTTCATCTAAATTGTTTACACTTTTTTTTAGTTTTAGTATATTTATTTTTTAATTATAGTAAAATACACATAACATAAATTTACCATCATAACCATTTTTAAGTGTTTAGTTCAGTGGCATTAAGTATATTCACATTGTTGTGCAACTACCACCACCATCCATCTCCAGAAATTCTATCCCCATCAAACACTAACTCCCCATTCCCCCTCCCACAGCCCCTGGCAACCAACATCCTACTTTCTGTCTCTATGTATTTTACTACTCATTAATTTTTATTTTTATTTCTTATTTTATTTTATTTTTAGTAAATGAGCTTCTATTTTATTCACCATATAATACGTGCACTTCTTCCTCTAGAGGGGTTCTACAGGTTCTTAAGTAAAACAGTTCATTAACTCAATTACCAATATAGCCATCGAGGGCATGAGAAACTACATCCTTTGAGGCTTCTCATAAACCAAGTCTGGGAGGCATTATGGAGAACTCCATCCAGCTTGAACAACCAGCCTGTCTGCTGGTTACCGACAACTCTGGATATCATGTTTTTTTGTTTAATCCTCCCCCAAGGATATATTTTTATTGATTTTAGAGAGGAAGGCGGGGGGGTGGGGGGGGAGAAAGAGAGAGAGAGAGAGAAACATCAATGTGAGACAGAAACATTGGCTGCCTCCAGCATGAGCCCCAACCAGGGATCAAACCTTAAACCTGGGTATGTGCCTTGACTGGGAATCGAACCCGAGACCTTTTGGTAAATGGGACAAGGCTCCAACCAACTGAGCCACACCAGCCAGGGCTCTGAGTATCTTCTTTTAAGTGAATGTTAATGGTTTTGTTTTCATCTGCGTATCTGGTTATTTCATGAGTAAAGACATCAATGGGTTTGACAATGACAAACGCATGAACTTTTTCCTAGTACCTATTCTAGTGAAATAATGCTTCTTACCGTTCTTACGCCACATCATTTGAGTGGGTTTCGGCTCCTAAATTAAATTACAAGCTGCTTGAGGGATAGGACTGTGCCTTTTATCTCTTTTGAATCCACCCCAATGTCCAGAATGATGCCCAGCACAGAGTAGGTGCTCAAGAAATGACGGTGATGGTCTTTGTTGGAAGTCAGAGAGTGGCTGAATCTCCTTAGGTGGCTCCATCTTCCGTCACCACCCGCATGCCGGACCCGCGTGGATTCTGGGAGGCAGAGGCCTTAGGACCTGGCCCTTCCTGTCCTTCCCTGGAGCAGCTTCCTCATTGCTCAGGAGGCAGCCGCCCTACTGCAGCCCAACCACTGCCGCTGCCACGACGGACAACCGGTGTGCGTGGCGGCCGGGCTCCCTCACTTAATTTTTTAACTTTTGTGTTTTTCACACTTTAGCAGTAAATAAAAAGATGTTATATGTATGTCCATTGACGTGGAAAGGCGTTAATATATTGAGTGAACAAAAAAGGATACATATGTTACCAGTGTTTTGGTAAAATATGTGTAAAAATAGAGAAGACATCTATGTATGGAGAGAAAAAGAGCCTAAGAACATACACAAAATGTTAACAGTGGTTATTTCTAGGTGGTGTAATTATCAATAAATTTATACTCTGGGTTTGGGGAGGTTTTCATTTTTCAGTTTCTTCACATTATAGAATTTTTCAACAGTGATCATGGATTTGTTGCATAGGAAAGTATGTTTCTTTTTTAAAAATAGTTTTATTGATTTCAGAGAGGGAGGGAGAGAGAGATAGAAACATCAATGATGAGAGAGAACCATTGATCGGCCACCTCCCGCACATTCCCCACTGGGGATCGGGCCTGCAACCCGGGCATGTGCCCTGACTGGGAATCAAACCATGACCTCCGGTTCACAGGTCAACGCTCAACCACTGCGCCACACTGGCCGGGCAAAACATATGTTTCTTAAGAAACAAAATCAATACGCACGCTAACTAAATTAATGACTGAACTGAGTCTTCTGAACTAGAGTTACCAAAAACCGTGTGCCCTGGAAAATCCATCGGGCCCAGATTAGTAAGCAGGTGGTCACTAAATTCAGATCCAACTCACTTCTGACATTTGCTACCAAGTGTCTAATGTGCACTGATATTTAGCAAGGAAGGAAACTGGGACGCGGGGAGGTGAGGAGACCCGCCTGAGGGAGAAAACTAAACAAAGGGCACTGAGGCAGGAAGGTGGGGTCCCCTCCCAGAACGAATGTGAAGAGGCAGGGCGGGTCCCTGGAGACTACACACTCCACGTCTCCCCACCTGGGTCCTCAGGCATCTCAGAAGGGTGGCCATGGACCACACCGCCCTCTCTCCAACTCCCATCAGGTGGAGGCCCTTCTGGCCAAAACTGGGAGCCCAGAAGCTGGTTACTCACCCACGGCAGCCCTGCAGGCAGGACCCCTGGGGCTGTGTCTTAGGGAACACGCTGCCTTCCCCAGGCAGGGGAGAGAACAGTCCCTTGTACAAAACACAGCAGTGAACCACCACCGCGGTGAGTGCTGATTCACGAGTTGACTGATCCCGGGGTGTACAGATATGGACACTGTGCCCCTGCCAGGAAGGGGCCACCCATGCCACTTGGTGTCCTTGTGTTTTTATCTTCCCTGACAACTTTTAGGAGATGGCCTCTTTCCCGGTACCCTCCCTCCACAAACTGCCTAGGGTAGGATCCCATGTTCCTCAAAGGGCCATATGAGTGGCGTCCTCATACATCTGTGTATGCGGCAAAAAGGCAGAGGTGGCCCCAGCTCCCCTCATGACCCCAGGCTGCCATTTCCTGCAGAGCCAGGCCACAAGAATAGGAGCTCCTCACCACTGCTTCAGCTTCCTTCAGGTCTCACCTGCACTCCTAACTGCCGGTGGCCCCAGAAGAAGCACTGCCCCCCTGTCAGAGGCCCAGCTGAGCCTGCCTCCACATCTGTCAAACAGGGGTAAGGGTGACCACCTGGCCCAACCTGAACTTAGTATCCTATTCCTGTTGACTCTGTTCCCCTTCCTGCACAGGTCTTTTTGTCTCAGTCAAGACACATTTGCCAGAAATGCCCGTTTACCTGGTATAGCTGCACACCCATTTATGGCTGCCCTCTATGGCCCCCACCCATGGGGAATATACAAGGCGTTATTGTGTTTTCATCCTAAGGGGAGTCCGCTTTCTCTCTTGTTTATCTTGTTCTTTCTCAGTGAGTTGCAGTGGCCTACAGCTGGGAGGGGGGGGCTCACACGGGAGAGAATGCCCTGTGGCTGAGCCTGTCAGCAGCTTTCAGGCTGGCTCCTCACACTCCTCACACTCCGAGGGCCACAGCCACAGCGCTCAGCTGACAGGAGCCGCATGGAGACAATCTGATGAGAGGTCTGGTTTCCTGTGAAACCCCCATCTCCGCGTGCTATGGGTTTTCAGATGTCTTTTAGATGTTTAAACACCTTCATTTCTACTCTTGAGTTGCTGCCACCTGATCTGATTTGGAAGGTACAGGGCAGGACTTTTCTTGCCTCCTTTCCCTCCACAGAAAGCAGAAGAGGGAGAAGGTGTGGCCCTTCGTGCCTGGAAACCTGGTCTCTGATAGCTGAGCAGATACAACACCCACGCTACCAGGCGGGTACACCAGAGTGTCATGGAAATAAAAATAGAACCTCGAGGGCAAGACAGGGTAAAGGAGGTCAAAGTGTTCATGAGAAGGGGTGGTAATGAGCTTCAAATCTCACTGTTGGGTTTCCTGTCTGCGAAGGCCAAGCTGGTTATATCATTACTATGACAGGAGCAACCTCAGGCTTCCAGGACAACATTTTCCCCCTGGGATTAGAGTCTCAAAAAGATTCCACACAAACTTGACTGCAGTATCAATCCAAAAATATAAATTGTGATTTAAAAAAAAAAAATAGAACCGAGGTGCCCTGGCCAGTGTGGCTCAGCTGGTTGGGGCACTGTCCCATATACCAAAAGGTCGACAGTTCAATTCCCAGTCAGGGCACATACTCAGATTGCAGGTTCAACCTCCCCCTACCCAACAGAGTATGTATGGGAGGCAACCAATCAATGTTTCTCTCTTTGTCTCCCTCTCTCTTCCTCTCTCTCTGAAATCAATGAGAGCATGTCCTTGGGTGAGGATTATATAAAAAAAAAAATAGTCCTAGCCAGTTTGGCTCATTGGATATAGCGTCAGCCTGCAAACCGAAGGATCCTGGGTTCGATTCCAGTCAAGGGCATGTACCTTGGTTGCAGGCTCCTCCCCGGCCTGGGCCCTGGTCAGGGCTCATGCAGAAGGCAACCAATTGTTGTGTTTCTCTCACATCAATATTTCTCTCTATCTTTCCCTCTCTCTTCCACTCTCTATAAAAATCAATGGAAAAATATCCTCAGATGAGAATAAAAAATAGAACCAAGGTCTGCCCAGATAGCTCAGTTGGTTAAAGTGTTGCCCTAATACACCAAGGTTGTGGGTTCAATCCCCAGTCAGGGTATATACGAGAAGCAAGCAATGAATGCATAAATAAGTGAAACTACAAGTTGATGTTTCTTGCCCTAGCTGGTTTGGCTCAGTGGATAGAGCATTGGCCTGTGGACTGAAGGGTCCCGGGTTCGATTCCAGTCAAGGGCCCATGCCTGGGTTGCGGGCTCGATCCCCAGTGGGGGGCGTGCAGGAGGCAGCCAATCAGTGATTCTTTCTCATCATTGATGTTTCTATCTCTCCCTCTCCCTTCCTCTCTGAAATCAATAAAAATATATTTTTTAAAAAATTAATGTTTCTCTGTCTCTCTCTCTCTCAAATCAATCAATCAATAATTTTTAAAAGAACAGAACCGAGAGTAAATGTGAGGGAGCTCCCATTTCCAGATCCAGGCTCTAAAATTCCTAGCTGTGTCCAAGAGCAAATTTCTTAATCCTCTGAGCATCACTTGTATTTTCTATGGAGCCAGAATAAATAATATACGACTATCCCAGGACTTAGTGGGACAAGATATGTAAAGTAGTTGGTCCAAGTCCAGGGACAATCTATATACCAATGGTCATCCTCTGAACTCTGTCCTCTCTCCCTGCCTGAATGCAAAACACACACACACACATACACACACACACACACACACACACACACACACAAATCCTCTGATCCCCAAGTTAGGGTCTCTGAAGGAAGCATTTGGGGTGAACGACCATTTTCAATATTTCCGACATTTTAAACCCTCTAATGAAAAACTGTGACTCAGTGAGCCGTGGCGTGGCCTCGAAAGGCTCAGTGGTGTGGGGCAGTATAATACAGGAGCCAACCAGAGGAGAGATGGGACCTGCTTGTGCCTGCCTGCACCACTGGTGGCCAGCCTTGTCTCACACAGGAGGACAGGCAGCCAGGGGTCCTTCTCCCTGCTGGACCCTCAGGGACAGGGAGGGAATGCCAGTGATGGAAGTAACAGCTTTGGTGGCTGGATGCTCAGGGGTTAACTATCGGTTCTCAGACCAAGTACATCAGAGTCTGGATATTTCTGAAAGTTCCCTAGGTATTGAAGGTTGAGTTTCAGGTACCAGGGGGACAGAGGTGGGGGAGGAGAAGCGTCTCTCTCTGTCCGCTTCGAGGTTCACAGGAGGTGATGGGCCTGCCTTCTTTTCCACCCTGCTCTGTGTTCTCAGGATATCCCACACTCTCTAAGGCGCATGCATCCCTAAGGCATCACCTACACAGCACAGCCGAATGAACTCACCGCACTCCTGCATGCTTCCAACCAGTTGTGCAAGCCACGGTCAGGCTCGCTGGCAAGGGAAGCTTTCTAAGTCACGTGGGGCCAACGAGAGGAGAAGCTGTCCCCACACCTGAGAGTTGCCATGAGCAGGAGATAAGGCAGTGCTCCACCGTTACACGCTATTAGTGTTACTTACTACTGTTACCATCATCCCTACCAATAAGTCTAGATCAGGCTTTGTCCTAGGTGCTCTCCTGTATTTAATTTCGATAACAGCTCTGGGGAAGAGGTCCAATTGCTCTCCCTGCTTTATACCTCAATGAAGCGAAACCTAGGACAGTTATTTTGTTTATTTATGCCCCATTTCTCTCCGTGGAAAGGCTTATGAATGGTGGGCCCGTGGCAGGGGGGTCTGGGGTCTCCTCCCCGGCTGCCTAGGAACACTTAATACAACAGCAAACCCAGGCACCACGCACGTGAGCAGAAGGGCCTCTAGCTGCTGACAAGGTCTTTCCTCTGTGGGCACACTCTGGAAATCCCCCCCTCCTTCACAGCCCCCACATTAAACAGTGAGGTAATATTTATACATTTGTTTTTATTCTTCAGCCGACTCAGATGGTTGAAATGAACAAATGAAAGTGATTCAGCTATAACTAAAGAACCCTGATGCTGGTTGGCCATGCATAGCTTTCTAGGCCCTTTCTTTTCCTTTCCTAATCCTTGGGCTCACTCAACCCTCCTGGATACTCAAAGTTCTGTCTCCCCTACACACACCCCACTCAAAATTACCAATTCAAACTAGAGACAAAATTAGGCAAATCTGAGGGCATGATCTGTTTTCCTTCTCTCTCTCTCTTTCGCTCTCTCTCCCCAATGGACCTGTATTGGAACAGCTGCTAAAATGACTCATCCTTCCCCATTCATTCGTTATGTTAGGGACTAGGGATTTCATTTGTTATAAAAACTGACATGACCTTGACATTAAGCTAGCTAAACAAGAGATATCTAATTATAAACTGGGATGAGTTTATATTTTTCAGAGGGGGGAAGTGAGACTTGATGCCATCTAGTGACCTACCTTAAGGGTTAAGGTCAAGTGGGCATGAGTTCCCATCCCGGGTGCGTTACTCAATCTCTGAGCCTCAGTTTCCCCATTATAACACGGGGATAACAAGATTTGTGCGATAAGATGCTTTGCCGGGTATATCTTAGGTGCTAAATCCAAGTTATATTGCTAGAACCCAGATATACTTACTCCTAACCTGGGAGGTCTTGGCCCAATGCTACCAGTTCCACTGGCAAGCCCCTAGTGGCCGTAGAGTCTGACTCCTCATGTTTGGTTCTTTTTAATCCTCACCTGAGGATATGTTTGCATTACTTTTAAAGAGTGTGGAAGGGAGGGGAAAACAAAACATCGTTGTGAGAAAATCAATCGGCTGCCTCCCGCATGCTCCCGCTCCCGCTCTTGTCCTGACCAGGGCTGGGGACCGAGCCTGCAACTGAGGTACTTGCTCTTGACTAGAATTTAACCTGGGACCCTTCAGTTTGCAGGCCGACACTTCATCCATTGTGCCAAACCGGCCGGGGCCCTATTCATGTTTCATTGTTTCCTGGTAGTTGGAAAGGGGCGGATGCTGGGAAAGCTTCCAAGAGAGCAAACACGAGCCCTGTCTGACCTTACAACACCTCAGCCTCTTCGGGATAAAAAGAGTCCATTCTCTTGTTTTTTTTTAGGCAGCAGCCAAAAATTCCCCACTCAGTGAGAGCTCAGCTCCAGGAAGGAAATGACTTTGAATGAGATGCCAAACCAAAAGTTAGAAGCTGTCAAGGTTGCACAACCAAGGAGAGACCACACCAAAATCAAGAAACTTAAGACTCCCAGGAGGATGGTAGCAGCAGATGAGAAGCTAAACTTTGGTCGCCTCCCCAATCCTTTCAGGTTCCAGAAGCTCCTCGCTCTCCTACTCAGCTGATACTTGGAACCACCCAGGCCCCCATTCCACACAGTGGCCAGAACAGTGGGATACCCACCAGGGACAAGCCCTCCAAAATCTTCCATGGGCTCCAGGCAAAAGCAAATGGCCACAACTGTGAAACTGGGTGGCCTGACCCTGCCCTCTCCAGTCTCAGCCCCCACTCTCCCATTGTCCTCCAGCTAAGGGAGGCGCCATGGCCTCTCTTTGGGTCCTCAAACATCGCTCCCTCCTACCACCAGGCCTTTGCAGGTGCTGTCCCCTTTGCCTAGAAATGCCTGTGTGGTCTCTCACTTCGGCTGGCCCACTCATCCTTTGAATGGAGACTTCAGTTTCACTTCCTCGGGGAAGCCTCCCCGATGAGATCAAATCTTCCCCTCTTCCCCTCTCCTACCTATCTGCCTACCCTACCTACACTTCTCCTTCGAGCCCTCACACTGTGGTTGGTTATGCATCTCCATGTCATCATCCCCACTGGACTGCAAGCTCCTTGAGGTCTAGGACCTTGTCTGTAATCTCATTGCTGTGTCCCCTGTACCTAGCACAGAGCAGGCACCTGATAAATATTTCTTTAGTTCATCACTGAGTCTCTTGCCCAGCTCTGTGTATCTAACTCCCTATGGGGAGGAACAAAGGAGAGTTTCAACTCACAGGTGAGGCACACCTGGTTTCTAGCCTCCAACCTCAGAGCTACAGCCATCTCACGATCCCAACCATCAACAGGCTCAGCTACTAGGCCTGCTTTTGGTAGCATTTAACTAGCTCCAGAACTCAGCAGTGATGGTAGACAAACCGTCTTTAGCCGGAAGCCAAAGCTCTGACACTTTGGCCTCTCTTCTCATCCCTGCTCCTAAGCCTCCAAGATGATGACACATAGGCTCTGATGCCTGGCTCACAGGCCCCTCCTAAGCCTGGCAGTCAGGAAAAGTTCCTTTTAGGATTAGGACTCTTAACTTCCCACTTCAGATGAGGCCACAGAGAATAATGAACAGGAGAGCCTCCCCTGCCACACACACCTCCCCACCCAATGCCTAACCCTTCCCCAACCCTCTGGGACAAAGCCAGGAGGTAGAGAACCAGGAGTTAGAGCAGTGGTTCTTTTTGTTGTTGTTGTTAATCCTCACCCAAGGATACTTTTCCATTGATTTTTAGAAAGAGTGGAAAGGAGGAGTGAGAGACAGAGAGAAACATGAAAACATCAATGTGGTTAATAACATCGATGGATTGCCTCCTGGACTCTTCAGTCCTCGGGCCAAGGCTCTATCCATCGAACCAAACCAGCTGGGGAGAGCAGTGGTTCTTAAACCTTCATCTGCATCAGAACCAGCCCCACCCTGGAATTTCTGAATCAGCAGATTAGGTGAGGCTCAGGTATTTGCATTCTAACAAGTTCCCAGGTGCTGATGATGACTAGAAATCCGGGACACACATTTGAGAATCACTGGCTTCCTGAGAACAAGGGGCTGCCACATGGACCAAGCAAAGGACTTGCTCCCCTAGCAGAAGGGACCTTTTACAATTCCTGTCTGCCGGACTTGTCAACTACTTTAACAAGTATTTCAGACGAGAGTTTTAATTGGCTTCCTGTTCAGATTCCACCGCTGATAGAGACTACAAATCACCCACAGATCCTGGGCCCTGAGCTAAAAGAACTGATTAGGACTTCAGGCCTGTCTCCCTTGCATGTTTTCTGTGTGGGAAGATACCTGGGTGGCCCAAAGGGGAGGACTGTAGGGAGACTGCTGTCCCTTCAATATTTATTACTTCCTCTCCTAGAGTAATAGAAGCTCTAGTTGTGCACATAACCTCCCAGCTAAAGATTACATTTCCCAGCCTCCCTTGCAACTAGGTGTGATCATGTGACTAGGTCCTGACCAGTGACTTGTGAAGGGAAGTTAGGTGTGCAGCTTCCTGGGCACACCCTTCTTGCTGGCTGGAATGTGCTTGTGGGGACACGGGGCAGCCATCTCAAGTATGAGTCAGCCGCCAGATGTCCAAGACGACAGAGCAATGAAAAAGCAAGAACCTGGTCCTCCACACCATTGAGCTGCCCTATTGAAGCAGGTTAGTAAGAAGCTAGGAAGCCTTGGCCATTGTGGCTCAGTGGTTAGAGTGGCAGCCTGCACACCTAAGAGTCTCAGGTTTGATTCCCAGTCAAGGGCACATTCCTGGGTTGAGGCAACCAGTCAATGTGTGTCTCTCACATCAATCTTTCTCTGTCCCTCCCTTCTACTCTGAAAAGCAATGGAAAAAAATATCCTCTGGTAAGGTTTAACAAAACAAAAAAGGCTAGGGAAATTCCTTGGAAAGTGGAATTGGGCAACTGTGACAGAGAACTAAACAAACTGGCCGAGAAACTTACAGTCAGATACAAAAGGTCACCAGAATGTAAAGCCCTCCGTGCCTAGCAACGGGTAAAACTGGTGCTGGACCTTGCCCCCAGGGTGGCCTTTCCTCCGCTGGCACACGGCTGGCCATGTGGTTTAGACCCCCTGACCCTTCATATCACTGGTCATGTGATTTTAGACCCCCCTCCCTGCCTTTTCCTCCCTAGAAATAACATCTAGGCCTCAGTTGTATTTCAGCTCCAGAAAAGAAACAAGATCAGCTGTGACAACTAATAACCCCTGCCCTGGTGTCAACCAATCAGTGGAGACCAGGACCCTGAACCGATAGACCTGGAAAGTTGATGAATATTCTTTTGAGATCCTTTCCTAAGCCCTCCCCTAAATTCCAGGCTTTAAAACTCTCAAGACAAAGGACCCAGCACACTAACTCCCTCCTGGGAGCCAGCCCATGCCCTTCCCTTCCTCCTTTTCTTCCCTCACAAGCATGTATCTCCTAAACTCTAAGGGACCCCAGGAGACTTGCAACCAGGGGAGCAATGGGTAGCGGCAGCTCATCCCAGGCTAACACCCTGAACCTGTCCCCAAGGCCCCCTTTTCTCAGACTTTCCAGTGAGCTGACAGCAGCCTGGCTTTGGCTCACTTCTTTCCCATAATGTTTCTAGAGAGCCAATGGAGCCCTGCCTAGTCTCCTGTTGTTTCTTCTGTCCTAGGCCCTTCCTTATTTCACTGTTCCCAGCTTCAATAAACGTACTCTCAAAATCACCTGGACTCACAAATGCAAATCTTTCCTGCATGAAGTCAAGAACCCACACACCACAGGCTGGCCCGAGGTAGACCTACTCGGGGCCTGCTCCCCTTCCTGTAACACTATCAGCCCTGGGCAGCTTGGACTGTCACAGGAGAGGAAAATAAACGGTCCTATTTTATTTTAAAGTCACTGTAGTCTGCCCCTAGTGACAGCAGTGAACCTGGAATGCTAATACAGGAGACCACCCAGGAGTGGCTACAATCGTGAAAAGGAGCTGACACAGGCAGATTTGCTGGAGGACAGATTGGGTAGCTGGGTAATTAGCCTGTACTAATTTATTCTAATTCTTATGACACTTAATGTTTGACAAATTGAATGAAACAATGGTCTCAGCAATTAAGGTCAAGGAAATATCAAGGAACAGAGAGAGACCTACATACCCAGCTCTTCGCACAATCAGACCAGCAATCACCCACAATACATTTCAAAAGACTTGTTGCCTGTGTGGTCCCCGACATGTGGTTTACCACACATCACCTTTCAGTTCAAGTCCAACCTTCAGAAGGCCTCTGTTAAATATAAATAATATTACCTGGAGCCAGAGGAAGCCACTTCAGGACTTTTGGTATGTGTGATTGCCAAACACCAGTTTTATTCAAATCTATTCAAAGCCCTTAAAGTGGTAGGCAGAAGTCAGGTTCTCAAAATGCCAGAGGCTGAGCAAGGTCATAAGCAATCTTCCACAAGTACATGCAAAGTAAGGTTTAATTAATGCTACTGTTACCGGAAAGGGGACCTGGCCCTTGATGGTAGTGTGTGAGTTCTTGATTTCATGAAGGAAATATTTCACAACAGGAGTCCAGGTGAACTTTAGAGGACATTTGTTGAAGCTGGGGACAGTGAAACAAGAAAGGGCCTAGGACCGTGGTCGGCAAACTGCAGCTCAAGAGCTACATACGGCTCTTTGGCCCCTTGAGTGTGGCTCTTCCACAAAATACCACGTGAGGGCTCGCATGTACAGTGCGATTGAAACTTCGTGGCCCATGCGCAGAAGTCAGTATGTTGTGGAAGAGCCGGTATTTTGTGGAAGAGCCACACTGAAGGGGCCAAATAGCCGCATGTGGCTCGCGAGCCGCGGTTTGCCGACCACTGGCCTAGGATAACAGAGGGACTAGGTGGGAAAATGAGCCTAGGCTAGTCTGCTTTGGCTCACTAAGAAAACAGAGAGAAGGGGGTCCTTAGGAACAGGTTCGGGGGGTTTGCCCCAGATGAACTGCCACTGACCATTGCTGCCCTGGTTGCAAGCCTCATGGGGTCCCTTAGAGTTTAGGAGGTGCATGCCTGTGGAGGAAAAAGGAGGGAAGCGTAGGTGTGCTCCTGGGAGGGAGAGAGGGAGAGCGTGAGCTGGGACCTTGTTTTGAGGGTTTTAAAGGCTGGCTGTTACCCAGCCGGTGCGGCCCAGTGGTTGAGCATCAACCTATGAACCAGGAGGTCACAGTTCAATTCCTAGTCAGGGCACATGCCTGGGTTGTGGGCTCAATCCTGGAGATCATGCAAGAGGCAGACAATCAATGATTCTCTCTCATAATTGATGTTTCTATCTCTCTCTCTGAAATCAATAAAAACATATTTAAAAAATAAAATAAAGACTGGTTATTTAGGGGAGGATTTCAATAGACTATTCATCAACTTTATGCTGATATACCAAAATGAGATTTATTCTCTTCATCTGTCCTTGGCAGTGGCTGGCAAATGGCACTAATTGGATTTCTACCATCTCTCTCCCTGAGTAGGGTGATTTAAGCTATTTACCCTCTGGTTGGGGAAAAGTGCAAACCATTTACTTTTTTAAAAAAGTAGTTTTTAATTAATTTTTTAGAGAGAAAGGGAGAGAAACATCGATGTGAGAGAGATTTGATTGGCTGCCTCCTGCACGCCCCCTACTGGGAATCGAGCCTTTTGGTGCATGGGAGGACGTTCAACCAACTGAGCTACACTGGCCAGGGCCAAACCATTTATTCTTAACTGTGCTTGGTTTAGGGAAGATCAGATTTTCTCGATGGCTGCAAATTGCTATTTACTAGTAACTATCTGTCTCAGTTTCCCTATTCCACTTGCCAAGAATTTTTCCTAGCTTCTTCCTATCCTGCCTCACTACAGTCAGGGAAGGGAAACCTGCTTTGACCAGTTGGAATACAGAAACTTAAAATGCTTTTCACACACCCTCTTTACTCACCTCCAAAAAGTAACAGAAACTGATAGCACTTTTTTTCCCCCTTCGGAAAATAAAAAGGTACAGAAAGGGGCACTATCTTGCCTGAGGACTCAAAGCAACAGTAAAAACACAACCAAACTCCCAAAACAAAAGAACAGCCAGGGGATGTGTGGATGTGGAAACCAACAGGCTCTACTCTCTCTTCCTCAGGCAATTTCAATCAGCACGGCCAAGGGGAAGAGAAAGAGGGTTGGGGAGCCAAGGCAGACTCTTACAGCCCTGAGAGGACAGGGGCAGTTGGAACAGGAAAGCAGGGGTCTGAGTAAAGTTCTACACAGAAGAGAAGGGGGCAGGCAAAACATCACTGTTTCCTGGAAACCCAAACACTTCGTTCTTTGATGTTCCCAGGAGAAAAGCTAAGAATAAAGGCTCTGGATCCAGGCGGCTGGGTGTGACCCCCATCTCCACCAATGACCTGAGATAAGCTGTGACTAATTTCTTAGTTGGATGGTAAACTCTTTCATTCAAACCTTTTTTTTTTCCATTCAAAAACTTTTAATCGCTAATGCTGACTATTTCAAGTTGTCATATCGGAGTATTGGGAAAAGTTTCCAATTAGTAATAATTGCGCCTCAGATAAACCTCATTGGCTATGATACTGCCAATGCCCAAAGCTCATTTAATTTTTTAAAAGATTCACAAAGGTTTAAAGGCCGGAGAGTACATGCAGCTCCTGCTCAGGGGGCCCGCCCTCTTGGTGACTCACAGTTCAGGATGATCTGGGCGGCACGGTACAGCTCCAGGTGGCACAGGAGGTCCAGCAGCTGTTGAACGGTGGCCTGACGCATCCCCCACCACCACAGCAGCTCCCGGGTAATGCTCACGCCCTGCACCCGCTCCATGGACTTGATCTTCCGCAGCTGGGTCAGGTCCGTGATCACATAGGAGGCTAGAAGGCGAGTGAGAGGATCCGCTTAGAGTTAGCAAAGCAGTGCCTCCATGAGAGGGTCAGTGTATTAGCCAGGCTTTGTCCATAACTTTTTCCCCATCGGCCCCCTACCGTACCAGAAATTCCACCATCAGCTGGGGTCCACAGGCAGCCCAAGTTATAATGCTGATTCCATTTCATACCCATGGGGACCAGCACATCAACACTTGAACCTAAATATCAATGTCTCGCCCTAACTGGTTTGGCTCAGTGGATAGAGCATCGGCCTGCAGACTCAAGGGTCCCGGGTTCGATTCTGGTCAAGGGCATCTACCTTGGTTGCGGGCACATACCCAGTGGGGAGTGTGCAGGAGGCAGCTGATCGATGTTTCTTTCTCATCAATGTTTCTGACTATCCCTATCCCTTCCTCTCTGTAAAAAACCAATAAAATATATTTTAAAAATAAATAAATAAATATCAACGTCGATACCACACAAGACTTTGGAGAAAGACCACTGGGGTGTGAGGGTCAGGGGCCTCGAGCTTTAGCTGCTTATTTGCTTTGAGCAAGTCACTTCCCCCATGGAGCCTGTTTCCTCCACTGTAATAGCGGGGCAACAACTTTGCCTGTCTCCCCTTCTAGAATAGAAGCCCTGTGAAGGAGTTTTACGTGTTCTGTTCACCATTAGATCCCCAGAACAGAGAACAGTAGGGCCTGGGCCAGGACTAGGATGAGGCAAGGGAGGGCACCAGGGGGCAAAACTTAAGGAGGGGCTCATTCTTAGGGCTGATGGTGCACTTGAGACAGGCTAGTAAGCCAGAGCAAGTAGAATAGGGAAACTGAGACAGTTTACAGCCATCTAGGAAATTGCCATTAAAGTACCTGGTTTACACTTTTCCCCAACTAGAGGGTAAATAACTTCAATCACCCTACTCAGGGAAATAGATAACAGAAAATCCAATTAGTGCCATTTTGCCAACCACATCCAAGGATGGAAGTCAGGGAAATAAAGCACATCTTGGTGCATCAACATAAAGCTGATAAATATCCTAGAGAGCCTCCCCTAAAACCTCTCCAGCCTGCACCCCTGTACCTTCCTTCCCCCCTCTTTTTCCCTCCCTCTGCCCCTACATGTTAGCATTGCCTTTCTTTCTCCTAAGCTCCAACAGGGGCCTTCTTTTGTTTCTGTAACTTGTTTGCTGAGCCTACGCAGCCCAGCTGGCTCACTTCTACTACCTCTGTAACTTTCTAGATAAACTTTCTCTTTTAATTTTAGTTCCTGGTTCTGAATTCTTTCTTTGCCGAACTCAAGAACCGAGGTCCAGCCTGACCGGTATCAGTGGTTGAGCATCGACCTATGAACCAGGAGGTCACAGTTTGATTCCCAATCAGGGCACATGTCTGGGTTGCAGGCTCCATCCCCAGTGGGGGGTGCGCAGGCTCTCATCATGGATATTTCTATCTCTCTCTCTCTCTCTCCCTCCCTCTTCCTTCATATATATATATGAAGTCCAACTTAGCCAGTAATAACTGGTGCTGTTTTGCCATCAATACCGCCGGTAACACTTGCAGCATCTGAAGATTAGGTGTCTCCTTATGCCTCCTTAAATATTACCCTCACCTCCAAGCCCCAGCCCTGGCAGGGGAAATATGAATGAATGAATGAATGAATGAATGAATGAGCCAGCCCACCATGGCCCACCATCTTCAAAGAATAGTTAGAAGGATCAAAAGAGCCTGTGGATCCAAAAGCATTTTGCCAACTTGGAAGGACTACAAAATTTGCAAGGGGCTACCACTGACAATACTAAAAAGAATGTATTCCTTCTTTTCATTTTCTATTATAAAATTAACTAGAGGCCCAGTGCATAAAATTTGTGCGGGGGGGGGGGAGGTCCCCTCAGCCTGCCCTGCACCTTCTCGCAATCCGGGTCCCCTTGGGGGATGTCCGACTGCTGGTTTAGGCCCGATCACTGTGGGCCTAAACCAGCCGTGGGCAAACTACAGCCCACGGGCCAGATCCGGCCCGTTTGAAATGAACTAAAAAAAAAAAAAAGACTGTACCCTTTTATGTAATGATGTTTACTTTGAATTTATATTAGTTCACACAAACACTCCATCCATGCTTTTGTTCCGGCCCTCCGGTCCAGTTTAAGAACCCATTGTGGCCCTCGAGTCAAAAAGTTTGCCCACCCCTGGACTAAACTGACAGTCGGACATCCCTCTCACAATCTGAGACTGCTGGCTCCTAACTGCTCACCTGCCTGCCTGCCTGATCGCCCCTAACCAGTCTGCCTGCCTAATCACCCCTAACCACTCGCCTGCCTGCCTGATCACCCCTAACCACTCGCCTGCCTGCCTGATTGCCCCTAACCACCACTGCCTGCCTACCTAATCACCCCTAACTGCTTGCCTGCCTACCTCATCACCCCTAACCACTCTGCCTGATTGCCCCTAACTGTCTTCGCCTGCCTGCCTGATCGCCCCTAACCTCTCTGCCTGCCTGATCACCCCTAACCACTCTGCCTACCTGCCTGATGGCCCTAACTGCTTGTCTGCCTGCCTGATCGCCCCTAACTGTTCACATGCCTGCCTGATCATCCCTAACCACTCTGCCTGCCTGCCTGATGGCCCCTAACCACCTCTGCTTGCCTGCTTGATCACCCCTAACCACCTCTGCCTCGGTCCCCCACTGCTGGGGCTTCGTCTGGAAGGACGTCTGGAATGACATCCAGAAGGTCGTTTGGCTGTCTGATCTAATTAGCATATTATGCTTCTATTAATATATAGTTGTTCACTAAAGAAAACATGGGAAATAACGGGGGGAAACTAAGAAAACAAGTTACGTAGCATCCTATTAGGGTACTTTCTCTTCTAACTAACCCCCCGTCCCCCCTCCACACACACACACACACACACACACACACAGGTGTGGTTCTGTAAGACTGTACGATTTTGCAGCTTGTTCTTGTTTAACTTTACACCATAAGCATTTTCCCAGTTGTTAAAGCTCTTCATAAATGGCTCTTTGAATGGTCACAAAGTATTCCACTGAGTTTACGGAAGTGAGAAAGGCATTTCAGTTAACTAGAAATAAAAAAATCACGCTTCAGCTCTAGGGTTTCAGAAATCACAGAGTAAGAATCTCTGTGAACCTCAAGTCAGTCATTCATTCAACAAAAAATGATTGAGCAGTACTGTGCTCCAGGTCCGCAGCAAGCTCTGGGGATCCTGTGGTGAGTAAACCAGAAGCCCATGGCGCTTCTCTGTTTGAAAAATGCAAACGTAAGTGGACTGAGTGAGGAAGGGGAGACAAGAGATGAAGGCCAGGAAAACATAGCTAAGGGCCTCGAACGCTGGGCTTGGGGTTTGGACTTGAATCTAACAGCCACGGATTCCACGGAGTCCACGTTAGACCTCTGAGCTATGTTGCACAATCCCCTCTGCTCTGAAGCAATGGGGAAGGTTGTGACAGCTTCCTGAAGGGAGAAAGCCTCCAGGAAAGGGCCCTGCTCGGATGGAAAGTTCCCTGAGTTGCAACTTTAGTCACTGGAAACCCCGGGCCAGACTCCAGGACAATAGGATGTGATGTCAGCAGGGTCAGGTGCTGCTTCCAGCCTCAGAGAGAAAAGAGCAGAGGGAAGCGACTGTGACTCCTCCCACTCCGGAGGCAGCATGATTTCATGAGAAAACAGAACCGCAAGGCTGCCCCGGGAGCTCTGCGGCTGTGTGAACTCTCAGCCATGTCCTCAGTCTCTGTGGGTTGTGTTTCCTCATAGGCAATGCAGGAGAAACAGGAATTAAGCTCTAAGGTGCCTTGTAGTTTGGACATCTTAGCTCCATGAAAGTGATGTTTTTGTTTTTTGTGTTTTTATATTTTTTATTGATTTCAGAAAGGAAAGGAGAGTGAGAGGGGGATAGAAACATCAACGATGAGAGAATCATTGATTGGCTGCCTCCTGCACACCCGCTACTGGGGATGGAGCTCGCAACCCAAGCATGTGCCCTGACCGGGAATGGAACCGTGACCTCCTGATTCATAGGTTGACGCTCAACCGCTGAGCAATGCTGGCCAGGCTGTATCTTTTCTTAAAATATATTTTTATTGATTTCAGAGAGGAAGGGAGAGGGAGAGATAGAAACATCAATGAAGAGAGAGAATCATTGATTGGCTGCCTCCTGCAGGCCCCCTACTGGGGATTGAGCCTGCAACCCGGGCATATGCCCTTGACCGGAATCAAACCCGGGACCCTTCAGTCTGCAGGTCAACGCTTTATCCACTGAGCCAAACCGGCTAGGGCAAAAGTGATGTATCTTAAGGTATTGACCTAGCAGCATCTAACTATACCTTTAAAACAGGGTTCAGACAAGATAGGGATCTTGGGGGGATAAGGCACTGCCGAGGGCCCTGTTACATCCACACCTCTTTTCTCCACATATACAGGTAATAGAACATTTGGAAAATGGAAGAAAATCAAAGTTCCCATGACATCCCACTTGGAAGATCCCAAGAAAAGCACTGCTTATACTTTTTGCTGCTAAACTTCCAGATTTTTCTATAAATATGAAAATACATGCTTATGTCAGCAGGACAGTACAATGATGGTTCAGGCCCAGATTTTGGATCAGAGGTCTGGGTTAAAATCCTGTCTCTGCTACTTATTTGCTGTGTGCTTGGGGAAGGCCCTTCACCTCTCCCTGTGCCTCAGTTTCCTCATCTGCTAATGAGGATAATAAGAGTGTCTGCCTCAGAGGCTGTTGAGAGGATCAGATTAGTTTTCAATCTAGAAGCACTTGGAATACTGGTCGGCACATGGTAAATGAGCTATGAATGTTAGCTGTAATTGTTAAACCATCCACACTCTATGTTTTTAGCCCCGCTGGTTAAAACCACGTGGAGACTATCCCTCCAGGTCTGAGTTCCTGAATCCTGCTGGAGTTCACCTGATATGGTAGAAAAGCTCGCCCTTCTTCAAAGCCCTCTGGAGCTGGCACAGCCTCCTGAAATGAGCCACCCTAGGGTCAAATACCTCTTGTCTGCTTGAGAGAAGGGGAAAGTACTAAGGATCTTCCCCACCATCGTGTCCCCTAAGCAGCAATTCCATCCCATTTTACAGCCGAGAAAACGAAAGGTTTAAAGCGAGGCAGTCACTTGCCTGAAGTCACTCAGCTGGGCAGGAACAAAGCAGGGCTGTGCACAAAGGCTGGCACCTGCCTGAGTGAGCGAGATGGGGAGCGGTCCAACAAAGGAACCCTGTCCCTGGGTCCCTCAAAATACACCTGGGGTACGTGAAGTTGTAAGAAGCCTGTTTTTCCCCCAAGAGCAAACATGGATGCAGCTGCAATAATAGAGAAATGAACAGGAGGCAAACGTTATCTGCCAAGAACTGTCAAATTCAAAAAGCAGCATATTTGTGGCTGTGTGATTTTGAGTCACTTTAAGGATCTTCCTACCCCTGTCCACCAGGACCACAATCAACGGGACCATAATCAGCCCTAAGAGACTATCTTTTCTAAAATGATTTGCAGCCCTGGCCGGGTGGCTCAGTTGGTTGGAGCATTGTCCCCTGTGCACCAAAAGGTTGCAGGTTTGATTCCCGGTCAGGGCATGTACCTAGGTTGTGGTTTGATCCCAGTCAGGGCACATGCAGGAGGCAACCAATCCACGTTTCTCTCTTCCCCTCTCTCTCTCTTTTCCTCTCCAAATTCAATAAAAACAGCCCTAGCCTGTTTGGCTCAGTGAATAGAGCATGGGCCTACAGACTGAAGGGTCTTGGGTTCAATTCGGTCAAGGGCATATGCCCAGCTTGCAGGCTCGATCCCCAGTAGGGGGCATACAAGAGGCAGCCAATCAATGATTCTCTCTCATCATTGATGTTTCTATCTCTCTCCCCCTCTCCCTTCCTTTCTGAAATCAATAAAAACAAACAAATAAACAAACAAAAAACAAGACATATCCTCAGGTGAGGCTTTAAGACAATGGTTCTCAAACTTCCTAATGCCGCGACCCTTTAATACAGTTCCTCATGTTGTGGTGACCCCCAACCATAAAATTATTTTCGTTGCTACTTCATAACTGTAATTTTGCTACTGTTATGAATCATAATGTAAATATCTGATATGCAGGATGTATTTTCATTGTTACAAATTGAACATAATTAAAGCATAGTGATTAATCACAAAAACAATATGTAATTATATATGTGTTTTCCGATGGTCTGAGGTGACCCCTGTGAAAGGGTCGTTCGACCCCCAAAGGGGTCGCGACCCACAGGTTGAGAACTGCTGCTTTAAGAAAATTTTTTTTGAAGCATCAACTAATTGAGCCAGTCCAGCAGGGCAATTAAGGGTTTTTAAATGAGGTTATCTTGGATTATCTAAGTGGGCCCAACGTAATCACAAGGGTTCTTTCTTTTTTTTCTTCCCCTTTTTATGGAATTTCCTGGGTTAACAAAATTATACAGCAAGTATGTCAAACTCGCGGCCCACAGGCCGCATGCAGCCCACAAGAAATATTTTTGCGGCCCAGCCAATATAACATCACGTAAGGAAGATCTTAATAAAAATTTCATAAGTTAATTTTTACAATATCCTGTTATACATAATTATTAATAACGAACTACAACGTTCACTAATGACTGATTACTATAATCGCGTTGCATTCATTTCCCTTACGCGCCTTACACGCAGGCGCACCCTTTCTCTCCACTAATACTAGCAGCGTATATTTTAGCAGCCTATTGCCATGTCATTAGTCTTGTTTGGCGTGCGCAACAGGAAATATTTTGCTTTCGAAGAACAAGAAAAATAGGTTTACTTGTGTTACACTTATGAATTTGTGCAGTTATTCAGTGTCTGGTAAGTTAATGTTCAAGGAAAAATATTAATTTTTATTAAAATGTTCTATTATTTTATGTTAACGATTACTCATTTATTTCAGCCCTTTGTATTCAGCATGTCTCTATCGAAATAAACCTACGTTTCTATGAAAATTGAAGCTTTTGTTTTTTTGTGGCCCACATCAACTTAAACCTTATTTGGCCTGTGTTAGCCTCTGAGTTTGACATGCTTGTTACACAGCTACAAGGGTCCTTCTAAAAGGGAAGCAGGAGTGTCAGATTCAGAAAAGATATGATAGAAGCAGAGATCAAAGAGAGCTGACAATGCTATGCTGTTGGCTTTGAAGGAAAGGGCCATGAGCCATGAGATGCAGGCAGCCTCGCTAGGAAAGGCAAGGAAATGGATTCTTCTTCAGAACCTCCACAAAGAATGCAGCCCTGCCAACACCTTGGTTTTAGTTCTTCTGACCTCCAGAATTGTAACATAATGCATTTGGGCAGTTCTTAAGCCATTAAATTGATGGTACTTTGTTACAGCAGCAAGAGGAAACTAATACAGACTAGACAGCTAGTCATGGAGAACACAGGTGGAAGAATGTCCTAAGCCAGTGATGGTGAACCTTTGGAGCTCGGCGTGTCAGCATTTTGAAAAACCCTAACTTAACTCTGGTGCCATGTCACATATAGAAATTTTTTGATATTTGCAACCATAGTAAAACAAAGACTTATATTTTTGATATTTATTTTATATATTTAAATGCCATTTAACAAAGAAAAATCAACCAAAAAAATGAGTTCGCGTGTCACCTCTGACACGCGTGTCATAGGTTCACCATCACTGTCCTAGGCAGAGGACACAGCAAGTGCAAAGGCCCTGAGTCTGGACCAAGGAGGCCAGTGTGGTTGGAGCAGGTTGAGCAAGATGGTATGAGAGGAGAGGTCAGAATCAGTGGGGTCAGATTGTGTCAGACTGGGCAGGTCTAGTGATGAGTTTGGATTATATTCTAAACCACAATGAGAAGCCTATTAGGACTTTGAGCAATTCTGGTATCTCCAGGGTCTAAAGAATTAGAGGCCCAAAGAGGATGTTCAAAGGGCCAATATGCACATGAAAGATGCTCCATTTTTTAGTCATTAGGGAAATACAAAACAAACCACAATAACATACCACATCACACCCGCTCCAATGGCTAGAATAAAAAAGACAATAACAAGTGCTGGTGAAGATATGAAGAAACTAACCCTCATACACTGGTGGTGGGTATGTAAAATGGTACAGTCACTTGGAAAAATCTGGTAGTTCCTCAAAATGTTAAACGTAGAGTTACCCTATGACTCAGTAATTCCACTCCCAAGATATCTACCCAAGGGAAATGAAAACATGTCCACACAAAAACTTGCACATTAATGTGCACAGGAGCATTATTCACAATAGTCAAAAAGTGGAAAGAACCCAAATGTCCACCAACTGATAACCAGGGAGATAAAATGCAGTATATCCGTACCATGGAATATAATTCAACAATAAAAAGAAATTAAGCACTGATCATGCTACAACATGATGCACCTTGAAAACATGCTAAAGGAAAAAAGTCATTCACAGAGAACCACATATTGTATGATTACACTTATATAAAATGTCCAGATTAAACAATGCCTAAAGCAGGGGGAAGCAATAGGGGTGTGGGAATGTTGGGGAGACAATAAAGGGGAACAGGGTTTCTATTGAGGGTAATTAAAATGCTCTAAGATTGATTGTGGAGAGGGATGTACAATTCTGCAAATACTAAATGCCACCGAACTGTACACTTTATTTTTTTTTACTATTATCTCCCACAGTGATATTTATTACATTAACATTTCTAACAAAAACAAGTAACAAGTTCAGTAACTGATTCATATTAACAATGTTTCATTTTGATCCTTTAGCCAATTTGAAAAAAAAGCCATTATCAATCAAAGGAATTAAAAGGAAAAAGCACCTTTTCCTTGTTACATATAGTATTTTTTAACACAATGGCTCTAAACTCCAAACAGATATCAGATGCAAAATCCAACTGTAGGACTCTCATTTTAATTAAGATTACAAAATGGACCTCTCTTACATTTTTTACTGTATTTACACAGTTATTTAAAAAAAAAACAACATGTTTTAACTATTAGGCTGAAACTGAAAATACATCTGTGAGAAGTATTCTTCACAGTAAATACTTTTTGGAAATAATTTTTGGTACTTCAATCAAGTGCTGAAGGGATTTTATTCTAAAATCTCGGGCTAGAAATTAAACTTCAACACTTCCATCCTTGGGTAATACAATTATGACTATTCAGAAATCCAGATACCTCTTACTTATCAGCATTTCAGAGCTATGCCTGATAAGTGACATTTGAAAAAGACTAATACAGGATTAGAAGAACTTATACGATTGAAACCATCTAAAGTCATCTTTACGTTTTATATTTACAGTATTGTCCAGGAGAAATTAAAGATGAACTGTACACTTTGTTTTTCTTTTAAATATTGAATGCTTCATGCGTTTGAGTGTCATCCTTGCAGAAGGGCCATTCTAAACTTCTCCATAGTGTTTCAATTTTACTACTAGTATAAGTGCCTTCTAAATGAGTGTCCTAGAAAACAGAAGTTGTTCTGGCATTCACAATTGAGGCCAACATGGAAAAAACTAGAGGGAGTCTCTTACACAAAGCTTGTCCACTGCCCGGGAAACATTCAAAGCCACTAAATTACAGAGCAGTCAAGCAAAGAAAATCAAGTAGTAACAGACATTCTCATAGTTGCCCTGACAAGGTACCACTGACTGTCTCTAGGGAGAACAGGGAGGGTGAGGGCCAGGAAGTGGAAAGATATTTACCTTCTTCTATCACAGGTGTATTATTTACATCATTTAACTTAGTGCATGTGTTACTTCCATCCATTAAAAATAATTAATAAATGGGCAAAGGACCTAAATAGACACCTTTCAAAAGAGGACATTCAGAAAGCCAAGAGACATATGAAAACATGCTCAAAGTCACTAATCATCCGAGAGATGCAAATCAAAACAACAATGAGGTACCATCTCACACCTGTCAGACTGGCTATCATCAACAAATCAACAAACGACAAGTGCTGGAGAGGATGTGGAGAAAAAGGAACACTTGTGCACTGCTGGTGGGAATGCAGACTGGTGCAGCCACTATGGAAGACAGTATGGAGTTTCCTTAAAAAACTGAAAATGGAACTCCCATTTGACCCTGTGATCCCACTTCTAGGAATATATCCCAAGAAACCAGAAACACCAATCAGAAAGGATATATGCACCCCTATGTTCATAGCAGCACAATTCACCATAGCTAAGATCTGGAAACAGCCTAAGTGCCCATCAGTAGATGAATGGATTAGAAAACTGTGGTACATCTACACGATGGAATACTATGCTGCTCTAAAAAGGAAGGAACTCTTACCATTTGCAACGTCATGGATGGAACTGGAGAGCATTATGCTAAGTGAAATAAGCCAGTCAATGAAGGAAAAATACCACATGATCTCACTCATTCATGGATAATAGAGACCATTATAAACTTTTGAACAATAATAGATACAGAGGCAGAGCTGCCTCAAACAGATTGTCAAACTGCAGCAGGATGGCCGGGGAGGGTTGCGGGGCAGGAGGTAGGGGGGTAAGAGATCAACTAAAGGACTTGTATGCATGCATAGAAGCATAACCAGTGGACATAAGACATTGGGGGATAGGGGAGGCTAGGGGATTGTCTAGGGCGGGGGGATAAAATGGACACATATGTAATACCCTTTGTAATACTTTAAGCAATAAAAAAAAAAAATAAAAAAATAAACATACTAGAAATAAATTATTTTATAGCTCAAAAAAAAAAAAACAAAACAAAAAAAATTAATAAAAATACACACTGAAAAAAAATCCATGCTGCTAAAGAATATTGCTTGGCAAAGAGAAATAATTGTAATGTATTTTAGATGAAAAAGCAGGCTATTATAATTTTCAAAATGACATGATTTTTTAAAAATGTATACACATAAATAAATGTTTAGAAAGAAGGCTAGACTGTATAAAACACCTACCACTCTGGTGGTACATGGTAAGAAGCCAATAAAAGTTAGCTGCTGTTGTTGTTTCATTATTATTCGTATCCAATATTAAAAATGGGTATCCCTGAGTGGTGGAATTTGAACTCAGTTTCCCACTGTATTTTGCAACAAACATTTATTATTTTTGTTACTGGTTTAAAACAGTTTCTGAATCTCAGCATTATTGACACTTTGGCCTAGAAAATTCTTTATCTTTTTAAGATTTAAAAAAAAATTAACTTAGAGCCGAAACCGGTTTGGCTCAGTGGATAGAGCATCGGCTTGCGGACTGAAAGGTCCCAAGTTCGATTCCGGTCAAGGGCATGTACCTGGGTTGTGGGCACATCCCCAGTAGGAGATGTGCAGGAGGCAGCTGATCCATGTTTCTCTCTCATCGATGTTTCTAACTCTCTCTCTCTCTCCCTTCCTCTCTGTAAAAAATCAATAAAATATATTTTTTTAAAAATTAACTTAGAGAGAGAGGGAGAGAGGGAGAGAGGGAGAGGGAGAGAGAGAGAAACATTGATGTGAGAGTGGAACATCTATCTGCTGCCTGCTGCTACCAGGGATCAAGCCCACAATGACCGGAATCAAACCAGCAACCTTTCCTTGCACAGGATGACACCCCCAACCAACTGGACCACACTGGCAGAGCAGGCTGGATCATTCTTATGGACGGGCTGTCCTGTGCACTGCAGGATGTTTAGCAACATACCTGGCCTCTACCCACTGCATTTCCCAAGTTCTATCAACCAAAAATGTCTCAGACATTGGCAAATGTTCCTAGGGGGCAACATCACCCATGTTTGAGAACCACTAGGTTAAAATATATATTATTTGCTCAAACTGGATGAGTAACACACACATGTTCATTTCTCTCAACTGTACATATATATTATACACTCTTGTATAAAGGGTATATGTTATAATCTAAATTTTAAAGAACAGATAGGTATTATTTTAAAAATAAAGTGGCATGGGTTACACTGATTAAAACATAAGCCGAAACCGGTTTGGCTCAGTGGATAGAGCGTCGGCCTGCGGATTGAAGGGTCCCGGGTTCGATTCCGGTCAAGGGCATGTACCTGGGTTGCGGGCACATCCCCAGTAGGAGATGTGCAGGAGGCGGCTGGTCGATGTTTCTCTCTCATCGATGTTTCTAACTCTCTATCTCTCTCCCTTCCTCTCTGTAAAAAATCAATAAAAAATATATTAAAAAAAAACACAAAAAACATAAAACTAAGATGATCATTGTTAACACTTCTTTATTATTACAAGAATCTCTAGAATTTCTGACACTTAGGTGTCAGGTGCTTTTTAGACAATTTTTATTCCTTGGCCCTGGCCGGGTAGCTCAGTTGGTTAGAGTGTCATCCCTTTACACCAAGATTTCCGGTTAGATCTCAGGTCAGGGCACATACAAGAAGCAACCAAAGAATGCATACATAAGTGGAACAACAAATCTCTCTCTCTTTCCCCCTTCCTCCCTCCCTCCCTCCCTCCTCTCCTTTCCCTCTCTAAAATCAATTAAAATTTTTTTCATTCCTCACAACCTCCAGTTTACAGATTAAGAAGCTGAGGCTCAGAGAAGTTAAGCAACTCACCCAAAATCACCAGCTGAATTGCAGACCTCTGCTTGGGAACCTGAGGACCACAAGCCCAGCCTCCCCCTGGATGCCCAGTGCTCTCAGCCAATCATCAGGCACAAAGAAACAAAACACACCAAGGAGATACAATGTCCTGGTGGGGCCTGACAAGGCATTCAAACACCATTCTGCCACTTAGCAAGGCCATGGTCCCTGGCAAGCGACTCTACCTTTCTAAACCCGTTTCCTCCTCTGTAAAATGGGGGAAGAGAAATACGCACTTCATAGGCTGTAGGACTAAAGCAGATAACCCCTGTCACGTGCTTACATCAGAGCCGGGCACACTGGTCACTTACAGTAACGGCTCACAGCTCTTACACGCCTGGCTGTAAAGAGCACAGTCGGCGGTCATTACTTGGCGAAGGACTGAGCGACAGCAGGGAACCTCAAAGATCACAAAACGCCTTCCAGATGATCGCACTGGGTCCCGAGAGGGGTCAGTGGCCTGCCTGCGGGCACTCAGCGAGACGTGGGTCCAGATGGCAGCACGCAGAGCCCCGCGGATCAGGACCCACCAAACCGGCCAGGAGGGGGCTTCCAGGCCGCCCGCGCGGGGTTGCTAGGGGCCCACTCACCGAAATGATTCCAGTCCCACTCGCTGAGCGTGTCCATGTTGCGGCACAAGTCGTCCAGCACCCAGGAGGGCAGCTGGTAGATGTAGCAGGGCATGGCGGGACCGAAAGTGCCAACGTAGAGCTCCCGGGAGACTGAACCGGACGCCGCGGGACTCGGCTTCTTTACTCCGGGGCTGGCCATCCCACCTCGCCCCGCCTCCTGGGGGTGGGCGGAGCCAGCGGCGGACACCACTGCCCTCCAGCGGCGATGTGGGGCGCGGCGCCGGCAGGCGGCTGGACCGGAGCTGCTGGGAAACCAAAAGGGTAAGAGCTGGGAGGGGAAACTGAGGCCCAGAGTGGAGACACGGTTAAGGCCATCCGAGAATTCCGTGTCAGTCCTAGGAGACCTGACTTTACTGCCTGTGCTTGTGGCACTCTGCCACATATAATTCAGGAATTCTTCTAGGTGTTGGAGATGTGTAAGTAGTGGCAGGTGTGGGTCAATGATTCTCTCTCATCATTGATGTTTCTATCTCTCTCTCTCTCCCTCTCCCTTCTTCTCTCTGAAATCAATCAATAAAAAAAAGTCCTTGCTTTCACGGTACTTACACTCTAGATGGGGGTGACGAGGAGGAAACAGCAATAACTAATCAACATACTGAATAAGTATGTTACATGGTTTGTTAAAACATAAGTGCTATTGCCAAAAAGCAAAAGGGAAGTTGACTAAGGGAAATTAGGAATTCAGAGCTACTAGGGGAGGACTAGTCAAGATAGACTTTATCACAATATTGGCTAATTTTTATTTGAGCAGCTACTATGTGCCAGGCACTGTTCTAGGTGCTGGGGATACCCCTGAACAAAATCCCTGCCAGGGAGAGAGATAGACAGTAAGCAATAAAAATGCAAAATAAATAGGGGAGGAAGGGGGACATATGTAATACTTTCAACAATAAAGATTTAATTTAAAATTTTTAAATGCAAAATAATAACAGCATTATAGATGATAGGTAATGTTAGAGAACAAAAGTAGAGTATGATGAAAGGGAGTGGGGTGGCTAATTGCATATTCATTATCTTTTTTTCATATTCATTATCTTTGAATGTGATCAATATTATCCGAGGAATATGGTAAGAGGGACTGTGAGGCAAATTGAATTATCAAATAGGGTATAAGGAGAACTTATATTAATGATGACTAGAATTTATTGAACAGACTTCACCTGGGTTATTTCACTTATTCCTCACAATGACTCCATGAGGTAGGCAAGTGTTATTATACCCATTCTACAGATGCGGAAACTGAGGCACAGAGAGGTTAAATAACTTGTTTAAACTCATACAAGTACTAAGAAGCAGAACTGAGACTTGAAACCTAGCAGTCTGACCACTGGCTACAAACGACCTCTTGAATAACCCTTTGCGGTCGTTTGTCTACTCTCAGCCACCAAAGCTTTTTTACCGTTCCGGTCGTATGTCTGCTCTCAGCCACCACAGCAAGGAACGGTACGAATCTTAACTCTATTCGTTCATGTATCAGTTCATAATTTCTCTGAAAGCTCTTAAGTGTCTAAGCGACCTTGTCACGAACCAAAACATTGCCCCGACAAATCGGAGATATCGAAACTCAATATAAACAAACGCCGTAGTTCCACACTCGCCATGCAAAACACCGTGGCGAGTCAGTCGCCTTTTGAGAGTGAAGAAATCGACAAGCTTCGGAGATACTTTGCAGAATTTCAAATAAAGCTTTACAAATTACGTTTAACTGTAATTAGGCATTCTCGCTTGTTAAGATATTTCAAAATAATACTCCAAAATGGCAAAAAGAAAGTTACCGAAAGAAGTGTACTGCGAATCTGAAAGTAACGATGAAGAGTTTTATTTTGGCACCTTGAATACTGACTCTGACGTAGAAAGTGATAACGTTTGTAGTGATTCTACTAGTAGTGACGTAGTTCCAAAAAAGAAGTAATAAATCTTGTTTATCCTTCATAATCTTGCATGTTATGTATCACTGCTCTTTCAATGGAAATTAATTCCGACCAGTACGACACCCATGTCAAAATTTAATACGACCGCAAAGGGTTAAAATAACACTACAACTTTATAGTGTGCTTTGCCTAAATTATTTTATATAAGTCTCATAAGCCTATACTACAGATATTATTATTCCATTTTTACACAGAAGTAAATAGGTTTCAAGAGCTTAGGCAACATCATCGAGGGCAGATAAACAACTAAGAGTACCACTTGGCAGCTGTAAACATCAGCAATAGAGTATGGCTACAGAAGAAGGAACCTGAAATGAAAATGAGAAGCCCTAAGGCCAAGTTCCAGTTCTGTGACCAACAGGCTTTGTGACCCTGGACAGTGCATCTCACTTCTCAAGCCTTGCTTTCCACATCTATAAAATGGGACTAATCATCCCTACTGCTTAGGGTTGTGAAGTGGATTGACAGCCATGTAGAACACCTACTCGAGGGTCTTCCTTGCATAGACAATGTACTTAAAAAATGGTAGCTGCCACTGATAACATTGAAAAGTTCACAGGAAAGAGTGCTCCACTGCTTGTAAGGCACTGTACTCCACCAATACATAGATGGTTTTCCCTTGAGTAAAGGACAACAAATTCATTTAAAATAGAAAAGAGCATATTGACCAGTTGGCTCCTGTACGCACGCTGACTGGGGATTGAACCCAAAACCCAGGCATGTTCCCTGACCAGGAATTGAACCCTGGACTTTAATGGGAAACTATGACATGGTATTAGGCACCACCGTGACTACCACAGAGTAGCACTGAGGTGCTAAGAATGCTAAGACAGCCCTAGCTGGTTTGGCTCAGTGGATAGAGCATTGGCCTGTGGACTGAAGGGTCCTGGGTTCAATTCTGGTCAAGGGCACATGCTGGGGTTGTGGGCTCGATCCCCGGTAGGGGGCATGAAGGCAGTCAATCAATGATTCTCTCTGATCATTGATGTTTCTATCTCTCGCTCCCTCTCCCTTACTCTCTGAAATCAATAAAAATATATTTTTTTAAAAACAGAATGCTGCCGAAACCGGTTTGGCTCAGTGGATAGAGCGTCGGGTCTGTGGACTGAAAGGTCCCAGGTTCGATTCCGGTCAAGGGCATGTACCTGGGTTGCGGGCACATCCCCAGTAGGAGATGTGCAGGAGGCAGCTGATCGATGTTTCTCTCTCATCGATGTTTCTAACTCTCTACCTCTCTCCCTTCCTCTCTGTAAAAAATCAATAAAATATATATTTTTTTAAAAAAAGAATGCTAATACACATAAGTCTAGTATTAAGTATCTGGAAAGCTCTCACTGGTATTCCTAAGGCCAGGGTGCAAAACATTAATACCTATTTCATATCCTCAGTGCACACTGATTTCTAGCCCAGTGCTCTGACCTTTTATTACCTTTTCAATATAAGCACTGGTGAAATGTTAACCACTTATCTTGTTTTTTGCTTCTTTTTTAAATAGACTTTTAAAGAGCAGTTTTAGGTTTACAACATAATTGAGAGGAACAGGGATTTCCCATATACCTCTTGCCCCCCCCCCCCACAGTCTCCCCTATTATCAACATGCCCCACCAGAGTGATCCATTTGTTGTAATTAATGAACCTACTATGACACATCACTATTACCCAAAGTCCATAGTTTAGAGTTCCCTCTTGGTGTTGAACATTCTATGGGCTTGTACAAATGTATAATGTCATAGATCACGTAGTGTAGTGCATAGTATAGCATATATATAGAAACATACAGAATAGTTTCACTGCCCTAAAAAATCCTGTGATCTGCCTAGTCATTCCTCTCTCCCCTCAAACCCTGGCAACCACTGATGTTTTTACATCATAATTTTGCCTTTTCCAGAATATCGTATAGTTGGAATCATACAGTATGTAACTTTTTTATATTGGCTTCTTTCATTTAATATTAAACATCTTTTCTCCATGTCTTTTCATGGTTGACAGCTCATGTCTCTTTAGTGCTGAAGAATTCATTGTGTGCCCTGGCTGGGTAGCTCTGTTGGTTAGAGCATTGAACCAATACGCCAAGGTTGCTGGTTCCATCCCCAGTCAGGGCACTTACAAGAATGAGTGCATAAATAAGTGGGACAACAAATCAGTTTCTCTCACTCTCCCTTTCTCTAAAATCAACTTTTGAAAAAATATATTGTCTGGATGTACCACATTTTATTTATCTATCACCTACTGAAGGACATCTTAGTTGCTTCCAAGTTTTGGCAATTATGAATGAAGCTGTTATAAATATCCATGTGCAGTGTTTTCAATGTTAAGTTTTGAACTCCTGTAAGTAAATACTAAGGAGCACAATCAGTGAATAGTATGGTAAGAGTATGTTTACCCTTGCCAGCATTTGGTGTTGTCAGTATCACAGAGTGTGGACTTCTTTCTTTTTCTTTTTTTAAAATATTTTATTGATTTTTTACAGAAAGGAAGGGAGAGGGATAGAGAGTTAGAAACAATGATGAGAGAGAAACATCGATCAGCTGCCTCCTCACACTCCCCACTGGGGATGTGCCCGAAACCAAGGTACATGCCCTTGACCAGAATCAAGCCTGGGACCCTTGAGTCTGCAGACTGATGCTCTATCCACTGAGCCAAACCGGGTAGGGCAAGTGTGGCCTTCTTAATAGTGCCTTATGGTATCTCATTTCAATTTTCATTTCCCTGATAACACATGATGTGAAGCATCTTTTCACATGCTTAGTTGCTATCTGTGTATCTTCTTTTTATTTATTTTTTTTAAGTTGATTTTAGAGAGACAAGAAGGGGAGAAACATCGACTTGCTGTTCCACTCACTTATGCATTCACTGACTGATGCTCGTATGTTACCTGACCAGGGATGTAATCTTCAGCCGTGGCATATCGGGAGGACACAACCAACTGAGCTACCCGGCCAGAGCTGTGTATCTTCTTCAGTGAGGAATCTGTTAAGGTTGGTTCTGTTTTCATGAAAAAAACAACAACAATAACAAAAAACCTACAAAAAACTTTGTTCCAACGTAAGTATTTTTCTTAATACTTTTTAGTAGTGCTTAACATTTTTTAGTGATATATCATATTTATGAGAAAAATAAAGTTAAAAGAAACAATGGTTTTAAAAAAAACAACAGTGTTGGAAAGAGAAGGAACTGAGAATGAAGTGAGCTGCTTGTGTTTGCTACTCCCTCCCCACCTTAAGCCTTTAAAAAAAACCTGGCTTTTAGGCCTCTCCAAGAGAGAAGAGCCTAGTTAAAATAACACTAAGCACACCCTTCCTATTTCCTTTACTCAGCACCATTTAATGAATTAAAATTTTTTAAAACTCAAAATAGGAAACAGCACAGTCTTTTAATACATTTAATACATTCATAAGACTTCAAACAAAAAACATATTATTCATGCTACAGATTTTCAATCTTCCTTGGACAACACAAAAAACACAGTACTCAAACTGCATGTTTTAACAACTGGAACATGAAATCTCATTTTGACACAGACAGATTAAAAATAAAGTAACACCAACATCGAACTAATCCAGCACCAGCAGACTTCCTTAAATCCCCATCCTATCCAACTATGGAACTCACATTGCTACCTTCTGTACCAGCATTCCTTCTTCCCTACCTAAAAAATTAGAGATTTATAGCTTTATCACTGAATGAGTGCTACCACAGGCTCTTTTCTCTCAGAGCGGCCTAAAAGCCAACTATTTTGCTGAATGTTGAAGCGGGGAACCAGACTGGGTGAAACAACGTATAGTGAGACAACTTCGGGGTGTTTGTTTCATTCACTTCATTCTGCAGAGCACAGGAATTGTGCTCAAAGGTTAGCACAGGAACTAAAGAAATTTCCCAACATTATTTTACAAGACAAAGATTGTACTAATGTCTCTGGAGAGCTTATAAAGATGCCATAGAAGATATTTAAGTTATAAAGTTAAATGAGAAAGAATATAAAATTGTATGTACAATATAACCTCAACTATGTAAAAACAAACGAACCAAAAGTTGCCCTAAAAGGGGCTGAAAATTCAAAATGTTAAGTTAGTGATTGTGTTTAAGTAGTTTATCTGTAGTGATCTTTTTCTTCCTTTTACTTTTCTGTCTTTTCCAAAAATTTATCTACTGATTTTTTTAAAAACTGTTACACAAAAGGAAGCCTGATAGAAGTACTGAATGAATTTAAGTCCAGCCTATAAGAAAGTATAAAACTATAAAACATTCCAGGCTACTCTTTGAATCCACTGTGTGTGAGCAGTAACTTCCCAGAGCTGCGAGGGCTTCGTCCTCTCCTCCAGCCAGGTGCTAAGCGTCACCATATCCTGCCGGATGGAAAATGTTGAACCAAACAGAAATGTCATGGATTTACAAAAAGAAACAGAAATACCCACACTTGCCAGAGACCTATTTACAGCATGGTAATATCTCCTTCATATTAAACAAGAGGACAGCTCTTTTCTCCTATCTCTGGGTAGATGTCAAGTTTCAAAAGAGCTAGCATCACAGCAACTGTAAAAAGCTAATCCTGGTTTAGAAACAGTAATAAAACAGCACTGGAACAATAGTGAACAGAAAAAAAGCACAAAATTTATAAAATTATAAAAAGTGCTTTCTATAAAAATGATTCCCTTTAAAACATTTATTTACTGTACACACATTAAGGTCCCCTATTTTCCCCCTGCAAAAAAGGGCAAACCTTCCAAATACTTTCTACCAAAATATCCACTGGTTTGTTCATTCAACAAACACTGATGAAGGCTCATAATGTGAGAGGCACTGGGGTCTCCAAGAGCAGACAGATTTGTCCCTGCCTCAAGGACATCTCAGTCTTCTCAAAGCAGGAGGCAGACATATCACCAACCACAACACAGCAATTAAAAGCAGACACCACTGCTTTCTTACAATCAAAGAATATGCTACAATTCTCACTGAATTACTTACACTTTCCTGACTTCCAAGGAGGCAACTACTTTCCCTTCATAAACACTTCTAGAGGGCAGACATTACATTTTGTGATATTGGCCCCTAAACAGCACAATACCTAGTGAAGTCAGATAACTTTCTTTTAAGCAATGGAGCATTTTTTACTCTAAGAATGAGACCTTGACACTGAGCATAAGTGACCAGTCCTGTAGCTAGATTACGACTAGCCCGTTCCATCAACGGCTGAGACTTAGGAGTGCAAATTTCAGTTAAAATCTTCAGTCTCCTCTCCCATCCGCTGGTTTTCAATATGCTCCTGTGTCAGCCGCTCCAGGTCTTTCTTCACATTTGGGTGGTCTTCCAGGTCTTCGTAGAGTGACCTCACAATGTCCAGTCTCCTGTAATTCTCAGGCTTGACTAGGCTTCGGACAACCTGCAGGCATCGCTCTTTTAGGGTATACACTGTAAGGGCAGAAAACCGAATCTTCAGCAGCAAAATTCAGGCAGGCCTTCAGACAAGGGATGAGCAAGAGCCTTTGCCAACTATGGCAATTACATTTACTACAGATGGACCTCATTTTGGGCAAAAAAAAAGTGAGTACATGTACTGTGGCAGAATGTAATATGATGGCCCCAATCGACATTTCATGGCATTCATAAACTTGTGTACTAACTTCCCCTTGAAAGTGGACGGCTTGTGATGTGCTTTAATAACTGAAATGACACTGTGGCAATTTTGGGTCTAAGCCTTAAGCAACTTCAACTTTTTCCCTCTCAGAAGCCCTGAGTTACCCTGCAGGAGAGGCCATACAAAGAGGGATAGGCACTGAGACTACATGGGAGAGAAGACTAGCCCTCAGCCAACATGCCAGGAGAAGGCAGACACACCAATGACCACCCATGAGCAGAATAACGACCTAGCTGAACTCAGTCCAGACTGCAGAATTATGAACAAATCAAATGGTTGTTGTTAGTTTTGGGGTAGTTGTCACACAGCAATAAGTAATCAAAACAGTATATAACTGAATTTGGGGTAACTGAAATCTGATTTTACTTACTCTCTAAGGGTACTCCATTTAATTTATCAATGATCATTTTTGTATACCCATTTTTTAAAAACAGGATCTATATATTAGCTTGAACCTTATAAAGATGCAAATACTTAGTATGGTGTGTTTTTTAAATCCCATAAGAACATCAGTTTCTTTTTTTAAAAAAATATATTTTTATTGATTTTAGAGAGAGGAAGGGAGAGGGAGAGAGAGCTAGAAACATCAATGAGAGAGAATCATTGATTGGCTACCTCCTGCACACCCCCTAATGGGGATCAAGCCCACAACTGGGGCATGTGCCCTGACTGGGAATTGAATGGTGACCTCCTGGTTCACAGGATGATGCTCAACTACTGAGCCACACCAGCAGGTTCAACTTAATCACTGTGGGCTAATGTTCAATTCAGTTATCTTTTTTAAACCCCTGACTGGCACTGAGTTTGACTGGGTTAAATAACATTTAAAAATACAATACTAGAAGTCATATAAACAAGCCATAATATCAATCCCCTATACTTTGTTCTTCTGAAACTCCAAGGCATAATTCTGCTCCAAGACCAGGGTAACAAAATGCATTAATAAGTCTACAATCAGATATTTTAATTTAGCCCAACTCTGACAAGCCCAAAGATATTTTTATTTTTTTAGAGAGAGAGAAACATCGATGCGATAGCAAAACATAGACTGGCAGTCTCCTCATACCCCCTCCTGGGGATGGAACCTGAAACCCAGCATTTGCCCTGACTGGCAATCGAAGGAGCAACCTTTGGGTGCACAGGATGATGCCCAACCAACTGAGCCACACTGGCCAGGGCCCAAAGAGCTTTTCTAAATATATATTTTTTATTGATTTCAGAGAAGAGAGAGGGAGAGAGAGATTGAAACATCAATGATGAGGGAAGATCACTGATCAGCTGCCTCCTGCACATCCCCTACTGGGGATCAAGCCCACAATCCAAGCATGTTCCCTGGTGGGGAACCAAACCATGACCTCGTGTTTCATAGGTCAATTTCTGAGCCACACCGGCCTGTCTCAAAGAACTTTCGAAAACATCACAACACCTTTGCTCAATACAGAGCCTACAAACACATTACTTCCATTTTAAATGTGGTGGAGAATAAGACACAGAAAGGTTGAATACCTGGTTGAGCATCAGGCGAAAATCAGTAAGGGCTTGGCTCCTGTAAGTGGCCTTTCCCCTACTTGTAACAGCCTTATCTTTTTAAAAAGTAAGATGGGGGGGAAAAAGTAAGATGGCACAACAGTACCTGGTAGTGTGATGTTGGCAAAAATCGGCTGTCCATCAACATTGAGAGATGGCACAAATAGTTCCGTTTGGTTAACCAGAAGCCCATCATATGTCCCAGCATCTCGGAAGAGCCAAAGGTGACCTGTTAATACAAGCAGAAGCTGTTAAGTAGGCACACACCCATTTCCTTCATCATCCTGGACTGACAATGAAATACTTGCCATTCTGCTTAAGTGTCATGCAAAATATCATAATACAGTATTAGCTTACTCAATCCTACAATAGATGCATTTACCGATGAGGAAATAGGTCTGAGAAAGCCAAGTAAGTGACTTGCTCAAGACAAAAGGGCCAGTAAATAGAAAGGCATGTACCTGAGGCTCCAATCCTGTCCCTGTCTTCTGCCATGGAGGAAAAGCAAATCACAACACTACAAACTAAAAGAGTGGAGGTCACTGACTCCTCAAATCTGTGTTTCTCAAAAACAAGAAGATGCAGTCCTGGCCGGTGTGGCTCAGTGGTAGAGCATTAGCCTGCGCACCAGCGGGTTGAGGATTCTATTCCAGTCAAGGGCACATACCTGGATTACAGGTCTGATCTTCAGCCCACCCCTAATCCTCTCGGAACCCCCTCTCACTCACCCTCCACCCCTCACCCCCATCAGAAGCAGGTGGGAGGCAACCAATTGATTTGTCTCTCTCACATCCATGTTTCTCTCTCCCCCTCCTATTCCCTCCCATTTTCCCTAGAAAATCAATGGAATAATATCCTCACTCCTCAGGTGAAGATTGAAAAAAAAAAAAGAAGTTGCTAAAACCCCATGTTGAGAGAAAGAAGCCAGACAGAAAGTGTACATTTTGCAGGATCAGATGAAACCAATCTATGACACAAAAAATCAGAAGAGTAGTTGCCTCTGGGAGGGAAGGGGCAAGAGGGTACTTTCTGGGGTGATAGACATGTTTAATCTATAACTTGATTTAGGTGTTGCTACATTTGTCAAAACACATCAAACCCTAAGATCTGTACATTTATACTCTATGTAATTTACTCCTGAATATGATAAACAAATAATCACATGCGAGAGAGAGAGAGAGAGAGAGAGAGAGAGAGAGAGAGAGAGAGAGGCGTAGGCAAACCTCTAGGCTTAATTCTGTTTAAGGAGGGAGGAGGTGTCTCTCAGAAAAAATATAGCATGTGTTTCTGGGATATAAACTTACCTGAAGATTTGATGGGAAAATTTAAGAAATATAAACTGGTCATTTTTTTGTTGTGGTAAAATATACATAACATAAAATTGACCATTTAAACCATTTTAAGTGTATAGTTCAGTGACATTAAGTATACTCACCTGGTAATATATATATTTATACATATATTAATCCTCACCCAAGGATATGTTTTTATTGATTTTTTTTTGAGAGAGAGAGGAAGGGAGGGAGAGATGGAGATGGAGATGGAGAGAGAGAGAGAGAGAGAGATCGATTAGTTGCCTCCTACACACTCCAACAGGGGATCAAACCTGAAACCCGGGTATATGCCCTGACTGGGGATCGAACCTTGACCCTTTGGTGCACAGGAGATGCTTGCTCCAACCATCTGAGCCATACCAGCCACCTGGCACAATACATAGTTATTACAATACTAGAGGCCTGGTGCACAAAATTTGTGCATGGTGGGGTCCCTAGGCCTGGCTGGCAATCAGGGCCGATCAGGTTCCCCGCCTCCCTACCTCCCCCCCTCTTCCTTCCCTGCCACCTCACCTGGTCTGCTGCCACCCATCCCCTGGTTCCCTGTCCCAAACCAGGGCCCAGCCCTGATAGGGCAATCAGGACCTGCCGGCTGGGGGGAGGGGGGTAGCTGCCACCGTGGGCCTGGACCGATTGGGGCCTGCTGGCTGGGGGGATGGACAAGGGGAGGGACTCAAGTGATCGGCCGCCGGCAAGCTGGCCCTGGGGGGTAGGGGGGGCGCCTGGGAAATGGGCTGCATCTGCCACCACCGACGCCCAGTTCCCTGTCCAAGCCTGGGGCCTGGCCCCGATTGGGCAATTGGAGCCTGCCAGCTGCAGGGAGGTACCAGGAGGTTGGCCAGGAGGCCCCATCAGTGATCGGGCCTGTGGGCTGGGGAAGCTCCTGTGTTAAGCATCTGCCCCCTGGTGATCAGTGTGTGTCATAGCGACGGGTCATTCCATTGTAACAGTTGCTTAGGCTTTTGTATTTATAGATTATTGACTACTAGAGGCCAGGTGCATGAATTCGTGCACGGGTGGGGTCGGGCCAGCGCCCCCCAATTGGGACCGATTGGGCGGGCCAGCCAGGAGAAGGGGCTGCAGTCGGTTGGCCAGCCAGCCCCGACCCCTGGTCAATCGCCTCCTTGAACTCCTGGTGGCAAGGACAATTTGTATATTAGCCCTTTATTGTATAGGATAGGATATTCCCTATGCTGTACTTTGCATCCCTGTGACTATTTTGTAACTGCCAACTTGTACTTCTAAACCCCTTCAACTTTTTCACCCAGCCCCCCAACTCGCCTCCCTTCTGTTCTCTGTATCTATGAGTCTATTTCTATGGTTGTGAGAATGAAGGGCGCCTAGGACCACTTTCTTCTTGAAAGTCATTGGGAGATTACTACCTCCTTAGGCAATAAGACCTAATCTCCCCCTCGGTTATTGCAACATCTTCCTAACTGGGTCCTCAGCAGCAGTCTTCCCAGGCAAAACACTTTGCAACCCAACCTGAGTGAGCTTTTCAGAATGTAAATCTGAGAATGTCTTTTCCCTGCTAGAAAACCTTCAATGGCCCCCATTCCCTAGGGGTAAAATCGCCTTAGGGCTTCCTCTCCCACCATCTCATACCTTCTGCTCCTTCAGCCCATGTGGTCCCCTCTGCCTAGAACTGTCTTGGGTTGGCTAGCTCCCATCACCCTGCAGGACTCCCTTTTTTCTCTGAGAAGCTCTCCGTAGTTGAAACCACACGTGTACACACCACCCACCACCAACCACCACCATCACCACCACCCCACCCCACCACCACCACCACCACCACCACCACCACCACCACCACCACCACCACCACCACCACCACCACCACCAACCACCACCACCACCACCACCACCAACCACCACCACCACCACCACCAACCACCACCACCACCAACAACAACCACCACCCACCACCACCACCACCACCACCACCCACCACCACCACCACCACCAACCACCACCACCACACCACCACCAACCACCAACAACAACAACAACCACCACCACCACCAACCACCACCACCACCACCACCAACCACCACCACCACCACCACCAACCACCACCACCAACCACCACCACCACCACCACCACCACCAACCACCACCACCAACAACAACAACAACCACCACCCCCCACCACCATCACCACCAACCATCACCACCACCATCACCCACCACCACCCCCACCCCCACCCCCACCACCATCACCACCACCAACCACCACCACCACCAACAACAACAACCACCACCCCACCACCACCATCACCACCAACCATCACCACCACCATCACCCACCACCACCCCCCACCCCCACCACCACCACCATCACCACCACCACCCCCATCACCACCACCACCACCACCACCACCCCACCACCAACCACCATCACCACCACCCCCACCACCACCAACCATCACCACCATCACCACCAACCATCACCACCACCATCACCCACCACCACCACCACCATCACCACCACCCCCACCCCCACCATCACCACCACCACCACCACCCCCACCACCAACCACCACCACCATCATCACCCCCACCACCACCATCATCACCCCCACCACCAACCACCATCACCCCCACCACCACCACCACCCACCACCACCACCATCACCACCACCACCACCACCAACCACCACCACCATCACCCCCACCAACCAACACCACCACCATCACCACCACCACCACCACCAACCAACACCACCACCATCACCACCACCACCAACCACCATCACCACCAATCACCACCACCACCACCAACCACCACAACAACAACAACCACCACCACCACCAACCACCACCACCACCACCACCACCACCCACCACCACCACCACCACCACCACCACCACCACCACCACCACCACACCACCACCAAACCACCACCACCCACCAAACACCCCCACCCCACCACCACCATCACACCAACCATCACCACCACCATAACCACCACCACCCCACCCCACCACCACCACCATCACACCACCACCCCCATCACCACCACCACCACCACCACCACCCCCACCACCACCAACCATCACCACCATCACCACCAACCAGCACCACCACCATCACCCACCACCACCACCACCATCACCACCACCCCCACCCCCACCAGCACCACCACCACCATCACCCCCACCACCAACCACCACCACCATCATCACCCCCACCACCACCATCATCACCCCCACCACCAACCACCATCACCCCCACCACCACCACCACCCACCACCACCACCATCACCACACCACCACCACCACCATCCCCCCACCAACCAACACCACCACCATCACCACCACCACCACCACCAACCAACACCACCACCATCACCACCACCACCAACCACCATCACCACCAATCACCACCACCACCACCAACCACCACCATCACCCCCACCAACCAACACCACCCACCATCACCACCACCACCACCACCACCACCACCATCACCACCAACCACCACCATCACCCCCACCAACCAACACCACCACCATCACCACCACCATCACCACCACCACCACCAACAACCACCACCACCATCACCAACCACCACCACCACCACCATCACCACCACCACCATCACCCCCACAACCAACACCACCACCAACCACCATCACCACCAACCACCACCATCACCCCCACAACCAACACCACCACCAACCACCATCACCACCAACCACCACCACCATCACCCCCACCAACCAACACCACCACCATCACCACCACCACCACCATCACCCCACCACCACCACCACCACCAACCACCATCACCACCAACCACCACCAACCACCACCACCACCACCATCATCATCACCCCCACCAACCACCATCACCACCACCACCCTCCCCCGCCGCCGCCGCCCCCTCACTGAGCAGATGCCGGCTGCAAAGCTCCAGCAGCCCTCTGTGCTCTGTCCCTATCGCAGCAAAGTTGACATGGCTGCTCTTATCTGTGCCTGCAGTGGTCTGACTCCCCACTGGGCTGTGTTCTCCATGCATACAGGGCGCCTACGCGGACCTGGCCCACCGAGGACATGGAAGAATGTGAGATTCTTCCACTCAGGGACTGAACAAATGGGCATTAGGGACGGAGCACTGCTTTTAGGGTAACTATTCGGGGAAGGGGGTCGGGGGGAAGCCACCATCGAGTGCAAATTAACCAGTTTTATAGAGAAGAATGCCTACCACTTAGTAGCAGCGTCAACTTGGAACTGTTACTACCTCTTTGGGGCCTCAGTTCCTCAGGAGTAAATGGGAATAATAATGACAACAGCTCCGGCCTCCCGGGATGGTGGAGGGGATTCGATGAGTTCGTGCCACCGTTGCCGGTGCTCTCAGGCCTGGAGCGCCGGGCACAGCTCAGCACCGGCGGGCGGGCAGGCGCTCAAAAGGGGGCGGCGCGGCCGGACCACGAAAGGGCGACCCTACCTCGGTAGCTGTGTATGCGCCGGCCCGTGCCCGGCGGCAGCGTCGGGTAGGGCTGCGGCTCGCCGTCGAAGTTGAGCCACACAGGAAGCACGACGCGCGGGCTGCGGTTGCAGAAGATGACCTGGGACGGCTCGCGCGAGTTCACCGAGCGCAGCACCGGCCGCGGCCTCCCAGCCTCCATGTCCTCCGCGGCGCCTGCCGCCTCCGGATCCGACTCTCCCCAGCCGTACTCTGAGGGAGCGTCCTCCTCAGCGCCCACCCGGGCCTCCCGCAGGTTCCCCGCCTTCCAGGTCACTACCTCCGGCGCCTAGACAACCCCGGCCTCCGAGCCGCGGGATTCGCCGACCACAAGGGGCGGGGCGGGGCCTCCGCACGTACATGCCGTTTTCCCAGCTCTCGGTGGAGGGCGGAGCGTACCTTCGCAGAAATGGCTGGTTGGCGGCTATGCGCTTGCGCAGATGGATCTCGCTAGCTACAGGGGCCAATGCGCACTGAGGCTATGCGCATGCGCAGATGGATCCCCCACCCCCACCCCCACCCACCCCCCGCCACAGGGGCCAATTTTCACGGAGGCGGTGGGTGGCGCTCGGTCACCCTATTCCCGGGTTTCCCTTAGAAATTTGTTTTTCTTTCCTCCTGTTAGTTTCCGTAGTTTTATTCATCCTCTTAAGGCCATTATACTTTTTGCCATATTCTCCCTACCATCTACGCTATTGTTTATTTATTTTTCTCATTAATCGTTTGTTTTCTCTCCATTTGGGGTCACAAAATTAAAATTTTATGCAAAAGAGTATAAAAATCTTCCCTTTCTTCCCCTAGCCACCCAGAAAGAGTCCCTGGAGGCAGCAAGTATCAGTTTTTTGTACTTCCTGTTAGGTTGAAAGGGGGCCCAGGAGCTGATGCATACCTCTGCCAGGCAGATGGTGATGTAGATACTGGGCCCTTCCTAGAATCCGTAACAGGCCAGTGCACCAGGTAGATGGTGACGCAGATACCGGTCCCCCCCGCCTGGAGTTCCTAACAGGTCAGCTACCAAGCAGATGAGGACACCTGGAAACCGTGAGGACCCCGGCAGCGGGAACTCCCACAGCTCATGCTCCCCGCCCTCACTGAACAGCTGTATAAAAAAAGCGCCCCCCTCCCTGTTGGTGCGGATCCACATGCCCTGTCTTTGGGATCCGTGGGCAGCCCAGGGACCCAGAATAAAGCCTTTCCTTTCTTTCTTTTCTGATTAACTGGACTCTATTTCCTATGCCACCTCCTGAGCCACCTAACCTAACACTTCCTTTCAAAGATATTCTATGCATATGCAAGCAATTAAACCAAGTTTGAGAAGAATTTTTATATTAGTACTATCAATAGAAATTCATTATCCCTTGCCATAAAAGAGTACAGTGGAACTAAGTTCAAAGAAAACAAAACAAGTTATTAATTTGTATCTATTGTTTGTTTTTTAAATAAATTTTTATTGATTTTAGGAAGGAAGGGAGAGGGAGAGAGATATAGAAACATCAATGAGGGAGAATCATTGACCAGCTGCCTCCAGCATATGCCCTGACTGGGGATCAAATCTCGACCTCCTGATTCATAGGTCAACACTCAACACTGAGCCACGCCTAGCCAAGCTATCTATTGTTTGTTTAAAGCACTTGACCTGCTTTTGCTTTAAAGGGATTAGCCAAGTGTTAGATCCCAAGTGTTAGTTGTCAAACCAACACTCTCCTGAACATAATCAGAAAGTTGTTGGGTTTTTTTAGAAAGATTTTTTTTTTTAAGAAAGATTAAAGGAAACTGAAAAGGGAATCACTTTTCACACTGTATTGTGTGCCCTCTGAAATTCACACTTGGCGGTAGCGAAACAGCACCAGGTGTTAGACCAGTGGGGTTAGACCAGACCTGAGTTCAGCAACCTCACTACTTGAATTCTGGCTAGGAAACAATTCAAAGACTCAAACTACTGTTTACAGAAGTAGAACTAATTTGTAGAAGAAAATGGGCTTAGGAAACAAGTTATAGAGGCAAAGGAAGGGCTCTTGGAGCTTAGACGTAAGAAAGGTAAAGGTGAGCGAGCCACCTGTCAGGGTGACATACAATGCATTTAATGCTAACTAACAGGCCCTGACCAGATAGCTCAGTTGGTTAGAGCATTGTCCCCAGACACTATTTTTGTAGGTTTGATCTCTGGTCAGAGCACATACAAGAAGCCAAATCAATGTCTCTCTCCTTTCCTCTCTCTCTAAAGTCAATCAATAAAAAAAAAAAAATTTAAATGCTAATAATGAACAACTTGTTAAACAAATGGTTTATCAATGCCAAACTGAGTTAGTTTATCATTTATTAAACTGGGACATCTTAAAAAATTTTATCAACAAAATGGATTTCACCTTATAATGCACTTATTTTCCATTTTACTCTCAAGGTCACACTGGAATTGTCACATTGAATGAGTTCAAATTTAAGGATAAAAGTAAATCTCAATTCAAAATGTTTTTTTTTTTTTTTAAATATGTTTTATTGATTTTTTACAGAGAGGAAGGGAGAGAGATAGAGAGTTAGAAACATCGATGAGAGAGAAACATCGATCAGCTGCCTCCTGCACATCCCCTACTGGGGATATGCCCGCAACCCAGGTACATGCCCTTGACCGGAATCGAACCTGGGACCTTTCAGTCCGCAGGCCGATGCTCTATCCACTGAGCCAAACCGGTTTTGGCTCAATTCAAAATGTTTTATGATGTATAGAAATTCTTTGTACTATTGTTGAAACTTTTCTGTAAGTGCAAAATTTATTTTACAAAAAATATTAATATTATTCTTTAAAGAATACCTTGATTTTTAGAGAGAGGAAGGAAGAGAGAGAAACATGGATGTAAGAGTACAACATTGATCTGCTGCACACCCCCTACTGGGACCAAGCCAGAAACCCAGACATGTGCCCTTGACTGGGAATCGAACCAGCAACCTCCTGGTGCACAGGACCATACTTAACCGAGCCACAAAAAATTATTTTTAAAAAAACACACAAAACTTTATGAGGGGACAGGGCTGAGTTCCCGGAGGTGACTGCGCAGGCGCAGGGGGGGGGGGGGGGGGCCGCAGATGGAGGCGATGTTTGCGCTGGAGTCAGGGTGGGCGCCGCTGGGAAGCGACCGAGAGGACCGAGCCCTGCTGAGGTCCTCGGAGAACATCTTGTGGACAAGAACGTGCTTCTCTGGCTCAGGGTGCGGGTTGCCTGGCCATGAGAAACCACAGGACGCCGCTGCCCGGAGTAATGCATTCCACCTGAGCAGCGCAGGGGGAGCAGGCCACGTACTTATCCGCCCCACCTGCCCTGCACGCGCTGCCCCTCCCCACGCGAGGACTATGGGGAGGAGGAAAGGATGCCACCACACGGGTGAAGCCCAAGTCCAGAGCGGCAGTGACGTTCGGGGACCTGGCCATCTACTTCTCCCAGGAGGAGTGGAAGAGGCCGAGCCCCGTGCAGAGAGGTCTGTACAAGGACGTCATGTTGGAGAACTACCAGACCCTGGTCTCTCTCGGACTGTCCCGTCAGAAGCCAAATGTGATCTCCTTGTTGGAGAAAGGGAAAGCACCCTGGATGGAGGTATTCGTGAAAAGACACCGTGGCCTGAGATGCTGCAAGGACGCCAGACGCGTTCAGGTGGGCGGGGCTGCGTGCCCGGCCTGGAGGCAGGTCCCGCAGCAGAAAATGCCTGAAGAGCAATGTATCTCCGAAGCCGAAAGAAGCCTGCGTTATCCACAGAAAATGTCTGAAGAGCAACGTGCCTCTGAAGTTGAAAAAAGGCGGCGTCGGTGACAGAATGTATCTAAAGGGGAACTATTGGCACAATGTACCTCATTAAAAATTAGGCTACACATGCGATCATTTCTCCAAAAAAATGAGCAGGTTCAAAAATTAAATGAAGCCCTGGCCGGTTTGGCTCAGTGGATAGAGCGTCGACCTGCGGACTGAAAGGTCCCAGGTTCGATTCCGGTCAGGGGCATGTACCTTGGTTGCGGGCACATCCCCAGTAGGGAGTGTGCAGGAGGCAGCTGGTCGATGTTTCTCTCTCATCGATGTTTCTAACTCTCTATCCCTCTCCCTTTCTCTCTGTAAAAAATCAATAAAATATAAAAAAAAAATTAAATGAAGACATTTTGGATATACTCGATGGAAATTTTTACACATATTTGAATGATGATTTTATTGATTCAACAGATGATGCTGAAAAGGAAAAATTTCCCATCGAATTTCTTAATAGTATTACTCCTTCAGGAATGCCGTGTCATAAATTAAAATTGAAAGTGGGTGCAATCATCATGCTATTGAGAAATCTTAATAGTAAATAGGTCTTTGTAATGGTCTTCAATTTATTATCAAAAGATTGTGACCTAACATAATCGAAGCAGAAGTATTAACAGGATCTGCAGAGGGAGAGGTTGTTCTGATTCCAAGAATTGATTTGTCCCCATCTGACACTGGCCTCCCATTTAAATTGATTCAAAGACAGTTTCCCGTGATGCCAGTATTTGGGATGACTATTAATAAATCACAAGGACAATCTCTAGACAGAGTAGGAATATTCCTACCTGCACCCGTTTTCGAACATTTTCAGTTATATGTTGCTTTCTCTCGAGTTCAAAGAGCGTGTGATGTTAAAGTTGTAAATACTTCAGCACAAGGGAAATTAGTAAAGCACTCTCAAAGTGTTTTCACTCTTAATGTGGTGGAATACAGGGAGATATTAGAATAAGTTTAACCGAGTTATCACTTGTTTGTATGAGTGTTATTTTTCTATCATGTTTTTGGATCATGTTTTGTTGTTTTCATATCATTGTTTTTATATCATGTCTTATTATATCATGTTGTTATTGCTTATTAATAAACATTATTTCAAAAAAAGCCAAAAAACATGTTATGGTTGGGAAATGCAGATCCTTAATAACAGAAGGATGTGGATTAAGGCACAATACCAATCTCACACTTGGTAGTCTCAAGCCCAAGATGCCAAAGGAAACTGTGCCCCCACTTCTTTGCAAATGCAAATGTTAATGCCAATGGACACCACTTAGCTACATGTGACAACTGCCCTTTTACTCTTTCAGGTTGTTAATGAGATCCAGGGAGAGGCTAGTAAAGGACCTGCATGGCACAGAAAACAAAACCGACTTGGGAGACCCTGAATGGATCTGGCTCTCACTTGATCCGGGAATAAGACCTGGGTTTTAGTGTTGTCTTTGCCACGATGTAACTAGATGGGCGTGTCACACAACCTGTCTGGGCTCACTTCTTCATTTTCAAAAGGCAGGAGTGGACTAGATTCTCTCTAAAATTTTTTCCCACCTTTAAGTTTTACGAGCTAATCCTAATCTTTGGACAACCTTTGTTCAGGCTGGTTTTTCTCCAGAAAACAAACTTGAGAGCACTGACCCAACCTGATTTTCTTATTGTATACTCTACTTGACAGCCACTGCCTTCAGAAATCAGCTGTACTTTTGTGGTTACTAATGGCACCACTGCCTGCAAACTTCCCTAACACATTCTTCACAGGCAAGTGGAGGCAAATGTTTTTTTTTGCAGGCAACAGTATGAAACTGAATACAAATGCTGGCAAGGAGCCTAGAGATAAATAATAGGCTCTTGCCCTAGCCGGTTTGGCTCTATGGATAGAGATAGGCCTTCAGGCTGAAGGGTCCCAGGATGGATTCTGGTCAGGGGCACATGCCTGGGTTTCGGGCTCGATCCAGTAGGGGGCGTGCAGGAGGCAGCCGATCAATGATTCTCTTTTTTTTTTTTTTTTTAATATATTTTATTGATTTTTTACAGAGAGGAAGGGAGGGAGATAGAGAGCCAGAAACATCGATGAGAGAGAAACATCGATCAGCTGCCTCCTGCACATCTCCCACCGGGGATGTGCCCGCAACCCAGGCACATGCCCTTGACCGGAATCGAACCCGGGACCCCCCAGTCCGCAGGCCGACGCTCTATCCACTGAGCCAAACCGGCTCTGGCCAATGATTCTCTTTCATTGATGTTTCTCTCTCCCTCCCTCTCTGAAATCAATAAAAATATATTTAAAAAAAATAATTGGCTTTCTATCCACTTAGTATGGCCTATAGTAACACTGTTCACAAACATGGGTCTAGCTTTATGAAATAAAGGTGGAAAGTTCAAAGTAGTGAGTGACTCTGAACTTTAAGTGAACTAAGTGAATCTTGAACAAGAGCAAGACAACAGAACTTGGTACATCTCTAATGCCCAAAAAATCAGTTCCCTATTTTCCTGCTTCTGAAAATCGTTCAAGCTTAGTTTTTAAAAAGATTGAAAAACTGCTTTATTATCAAGATATGTATAATCTATTTATGCCTAATAGCTCACTAGTTCAAACCCCTTACTCTAGTTTTTTTTCCCCCCCCAATAAATATATGAATTAAACCAAATTACCAAGTAGAAAACACTTTCAAGTGTATGGGAAAGAAGAAATTCCCTTGAGGGCTCTTATGAAGAACAGAGATTTTTTCCTATTTAGCTCATTTCCATTCAAGTTAAAAAAAAATAGGAAAAGTTCTTCATAATTATCCTTTAGAAATCATTAAGATTTCATGAGGAAAGAGGCCGAAACCGGTTTGGCTCAGTGGATAGAGTGAAGATTTCATGAGGAAAAAAAGAGAAGCACTAAGTGGATAAGTTCCCTACAATATCTAATATATGAACAAGAAAAAGAACTAATTTTTCATTATGGTGAGATGAATGAAAACAATTTGGACTAATAAAATCTGGGTATATTTAACATATCTTTGAAACCCATTCTCCTTATTGTTCAAATCAAAACTACTATTGCCCTAGCTGGTTTGGCTCAGTGGACAGAGCATCAGCCTGCAGGACTGAAGGGTCCCAGGTTCAATTCCAGTCAAGGGCACATGCTCAAATTGCAGGCTCAATCTCCAGTAGGGGGCATGCAGGAGGCAGCCGATCAATGATTCTCATCATTTTTTAATTATTTTTTTTAATTTTTTTTATTGCTTAAAGCAGGGGTCCTCAAACTACGGCCCGCGGGCCACATGCAAATACAAATATTGTATTTGTTCCCGTTTTGTTTTGTTACTTCAAAATAAGATATGTGCAGTGTGCATAGGAATTTGTTCATAGTTTTTTTTTTAAACTATAGTCCAGCCCTCCAACGGTCTGAGGGACAGTGAACTGGCCCCGTTTAAAAAGTTTGAGGATCCCTGGCTTAAAGTATTACAAAGTGATTCTCATCATTGATGTTTCTCTCCGTTCCTCTCTGAAATCAGTAAAAATGTATTTTAAAATAAAACTATCCTGTCAACACCTTAGTTGTTAAAAAAAAATAGAATGACTTACTAAACATAAGTAAAAATGTAAAATATTAACTATCGTCCTCAGTGAGGGGAAATTTTAGTACAGGAACACACTGGGAATACTGCCGTTTGGGTTCCAGACCACCCCCAGCATCACAATAAAGTGAGTCATAACCTTTTTGCTGGTGGAAGGGCTTGCCTTCAATTTGTAAAATAATGCAACCTTTGTGGCATCTAATAAAATGAGGTATGCCTATAATCAGAACTCTAATTGCTTAAGTTGAAGTGACACATTGAGAATTAAATAAATCATTTAGCATAACACTATTTATAGACTGCAATGACCTGTGAGCAAAGATGTGTATAACTTGAGAGTAAAATCCTTTTCTGGAACCTGACCAAATAAGCTCTTTCAGAAGGGAGTTATAACTGCTTCTGGTGGCTCCAGATGTACCTCTAACCCAGAGATAGAGGAAGTACTGGAATTGACTAAATTCCAGTACTTCCAAGACTTCCAGAAAGTATAACATATTATTAAACCTTCAAAGAAAGGAAGCTGTGAAGTGACACTAGACAATATAAACATCAAGACAGAGCAAAAGCCCATGAAGCCTTCTTTACAAAAGGATGGTGAGGAGGCATATAAGACAAATATAGGTATGTAATAGCCTTAAAAGTATCTACTGTGAATATAGTGAAACAGTTCTGGCCTACATATGAGAAAATAAGTTTTAGATCTGGTTATACCACATTCAGAAGTAGAATGGTTAGAGCAGCCTGAGTCAGGTAGGTATAGGTTCAAATCCCAGTACCTTCACTGATATTGTATGACGCTGGACAAGTTCAAGCTTCTCTAAACTTGTTCTAAACCTATTATGTGGAGTTAAGAATGCCTCCTTCTCAGGGCTTAAAGCTTAAATAAAATAAAGTACATAAAGCACTTGGTAACACTAGCACATGGTAACACTCAATAAATTATAGACAATATTAGCTATATATCCTTGATCAAGCCAAGGCATTTTATAAATGGAGTGATAACACAGAAAATCACGGACACCTTTAAGTGCCAGATAAAACGGAGCAGTTATTACTACTAGAAGAGGTCAGATTTACTTGTCTCCCATAACAAATGTTACCAGTGGCTCTCTTTACAAGCAGCAGATTACCATTAGCATCAGGTATTACTTAGGGTGCTAACTTTTTTAGAAACATTACTTTGATATTAATAAACTAGAGGCCTGGTGCATAGATTCATGCACCCCAGTGCATGGAGTCCCTCAGCCTAGCCTGCACCCTCTTGCAATCCGGGATCCCTCAGGGGATGTTGAACTGCCGGTTTTGGCCCGATCCTAGCAGGCCAGGCCGAGGGACCCCACGGGTGCACGAATCTGTACACGGGGCCTCTAGCATGCATATAAGATCTTTGATTAATCTCTTCCCACCCTTCCTCCTCCCCCTCCCCTTCCCTCTGAGATTCATCAGTCTGTTCCATGTTTCCATTCCAGTGCATTGAGCGTCTGCCCCCTGGTGGTCAGTACGTGTCATAGCTAATGGTTGAATAATCGCTTAGGTTTTTATATAGATTAACTGAGCAATATCTATTGGGCCATAAGAAATTTATCAAGCATTTTCACATGTAATCTCATTGGAGGGCTTTTCCGGCTTATAGGTTATCATCACTTTTGCCCCTATTATTATCTCATGTTATAGTCCTTGTATATAGGAGGAACTCAATAAATATCTGTTAAATTGACTACAGAACACCAGATAACCTAAAACTTGAACTTTAGAAGTATGTAATTCTTTATCCTAAATAGGGGAGATACTATGAATAATGAACTCAAGTGACTCTTAAAAACACTCTGAGGGTGAGGGCATGATTGGGGGAATGAGGGGACATTGGGGGGGATATGGACACATTTGTAATATCTTAATCAATAAAGGGAAAAAAACACTCTGAGATGAGCTCAATAATGTTCAAAAAATAGCACTACCAAATCAAATGTCAGTTTTGTCTCCATTGCAAAATTTGATTTTTATAAAGTTTTGCTTGTTTGTGTGTGGTGTTTTTGTTGTTAATCCTCACCCTAGGATATTTTTCCATTGATTTTTAGAGAGAGTGTAAGGGAGGGGAAAAGACAGAAACATCAATGTGTCATCAACTGGTTGCCTCCCACACATGCCCCGACTGGGGCTAGGAATCTGAGGTACATGCCCTTGACTGGAATCGAACCTGGGACCCTTCAGTCCTTGGGGCCAATCCTCTATTCACACTGAGCAAAACCAGGTAGGGCTAAAATCCATCCCATTTTTAAATGAAGGCACTATTTTCCAAAGGTCTAAGCAAGGGTTCTAAAAGTACAAAGCAGCTTGAGCTCTATAAGTCAGTTCAATTGTTATTTATTGATTACCCACCTTCTGCAAGACATTCAGCTGGGTAATATAAGAAGAGGCACCCAAGTACATTGTAGGAGTCAGACACTAAATTAGAGAATTCATCAACCCAGAGCTGTAGTATTAGCATGGTAGGATGGCAGGGACTGACAAAAGGAAAGGGGCAATACTGAATGACTTCTAGGTGACTGTATAAGCCTTTGAACAAGGTTGCAAACTTTGGAAATGACAAGTTTTACATTCTTCTGTTTAAACTATTAGCTTTAAAAAAAAAGTAGACATTTGGCTTGTACCTTATAAAACCTGGTTTTAAAACCCTGGATTGTGGTTAAATTGTGTGAATGCTGGTAGTGCAATAGAATGTAAGCATCACACTTCATTCAACGATGTATCTTTTATTGGGACATATCTACAAAGTAAGCACTTGGCAAATACCTGCTGAATGACCAAATGATTCCCAGGATAAATTAGTCAGCTCAAAGTCCAAATATGAGAGCTCGGGCTGGTAAGCCACCTAGGTTTTGATCAAGCAGCTACACCTGAAAGTTTTGTTAGAATAATAATTCCACACATCAGATTTCTGTGGAATAGAGGAGTCCCATCTCTAGCTCCTCTCCCACCACAATCACAGCAGTCAGATAAAGTTGAGGAGTTTATTAGGGAAATATCAGAGGTAAACACCCCAAGTGACAGAAAGAAAAATCTGAAAATGTCCCTTCAAGCCAAGTGGAGACCTGGCCTTGACCGCCCCATAAGGACAAAAAACTGGTAGATTAGCAACAACATTCTCTAGCAGCCACCTTGCCAGGGCATGAGTCTCTCAGCCAGGACTGTCTGCTACCTCCCAACAAAGGTAGGGAGGAGAAAAGACTGTTTATAGAATCAATGCAGAGGCAATGAGAACTGTAAGGAAAATCTGAGAGAGAGAGAAAGAGATAGAGGAGAGAGAGAGGAGAGAGAGAGGAGAGAGAGAGAGAGAGAGAGAACACCTTAATAAAGAGTCCCAGGCTTTTGGCTCTGAGTGCCTCAAATACATTGACAAGTAGTTTTACAAAATGTTACTGAAAAGGTAAAATGCCTAATGTTTTCAAGAGTTCCCCTGGACTTCTCCCCACATGCCATATCACACTGCCAGATGAACATGGCAGAGCCCAAAGGCCACATTTTTGAAGAAAGAAAAACAAGAATAAGCCCTGTTGCTCTTTAAGGAGAGAGAAGTGGAAGGCTGCTGGGATCTTTCCCACGTAGGCCTGTGTTCTGTAAAGCAACTTCCCAGCAGCAGTCTGGCACAGTCCTAGGTGAGGGTCTCACCTTTTGTCACCTGTAGAAGGAAAACTGACCATTAGATAAATTCAAAAGGATTAGAGGTATTTTAGATCCTAAGCAATAGAGTGGTAGAAAAGAAGATAGTTTTAGAGTCTCAGAAATCTGGTTCAAATTTAAGCAAGGTACTTAACTTCTCTAAACTATTTCTGCTTGCAGTTTGTTTTAGCAAGACGTAGCAATATGCATTCTCTCTTGCATAGCCACTGACTAACCTCATAAGGAAACATCTTGGCCATCATACTCACCCTTGCTTCAATGTACTCTATTCTCCGTTCAAGGGCTGTCAATTTCTCATTTAGTGTTGCAAGTCTTGAACGACAAGACATATCTAGTAAAAGGAGAATGATATTCAGGATTAATGTCATTCCAGACACACACACACACACACACACACACACACACACACACACACACTCCTAAGCTGAAGAAGAGGGATGATATATCATGTAGAGTACAAATGGGAGCAGGTAGGCAAAGCAGAGGAATGGAGAGGACAAGGTGAGAAGTATCTTAGGAACACAGCTGCTTATAGTGGATCTGTGGTAGGCAGAGAATATGGCTCCCAAAGATGTCCACATCCTAATCCTTGGAACCTGTGAGTATGTATTCTACATGACAAAAGGGAGTTTGTAGATATGATTAAAGTTAAGAATTTTGAGTTCCTGGATTGTCTAGATGAGCCCAATCTAATCACAAGCCCCAATGTAGATGAGGAAGGAAAAGTAAAGGCAGAAAAAGACTCAAAGTGTGAGGGGGCTCAACTTGCCATTGCTGGTTTTGAAGATGGAGAAAGGGGGCCATGATCCAAGAGCTGTAAGTGACCTTTAGAAGCTGGGAACAGCTCTCAAGAGACAACCAGTCTGCCAACAACTCAATGAGCAAGAAATCACATCCTCTCCAAGAGCCTCCAGAAAGGAAGGCACCCTGCTGATCATGATTTCAGCAGTGAGCCAGTCTTAGACTTCTGATCTACACCACTGTAAAATAATAAACTTATGTGGTTTAAGCTGCTATCTTTGCGGTAATTTGTCATGGCAGCAATAGGAAACTAACAGACCAATGCTGTACAGATTACCATTTGGTAATAGGCAAACTAAGAGTTTCAAGAGAGGAAGAATAAAAAGAGGAAGAAAATAATCTCAATAGGGAGGAAAAGCAGATGCCAAGAACGCAGCACAGACTGTAGGAAGAAGGGAAGGTAGCAGTGTTTCTAAGCTAATGGAAGCCACAGCAGTGCCATTGTCTCATCAATATCTGCGAAGGCCTTTCATAATCAGAGAAAACTTGAACATCAAATATCCTGTGAAGTCCACATTCCTTCTGCAAAATTCCTTTTATACCTTTTTCAATCTTCTTTCACTACCTCACCCAAAATGAAATGTAGGTTTTCCTTAAGATACCTTTCTTCTGCAAATTTCTCTAACAGACTTGTGTACTCTTTCTACAACTATTCTCAATACACAGGAGAAAAAGGTTTCTAGGCATGCTAATTATTTCCTACCATTTCTTCCAACACGGTTCAGTCATCTATATATATATATAAAAAGGAAGCAACTGGAACACCGTAACAACTGGAACGACCAGTTGCTATGACGCCCACTGTGAACAGCAAACCAGCCTGATCAGGGGGTGGCGCTGCCAGCCAACCTCCCGTGGCCCTTCCCCACAGCCGGCCCCAGCCCTGATCAGCCTCTCCCACCCCAATAGGGAGTGGGGCTGACCGGCCAATCTTCTGCAGCCCTCCCCAGCTGGCCCCGCCCCCAATGGGCCCCCACCACCCCAATCGGCCCACAGCCCTTTCCCACAGCCCTTTCCCGTGTCAAACCCCACCCAAGATAGGCCCCCCACCGAGATCAGGGGCAGGGCTGCTAGCCAATTGCCTGTGGCCCCTTCCCCCAGCCAGCCCCACCCCCATGAGCCCCCACCACCCAGATCAGCCCGCAGCGCTTCCCCTCAGCCAGCTCTGCCCCTGATCGCCCCACCACTCAGGTCAGGGGCAGGGCCAGCTGGCCAATCACCCATGGCCCCTCCCCCAAGCCGCTGGTCCCCTTGGTCCCCCAACCCCATTCAGGGATGGAGCCAGCTGGCCCACCACCCACAGCCCCTTCCCACAGCCGACCCCACCCCTGATCAGCCCCCACCACCCTGGTCTGCCCACAGCCTCTCCCCCGAGCCCGCCCCACCTCAGATGGCCCCCCCTACCCCAAAAGGGGGTGAGGCCGGCTGGCCAACTCTCTGTGGCCCCTCCCCCCACCTGGTTCTGCCCCTGATGGGCCCTCACCACCTCATTGACCTGAAGCCCCTCCCGCTGGCTGACCCCACCCCTGATTTCCCCCCACCCCAATAGGGGGCGGGGCCAGCCAGCCAACCTCCTGCAGCCCTTCCACCCACCAGGCCCACCCCCGATGGGCCCCCTCCCCCCAGCCAGCTCCACCCCCTATCAGCCCCTCCACTCTGATCAGAGGCAGGACTGGCTGGCCAACCACCCATGGCCTCTCCCCCAGGCTGCTGGCCTCCAATTGGTCTCCCCACCCCATTTGGGGGTAGGGCCCACTGGCCAATTGCCCATGGCTCCTTCCCACAGCTGGCCTGGCCCTGATTGGGACGATCAGGGTGGGCATGCGACCAACTTCCCACCATCTCCTCCTCCTGACAGGCCCGGCCCTACCCATGCATGATTTCATGCAGTGGGCCTCTAGTCTATATAATAAAAGCCTAAACAACCATTACGGCGAAATGACCAGAATGACTGGTCACTATGATGCGCACTAACCACCAGGGGGCAGATGCTCAAGGCAGGAGCTGCCCCCATATGGTCAGTGCGCTCCCACAAGGGAAGCACAAAGCCAGGCTCACGGCTGTCGAACACAGCAGTGGTGGCAGGAGCCTCTCCCACCCCCGTAGCAGCACTAAGGAGCAGCAAGCCGCCAAGAGGTAAGGAGCAGCAAGCAGGCGGGCGGTACAGAGTGAGGAGTCCCGAACGATGAGAGGGTGCAGGCCGGGCTGAAGGACCCCCACCCTCCCACCCCAGTGCATGAATTTCATGCACTGGGCCTCTAGTCTCTCAATAATCTTCACTTAAATCTAAAATATCCACTCACTGAGACACACTCCCACTCAATGATTTAACACTTAGCTCACAACCTTTCTTTTCATCTCTTCCCTGGATGTTATGCAAAAGTGCTTTGGCACCCATTTTGAGACAAATCTTCCTATATCCTGATCTTGCCTTAATTTTCATTTCATCATATGCAAATCTTACTCATCTGAACATTCTCCTTCAAGGCTCAGTTCAAATTGAATTCTAAGAGGTCTTCGACAGATGGATATAATTTTCCCTCCTCTGTTATTTACCTAAATATTTATGGCTAAATTTCTAATTCATAAGTTACTTACATAGTTGGTCTTCAGTTATCATTTCTCACTTTGGATAAAGATTTAACAAACCGTGTTCACCACTATTACTTAGGAATGCTTTGGTAAAGTATGACATATCTATGAGAGACTATTAAACAGTCATTAACAAATCACCAGTTTGAAGAATAATTAATGACATGAGTAAATGTTCATGCAACAAAACCAAGTGATACTTAAATGTTTGTGATTTATAATTTATTTACATGACTGTTTCCCCAGTAGAATGAATTAATAAAAGGCAGACATTCCATTTTTTTTAAATAGATTTTTTTACTGATTTTAGAGAGGAAGGGAGAGGGAGAGAGATAGAAACATCAATGATGAGAATCATCAATCAGCTGCTTCCTGCACTCCTCCTACTGGGGATCGAGCCTGCAATCCAAGCATATGCCCTTGACCAAAACTGAACCTGGGACCCTTCAGTCCGCAGGACAACGCTCTATCCACTGAGCCAAACCAACTAGGACAGCAGATACAGGCAGTCCTTAGGTTATGTCAGACTCCACATAAGTTGTCCCACTTATTTATTAAAAAAAAAAAAAAAAGTTCCATCATTTCGACATATGTACATATGTGCTTTATATTTTTTATTATTTACTTACCACAAGTAAAGGTCAGGAACTGTTAACTTTCTTTTAATTTTTTTTAACTGTTTCACTTCATTACTGCTGTGTATGTGCTCCATGTGAGTGGCGTAGGTGCTTATAGGTAGGTGGGTTCTGACTTATGGCGAAAATCTCCTTACGTCCCAACGTAGGAACAGATCTCCGACATAACCCGAGGACCTACTGTATTGTCTTTTATTAATCTTTGTAATCTTAGGGCTTTGCCTGGCACATAGATGTTTATTGAAAAAAAAAAAAAAAGATTCTGGTATATTAGTGGAACAGAAGTTTGACTCTAGTGTGTCTACTAATTTTTTTTTAAATTTTTATTTATTGATTTTTAGTGGGAGAGGAAGGGAGAAACATTGGTTTGTTGTTTCATTTACTTATGCATTCATTGGTTAATTCTTGTAATGTGCCCGATCAGGGATCAAACCTGCAACCGTGGCATATTGGGACAATGCTCTAACCAACTGAGTTAGTGAGCCAGGGCTCCACTAATTTTACAAGTGAGAAAACGAAGGCCTAGATAAGTGGAGTATCCATGATGGGTAACTGACAGGACACAAGGGTGGCAGAGCTGAGATCAAAACCCAGTTTCCTCACTACCCAGCATGGCATTCTTTCCCATTACACTACCACCATCCTTCTGAGCCTCTGAGGCCATAATTTATTCCCCACATCCCTTAAAATTTGCTTGCAGCCTGACTCTTCCACTTTCTAGTTCATTTTTTTCTTTTTGTTTCATATTAGATTCTTTCTCACTCACCCATCTTCATGGCTACTCTTCATTATTCATTTTTAGAAATAGCTTCATTGATATCTAATTTATTACCATAAGGTTCACCTGCTTAAAATATATAATTCAATGGTTTTTAGAATATTTACAGAATTGTGCAGTGATCACCATAATCTAATTTTCATAATCTCTAAAGGAAACCTCTACTAGTGCTCTGGACAGGTGGCTCAGTTGGTTGGAGCATCATATTATACACCAAAAGATTGCAGGCTCGATTCTTGATCAGATCACATACCTAGGTTGTGGGTTCAATCCCCAGCTGGGGTGCATATGGGAGTATGGATTTGCCTATTCTGGACATTCTTCTTTAATTTTTAAAAATAATTTTTAAAAATTCATTTTACAGAGAGGAAGGAAGAGAGAAACATCAATCAGCTGCCTCCCATACACACCCCTGTCTAAGAATTGAACCCTCCAGGAATTGAACCCCTGACCAGGAATTGAACCCTCCACCTTTTGGTGTACGGAATGACACTCCAACCAACTGAGCTACACTGGCCAGGGCTCTTCATTCTTCTTTTCAATCTTGTCCTTTTATGTGCTAGTACTGCTTCTTCTAATTCCCAGGTCTAGCTTGAGTAGAAGCACCTCAGCACCCTACTTTTCCTGGATATACTTTGCCATGACAGCCCAACAGGATCAAGTCTCTTTCAGTGTGGTTTTTAGAAGCTCAAAGGCACATCATGTATGCTATTCAGTAACAACATGAATGTTATCACTGACAATCTGTCATTTCCCATAAAAAAAGAGCCAAAAATATCCAAAGAAGCAGGGTGGTAAGAGGGAGGTTTCCTTCCTGGATTGCTGTTCTGTTCTAGCTCTGTCAATCTGGTCATGAATCAGAATCCAAGAACAACATGATGCTAGTGGCCTACGTGAATAAGCAGTGTTGAGAAATTCAAATTGTTCAACTCTAGAAACTTCAGTTATATACATTAAATACATACTGGTTCAAATAAAACATAAGGAAAGCATTCAGCAGCTCAACAAATCTGAAACCAGGGTGCATTTATGTGAACATTATCACCAGACTTTAACTGAAAATGCCAGTTGTCCTTGTCAGGGTGCTTGATGGTGTAATATAGTAATCCCCCCTTAACCACGGGTAATGCATCCCAAGTGTAATTTATAAACTGGTCACACAGAGATTAATAATAACTATTAATAAAATGGAACAATTATAACAATAAGTAACGTGTGCGTGGTCTCTCTCAAAATTTCTTATTGTACTACTAGAGGCCTGGTGCACGGATTCATGCACACTCAAAGTAAATTAATTAGAAGGTGGCCAGCAGGGCAGGACTGGGTGAGATGGGCTGGACACGCCCTGGAGCCAACCTTCCATAGTCCCTCCCTGGCCGGCTGCACCTGGGGCAGCGCTGGGGCTCAAAGGGCATCTGTGGACTGAGCGGGATCCCTCCAGCAGATGGGGGTCCCTCGGCCTGGCCTGCGGGGATCAGGCTAAAACCAGCAGTCCAACATCCCCTGAGGGGTTGCAAAGTGTGAGAGGGTACTCTGCAAAGTTGCTGTCGCTTGGCAGCTCCTGCATTGAGCGTCTGCCCCCTGGTTGTCATTGTGCGTCATAGCTACCAGCCAATGGGTGGTTGGCCAGTCGCTTAGGCTTTTATATATCTATATCTATATATCTATATCTATGTCTATATCTATATCTATCTATATATCTATATAGATATATAGATAGATATAGATATAGACATAGATATAGATATATAGATATAGATATTCATCCCTTTTGTGATGATGAAGACACAATGCCCATGTGATGAGATGATGTGAGGTGAGAATGACATAGGCACTGTGATACAGTGTTAGGCTACTGACCATATATAACAAGCACTTTTATGGCTTCTCTTTGGCATACCAGAATTATTAGCATCACTACTCTTGTGCTTTGGGGTCATTATTAAGTAAAATAAGGGCTACTTGAATACAAGCACTATGAAACCATGGCAGCAACCTAGCTGGGTACTAAGTGACTAACAGACAGTATCTATAGCGCAGCTATGCAGGACAAAGGGAGGTGATTCATGTCCTGGACAGAACAGAGTGGGACAGTAATAGATTTCATCACATTGCTCAGAATGACCCACAATTTAAAATTTATAAAATTGTCTGTTTCTGGAATATTCCATTTAATATTTTCAAGCCACAGTTGACCGTAACTGAAACTATAGAAAGTGAAACAGTCAATAAGGAGGGACAATTATATCCATTATCATTGCTGACAAATGCCAGTTAGCAAACAGCTCCTTCTCTGAACTCATGCACATAGCCTTAGCCTACAAAAATCAAATCTTTCTCTTGAATTATTTTTTTAAAATATATTTTATTGATTTTTTACAGAGAGGAAGGGAGAGAGATAGAGAGTTAGAAACATCGATGAGAGAGAAACATCGATCAGCTGCCTCCTGCACATCTCCCACTGGTGATGTGCTCGCAACCCAGGTACATGCCCTTGACCAGAATCGAACCTGGGACCTTTCAGTCCGCAGGCCGACACTCTATCCACTGAGCCAAACCGGTTTCGGCCTCTTGAATTATTTTTGCAGGTAAGTCTTATTTCTCCAACAAAATTCTAATTTTTTTTTAATTTGTCCATTTATTTTTACTTTCTCCTTTCCATGACACCTGACCCACAGCTGGATCACAACAGGCATGGTATATTGCTATATCTGTCGGTGAAGTATAAAAACTGAGATTTAAAAATAGTCACATTCTCTATTTTTTGTTATACTTCTCTAGCTTTAGAACCCAGAAAAAAATATATAAAAATAAAAAACTGTCATCTGTCAGGCCAGTGTGGCTCTGTGGTGAAGCGTCAACCCATGCACCAAGAGGTGGCTGGTTCAATCCCCAATTCCCTGTCAGGGCACATGGCCAGGTTTCTGGCTCCATCCCCAGAAGGGGGTGTGCAGGGGGCAGCCAATCTATGTTTCTATCTCTCTCTTCCTCTCCCTTCTTCTCTCTCTAAAAGAAAATCAATAAAAACATATTTAAAAAAACAAAACCATCATCTACGACAATCTATTTTTAGAAACTTCAGTTCCAAATACAAAATAGGCCTAGTGCTAGGATGTTATCACTGCTTTATAATCTGTGCATTCTTGGGTTCAGGTGGTCCTCCAACCCTGAAGAGAAAACTACAAAGAGATTGTAACTGTACTCTCACCAGCTGGAATCACAGAGTAAAAGCTGTTCTGACAGCTGTTCCATTGGCTATCTTGCAAAAACTTCCCTTTCCAAAGCACAGGGTGAGGATTGTGGGACTGCTGCCATTTCCAAAGAGCCCAGATGTGTCCTCAAAGTAAACTTCTATTAAATCTTTGCACCACCAAACCATAGTATCATAAACTCAATGCAAGCCCCACAGATACACATCAGAACTAAGGAGTTATGCTAAGGGCTTAGAATAGAAAAATACATCACATATACACTCATTTTGAGTCATCCAATGCCAGGACAGTATACTCAAGCGTATTCTTATGATTTATCCAGTTTCTCAGCCTGTTGGTCTTCGCCTAAACTAAAAGTTTTCACCAGCTTTTTACCTGCTAAGTCAGATTGCTTTAACTTTTACTCTTGCTTCATAATTCTGTTCTTACTTATTTTTCAAAACCTGGCATGGTTCAGTGGTAGAGCATCGACCTGTAAACCAGAAGGTCATGGTTCAATTCCTGGTCAGGGCACATGCCTGGGTTGTGGGCTCAATCCCTAGTGTGGGACATGCAGGAGGTAGCCAATCAATGATTCTTTCTCTCTCATCATTAACATTTCTATCCCTCTCTCTAAAATAAAAAAATATATTAAAAATAAACAAGTAAATAAATGAACAAAATTTTCAAAAACCACCTAGTAATTACTCCTAACATCAGGTCATTGCCATCACTTTAAGGGAGAATAACAGCCAGCTAAGGGAAGCCATTTCTTCCGGCACCTAAAGATTAGAATTCTGTGTCTATTTCCTCAGCCTTAGACTTGTTGGAAATCTTGAATAAAAAGAAAAGTTTTTATTCTCTATCTAATCACAAAATGTGACTCACACACATTTGATAAAATCTCAGAGCAGGTATTTCTTTACTAATAAAATAAGAAAAAAATACATTTCTCCTTGGCAAATACTAAGCTCAGATTTTTCAATTTTCAGTCAGTTGCAAGACTCACCCACTATATAAATTTAGTGGCTATGATATGTCAAGAAGATTTATGTCAAAGATAAATGTGAATTAAAAGTTTGTTAATATAGCCCTGGCCGGTGTTCTCAGTGGTTAGAGCATTGCTTGGATATTCTATGTGTACATATCCGATATTATGTACCAGATGAATGAAGTCTTTTTTAATTCTACTTTTTAAAGTTAAAACACTCTGTGTCAGTGATGTTTCCAACTATTTTCCACTGACTTTCCAGACGAAACTAAAGCTATGATCTTGTCATCATTCCATCTTTCCCTTAGCATGCAATCTTTTGGTTTCTCTTACCTGGTCCTTCTTTTGAGGGAATGTTATGAGTAAAGAATGCTGTGAAGAACTCCCTTAATTAATGGAAAAGCAGAAGAAACCAGTTATGAGAACTAACACTGAAAGATTTTGCATGGAATTTTTTTAAAAAACATCTCTGAGGAAAAACTCAGAATATCTGAGTATCAGGGTAGATGTCAGTATTTCTCAAATGTTTTCAGTTCATTAAAATCAGTCTAGTTTTTTTGAATTTCCGTCTCCTGTCTCCAAACCCACTTATCTTTCACTAAACCATGTTCCTTCCCTCAGTCCTCAAAAAATTTCAAGGTATTTGAGATCTATACTTTCTTGATATCATTCCCTATTACAAACTCTATAGCAAGTTTTTTGTATGAATATGTATTATTGACATATAAATTCACACTATTCTCTCAATAATATTACCTTCATCCCCAATCCCTGGAAAGTGAGGAAGTCCACCATATCAAGATACATCAAGCTTATAGTCCTATATACCTTATATGTAAATATATTAATAATTATTTGACTCAGGCTTGGCCAGCAAGGCTCAGTGGTTAAGTGTCAACCTATGAACCAGGAGGTCACAGTTTGATTCGTTGCGGGCTCGATCCCCAGTGTGGGGCATGCAGGAGGCAGCCGATCAATGATTCTCTCTCATCATTGATGTTTCTAGCTCTCTCTCTCTCCCTCCCTTCCTCTCTGAAATCAATAAAAAAAAAATTTTTTTTTAATTATTTGACTCAGGAAATGGTTCTTGTTCTGTGTCCTCCATAGTCCTGAGAGAGTCTTGCACTGAGAACTAGTTTCTCTTGCTGATGCTTTCTGACAAATTCCATGCTCTGTCCTTAGAACTCACCAGTCCTCTAGCTAGGAAATAATACATTTTAACATCTTTTTTAATAGATCATTTCCCCTACTTAATTTTAATTGCTTACTTTTGCTGAATTCATGGAACAGAGCACATGAGTTTGAAAAGATCACTAGATGTGGCCCCGACACCTTGTGATCGATCACTAAGTCTACCCAGTTCTTAAACATCTGAAGGACATGGGATGGGGTTCTGTTACAGGATTGCTGTCCAGAAGAATACGGAATAAAGACTGTCATGAGCAGGCCATGCCTAGGAAAGATTTTGCCAGAAGCAGAAAGAACACCTACTGCCGGTAGATACTAACAACACAGAGAAGATTTCCATGACTCCACACGACCTGGACCTGACCTCTGACCTTACCCCCTACCACTCTCGGCACAGCCAACAGGGGAGACAGGAAGGAACGGACCGGAGAAGGCTGAACTGGGGCAGGCAGTAAAAGGCACGGCGCTCAAGGTTTCCACTCGAAACTGAAGGAGATGGGGAACCGGCACGGGTCTATCCACAGCGCAGCGACACGGCCACGGCTAGGTTCTAGGGTGCACTCTGAATACAAGTGGGAACTGGAAGGGAAGCGGGGCGCCAAGGAAGCAAAAAGACTACTGACGAGAGGACGCCCAGGGTGGATGGGGCTGCCTGACATGCCTGAGATCAGAGGCAGGACTGTCTGGGAAAAGGAAGAACTTGCCAACGGATCCGGAGTAATGGCAATAAGGCCCATGAGCTTAGCGTGGAGCAGGGTAACCCTACAGGGACTGCCCAGTGGAGCCTGGGGTCAGGGAAGGAGGAGGAAGGTGGGGCCTGGAGGAGGAGGAAGAGAAAAGCAAGAGTCGAGGTCTCCCGGAGAGAGCCCGTCAAAGCTTCTCAGCGCCCGGCCAAACCTCCGAGACCTCCCTCCATCCCGCCGCCCGCCCACTGACCGAACGAATTGAGAAAGTCCGCGATTTTCTTGATGCTGCTGGTGATGATTTCAATGTACTCCCGGTTCGCCCAGTCCTGGTGAATTTCCCGCTGCACAGGATCCTCTTGTCCCGCCATGGCCGCCGCCTAAGGAAGTGCGACTGCGCAGGCGCCCCGATCCTCCAGCACGTCCGTGCGCCTGCGCCGACAGCCCACACCCTCCCTCGGCACCCACGTATCAGCTGGCATCGCGGTGCGCCTGCGCGACGTGACGTCCTCGCCGGCGTTGGCTCTGCTCAACTCCGACCCGGAAAATGGAGTGGGCATGCGCCAGGAGCCCCCCACCCACCGCAATACCGGGTCGCTGGCGGTTGGCGGGAGCGTGGGCCCGCGTCACCCTCCCACTCCGTCAGCTGCTCCAGACTTAGGTTATGGTCTGTGTCAGCAATAAGTTGGGCATAATCGATTAAATCACATTAAGCCCAAGTTACTTTTAAAATGCTTTTCAACAACAGAATATGATGTTCCACCTTACATTTATCAAATGAACAAAATGTTTATATATATATCACAATAATACCCAGCGGGGGGAAATTTGTAAATTAATGACAAGATCGAGCGCAGGTGAGTTCAGGGTGGTATGCGGGAGGCAACCAGTCAATGTGTTTTTCTCACATCAATGTTTCTCTCCCTCCCTCCCTCCCTTCCTCTCTTCCACTCTCTGAAAAACAAATGGAAAACAATATCCTGCCCGGCCAGTGTTGCTCAGTGGTTGAGCATCAACCTATGGACCAGGAGGTCTCGGTTTGATTCCCAGTCAGGGCACATGCCCGGATTTCGGGCTCAGTCCTCAGTGTGGGGCGTGCAGGAGGCGGCCAGTCAATGATTCTCTCTTATCATTGATGTTTCTATTTCTCTGTCCTTCTCCCTTCTCTGAAATCAATAAAAAATATATTTAAAAACAACTGTGCAATAAAAAACCCATCTTATTTGCTTTTAAAACAAGAGGAAAATTAAAAACTTACTGAAAAAAAGTTTTGTAATTCAAAATCATTTTAGTCTCTTCCAAGAGTCGTCATTCTCTGCCCTTCTCTGCATTTTGACGACCCCTCCAATCTCCACTTAGCTCTCCTTCGACAGGAACACACACACACACACACACACACACACACACACACACACACACACACACACACAGCATCTGACAGTTCTTAACAAGCTTCTCAGACTATCTGGCCTTCCAAACGAGAATCGCAGCCTGACCCTTCCCCTGGTCCCCAGCCTCCCCACTTCAGCTTCACCCAAAGAGCAAGATGAAAGGTGACAGCTCTAATTTGTGTTATATCAGTGATGGCGAACCTATGACATGTGTGTCAGAAATGACACACGAACTCATTTTTTTTGTTGATTTTTCTTTGTTAAATGGCATTTAAATATATAAAATAAATATCAAAAATATACATCTTTGTTTTACTATGGTTGCAAATACCAAAAAATTTCTAGCCCTAACTGGTTTGGCTCAGTGGATAGAGCGTTGGCCTGCGGACTCAAGGGTCCCAGGTTCAATTCCAGTCAAGGGCATGTACCTTGGTTGTGGGCACATCCCCAGTAGGAAATGTGCAGGAGGCAGCTGATCGATGTTTCTCTCTCATCGATGTTCTAACTCTCTATCACTCTCCCTTCCTCTCTGTAAAAAATCAATAAAAAATATTTTTAAAAAATTCTATATGTGACACGGCACCAGAGTTAAGTTAGGGTTTTTCAAAATGCTGACACGCTGAGCTCAAAAGGTTCACCATCACTGTGTTATATAGTTCCCAAAGTGCAAGGCCAACGTCTGGGTGTTTAAGGGAAGGGCAGGTGGGCCGTTAGTTAATTCCTCCCCAAGTACCTCCTGCATACTGCCAGACACTGTGGTAGCCAGGCACCAGGGATATAGGAGTCAACTGGGTAGATCTGTCTTCCCTCAGCGGTCTGGGTAATTGAGTGATGCTGTCAAAGTTGTCGGATCACTCTTATTATAGTGAAAGGTTCTGTTTTTCAGCTTGTTGAGAATGGGACAGCATCGTCTTTCTGAGGTTTAATAGAAAGCAGAGAAAGGTTTTCAGTCAAGAAGTCAAGGGAAGAAGACATGCATCTTTTTTCTTGTTCTAGATAGGCGAGCATTTATACTAGTACATTCTGTCTCCTTGCACGGGGATCATTCCAATGCAGCAACTAAAGCCTTCAGAAGTCTGGGTAACTCTGCCTGAACACCTACTGAGCAGGTTTAATAAAGACTTTTAAACTAACGATCGGTCCCGGGATTTTGAAGCACGTTCCTGACCACACCCCTTGAAGTGGGTAGGCCCCTGCTCTGCAACTAGATCAAAGGCACATCGATGTAGCGCAGCAGGGAGGTGCTGGAGGGAGCGGGATTCGAACCTGCACTTCTGGACCTGGTATTCCAAGGAGTTGGCGGTGGGGAGTCCAGCCCAGACGGCCCCGCCCCCCTAATACCCCACCCCCTTGCGGCGCTCGGGTCTCTAGCCGCCCCCGCCCCCCTCCCTGGTCCTGGGTCACAAAGGCGGTTGCCAGGCGCCTGGTGGAGAAAAGATGCGGCGGGGACCAGTAGCTTCCACTCTGGAGCGTATGGCCGTGGAGTTCAGCAGGTGAGCTCCCAGCCCGGATGGTGGGACCGGGCCTGGGCTCCCACCGCCACCTCCACCTCTTCAGCCAGAGCCCTCTGGCCCCGGCCCGGCCCGGGGTAGGGGACTCCCAGGGAACAAGTCTGTTTTCCGGCTGGGACGGGAAGCTCCCCCCACAACAGGCAGCTTCAGCCCCTCGGATTGCAGTTTACAAGGACCTCAGCGGCACTTTGACGTTGCCTTCTCTTTCCCAGGTGGGGACATTGGGGGACCCGGTTCCTTGGAACTGGAGGACTAGTATGAAGGGGAACCCTTTTGGGCCAGAACACGGTGTTTCCCATTGGGGAGTTATTAGAGCAGTTTGAATAGACTTCCTAGGTTCAATCCCCCTTGGAGAGGATGACAGTGAGTTCTGGGTGGTAGGAGCGGGGGATGAGGTGAAGGGGGTGTGAACCATCTTTATGTTAACTTGCCTGAAAGTGGTGGAAAGACCTGGGGTGAGAAGTCCTTCTCATCCCATGCCGGTTCCACTGAATACTTAGGCTGGACATTTGACAAAGCCTTTTCTTTTTTTAAATTTTTTTAAAAATATATTTTATTGATTTTTTACGGAGAGGGAGAGAGATAGTTAGAAACATCGATCAGCTGCCTCCTGCACATCTCCTACTGTGGATATGCCCACAACCCAGGTACATGCCCTTGACCGGAATCGAACCTGGGACCTTTCAGTCCGCAGGCCGACGCTCTATCCACTGAGCCAAACCGGTTTTGGCTCTTTTTTTTTTTTTTTTTTTTTAAACACCTCTAGCCCCTTTTGCTAAAGGTGAGTCAGGAAAAGGATACTTATTTTGGTCACCACCTTGCCATGGTTGTGTACCAGAGTGGCACTGATCCTGGTTGTATGCTCCCAGGGTCATGATCTCAAGCATCAGAGGCCTTTGGTAGGCTGTTTGGAATAGATAAGTACCCCTGGGGTGTCAGTTTCTCATCCTAAAGCAGCCCAGATATTTAAACACAGTATGCAAAAAGGCCAACATAGGTCAGGAGACACCAGTTGTAGGAAATCAACAAATCTCTATACTAACCACTGTTAGAGCAGGTCTTCTGGCTTGAAATGTTACCAATTCCTTTTAAAAAATGAACTTTACTGTCTCATAAAGGATGGTGGAGGTGTTAATTTGTCACACCATTACTGGATGGAATCAAATTTGCTGCTGTTTCCTTTTGGAGAAAAGAGAAGGGACAGAGAAATACACTTGGCTAAAAAGAAAAGGGATCTGTTATGTCCCTTAACATAATAGTGCATGCTCAATAAATGTTAGCGTCTCCCGAATTCAGGAAAACCCTTTATATACTGACAATTTTAAGGTAGATTGAAGGAAAATCCAAGTTCTACTTGAGTACATTTTTGAGTTAGCAACATCCTCCCAGACCTTTATCTTCAAAGGGAACAGAAAAATAAAGTTCTTAGCGAGTGGGTCTCCCGTAGGTAAGAAAACAAAAAACACATCTAGAAGAACCAGAAAAATCTTTAGAAATATTTAAAGACTGGCCTTTAGAAACTATTTTCCTACCAGCCTGGTATACTTCCTCTGAGATGGCATAAGTAGCTCAGGGTTCTGAAAGAACAGCTCCCTTGTGTCAGAAAACAGGTTTTTAGGGCCAAGAGACTGTCTTGCTAATTAAAAATAGTGAAAGCCGAAGTTCCTTAAGAGGAGCAGTATATGTTCTCAAACTATAAGTACATCAGAATCCCGAGGGTTTACTTAAGCACAGGTTTCAGGGCCTTACCCCCATAGTTTCTGAGTTTGAAAGGTGCTAGTCCCGGGATATTTTGAGACCCACAGGTCTAAGTACAAGGGATTCAGAGTCCCACATATTGGGTAAGATGGGGCCTTTCTGAGCTTCTAATCACAATTAGTGTCTCATCTTGAAGCGCCAGCAGCCTCTGCAACCTCAGAGGTGTCTTTAGCAGTTATCAACACAGCACAGATCCTAATGGTGAACTGGGATACTCCATTTAGGGCAAATCTACAGGGGTGGGCAAAAGTTAGTTTACAGCTGTGAATACACAAGTTTATTCTTGTATTATTTATTAACTATTGTATATTTATTATTATTGCCCACCTCTGTATTCCTCATCTGTAAAATGGGTTAAAATCTACCTTCAAAGACTTGTGATAAGGTTTAATAAAGTGTTAGTACACATGGCACTTGACAGATTCAAGACTTGTTACCATCCCTTACTACTCTTTAAAGATACTAGTACCCTAACATCTATTGGACTGTTTATGGGGACTAGAGTAAGTTAAAGTCAATGTGAAAAAGATGTGAATTTGAATGGCCATGCCCTCACCAAAACCATGCTAGGGAAATTCCATGTTCTGATTCCTTTCCTTTAGACTATCAATGGCAGGATACCAGCTCTGGTCACCATGGACCCCACTGGATGAGAGCTTCCAATGGCTGCGGCACACAACACCTACACCTTCTTCCAAGCACCCCTTTAGGGCTTCCCCCTGCTTCCCACACACCCCTTCTGACCTTGAAGTGCAGCTGTGCTTTCAAGAGGTCACTCTAGTCCTAGATAGCCCATTCCTGGAACCTGGGGTGAGTCCCAAGTTACCCTGCCACACATCAGAGCTCCGAACCATAAACAACAAGAAAGGGCTGGTCAGGAAGCCCCAGCCTGTCCGCCTCAGTGGAGTGGATTCGGTCTTTGGCAGGGTCATCACAGCTCAGCCTCCAAAGTGGACTGGGACCTTCAGAGTTTCAGACAAGTCAGCCTTTTGCAAAATCATCAGCCGGGAGCACCAGTGGCCCACTGGACTTAAGGAACCTCAGATTCAGATGACAGTGACCATGTGCAAACAGATGCTGCGCTCTATTCTCTTGCTGTATGCAACGTACAAGAAGTGTACCTTTGCCTTGCAACACTCCAAGTAAAGGGCCCCCCACCTGATTCCTGTTCCTCACACCATTCCCTTTGCTATGTGCCTGAAGCTTGCAGAAACCTATTCATGTAAAGGAAACTGGCATTGCCCAACCATCTTGCTTTTCTGTAAAGCAGTGAAAATTCAGGAGCCTCTTTCCTCCCTTCCCCTCCAAAAAAGGGCCAGTGACAGAGCAAGGAAGAACAATTTCCATTGAAATGTTGAACAACCATTTAAAAGAGAGTCAAATTAGCATTGATATGTACATGTGATAAAGAACTATTAAACAAACCATATAAAAAAGCCTAGTGTGAACTCACTTAAAACATCCATAATGAACTGGGGAAACAAAGGTGTGTCAAGGAAGGAGACGTCAATTTCGATATACCTGAGGATGAAGGGGTCAAAAATCTATACGTGGGTTAAGGATTAATTTTAAAAACAAAAAACAAAAAACCTCCTCTACTTGAAAAAAAACAAACATCTAACCAGTCACCTCCTAATACCACTAGAGAATACCAAAGTGGGTAGAAATATTAACAAATATTATAAGAAAGTACCAAAAGATGTTAACAAGTATTAAGCAATATTTGTAGCTCAGCAAAAACTTGGTAGCAGCACTGAAACTGGGCTTTCTGACCAAAGACGTGAGACTTTCCATTTTAGCTCAAGTGTACTCCTAATGTTCTATTTCTAAGAAACTATAAGTAATTAGGTAATAGTTATAACTTGATTATAGGTATAACTCAGAATAATGTGGAAATAACCATTACATATACAAATTCAACATGCGAGTTTGATGGTGCCTTTTCCCCTTTTGTCTTACATCTACACGATGACCAAACGTTTTTTTAAAGCAGCCAAAATATTCATTTTTAACCTTATTTGGGCACTGACAAGAAATTTATCACTCCTCTAAAAAGAACACAAAGATCTTCTTATCGCAAAGAAAGATAATTCTTACAATAGAAAACATGATTTACACTGGTAGAACTAATGTTGGCACCGGTCTTCATTATTTTTCTGCTGAAAACCCAATTCAATTTCATCTAATCCCTAAGTAAAGGAAATCCAGAAAGAGGAAAGAAGTAGCTGAAGCAGAACTTAAAACAATTTATTTGTAAAACTGGTTCAAACATAAATTATAAAATAAATTCAAAACTAGCTCCCAAAGTCCAGAATCATGACTACTCCGCAGTACAGCACTGAATGCTACACTGGAATCCTGAGCCAGGGCCTTTAATGTTAGAGGATCTATAATATTCACTATTAAGTTGAATCAATAAAGCCCCCACTTTAAGGACAAAATAGGATGCTTCTAGTGAGAAAGGTAGACAGATTTCAAATCCTGAACACAAAGTGCTAAGAGGCTGGCAGAGATAAGGAGGCGTCCATCTTTCTGTGGTCTAATCAGTGTCGTCGTCGTCACTCTCATCACTATCTTGCTCCTTTTCTCTATCACTTGCTTCATCTTCTTCACCATCCTAAGGGCAAAGGATAATTAAATACTTTAGGTCATCTGAGTGAGCCTGTATAATACTGCTCTCACAGGACTTAAAACTATACTGTATCAATGTTACCAAAATTAATAAGTTTTAAATCATTCATCTGAAAAATGAGTTTTTTATCATGACCTCTAACCCAAGACTATGGAGGGAGGCCATTTGAAACTGATTAATGCCACTCGGCAACAACCAAATTTGCGTAATTTAAAAATAAGCCATGGTCCTTCTATTCTACTGCATGTATGTGACACAGGAACATAGTGGATATTGAACATAGAATGAAATATTTGTTAAAATTAAAAATTCTGGCCCAGCTGGTGTGGCTCAGTGGTTGGATGTCGACCTATGAACCAGGAGGTCATGGTTCGATTCCCGGTCAGGGCACATGCTTGGGATGCAGGCTCGATCCCTAGTGGGGTGCCTGAAGGAGGTAGCTGATCAATGATTCTCTCTCATCTTTGATGTTTCTTTCTCTCTCTACTTCGCCCTTCCTCTCTGAAATCTGTTAAAAAACCTGAACAAAAGAAATTTAAAAATTCTGGCCCTGGCCAGTTTATGTCAGTGGTTAGGCAGCATCAGCCCATAGACCACAGGCTCGAGGGTTCAATTCCTGGCCAAGAGTATGTACCTCGGTTGTAGGCTCAATCACTGGCCCCAGTTAGGGCATGTGTGGGAGGGAACCAGTCAATGTGTGTCTCTCACATTCATTTTTTCCTCTCTCTCTCTCCCCCTCCTTCCTCCCTTTCACACTCTAAAAAAACCATTGGAGCCCTAACTGGTTTGGCTCAGTGGATAGAGCGTCGACCTGCGGACTAAAGGGTCCCAAGTATCATTCCAGTCAGGGGCATGTGCCCAGGTTGTGGGCTCAATCTCCTGTGAGGGGCGTACAGGAGGCAGCCCATCAATGATTCTCTCTCATCATTGATGTTTCTATCTCTCTTCCTCTCCCTTCCTCTCTGAAATCAATAAAAACAGAATTAAAAAAAAAAAATCAATGGAAAAAATATCCTCGGGTAAGTATTAAAAAAAGAAAAAGAGCCCTAGCCGGTTTTGCTCAGTGGATAGAGCGTTGGCCTGTGAACTGAAAGGTCTCAGGTTTGATTTCAGTCAAGAGCACCTTCCCAGGTTGTGGGCTTGATCCCCAGTGGGGGACTTGCAAGAGGCAGCCAATCCATGATTATCTCTCATCGTGGATGTTTCTATCTCTCTCCCCCTCTTCCTCCCTCTCTGAAATCAATAAAAATATGTTAAAAAAAAAAAGTATGTATATATATATATATATATATATATATATATATATATATATATATTTTCCCGATGAACCCTCTGGCCCGCACCAGGGAGTTGCTGTCATTTCTAAAAAAAAAAAAAAAGAAAAAAAATTTGTAAATTAAAAATCTGGTGTACCTCAGCAGTAATCAAGCATCAAATTTTCTCTGGCCTGTAACTCTAATCTGGGAGGGATTTTAGGAGAAATAGGATACTGCCTGTCTCAAATTTTTTTTTTTTTATGAGAAAAAGGTAGAGAGGTATACTATACAGAGGACCATATAATAGAATTTTTTATACTCGACGACCTTTCTGCAACAGCCTCAAATTGCATTATAGAGATTCCACAGCAAGGGTTCTTAAATCTGAGTTTTTTGGTGTCTATAACTCAGCTGAATTGTACCCAAACTTTATAAACATACTAGAGGCCCGGTGCACAGATCTGTGCACCAGTGGGGTCCCTCGGCCTGGCCAGGGATTAGTGGTGGGCCTCTGTGCTGCCACAGCCCGGCCTTACCCGCCAGCTTGTAGGGCTCCAGCCTGCTGTTCGCATTGATCCCATACAGCACAAAATAGTGTGGTAAACAGCAAGCAGCTCAGGAGGAGCCGGAGCCCGAGCTGGGCGCTACGCCACTCCCACTAATCCTTGCCCCACTGCGCCTGCTGCCGCTGCCACTTGGGCATGCAGAGGGAGTGTCTGAGGGAGAGGCTCATAGGTGCACTCCCAGCCATCAGCCCAGCGCCTGGCACCCATCAGTCAGCTGAGCAGCGCTCCCGCTGTGGGAGCGTACTGACTACCAGGGGTCAACTCATACATTGAGCGTCAGGCCCCTGGTGGTCAGTGCACGTCATAGCTACCGGCCAGTTGCTTAGGCTTTTAGATATATAGTCTAGAGATACGGTGCACAAAATTCGTGCACTTGAGGGGGGTGATCCCTCAGCCTGGCCTGTGCCTTCTTGCAGTCTGGGAGCCCTCGGGGATGTCCGACTGACAGTTTTGGCCACTGCCACTGTGCTCACCAGCCATGAGCCCGGCTTCTGGCTGAGCAGTGCTACCACCACGGGGCAGCTCCTGCATTGAGCGTCTGTCCCCTGGTGGTCCGTGTGTATCATAGCAATCAGTCATTCTGCCATTTGGTCAATTTGCATATTAGCCTTTTATTATATAGGATACCTTTTTCTCTAGCTTTCTTTAAAGTTTTAAAAATATCTGTATTATGCTGGTGTGGCTCAGGGCATATGACCAGGTTGTGGCTTGATTACCAGTGTGGGGTGTGCAGGAGGCAGCTGATCAATGATGCTCTCTCATCATTGATGTTTTTATCTCTTTCTCTCTCCCTTCCTCTCTGAAAAAAAAAAAAAATATTTTGAAAAAGTATCTGTAGTAGTCCAGAAAAGAATAAGGACCCCTACTCTTATTTTAGTCCTCAGTAGTGGCAGTTTTTGATTCTGTGCTTCTACCAAATGTATTCACATTTCTATTTTATATAGAACATTTAAATGATTTAACTCATTCTTCTCAATATTCACAGAACATTCTGTCCTCCCTTCTAAAATGATTTTAGACATGAATTCAGAAAAAATAGGTTATAATGGAAGGGAATTTTCAACTCTATAACACATGCCACAACTTGAGATACTCGAGAATGATTTTAATTGGGAGGGTTTTTTCCTCGCCCCCACAGAACTCACAGAAGCACAGAAGCTTTTTTGGAGGGAGGTGATGAAGATAGGCATAGAAGCCTTTGATTATAAACAGAAACAGGGAAACTTTTGCACTTTACCAACTCAGAATAATTAAGGAAATGCAACATCAATGCCACACTCTGGTGCCTTATGTAGAGATACCTCCGTTGCTTTGCTCTTGGAGACCTGGGATGATGTGTCATCCTCACTCTCATCTGCTCTGCTTTCCTGGGAATTCTGTGATACAATCTCTTCACCCTAAATGTGGACGGTCCAAGATAAATGGTGGGGTTAAAGTGATCACATGTGGGAGAAATGCTTAGCTTATGGACAATACAAAGGAAGATATTCTAGCCATTCAAATGTCATCAAACATGGCACCAAAGTAGGACCCAGCATCTAGAGAAGTGATCCTCAACCCAAAGTTTCTGAGATATGTGTGGCTCTGATACAATACGCAGTTTTTTTTGTTTTTTTATAAATATATTTTATTGATTTTTTACAGAGAGGAAGGGAGAGAGATAGAGAGTTAGAAACATCGATGAGAGAGAAACATCGATCAGCTGCCTCCTGCACATCCCCTACTGGGGATATGCCCGCAACCCAGGTACATGCCCTTGACCGGAATCGAACCTGGGACCCTTCAGTCTGCAGGCCGACGCTCTATCCACTGAGCCAAACCGGTTTTGGCACAATACGCAGTTTTTACAAAAAGTCCACCTTTGTATTCTAATATCATGCTAGATTTTACAAGGCTAGACTCTCTCAGTTAATGTTGAATTTAGTTCTAAAATTTCCCAAATACCTTAAGGTATATAAGCACCAACACACCAACCATGGGTGGCCATATAGAGGCTGAAGGAGAGTAGACTGAAGTGATTTAAGTACTACTACTCTGGAACAGAACTGTATGGACTCAAACCTTGAATCCACTCACCTATTGCTTAATGACTTTAGGTAAGTTACTTAACCTCTCGGAGCTTCAATTTTCTCATGGAAACAATAGTACTTATCTCAGAAGGTTGATGTGAAGAAAGAAAGCTAATTCTATGGGATGCTATTTTTTTTTCACATTTAAGATTATAAAGCTCAGATACCAGTATTATAAGCATGATTAAGGGCTTGGTCTGGCCGGGTGGCTCAATGTTGAGCATCGACCCATGAACCAGGAAGTAAAGGTTTGATTCCCGGAGAGGACACATGCCTGAGTTGTGGGCTTGATTCCCAGTAGGGGATGTGCAGGAGGCAGCCAATCAATGATTCTCTCTCATCATTGATGTTTCTGTCTCCCTTCCTCTCTCTGAAATCAATAAAAACATACACACACATATATATATACATATATATAAAGAAGAAGAGCTTGGACCCTATTTCAAAACTGCTATAACTCCAAAGCAGTACTATAAGCAACACGAGATTTCAGTCAGTCAAGACAACTGAAAGATCTTGGAAATGCTCACTTGTTAAAATTAGTCAAAGAATACTTTAAGACAGACTGGTTTAGAAAAAAAAATCCAAAACAATTTTTTAAAGTTTGTCCATATACAAAAATGTTATTATGAATCTACCCTCAGTAGGACTTATAGCAGAGGTTCTCAACCTGTAGGTTGTGACCCCTTTGGGGGTCGAACGACCCTTTCACAGGGGTCGCCTAAGACCATCGGAAAACACATATATAATTACATATTGTTTTTGTGATTAATCACTATGCTTTAATTATGTTCAGTTTGTAACAATGAAATTGGGGGTCACCACAACATGAGGAACTGTATTAAAGGGTCGCGGCATTAGGAAGGTTGAGAACCACTGACTTATAGGTACCTCTCTGGCTGAGGAGAGAGGTTTTATGGGTCTGGCTTCTCTATATCTGAGGCCTTGTTGGTATCAATGGCATGTTTTGGTGCCTTTGCTGGCTGGGATGAGAGGTGCAGCCTGTGACCAGGGCCCACAGGCAATATACTCTAACTTAAAGAGCTAAACGGCCCAGACTTAAGAGAAAAGCACATCCTCCCTTACATACCTCCCAATACTCTCACAAAGAAAGGGAGTAGGAGATTATCACTGGCAGGGCCCAGGCTTACCTGCAAGTCCCGGTTTTTGAGATTACCCAGCCAGAAAGCCTCCCTGCAATTGTTGAGGATAAGCATGGCTTTTACTCTGCAAACTAACAGCTCCAGGGTCTTTTTGAGAAAAGGCACATGTTTGGTGAGTTTCATGTCCTGATGAATCTGAATGGAAACAAATGCACCTAACTCATCCGGTTTCTCATCATGCTTCCACATTTCCTATAAAGAACTTGCATTCCTGAAATTCTGAACACTGTAGAAGAGCATAAGCCTTGCCAGTATAGGCCAGAGACATGTCCCATCATACAGCAGTAGTTTGGCAGAGTACTACAAGGAGAGTGACAGTTGTCTTTCAAGCTAAGAGGGCTTAGAACACATACCACCTCTAGGTTTCTCTTCATAGCCTCTCGTTGACTATCAATGAACTGACCTAAAATATTCTTGAACATGTATTAATTATACTGATATTGAACAACAGGTATCAATCCTGTTTAGCTCAGAGAGTTCTTAAAATTTCACTGTTCAGTACGTTCTAAAGTTAGAACCAGGGGAGGAAGTGAGTAATAAAAACTGGATCCAAAATCATTTGGTTTGCCAGTGACTGCAGAACTCTATGGTTCAGACAAAAAGAGACAATGGTTCAGCTGTAGTCGGCAAGTGGAAAAGTCCTTTAATGCTAAAATGTTCTCACAGGAGATAGATGTGTTTCTTGACAAGCAGCACAGCTGAAAAGTGCTAAGGATAGCTACTTTTAGAACCACCTCTTGTCTCCCACAGAGTCATTACTTACATAATTCCTCCTACCCTATGTATTTTGTAGCAGTAACACATACACCAATATTCTCTCTCTCTCACCAAAGAAGGAAATAGAGCTATGGAGTTTGGGTCAAATTTCAGATGCAGAAAACTCCTCTCTAGATGATTGTCCATTTTTAACCAGCACCTAAAGATTTGACCACTTTAAATAAACTGCCTTTGGGCAGATACGGTCTCAGAAATAAAAGCTCTAGACATGTAAAAAAGGAAGAAGAAACTGAAGCCTATGTATCTCCCAATCACAACTGTTGATGAAGCCAACAAGCAGGTGGGTAATGTGATCTGCTTTTCCTCTTACCTTGGAATGCCCACACAGGTGATGAAGCAGCCTTGTGTTCAACTGGAAGGTTCCCAGTAAGCTCAGAACATCTTCCTATAACCAACAAAATGCATAAGTGCCATTTGAAATACTCTCATTTCATTTTAGATGCAAGATACCCTTGCAATCAAGGGCTCCAAAAAGGATAAACCCTAGCAGTTCAACTGTGTATCAATAATCATCTTAATTTGGCCCTAAATAGAAGTGCTTTCTAACTGTCCTCCCTCCTTTATTTCTGGGTTATGAGAAAGCAATCAAATTCTGTAAGAGTGTTCTACAAAGTTCAATTTGATAAATATATGTAAGAAATCATGTTTTTATCCTATTTCACTACTCTAGCCCTGGATCCCACTTGACTAAAATAAAAACAAAAAACAAAACTCTCAAGATTATCCATTATAACAGCAAAGAGTTTATGAAATAAGTGGGTTTAAAAAAAAATTATTCCTGAAAGTAGACCCAGAGAAGCACAAAAGAATAAGCAAACAACACACCGATAGAGGTCCTGGGAGTGCAACAAAACAATAAAATCAAGCTATAGGGAACGACCACCCCCCAGATCTGGAGTAGAAGAAGGAAGGTGGGTTTCAAACAGAAGGGGTCTCAGCTCAGCCTACTTTGGAATATTCCATCTAAATGGGTGACAGGTGAAGTAGACCAAAGGTGCCCAGGTAGAAGAGTGGCCCAGAACCTGGGCAAATGTACTGCCCCCATGCCCAGTCCAAGAGACACCATGCATGTATCTTCTGAACAAACTGTACAGAGAATGTTTTAGTTCTCTGCTCTCAGTTCTTACCCGGTGCTTTCTAAAACTGAAGTCTAGGAGCGGCATACACTGCTTCAGAAATACTTCCACAAAGAGACGCCCATACTGCAGAAAAAAGAAACACTGGTGATGACGCTAGCTAAGGTCTTTCACCTAAAAAGCCCCTGCCTGAAGCAACATAACATCATCCAAATACTTTATTTTTGTGCATAAAAAATAAATTGGGAGGTGTCCAAAAGGTTAACTTGGAGAATGTAGCTTAATGTAAAACTAAATGGGCCTGCTAACTATTCGCAGAATTAGGCAGATTTACCTAACTAACCTAGACACAGCTAATGGGGAGGGGCCTTGCTCACCTTAAGAATGAGGGTACAGAAGAACGGAGGGGAATCCCAGCTCCCTGGGGACAACTTACTCCCAAGAAGAAAAAAATTGGGTAGAGCTAAGAAAGCACATGCCCAATAGCCAAATTTACCAATCAGATAAGTCACTCCCCCTACTCCCCCATCTCCTACACTAGCATCAGGATGGAGTGAGTAAAAAGGCAGAAGCCAGGAGATAAGAATACGGTGACATCCACTTTGAAGGAACCATCAGGAATGGGGAAAAGGCATTCTCCCCATAACACTCACTAGCTCTTAACCCACTGGATATACCATCAAATCTTGGGTTACTCAATTGAGAGTTCAGCAGTTATGAGGATATCAGCTCTCACATTCAAGAAGCCACCCATAGGCGTTATTTATTTAGTTTTTATTTTTTCTTACCCATGGCTTTAAAAAGAGGAATCATGTATTCCTCCTTCCTCCCTGTTGCCTGGGAAGGAATGGCAGGGAGTGATTATTGTTCCTGAAGCCACGCCTCCTAGTTCTAAAACTTGAACCAAAAGTTTTCAAAGTCATAGGAAAATTGGTTCTCTTGTTATCCAACTAGTATAAGAAAATGTATCCACTGTTTTTCCTACACTATCATCTGTTAGCACAGATTCTGGAGACTCTGGCTTGTGAGTAAAGTATTAAGCAATTCTTCCCAGCTAATGCCCTGTCCAGAGAAGAGTAAATACCAAAGTGGGCTCTGGTCATCCTCTCACCTTCAGACAGACATGCAGAACAGGACGACTATCAAACACCTGGAGAGATGAAAGGCAAGAAACCAAAGCTGAGGTCTGCTTCATTGAGCACCCCAGCTTCTTTCTCATGTGCAAAGCACAACTCTGGGTATGGTAGAGAATTCTAAAATGAAGAAGGCCTGTCAACAGTTAAATTAATCACAAAGAATAAAGTAATCATCATCATTAAAGTTCAAGAAAAGGAAGAGGGAAGCAAAAAAGAACCAGTAATTGATTCCAAGTGGGATGTTAAGAAGAGGATATTATAGAGGTTCAAAACGTTGATCTGAAGCCTTAAGAAAGAGTAGATGAGAGTGGAAAGGAGAGTCCAACATTGTAAGTTCGGGGAGTAGCCTGAGCAAAATCCCTGAAGAGGTGAGAGCAGAGTGTGTGCAGGATAATGAAGGCATTCATGGTTGGAAGAGGGAGATAGCAGGGTATGTGGCAGATTACAGAGGACCCAAGATGTGGGGGGACTGCGGGAATGACATGTGCAAGGAGCCATTAAATAGTAAGTATTGTGGCACAGATGATAAGGAGGAAGGGAGAGAAGGAAAAAGATGTCACTTGGGGAGAGAAGAAGGGGTGATCCAGGATGGGTAGGTCCACAAGGGAAGACGACAGAGAGAGCAGGTCCCCAAGGCAGGGTAGGGAGAGGAGCAGGGAGAGTCCATTTGGAAACCAGGACCCTTGTTGGTTTCTGCAGCCAGTGAGATGGGTCAAGGAGCCTCCATACTCACCTTTATCAGGTTGATGAGGATGCTGAAGTCTCGAACAGCCATGTTCCAGTAGAGGAGCTTCTCTTCATGAACCTGGGGACAGCCAAATAGATAGGCACCTCTAATCACAACAAAATATGTCTCTTTCTGTATTCCTACTAATACATGGTTCTTGAATCATACAAATATTCAGAGAGATAAGCCAATTATCCTGCTAAATAGATGAGGCAACTAGTGCACCCTCCAGATGGATCTGAGGCCTGTGTATATATGACAACATCAGGATACCTTATGAGACTTTCTAATAAAATGACTCCTCTTCAGTAATATCCAGGTGGAGAAAAGCCTCTGAAATATACCTACTGGCCATCAGCTCCCTGTGGCTTCAGTGATTCCCTATGCAAGCCTGTGCTCTTAGTGGTTCCAGTTTAGTTCTGGTTAGCAGGCTACCAAGGCCCCGGACCACTGCATCTCAAACAGGCTTGTTTACCTCAAGCCGGCTCACGAGCAGCACACTGCCGGGCACATGAAGCTGCAATCAGACATTTTTTTCCCAAAACTAGGGCCTATGGAGCAGTCCAGGCTTTTCCCCGTGCAGTAACCAGGGAAAACAGAACCTAATCATCACTTCCAATTAGAAGGAAAGGATATGCAGCCAGAGAAAAAAATCCTGGCTCTCAGTAAATCAAAGGAAATAGCTTAGGAGAAACCCCGGACCCAAGAAAGTACAGCAGGTCCTTGAGTAACGGCATTATTTTGTTGTAGCAATGGGGGGAAAATCAATTCAAGCCAGGGCCACTTTCTGTACATTTTCCTCATGTCTGAATAGGTCTTTTCCAGCACTCGTTTCCTCCCACATCCCAAAGATGTGCACATTAGCTTAACTGGAATGTCTAATGTTCCTGACTGTGTGTGTGTGAGCTCTGATGTGGAAGAGCATCCTGTCTAGGGTGGGTTCCCTCCTTGCATCCTGAGCTGCCAGGATTGGCTCTGACCATCCTGACTCTGAACTGGTATAAGTGGATTGGAAAATAATTATCTTACTTGTTTTTATCAGTCTTTCTTAAATATATGTATAGCTCATATTCATTTCAATGTTTAATAAGTATTTTAGGTCTTTAATTACAAGTTTGGTTTTGTGATCAGAAATATGCTGTAGAAACTGAAGTCTTGTGTATATCAGTTAGCCTATGGTAAAACTGGTTCAGTTATACAAAGTTTCACGTAAAGGTGCAGTTTCCAAGAACCTATCAACGATATTGAGGACTTACTGTAATCCAAAGTCTATTTCTTGGGGTGGGAATATTTGACTCACCTGCTGAGAGTCTGCTGCTGTGCCAGCCTGAAGACCTTTGACTGTCTTCACTAGTTCAGCCATCATTACACGGAAGAAAATGACAAAGGTGTGCCTAGAAGAGGGAAAGAGCATGCATGCCCACACAATGATGCACTGGTTAGAAAGAGCTACCTGGGAAGAAGCCAAGGAACCAAATGTTATTTCCTTTCCCACCTCTCTGAATGTCCTTTCACTGGGGTTGACTGTAAGAGGAGGGGGAATTGATAAGAATTTAAAAATGAGCACAAAAAGATGGCCTCTGAAACAATGGAATTAACTTTATGAAGGGAGATAGTGTGGTGGTATAGAAAGAGCAGTGGAGAAGTGGTGAGAAAATCAAATTTTAGGTTCCTAGTTCCATATTTATTTTATTGCCCATATAAGCTTAAATAAGTTCCTCCTCTGGCCTTCCTTTTCCTCATTAGTAAAACAAGATTAATGATACACCTTACAGAATCTTAAGAAGATCAACTGAGATAAAGAATGTCAAAAGTGCTTTATAAACTGTAAATACTACACAAATGTAAGATAATTATTAATATTAGGAGACACAAAACCCATTAAGTGAGCCCTGGGCAGTGTGCTCAGTGGTTAGAGTGTTGCCGTGCATGGAAGGGTCGTAGGCTTCATTCCTGGTCAGGGCACATGCCGGGTTGCCAACTCAAGCCCCAGTGAGGGGCATGCAGGAGGCAGCCAATCGTTGATTCTTTCTCATTACTGCTATTTCTATCTCTCACTCCCTCTCCCTTATTCTCTGAAATCAATTAAAAAAAAAAAAAAAAAAGGTCCTTTCACATAATTAGGCTGAGAGCCCCTTAGAAAGAATGCATAATGGACATCCCATGTGTTAACTGAACCTACTACCTCTATCAGGATCAGATGAAGAGTAAGGTAGTTACTTGGAAACTACATATATTGGACAGCATGACCGTACTGAAAAGAACTGGAGGAGAGAACTCTCTTACCTAGTCAGCGTAGGGAATGTGGAAGAAGATGCATCTTTAGAAGAGTTCATCAGTTCTGGAACACCAACACCAGCAATCTCCTCTATGGCCTTCAGAACACTGTCTGTGTGCTCCAGGTAGATGCTGCATTGACAGCCACAGAAGTATGAACAAATGTTACAGAATTTCTAAACCAAGATTTTTTTCTTGATCTATTACCAGGTATTAAGCTTTAAAACAACTATTAACATTAAAAATATTTTAAAATAAAGGTTCCAGAAACATGATAGGAGGCAGGAAAAAAATGTCTCAATTAGAAATAGTTAGACACCTTGGAAGTGATGAATGTCTTGGATATGGTAGGCAATAAATAATTGACTCGCTGGTTAACAAAGCAGGATATAACTGCAGACTCCTCTTCCCCTTTAACTCAATAATAATAAAGATAATGGAAACAGAACTAGAGGATCTTATGATCCACCTTTCCTAAATTTTGTTAATTTCAAATCGACTTCATTGCTTCCAAGTTCTCCCTAACCAAGGTAATTTCTTAGTCTTTGCCCAGATGAGGGACCCCAACAGTGGCAAATGGAAGACTGCTTGGCTCATGGAGAACAGAGCACCTTACCTCAGCAAAGCATGGAGCTGGTCATTAAGAATACTGCTCTTCTCTCTTTCCCCACTTGGCCACATCCGACAGAGGAAATGTCTGGCAAGGGAAGCTGTTGGAGAAACAAGACAAAGTTATCTCATGCAGGCCAGGCTGAGGAAGACCTACCACCCCCCATCCCCCGGCAACCCCCATGCACCAGGCCTCTAGTTTACATATAAGGTCCTAGGAAGCCCCAAGCTTAGGAGCTTGAGATATTAATCCTATTTGTGAAGGGGGGGAGAAAAAAGAATCAGGGTAAATCACCAATTTTTTCTTTGTTCTGAGTAGGATTTCTAGATTTCTCCAAAATGACCATCAAAAGTCTGATGAGATAAAGAGCAGATTGGAAACTAGGAATGCTGTGATGGAAATTCTGCAAGTAATGGAAGCTTTGGCTGTAAGGAAAAAAAGAAGAAAAAAAAAAGCATCACAAGTATAATCTAAATTCATGAGTTATCCAAGTCCATTTAAGTGATGGTTAATCAGAATCCTCATTTTCAGGTGCTTTAGTAGCAACCTTCTTTCCCTGTAAGAGAAAGTCAGAACAGTACAGAGTCCAATGGGTAGAATGCTGGCCTTGAAGGGGTCATGTATACAAAGATTCCCATGTACTAGTCTAGGCCATGTTTATATGTGCAACCTGTATCAATTACTTGCTCTTTAAGGCCTTAAGCAACACATTGAAAAATGTTTAAATTCTGGGTTCATAGGGACAAAGCAAAAGGAAATTATAAAGCAGAGCTTTTAATAAATATACCATATATGGTCAGCTTTCAGTACACTGAGGTAACGGGAGATGGGAGTCACAATTAATCCAAAATTGTAACTGACATAAAACTAAAGTCAACTTCTGATTGATTGGTGGGAAGGAGGTCAAACAAATTTAAAAGTAGTATATTTAAAATGAAATAAAGCATCTTATTTCATCTCTACCTTAAAGGTAGAGATGACAACTACTGATTGCAGATCCAGTGATGGCCTAGGGCCCAGTGGTTGGCAAACTGCGGTTCTCGAGCCACATGCGGCTCTTTGGCCCCTTGAGTGTGGCTCTTCCACAAAATACCACGTGCGGGAGCACACGTACAGTGCGACTGAAACTTTGTGGCCCATGCGCAGAAGTTGGTATTTTGTGGAAGAGCCACACTCAAGGGGCCAAAGAGCCGCAGTTTGCCGAACACTGGTAGGCTCTCAGGGGAGGTGAAAGAATGACTCAATTAACTCTGATTGAAGTTGGGATAGGAGGCTGGGAGCCATGCCCCTTCGATCTCCTCAGCTCCCTCCTCCACTGCCTAGCCCTCAACCGAGGCTCTTTTTCTGCCAAGTTTGGGGAAAGGATACAGGCAATCAGTGACAACTAGCTGCTACCTAATTACCCAACCCTACTGGGAGACAGAGCAGGTCTCAGGATAATCAAGAATTGACTGTAGATGGTCAGTGCTGTTGTCATTACCTGAAAATACAAACTTTATATGATGAAAGATAGATGAAGATTTAGAATGATTTGTTCAGCAGTGTATAATGCTTCAGGATTTATCTGAATACTCTATCAATTTCCCTCTCTACCAAGAGACACCCAAATTATTTCCAAGAAATCTTGTTCCTAGGAGTGTCCTGGGAAACTCTCTGGGATATGTAGTTGGACCCACCTAAGCAGTTCCTCCAAGGACTGGTCACGCTCTCTTGGCTTCAGTCGGTTAAAAAGGACCTCGAGGGCTGAGTACAGTAAATTCTGATTTTCAGCTTGAAAAAATCCACTCCTAAGGGAAAGTCAAAGTAAGATGCTTTAACTTAGTTTTAGTAAGATTGCTTGGACAGCATTTGAAGATCCTGGCCTCTAGTCTGTACCACCAGTAAGTCAACAGAAGAAAAAGCAGAACTAAAGTACTGAAAGTAGTAAAGAGCCAAATTCAGACAGCTCTGTGTCAGACTAGAAGTTGAAATGTACCTAAAACAGTCTTTCCATCAAAACCTAACAGTTCACCTAGGTTTAATTTCAAGGGAAAATGCTCTCCTTCATTCCCTACATTTTAGACTTAAGTCTTAGTCTTCTCTAAACAAACAAACAAACCACCAGGAATAATTTTGTCAAATTGTGAAATCAATGTCTAATCCAGCGGTTCTCTATCTGTGGGTCGCAACCCCTTTGGCAGTCGAACGACCCTTTCACAGGGGTCGCGTAAGACCATCCTGCATATCAGATATTTACATTACGATTCATAACAGTAGCAACATTACAGTTATGAAGTAGCAACGAAAATAATTTTATGGCTGGGTCACAACATGAGGAACTGTATTTAAAGGGCCAGAAGGTTGAGAACCACTGGTTTAATCCATAATAGGTGCTCAATAAAGAACTTACTCCTTCTCCAAGTCTTAACTATTCTATCTTCAGATTATCTTTCCTCTGATCCCTTTCTTTCCAAGCCAAGGCCATCACTCTTGGCCAGGTCCTTATCATCACACGCCTAGATCATCGTGACACATTTTGACTGGTCTTTTTGCATTCCTTTCTAGTCACCCTGAACAATCCTGCCAAAAGGATTTTCCTACAACACTGCTTTCATTATATCATGGTGTGATCATAAAACTCCAAAACTGCTTCCCTGGACAACTTTCAAGTTCTTCTGCCTAATCTTCAAGGCCTAGCACATTCTGACTCCCTAGATCTGCTCTAAAAAAATGTCCACATCACCAGTGACAGTCAGTCTTTCTTCCTTTCAACAAGTATATTCTGAGGGCCTATTATGGGTCAGGTTCTTTTTTCTTTGGACAGTTTTATTGCGGTATAATAATTGCCATACAATAAATTGCATGTATTCAAAACATTTAATTTACCAGTTGACTTACATATAATCCCATGAAGCCATCATCACAATGAAAATAATGAACATATCAATTTACTACCAAAACTTTCCTTATATTCCTTTGTAAACCATCCCTCCCTCCATTCTCCTACCCAATGCTAAGCAACCACTGACCTGTCTTCTGTCACAATAACATGCTTTTTCTAGACTTTCATATAAATGGACTCAAATAACACATACTCTTATGGTCTTTCTTTTTTTCATAGATTTCAGAGAGAGAAAGGGAAATGGAGAGAAAGATGGAAACATCAATGATGAGAATCATTAATCATCTGACTCCTACATGCCCCCTACAGGGGCTCGAGCTGGCAACCCAAGGATGTGTCCTGAGAGGGAATCAAACCGTAACCTCCTGGTTCACGGGTCGACGCTCAACCAATGAGCCACACCGGCTGGGCTCTTATGGTCTTGCTTTTAATTCAGTATAATTCTTTTTCTTCCATATTGTTGTATGTAGTATTCCACCATAGGGATACACCATAGTTTGTTTATCCATTCACTGATTAATGGACATAGAGTGGTTTCTAGTTTGGAGCTATTACAAATGAAGCTGCTATAAACACTTGTGCACAAGACTTTGTGTGGACATATGCTCCTATTTCTCTTTGGTAAATACCTAAGAATGGAATGGCTGGGTTGTATGGTAAGGTGTATGTCTAACTTTTAATTTTTTAATTTTTTATTTATTGACTTGAGAGACAGAGAGAGGGGAGACAGGGGGAAGAAAGGGGAGAGAAACATTGATTTGTTGTTCCACTTATCCATGCACTCACTGGCTGCTTCTTGTATGTGCCCTGACGGGAGAGTGAACCCTCAATCCTGGAGTATCAGGAGGATGCTCTGACCAACTGAGCTACCTGTCCAAGGCTAACTTCCTTTTTTTTTAAAATATATTTTCATTGATTTCAGGGAAGAAGGAAGAGGGAGAGAGAGAGATACAAACATCAATGATGACAGAGAATCATTGATTGGCTGCCTCCTGCACGACCCCCCCCCGCCCCCCCGCCCAGGGAATCGAACCCGCAACCTGGGCATGTGCCCTTGATGAGAATTGAACCCGGGACCCTTCAGTCTGCAGGTTGACGCTCTATCCACCAAGCCAAACCAGCTGGGGCTCCAGGGGTAACTTCTTCTTTATTATTACTTTTTTTATTCTTATTGATTTCAGAGGAGAGAGAGTTAGAAACATTAATGATGAGAGAGAATCATTGATTGGCTGCCTCCTGCATGACTCCTACTGAGGATCGAGCCCCCAACTGGGCATGTGACCTTGACTGGAATCAAGGCCGCGACCCTTGAGTCCACAGCCGACGCTCTATCCACTGAGCCAAACTGACTAGGGCCAGGGCTAACTTCTTAAGGAACTGAAATTTTTTTTAAAAGTGGGTGTACCACCCTGGCTGGTATTTCTCAGTGGTAGAGCATTAGCCCATGCACTGAAGGATTTCGGGTTTGATTTCCAGTCAAGGGGAAGTACCACGGTTGTGAGTTTGACCCCTAGCTCCAGTGGGGGTGTGTGTGTGGGAGGCAACCAATTGATTTCTTACATCAATGTTTCTCTCTCTCCCTCCATCCCCATTCCTCCCTCTCTAAAAAAAAACAATGGGAAAAATATCCTCAGCTGAGAATTAAAAAAGAAAAAAGGTACACCTTTTTAATTTAACCATGCAATGATTTTTAATTGTATTTCCTAAATAATTAATGCTATTAAACATCTTTGCATGTGTTTATTTGCCATAAGTGTATTTCCATGATGAAGCATCTATTCAAATCTTTATCAGGCTCTGTTCTTTAGTATTGAGGATACAACAATGACTGGTCTTAGCCCTCAAAAAACTCACAATCCAGAAGGGAAGATGAATGAACAAATAATTATAACAACAAGTAATAAGTTTCATCGTAAGAGGATACCAGAGTAATAGAAGAGAACTGGGGGGTCAGAGAGGCAGGAAGGAGGCTTACCTGGCTTAGGGGTCAGAGAAGATGCCTGAGGAAGTGAATGCTTTTCTAACTCAGAAAAATCTGAGTTAGAAATGAATGGGGATCAAGAAATGTGGGGATCCTGGTAGAAGGATGAGAATGTGTGAAGCCTTCCAGATGAAAGCTATATAGGGTATAAGACAAGTAGAATAGCAGTCAGATAATAAAAGGTCTTAGAATCTAGGTAAGAGTTTGAACTCAAGAAAAATCTAAGGGGGTCCTAGCTGGGTAGCTCAGTTGGTTAGAGCATCATCCTGATATGCCAAAGTTGAGGGTTTGATCTCCAATCAGGGCACATACAAGAAGCAACCAATGAATGAAAAAACAAGTGGAATAACAAATCAATGTTTCTCTCTCTCCTGTCTCTCTAAAAATCAATCAATAAGTAATAATAAAAAGTAAAATCTAAGGGCAATCAGAAACAAAAGTTGGGATAGGGTAAGACTGGGTTTGCATTGGGAAGATTACTCTGACTGCTGTGTAAAGAAAGGACCATGGGAGGGCACCTGGAGGCAGAGAGACCAAATGTGAAATTAATCTAGTCCAGGTGAGAGATGATGGGAGTCTGAAAACAGTGGAGAATGAGATGGCTATTAAGATGCTATTTAGAACATAAAACAACAGGATTTTGTGATCAGATGTGGGAGAGAAAAAATATGGACAGTAAAGGAAGGCACAAAGAATAGCTTCTGGTTTCTGCCTGAGACAGCTGGTGGTGCCATTTACCTAGCCAGGCAAAGCTGAAGGAGCGCTGGTAAAGATGAAACACTTCATTTTGGATGTGATGAGTATGAGGTGTTAAAGAGACATCTAAGTGTGTTGCATAGGCAGTTGAATATAAGTGCCTGTAGCTCAGAAGACAAATTTTAGCACAAATTTAAGCTTGGGTGAGATTGCCCAGGAAACTTATTAATGAGGACAGAGGAGTAAGGGCCCAGCCCTGAGGAACAAAAGCATTTAAAGAACACAATTCCCTCATTTCTCCTTTAACCCAGTCTGTGCCTTCCCCAGAGGCCATCTACCCTTCAAGGGCCAGATGAAGTCCCATTGCTTCCATGAAGGCACCCACAAATACCCCAGCTCCAACTGTGCTCAGTTCTTTACCACATAATCTGGAATTTATCCAGAGCTTGTTTAATGACAGTTTTTTAAGTAACAATCTCTCCAGTGTTATTACAAAAAGTTTGCCCCTACAAACTCAGCTAATAATTTGATGGTCAAATTGGCTAGCCAAAAGCAAGTCATATAATTTTCAAATAAGTAAATAATAGCAACTCCATAAGATACAGAGGTGCAAGATCAAATAAAATGATGCAGACAAAAGCACTCCAAAAATAAAGCATCATATTTACCTCCGTTTTTGGAGCCTTTTCCTTCTTTTCTATACCTCAGTTCCTTGGTGACTGTCAAGTAAAGCAAGTACATACTGGATTGTCTCTACCTTTCATACCTGCCACATACTCACCAAGCAAAAAGCCCATGAAAAATCTGCAGTAGCCTCTGATAACAGGAAGACATTAGGCGGTACTCCTGAGCTTGCATTCCTGGACCATCAACTACACTGTGATTCTCAGCTGGTAAGCACTAAAAGGAAAAAATGCTTTTAGGACAGTTGCTTCATCAATTGCCCTCATTTTCTTTTGATATTTCTTAACCAAAAATGAAGTATCTTGTTAACTAGGTAATTTCTAAGTCTCCATAATAATAAGATAGGCTTCTGACCTGAAAATAGTTGTGAATGTTCTCCAGATGGTTACACATTGGGGTCAGCAGTTGAATAATACAATGAACAATTTCTTGGCCAGTTCTCTGTTGGACATGTGACAATCCAATATTCTGGTTTCCTTTGCCCTATAATAAATTCAGAGTTACTGGGGAAGAAACTGCTGGATAGCTTCCCTGAAATTAAAAGCTCACTATGGGGTTAGTTAAGCCTATGCCACCAGGAAGGGTGGATAAACAACTTAACCTCTTGCCTGAGACTCTATTCTGAAAGAAGGATCTTTGTCATCAAACAACAAAGATATTGGCTTCTGTAGAGTACAACTACTGTTTGAGAAGTATAGACCCATAAAGCTCACACAGAAATAGAAATAATTTAGGCTGATAAGAATATAGAGCAAATAATAAGTACAAACAAGAAAGGACCAAGTAACTGGGTGTGTTAATGCTTAAATGTTTACACCTAAAATTTTCACATTTTGTTGTTTGCACCACCCAATTGCTTCACCAGATGCTATGGCACATTTGTATGGGCATGGGCTTAGTTTGGGAGGCTGTTAAAACCAAAACCCAAGTACAGAAGAGGATTCAGGAATGCTTGGGCACTTAGAAATATACTTGCCTGTTTTGGGTGGCTTTTTGTTTTCTGTTTCAGAGTTTCTTTCTACACAAGGTGAATATGGTCTGGCAATGAAGCTGCCACCATGCTACCCAGTGACCCAAACATTATGCCAAAGAAAATGCTAACTTATTCATTACTAAGACCTATTTGTTTTCAAGTCCACTAAAGTCAGGGCCTGTGCTTCTGCCTATACTTACCTTGAGGAAGGGGACTCTCCTGGCAACAGAAGGTGTCAGCATATTCTCCACCTTGTGGGAGAGATCTTCCAGCAAGAAAAGCAGCTCAGGGGGCTGAAGTTGCACAACTTCTGTAGCCTATCACAAGGAATAAGGAAAGAATAACTACAACCATGTCCTAGCCATCTACTTAGGGGAGCACATTTTTATGTTTAGTCTTCCCAATGGATGAAGAACCTGACCATTACTAAAAAGGGGGGAAATTTCCCAGACCTCAAATAAATAAATGAATGGCTGTTGTGCTATGTTAACAAATCAAACAGTCAAGCATTTCTGAAGTAAAAGAAAATTTCAAATGATCAAAATAAAATTTTAATAGGCAGTATAGTTTTGGAAGACATAATTTTTCTCTAGAAATAAATGCCTCTGTGTATCTTTCCAGCAGTGGGTCCGAGGCACATTTCCTAAGTACCCTAAGATAAAAAAATGACTAATTCAAGGGAATTTTACTTTTCTCTGTTCATTAAATAATTCTTTCATATTCTTTCTCTTAATGTTTTGCTGCTGTTAACTCTGGGCAGGATCTCTATAAGTGTAGTACATTTCCAGAAACAGAATTGGTGAAATACATTACTCCAAATTGTATACATTTATGGCAAATCTCCAAGTACAAGCTATGTAGAAAGATTGAAGGGGGTGGGGGGTAAAGATACTGTCTCTATTCTGAAGGAGCTTACTGTCTTATAAAAATCTGCTATTTCTCAATTTACTAAACCTGGAGAACCTCTACCCTGGTGAAATCCCACATCAAAAATTAGCTTTTCTGTGAAAATGTCCTCCATTTCCAACTTCCTCATAAATACCATTCTCTCCTCAGTTTCATTGGTACTCAGTTCAGTTCAGACCATCAACATAGCACATAGTGCTAGTTATGTCTACTTCCTTGATTAGATTATGAACTAGCTGAAGGCAAACATCATGTGGTATGAATTACTGAAGTGCCAATGTCTGGATGATTGGCAAATACAAAAAGCGCTGATAAGCATCTCATGGATGCAGATCAAATGCCATGAAAACAGAACTGACCTCTATAAATCAAGACAGAGCTACTCTACAAAAGTAATCTAAACAGCTTATAGGTAGTAACTAAGATAAGAACACCTCATTAGCATGATCTTTTATAAGGTCTAGCACATTGTAAAAAACTTAAAACTTGTAAACATCAAGATGACTATTCATCATTACTTTCACACGTAAAGGCTTTGGAAGCCAGAGTCCAACTTTTCTCAATGTCATGGTGATCTTTTTGAAATAAGATTAGAGCTGAGGCGCTTTCTGAATGAAGATTAATTCTGGGATCTCATCGCTGTCACTTACTTCAGTGTGCATTTCAGTATCTAAGATGAACTTGGTCAGAAGCCCACAACGCAGAATACAGAAGACCTCCATGTCCAGCTCTCGGAATAATAAATGGTGATTCTGTAGTGACACTGTCTTTTCTTCTTTCCCTTTGAACTCCTAGGGAGAAAGTAGCAGCAACCAACAGAATAAATGAGGATTCTACTTAGTCTAATTTTTAATGAAGATTGTGAAGTGCAATCATGCATTTAACTTATGCAAAAAGTTACATTTTCATTGTATCACCAATTTCCTTTCACCAAAGTCTCTAAATATTCCTAAAAGACAGAGCACCTAATTTATATTGGGATATACATCACACATCAAGGTTCTTGATTGTTTTCTACTTAGAGATGAACTATTAGACAGATCAAGGCATTATGGTGTAGTACAGAAAACTACGAGCTTAATGGTCAGAAAGATTTGACTTCTTCAAACTGATGGTCGCCAGATGGGGCAGGGGTAGGGGGTAGGGAAAGATGGGTGAAAAAGGTGAAAGAAATTAAGTACAAACTGCCAGTTATAAAAATAGTCATGGGGATGTGAAGTACAGCATAGGAATATAGTCATTAATATTATAATAACTATGCATTATAGTGTCAAACGGGCACTAGACTTATTGGGGTGATCACTTCATAAGGTATATAAATGTCTATTTTGTACACCTGAAACTAATATAATTTTGTATGTCACTTGTAACTGGAAAATAAATTAATGTTTTAAAAAATGTATTTTTATTGATTTCAGAGAGGAAGGGAAAGGAAGAGCGAGAGAGAAACATCAATGATGAGAGGGAATCACTGACCTGCTGCCTCTTGCACGCCCTCTACTGGGGACCGAGCCCGCAACGTGGGCATGTGCCCTTGACTGGAATCGAACCCAGGACCCTTGAGTCCGCAGGCCAAGGCTCTATCCAATAAGCCAAACCAGCCAGGGCATAAATTAAGTTTTATTTTTATTTTTAATTGTTTTATTGCTTAAAGTATTACAAAGGGTATTACATATGTGTCCTTTTTTTCCCCCCGCCCTTGACAATCCCCTGGCCTCCCCTACCCACCAGTGTCTTATGTCCATTGGTTATGCTTATATGCATGCATACAAGTCCTTTGGTTGATCTCTTATCCCCCTCCCTCCTGCCCCCCAACCCTCCCTGGACTTCCCGTTGCAGTTTGACAATCAGTTTGAGGCAGCTCTGCCTCTGTATCTATTATTGTTCATAAGTTTATAATGGTCTTTATTATCCATGAATGAATGAGATCATGTGGTATTTTTCCTTCATTGACTGGCTTATTTCACTTAGCATAATGCTCTCCAGTTCCATCCATGCCATTGCAAATGGTAAGAGTTCATTCATTTTTACAGCAGCATAGTATTCCATCATGTAGATGTACCACAGTTTTCTAATCCATTCATCTACTGATGGGCACTTAGGCTGTTTCCAGATCTTAGCTATGGTGAATTGTGCTGCTATGAACATATGGGTGCCATAAATTAATTTTTTTTTAATATATTTTATTGATTTTTTACAGAGAGGAAGGGAGAGAGACAGAGAATCAGAAACATCGATGAGAGAGAAACATCGATCAGCTGCCTCCTGCACATTTCCCACTGGGGATGTGCCCGCAACCCAGGTACATGCCCTTGACCGGAATCGAACCTGGGACCCTTCAGTCCGCAGGCCAACGCTCCATCCACTGAGCCAAACCGGTTCCGGCTAAATTAATTTTTTTTAAAATGTTTTAATTAATGTTAGGGAGAGAGCGAGATAGAAACATCTATGTTGTTCAATTGGCTGCTTCCTGCATGCCCCCTGCTGAGGATCAAGCCTGAAACCAGGGCATATGCCCTGACTGGGGGATAGAACTGGTGACCTCTTAATACATGGGTTGCTGCTCAACCACTAAGCAACACCAACGGGGCTAAATTAAAAAAAATTTTTTTAAATATATTTTTATTGAATTCAGAGAGGAAGGGAGAGGGAGATAGAAACATCAATGATGCGAGAGAATCATTGATTGGCCTCTTGCACGCCCTCCCCCCTGTACTGGGGATCAAGCCCACAACGTGGGCATGTGCCCTCGACTAGAATTAAACCTGGGACCCTTTAGTCCACAGGCTGACACTCTATCCACTGAGCCAAACCAGCTAGGTCTAAATTAAATTTTTTAAAACAAGATTTTACTTCAAGCCCTTGAGCAAGCACCTATCAACCATGTGACCTTGGCTAAGTCACTTACCCTATCTGGGTCTTAGTTTCCTCATGCATTAAATTTGAATATGATTACTAACCTTGGATTTTTTTCTAACCTTGGATTTTTTAAAAATATATTTTACTTATTTCAGAGAGGAAGGGAGAGGGAGAAAGTGAGATAGAAGCATCAATGACGAGAGAGAATCATTGGTCGGCTGCTTCTTGCATGCCCCACAATGGGAATCAAGCCCGAAACCTGGTTCTTAAGTCGATGCTCAGCCACTCAGCCAAGCCGACTAGGCCTAATCTTGAATTTTTAGGAGGATTAGAGGAATCAATTATACATAATAAATACTTAATAAACATGGCTTCTCAGCTTTTGGCTAAGATCAAGTGTAATACTCAATAAACAGTAGCTAAGAAACAGAAATAATTAGGATCCATGTGGTTCAGGCAATATCACAAACACATGAAATCCACTTAGTGAGTGGTAGAGTTATAGGAAAAGGGAACTACTGTTTATTAAGTACCAGAAACTGTACAAGTATTTCATGTTATCTCAATTTATCAAGAATTTGACAATCTGGGATTGAAAAGGGGAAAGAAGCTAAAAGGAGTATATTTACAACCACGCCTACAGACAGAAGCTGATAATTACAAGGAAGAATTCAAAATACTGCTAGGATGCAAAAAATGGAATAAAATATCCAAGAAAATAATTAGAAAAACAAGGTGGTAGTGGTAAGAACTTGGAGTCTAATGTGAACTCTGCTACTGACAGGGACACTGTAAGGCCTACAGAAGCTTGTTTGCCTCTCCTTTCCCTAACATTTCTCTGTGAAATTCAGACAATAAAACTGGCCCTCTGTTAATCTCACTGGGCAGTAACACACCTTCATGGATATGCATCATTCCAATACCTTTTCCAGCTGGCCTCTATTAGATGGTGTAGGGTCGCATTCTGAACCATCCTCCTTTGAAATCATCTCATGGGAGGATGTTTTGTTCCCACCTGCTTTTCGATTCCTTCTTCCTTATGTTTCAAAAAGAGAAAAGTGAGTCAAGGAATCAATAATCATGTTTACTAAATATCACTGCCTTTAGTAAACAACCTGCTAAAGACTCCTTAGCGGCATAGGAGGTAAATTTTAAAGAACACTGATTTCAGAGAGGAAGGGAGAGGGATAGATAGATAGAAACATCAATGACAAGAAAGAAGCATTGATTGACTGCCTCCTGCAGGTCCCACACTAGGGACTGAGCCCACAATGCTGGCATGGGCCAGGATCAGGAATTGAACCGTGACCACCTGGTTCATAGGTCAATGCTCAACCACTGAGCCATGCCAGCTGGGTCAGAGGAGGTAATTGTCTAACCCCACACTATAGTTCATTATAAATGCTAAAGAAAGGATTCAAGTACATAATCTCTCCAATACTGATGCCTTAATGCATATAACCTCTTAGGTCAATTCAATGTGACTCATACAGAGACAATAAGATGTAAGAACTTACCTGTAATTCCTTGTTTTTTTATTTTTGCTGAAAATACAGTGCTGGCATGAGGTGTTACAGCTAAAGTTTCCAAGTCAAAGGCTGCAAGGGGAGGACTACAGTCTGGGGTGACTGAAACAGATAGCAGGCAGAAACTCAATATATAACAACCATATACCACTGTTAGGCTGGGAATGCTAATTACCCAACTGGCTAAAAACTAGTATCTAGAACTACCAAGCATGGCCGACTTCCTACAAGATGCATTCAAGTCATCTGGCTGTTTTGGCATAGGAAAATGGCCATAGATAACTTAGGAAGCTCCATGTTTTCCCCCACAGAACCAAGCTAACACTTTAAAAAGACAAGTTTACTTAATGGTCAGAGGTATTATGAACTTTCAGCTCTACTCCTGGTTCATAACTATGTTTAGGAAGTCAAAGGGCACTGCAACTTACTAGTTGACCTCCAAAGAAGCAAAGTAACCTAACCAATGTTTTATATTTTTTTAAGCAGAAAGAGCTCTTGGCGATAATGATGGAAGGAAAAATGGACACACTCATTGCTATCATTGAGCCTGGCTTAAAAGCTAACTTCTTTATCTCCTCACTGCTCTCCAAGTAGGGCTACCAGGATATTTCCCTTACCTGCCAAGTATTTTTCCAGGATTCCCTGTAGCTCTACAATGTGCTTTAACCTGGTGAGCACCTTTCCCTTCATCTCAGGTGACATTTGCCGGCAAAAGGCATTTACAACCTGCAAAGGTAAAAATCATATTCTCATACTTTGAACTGTTCAGATTTTAATCTTGTTCATCCAGAGCTAAGATGCCATTCAGCAGCAGGATCTGTAAGTTTAGTCTGTAATGTAAAAAGTACTCTCAGCAAAATGCTGTAGAGGGAAAAAGCCCTGGGCCAATTCATAAGACTTGACTCTTAATCCTAGTTCTATTTATTACAAGTTAAATGACAAGGCAGAATAGCACAGTGGCTAGAGAGCATACACTTTGGTGAAACAAGTCTTATTCCACTACTTACTAGTAGTGTGACCCTGGCCAAATCTTTAACCTTTCTGAGCTTTTATTTCTTCAACTATAAGATAGGAATGCAGTTGTTATATGAATTAAATGAGTCCAACATTTGGCATGGTAGAGTGCTTGATAAATTTTAATGACCAAATTCTCTGTACCCAGAATTCCATATGTACTAAAAGAGGATAATACTCATTGTTGCCTATGTCATAATATAATTGTGAGGATAAGAAGAGATCATTCAAATAAATAAACTTTCTCAGAGATACTATGCATGAGAAAGGAGATGTAGATATAAAATGATACCATAATTTTCATCATTTCACTTTCCTTATATTTCATATTATTGTGCATTTCATTAAGCACAAATATGTTCTAAAAGAATGGGGAAATTCATTCAAATGATCTCACTGATTTGAAACATTAGGTGTGTACTTAACCAAGGATAAACAGTATTTTTTCACAGTGAAGAAGATGACATTATTCCAGGCAGAAGTAAAAATACTATGAGAAAGGGTTGGAGGTAGTAAAGCATAGGCAACATTAAGTGAATTCTAGTATTTTCATTTGGCTGCATCAGAAGATACATATAATTGGGGGTGAGGGTGGGGGTGGGGAGAGATACACACAGTGAGAGAAATACACTGAGGTTAGTGCCTGGTAGACTTTTTAGGGCATCTTGTGGGAATCAAGAAAATAGTTTCCTTTTGAAACTAACTACAGATAATAGGTGAACTGTTCTAAAAACTCTGCTCACCTCTCGGAACCAATTGAGAGTAAGACATATGAGTGAACATATGAATGAACGTTCTTTATCAGACATGGATTCCAGCCTCTCTCCAGGCTCCAGGTCAGTGAGCAATATAGGACAATCTGAAAGAAAACAGACTTTTTACTCCCTTTGGTTCAAGTCAACAGAACCTGGATGCTGCCCCTAAAGCTAACTTTCCTTCTGTGTAGTTTCCCATTTAACTTGTATGTGAAGATCAAGTCCCCAAATACTTCCATATTAGCAGCAGTCAACAAATATAATAAAGAAGTATTAGCAACAACTATAGAAGCAAAGACCAGAAAGTAATATGAAACTATGATAACAATTGATTGTTAACATGTTGAGAGTCTGATATGTATTATTTTGTCTTTGGAACTCTATTATTACTGCTATACTATTCTGCGAAGTTAGAAAATTCGCCCTATCCGGTGTGGCTCAGTGGATGGAGCGTCGGCCTGCAGGCTGAAAGGTCCCAGATTCGATTCTGGTCAAGGGCATGTACCCTGGTTGCAGGCACATCCCCAATAGGAGGTGTGCAGGAGGCAGCTGATCAATGTTTCTCTCTCATCGATGTTTCTAACTCTCTATCCCCCTCCTTTCCTCTCTGTAAAAAATCAAATATATTTTTTAAAAAAAAGAAAAAGAAAGAGAATTCCTCCCCCAAACACCATATACTGGTCTGCCCCTTCTCTAAGTTTACCAAAGAAAGGTCACAAAGAGGACAGGTTGATAACTTTGTCCTATACCTAACAAACCATCAATCTCCTCCAAGTTTCCATTATGTTGTTTCTCCACACACAGTCTCAGTAACCGGAAATAGGGAGCTAGGCACAATGGAGAGACCAACCTGGGAAGGAAAAATCCATTTCCATATCAGACTTTACAGGCATATTAGTTCACATTTATGGGGAGCCCAAACTTATAATAAAAGAAATTTTTCCCAAAATAACTACTTTTAAGAACATATGACAAGGAAATTAATGGATGCACAGCAGATACATAATGAACCGAATTGGAGGAAGGCAGAGGTGAGTAGAATGAATGACATGTGTTAGGAAGGAGGGAGTGAAAATAGCAGAGGTAGACAATTATGTCCTTGGGAGGGAAACAGAAACAAAAGTAGCTTCACAGAAACCTGCTGGCTGTCATGAGGCAATGCAAATTCCAACTAAAAGGTCCAAGAGGAAAACAAAGATTCTGCTAACCCATCCAAATATTACCTATCTTTGGAGAAACCCTTTTCAATTAAGTTCCCCACAGATTGCAAGAACTATGGAATTCCTGTGAACATTCAAAACATCAGCAGAGGTTTTAGGAAAGAATGTGTACTGACTTGTGGTCTGATTCCTGTGAAGTCCTTCTACCCTCATCTTCTGCAAAGTCCTGAGAGAACAGGAGTGGCAGGAGGTTGATAGCGATCCCATCTTGACTATTGTATTCTTCTAGTCCATAGAGAGCTTTCACAGGAAATGGATAGTTACTGTGGAGAGAAACCAGAATCTGATGCCTCAATTCAAGGGTATACAAGTCTATAGGGGAAACCACTAGAACAAATCAATCTCCCTATTATGAGGAGAAATGAGAAACAGGATAAAGGATAAAGCAGGGAAACATTTTGCAATTCTGGAGCCAGGGGTGCTGGGTTTGGGATGAAAGAAGTTGTGGGAATAGGCTAGATTTGGCTGAGGTCAAGGGCATTCTGATATCTGTACTAGCTACTGACATAATTTATTCACCAGTATAATCAAATCAGGGAGTAAATAGTACTTACCCTTTTGGAACAGCACACAAGTCAACCACAAAGGCATCTTGAAAATCGTTAAAGATGGTTTGCCCAACCCATTCCTTCAGGAAACAAACAAAAGAGGCTGTGTAGCCCATGGTGTACGGACAGTAGAGCCCTAGATAAACTATTGACCTTTCTAAGCCTCAATTTCCTCATTTCTAAAAAGGAAATAACAATACTTCATTATTATGAAGTTGAAAAGACGTAATGCATGAAAAGTGCTTAACACACTGCCTGGCAACTACCAACAACATCAACACTATCAACACCTCATGCTTACTATTATTATATGAAGAAGGCCTCAGAGGAGAGAGGTCTGGGGCAGGGGAGTCAGAACAGCCTTCCCACTTAGAGCTCAGAGGATAATTTATTTTTACAGCACAACAGAGAGAGAGATTGAAGAACGTGTAGTAAAGCAGCACTCATGCTTCGTTGCTTTAAGAAAAGACACCTGGGCCCTCGCCGGTTTGGCTCCGTGGATAAAGCGCCGGCCTGCGGACTGAAGGGTCCCTGGTTGATTCCAGTCAAGGGCACATATCCAGGTTGTGGGCTCGATCCCCAGTAGGGGGTGTGCAGCGGGCAGCCCATCAATGGTTCTCTCTAGCATTAATGTTTCCATCTATCTCTCCCTCTCCCTTCCTCTCTGAAATCAATAAAAATATATTTAAAAAAGGAAAAAGAAAAAGATACTTGGCCTTACCAGGACTTTTGGAGCCAGCTTTACTATTTGAATCATGTTGGCAAATTCATCATAGTACAGTACAGAGGCCTGAGGAGACTGCTTACTGCAGGAATGAACCAACTGCAACAAGGAGGTCACCTGGAGCATCCGAAGACAAAGAATGGTTCAGCCCTTGAGCTGCCACTGCTTCCCTAAAACCATTCACCCCACTTAGTTTTTTCCCTTTCCAATTTCACTGGCAAAGTGCTTATTACCTCTCACCTCAGGTTTTCCTGAGCATCTGAACCAGTCTGTCTTTGTCTAATCTCACCTCTTTTCCAATCCACAAGACACATAGCCATTTGTTTTTCTAAAGCAAAGCTTGGATTATGCCATTTCTAGGCTAAGAAACCCTTAAGGACTACCTCTGAGAAAAAAATTAAAATGTTTTGATTCACATTTAAAGCCTTTTTTACTATCTCCAATATAGCTTTCTCTCCAACTCTCCAATTACACATTGACCATGCTCTGATCAATCTGTCATTCTTCAAACACAGCCCATCTTTATTGCTCTCAGGGAATTCACGATTTAATTAGGGAGATTAGACAGATGCAGAAATAAATACAACACAAGCCAGTAGATTCTAAGTGCCACAAGAGTGGTACAAATCTCTTTGAGTTCTGAAAAACATATATTGAAAAAACCAGCACACTTTCTGATAAACTGACAGTAACCAGAATCAATTCCTCAATTTCTCATAAACATATCCAATTACATTACAATAACTTACCTGTGTGTACTGTTCATTGCTCAGATCTGCTTTCCCTTGGATCAAACTTGAAAATCTACTTCTAAAAAGAAGAAATTTTAGCTTCACTTTTGTAATAATTTGTAATAACCGGCAATTAAGTTTAAGAATCTCACCTTACCTGAGATGAGGGTAATGACAAAAATACATGAAGGGCCCTAGCCGGTTTGGCTCAATGGATAGAGTGTTGGCTTGCCGAAACCGGTTTGGCTCGGTGGATAGAGCGTCGGCCTGCGGACTGAAAGGTCCCGGGTTCGATTCCGGTCAAGGGCATGTACCTGGGTTGCGGGCACATCCCCAGTAGGAGATGTGCAGGAGGCAGCTGATCGATGATTCTCTCTCATCGATGTTTCTAACTCTCTATCTCTCTCTCCCTTCCTCTCTGTAAAAAATCAATAAAATATATTTAAAAAAAAAAACCAAAAACAAAACAAAAAAAAAAACATTTTGAAAAAAAAAAAAAAAAAAAAAAAAAGAGTGTTGGCTTGAGGATTGAAGGGTCCCAGGTTGCAGGCTCAATACCCCTGCCCCTGGTCGGGATACATGTGGGAGGCAACGAATCAATGTGTCTCTCTCACATTTATGTTTCTCTCTCTCTGTCTCTCCCCCTCCTTCTACACACTCTAAAAATCAATGAAAAAATATCCTCAAGTGAGGATTAACAAACAAAAAAAAAGTGCAAAAAGGGACAGAGCAGTATTTATTTAGGTCACACAAAATGTGGATTAGAACAAACAATGGCTATCTTAGATTTTTAAAAAAATGTTTTTATTGATTTTGGAGAGAGATGCACAGCAAAATGAGCTAAATTGGAGGAAGGCAGAGGTGTGTGTTTATTGATCTCTCCAAAATGTTTCTCTCTTTCTCCCTCTCCCTTCCTCCCTGAAGTCAATAAAAATATATTTGAAAGAAAGGAAGAAAGATCAATGATGAGAGAGAATCACTGATCGACTGCCTCCTGTACGCCCCTACTGGGGATCAAGCCTCCAACCCGGACATGTGCCATGACTAGGAATTGAACTGTGACCTCCAGATTCATGGATCTATGTTCAACCACTAAGCAACATCGGCCAGGCTTAGATTTTCCTTTTAAGGGCACACTAAAACTAGTAATAATCATAAAGTGAGCACTAAGCATTATTCTAACCATTTAATGTTCTCAACAACTCTAGAAAGTAAATACTATTATCTTTATTTCACAGATGTGAGAATACAAAAGCACAGAGAGGTAATGTAACTTGCCTAAGATTATTCAGCTAATAAAAAATAGAGCTAGTATTCGACCCCAGGCAAACAATATAGCTCTGGAAAATGAACCAGTACACTATTCAGCCTCTACAAATTACTAATGCTAATTCTAAGGATGTCTTTTGAGGTCTCAGGAATTCCTGACAAATCATTTCCAGGGATCATGAACTGAACTCCAATGTCATTTTGCAGTGGCAGTATCTTATCAAACCCCAAATCAAATGTTCCTTTAGATGCTACAATTGTGGCATCAAAGTGCAGGGGGGAAGGGGGCACCTATAGAAAGACTTTGTGTTAAACATCATGTCCCAGACAAGAATAACAGCAATGAAGAAACCTATATTGTCTAGTGCCCAGACAGAGCAGATACAGAAAAATGCACCCCAGGAGAATCAGGATTTCCCTTTTGTAGAAACATTTCTAGAACTTTATTTCTTGGCAATCCCTAGTTTTTAACCATCAGATTGCAATGACTATGATCACAATTCTGTAAAAATTATATGTGGCACATACAGTCAAGATTGGAAGGGAATGCCCTAGCTGGTTTGGCTCAGTGGATAGAGTGTTGGCCTGTAGACTGAAGTGATCAAGGGTTCAATTCTGGTCAAGGGCACATGCCTGGGTTGCAGGCTTGATCCCCAGTGAGGGGTGTGCAGGAGGCAGCCAATCAATGATTTCTCATCATTGATGTTTCTATCTCTCTCTCCCTCTCCCTTCCTCTCTGAAATTAATAAAAAAGCAATATACACACACACACACACACACACACACACACTAAAGCCCCGGTGCACAAAAATTTTTGCACTCAGGGGGTTCCCTCAGCCCAGCCTATGCCCTCTTGCAGCCTGGGACCCCTCGGGGGATGTCCACCTGCTGGCTTAGGCACGTTCCCTGGGGGATCAGACCCAAGCTGGCAGTCAGACATCCCTCTGGCAGCCCGGCAACCCTTGGGGGATGTCCACTTACCAGCAGGGAGAAGACCTAAGCTGCAGTCAGACATCCTTAGTGCTGCTGAGGAGGTGGGAGAGGCTCTTGCCAACACTGTTGTGCTGGCAGCCATCAGCCTGGCTCGTGGATGAGCGGAGCTCCCCCTGTGGGAGCACACTGACCACCAGGGGCAGCTCCTGCATTGAGCTCCTGCACTGAGCGTCTGCCCCCTGGTGGTCAGTGTGTGTCATAGTGACCAGTGATTCCCAGTCATTCTACTATTAGGGTCAATTTGCATATTACCCTTTTATTATATAGGATAGAGGCCTGGTGCACGGGTGGGGGCCGGCTGGTTTGCTTTGAAGGGTGTCCCAGATCAGGTTGGGGGTCCTGCTGGGGTGCCAGGCCAGCCTGGATGAGGGGCTGATGGTGTTTGCAGGCTGGTCACACCCCCTTCGGGGTGGGGTCCCCCCTTAGGTGCCTGGCCAGCCTGGGTGAGGGATTGATGGCTGTTTGCAGGCTGGTCAAGCCCCCCCCAGTGGGGACCCTCACCCCATGGAGGTTTGGCCAGCCTGGGTGAGGGGTTGAGGGCCATTTTCAGGCTGGCCAAGCCCCTCAGCGACGGAAGCTCTCAGCCTCTCCTTTTTTTCTTTTTATTCTGGGATTTATTTACCTTCTATAATAAGGCTACAACTCAGAACTAGCCAGGGAGGGCGGGAAGCTTGGCTTCCTCCATTGCCAGGGGCAACCCAAGCTCCTGCTCGCTCCAGCTCCATGTCCACGGCCAGCCGAAAGCAGATATCCGGGGTTTATTTATCTTCTATAATTGAAACTTTGCTGCCTTGAGTGGAGCTCAGAGCTGGCCACGGCAGGCGGGAAGCTTGGCTTCCTCCATCACTGGGGCAACCAAGCCTCCTGCTTGCTCCAGCTCCGTGGCTGCTGGCTGCCATCTTGGTTGGGTTAATTTGCATATAGCCACTCTGATTGGCTGGTGGGCGTGGCTTAAGGCATAGCAAAGGTATGGACAATTTGCGCGCGCAAATTTTATATATATATAAAAAATTGGACTTTAATGTGGAAAAGTGGCAACTAACATTTGCTCACTTTGCTTATTATCCTACATAATAAAAGCAAAGTATACAAACTGTCCCCTCAACCGGAGTTCTTCCAGAAGTTCGACCATGGGGCGGGCCAGCCAGGGGAAGGGAGGGAGGCCCTGGTGCTGGCAGGCGGCCAGGGGAAGGGAGGGACGCCCCAGCTGGCGGCTGGCAGCTGCTAGTGACCCTACCAGTGCACAAATTTCGTGCCCTGGCCTCTAGTGGTTTTAATATCTGCTGTTACAATGATGTCTACACAATGTAATACTTTATTCTGTAAGGCAGCAACTTGGTTAACTGACCAATTTCCATGCATACCTGTCTAATGCCATGATGCCAGCCATGGTGATAGCACCAACAATACCAATGAGTTTGTACTTGAATATGGTGCTAGACAGCTGCTTCCTTATCACCAGATGCATGTCATCCTACAAGGAGACAATGATACAGAAAAGAAAAAGAGGAATGGTATAGCAAAAGAACCTACAGATATCAGAGGCTAAGAAACTAGAAAAACAAGGGTTCTATCAGTCATTAACTGTGTGGCCTTTGGCAAGGCATTTCATCTCTCTGAGTCTCAATATTTTTCATCTATAAAAGAATCAGAGACAAATTATGAAATTTCCTAGAACAGTGCCTGGCACATGGTAGATATTCAATAATAAGTTATTATTGTTACTGTTGGATAGTTGCTCGATAAGCATATGTGAATTGTCATAATACTATTTACTGTTCAGCTAATAAAATTATGAAATAGAAATAGTTAGGATATGGACATTCAACACGATCCTTATTAAAATCCCAATAGCATTTTTTGCAGAAATAGAAAAACCCATACTAAAATTCAAAGGGGATTTCAAGGAACCCAAACAGCCAAAACAATCTAGAAAAAGAACAAATTTGGGGCTCACACTTCCCAATTTCAAAATTTCTCAAAGCTATAATAGTCAAAACAGTGTGCTACTAACATAAGGACACACATACAGACCAATGAATAGAAAGAATCCAGAAACAAACCTTCATATTCACATAGATGGTCAATTGATTTTCCACAAATGGTGCCAAGACCATTCAATGGGGAAAGGATAGACTTTTCAAGATGCTGAAAAAACTGGACACTCACAATCAAAAAATGAAATTGGCTCAGCCAGTATTGCTCAGCATCAACCCATGAACCGGTTCAATTCCCGGTCAGGGCACATACCCGGTTTGCCAGCTTGATCCCCAGCAGGGGATGATTCTTTTCATTATTGATGTTTCTATCCCTTCCTCCCTCTCCCTTTCTCTCTCTGAAAAAAAACTCACCAAAAACAAAAAAAGGGAAAAGACAACCCCCAGAATGGGAGGAAACATTTGTAAATCATATATCTAGTAAGGAATTAATATGCATAACACATAAAGAATTATTACACATTAAAAAAATAAAAACACACCCGTTTAAAAACTGAGCAAAGAATGTGAACAAATGTTTTTCCAAAGAAGATATACAAATGACCAATAAGCACATAGATGTTCACCATTAGTCATTAGGGAAATGCAAATCAAAACCACAGTAAGATACTACTTCACACCCAGTAGGATGGTTATAATTAAAAAATTAAAAAATAAGTGTTGGTAAGGATGCAGATAAATGGAAACCCTCAACTATTCACAGGAATGTAAAATGGTACAGTTACTGTAGAAAACAGTTTGGTGGTTCTCAAAACATTAAACATAATCACCATATGACTCAGCAAATCTATTCCTAGGTATATATATATACAAAAGAATTGAAAATAGGGACTCAGTGAGAGACCTGTACTCTTTCTTACATTCCTAGTATCATTATTCACAATAGTCAAAAGATGGTAAAAGCCCAGTGTACATGAATGAATGAATGGATAAAGTAAATGTGGTATATACCTTAATACACATAAAATGGACTTTTATTCGAGCCATAAAAAGGAATGAAGTTCTAATATAGTCTTCAACATAGATGAACCTTGAACATATTATGCTAAGTGAAATAAACCAAACACAAAAAGACAAATATTGTATGATTCTATTTAAATGAGGTACCTAATATGTAAATTCAGAGAAAGAAAGTAGATTAGAGATTACCAGGGGCTAGGGAGAAGGGAAATGGAAGATTATCACTTAACAGGTACCGAATTTGTTTTGGATGATGAAAAAATTCTGAATATAGGTAGTGGTGACTGCTGTACAACATTGTGAATGTACTTAATGCCACTGAATTGTATATTTAAACATGGTTAAAATAATAAAATTTATGTTGTGTATGTACCACAATTTAAAACAGTAATGACATAGCTCTAAATTAATGATATGAAGCTATCTCCAAAATGTACTGCTACATGAAAGACGTTCAGGATGCAAAATAAGAGGGTAAGGAGTAGAATAATAGATAAATACAAATTTGTAAATGCTCAGAACATCTCAGAAAGCTATAAAATAGTAACAGTGATTGTCTTTAGAGAACTAGATGTCTAGAGGACTGAGAGGAGAGACTTATTTTTCACTACCTTCCCATACCTTTTGAATTTTGTATCATGTGCATATTACCTAGCCAATTTATTTATTTTTTTAATTTTTAAAGGGTGTTGGTTGTTCATAATTTAGTATGGATTACTGCCACAGGGTGGCACCAAAGATACAAAAGAGCCATGTGTTAAGATTCTAACCCAGTGGTTCTCAACCTGTGGGCCCGCGACCCCTTTGGTGGTCAAACGACCCTTTCCAAGGGGTCGCCTAAGACCATCCTGCATATCAGATATTTACATGACGATTCATAACAGTAGCAAAATTACAGTTATGAAGTAGCAACGAAAATAATTTTATGGTTGGGTCACAACATGAGGAACTGTATTTAAAGGGCCAGAAGGTTGAGAACCACTGTTCTAACCTAATTTCTTATTTTAGTCCTTTGCCTGGCTTTTTCAATGGTGTTCACAAAAGAAAACAAGCTCAGATGATGTAGAATGCTCTGTGCCCCCTAGGCACTCAGCGCAGAATATAAACTACTTTTCTTAGTTTCATAGTTAGCTGATTACAGACCCATTTCCACACAGAAGGTCTAATACACCTAACATCTCAGTGCTTGCTCCACAGTAAGCACTTAATGTTTGTGGTAAGAAAATAATAAACAAATGCTGGGACTATGACTATGTACTCTATTTCGCCTACAACACAGGCTGGATTTATTTTTTTTTTCTTTCAGTAAATTACAATTAAAAAGGTTTAAGATTCTTTCTCAACACACTTCCCCTTACCTGGATGTGACTGCTGCCGTCAAGCTGTTGGCTAAATGCCAGTGTGCTGAGAAGATAGAAGAGTTTTCGTATTTGCCGAGGGGACATTTTATCCAGATAATCTAAAATGCCCTGTGACCAAAAAATGCAAATGATACAGTTAGGAACTAACATTTTTTTCCTTTAAAAAAAATTAAATCCTTATATGAAGCATATACAGATAGGCAGACATCTATTCCATGAAAGCTCAGGTTCTCTAAAGCTAAGCTAAGACCCCAAAAGGGCAGAAATTCTTAGTCATCAAAACATGTCTCTTCAATCTCCCTATTTTTCCTCTATTCTTCCCTTTTTCTTAGTGAAAACAATATTCTGCCAAATGTTATATCTCTGACCTTTTCCCCGTATCATCTCAGGTTCTATTTCATAAATTATTCTTTCTGGAGAATCACAAGGGAATTATTTACTTTTTTTTTTTTTAATCCTCACCCAAGGGTATTTTTTCATTGATTTTTAGAGAGAGTAGAAGAGGGAGGGAAAGACAGAGAGAAATATTGGGAAACCAATTAATGTGTTTCTCTGTGCCCTTGACAGGAATCGAACCCTGGATTCTTCTGTCCATAGGAAAACGCTCTATCCACTGAGCCAAAATGGCTAGGGCAGAATTATTTACTTTTTGACCTTGGGTAAAACCTCAGCATTCTCATCCCTAATATGGGGATAACACAGCCTACACAGTTACCTTTCAAAGTCCAGACTTAATTATGTTGGCTCCCTCATACAAACCTGGAATAGATTCCTACTGTCTGTAAGATAAAGTTGAGCCCGGCCAGCATGGTTCAGTGATGGAGCATCAATCTATGAACCAGGAGGTCACGGTTGAATTCCTGATTAGGACACATGCCTAGGTTTCGGGCTCAATCCCCAGTGTGGGGCATATAGGAGTCAACTGATCAATGATTCTTTCTCATCACTGATGTTTCTATCTCTCCCTCTCCCTTCCTCTCAGAAATCAATAAAAATATATATATATAAAAAAGATAAAGTTGAAACTCTTAGCGTGGGATTTGAGACCATTCATAATCTGGTCCTGTCCTATGTCTTCTAAGCCTCACCTCCCACCACCTTTCACCATATATCCTCTTTGCCAAGCACGCTCATCTTCTTTTCATCTCCCAGGCACACCACAGACTTGGGTGCCAACCTGCTTCTGTTCAAACTGCCCTGTGCCTATATGCACTTTCTTCCTTTCCCTTATCAAGTAATTCCCAACTTTCAAGAATCACCCAAATGTTATCTCCTCTTTGAAAACTTCTCCAGCTTCCCAGGTCAAATTAATTATTCCTGTTCTGGTGTATCTTTACTAGAGAATTCATCATGCATTTGTAATGACTATAAGTCTTACTTTCTATCATCAAAGGCAAGGACTGACTTTTGTATCCACAGACCAAAAATAGAGCCTATCACATAATCATAAAAAAGTATTTGCTGAACAAATACATAAATGAATTATTTTTTTGTATTATTTCCCATCACCTCACCTCCTCCTACCAAGAATGTCAATAGAGTACAAAATAAATTATTGCTAACCGATAGCAGCTATTTCTCAAATATCTGCAAGAAAGAAAAATGATTCAATATATGTCCATGAAGCGACTAGATACCTTCACAAAAACAGCATTCAGCCTCATAACAGATAGGTTTACAACTACCAGCTCTAGGAGAACATCCAATGCAATATCAACTTCGGCTTCATTCCCACTGCAGATATGGGTCACGAGGGCACCAATCACTTCCTATACAGAAAAGAGTCAACAGGACAGTATGAAGCAAAAATATGGAAGAGTCATCTTAAAGGGGTTTAAGCCTGAGGGCTTCCAATCTCAACTTGGTCAAAATCTCAATCCACCCTATCCCAGTGTCTAATTTTATTATCTAGTTTTCATTTATGTTGGATTCAGGAGGTTAAGATTATGCCAAATCTAACTACACTACCATCCAGTCATTTCCCATAATTATCTAGATAGTGAACATTATCTAAACCATTAATTTTCAACTGGTGTGCCATAAGAATTTTTAAAAACATGCAATACCTGACTATTTAGTCAGGAACACTGACCTCTTTTCCCTTAGATTGTCAAATAAAAAATGACAACAACCAAAACAATAGCCATCTGGTGTGAATGAATCAAAATTATACCTATTTTGCCTGGCCGGTATGGCTCAGTGGTTGAGCATCAACCTATGAACCAGGAGTTGTGGTTCGATTCCAGGTCAGGGCACATGCTCAAGTTGCAGGCTCGATTCCCCAGTGTGGGCATACAGGAGGCAGCCGATCAATGAATCTCTCTCATCACTGATGATTCTACCTCTCTCTCCCTCTCTGAAATCAATGAAAATATATTTTGGGGAAAAAATTATACCTATGTTTTTGTCAGATTGGCAAAAAACATATTTTTTGGAGTGCCGGAGAAAAAGTTTGAAAATTGCTAATCTAAACCCTCCTGATTTTTCTCCGTGGCATAGTCTTTCTCTTTTTCATATGGGTTAAATATTACCCTTTATGCTGTGATTGTATTTAAACTTTTTGAAATTTACTGAAAAGATGGCCTTCGAGGATCTAAAGATTTTGGAAGTTTTTATCTGCTAAACTTGTATGTTTCAAGCAACATGTGCCATGATAGTGTTTTTAAAATAAGATGGTTCAAAAAAAAAATGTCTTAGATGCCATTCTCCCTTTTCTTTATAATGCTGCTCCAAATAGAGTCATCTGGCTTCCTCAATTGCAATAGCTAGTTCATGCCAACTGAATCTATTGCTGGTGTAAGTTTTTAAAACTTTTTCTTCGTTTTTTAAAGAGATCCATTCAACTGTGTTTTAACATTGTTAATAATAGGTATAGAATATATAACAAATACAAAATAAGACACTTTGTTCTTTTCATAATCACTTCCTACAAGTATAGTCCTCCCTCAGTGGATATGTGTTATTAAATTTTGTGTCTCACATTCATGGGAATAGGGCTATGCCCTCAGCCTTTCTTCTTCATTGGTATTTTGCCACATTTTTTTCCTAGGAAACTCCAGGCTCAACTGGCAGTTGACTATTTGCAGCTAAATTTTAAGACTGCAATTCCTGTACTGTGAAGCTTCCTGACCAAAGTTCATTTGGAGCATACTGGATCTGAATCTTCATTTTAGATTCAGAATTTTAGAGCTCAAAACACAGAGTTTGATCCTCCAATCCAGTCTCTTCCCTTTACTGAGACTATCACTAGAACTAAGTTTTCCCAACTCCCGGTACAGAGCTCTTTCTCCCTCAATGCCTTCAATCAACAAGCAATAAACATCAGATCACATTCAAGTCACTTGGAATAGCATTTCTTCCCTTTTCCCTGTTTGCTCTTTTCCAAAATAAATATTTCAACATACCTGCTGGCAGTAAGTATCAAAAAACTTAAATGCATATCTGTATAGGAGACTGCCAAATAAAATTATACTCTGGTCTAGGGAGTGCAACAAATTCTGAGCCAGCGATAGAATGGATGGACAAACATCCTTAAGAACCTTGAGGGGGAAGAAAAGAGAGAAAAAAGTTTTAGCACCAAGAATAGCTAATCATTTTGGAATGTGAGATATCTCCCAGTCAAATCTCATGTTAAATAAAGAAACCTTAATCTTCGCTTTACCCAGAATAATTCTTCATCATTCTAGATTCAGCATATAAATAAGAATTGGCTTTGAAGCTCAAAGAAGTTAAACTACAACCTAATAGCACTGTTTGTATCTGCCCAATATGAGACTAGAATCCAGATCTTTTAAATCCCAATTTCCTCACTCAATTATACAACCCCCAAGTGATATATTAGGCTTGCTCTGCTTTAGTTATGATTTGAAATCAATCTACAAGGTTCAATACTAATTAGATAGATTTCTTTGAAAGATCGAGAACTAGTCTTGTCTTACCAAGAAGGTATTAATGGATGCAGAGTAAAACAGTTACTAAGTCCACCTTTTTTACCAATATCATTACAATAAAAAGAAAATCTTAATTAAGCAATAAACTGCTTTACTGAGAAAAATACAGTAAAAAATGATATATGGTTTCTGCTTTCTGGAAAATTATAGCCCAAAACATATATTATTGCCAGAAATAAGCACAGAAAGAACTGCAAGATAAAATAATACAAACACTGCCCTGGCCGGTGTTCTCAGTGGTTAGAGCATTGGCCTGTGCATTGAAGGGTTTTGGGTTCGATTCCCTGCATTGCAGGTTCAATCTCCGGCCTGGCTGGGGTGCATGCGGGAGGCAACCAATCGATGTGTCTCTCTCACATCAATGTTTCTCTCTCTCTCTCTCCCCCCCACCCCCTTCCTCCCTCCCTTCTACTCTCTCTAAAAATTAATGGAAAAAATATCCTTGGTGAGAACAAAAAAATATCTACAATAATAAAAGTGTAATATGCTAATTAGACCAGAGTCCTTCCGGACAAAGCCATGGCAGTGGGGGCCGAGCCCCTTGCACGAACTTTGTGCATCGGGCCATGTATATATATACATACAAACATTAAATCCATTTCTTTTCTTTTTTTTTTTAATATATTTTATTGATTTTTTACAGAGAGGAAGGGAGAGAGATAGAGAGTTAGAAACATCGATGAGAGAGAAACATCGATCAGCTGCCTCCCGCACATCTCCCACTGGGGATATGCCCGCAACCCAGGTACATGCCCTTGACCGGAATCGAACCTGGGACCTTTCAGTCCGCAGGCCAACGCTCTATCCACGGAGCCAAACCGGTTTCGGCAGATTTCTAAATATAAAATCTTAAGGCTCAACTATATATTTTCATTAGTTCCTAAGTCAAGCCCCAAAGTACTGCTACCAGTGTTCTAAGAAGGCATACACTTAATATCCTAAATATTCACCTGAAAACATCATTCTTAGCTTGTAAAATCCTAATTTGAATGGTTTATACTTCAACAGGAATGATCACCTAAGGTCACAGGGTTGAATAGTCAAATAGTAATGGTTCAATAGATGCATGATTATGTCTCTATTAGCATTTCTTTGCTTGTATGCTGCGGGTTTTTAAAAACTACTTAGGCCCTGGCCAGTGTGGCTCAGTAGATTGGGTGACATCCTGTGCACTACCAGGTTGCTGGTTTGATTTCTGATCAAAGGCACATGCCCAGGTTGCAGGCTTGATTCCTGGTAAAATGAGTCCAAGAGGCAGCTAATCAATGTTGTGCTCTCAGATAGATATTTCTCTCTCTCCTTTCCTCTCTCTCTAAAAATCAATAAACTATTCTTAAAAACAAAAGAAACAAAACAACTTAAAACAGATACAAAAGGTAAGTCTGTCAAGTTGCAGATAACACAGAGCTAGACAGTTAAGATTTGAAAGTCTCAATCAGCTTGAATAATGGGCTGAAATTAACAAGATGAAATATTAGATGGGAGCTGTAAAGCCTTCCATTTTAGGTTAAAAATCATGTTACATTAAGTACGTAATTAAAAGATGAGAATTAAAATACCTTCTATGAAAATGAATTTGGGGTTTACATCTAATAAGCTCAACATGAATCATTTTTGTGACCTTTTCACTAAAAAGTTAAAAAATAATCTTACAATCTGTTGGTTTTATTAACATCATAATGTCTCCATCAAGGTAAGTAATAATCCTACTAGGTTTTGAAATATACTGAGCTCCCTGTCAAAGATCAACAGCTAGCAAAGGTGGTAGTGTTAAGATTCCCACACTGGGTAGGAAAGGTTAAAATGACCTCTCTATACCTTTCACAATAATGTTGTCTGATTCTCTGACACTTACCAAGTAATGAACAGAGAATGTACTCTGCAGCAGATCTTTGTGAAAGCAGCCTGATCGAATCTTATTTCTTAGCACCCTCTCAATGTACTTCTTTGCCTGAGTGTTGGTGCTATAGATGATTAGAAGCATCACCAGGTCAAAAGTCTATTGTCAATAAATATGCAACAACAGGAAAAGAGTTTAATAAGTAAATACATTTACTACAATGAATTAGCAACTTTAAATTTTTCCCCATTAAAACATAGAATGATGGACGACACTCATTTGCTCAACATACCCACGGGAGTATCACCTACATTTCCACAAATCCCAAAGTATTTTTCAGAGAAATAAAGGTGCCACAACAATTAACCACTGGTATATTTTAAGAAAACATTGGAATACAAGTGAAAGTGATATTATTACAGAAAGAACTTCAAATATCTTCACAATTCTTAAAGAAAAAAGATCAAACAACTTGCTAACTTCAGTATATATTTTCATTAATATTAGAAAAATTACTGTGTGAAAAGTTGGACTGTAAATATCTGTCAAATGAAAAAGGTTAAATAAATTATGATAGGCACTTTCAGAATATTATACGGCTATTAAAAATAAGACTCTCTCTCCCCTCCCTCCTTCCCTTCCACTCAGTTGAGCATCCTTCCAGTACCACGAGGTCAATGGTTTGATTCCCGATCAGGGCACATGTCCGGGTTGTGGGCTTGATCTCTGTTAGGAAGAGTGCAGGAGGCAGCCAATCAATGTTTCTCTTTGATCAATGTTTCTCTCTCTCTCTCTCTACCTTCCTCTCTCTCTAAAATCAACAAGAAAAAAAATTTTTTTAAAAAGAAATTCAATCATCTGGCTTCTTGACAGAAGAAGACATTTCCAGAATTAAGAGAGATCCCGTATCATTGCCTTTATAGTGGATGGATTCACTCTGGTCAGATTTACATACATAAAGAGAAGTAAAACATGGAATGCAATTATCTTGACAATTCTATTTGGTGGGAGGAAAGACAATCGGACAGATACAGGGACCTGATGATCCAGGTGACTCTAGTCTTCAACTCCTCAGCAGTAGGGACTTGGCTTCTTTGCAACTCACTATGCTTATTTGGAATGTTAACATTTTCTCTTATGGATATTTTAGGCTTAGTTTATTGCCAGAATAAATGAGCAGGGAAGACAATCTGGCAAGTCACCCACTCATATCATCTTCCCCAGACAGCTTGTGGGTGTGTTTTTTTTTGGTTTTTTTTTTTTTTTTTTAATATTCTTTATTGATTTTTTACAGAGAGGAAGGGAGAGAGATAGAGAGGTAGAAACATCAATGAGAGAGAAGCATCGATCAGCTGCCTCCTGCACACCTCCCACTGGGGATGTGCCCGCACCAAGGTACATGCCCTTGACCGGAATCGAACCTGGGACCTTTCAGTCCGCAGGCCGACGCTCCATCCACTGAGCCAAACCGGTTATGGCCAGACAGCTTGTTTTTATTAGAGCAGCTAGAGAAGGCATTGAAAGGATGACTGGAGGAAGCAAGAAAAAAAAGAAGGAAAAAAACACTAGCCAATTTCACTAATTTTAATACTTAAAATTCATAGTATGTTAACATTACCTTATGCTCAGACTCTGAGGCAATGTGTTCAATTGCCTAGAAAAACAAGGGTCACAAATATATTACAACACATTAGTATGATACTTCTCACTTTATTCAGCATGGCTTGTTCTCTTATTTGAGAACTAATCAACCATCATACATCATTTCTTCCTGAATGACTTTTAAGACTTTTATTTCAACTTACCTTTACTTATATATCTATCACTAATTGCCACCCATTTTTTCCTTACTATTTAAAGTTTCAAAGAGCTCACTCACCTTAATCCAAGCATCAGAAATGGTTTTCTCATATCTAACAGCTGACTTTATTATGTCAAAAACAAGAAAAACACAGTCCTCATCACTGTTTTCTTGGTTTCCTGAAGAACTAAAGAAGCAGAAAGGGAATAAAATCATTCTTCCACTTAACAGAGAGGTACCTGGGTTCCTGTTTACTAGCCAAGTAGCCTGGAACAAATCACAACTTCATGTATAAATGGCTAATAAACTTGTACAGCAGTCTATCTGGGATTGATGTGAATAGCCAAGAGAATACACACACACACACACACACTACACACACACAGACACACACACATATGACTTGAGAAAATGTACAGTAGTCCATGAGTATAATATTACTGCCATTCTTTATAGTTGTAAATATTAAGATCTACTGTCCTGGCTTCAGGATAAATGTCAGAAAACTTTCCTTGCTTATGTGAGAAAAAGGATGGTAATAGTCAATGAGCTTATACCGTGTTTGGCCTTTATTTTTCATCTTGCTTTGGGAAGCCAGAAACCATGGTGGCAAAATACAATGCTGCACATCCAACCTCTTCCGAAGCTCAGAAATTACCTGCAGAAAATAAATATTATCTATGTGTTCTGTTCGTGCATAGCAGACAGGCACAGACCACTCTCTCAAAGGAACTGTAACAATGTCCTGAAAGACTGAGGAAGTAGGATTATTAAATGTTAGACAAGGCATTTTGAAAAAGAGTTGAGGAAAATAGCTAATACAAGTATAGTATGTCATACCCTTTAAAATCCCAGAACTTGGAGGTACTACACTGAAATAGCAAATATATCCTGTAGCAGCTTATATAGAGCAATAAATCTGGTCAATAGCTCCCCTTCATACTATCTGGATTCATGAGCTTTATAAATTAGTTTGTACAGAAAAGAGCGATTAGAACCTATTAATTTAAATAATTTATCTTCATCTAGGTTAGTCTTTTATATATATCAATATATACACACACATATGTGTGTGTGTGTGTGTGTGTGTGTGTGTGTGTGTGTGTGTGTGTTAATTGATTTCAGAGAGGAAGGGAAAGAGAGAAACATCAATGAGAGAGAATCACTGATCGGCTGTCTCCTACATGCTCCCTACTGGGGAATGAGCCCAAAACATGGGCATGTGTCCTGACTAGGAATTGAACTGTGACCTTTTGGGCTCATAGGTCGACGCTCAACCACTGACCCATGCCGGTCGGATTAGATTAGTCTTTTTTTATTGCTGAATTTCATAAGAGCACCACTGCACTTCTCTGTACTCTCTAGGGCAGCAGTTCTCAACCTGTGGGTCGCGACCCCTTTGGCGGTCGAACGACCCTTTCACAGGGGTCGCCTAAGACCATCCTGCACATCAGATATTTACATTACGATTCATAACAGTAGCAACATTACAGTTAAGTAGTAGCAACAAAAATAATTTTATGGTTGGGTCACAACATGAGGAAGTTATTTAAAGGGCCAGAAGGTTGAGAACCACTGCTCTAGGGTCTAGCACCTATTAATGTTTGTTGGGAAATAATAGGGTACCTCAAGTGCATCCATGGCTGTTATGGAATGAAGAATGAACTTGATTATCACAGGTAAGTCCTTCAATTTGACAGATGACAGCTTACTCATTACCAACTGGCGGACCTAATCATAAAAAACATGAAAACATTAAACATTTCAAATTAATACTTCAACTTAATACTGACTTGGTAGGTAAAATTAGAAAAATCACTTCTCTCACTCAGTTTTCTCACATGTAATTCAGGAAGAAAGATACCATGTTTTATTTTGTTCCAAATTATAAGCTTTCAATTGTTAACACCACAGTTCCTTGTGATAAATGTGTGCTATGTTATATTTTGAAGCCCGATTTTTCCACCGTCTAGAGCAGCGGTTCTCAACCTGTGGGTCGCGACCCCTTTGGCGGTCGAATGACCCTTTCACAGGGGTCGCCTAAGACCATCCAGCATATCAGATATTTACATTACGATTCATAACAGTAGCAACATTACAATTATGAAGTAGCAACAAAAATAATTTTATGGTTGGGTCACAACATGAGGAACTGTATTTAAAGGGCCAGAAGGTTGAGAACCACTGGTCTAGAGGAAAGTATAAAAAACTGTTATTTCTATGGAGAGCAGTTTGTAAATATTCAAGCAACATAGATTACCACTAAAACTTACTGCTTAAAACATAGGAGTGAACCTCTCAGAGTACGACACATGAAATTCATTGAAAAAAACAAGAGATCAAATGTCATTCAATATTGTTTCAAAAGGAAATTGCCATTACATAGATTGCTCCCAGGCAATGACTAACTGACACTGGCTGTGGAAGGTGAGAGAGCAGAATCTTCCCTACCTTAGACAGGAGCTGCAGGTCAAGTCGGAGGCTGGAAAGGACATCCAGGATGGGTACAGTAAGTGAAGTATTCTCTGTTAGAAGGTCACTGTGAATGGTGGGGAAAAAAGTTGTGCAACTTTTAACAGAGCTGGGCAGATAACAACTTGGGAAAATCACTAGAGTATGGGAAGAAAGGATATTCTTACTTCCCATTAAGTTTGTTCATAGCATGTTTCATTAAAAATTGTTCTGATTAAAAAAATACGTGTTCATTATAAAAAATTCAAACAACAGAGTAGAAACAAGATGTCCTCCCTCAGCATTCCCACTACCCAAAACAAAGGAAACCCACTATTGAGTTTGGTACATATCCTTCCTGAGAAAAGGAAAAAGAAAATCTACAATTATAATGGCATGTGATAAATATGATAGACATATGTGCAGGGTGCTACAGGAACAAAAGGTAGAGAAGGACAGTGACAGAGTCTAAGAGAAGGCTACCCAAAAGAACAAGCTGGAATTAAGCAGCAAAGTGGACGGTATAGTGCTATACCCAGAGGGAACATCCTGCCCAAAAGCACAAAGACAAGAAATCCCTGAACATTTTTGGAGGTAGCTTTGCAGACAGCTAGAGAAAAAGAAGTATTACAAACCAAATTTTTAAAAACGACTACTTCCAGGATAAGTGAAGTTGCATTAAAACAGAAACACTAGTCCTAGCTCATTTAGCTCAGTGGACAGAGTCGGCCTGTGGACTGAAGGGTCCCAGGTTTGATTCCTGTCAAGGGCACATGCCCAGGTTACAGGCTTGATCCCCAATGGGGGTTGTGCAAGAGGCAGCTGATCATTGATAGTTCTCTCTGTCTCTCCTTTTCCCTCTCTGAAATCAATAAAAATATATTTAAAAAACACACAAACTAGAAACACTATTACATAAGGATACTGTTCTCCTCTTAATTACTGCCCTAGCACAATTACTATTTTTCACATAAATGATAATAAGTACTGAGTCTTGGCAAAGGATCAGATACAGCAATGTGTTTTAGAATGAATCAATTAGGAACCAAAGAATGTAGATGTTTAATAAGCTTCACAAATGATTTGGATATGTACTCATGACTGAGAACCCCTGGGGTGGAGGAAATGCTAAGGAAACAAAGGGAACATGTTAAAATCTCCATAGACAAAATTTATATAACTAATCTTAAGCCAGATTGCATATTCACAATAAGTAGACCTTTAAAAGAAAGTAGATAGGTCTACTAAATATATACAAATTAGAAAAACAAGTCAAATCCCGCACCCTACTTACTGTAGGCAGGTATCCTCTTTTATACAAAAAAGAACACATTACTACTGTTTTCACACTGCAGTGATAAGACTCCCAGAGTGGAGCCTTGCTGAGAACGGCAACAAGGTGCTCACCCACCTGAGTTCTTTCCCCACATCTGCATGCTGAGAATCCCCTAGGATCTCAGGTAGGCTGGTGATAAAGTCATGCTGAAGGTGCACTGGAGCAATACTGATCAGCTGCATGATCTTGGTGGTGAGATCCTACAGTGGAGGATACTATTAGAATTGGAGCATATTACCAGGAATAGAGAAAAAGTTCCTACTCATGAAATGTACAGCTGGAATTATTTTGTGACAACTACACACACATTCAAGCTCGAAGCTAAATTTCAGAGATGAATGACCCAGAAATTTTCATACAAGGGGTGGTAAATAGGAAAAAAAGTAGGGTGGATGGTTTATCTAACTGGTTTGTTATATATTTTATTTCATTTAATCTTCACAATAATTTCCATTTTTAAAATGTGGGGCTATGTGTTGCTCAATTATACACAGTAAATGACAGACCCCAAATTCCAGCCCAGGTGAAACTCCCTAAGCCATGTTCTTCCAAGTAAAGATTAAGCCTTGGAATATCTGACAAAAATTAACAGAATGATTTTAAGACTGTTGAAAAGAAATGGGCCTTAAGCACTATGCTCAAAATAAATTCAACTTCTGGATGAAAAAGTTGAAGAAATTAAACAAAAAAACAAGAACAAAAACAAAAAACAAACCAAAAAACCCTCAGAGACACAGACAACAGTATGGTGATTATCAGAGGGAAAGGGGGGGTTAAGGGGGGTAAAGAGGATATAGGGAGATAAATGGAGATGGAAGGAGACTCGACGGGGTGATGAACACACAATACAATATACAGATGATGTATTAGAGAACTGTACACCTGAAACCTATATAATTTTATTAACCACTAGTGGCCCAGTGTACAGATTTGTGCACCAATGGGGTCCCTTGGCCTGGCCTGCGGCCTCTCACAATCCGAGACCCCTTGAGGGATGTTGGACTGCTGGTTTCAGCCCGATCCCTGCAGGCCAGGCTGAGGGACCCCATCAGTGCACAAATCCGTGCACTGGGCCAGTTCTAGTATGCATATAAGATGTTTAGTTAATCTCCCCCCCCCCCCCCCCAATTTATCAGTCTGTTCCATGTTTCCATGCCTAGGCATTGAGCATCTGCCCCCTGGTGGTCAGTGCACATTATGTCGAAAGGTCGAATGGTTGCTTAGGCTTTTATGTAGTCACCCCAATAAATTCAATACTGAGTTTTTTAAAAGTACAATCATATTAATTCAAATTCATTTGATCAATTATTAATGATGTTGAAAATTTTTTTCTTACTCTTATTAAACATTTGTATTAGCTTTCTTGGGAATAACCTTTTATAATCTTAGCCTAGTTTTCAACTGACCATTTTTAGATTTTTCCTTTTTTTTTTTTTATTTCAGAATCAGTCAATATTTTTCTCATTTGTCATGTTTAATTCATGAGATATACTTGTGACAGAAATTTCTACTTTTTATGGTCTTAATTCAACCACTTTTCACTTTGTGATTTTATTTATGATCTCTTCATGCATATCTAAAGATCACATGATACATGCAAAATTTACTTTCTGTATTTTTAATCTAAATTTTTAAAATTCAATAAAATGGAAGATAAATTTTCGTAAGGAAAAAACAAACAAGATTCACCTTTATCAAGGTGCTTGATAACAAATAACATAACTACAAAACTTCCTGAAAATTTCCATTTTAATATAATCCCCCCTCATCTCTGGTGGATGCCTAAAACCATGGATAGTAACAAACCCTATGTATACAATGATTTTCCTAGTACATACATACCTATGATAAAATTTAATTTATAAATTAGGCACAGTAAGAGACTATAATTTTAAAAGTTATATGCTTGGCCGGGTGGCTAAGTGGTTGAGTGTCGACCTTTGAATCAGGAGGTCGTGGTTCAATTCCCAGTCAGGGCACACGCCTGGGTTATGGGCTTGATCCCCAGTGGTGGTGTGGAGGCAGCCGAATAATGATTCTCTCTTATCATTGATATTTCTATCTCTCCCTTTCCCTCCTCTCTCTGAAGTCAATTATTAAAAAAATTACGTGGTCTAGCTGGTATTTCCCTCTCATCAATGTTTCCATCTTTCTAAAATCATTAAAAAAATTATTTTTTAAAAAAGCAAAACTTGCCCTGACTGGTTTGGCTCAGTGGATAGAGCGTTGGCCTGCAGACTGAAAGGTCCCAGGTTGGATTCCAGTCAAGGACATGTACCTTGGTTGTGGGCACATCCCCAGCAGGAGGTGTGCAGAAGGCAGCTGATTGATATTTCTCTCTCATCAATGTTTCTAACTATCTCTCTCCCTTCCTCTCTGTAAAAAATCAATAAAATATATTTAAAAAAAAAAAAGCAAAACTGCAGATAAGTGAAGACAACTGTATGTAATCAAATTAAAACATTTGCAGTGAAGTGCAGTGGTCTGGGATCCCATCGCTTTTGAGAATTAAAACACAGTAATTTATGTGCTTTGAAAAATTAAATTTCTTTCCAAATATTTAATTTAATAAATGATACCTAGCCATCATAAGTAAATTTCTTTTCTTTCTTTCTTTTTGAAAACGTAAAGGGTGAACTACCAAAAAATATCAAAGCTGGAAAAAGTTAATGGATGAATTTAAAAATGTAAATTTTTCTATTTAGAAAGGGAAGAAAAGAAAACACTGCAAATTCCAAAAGTTTGGTTAAGTATGAAAAACACACACTCTAAATCTAAGACAGAAAAAGTCCAAAAGGCTACCTTGCCATCCACAACTCTGTCAAGCCATTTCAGTTGACTGATGATGAGTCGAGGCATGTTGATTCCGTCACTGTTCATGCTGAAATGTTAGGATGAGAAGACAAGGAACTTGACCTTTCTGACTTATACAACAGTGAGCATTTCAGCCATTCAATTCAATTAACATTTACTTAACACTTACTATGCTTTGTGCACTGTGACAGACACACATGTGATACAAAAAAACCATGATATATGCTTATATACCTTGAGAAAGATGTCAGGAAGAAGAGGCACTAACCATGTTAATCATGGCTATATCTGGAAAGGCTTACAGAGACAGAAGGGTCTCTCGTTTTTTTAAAATTTTATTATTTAAAGTATTACAGATAGTAGTACATGTGTCTCCTTTTTTTCCCCCACTGACCTTCCCCCTGCCTTCCCTACCCCCCGGCACATGACCTCACCCCACCTCCCAAGTGTCTTGTGTCCACTGGTTATGCTTACATGCATACATACAAGTCCTTCAGTTGATCTCTTACCTCCCGCCCCCCAATACTCCCCAGACTTCCCACTGCAATTTGACAGTCTGTTCAATGCTTCTCTGCCTCTGTATCTATCTTTTTGTTCATCAGTTTATGTTATTATCCATAGATGAGTGAGATCATGTGGTGTTTTTCACTTCCTGGCTTATTTCACTTAGCATAATGCTCTCCAGTTCTGCTGCAAATGGTAAGAACTCCTTCTTTTTTATAGCAGCATAGTATTCCATTGCGTAGATGTACCATAGTTTTCTAATCCACTCATCTGTTGATGGGCGTTTAGGCTGTTTCCAAATCTTGGCTACTGTAAATTATGCTGCTATGAAAATAGGGGTGCATATATCCTCTCTGATTGGTGTTTCTGTTTTCTTGGGATATATTTCTAGAAGTGGTATTACTGGGTCAAATGGCAGCTCCATTTTTAAATTTTTGAGGAAACCCATACTGTTTTCCACAATGGCTGCAGCAGTCTGAATTCCCACCAGCAGTGAAGGAGGGTTCCTTTTTCTCCGCATCCTCTCCAGCACTTGTCGTTTGTTGATTTGTTCATGATAGCCATTCTGACAGGTGTGAGGTGGTACCTCATTATTGTTTTGATTTGCATCTCTCAGGTGATTAGTGACTATGAGCATATTTTCATGTGTTTCTTGGCTTTCTGAGTGTCCTCTTTCGAAAAGATTCTATTTAGGTCCTTTGCCCATTTTTTGATTGGATTGTTTATTTTCCTTTTGTTGAGTTGTCTGAGTTCCCTGTAAATGTTGGAGATTAAACCCTTATCGGAGATAACATTGGCAAATATGTTCTCCCATACAGTGGGCTTTCTTGTTGTTTTGTTGGTTTCTTTTGCTGTGCAGAAGCTTTTTATTTTATGTAACCCCATTTGTTTATTTTCTTGTTTTTTAAAAAATGTTTATGTATTTTTTATTGATTTTAGAGAGGGAGAGGGAGAGAGACAGAAACATCAATGATGAAAGAGAATCATTGATTGGCTGTATCCTGCATGCCCCCCTACTGGGGATTGAACCCACAACCTGGACATGTGCAGAATTGAACGGCGACCTACTGGTTCATAGGTCAATGCTCAACCACTGAGGCCTTAAAATAATCCTATATAATAAAGAGGTAATATGCAAATTGACCCTCACATCACAAGATGGCCACCCCCCACACTGTCACAAGATGGCTATCAGGGGAGCAAGTAGACATCAATCAGGCCAGCAGGAGAGTGGTTAGGGGGCAATCAGGCAGGCAGGCTGGCAAGTGGTTAGGAGCCAGCAGTCCAGGATTGTGAGAGGGATGTCTGACTCTGGCAGTCGGATATCCCCCGAGGGGTCCCAGAGTGGAGAGAGTGTAGGGCACAAATTTCATGCACCAGGCCTCTAGTGTAAACAATAAAAATTAAAAAAATAAAGGTAATAAACTTTAACAAATTGAGTAAGACGAGTATTTTCAAAAGGTTAAAACTACATCAATGTGGTGAGTAACGAAAAAGGTAAGAATATACTGCTATAAAAACATGGCGGGTCAAATTAGATTGTTTGTGTAAGTAGTGAAAACCATTTATGGATGAAAAATGTTGGCTCAGTTATTAGTTCCCCCAAAACAACAGTCTCTACCTTCCTCCCAAGCTACTTACTATATCTAAAGTTTTGGAACACCTTCAGTTCATTTTCTGAACAGCATTCTCAGTCTTTGTTTATTACAGTCAAATTTAACTGCTGAAAAAGACTTAGGCAGGACATAAAGCATCTAATGCAGTGGTTCTCAACCTTCCTAATGCTGCGGTCCTTTAATACAGTTCCTCATGTTATGGTGACCCCCAATTTCATTGTTACAAATTGAACATAATTAAAGCATAGTGATTAATCACAAAAACAATGTGTAATTATGTATGTTTTCCGAAGGTCTTAGGAGACCCCTGTGAAAGGGTCGTTCAAGCCCCAAAGGAGTCGCAACCCACAGGTTGAGAACCACTGATCTAATGTGAGCCATCCAGGCAAAGCATGAATTTTTAAGTGTAAGCCTTCAAGCTTATTATCATTATACTAGAGGCCTGATCACAAAAATCGTGCACTGGGGTTGGGGGGGGGGGGTAGTCCCTCAGCCTGGCCTGTGCCCTCTTGCAGTCCAGGAAGCCCTCAGGGGATACCCGAATGACAGCTTAGGCCTGCTACCGGCAGCCTACTGGTCATTACACCATTTAGTCGATTTGCATATTAGCCCTTTATTATATACTAGAGGCCCGGTGCACAAAAATTTGTGCACTTGGGGGGCGTCTCTCAGCCCGGCCTCTGCCCTCTCGCAGTCTGGGACCCCTCGGGGGATGTCCACCTGCTGGCTTAGGCCCGCTCCCTGGAGGATCAGGCCTCAGCTGGCAGTCAGACATCCCTCTGGCAGCCTGGGAGCCCTCAGGGGATGTCCACTTGCCAGCAGGGAGCAGGCCTAAGCTGCAGTCAGACATCCTTAGCGCTGCTGAAGAGGCCGGAGAGGCTCCCGCCACGACCACTATGCTGGCAACCATCAGCCTGGCTTGTGGCTGAGCAGAGCTCCCCCTCTGGGAGCGCACTGACCACCAGGGGGCAGCTCCTGCATTGAGCGTCTGCCCCCTGGTGGTCAGTGTGTGTCAGAGTGACCAGTGATTCCCAGTCATTCTGCTGTTAGGGTCAATTTGCATATTACCCTTTTATTACATAGAATAGAGGCCTGGTGCACGGGTGGGGGCCGGTTGGTTTGCCCTGAAGAGTGTCCTGGATTAGGGTGGGGGGTCCCCACTGGGGTGCCAGGCCAGCCTGGGTGAGGGGTTGACGGCTGTTTGCAGGCTGGTCAAGCCCCCCAGTGGGGACCCTCACCCCATGGGGGTTTGGCCAGCCTGGTTGAGGGGCTGTGGGCTGTTTTCAGGCTGGTCACAGCCCCTTCAGGGTGGGGGATCCCACTGGGGTGCCTGGCCAGCCTGGGTGAGGGCTGATGGCCGTTTTCAGGCTGGCCACGGTGGCAGGCTGGAAGCAGGTATCTGGGATTTATTTATCTTCTATAATTGAAACTTTGTAGCCTTCAGCGGAGCTCAGGGCCGGGAGGGCAGGCTGGAAACTTGGCTTCCTCCATTGCCAGGGGCAACGCTCCAGCTCCATGGCTGCCGCCATCTTAGTTGGGTTAATTTGCATATTTGCTCCTGATTGGCTAGTGGGCGTGGCTGGTGGGTTTAGCAGAGGTACGGTCGATTTACATGTTTCTCTTTTATTAGATTAGACTACTGGCCCAGTGCACAAATCTGTGCACATTGAAAGGAAATTAATGAGAAGAATTATTTTAATATTGCTATTCGTCCTTTCTCTATAATAGAAGTGTCTATCAAGTTCACAATCAACAATAACAGATTGAAAACATGTATGCAATTGGCGCCAGTAAGAGCTTTATATATATTGTGCATGTGCAAGTCAACTTAACCTTTTATAGATGTGGAACAAACTTGCTTAATTAGACCTGCTTTCTGATTTAGCTAAACTTTATCCAGCCCAGTGAAGCACCCCGACGTCTCTTCAGGTAATTGTCATGTACACAGCAGTACAGTGGGGCCTTGACTTACGAGTGTCCTGACTAACGAGTTTTTTGAGATACGAGCCATCTCTCGGCCGATTTTTTGCTTTGAGTTGCGAGCTAAAATTCGGGTTACGAGCCAGCTTCAGATACCCCACTGCTAGTTGGCGCAGCGAATGTCACAGTGAACGCCACAACATCAGCCCAGCATCACGTGTCTCACTGGTTCACTTTTTGATTTGACATACAAGTAATTTGAGTTACGAGCTCCGTCACGGAATGAATTAAACTCGTAAGTCAAGGCCCCACTGTAAATATCAATACAAAGCAGATTATTATTGTAGATCACGCAGGGAGAACAAAGGGTAAAATATTTAACTGCAGCAGTGTTTGACTATATTCTGCGCAGTAAGAAAACGTGAAGTCATTTTCAAGGTCCACCATTTCTTACTTCTTTTCAGTCAGATGAAGTTTCTGAGTTTTCTAAATCTTCGTTTTCTGGCTCATGAAAAGAAAATAGGATTCCACCAAGTCTCCTATCTACCTACTCCAGGACTTCTGTGAGGATCAAATGAGATAAGGCATGGGAAAATGCTTCATAGACATTTGGTTAAAATGTAAAATGTTTCCACCTGGCTATAAAGCAAATCATGTTCCTGGGCCGAAGCAACTGCAAGGAGGCTAGTCGCTAGGGAGAGGAAGCTGGGTGTTGCTATGTGATGTCATTATCCGGATGGGCACTTAGCATATTAGCCTTTTATATATATAGAAGATATAAATCCCTGAAAAAACACATATGAAGGAGAAAATAAAAATGACATATAATCCTGTCATCCCAGATATGCCCACTATTGATATGCTTATGTATTATGTTTCTATGTTTGTGTATGTGTGGATGTATCTAAGAAAAAAACAAGAACAAAAAACATCCCTGGCTGATGTGGCTCAGTTGGTTGAGCATTGTCCCATGCATTGAAAGGTTGCTGGTTCAATTACCTGTCAGGATATATGCCCAGGTTTCGAGTTCAATCCCCAGTGAGGGTTGGGGGTGGGAGGCAACCTATTGATGTTTCTCTCTCCCTCTCCCTTCCTCTCTCTAAAATCAGTAGACATATTTAAAAAAATACTAGGCTGAACTATAAATACTGATTTGTAACCTGACATTTTGCTAATTAATGCACAGTATTAAATAGTCCTCTTTATAATTTTTTAATGTCCACATGATATTCTGTGTGGATGTACCTAATTTACTTAACCAATCTCTTATAGTTGAACATCTCAGTTATTTATAATTTCTTGTTACTTTAAACACTAAATCTTATTACTACTTTCATTCACAAGTTTTATTTTAAGGTAAACTAGAAGACACGTTTGATCATGAAAGGGTGTGTAAAATCTAAGGTTTTGATACATACAATCTACTATCCTTCAGAATGACTGAACCAATTGATATGTTCATCAGCAATGTCTGAGCTTGCCTGTGAATTATACTCAATAGGGAAGATCCTTTGAGAAAGGAAAGTGTATTTACTGTTTTAAATTTGTGTCTTTCATTAAAGAAATTGAACATTTTAAAAAAGGTCTGATGCTCTTATGTTTCTTCTTTATGAACTGTATGTTCATGACCTTTATCTACTTTTCTATTAGGCTGCTCATTTTTCTAAGTAAAAAAAAAAATTTTTTTAAATGTACACTATAAAATTGAAAAAGGTAAAGAATACTATTCAGGGAATATCTGACTCCAGCCAATTGGCTCCCTTCCTTGGAGATAACTACTATTACCAGTTTATTGTGTATTTTTCTGGCACTATTAGTCAAATAAATAGGTGGAAATTTTTTTTACTGATTTTAAAAACAATCCTCATGCAAGGATATGTTTTTCATTGATTCTAGAGAGACAGTAAGGGAGGATCGAGAGAAACACTGATGTGAGAGAGAACCACTGATCAGTTGCCTACTGTGGACTGAACCCAAAACCTGGTTTGTGCCCTGACTGGGAACTGAACCCGAGACCCTTTGGTGCACAGGACAATGCTTCAACCACTTTGTGGTACCTGCCCAGACTAAGTAGGTGAAATTTCAAAGAAAGACAACCCAATAAATCTTAGTAGTTATTTAAGAATACGGCATCAAGATAAATATGACCTTCAAAGAAATCAATGATATTTCAGAGTAATCTTTTCAGAGAGAAATTTAAGTACACTAGGGTAATTTAAGCATTCCAGAATAACTCCACTTACCTTTCAAAAAGAAATTCTGGCAACTTTTCAAATAAGGTTTTGATAATGGCAGGCTGGAAAAAAAAAGACACAGGGAGTTAGGGAATGGTCTTGAAATACACAACAGAAATTATAATTAGTCATAATTCTCTTGGAGGAAGAACCCCTGCTATAATGAAATCCTATTTTTTTTTAAATGGGCACTTTATTTATATTTATTTATTTACTTATAATCCTCACCCGCTCACCGAGGATATTTTTCCATTGGTTTTTAGGAAAAGTGGGAGAAACATCGATGTGAGAGAAACACACTGATTGGTTGCCTCCTGCATGGGCCGGGGCAGAGCCTAAAACCAACGTACTTGCCCTTGACCAGAATTGAACCTGGGATCTTTTGGTCCACAGGCTGATGCTCCCTTCTTCTGAGTCAAACCCGATAGGGCTAAAATCCTCTTATTATTAGAATGTCCACATGAATATTGCCTGTATTTTGAATATAAGCTGTTGGAACACAAAGACTTATCAATAATTTATCTTCTGAAACACTGCAAAATATCTATCAAAACAATATTAAAATAATCAGGTAATAAAAAAGATCAGCCCTGGCCAGGTGGTTCAGTTGCTTGGAGCTGTTGTCCACACACCTAAAGGTTGCAGGCTTGGTCCCCAGTCAGGGCACATATGGAAGGAGAGGCAATGGATCAATCTTTATCTCTCTAAAATCAATAAAAACATATCCTCGGGTGAGGATTTAAAAGAAAAATTCATTACGTATGATGAACCCATGAAATGAAGACTTTAAAGATTATCAAATAGGTTGCAAGGTTTCTTTTCAGAGAAACAACAGGGCTTGGCTCTTTTTTTTTTTTTTAAATATATTTTTGAGAACCAAGATGGCGGCATAGGTTAACGCCGGAGTTTGCTGCTTTGAACAACTACTTCAAAAGTGAAACTAAAAGACGGAAGGGACATCACCCAGAACCACAGGAACGCTGGCTGAGTGGAAGTCCTACAACTAGGAGGAAAGAGAAACGCATACGGACACTCAGAGGAGGCACAGTGCTGAAGTCAAATTCTGAGGTGCGGAGTGCGCAGAGCGGGCTGGCGGCGGAGGGCGCGGTTGGTGTTTTCAATCGGGAGGGAGTCGCAGGCTCTGAGCTCCAGATCCGGGTGAGTCTTTAGCGACCCAGACTCAAACGGGAGAAGCGGGACTGTCTGACTTCGGTCAGAGCGAGTGCAGCTTTCTCTCCGAGCTTTGCAGCGGGTGCTGGGACTCAGAGAGGCAGAGCCCCTGGGGACAGGACTGAGAGCCACCATAACTGCTCTCTCCAGCCCACCCTGTTGATCCTGTGCGACCCGCCCCGCCCCGCCCAAGCCCTGCACAGAGGCATTTGCCGATAGCCTCAGGCAAAGGCTAGATTAGCACCTCCCTAGAGGACAGAAGTTCTCTCACTTGCTGACACAGCTGATTCTCATAGCCACTTGGCCTGGAGGTCAAACCCTCCCTGGAATTAGCTACAACAATCAAGGTTTAACTATAAGACTTCGAACAAAGACCACTAGGGGGTGCACCAAGGAAGCATAACAAAATGCGGAGACAAAGAAACAGGACAAAATTGTCAATGGAAGATACAGAGTTCAGAACCACACTTTTAAGGTCTCTCAAGAACTGTTTAGAAGCCGCCGATAAACTTAATGAGATCTACAAGAAAACTAATGAGACCCTCGATCTTATATTGGGGAACCAACTAGAAATTAAGCATACACAGACTGAAATAACGAATATTATACAGACTCCCGACAGCAGACCAGAGGAGCGCAAGAATCAAGTCAATGATTTGAAATGCGAGGAAGCAAAAAACACCCAACCGGAAAAGCAAAATGAAAAAAGAATCCGAAAATGCGAGGATAGTGTAAGGAGCCTCTGGGACAGCTTCAAGCGTACCAACATCAGAATTATAGGGGTGCCAGAAGATGAGAGAGAGCAAGATATTGAAAACCTATTTGAAGAAATAATGACAGAAAACTTCCCCCACCTGGTGAAAGAAATAGACTTACAGGTCCAAGAAGCACGGAGAACCCCAAACAAAAGGAATCCAAAGAGGACCACACCAAGACACATCATAATTAAAATGCCAAGAGCAAAAGATAAAGAGAGAATCTTAAAAACAGCAAGAGAAAGAAACTCAGTTACCTACAAGGGAATACCCATACGACTGTCAGCTGATTTCTCAACAGAAACTTTGCAGGCCAGAAGGGAGTGGCAAGAAATATTCAAAGTGATGAATACCAAGAACCTACAACCAAGATTACTTTATCCAGCAAAGCTATCATTCAGAATTGAAGGTCAGATAAAGAGCTTCACAGATAAGGAAAAGCTAAAGGAGTTCATCACCACCAAACCAGGATTATATGAAATGCTGAAAGGTATCCTTTAAGAAGAGGAAGAGGAAGAAAAAGGTAAAGATACAAATTATGAACAACAAACATGCATCTATCAACAAGTGAATCTAAGAATCAAGTGAATAAATAATCTGATGAACAGAATGAACTGTTGATTATAATAGAATCAGGGACATAGAAAGGGAATGGACTGACTATTCTTGGGGGGGAAAGGGGTGTGGGAGATGCGGGAAGAAACTGGACAAAAATCGTGCACCTATGGATGAGGACAGTGTGTGGGGAGTGAGGGCGGAGGGTGGGGCGGGAACTGGGAGGAGGGGAGTTATGGGGGGGAAAAAGAGGAACAAATGTAATAATCTGAACAATAAAGATTTAATTAAAAAAAATAAAAAATAAAAAATAAATATATTTTTTATTGATTTTTTACAGAGAGGAAGGGAGAGAGATAGAGAGTTAGAAACATCGATGAGAGAGAAACATCGATCAGCTGCCTCCTGCACATCTCCTACTGGGGATATGCCCGCAACCCAGGTACATGCCCTTGACCGGAATCGAACCCGGGACCTTTCAGTCCGCAGGCCGACGCTCTATCCACTGAGCCAAACCGGTTTCGGCAGGGCTTGGCTCTTAGATTTAAACTAACTAAATTATAGTCAAGATTTCCAATGAAGCCCTAGCTGGATAGCTCAGTTGGTTAGAGCATCATTCTGATACGCTAAGGTTGCAGTTTCAATCTTTGGTCAGGGCACATACAAGAATCAACCAGTGAATGCATAAAAAAGTGGAACAACAATTTGATGTTTCTCTCTCTTTCTCTCTCCCCCCGCCCCCACTTCCTCTTTCCCAAATCAATAAAAAATTTAAAAAAAGAAAGATTTCCAATGAAAAGGAAAAGATAACAGTGGGAAAGAAAAATAGAAAAGATGGAAGATGGGATAGGAGGGAGACTTTTCATTGTATACACGGTTTTATAATTTGAGATGTTTAAACCATATCAATGTATTATCTACTCAATAAATTAAACAATAAAGGGAATAATGACCCAGCAAGAGATAAAGACCTGAAATTATGCAAGAGGATGAGGACTTACATATTTATCCAGTAAAAACTTGACTTAACATTTTCTATGTCCTCACCCAGTTCTAGGCTCTGGGGATCAATAGTGAAAAAGAAAATATCCCTGCCTTTAAAAAGCTTATAATAGAGATTAAAAATGGCGGCAGAGTAGGAGGATGCTGCATGGACATGCTCCCAGGAACAAGCTGGAATTACAACTGAAATACAGAAAGGCTTCCTGAATAATCAATGGAAAACTCACAGGAGAGAACCCTGATACCCAAGGACCAAAGGTGGAGACCACATAGAGACTGGTAGGAGGGGTAGATGAGCGAAAGGGCTGGCCAGGCACCCATAGATGCATAGATGGCAACTGAAGTCCCAGAGAGATATCTCAGCTGTGTGGGGGGGGGGGGGGGGGGGGGAGCGGGGGGGGGGGGGGGGGGGGAGAGGGAGAGAGGGGGTGTGTGCCACTGAAAACTCTGGGATCTAATCCTGAAGCTGGGCTCCCCAGCAGAGAGCACAAAACTGAGGAGGGTACCCACACAACATCTAGCTGTGAAAAGCAGTGGGGTGCTGTCTGCCAGGGAGTGGCAGTTCAAAGTTTGGGCACCCTCTTAAAGGGCCAACACACAAAAATTCCCTGTGGAGCCATGCACCCTGTGCTCTGGCAAAGGAAGGGTAAAGTGGACTGGAGCTGTGAGAGTACAACCCAGGACTGGGGACTCAGGGGATAGAGCTCAGAAGGCAGACACCTCAAGTTTTCTGGGCTGAGTCATTCCCTCACACAGAGGACATCTTTCCCACATAGTCATTTCCCTTGCCTGGGGGGAAGACACATCCTATTGGAAAACACCTTGCCCTGAGGCCATTTAAGAGACTAAAAGTAACAATTAGTCTCCAGGTATAAGCAACTGCCCCACCCTGTTGAAAAAACTCTTGTTGCCACAACCGAGGACAATTGCCTGGGGGCAATTCAAGTTGAAATCCTATTAGTCTGTAGACCAGCAGTTCTCAACCTGTGGGGGTCGAACGACCCTTTCACAAGGGTTGCCTAAGACCATTGGAAAACACACATATAATTACATATCATTTTTGTGATTAATCACTATGCTTTAATTATGTTCAATTTGTAACAATGAAATTGGAGGTCACCACAACATGAGGAACTGTATTAAAGGGTCGCGGCATTAGGAAGGTTGAGAACCACTGCTGTAGACAGAGGCCATCTCTGGAGGTTTTGAGTCTTTGCCTGATCCAATTAGTCAGAAATTGTCCTGCACTAGAGATTGAGAGGTATAGAAGATCTACCTAAAACATAGTCACAAACCCAAACAACCAAAATGAGGAAACAAAGAAACAATCCCCAAATGAAAGAATTAGCAAATTCTCCAGAAGAGGAGGTAAATGAAGCAGAGATAAGAAATTTTTCTGAAACAGAGTTCAGGGTAATGATGTTAAAAATGCTCAACGGTATGAAAAAAGATATAGTAACTATGAAAAAAGAACAGTGTGAGATAAAAAATGACATAATACAAATAAAGAACACACTGGAAGGAATACACAGCAGATTAGGGGAAGCTGAGGATTGAATCAGTGAATTAGAAGACAGAGTTGAAAATATCACTCAATCAGAGACCCAAAAAGAAAAAACAATTAAAAAACAGGAGAACAGCTTAAGGGAGCTACAGGAAAATGTGAAACTTAACAATATTAGAATAGTAGGTGTGCCAGAAGAGGCAGAAAGGGAGAAAGGAATAGAGAAGGTGTTTGAAAAAATAATGGTAGAAAACTTCCCTAACCTGGTAAAGGAAAAAGTCACATAAGTTCAGGAGGCACAGAGAAACCCAAACAAGAAGAACCCAAACAGACCCACACCCAGACACATCATAATTAAAATGCCAAAAATTAAAGACAAGGAGAGAATCTTAAAGGCAGCAAGAGCAAAGAAAACTGTTACCTACAAAGGAGTTCCCATAAGGCTGACACCTGATTTCGCATCAGAAACTCTACAGGCCAGAAGGGAATGGCATGAAGTACTCAAGATAATGGAAAGCAAGGATCTGAGACAAAGATTACTATATCCAGCAAGACTATAATTCAAAATAGTCAAATAAAGAACTTCCCAGACAATAAAAAAAGGCTAAAGGAGTTCATTACCACCAAGCCAGCATTATAAGAAGTGCTAAAGGGATTGCTGAGAAGAAGAAACAGAGAGAGAAACCTAGCCACACAGAATTAAGGCTATAAATAAGTACCTCTCAATTACCCTAAATGTAAATGGATTAAATGCTCCAATCAAAAGGTGTAGGGCAGATGAATGAATACAAAAACATGACCCAACTATATGCTTCTACAAGAGACCCACCTCAAAACAAGACACACATAGGATGAAAGTGAAGGGATGGAAAAAATTTTTCCATGGAAATGGAAAAGAAAAAAAAGCTGGAGTAGCAATACTTGTATCCAACAAAATACTTTAAAAGCATCATGCTAAGCGAAATAAGCAAGTCGGAGAAAGAGAAACATTATATGGTCTCACTCATTTGTGGAATATAATGAACAACATAAACTGATGAACAAAAATAGAGCCGGGGGGGGGGGGGGGAAATATTCTAGAATATAATAGAAGTAATCCTGCTATTTGCAGATTTTTAGTATTTCCTACAACTTTTGTGATATCATACTATGTTAGTACAGTTTTGGTAATATTATTATACTTAAAATCCTTTTATTCTTGAAATATTAATGTTTATTGCATGTAATATTACAGTAAGATTATTTTTTTAAAAAAAATAGAGAGACCACATGATGAAAAAAATAAATTAAATAAAATAAATAAAGGAGAGGAAAGGGCAAAATTAATTTAACAAGCAAATTAATAGCTAAATGGGAGATGAATGACACAGATATGAACACGGTAGAGATATAGAAGGGTATTCAGGGCACACCGGATGAAACTTTTCCAAATAGAAAACAGGCCAAAGGAATAAATGAGACTTTGAAATGTATTGGGTTAATCAGCTCAGTCCAAAGACAAAGACACTGCCCTACCAGATGCATTTCAGCAACAGGGCTATGGTAAACTGCTGCAAACCCAAACACTCCCATTAAGCTTACTCTACCCTGTGTGCTCCAACCGCTTATGCTTGGGCATACACCACAGATCACATCCAACAATGTTCACAAAAAAACAAATGGCACAGTCTCACCTGTAATATGTCAATCCCCAGAAGCAATTTAATGAGGCTCTTAGAGTAAGATGTTCCCATGCTGTAAAAATAAATAAATTTGTTTTCTATTTTGTTTTCCTTGTTTTAATATGCTTCTTATTCTTTCTCCACAAAATCGGTTAATTATATAACCTTTATGGAGAAACTAATCTGGTGGATAAGAAATTCAGAACATCAGAAGATGGCTCTTAAGCCAGGGAAAAGTAGAGTTAAAATTTTATCAAAACAAGTGAGAAACATTATAGAAAACACTCTGGTTCTTAGTCTCATAATTATAAACTTAATAATTTACAAGTCAGGATAAAACTCTGAGGAAAAGAGAACGATAAATCAAAAGTGAAATTCCAAAAAATTGCATTTTGCACCCCCTCCCCCACCAGTTAGTATAACAGACTAAATTTCAGCACTGTTCCATGCTTCCTCTCCACACCTGGCTTCCTCATTCTGCAGACGTTCACAAGACAAAAGACAGTTTCTGAAAATGTCTTGATCCTCAATGTAAGACTCCAGACCATTAACAAATTCTTCTATTATCTTAATGAAATAGAAATAAAAAAAAACACAGAGTAAGATTTTCAGTGTAACATTTGTTGTGGGTTAGCTAAAAATCATTCTAGCACATTCAACTTTATGCCAATGCCTTTAAATTTTCAATTCCAGAGTACTGCTAGCAAAAGTAAAAGTACAAGGGAGAAAATACATACTTTGGGATAAGAAGGATGTTTCCTCAGAGTCTGAAAGAGCTTTCTTTGGAAAACGATTTGATCCACAGCTACAATAAAAGAATAGCTGGTCACCAGAGTCTTTATTTTTTTATATATATATTTTATTGATTTTTCACAGAGAGGAAGGGAGAGGGATAGAGAGTCAGAAACATCGATGAGAGAGAAACATCAATCAGCTGCCTCCTGCACACCCCACACTGCGGATGTGTCCGCAACCAAGGCACATGCCCTTGACCGGAATCGAACCCAGGACCCTTGAGTCCACAGGCCAACGCTCTATCCACTGAGCCAAACCGGCCAGGGCTACCAGAGTCTTTAACCTCTCCTACCAGAGTTTACTTTCCTCAAGACCTAAGTTTCCTATCCGATGAAATGAATAAAGATATTTACAACCTAGCCCTGACCAGATGGCTCAGTTGGTTGGAGTGTTCTCCCATACACCAAAAGTGTGCAGGTTAGATCCCCAGTCAAGGTGCATATGGGAGGCAAGTGATTGATGCTTCCCTATCTAAAATCAATCTATCTATATAAAACCCTAATATGCAAATAGACCAAACAGTGGAACAACCAACCAACCAGTCGCTATGTCATCTGCTGACCACCAGGGGGTGTGTGCATAACATGGTGGGCGTCTGCAGCAGGTGGCAGAGAGCAGAATATGGCGGGCATTGGCCACAGGATGGTGGAACAAGTGAGCAGGGGCGCCAGACTAAGGCGGAGTGCGGATCACTGTCAGGGGGGCAAGCCTTTGGTGGTTACTGAAAATTCTTTGCTCCTGCACACCAGGGTCCTGCTGGGCACTCACACCTGTTGCCAGAGCCTGCATCTGCTGCTGGCGCCGGCCCTACTCATACCCACAGCTGGTGCCCAGCACCCTCCCAATTGCTCGGTGCTGTCAGTGGGTGCGAGCAGTGGCTTCGGCCCCAATCGCCCCTCAGGGCTTCTTCACCTCCTCCTGCTCCTGCTCCCACTCCCCAGAGGCAATCAGGGCCGGCAGCCGCCTTTCGCACCTGCTGCCAGCAATGGCCCGCTCACACCCACTGCTGGCACCAGAGCCACCACTCTTTTTATTATCTTCATCTAAGCATATGTTTTTACTAGGGGCCAGTGGCTGAGCATCAACCTATGAACTAGGAGGTCCCAGCTCAATTTCCGCTCAGGGCACATGCCTGGGTTGTGGGCTTGACCCCCAATATGGGGCAAGCAGGGGGCAGCCAATCAATGATTTTCTCTCATCATTGATGTTTCTCTCTCTCTCTCCCTCTCCCTTAAAAAAAGAAAAAAGAAAAAGATATTTACAACCTATTTCAAAGCCAAATCTTCTAAACCCACAGTAAAACAAAGGCAGCTTTGACAGAGGATAGCTACTAAGTGTTCTAAAAATGACATGCTGTAACCTCAGCAGGATGAAATAATCTATGCCCCAAAAGCAAGCCCTGACATGCTTATATGGATATCAGAGGCAAATTCGTGCACTCGCCTGTGTCCTCTCGCAGTCTAGGAGCCCTTGGAGGATGTCCAACTGATGGTCAATGTGCATATTAGCCTTTTACTATATAGTATATAAATTTTCTTCTAAAATTATTCTGACACAGATCTAATAGTTCTAAGGGTATTAATTTATTTATTTTTTTAAATATATTTTATTGATTTTTTACAGAGAGGAAGGGAGAGGAATAGAGTCAGAAACATCGATGAGAGCCGAGACCGGTTTGGCTCAGTGGATAGAGCGTCGGCCTACGGACTGAAAGGTCCCGGGTTCGATTCCGGTCGGGGGCATGTACCTGGGTTGCGGGCATATCCCCAGTGGGGGATGTGCAGGAGGCAGCTGATCGATGTTTCTCTCTCATCGATGTTTCTGGCTCTCTATCTCTCTCCCTTCCTCTCTGTAAAAAATCAATAAAATATATTTAATAAAAAAAAAAAAAAAGAAACATCGATGAGAGAGAAACATTGATCAGCTGCCTCCTGCACACCCCACACTGAGGATGTGCCCACAACCAAGGTACATGCCCCTGACCGGAATCGAACCCTGGACCCTTCGGTCCGCAGGCCGACGCTCTATCCACTGAGCCAAACCGGTGTTGGCTAATTTATTTTTTTCATAAGAAAACACAAAGCAATACTATTATATAACAGTTTTCTAAAAAAGGGGCAGGGGGTCAGAAGTACTGCTGGCGCAGTTTTACTTAACATGTATTTATCAGGACCAAAGACTATAATAATATTCTCTAAAAAGCAATTTCAATTTTATCTTTGTCTCAAGATGAACCGTGAGAACCCAGAGAAAAGAGTTAGATTAAAATATCACCTAGCTGATTCTGACTCTCTCCTGTTTTAAGAATAATTCCTGATGTCTTAAGAAGCTTTATAAATGCACTGTCATTTTCTTCAACTTCATAATAAACATGTGTTTTCTTTGTCTTTTTGGAGGGTGGTTGCTTTCTGGCATCTGAAAATAGAAAATAGACACAATTTTCAAGATTGTGAAAAAAAATTAAGAATGTGACAAATAGTAAAACAAAGATAAAACTGTAAACCCTACAATAATAACCCTAAGAGGAAAGTTGATAGGTTCCTGAAGAATTATATTAGAATTGACAGTATAGTAAAATTTTATTTCTAACAATGGTCCAATAGTGGCTTCCAAACAAACAGAATAATCAATAAACATTAATTGTTCTCATCTACTGAGTTTTCATTAGAATAATTCAAAATGTGTCATTTTTAACAATAACCATGGAAAATGTTTCCACCCAAATTCTAAAGCAGTCAGGGTCTCTCAAGCTGATGTCTGCAAACCATTACTCTAGAACCACTGGAAACCTTATTTTTTTTTTTTTTTTAATATATTTTATTGATTTTTTACAGAGAGGAAGGGAGAAGGATAGAGAGTTAGAAACATCGATGAGAGAGAAACATCGATCAGCTGCCTGCTGCACATCCCCCACTGGGGATGTGCCCGCAACCCAGGCACATGCCCTCGACCGGAATCAAACCCGGGACCCTTCAGTCCGCAGGCCGACACTCCATCCACCGAGCCAAACCGGTTCCGGCCACTGGAAACCTTATTAAAAGCATATTCTTTGATCACATCCCAGAGTTTATGAAATAAAAATTTTGGGAATTGGGCCTGAGAATCTGAATTTTTAATAAGTTCTCTAGGTAATAATCCTGATGCACACCAAAGTTTGAGAACCAATTATCTTTATCTAGCTGCATGGGTAGAAGACTGGGGCAGATTCTCCTGCATCATATCTTTGAATACAAAGACCAGACTGGTTCCATCCCAAAGCTTTCAACCCATAAGAAGTAATAAAACATAATTAACAAACAAAACAAATAGGTTCTTGATGTTAAACATGATTACATACCTACTCTTCTCCCCTGATACAAGTTAGAATCGCCGTAATAGGGTAGTTGAGTGTAATAAATGGGAAAAACTACCAACTTCTTGTCGGAACTCTTGGGCGTCTGTCAATCACATTCTCACATGCACATAGTCTATTTCTTTGCCTCTGGTATGCTTTCTTTGATATGATGCCTTTCTTTATATATCACTATCAGAGCATTTATCTAGGCCATAACTTTTTTAAGGCATGAGACCATAAGTTTAAGGGTTGGGATTATATTGTATCTTTGTATCCCAGCACCTAGATAATGTATAATAGGTAAGCTCTATAATACTAACTCCTCTTATACATGTGGAGACTGATACTCAAGAGACTGTAGGCATGCCCAAAGTCATACATGGAATCAGAGGCAGAAACTCAATCCCAAATCTCCTGATATAGATTCTGTGTGCTCTATCCATTAAGCCTTGATGACTCCCAGCATTTGAAAATAGGAACATCATATCTCTTTAAGTGCCTCACATGTTTTTTCATTTTATTAATTTTATTGGGGTGACTGGTTAATAAGAGTACATAAGTTTCTAATGTACAATTCTATAAAACATCCTCCGTATATTGCATTGTGTACTCACCATCCAGTGAAGTTTCCTTCTGTCACCATATATTTGACCCCTTCTACCCTCTTCAACCTATCCCTATCCTTATTTTCCCCTTTGATAGCCACCATACTGTTGTCTATGAGTTTTTGTTTGTTTTGTTTCATTTGTTGCTTTCTGTTTTATAACCCACATGACTAAAATCATATGGTTCGTATGCTTTCAATATGACTTATTTCACTTAGCATACTCTCAAAATTCACTCAAGTTGTCACAAATGCAGAACCTTATCTTTTCTTATGGCTGTGTAGAAAGGAATGAAGATTAGAAATGGGAGCACCATTCAACCTACAGTTCTCTGACAGTCAAGAATCCATTATGATTGGATAAAGATGTGGTATAAGGGAAACGTATTCAGCCATAAGAAAAGATGAAATACTGCTATACACATTTGCTATAGAAAATAAAGCAACAAATGAGTAGATACTTACCAGAGGCATTTTCTGTCAGGGTCTCTTTATCCTCAGATTTTGATAGTCGTCTTTTGGAAACCATGTTGACCAATTTTCTGCAGTTAAATTATTTTCTACAGCAAAATCAGAGAACAGAAGTGACCCTCTCAAAGCTATATAAATTGAGAGGTTAAAGCTATAGCTCAAAGAAAACCACTCTATTCAAAACTGAAGTGGTTCCAGTGTTTACACTAATGCTATCTAAATCCAGGTGTTGAGAAAATTTCAACCCCCCTATCTGGTCAATACATTCTTGCTTTCAAGACTTGTTTACCCAGTTGCCTTTTTAGCCAGACCACTTCCCTCTTTTTTAAATCCTTACCAGAGGACACGTTTTTATTGATTTTTAGAGAGAAATATCAATGTGAGAAACATCAATTGGTTGCCTCCCATATGCACCCCAACCGGGAATCGAATCCGAAACCTAAGTAGTATGTGCCCTGACTTGGAATCAAACCTGAAACCTTTTGGTGTACAAGATAATGCTCCAGCTAACTGAGGCACCTGGTCAGGGCCAGACCACTTCCCTCTTTTATTTTATTAACTTTATTGGGGTGACTGGTTAATAAAAGTATATAAGTTTCTAATGTACAATTCTATAAAACATCTTTCTTGCTGAAGGACAAACCCACAGTTCTCTGACAGTCAAGATCCTTCATCTTCTACCCCCAAACTATACCTCTCCAATAATTTAATAATCCAACACTACACATTAGGGACTGTGCTAGGTGCTGGGGTTAAAATTATGAACCAGACATGATGCCTGACCTCAGAAGTTTATAGTATAGTAATGAATAGTCTTAATGTAATTATTTAACTACAGTCATGCCCTGCACAAGGATGTTTCAGATGACAGACCACATATACCACAGTGGTCCCATAAGATTATAATGGAGCTGAAAAATTCCTATTACCTGGTAACAAAAGCTGTTGTAATGTCATAGCGTAACACATTACTCACACATCTGTAGTGATGTTAGTATAAACCAACCTACTATGCTGCCAGTTATAGAAAAGTCGAGTGCACACAATTATGTACGGTATATAATAGTTGATAATGGTAATAAGCAGCTATGTTATTGGTTTATGTATTTATTATACTATAATTTTTTTTATATTTTATTGATTTTTTAGAGAGGAAGGGAGAGAGATAGATAGTTAGAAACATCGATGAGAGAGAAACATCGATCAGCTGCCTCCTGCACACCTCCTACTGGGGATGTGCCCGCAACCCAGGTACATGCCCTTGACCGGAATCGAACCTGGGACCTTTCAGTCCGCAAGCCGACGCTCTGTCCACTGAGCCAAACCGGTTTCGGCTATACTATAATTTTTATCATTACTTAGAGCAGGGGTCCTCAAACTTCTTTTTTTTTTCCTTAAATATATTTTATTGATTTTTCACAGAGAGGAAAGGAGAGGGACAGAGAGTCAGAAATATCAATGAGAGAGAAACACCAATCAGCTGCCTCCCGCACACCCCCAACTGGGGATGCGCCCGCAACCAAGGCACATGCCCCGACCAGAATCGAACCCGGAACCCCTGAGTCCGAAGGCCGACGCTCTATCCACTGAGCCAAACCGGCCAGGGCGGGTCCTCAAACTTTTTAAACAGGGGGCCAATTCACTGTCCCTCAGACTGTTGGAGGGCCAGACTATAGTTCAAAAAAAAACTATGAACAAATTCCTATGCACACTGCACATATCTTATTTTGAAGTAAAAAAACAAAACGGGAACAAATACAATATTTGTATTTGCATGTGGCCCGCGGGCCATAGTTTGAGGACCCCTGACTTAGAGTATACTATTTCTACTTATTTAAAATAAGATTTGCTATAAAACAGCTGTGTACACAGCAGCAGCCTCATACATCTGTTTACCGCTTGATGACATCATTTTCTCTTGTGCTTGATTTAATCTTGTGTTGTGTTGCATAGTAACATGCAATATAGGCTTGCAGCCTAGAAGCAAGAGGCTATATAGCATGTAGCCTAGGTGTGCGGTAGGCTACTGGTATACCCCTAGGTTTGTGTTAAGTACACTCTATGATGTTTGCACAATGATGAAATTGCCAATGGATGCAACTCTTGGAATATATCAATATGATTAATCAACACATGACTATACAGCTATGTACTATAAAAGAAAAGCACAGGCTGCTATGAGGGCTTACAAAGAAATTTAGTCTAGTTAGGGTGGAGGTGATGAAGAAAAGTAGCGACAATTAATCAGGGATAATCTTTTTGAGAAAGTGACTTTAAGCAGGGATCTGAGGGTTGAAACAGGAATTAGAAGAGATACAAGAAGAGTAGTCCAGGCAGAGAAAAACTCCACAGTGAAACAGGAAGGAGCTTGTAGAATTAGAAATGAGACTGCAGAAATAGGGGAGGCCCTGAAACACGGGGTCTTCTAGCCTCTCGTAAACCAGAAAAGTGTTCTTCTCACCCCAAATGCTCTTATTTGCCTGGAAACTACTATTCATCCTTAAAGACTCAATTAAATGTCATCTTCCTTGAAAAATGTTCCTCTAGCCCAGCTGGCGTGGCTCAGTATCAACCTATGAACCAGGAGGTCAGGATTCGATTATCGGTCAGGGCACATGCCCTGGTTGCAGGTTCGATCCTCAGTGTGGGGTGTGCAGGAGGCAGCCAATCAACGATTCTCTCTCATCATTGATGTTCCTATCTCTCTATCCTTCTCCCTCTCTGAAATCAATAAAAATAAGAAATTAAGAACAAACGTTCCTCTTGCCCTGGCTGGGTGACGGTTGGAGTGTCGTCCTATACACCAAAAGGTTGCCAGTTGGATTCCCAGTCAGGGCACATACCTAGGTTGTGGTTTGATCTTCCGTCAGGGTGTATACAGGAGGCAACTGACTGATGTTTCTCTCTAAAAGTCTATGAAAACATGTTCTCGGGAGAGGATTAAGAAAAAAAGAAAAGCCCTGACCGGTTTGGCTCAATGTATAGAGCGTCGGCCTGAGGACTGAAGGGTCCCAGGTTCGATTCTGGTCAAGGGCATGTGCCTTGGTTGCGGGCACATCCCCAGTGGGGAGTGTGCAGGAGGCAGCTGATCTACGTTTCTCTCTCATCGATGTTTCTGACTCTCTATCCCTCTCCCTTCCTCTCTGTAAAAAAACAATAAAATATATATTTTTTAAAATGTTAAAAAGGAAAAAAAAGGAAAAAGTTCCTCCTCTCCCCAATAAAGTTTGCTACTCCAGCTTTCCTGCTCCACTGAGGTGCCTAAGAGCCCTTTCCGCATCATACTCAACTGCAAATCTCCTTGAAAGCAGGAACCCAGTGTCATTTATTTCAGTATCCCCAGGACCCAGCACAATAACTGGTATAAAATTTTTTTTCTGAAAAACATTTTTTTTTTTCTGAGCCCCAACAGCGTGGCTCGGTGGGTGAGCGTCCGTCCGCCTAGGAACCAGGAGGTCACTGTTGGATTCCCGGGCAGGGCACACGCTGGGGTTGCAGGTTCATGTCCAGTAGGGGGCGTGCAGGGGCAGCGATTAATGAATCCCTCTCACCACTGATGTTCCTGCGTCTCTCCTTCCCTCCGAAATCAATAAAATATATTTTTTAAACATGTTTTTCTCCCCTAGCCAGTTTGGCTTAGTGGACAGAGCTTTGGCCTGCGGACTAAAGGGTCCCAGGTTCGATTGGGGTCACCAGCCATTTTGCAGGCGGAAAAACTAAACCCAGTCAGAACCCGCTGACCTCGGGGCCCGCCCTTAACCGTATTCCACCTCCTGGTTTACAGAGAAGCCTAGAAGATGGGAAGATGGGGCCGGTTGCCGGGCCTAGGCCATTCGAGTTGGGGATATAAGTTCTTCTCATTTTGTCATTTTAACGACGCAGGGAGGTACCTGAGGGTCTATCCCACGACAGGGCAGGTGAGGAAGCCGAGATAGGGCGCGGAACCCCGGAGGGAAAGGCCGACCTTGGCCGAGGCCTACAGGCCAGGCCGCAGGCGAGCGAAGCCTCGAGAAACGACGAGCGCAGCTCCAAACACCCGCCGGCTGGCCGGCGCCGCCTCTCGTTTAAGACTTTCCCGCGCGGAGCGACGCGCCCTTGACGTCACCGAGGTGCGCCGCGCCGCGCCGTGACTTCAGGTTTCCGCGCCGGAAGTGGGCGGCCGCGCGGCCCGGCGAGGGTCAGTACGCCGGGGCCGAACCTGCAGTGGGATCCAGCGCCCGCCAGGCTGAGGGCGTGAGAAGGCTCGGAGGCGAGCTCGAGTGGGAGCCCGGCGCCAGTGGTGGGAGGAGAAACCCAGCGACACCGGGTCGGGAGCTGGCGCTGTGTGAAGATGGCGGGGCCGGAGCTGCTGCTCGACTCCAACATCCGCCTCTGGGTGGTCCTGCCCATCGTGATCATCACCTTCTTCGTGGGCATGATCCGCCACTACGTGTCCATCCTGCTGCAGAGCGACAAAAAGCTCACCCAGGAACAAGTCTCCGACAGGTCAGCGCCCTCCGGACCCGGCGACCTCACTCCCCCGTGACCTTGAGCAAGAAAGTGCGGGGGTTCTGTCCGTTTACCCCGATTTCCACATCGCGCTCCCGCTGGCGGGGTGACCCCCTGGGCTGAGTTACCTTCTGTGTGGATGCTAACAGGATATGCCTCCTCGGGCAGGGGCGAGGATTAAATTTTAGATCATGTCTATAAAGCCCTTAGCTGGGACGAATCAAGTGTTCCAAAGTGATGTTGCTATTAATTTTGTTAGGCTAGTCGCCAGCCTTATCTATGAACTATAGGTAAGGTAGTGTGATTATACTCGTCTTACCAAACTACAGTGGTGGTTAGCTGAGGTACCAACTACCCAAGAGCTTGGCAAACAAAACTACAGAGATGTGAGGGATGGTGATTATCATTTCCCCTGCTGGAGTGAGGGCAGATTCTTCCTCCTGTGCTTCATTACAGTATTTGTCGAGAGAGGTCATTTGAGATGATGTGGTATCTAAACGTGTGCCCCTCCATATTAAAGTAAACATTTTCAGTCAGTCGTTACAACTATTTTCAGAGTTTACCTTAGGTAAATGTTAGTATGTCTTTAACACTTGCACTTATTAATCTTCCTTTTTTTTTTAACCATTTTTTAAAGATATATTTTTATTGATTTCAGAGAGGAAGGGAGAGGGATAGAGAGAGAGAAACATCAATGATGAGAGAGAATCATCGATCGGCTGCCTCCTGCACGCCCCACTCTGGGGATGGAGCCCGAAACCCAGGCATGTGCCCTTTTCCGGAATGGAACCTGGGACCCTTCAGTCCGCAGGCTGAGGCTCTATCCACTGAGCCAAACCGGCTAGGGCTTAATCTCCCTTCTTAACAAAGAGCAAGCAAGCTTCAGGCTCAGGACTTTCAACAGGCAACAGTATGCAGCTAAAATTTAATAATTGTGTTTTGTTTTTATTGTATTTATTTTTAACAGTTACTTCCTATTTGTGGAGGTAATACTGGTTTTGCATTTGCTGGTAATTTAAAGATTTCTTTTAAAACTTATATAAGTAGAAAAGTTGATGCGTAAAAAATATTAAGTTTTTAATAGTACAAGTGCTAGGTAAATAAGATAAAAATAATAACCATGAAATGAGAATGCTGAAGTTTGGAAAGGACTGCTATCGTTTTCAGCTGTGCTTTCCAGTTATGCTGAGAATAATAATAATAATAATAATAAACCAACATTTATTAAGCACTTAGTCTATGCTAAGCACTTATATTCATTAACTTATTTAAAATTCAAAACAACTCTGGTAGATGCTGTCCCTTTTTTTAAATTTTTGTTTTAAAGATATATTTGTGTTGATTTCAGAGGGAAAGGAAGAGGGAGAGAGAGAATCATCGATCTGCATGCTTCCTGCACGCCCCACACTGGGGATCAAACCCATAACCCGGGCATGTGCCCTGACCGGGAATCGAACCATAACCTCCTGGTTCATAGGTCGATGCTCAACCACTGAGCCATTTTATAGAAACTAAGGGTTAAGAGGTTCCATGGTCACAGACAGTGACATCCAGGACTTAACACCAAGTCTTCTGGTTCCCAAGTCTGGAGCTTCCCACGATACCACAGACTTTTCTTTGGCATCAGTTTCAGAACTGACCGAACCAACCTCCTGTAGATAACGTTAAGAAGTCAGTTCACCACAGGAAGGGAGGCTATAGAAAGATGTTAAGTAGCCCTGGCCGGGGTACCTCAGTTGCAGGCAATCAATCAATGTCTCTCTCTCACATGGTTGTTTCTCTCTCTCTCTCCCTCTACCTCCCTTTTCCTCTCTTCCTCCCTGCCTCCCCCTCCCTCTCTTCCTGTCCTTCCCTCCCTTCCATTTTCTCTCCCTTCCCCCTCCTCCTTCCTTCCACACTCTCTAAAAATCAATGGAAAAAATATCCTCAGGGGAGGATTAAAAAACACACAAACAAAAAGATGTAAAGTGGAGAGAGCTCAGTCAGCATTTATTTATGTATTGATACCAATAAATTGTTCTCATTTTACCTTCAAATTAACACTGAGATAGATAATCCTGAATCATTTTTACTTTTGAAAAAAAGGGAGCCTGGGAAAGTTAAGTAGCCTTCCCTAAATAACCAAATAGTAAAATATTGCGCCTGTACTTGAACCCAGGACAGTCTCACTCCCAAATTAAATTCTCTTGACTACAATTCCTGCTGTCATAGATTCTCTGCCACAGTTTTTGCACTGGGTTCAATATGTGATTTCAGAGTGATGATGCTGAATGATATCAGACCCAAAACTCCCTTTTATAACCCAAAGTGAAATTCACTGTTGATGCACTCTATACAAGAATATTAAAAAAAAAAGAAAAAAAAAAAGAGGCACATAACGCTTTACAGCAAGCATGTCAAACTCGCTCACGGCCAGCAGACCACATGCCTCATTTAAATAAAGGAGGCATGCAGCCCTCTGGCCACAAGTTTGACATGCTTGCTTTACATAAAGGCAACAATCGTGAGAAATAAAAGGTAGATAACTTGCCGAAGCCGGTTTGGCTCAGTGGATAGAGCGTCAGCCTGCAGACTGGGAGGTCCTGGGTTCGATTCTGGTCAAGGGCATGTGCCTGGGTTGCGGGCACATCCCCAGTGGGGGATGTGCAGGAGGCAGCTGATCGATGTTTCTCTCTCATCGATGTTTCTAACTCTCTCTATCTCTTTCCCTTCCTCTCTGTGAAAAATCAATAAAATATATTTAAAAAAAAAAAAGTAGATAACTTAAATTCTGTTTTGTAAGTACTTGTGCATAACAGTCCTAGAGAAGATGTACTGGAGAAGCCAGATGCAATCACCTAGCTATAAAATCCCTATAAATTGGGGCAGATTCCATTGTAGGCTGATACATTGTGTTAGCTACTTAGATGTAAGAGAAGGCAGTGTTTGGATGTGATTTTCCTAAGTGGTGAACTACCCTTGATAAAGTCCTGAACACAACAAAGTGCAGTTTTTCCTATATTTATAGGCTAGTTGTGTATCTGGAAATTCAGTATCTATAAATATCATCCCTCTCAACCATTGCAAAAAATGGGATTAGGTTTGAGGCTCAGATAATTAGAACCAGTGTGATGAAATATCATAAGTAGTGTGAGACATGGGACAGTTCTTTGTATTGCACATCTGTCCCCAGCACTGAGGGATACTTAGTTGTGTGCTTTCTCTCCATCCCCTAACTTTGACACTCTAAATTCCACAGGTTTCCATTAGGCCCTCTAGAGGGCAGTGCCACTTACATGAAGAACCACTGCTTTAAAGACAACTCAACATTTCTGGTCATAATTGCTCCATCCCTTAAGTGAAGTCATGCCATCTCTGACATGGTATAACTATACCCAACCAGGTCATCATTTGAACCTGAGTAGAATGCTGACCACATGATTCTGAACTGGCCGAAGTCCAAAGCAAAAGATGTCTTTTAATTGTAAAACATTCCTCTAAATACAGTATAAGTTTCCAATAACCTGAATGATCACAAAATGGAATGTTGGGTTTCATAAATTATTAAGCTTTTACTGCCTCGAAACTTATTAAAATTTTTCTAAAATGTATTAAACCAAACCTGAAAAATGCATAAATAAAATTTATTCGACCATATTTAAGGATAGAATGTATGTAAAAAGTAGTTCTCAAGCTTGAAGAATATACTGACTCTTTAAAAGGGAAAAAAAAACAACAAAAACACCCTGATCTTTAAGGATATGGAACTCCACTTTGAGAAATAATAACTTTAAAAACCTAACTTTTAAGAAAATGTCTTTCAGTTGCAAATTACCCCTGTGAAGAAAAGCTTTATCTTTATAGTCAGTACTAGGACTTATTTTTAGATATTAGTGGAAATGAAAATGCAAAATTAAAAATTTCTTGTAGGGTTTGCAAATCTCAGAGAATACATCTGTGGATCTCAGTTTAAGAAAGTGAGTGCTTATAATATACAGGCTAATTAGAGCTTGCCTTGATTTAATTTTTTAATTTCCAATCTATCACAGACTGATGCTTTTATAAAATATTTTGATCACGTATTTGGATCTTATAACAATGTCAAATTATAAACTTTTCTAAACCCTTATCACAGATCAGCATTGGTACATAGGCCACACTTTGAGTAGCTTTAGACTAGCTCCCAGGGAACAGAACATATTACATGTCACCTCTGTAAGCCTGTGTATGGAGCAGTCAACCGTATAGTACAACGAGGTCAGGAGGAGGAACACCAGAGAGAATTGCATGAGGGCACCAGGCATTGGGAAGAGTTTCATAGAAAAGGCGGAGCTTGAAGAAGGTGAAGGAGAGGGGCACTAGAGAATTCCCAGCGTATGGAGAAAGCTAGAACATGACAAAGAGATCCTAAGGGTATTGACCTACTGGTTAGAGCAGGTGGCTTATACTGAGGAGTAGAGAGAAAACCAAGCACAGTTTTCTTGTGTTCATTTCTGTTACAATCTTTTTCCCCACTTTTCAAGAAAGATTTCCATTAAGCTAAGTAGGCTCCCCCTCTAACCCCCCAATTAAGACAACTTTTGAATGCCCTTGCCCGGTAGCTCAGATGGTTAGAGTGTTGTCCCAATACGCCAAGGTTCCTGGTTTGATCCTCAGGGCACGTACAAGAATTAACCAATAAGTGAAACAACAAATCAATGTTTCCCTATCTCTCCCTTCTCTCTAAAATCAGTAAATTTTTTAAAAGCTTTTGAAAACCAAGAAAAAATTAGTATTTTGATCACTATTCTGTTTACTATTTGTAGCTTAGCACCACCCACTTGTATTGCACTGTTATCTTTAATGATCAGTTATGTTAAAATATCACCAAATAATTTCACTTGTTACTTTATTTAATAAATGTTTATTGAGAGCTTACTAACCGTCTGAGTACTGGGTGGGATTTCTATCTGTTGTCTGTCAGATAGCAACCCTGTCAAGTCCTGTACTCATTTCTCTTGGGGACTTAAAAAATTCCCTCAGTCCTCACCCTTCCTCCCTCCTCCTGCCTCCAAATCATCTGAGAAGCATCCAGCTGCTACTCTTTTCACTCAGAGAAAGTGCCTTCTTAGCTCATAAATTAAGAGAAAGGTGAGTGTTCCAAATGTGCCTTCTTCAGACATCTTTGTTCAGAAACACAGTCACTTCTGAAAAATGCTCTTTTGAAAACCTGATTTGGGGGTTGTTAGATTGGTTTTAAGGATACCTGTAGTTTGAAAAGTTTCCATACCGGACTGTGGCCAAATAGGCCCTCTCTTGTGTTTAAATAGGTCTTCTACTTTATTCTCTTGTTTTCTTCTAGTGTTTCGCTTTTATAAAAATCTCATTGTCTTGGTTGTATTTTTCAGTCAAGTCCTAATTCGAAGCAGAGTCCTCAGGGAAAATGGAAAATACATTCCCAAACAGGTACTCATTTATCTTTTATTTAAAGTACCAAGATTCACTGTTGAAGGCAGTAGATATCAGAATGTTTTATAAGGGGACTCTTTGGGGAAAACTGAAGGCTGGCAAGTCAGGAATTAAGCTGTGGCCTGATGGTGTTTGCTGTCATTGTGACCTCATCCTTCTTAGAAAATTGTTTTTAAATGTGACTCAGCTAAAATGTCAGCTCAGCTGCCAAGTGGGCTGTCAGCTCTTAGTGTTAACGGCATATTCCAAGGGCCTTCTGACCAAACCTCTGGGGAATAATTTTACAGTTTGCTATGTCACAGTTTTAAGATTTAAAAAGCTCTTTTTTTTCCTACTAGTCTTTCCTGACACGAAAATATTATTTCAACAACCCAGAGGATGGATTTTTCAAAAAAACTAAAAGGAAGGTAGTACCTCCTTCTCCTATGACTGGTATGTTTATTCTTTTCTCTCATCTTTAAGGAAGATTTTTAACATGAGTGGGGGGAGGAGGGAGTTAGAATGTGTCATTTGATTTCAGTGTTAAATTGTTGAAGATAGTAATTTAAGGGACCGTAGATATCATCTAGTATAGCAATCTGAAGTAGTGTGGAAAAGAGAAGTAGTGTTCTCTTTTCCAAATAAATGTTTTGGGAACTCCAAAATATAAAGTAGATCTAAAAAAGAGCTCTCAGGCCCTGGCTGGTGTTTTTCAGTGGTTAGAGCATCCGCCCGTGCACCAAGGGGTCTCAGACTCGATTCCCAGTCAAGGGTACATACCTGGGTTGCAGTTTGCTCCCCATCCCTGGTTGGGGTGTGTGGGGGAGGCAACCAGTCAATGTGTCTCTCTCACATCAATGTTTTTCTCTTTCTCTCTCCCTCCCTTTCTTCCACTCTCTCTGAAAAGCAATGGAAAAAAATGCCCTCGGGTGAGGATTAACCAAAAAAAAAGAGAGAGAGAGAGAGAGAGCTCTCACGCCCTGGCTGGGTAGCTCAGTTGGTTAGAGTATCGTCCTGATAACACTTAAGTTGGTGGGTTCAATCCTTGTCAGGGCACATACAAGAGTCAACCAATGAATGCATAAGTGGAACCAAAAAAAAATCGATGTTTTTCTCTCTTTTTCCCTTCCTCTCTCTCTCTCTCTCTCTCAAATAAATTTTTAAAAAATAAAATAAAAATAAAGAAAGAAAGAGCTCTCAGCTAAGGGATTGAAAGGACTAGAGCCATCGTCTCTGGGTCTCTTCCCTTTGCTGTTACTCAGGACCCAGGGCTCCACTGAGCACAGTTGGAAAAGCTGGGGCTCCCACCCAGTGCCTGGCTCCTGTTGCTGACAGATGGCCACCCAGCACTGCTCTCTCTACTTCCCCAGACCAGCTATTGGCCATCCTACAATTTTTACTCTAATAGATTTCTTACTTTCACTGATCCCTGTCATGTGAAAAACACAGCATCTTTAAAGTGAAACAAAATTTATTATCCCATATTGACTGTCCTCTCATTTTAGTATCCATTTCTTTAGGTGAAATTACCAGCTATTTTAAACCCAAACAGAAGTTAATATAAATCTTTCAGAAAACCTACAATAAACAAAAGAAACCAATAAATTTACAAAAAGATGCTTGACCTATGGAATCTATGGAATGCAAATTAAAATAAGATGTCCTTTATAGCCCATTAAATTGGCAAAGATTGAAAGCTTGACCAAAGTTGCTACTGTCAAGGTCATGGGAAGTGAGGCTCTCTCACTATTTCTGAAGGACAATCTGACAGTATCAACAAAAATATGCAGACTTATGTACAAGGTAGTTGTTGATGGCATTGTTTATTGGCAAAAAAAAAATTGTGGAAACAATCTATAGCAGTGATGGCGAACCTATGACACACGTGTCAGAGGTGACATGTGAACTCATTTTTTTGGTTGATTTTTCTTTGTTAAATGGCATTTAAATATATAAAATAAATATCAAAAATATAAATCTTTGTTTTACTATGGTTGCAAATATCAAAAAATTTCTATATGTGACACGGCACCAGAGTTAAGTTAGGGTTTTTCAAAATGCTGACACGCCGAGCTCAAAAGGTTTGCCGTCACTGATATATAGGTTCACCCAGTAGTGATGCCTGTGACCACATTGCGGATTCCTATGCAGACATTAAAAATAATGAGAGAGTTATCATACCAATGTGGAAATAGCATTCACAACATATTAATTTTTTAAAATTAAGAAGCAGAATAGTGCCCTGGCCTGGTGGCTCAGTTGGTTGGAGCGTCATTCTGTACATCAAAATGTTGTGGGTTTGATTCCCAGTCAGAGCACATAACCTAGGTTGCAGGTTTGATCCCTGGTTGGGGTGGGTATAGAAGGGAACCGATCAGTGTTTCTCACATCGATGTTTCTCTCTCTCCCTCTCTCTCTAAAATCAATAAACATATCCTCAGGTGAACCTAAAAAACAAAACCAAAAAAAAAAAAAAAACCAAAAAAAAAGAAGAGTAAGCATAGTATCCCTCTGTTGTGTATATACGGAGAGAAGCCACTCTGTGTGTGTGTAAATAAAATGATGGAAGGATATGAAACAGTTAAAAATGTTAGAGAGTGGGCTCAGGGGAACCGTCTACATCCTGTTTGTATGTCATTTGAACTTTTTACAATGAACTTGTATTACTTTATCAAATAAATTTAAAATTGACAGAATCAGGAGGAAGCCCCTGCCAGCAGTGGTAAAATGTCGTGGTCTCTGTGTTTTGTCTTAGACCCCACTATGCTAACAGATATGATGAAAGGCAATGTAACAAACGTTCTCCCTATGATTCTTATTGGCGGATGGATCAACATGACATTCTCAGGCTTTGTCACAAGTAAGCCACCACTGAGAAGACTCAGGTTGTATTTCACCTGTGCTCCTTTCCCTTCTCCCTGTTCCAAGAAATCAAAGTGCTACCATCACGAGTCCTATGTTCTGTAGTGGAAACTGATAACAACATCCTTAGAACAGCAAAAGTATTAATATGCTGTGATTTTATGGCTCTTATTACAAACTGATTGTAAGTTCATAATGTCAATGCTTTTTTACTAATAGGGATTCAAACGAGTGGCTTGCTAGTTTGTATCTGAAACTAATTTAGTGTTCTAGTTGAGTAGGATAAAGGGAAGCCCATTTATATTTTTACTTCATTTTCTAGATGTTGGGGTGAGTCGTTTGTCTATTTGTTTATAAGTTTTTATTTGATTTGAATTAATTCGGTTTCTTGTTAATGTAGTTCTCTGTGTATATACTCCACTTTATGTTTAACAGATTAGTGCATGTTTCTTTTGAGATTTTTAGGTCACAGCTCAATTTGAGTCCCTGCTTCTTAAGCAATAGAGAAGCTAGTATTCAAGGAAGAGTGACATTGGATGTATTTCTCCAGAAAGTGACAAATTTCCTTGTGGAAATCTTTTGCCAAACTCTGTATGGTCCGGAGTTCCCACCTCTTCAGGGAAAGAATAGATGCATTCACAGTTTTACTCTTCTAAAAATAAAGAAGCTGGGACTGATTATGAACTTTTCTTTTTTTGCAGCTAAGGTCCCATTTCCACTGACCCTCCGTTTTAAGCCGATGCTACAGCAAGGAATTGAATTACTCACATTAGATGCATCCTGGTAAGGACTTTCTCTGAGTCTTACAAAAGGAGAGAAGGTTTTAGCCTCTTTTCTCTAGGTGCTGGGGTCTTAGGAGTGCAGGGGTAGATGTATGTATTCCCAAAAAGTTAAAAGATAAAGCTAGACAGACCTTTTAGCAATGCCCTGGAGCATATGGGAGTAGATGTTTGTATTACTTTTTCCAAAATACATTACTACTGATAATAACATTAAACCTTTTCATTGGTACCAGGCACTGTACTAGGTGCTTTCTACATATTATCTTATTTTTATCCTCATAGCAACCCTATGAAATAAGTGGAGAAATTGAGATTTGACCACACCGTCTGTTCAAGTACAGCACTCATGTCTTATTTACCACTATTTTTTATAGCAGAGTAATAAAACACAAAATTTGAAAGGCTCATAGAACACTGCTACCACATGTAGAACCCAGTAGCGCTTCTTCATATGGTCTCTCCAGACTGTTTTGTCTGTGGCTTCCCAGAGACTGGCATTAAAAAGGAAGCCAACCCTAGCCGGTTTGGCTCAGTGGATAGAGCATTGGCCTGTGGACCAAAGAGTCCTGGGTTCGAATCAGTTGCAGGCTCCTCCCCAGCCTGGGCCCTGGTCAGGGCATGTGCAAGAGGCAACCAGTCGATGTGTTTCTCTCACATCAATATTTCTCTCCCTTTCCCTCTCTTCCACTCTCCCTAAAAATCAATGGAAAAATACTCTCTAGTGAGGATTAACAACAAAAAAAGGAAGCCAGGCAAGAGGAGAAGAATGGGTAACTTCCAGTGGTAACTTCCCTGAAGTGAGCAAACCAGTGGTTGTATGAGAGGGGCAGGCCAGACTGGGTGCTAGAGAGTCTTGGCTGTGCACAATTCCACTAGAGGAGAAAAGCTATAGTTATTATAAGTAGCATGACTACTAAACCTCGACCTTCCAGACTCATTTGGGCCAAGCAAAAACTTTATGTGCAAGAAAAACTTTTTAAAATCTTTTCTCAGCATCTGTGACTGACATGCTTGTGTGGACAAAGGAGACTGGAACGTGGGTATACAACTAGCTTACTGTTAGATGTAGATCTACAGCTTGGGAGTCAGAACTTCTTATTGTATGTACTTCTGCATTGTTTGCATTCATTATTTATAGCAAGTGTGTTTTCATTAAATAATGAATGGTTTGAAAACCCATTATGTAGAAAGGAAAATTAAGCAAAGCTTACAGTCCCTGATTAAATGGAAGCACACCAGTTGTGAGTTCAGTTTCTGCTACTGAAGGCAGAATTTATTACATAGCTCTAAGTGGCACTTTACCTGCAGTAAGCTATAACTATTTGTAACATTGCCTTCACAACTTGTATTTCTTCTTTGGTTGTGCTTTGAATGAATATAGCTTACCCCCGGTGATTTCTTACATACTTTGGACAACTTTGGGTGTTAGAAAAGTATGAATTGCATTAGTTCTGACATAACTCCCTACGTTGCTTCACTTTTGCTTTAGGGTGAGTTCTGCATCCTGGTATTTCCTCAATGTCTTTGGGCTTCGGAGCATTTACTCTCTGATTTTGGGCCAAGATAATGGTAAGGAGCACATCAGGTTCAATAAGCAAATACTCTGATAGATGAATCATCCATGCCAGAGTCAAAAAAATCATGTAGGCTGTGCTATTTGTTAGCATAGTCAAATACAGTCCTTCATTCTTTAAACTACTAAGTTTCTGAGGTATTCTGAAAACAGTCTTAAAAATTCCATGGTCAAACTGAAGATGTGAGATCTCCCTGGCAATAACAGGGACAAGATGTAGTCCCTAACAGTCTGATATCCTCAAATGAGGGATCCACACCATCAATATAAGCCTGCAAAATGGAAGCTGAAAGAAGGCCTGGTTTGATCAGTTAGTGCATTGATGAGATTTCTTGCCAGTATTTGTCCTAACTGTTTCACTTAATGGCTGGGAACTCAGGCAAATTACTTAACCTTTCTAATCCTCTGATGTAAAATAGGGACCTTAATAATTATCTTCAGGGTTTGTTGTTAGGAGTAGATGAGGTAGAATCGGTTAAGTACCTAGTGAAGTATTTGGCATATAGTAGTTGTTCAGTAACTGGTGGCTATTGTTATTGTTTAAATTTGAAGTAAAGTTTAGTGCTTTCTTAGTTACCTTTCTTCTCCTGCTATTATCACCCCCATTTTTCACGAGAAGTAAAGTGACTTTTCTGGGGTCACACAGCCAGTGCAAGGGAGGGCCAGTCAGTGAATGTGTCATATGGCTCTAACCCACTACTGAGCATCTGGCAGTTTTGTGTAAGGACCGTTCCTCCCGAGCATACAGGCTGCTGCTAAGCCCTGGGGCTCATATAGGTGCATCTTACTCTGCAGCCGCTGACCAATCACGGATGATGCAGGAGCAGATGACTGGAGCAGCCATGGCCATGCCCGCAGACACCAACAAAGCTTTCAAGGTACACTCACTTCTTCCAGCTTCACTGAAGCTCCAAAAGGCATTCAGAGTAACTTTAAAGATGGGTTCTCTGAAGTGAGTGTAGTGTCCATTATTCCATTATTTAAATTTAGTAAAAATGTATTTTAGTTTACATGTCTCTCTCTCCTGAGGGAATCATCTAAGTAAATTTGAGATTCTTGGTACTTTTTCTAGTTTTTAAATGCTCGCCAAATTCATTCTACACTAAATGATGCTGTAAAAACAGTCCAATCAGAGGCACTGTAAACATTTGGAATATTTTTTAACTTTTGGACCCTGTAGACATCAGATGAAAATTTCATTAAAAAAATTCATTCCCCAGAGCCTTTTCGTGAAATGATTTTATAATTTATAAAATCTAGTATAATTTTTGTACAGCAGAAGTTCTCTAATTTTTCATCATAAGAACTAGGAATAGAAGGGAACTTGCTCATCTTGGTGAAAGGTATCTATGAAATACCTATACTCATATTGAAAGCTTTTCCTCTAAGATCAGGAACAAGACAAGAATGTCCATTCTTGCCACTACTATTCAACACTGTACTGCAGGTCTAGCCAGGAAAGTTAGTCCAGGAAAAGAAATAAAAAGGCATTCAGGTTAAAAAAAATCAAAACCACAAAGAGACACCACTTCACACCCACTCAGTAATAAAAGAAGATGGACAATAACAAGTGTTGACAAGGATGTGGAGAAATTGAAACTCTCATGTATGGTGGTAATGATGAAGCCACTTCGGAAAGCAGTTTTTAGCCTTTCTTCAAAAGTTAAAGATAGTTACCATATGACCTAGCAATTCCATGCTTAGGTAAATACCCAAGAAAATTAAAAACCTATGTCCACACAAAAACTTATACAAGAGTATTCAAAGTCCTATTTATAATAGTCAAAAAGTATAAACAATCCAAATGTCCACCATCTGATGAACAGAAAAACAAAATGGAGCATTTTGGTATATGTGCACAATGTCTAGACAATGGAATGTATACAATGGAATATGATTCAGCCATCAAAAGGGACGAGTACTGAATCCTGGTACAATTAGGGAGGAACCTTAAAAGCATGCTAAGTGAAAGAAAGCAGTAACAACAGGGCGTGTATGATGTGTAGACTAGATGAATCCAAAGATACAGAAAGTAGAGTATTTGAAGAGGTTGGGGGAAAGGGATAAAGAGGAGTGTCTGCTATTTGATAGGAAGTTTCTTTTTCTGAAACCTGATGAAAGTATTCTGGAATTAGGTAGTGTTGATGGTTGCACGTCTTTGTGAATATGTTAAAAATTACTAAATTGCATATATTAAATGAGTGACTTTTATGCCATGTGAATTACAGTCATTTAAAAGAACACACCCATGAACTAACACTTGTCTTGCACGTTAAATTTCACAAAGCATATTTTTAGAGCTCACTAATTAAAGGCAAAGTATTCAGCATTAATAGACTATTTGAGAAATGTAATTAGTTACTAGCTCCGGTGACCTTAAACAAATATTTTACCTTTCTTAGCTTTTGTCTCCTTGTCTGTAAATTGGGGATTGGGGTGGATGGCAGCACCTGAGCTTATACATGTAAACAGCCTCACCCAGCCCCTGGCCCAGAGCAGACGCTCACAAAGGTCAGCGCTGCTCTTAGTAACAGCCCTTCGGCCCCTCTCTCCCTGCCCTGGTGTTCTCTTTCTTTGCAGACAGAGTGGGAAGCCTTGGAGCTGACAGATCACCAGTGGGCCCTAGATGATGTCGAAGAGGAACTCATGGCCAAAGACCTCCACTTCGAAGGCATGTTCAAAAAGGAATTACAGACCTCTATTTTTTGAAGACCAAGCAGGAATTAGCTGTGTCAGGAACTCGGAGTAGCGCTTAACCTTGTAACTTTCGTTTGAGCAGGAGCCTCTCGGAATAAAAAGGAGGATGCATGAGCTGGCGGATGTGCAGCAAGGATCATTCTTGTCTGAGCCGGTTCCCCTTTATGTATGAAACTAGAGGAAACACAAGGAGTGTGTGCTGGGTGACTTACCCAGAAACAGCTATTTTTAAAATGTTTTAAATTTTCCATCTGGTGACTCTAGTAATGAAAGTCAGAGAAAGGGGGAAAACTCAAGCTAGTGATAATATATAAAACTTAGCAAAAATACAGTCTTTGGAAAAGGAGTTTTCAATTATACCTAATTATTATGTGTAGTCAGCCTGACTTCTAACCACAGTAGACTCCTTTTTTCTTGGGATCCAAACACCCTGCATTTTACCTTTAATTTTTTGTTAGTATTTTTATAACTTTCTTTACACAAATAATACATTTTCATTACAGAAAATTTAAGAACTATGGATGAGCAAAAAGTGAAGCCCCCTGTATTCATTTTGAGCCTATAGAATGACATAAAAAGCAAATGTGTCAAAACCTTATTCAGATAAATCTTCTTCAGAGTGAATACCCAGGGCCAGGACAGACTTAGGAAACCTTCGCTATCTCATAATACTGTCCAGTGAAAATCAGTGACGGTGAGACACTGCCGGATTCTCAAGTGCCTTTGGGATCATTAAAAACAGGTTAAATAATGTGAGGTCTTGATCTGGAGTTCAGAATACATCAAATCCATTGACAAATCAATGGTGCTATACTGTATATGGCTGCTCAGTTGAATGAAAGCATTTCCCAGTCATTCTGCATAAGAGAGTTTACGTATCACTGTAAGAAGTGAGAGAGGGCGATTGCTGGCAGACACATAGTTAAGGGTTGCCCAGGAAGAATTCTGTCTGGGTTAACTCCCAGGGAAGTGGCAGGGTGCCATTTCTGTACCAAGAGGTGAATGTAATTTGCATGTTGAACGTTGTAATCAAGAACAAACAACTCTTGACTCTACAAATTAAACCATCCTGTTTTCTCTTCTTTGCCTGTAAAAATGTTGCCTCTGTGGGTCATTAACAGCCTTTGACAATAGGTAGGAGTGTCTGTTGTGGAAAAGTGCTGAAGAGTCTAGGTAAAAAGTGTGATCCTTGCCCTCGGTGAATTCATAAGAGACACACATAAGAAATGGATGTTGTTGGTTTTTTAAGTCAACTGTAAAAATATATTTATATTATGATTTCAGAGAGGAAGGGAGAGGGAGAGAGAGAGAAACATCAGTGATGAGAGAATTATTGATCAGCTGCCTCCTGCCTGCCCTTCACTGGGGATCAAGCCCACAACCCAGGCATTAAAAAAATGCCCTGACCAGGAATTGAACCGTGACCTCCTGGTTCATAGGTCGATGCTCAACCACTGAGCCATGCCAGCTGGGCAGAAATGGGTGGTTCTTAATCTTTGGGTCACAGAACGTCTTTCAGAATCTGATGGAAGCTCTGACCCTCTCCTCCAGAGTAATACACAGACACGTGGGCACAGACACATGTCTCAGGTAACCCCAGGGGTATTGGTAGACCCTCCAGAGCCTATTCACAGTGACACACAGATCGAAGGTAAAAAATACCGATATTCAAAATAGTTGTTTAAACAAAATATTCAAGGACCAAGGGTTCAGTGTAGAAGAGTATCCCAAGCAGAGGGAACAGAACCAGCAAAGGCCCACGTATTAAAATGTCCACAGTTCATTGCATCCCCAGGAAGTGGGCAGTGGTGTGGTATGTATGGAAAGATCGAGGTTGGGATGGAATGTAATAAGTGACTGATGGAGAATTACTTATGTGAGGAACCTTGCAGTTGCAAGTGACAGAAACTGAACTCAACCTAGCTTAAGCAGTTTTTTAAAAAAAGGAATGTGAACTGACTCGACTAAAATGGCCAATGGTCTGTTAGCTTCAGGTAGAGCTGCTTAAAAACAAAAGAACAATGTCTTGAGTAGGGCCATCTAGATAGCGGTCACCAACCTTTCGGACCTCCCGGACCACCGGTTGGCGATCGCTGATCTAGATGGCAGAGAGCTTGTAAATCATTCCACAGAGGAGCACTTGATCCTGATAGGGCAGTGGAAGCCTCTGGGAAGGACTGGTGAGGGGATTTGCTGCTGGGTGGGGAAAGGAATGGAGGGGTAAAGTGGGCATGAGGAGTGTGAGTGTGACGGTGAGATAGATGGTAGTGAAATCAGCGGAGAGAGTGCAGGTGGAGTTGAGGCCGTTTAGGTGATGAGCTCCTGCTCTCGGAGTGTGTAGCTTTGCCTAAGACACTTCCCCTCTCTGGGCCTCAGTCTTGTCTGTGAAAAGGAGATTATATATGGCAATCACTTTGGAAAACAGTCTGGCAGTTTCTCAAAAAGTTAAGCATAAAGTTTCCTTATGATCCAGCAGTTCCACTCCTAGGTAGATATATACCCAGGAGAAATGAAAACATATGTCCACACAAAAACTTAGACACCAGTGTTCATCGAGCATTATTCATAATAGAGTAGACACAGCCCAAATGTCCATCAACTGCTGAATAATAAATAAAATATGATACATCCAAACTATACAATATTATTCCGCAATAAAGAGTGAAGTGCTGACTTAACCTATGATGTGGATGAACCTAGAAACACACTAAATGGAAACCACAAAAGACAGTATATGTGATCCTATTTTTTATGAAATGTTCAGAATAGGCAAATCCATGGAGACAGAGAAGGTGATTAGTGGTTGCCAGGGCTTCGGGGGAGGAGAATGGAGAGTGATTGCTCACTGGATACAGGTTTCTTTTTGGGGTGATGAAAATGTTCTAAAATTGAATGTGGTGATGGTTCCCAACTTTGTGAATATACTGAGAACTGAACAATACACCTCAAGTAGGAGAATTTTATGTATGTGAATTATATCTCATTAAAGCTGTTAAGGGTGGGGCGGGATCATAAGCCCTTGGCAGCTGACGTCAAGATCTCTCATGATCGCCCTGGCCGGTGTGGCTCAGTTGGTTAGAGCATTGTCCCGTACACCGAAGAGGTTGCAGGTTTGATTCCTTGTTCGGGCACATACGCAGGTTGTGGGTTCCATCCCTGATCAGGATATGTCCGGGAGGCAACAGATTGATGTTCCTTCCTCTCTCACGTTGTTTCTCTCCCTTTCCCTTCACCTCTCTCTAAAGATCAATAAAAATATATCCTTGAGTATTAAAGAAAAAAGATTTCTCATAATCATGGCTATGAGAGGTTCTTGTAGGCTCGCCACAGACTGAAGACGGTGGGCATCAAGGGGACAGATGGGTGCAAGGGATCTCTGGGGTATCTGGAGTCCTCAGGCAGCCAGCATATTCCTGAGCCTCTCATGTTCTTTAACCCTCGGGGCCCTGCCACCATTCCTGCTGATTCTGCTCTCATCCCAGACTGGGAGAGTCAGCAAGCTTCAAAAACCAGAGTTCTCTATCTGTGCCCCTCCAAGATGGGCTAGTACCCAATAAATAAAACTTTTTTATTTCTGCAATCAACTCACATCATGCACAGCCAGCCCCAGGCAACATTTTCCTTTCTTCCATTTCTTTGTGAATTTTTCATATTTTATTATGGAAAATTTCAAACATGCACAAGAGTGGGGAGAATAGTATATTGATGTACCCATCACCCTGCTTTAATAATTATCAATATTAGGCCAAGCTTTCATATATCTCCCAAACCCTTTTTTTCCTGGAATGTTTTAAAAGTAAATACCAGATATAATGTAATTTCACACACAAAAAAAAATATTTTAGTATCTCTAACAGATAAGGATTTTTTAAAAACATAATCCACAGTGCTATTATCTCACCTAATTAGACCTTACTTAGTATGTTCTAAGGCCCAATCCATGTTCAAATTCTCCCCATTATCTTTTTCTTATAATATATTTTTTTATTGGTTTTACAGAGGAAGGGAGAGGAAGAGAGAGAGAGAAACATCAATGATGAGAGAATCATTGATTGGCTGCCTCCTACACACTCCCCTCTGGGGATTGAGCCTGCAACCCAGGCATGTGCCCTTGATCAGAACTGAACCCAGGACCTTTCAGTTTTCAGGCCTACACTCTATCCTCTGAGCCAAACCAGCTAGGGCTCTCCCCATTATCTTAAAATGCCTTTGAACCTTTGGTTTGTTTGAATGACAATCCCAACAAAGGCCCCCATGTGGCATTTGACTGCTATGTCTCTTAGTCTCTTTTATAACACTTTCTCCTTTGTGTCCCTTTTTTTGAGCCATTTATTTGTTGGAAAACCACGTGCTTGCTCTGTAGAATTCTGTGAGTCTTTTTAGAAGTATTCTTATCGGGGTGGGAAATCATATGCTTTTACTTCAAGGAAAGATTAAGGGGAATGAATTAGTGACAGATGCATAGAAAATTAACCAAATAATAAAGATAATAGGAGGTCCAACATGGTGGGAGCATAGGAGGATGCTGAACTCACCGCCCTCCCATAAGCAAACTCAAATATACACATAGAGAACAATTGCTCTTGCAAAAAAACACACCCAAAAACACAACAAACTGGGGACTGAATGGTTTCTGAACAACAAACAAGAGAAAGACACTGCATAGAGAAGGCTGGGAGGCCTTGGGAGCTCTCGGAAGCTGAGGGAACTCTGGACTGAGGAGCAAGTGAGCACCACTATTTACTTCTCCCTCCACTTTGATAGGCAGGTTGGAACCCTATTCAGGTGCTTGGCCCTCAGAGCAGGGCTTTCTCATCTACATTGCCCAGAGCCCTTTGTCCCTAAACAAAGAGAGCAAGCAGGAACAACAGGATGTCACCACACCCCTGGCCTCCCTGCCAGGGGCCTCTCTCCTGCTCAGCAAGCTACTGCCCCAGCTGCCATGAGCACCTGGTATACCCAGCACACAGAGCCTACAGAGAGGTCTCTGCTATATAGGACCACGTTCTCTACAACAAACAAGAGAGAGAGTATAGAGAAGCCTGGGAGCCATGGGAGCTCTCCAGGGACCGCCAGTGAGTGCCATTGTTTATGCCCCCCTCCAACTCCATAGGATGTGCAGGGGGCTCTATCCAGGTGTTCTGGTCTACCTGCCAGGTTTCTGCAGCACATTCCCAGGCACACCACAAAAAGATCTAAAACATGACATCAATAACATAAAGCATGGAGGGGGGTGGGGGAAGGAAAAGGAAAAAACAAATAAGTGGAGGAAAAACAACCAATGACTCAAAGAAGAAATCAAACAAGAAATCAGAAACTATCTTGAAACAAATGAAAATGAAAATACAGCTTTTCAAAATGTATGGGATGCAGCAATAGCAGTTCTAGAGGGAAATTCATATTTATATAGGCCTACTTCAAGAAAAAAAGAAATATCCTAAATAAAAAATCTAACTCTATAACTGAAGGAACTAGAAAAAGAAGAACAAACAAAACCCAAAGAAACAGAAAGAAGGAAATAAGTAAAATTAGAACAGAAATAAACAAAATAAAAATTAAAAACAATAGCCCTGCTGGTATTGCCCACTGGTTAAAGCATTGGCCTGCAGACCAAAGAGTCGCTGGTTGGATTCCCAGTCAAGGGCACCTACCTAAGGTTGCAGATTCAATTCTGGTTGGGGAGTGTGTGGTAGACAATCCATTGATGTCTCTCTCTCTATCTCTTTCTCTCTCTCCACGCCCTCCCTTCTACTCTCTCTAAACAACAACAACAACAAAAAATCAATGGAAAAAATATCCTTGGGTGAGAATTAACAAAAAGGTTTTTTTTAATAAAAAATAAAAAACAATAAAAAAGATCAATAAAACTAAGAGCTGGTTCTTTGAAAAGATAAACAATTTAACAAACCTTTAGCCAAACACATGAATAAAAAGAGAGGGAGACCAAATAAGTAAAATAAATGAAAGAGAAGTTACAGCTGACACCACAGAAATAAAATAGAAATATACCCATAAAGAACAAGCTGATGGTTGCCAAAGAGGTGGGAGGATGGGAATAAAAAATAATTACACAAATAAATAAAAAAGTAATACCCCAGGAAAAATAGATCATATATCAAAGGAATTATAATTACACTACACTTCTTGAATACTAATTGAATATTTGATTAGTCAGCTTGAATAACTGTTTTGCAGTTCTAGTATTATAAATGCAGAATAATCATACAAACAAGAGGTACAGGAAAATGTAGAAAGTGATATAAGAGCTCAATCTTCATATTCCTTAGTAAGCAGTCAATAGGTAAATTTAAAAGTGGGGGAAAAAAACACCTAACATTAGCAATATAAATCTGATGCTTACAAAATAGATGTAAGACTAGAAGAAATAATCAGAAATACCAGAAAGAATTTAAAGGAATTGGAAGTGAGAGGGAATGGAATAGGAAACAGATAATTTTAAAGTGTATATCAAATTATCAGATTTATTAACAACAAAAAAATTAAAAGTTTAGGTTCATTTAGCTGGTATCCAAGGCAGCTAAAATCTGAGGGGAAAAAAAATGAGTTAAGAATCCAGGAACCGTTGAGGCTTAATTAGGCCAGTTTAGGGAAAGAATGTGTCTCCAAGCCTCTGAGTTCAGGATTGTGGGCACAGCATAGAGATTGTGGATATTTCTTTATCCAGGCTGCACCATCTCCTACCTGTTCTGCCTTTTGTTTCTTTGTTTACACCGGAGTGACCAGCCAGAAACAAAATGTCAGCCAACTCTCCCAGGCATTGTCTAAGCAGGAGACTTCATCACTGCCAGCCAGATCACCTTTGCCTTTTCCTTCTCTCTCCCTTTCTTTGGGAGCTTCCAAGGTACTTTTGGGAGGGAGCTCCCAACAACTCTCAACACTGTTTAAGTTCCTTCAACAGAGTTCCAAGTTGGAGGCCTGTTTTCATAGATTCAAACTCCGAACACAGCAGGGACCACCTGGGAGGCCTGGGGTTTTCATCTCCCCTTCTTCTCTTTCTGAGGTTCTTTCAGAGGTGCAGAATGATGTCATCACCATTAAAGTCAGACTTATAGCCCAGCCTCTTGTTTGCTGTGTGACCTTGAACAAATTACTTAACCTCTCTGAGTTTCACCTTGTTAGCTGTAAAAAGGAGAGCATAATAATATATAGGGTTGTTGTAATCACTTAAAAAGAATAATGCATGTAAGGTGGGTTGCATAGCTCCTGGCTGACTGAGTGCTTGGAACATGAAGCTATTGACCATTACCCATATACTTGGAATCACCTTCCAGCCATCCCCTGTCCCAGAGTCCCCAGAATGACACTGGGAGTTCCTTTTGGAGTCAGGGTACTCCTCACCTATACCTGGCACTCCACGTTAACATTTACCTCCACCCCAGCCAGTCTTCTCTTTCCATAAGATCAGCTTTCATCTTGTCTTCTGGCCAAAGGGGTTATAATCTCTCTTGCTTTTGTCTGGAATCTTAAAAGCCCTACCAATTGATGGTTCGAAAAAACAATGGGATTGGGTTCCTGGTTCCCAAGAGGGAGCGAGGGAGCAGCTGGATGATGCTGCCTGAGGGGAGGATGGGGGCGGGGGAAGGGGGGCGGGGGGGGGGGCACTGTTAGGCCAGTGAGACTTTGCAGGAGCATGAATGGTGTGAAATGAGGAAGAGAACCTGTTGAGGGGATCTTGACATCCCAAAGGAGGCTCACCAGAGAGTTCACAGGAGGCACTGAGAGAAGGATCTGTACCCCTCAGCTTCTGTAATAGGCCCCCAGAACTGTCCCCCCCCCCCCCAGGCTTGCCCACACAGGGAAAAAGACATGGTTCCCCAAAGGAAATTAGGGTCTTGAAAGAAAAACAGATCTTAAGCAAGGCCCTAAAATGCTAATTATCTATTATATACAGAACCAGGATCCAGATAACATCCCACAAGATCAGAACAACTGGCTAGCTAGATCCAACAAGATAAAATAAACATTAAAAAAATGTAGTCTCCTACACGGAGGGTCAAGAAACCAACGGCACACAAAGATGTGGAAAACCTACCAGATCAATAATGGGCAAGTGATGTGGCTGCCAGAATCATTAATTCAGTGTGAGACATATTAATGGAGGAGTAGAATCTAGGAAAGGGGAGGTGAAAGTTCAGCTTTATTCCCAACTGAGTTCAATTCCAAGAGTAATACTTTAAAGGGGACTTTGTTGACCGAGTAAGAAGCAAAAAGAGGAGATTTGTCGCAAGGAAAACAGTAGTAGAACTGGTGAGATGATACGGTTAAATGGGAAAAGCCAGAACCCTCTCCCAGAGTCAGAAAAGCTGGATTCCAATTCCACTATTTATCAGTTATTAAAGATTGATCATTCTTCACATCACATACCATGTCAGACACAAGTGAGCCCTGAACTGCTTTTCTGTAAGAGCCAAGGGGAGGAAAACACTGGGAGGGAGAGTTCAGCTCAACCCTAGAAAAAAATGTCTTTCTTTTTTTTAGTGACACTTGTCATTCTTATCTCTGGTGACAAAAGAAATTCATGGTTGTATAAAATATTGGTAAACAGAAAAGCAAAATTAGGTAAAAATCACATCTCAACTCCCACTTACTTTCTAATATTTAAGGATAAGCTACATAGACAGACAGATATGAACAAAAATTATTAAATAATTATCTGATCTAATTTAGAGTATCAGCATGTAAAGATGTATGTATTTGTATGTAAGGATGTTTATTAATATTGTTTCTAGTAGAAAAAAACTTGTAAACCACTATCAGTAGGAGAATACTGGGAGTGTCTGAGTAAATGATTGTGCATACAGATCATGCAAGACTGTGCAGCTCGTTGAAAGAAAAGAGTGGAACTAATAGGTATTACCTTCAAAATGTTTCCACATATATTGCTTGAGGCAAACAAAGTTATAGAATAATATGCATGGGGGGGGATGAGGACACATTTGTAATACGTTAACTAATAAAGAATTAAAAAAAGAATAATATGCATAGTATGATCCCATTTGTGTAAACAAATGCATGTACATATATATTTTAAATGTTTTCATTGATTTTTAGAGAGAGAGGAAGGGAGAGAGAAAGAGAAACATTAATGTGAGTGATCATTGATTGGCTGCCTCCAGATCCAGCCCGCAACCTGGCCATATGCCCTGACCAGAAATCAAACTAGCAACCTGTTGGTACATAGGAGCATGCTCAACTAACTGAGCCACACCAGCCAGGGCCACATATATGTTCTTATAAGCAAAGGAAACAGTATGATGTTAACTGTGGGTCCATTTGGGAGGGCACAGTTGGAGAAGCCAATGCTAAGACAGTTAACATGTTCTTTGAACATTTCTGTGTTGTTTGAATTGGGATGATCAGGATATATTATTTCTAAAATTCAAATGACTGAAATTTAAATAATCAAACAATAATCTACCCTGGAAATTTCTCCATGCCATTAAAGATACTCTATCACATCTAATGACCACATATATTCCTTGTGTGGATTTCTCTTAATGTATTGAACCTAATGTTGGATATGTAGTATATCAGCAGTTGTCCAAAGAGGGTCTAGGAGCATTTTGACAATGTCTCTCAGAATTGAAAATGTGCAGACACATAGATCTAACCATGCCTCAGGTAAGAAACTATCTGACAGGTACACTCATACATGTGTATAAAGATATCTATGCAAGATTTGGTCCCTGCCTCATTATTCTTTTCTTAAAAAAATAAATCTTGCCAAAACCGGTTTGGCTCAGTGGATAGAGCGTCGGCCTGCGGACTGAAGGGTCCCGGGTTCGATTCCGGTCGGGGGCATGTACCTGGGTTGCGGGCACATCCCCAGTGGGAGATGTGCAGGAGGCAGCGGATCGATGTTTCTCTCTCATCGATGTTTCTAGCTCTCTATCTCTCTCCCTTCCTCTCTATAAAAAATCAATAAAATATATTAAAAAAATAAATCTTTATTGTTCAGATTATTACAGTTGTTCCTCTTTTTCCCCCCATAGCTCCCCTCCACCCAGTTTCCACCCCACCCCCTGCCCTTACGCCCCCCCCGCCCCCCACTGTCCTGTCCATAGGTCCTGCCTCATTATTCTTGCTAGCGAAAGGCTAGAAACAACCTACCTGTCCAACATCAGGGACTATATAAATAAAAATCACAGGCTGACCATATACTGCAATTCTCAATAGCCGATATAAGAAATGAGATGGATCTGTAGACATGTACATGGAAAATGTGCCAGGATATATTGCAAAGTGAAGGGGGAAGGCAAGTTACAGAACAATATGTACAGTGTGATCTCTTTTCTCTTTAAAATATATATGTGACTGTACATTGGAAAAGATCTGAAGGATACACATCAAGCTGTAAGTAGGCTTTACCCATACGTATGTCCGTATCCCTATAAGGATATAAGTAGGGCATAAAGGAAGTGAGCTCCCCGTTCCCTGAGGTATGCAGAGATCAGCTGCCTCATTCTGAGCGGCATTATGGAAGGCATTTCCACATCACTCAGGGGTGACCTAGGTCCCCTCTTAGCCCTGAGACTCTCAGAGAATGGAGAGGTCCGGGCTAGGAGAGGAATCCACGCCTAAGGGGAAAGGGTTAAGTGAGGATGCGGTTGCTGTGGGCGGGCTCAGCAATCGGCAGCGCCAGGCTCTGTTAGCCAAGTCTGAGCATCTCGGAGGATGCGGCGCTGCAAGCGGCTGCTGGGACACGCGCAAGGTGAACGCGGGGGCTGCCTGCGCGACGCCCAGGTGAGGAACTGGCAAAGGAAGGGGGCAATGGTGGGGCCCAGGCAGGGAGCATGGCCTCAGCCCCGGTCTCAGCAAGGCGCAGAAGGTCCTGCACCAGAGCCCACCCCCACCCAGGACACTGCGGGGAAGGCGCGGAGCCAGGGGCCAGGAGAAGGAGGACGAGAGGTAACCTGAGATGGGCCAGCTCCCAGACGCTGCCCTGCACTGCCCTCTCCCTAGACCCTGAGGCAAGGAGATACCCTTCCCCCCTCCAATAAACCCCACATTTCTCCAGCAGCTGGAACCTAGTGCTGGGCAGCCCCCTCTTTGTCCGCAGATGCCCACATCTCTTGGATTGGGGGTGGTGAGCAGATGGCATATGCTTATTGAAGGCCCAGCTCAGCTGTCTCCTCCTCTGCAAAGCTTTTTGGACTCCCTGTGCAAAATGATCTACAGCGCGTTTCACAATGCCTAGTATGACTGTGTGACCTTGGGTGAGTTGCTCAACCTCTCTGAACCTCGGTTTCTTCCCCTGTGAAATGGGTACACCCACACCTGCTTGTGTTGGGAGGGTTGGATGAGATCAAGGGCATTCAGCTACACTTAGCACAGGAGCCTAACTGGGTAAGAGCTCAACACAGGAGCACCGGGAATCAAACCAGCAACCTTTATGAAGGAGTACCTGTGTTAGGGGCCTTTCAGTCAGTCCCCCTCAGCTCACCCCAACTCCTGACACTAGAACTGATGCTTCTCTTTGGGTCCCCAGCACCTAGCCTGGGAGAGGAGCAGAGCATGGAGCTTGGTGAATGTCTGAGAAATGAGCCAACAAAGATTTAGGGCAGAGTCTAAACGCATTTTGGGGGATGGGTTTAAGGGGTCTTTGAGCCCCCTGAAATTGTCCACAAGTTTTGATGAGCCTGGGCATTTTCTTGGGGAAAAAGCCTGGAATTTCCATTGGCTTCTCAAGGTGTCTGTAGGCCACCAAGGGTTAGGAGGCAGGGAGAGTTGGGCACAGCTATTTCCCAGAGGAAAGGAGCAGGGCCTCCGCCCCTAAACACGCTGAGGCCTAAGCTCTCCTCCCCTCTTCTGGCTGGGGGGTCCTTCCTGCCTCCTTGGCTCAGCTAGAGAGTCTCAGGAGTGGAAACTTTAGGGACTGTATAGCTGGGGCAGGTCATATGCCGGGGGGCTGAAGACAAGAAATGGAAGATGCAGATGCAGCCTTAAGGAGCCTCAGGCCAGTGTGGGAGACAAGAGATGACTACACTGTGACCATGGTGATGGGAAGGGGTGGAGGGAGGTGTCAAGGAAAGAAATGTCTACGCTGAAACAAGCCACTGTCATATCTTACCTGGCTTTCTACGCTGGCCTCTCTCCCTCTTTTAAAACATTTATTAGATGGTGAAACCCCCTTGCTTAACATCTTCACTGGCTTCCTGTGACACCTAATAAACTCCAGGTGCCTTACCCTGGTGTACCAGTCCTCTTGGGATCTAGCTCGGTCTTTCTGATTTCATCTCCCTCTGCCACTTTCTCCATTTGTTGAGCTCCAGCCACACTGCCTCCTTATTGCTTTAATTCACCTAGCTCATTCCTGTGTCAAGGCCTTTGCACTTTCTGTTCCCTCTGCCAAATGCTTTTCCCCCATATCTTCAAATGGCTGGCTCCTTCTCTTTCAGCACTGAGCTCAAATGTCACCTCAGAGAGGCTTTCCTGGCACCCCTGTGTAAAGTATCCCCCACCCCATCCGTCTGTCTCTTAATTCTGTTTTCTTTTCTCCATAGCTCACTTTATTTAACATCACTCATCGTCTGTCACGGACTTAGAATGCCAGCTCCATGAGGGTAGGAATCTTGCCAATTCTGTTCACTGCTTTATCCACAGAGCATGGCACATAATATATGCTCCAGTCAGTTGTTGAAAGAGTTAAGAAAGCTTTCTGGACAAAGGGAAGAGTAAAAGAGCTCTAATACGTATGCTCCTCTCATAGGCCTGACCCATTATGTGTTCTGTTATGTAAGCATTATAAGAGCCCTTTACAGTTAGGTACTCTTTTTTATACCCATTTTACTGAAACTCTGATGCAAAAAGGTAAAGTAACTCACCCAGGAACTGGCAAAGCTGGGATTCGAACCCAGTTCCCTCCTCAAAAGCAGGGGCCTCTTCCTCTCCACCTCTCTGATATTTGAGCTGGGACTTCAAGAACAGGATTTCAGCATGTAAAGGAGAAGGGAGGGGGCATTCTAGGCAGAGGGAATGACAGGAGCAAAGGCATGGGGCACCAGGCAGCCCAATAGGTGTGGAAGGGTAGGTGAGCAGCCTGGTGTGGCCTTGGAAGGCCAGGAAGGAGTCTTAATTCTCTTCTGAGGGTAATGGGGAACCACTGAAGGTTTTGAATCGGGGCAGTGGCATGAGCAGAGATGCAGTTTTAAAAGTTTACTCTGAGATTGACCAGGAAGTGGGGAAAGGGTTTGGGGTGGGGGACCTGCCTCCTGTCGCTCTTCATCCTTTTCCATCAGCCCCCTTGGGACAGCCATAGGAGCCTCTAACACTCACATGTCATTCCCCCTCCTTTTTTTTTTAGGCTTATCCAGTGAGGACTGGAAGTTGAGGGTTCTAGACCTAGGCATCAAAGTGGACCATGGCCTCCAGCCCATGGGGCCATGTACATGGCCTCCTGCTGCTATTGCTGCTGCTGTGTCTGGGGGCTGGCCCTGCCCTGGGCGGGAGCCTTCCCAAGGCACAAGAGGACTGGGAACCACACCTGATCCCAGGAGCCCACCCCAGGGGCCCCGTTGGCACAGAGCCCGAAGCCTTCCTCTGGCAGAAGCCCAGAGATGAGAGCCCTTGGAACTCCAGTGTCCCCCAGGTCCGTGCGGAGGAGGTGCCTCAAAGGATCGAAGATTCTCCCCTTGGCCCAGCCCTGCATGGACCTCAAGCAGCCCAGGGGGCTCAGAGAGAAGGACTCCCAGTAACTGATGACTTCCAGGTGGTTCAAGGGCCAAATTCTCAGGGCTGGACAGGACCTCCTGACTCACAGGAGCCTCTGGAGCAAGATGCACCAGCACCCCATCCAGTGGGGTCCCCCCATCTCACTTTCATCCCAACAACTCCCCGACTCCAGCTCAGGGTAGCCACAGTTCCTCCCTCCTCAAAGGAGCCTGGAGGCCAAGTGGGACAACGACCAGTTGGAGATGAGGGTCTGGTTGCTGAAGCCAAGCCCAGAGTCTCAGAGACATCCCCCTCCGCCCACCAGGGTCCTCCCCACACTCTTGCACCTGACTCAGGCACTATCAGGAAGCCAGTACTGGAAGAACAGGATGGGGGTGAGGAAGACTTCCAAGAGGCAGCTCAAGGCCCCATCTTCACCCAGCAGGATCCAGCAGCCTCTGTGATTGGCTCAGTATCCCCAGTTGAGGTGGCATCCACTCAGGAGCCTGGGTTCCAACCAGACCTGGCATTGACCAGAAGCCTTCCTCCTGCCAACGAGCTGCCAGCTGAGCCCCCCAAGAAGGCTAAAGGTGGGGAGATCTGGGCAGTCAGTTTTCCAAGTCCCTCACTGAAGCAGGCTGACTTCCCTGATGTTCAGGGCTCCCCAGGACCCCAACCTTCAGGTCCTCCAGCCTCAGAGACTCCTCATGAGCAGCCCAAGCCAGATGGGTACCAAGGTGAGGGTGCCATGCAGGGCTGGGAGGGGCAGTGTTCCATGGCAGCTGGATGCCCCAGTTTCTGTGTGTCCCCTGGCCCCATTGGGTCCCATTTTCCTTTCTGAGGGTGATTGTGCCTCCCTCCTGGGGGATTAGACTTCGGGGACTGCTGGAGGGGTCAGGCAAAGTTGATGACTGCTTTTGTCATTTCAGAGATAGCAGCAATGAATGGAGCAGACCCCATCTCTCCCCAGAGGGTGAGAGGAGCAGTAGGGGCCCCAGAAACTCCCAAGGCCCTCATCCCCCCTGGCCCCTCGGACCCGGGCCCAGCTACAAACCAAACGGAAAGTCCTGTGAGGACCCTGCAGCCAGGTGAGGGCATGGCTGGGGGTTTGAGGAGAGTGGTACTCTGTTTAATAACAAAGAAGTATGTGAGGTCCATATGGGAAAGTGGGGAGTGAGGACAAACAGCTCTTAAAGGAATTGGCTAGGACCTCCTTCAAACAACTTGGGATAATAAACTAATACTCACTGGCTACTCTGGGAGAAGTCATGTGACCTTTGGGGGCTAGAATGTTCTTAAATGTAACATGGATGTATTTAGTGCAGTGATTCTCCAACTCTGGCAAATCACTCAAGGAGCTTTTAAAAAATTCCCACGGAATTCTGATTCAGTCGGTCTCCAGGTGATTCTAATATTAAGCCCATGCTGAGAACTGCTGGTATATTATTAATAAAAATGGCAGCTCGCATCCATTTAACACTTATTGGGCGCTGGGCACTATGCTAAACATTCAGTCCTCACCACAATCCGGTGAGGTAGGTGTTGCTACCACCCCCATTTTACAGATGTGCTTGGAAAAGTTAAATAACTTGCCCTTCACATTAGGGAATAATGTAAAATCAAAAACATTTTACGAAGGGCTATTTTAATATTGTTATTATTGCAGACGAAGCCGAGGAGTGGCCGGGGCGCCCCCAAAGCCATCCCCCAGCACCCCCAGTCCAGGCCCCCTCGACGTCACGCCGGGGCCTCATTCGGGTCACCACACAGCGCGCCCTGGGACAGCCAGCTCCTCCGGAGCCCTCAGCCAGCTCCATGGCATCTGCCCCAGCCTCTAGCCCCCCGGCCAACGCCACCGCACCCCCCCTGCGCTGGGGTCCCCTTCGGCGGGTGCTGAGCTTTTCCTGGGAGCTGCACGTCTATGGGGTAGGGGCGCTCTTTCTGCTGCCGGCGTTGCTGTCAATGGCCTCTCTGGCAGCCGCCTCTACGGGGCCCTGGCTGGCACTGGTGGCGGCAGTGCTGGTGCTCCTAGCATCGGGGCTGCGATCTGCCTACATGCTTGCCGACCCCTACGGCTCGCAGGCGCGGCTGGGCTTACGCGCCGGCCTGGTGCTCTACAACCTACCCTTCCCCTTGCTGCTCACCGCGTTGGCGGCCCTGACCCTGCTAGGACTGGGTGCGGGGCTGCCCCCGCAGCTGCAGAACCCGCTCCTGCTCGGAGTCCTGGCGTTGACTCACGGCGTGGGGTTGCTCGCTACAGACCTGCTGTCGTCGACACCGGCGCTCAACCTCCTGGCTCAGGGCTTCTCGTGCGCCTGGGGCGCAGCCGTGGCTCTGGGCACGCTCTGCCTGTGCCGTCGCCGCCTGCTGGACGGGCCGCGGGGCTGGGATGCCAGCCCGGGGCCGCGGCTGCTGGCGGTGGCGGGCTCCCTGGGCCTGCTGGCTAGCGGTTTACAGCTGGCAGCTGCCCTCTGGCTGTACCCAGGCCCAGGCCGCGTGGGCCGCTTCTCATGGGCCTGGTGGGGGGTCCATTTCTGGCTGCGACTGCTGGAGCTGACCTGGGCCCTCGTCTTGGCACTGGCTGCTGTGGTCGCGGCGCGGCCCAGGCCGCCCACGGAGCATGCGTGCTGGGCGAAGCTGCGGCGCCTGGCGTGTCCTGCGCCCTCGGGCAAAAGCGAGGTTCCGGAGCGACCCAACAACTGCTACGCGGGGCCCAGCGGCGTTGGCGTCGGCAGCTTGGAGATCAGCAAGAGCCTCATCCGCAACTCTGCGGAGGGAGCGCCGCCTGCCACCCCCAGTTCAGGCGCCTGGGGCTCGGCTGCGTCACTGGGCCGCGGCCCCCAGGGTGGCCCGGTCCTCTCCCGTAGCAGCGTGGGGCCGGCTCCGTCGATGAGCGAGCTGGACCTGCGGCCGCCGTCACCCATCAACCTGAGCCGCAGCATCGACGCCGCGCTCTTCCGAGAGCACTTGGTGCGCGACAGCGTGTTCCGACGCTGCGGCCTGCGCGGTCTGGCCTCCCCGCCGCCTGGGGGCGCGCTGCGGCCGCGCCGGGGCAGCCATCCGGACACTGAGCTCGACGGTGCGGGCTCCTTGCTCCGTGGCCGCTGCCGGTCGCTCAGCGACGTGCGCGTCCGCGGGCCGGTCCCACCACACGTAGTGGATGAGCCGGATCAGGTGGCTTCTGGCAGCTCCATGGACAGCTTCTCCCGGGGCTCGCTCAAGATCAGCTGGAACCCGTGGCGCCACGGGCTGTCGTCGGTGGACAGCCTGCCCCTAGATGAGCTGCCCAGTACGGTGCAACTACTGCCAGCCCCAGCCACTGCAACTGCTCCCAGCCGGCCCATAGAACCCCGGAGTGAGATCCAGCCTTCCTGCAAGCCAGGGGACTCTCGCAGCGCCTCCAGTGACACCATTGAACTCTGAGCCGATCCCACACTGTTGCAGGACCAGCCTTCAGTGACCATATGGCATGGCTGACTGGGACAGTTGAGCCTTTAAAAAACTGGCATCCTGGGGCCTGAACCTGATTGCAGCCCCTGGAAGCAGCCAGGAGTGTCCCCAACCCCCACCCGCGTTTTTTGTTTTTAAATATCTCTATTTTTTTCCAGCAGGTATTTTGCACAGAGGCTGTGATTTATATGGAATACAGGGTGGACATGCATGGATTTGGGTATGAGGAATGGGGTCCAGGTGCCCCAAACACCCCTCCAGACTCCCCATTGTGGAAGGATGAGGCTCGCTTGTCTAGATTGAATGTCCTCTTTGTGCCAAAGAAATAAACCTTTAGGATTGGCTCATGCCTCCCTCTGGCCATGCCAGGATCCTGTTCAGAGAAGAGTAGGAGGGCCCACCCTCCAGTAATTCCATGTCCAGTATGTGGGACAGGGGAACTTCCAAAGGAAAGGGCACTGGACCCTTAGCAGCTTTAGAAATAAGGCTATCGATATTTTATTGAACATCTATTTGTTGTACACTGTCTTCAGCTCTTTACTTCACCACCTTATTTAATTCTCATAATAAGCCTGAGTGGAAAGCATTATCAAGCCCATTTTATAAATGAGAAGAGTAAGGTTCAGAGACAAAAGTCATTTTGTCCAGGGTCCTTTGGCCCAAATAATAGCTGATACTGAACCCAGAAAGTTCCATCCCTGAAGCTGGGTCCTCCATCCCCTTCTCCTAACACAACTTCAGGGCCAAGCCTCTCCTCCTTTTACTCTTCCTCCAGGGTAGCCCTCAATTTCCCAGGGTTTTAGAAAAATTTCCCAAGGGTCAGGGCCTCTCAGTAGCTTAGGCCAACCATGGGAGTGGGAGGGCAGGCAGTAAAACTGAAGCTTCTCCGTTTTCCAAGATCTTCTTTATTTCCTGAGATGAATAAATAAATCAGTGGCTGAGGGGTGAGGAATGGGGGAGGTGAATATGGAACAGGAGCTGGCAGCATGCAGCTGGCAGGAGGAGGCTATGATGGACTCACCCCTGCAGGAGCCCACTCCCCTCATCCTGCGCAGGGGCCAAGGCTCACTAGCAGCCACCATAAGGAGACACTTAAAATCCACACACATTATGAAGCCTGCCCAGTCTCCTCAAGGCCAAGATCCCATGGCTTCCATTTTTAGGGCTCCTTCCGCATCCCAGGGGCCTCACCTGCCCAGGTCTGGGTGCCTAGGCTGCTCCGTAGGTGGGTAGGGGGTACTTAGCCTACTCTCAAAAATAAAGCCAGCCGCCTTGAGTGTCCAGGCAGAAGAGAGGCCTGGCTTCTGGAGGCAGCCTGGTGGGAGGAGATCCTGCAGGCATGGCAGAGATTATCTGCCCTTGATGAAGCCTTCCAGCACCCGGTCACTGCGCTCTGACAACCAGTAGCCAGTCATGGCCGCCACAGCCCCAATGAAGATGGCGGTAAAGACCAAATCACCCTTGGCAGCCAGCGTGGCCAGTGCACAGATGATGACACCGAAGAACATCTGCTGCAGCACCACCAGCTCATCCTCTGTCATCTCTGAGAAGAAGCCCGCTGACTCTGCGAGGAATAAGAAGCACCTGTCACTCCTCCCCCATTCTTAGAGTCTCCCACGCACCCAGTCATCGCTGCCACCTGCCTGCTAGGCGTGCCAGCACGCGATGTCGTTTACTGCTGAGAACGACTCTAGAGGGGCAGTTATTATCCCTGTCTCACTGAACAGGAAACTGAGGCTCAGAGAGGTAGAGGTTTGCCCAAGGCCACGTGGTGAGCGAGTTGTGACAGAGCATGTGCTATGTGTACTAGCCCAGCTCCAGAGCCAGACTTCCAGGATTCAACACCCAGCTCTGCGACCTGCTTGCTGGGTGGCCCTGGGCAAGTGGCTTCATTTCTCTGCATCCTAGTCTCCACTATGGGGATGAGAAAGATACCTACAGCGTTGGATTTGTTTTAGTGTAAAGTAAGTTAATACATGCAACATGCTTGGAACAGTGTCTGACATATGGTAAGAGTTGCGGAAGTGATCACTAATTATATCATTGTAGCTGTCCATCTCACCACACCATGGCCTACAATAGCTCTCAGAGGGCCAGGGCTAGGACTGGTCCCATTGGACAGATGAGGAAAGAGGCTAGGGGAGGCAGAGTAATTTGATGCCAAGTCCTATTTTCTTTCTACCCCAAGGAGGTGTGAGGCCACCAAAAGCTACTCAGGAGAAGATGTAGGCTTCAGGTCTCAATGCAGCCTCACAGGGGCTGAGGGGTTATAAATGCTTGGAGAACGGGTTTGGTGGGGGCCAAGTTGGGACTCACCTGGGATCTGCTCCTTCACACAGATGCCCTCAATCTGTTTGTAGCCCTCAGCACAGACACAACGGTAACTGCCCTCGGTGTTCTCACATTGCTCATTCTCTCCGGGACACACCTCTGTCTCACACTCGTCCACATCTTGAGGGAGGGCAAGGAGGGATCAGAGCGACTTCCAGGGTTCCACAGGCAGCACCCCGACCCTGCCTCGTTCACATTCCGGCACTCCCTTCTGCCCTTTCCCAGGTAACATTCACCCTTCCCCTAGCCTGTTCACATTCCAGCCCCTCTCAATTCATGGTGGCAAGGCACTCCAAGGTACCTGGGCCCCACTGGCTGGATACTCACCGAGACACTTGGAGCCCACCTGCTGGTAGCCAGGGCTACACTTCTTACAGCGGCCTGGCCCTGCCCCCATGCAGCCCAGGCAGGCCTTGGCACAGTCTGGAGAAGAGAGAGGAGAGAGAAGGTTAAGAGCTGCCCCTAAATCCAAGGGGTTCTGGTGCCAGAGAAGGCAGAAGTTTGGGGGGAACAGGCGTGGAGCAGCTCCTCCTAACTTTCCCACTTCCCCTCCCCGGCAGGAGTGGACACTCACCTCGGCACTCATAGGAGCCCTCCGTGTTCACGCAGAATTGGTCGGCTCCACAGTTGGCTCGCTCTGTGCCACACTCGTCAATATCTACAGAAAGGCCGGCAAGATGGGGAATTTCAGTCAGTTCACTAACAGGGAAGCTGAGACCAGAACTGTTGCAGAATGGAGTTGCCAGGCTCATATGGTGTGGTAGCAACGGCAGGCTGTCCACCAACACAGAAGGAGAGGTGCAGCTGGACTCCAGGCTGCCCAGGCAGAGAGTACATTTTCCAATCTGCCTTGCTACTCAGTATGGCCTTGTGGTTGAGTTCTGGCCGACAGGATGTAAACAGAAGTGATGTGCTCCACTTTCAGCTTGGCTTTAAAACAAAGGGCTTGGACTCATCCATGCACTCTCTTCTCTTTCTTACTTCCTGAGTGCCAGGGCATGGAACACAGAAGTGCCTGGGAACGAGCCTCAACCACAAAGGCAACACCCAACGGGATGACTGCACAGTAAGAAAGAAGGAATCTGGGTGCTTGAATGATTGTGACAAAAACAGCGTCCCTGACAGCCTGGACTACTTGCTCTGAGACTGTGATTTAAGATAAAAATAAACCTCTCTATTCTTTAAGCCATAATCTTTGGGGATCTTTTTGTCACAGTATCTTAGTCATTACTCTCACTTATACAAATGGCTAGGTTTGAGACAGACCAAGTCTCAAACCCAGGTCTCCTGACCCAAGTTCAATATCCTCATTCCCTCTGGCTAACCCTTTCTCAACTGAACAGACTTGGTCTAAATCAGTGGTTCTCAACCTTCTGGCCCTTTAAATACAGTTCCTCATGTTGTGACCCAACCATAAAATTATTTTCGTTGCTACTTCATAATGGTAATGTTGCTACTGTTATGAATCGTAATGTAAATATCTGATATGCAGGATGGTCTTAGGCGACCCCTGTGAAAGGGTCGTTCAACCGCCAAAGGGGTCGCGACCCACAGGTTGAGAACCGCTGCTCTAAATGGTATCTCCTCTAAGAAGCCTTTCCTGATTCCTTACCATCACCCAGCTGGATCAGGGACATCTCTCATTGTACAAAGATCAGTCTGTACTGTAAGTGCCTGGTTACTTTTCTGCCTTCCCAACCAGGCTGAGATCTCCATAAAGATGAGAACTGTGTTGGTCTAGCCCAGAGATGTGGGTATTGATGGAGAACCAAGCCCAGGCCCATCTACCTCCCAGACCTAAGGCACAGCCCCACTCACCTACACACTTGAGGTGATGCAGGGCCCAGCCCCTCTTGCACTGTAAACAGTTTGATTCCTCAGGTCCTGAGCAGCGGGCACAGGGGCCAAAGCAAGCTGGGGGGAATGACGGAAGTAAGAGAATGAGCAGGCAGGCATCCCATCAGCCCCTGCCCAGCGCCTCACCTTTTGGCTACCTACCCGAACATACCAGATGGCTGGCGTTGCGCTCCACCTCAAAGTAGCCGAGGCTGCATTGGCCACAGGCCTCACCCCCATAGCCGGCTTGGCAGTCACAGTGCCCGCTGCCCCCTCGAGTCCCTTCCCCTTCACAATGCCCGTAGCCACCGCAGGGCTTCTCTGTACCCCCGGGACAGGCTGTGGGCAGACACCAAACCGGGTGAGACTGTAAAAACAATCTTGTATATAGAAAACATTAACATTTTTGGAAAGAAAACTTAATAGCAACATAATATGTTGTCATAAAACTGTATGAAATTTACTTAACCTCTACTCCACTATGGAACAATTAGGTTATTTACAAATCTTTTCTTTTATAAACACTGACTTGATCATCTTTGTCACTGACTCTTTATCTGCACCTTCTGCGGAAAGATTTTTCTAAAAGGGGCTGGTAATAAATTTAGCTCCTGAATCAGAACTGTGTGTAGAAAAAGGTGGTGACAATGGGGGCATCAAGACAGCACCTGCCAACTGGAGGAAGGTCCCCTTAGTTCAAGGGATGGGGCCTGGTCTGACCCCAGGCATGGGAAATGAGGGGTGGAGGTGGAAGCATTTCTCAAATATAAGATAAAACCACAGCAGCATCTGACTCAGTCTAACCACACACATATCTTTTTACAGAGCCATTCCCCATTGATTTGCTCATCTCGTCAGCCCTGTGAGGCAAGTAAGAACTAAGGTCCAGAGAAGTTATCTGAGCAGCCTAAGTGCACACAGCCAGCTAGGGGCAGAGCCAGGACAAGAGTCCTGGCCTCAGCAGTCCCCTCCCATCCCTTAAGAGGAACTTGAATAACTCACGAAGGCAGGAGGGCCCGAAGGTGCCTGAGGGACAGCAGAGCTTCAGGGAATCTGAGCAGAGCCACTGGAAGAGGTCTGGGGCTTCCTGCTGCCTGAGGCAGGGAGGTGGTGTGACAGTGAGGGGGCCTCAGTCAGTTGTCAGAGATGCTGCCCATCCCCCAACCTCCCACCGGATCTCTGATACAACCCAATGCATAAGACCCCTAAGACCACCTGACCAACGCCCTTTTCTCATTTGGCAGAGGGGCAAACTGAAGCTCAGAGTGAGAGCTCCTTCAGCAAGTCCTTAGCAGATCTGGGTTTGGAAGGAGCCAAACAAGGACACAGCCCCCTAGCATGCAATCCCCTGCTTTACTATCTGGCCCTGCCTGTGGCCCCTCCCTGGGAAAGCCCCCACGCCACTCACTTGTGAAACCACCAACTCTCCACCAGCTCCTCGCTCAGCTCCAACAGGCGATGGCACTCAAAGTCCGACTTGCTGCACACGTTCTCAAGCACTTCTACCAGGCGGGTCTCACTGGCCAGACAGGGCAGAGTAGTGTAAACACATTCCACGACACCCACCAGCCTCCTTAAGGTCTCTCCCACCACGCCTCACGCCATGACAGGGTCAAAGGAAAGGGCAGAGGGCATAATGGAAGGGATACTGGTTTTGAGTCAGACAGACCTGAGTTTGAATCTAGTTGTATGACCTTGGGCAAGTCAATCTCTCTTGAACCTGTTCTCTCTTCTGTAAAATGGGGACACCACCTCCCCTACAGGTTTGTTGTATAATACCGTAGTTCCTGCCTCTGCACAATGGAATATGTACTCTTGCTGGGTAGATGTAAGTAAAAATATATCATATAGCAAGTGTTGGTGAGGAAGTGGAGAAACTGGAACCCTCCTACATTATAGGTGAGAATGAAAAATGGTGCAGACACTGTGGAAAACAGTTTGGCAATTCCTTGATAAGTTAAACATGGAATCATCATAGGACTCAGTAACTGCACTCCTGGATTTGCACCCAAAAGAATGGAAACAGGTGTTCAAACAAAAACGTGTACACAAATGTTCATTGCAATAGTATCCACAATAGCCAAAAGATAGAAACAACCCAAATGTTCATCAAATGATGAATGGATACACCAAATGTGGTATATTCATACAACAGAATATTATTAAGCCTTAAAAAGGAATAAAATATTAATATATGCTACAATATAGATAAACCTTCAAATTTTTGATAAGTGAAAGAAACCAGACATAAAAGGCCACATATTATAGGATTCCAATAGAATTAGCAAATCTATAGAGACAGAAAGCAAATTAGTGATTGTCAAGGACTGAGGGGAGAATGAGAAGTGACTGCTTAATGGATATGGCGTTTCTTTTCGGGATAATGAAAATGTTCTGGAACTAGTGGTAATACTTGCACAACACTGTGAATGTACAAAATATCTCTAATGGTAAATGTTATGTGCTGTATATCTACCTCAATAACAAATAAAATATACATAAACACACACATATAATGGATTATATCTTTAAAGAGTCTGACCTAGTGACTGGCATATAGGAGGAGGTGGTTTTAAAAAACTGCAAAAGCCCTGGCCAGTGTTGCTCAGTGGATAGAGTGTCAGCCCGCACACTGAAGGGCTGCAGGTTCGATTTCTAGTCATGGGCATGTACCTGGGTTACTTCACCTTCTACCACTCCATTCCAGCCACTTCTCAAATACTCCAAGCTCAGTCTCACTCTGTCCACTTCTCTTCTCTGATTGTCACATAGCTTGCTTCTTCACTTCAGGTCTCTGTTCAAATGTCACACCTTGGACACCATGCTTCTCATCATTCTGTAGTCCACCCTGTTTTACTGTTATTCACCTTATGTGACATTATTTATTGCCTTATTCACCACCTATCTCCTCTACAAGAATGTAAGCTATTTGAAGATGGGATTTGGCTTGCCTTGTTTACTGCTGTACTATAGATATTCAGTGATTATTTGTTGAATGAGTAAGCATTCCCCAAAAGGCTCTAGGTCCCCACTCGTAGAACAGAGACTGGGAGGTGAGCTATACAATCCCAGCTTTCCAGCCCTTACCTGTCTTTGTATTTGGACAACTTCTCTTCTTCCCAGGCAGTATTTCCACCTCCAAAGTTGTCCCGGTTGGTTCTCTCCAGGCCCTGGAAATGGAGAAAATTAGTAATACCTAAGTACGGAAGTCCAATGCCTGGGGCATTCTAGCACTTCAGTCTTTCACTGACCAGGCAACAGGCCACACAACTAGTTAAGTAACCAAGTTGGGACTTGAATCCATACAGACTTGCATCCCAGATCTCCCCACTCTCGGCCACTTGCTATAGCAGCCAGGCCCCTCCCACCGGGCTGCGGGGCACTCACCTTGTTGAAGCTGTCGACCAGTCCCCGACAGGTATGACACGGATGGGGCTCGGTTGGGGGCGAAGACTGGGGAGGCGGAGAGGGCTGGAGCCAAACTGGGCCTGGGAGGCTGCAGAAGAGGCTCAGGCCCCAGACCAGAGCTGGGACCAGGCCTCTTGGGGGTCGCGGGGCCATCCTTTCCCAGGCCGGGGACCTACAGATGGAAGACATGGGTAGGGTGCACTGGAGGAGCCAGGTGGGAAAGGCAGCGTCGGTGCTGAGATGCCAGGGGTCTGGGAGCCCAGATCTGTTATTTTAAAAAGGGAGGCCGGACTGGGATTGGGGCGAGAGAGGGTATGGTGGGGAAATGAGCGGCAATAAGTTATCCCCGTTACCGTTGGGGAGGTAGCCTGCACCCTTGGCAAGGAAGCAAAAGTCAGCCCATTGTTTTAGGGTCTGAATGTAGGTTTATTAGGGGCAGGATCAGTGGAATTAGGTAGAAGGGGGTCAGATTCCAAGTATTGGGGAAGAAGAAGCCGGATGAACGATTTGCGTGGATAGGAAGAGAAGGGGTCAGGTTCAGGGCCCGCAGGCCGCCAAAGCACGGCCCGCGAGCCGGCAGGGGAGGATCCAGATCCCTGAGATCGTGGGGGAGGAAGAGACGACGCACCCAGCCTGCCGCAGGCGCAGACCGCTGTCTGCTCAGCGCCACCTCCTCTACCGCCTGCGTCAGACGTGCCACCTCCGCCAACCCCGCAGCCCGGAGGGCGGAGCCCACGCCGCAGCCAATGGTGACGAGCCATGTACCGTTGCGTCATCCCGCCCCAGCCAACCAGAGGTGGCGCCGGGCTGCACCTGTCGGGCGGTTAAAGGGCCGCGGGGACCCGGACCGCGGGCTGCGTGCCAGGCTAGCCGCTCTGTCAGAGACACACATTAGAAGAGACGTGGATAGAAAAATAGCGTCTGCCTTTATTCAAGTCCTGTCCCCCGCCTCGGGTGCCATCTCGAGTCCTGTCTCTTGGGTCCCCGGGGGCAGGAGGCAGCTGTCCAGGGCGGGCTGAAGGGCTCGAGACACTCGCTCCGCCCTATTCGAGAGCCACCCGGGGCGGGCGGCGCCGGGCCCCTGCAGAGTCCGCAGGAAGTCCGGCAGCTGGGAAGGCAGGGCGAGGACTGGCACGGCGCGGAACAGGGCGGGCACGGCATCCGGGTGGAGCAGGCCCTCGAAGTAGGCCCCGATGTAGCGGCCGGGCGCCCGGCCCTGCAAAAAGTCGGGCAACACACAACTGAGCGAGGCAGCAAAGGCGTCGTGCGGGCGGTGCGCCCCGGGCGTGGACGACGTTCCGTCCTGCAGCCACTCCTGGCACAGCGCCACGGCCCCGGGCGAGAAGAGCAAGATCACCACGCCGCCCTCCTGCAGGATCTGAAGCCGCTGTGCGTGGAACCAGGCCAAGGACCCCTGCGCGCTCAGCTCACGACGACTCCACAGGTCCACGGCCACGCGCAACGGCAGCTGGCACAGGGCGGACGCCAGGGTGCCAACGAGGCGCTCGAAGCCCGCGTCGTCGGCCGAGTACAGCAGCAGAGCAGCGCGGCCCCTGGCGGCCGCTGCGGGAGAAAACAGAGGGGGAAGGAAGATGTGAGATGGCCTGAGGCCCGGCCCGCTGGGGGCGGCCCCCCCGCCGGGCGCTGGCTCACACTCACCCCCCGAGTAGACATCCTCCTTCAGGAGCCTCAGCCACCCTGTTCAGGGAGAGGGGCGGAGGCAACGGGTGAGCTCGGATGCTGCTTCCTGTCTCTGAACTCCCAGGCCCCATCCTGTCCTACCTCTGGGGAATGGGGAGCCGGAAATGACTCACCTTTCACATGGTCCTTTTTGAGGAGGAGGAGAAGGAAAAGCACAGCAGCAAAGAGTAGGCAGGCCAGCCACACCAGGGCCCAGCGCTGGTGGATATCTGGGAGGCCAAGGGGAGGAGATGGGCTGGTTAGAGACCTTACACTTAAACCCCACTTCATGAAGGAGAAATGAAGTAAGTTGCCCAAAGTCCACAGCACTTAGTGTCAGAGCCAGTATATGAATATAGGCCAGGGGTGGGCAAACTTTTTGACTCGAGGGCCACAATGGGTTCTTTTTTTTTTTTTTTTTTTAATATATTTTATTGATTTTTTTACAGAGAGAAAGGGAGAGAGATAGAGAGTTAGAAACATCGATCAGCTGCCTCCCACTGGGGATATGCCTGCAACCCAGGTACATGCCCTTGACCGGAATCGAACCTGGGACCTTTCAGTCCGCAGGCCGACGCTCTATCCACTGAGCCAAACCGGTTGCAGCCACAATGGGTTCTTAAACTGGACCGGAGGGCCGGAACTAAAGCATGGATGGAGTGTTTGTGTGAACTAATATAAATTCAAAGTAAACATCATTACATAAAAGGGTACGGTCTTTTATTTCAATAGTTTTATTCATTTCAAACGGGCCGAATCCGGCCCACAGGCCGTAGTTTGCCCACGGCTGATATAGACCCATCTACTTGAGTGACCTTGGATAAGTGACTTCACTTTCTGTGTCCGATTTTCACCTCTGTAAAATTGAGATAACAATAGTACCTACTGATAGGGTTGTTGTGAGAACTACATCTGTTAATACACATAAAGCACTTGCAATGCCAGGGCATGGTAAGTCCTCAAAGGTCATTATTATTGTCCCTTAAGCCTAGGGTGGCTGGGTCCTTGACTTCACTCTCTCCGGTGACTGCAACAGCCTTCTGATATCCCTGACCTCTTTTTTGTCTCCAATTTATTCACCACGTGGCATACCCAAAGATCTTTTAAAAATACAAATCTGATTATAGTCTTTTAGAAAGCTCCTGCTACTCTGAAGGTAAATTCCAAATTCCTTACTTTGGCTCCCAAGACCCTATATGGCCCATGCATCCTCAGCTCATGATAGGGGTCTGCCTCCCAAGGCATTCCAACCACACCGACCACTGTGGAGTTCCTCAAAAAAGCACCCCACAGTCTTCACAAAAATGCATCTGTAACTCCTTCACCTAGATCAGCCTTCAGAATTCAGCTCAAACCTTTCCCCTGAACTCCTTACCCCATCACAGTCAGGTCCCTGTTACATGCATTCATGGCTTTGGACACTTACTTTGTAGAAAGCGCCTCAATAGCTCACACCTACCAAATGATTTGGGGCTAATGCCTTTCTAGCCTTCTATGACTGGGGTGGGGGCATGTATTGTATCTTGGTGATGCTGGGATGGCCTGCAAGCTCTCATCATGGTTTCTGAATGAGTGAAGAATGACTCTTTGATTTATCTGAGCCAGGGAAGGACATTGCGTGTGTTGCCTGCATGAGTGGTTCCTGTCAAGATTTCAGCTTCTAGAGAGCTGTGAAGAGGAAGGGCCATTCTTGTAATACTCACACTTGTCCATGGGGCAGGCCCATAGTGCTCCCAGGTCATCATCCCACAGCTGTAAGACACAAACAAAACCAAGCCCTGAGCCCTCAGCTTATGGTTCAGCACTCACCAAATTCTCGCTAGCCTGAGCTCCAAAATTTCCAGCCTCAATTATGCATATTTCCCCCACACACATAGCAGGTTCTCGTAAGCTACTCTGGCTTTGCTTATGCTTATTGCCTGGACTGTGCCTTCATGCCAGATCTGGCCCACAGGAAGAGACCCTTCCTTGGTTCTCCCTGGAAACCAGCGCTTAGCACATGTGAATGTTGTTATCTGTTTATGGGTTTATAGCCAGCAGTGAGTAACTTGGGGACAGGAACTATGCTCCTTCAAACTCTTAGCTTCCCCACGACTGGAAACAAAAAAAAAGCACAAATAGATGGTGGATGGGTGCTAGAAGGACAGTGAGGAGGCCTCTGCCTGGGAAGAGTGAGTCTCCCTGGTGCCTTCAGGCACAGGAAGGAGTGGAAGAGGCCAAAGGTAGAGTGTTAGGGTTGTTGCCCTTGGATGTTGGGGCAGGGCTCTCCTGCCACCTACTCACCTGCAGACACTGTCCTGACTGCAGGTCTTGTAGTAACTGCTCTCCAAGGCGAGCTGCCCTCTGCCAAGCCAAGGGGTAGGAGGCTGTCACCTAGGGGCACTGCACCTAGGAGACCACCAGGCTGCATGCCGCTGGGCAGAGTGAGGGGATGGCACTAGGAGTTGGGAGATTTCTGAGAGACCACTGAGAACAAGGCCCAGGTCTGAATCACCCCCATGTCCCCAGAGACCAACACGGAGCCTGGCTCAGAGGAGGGGAAATTGAATAGAGGGAAAATTTGAGGCTAGTTTTGAGATGGAACTGGAGAGGTACATGGAGAAGGGTCCCCCACCCCTTACCGTGGAGGCCCTGCTGAGCAGTGGGGTGCAACCACTGGGTTCCAAGGCACAGATTGATCTGTTGTCCTGGGGGCCTCGTGTCTCCACCAGCAGCATATCGTCTTTGAGGGGCCCCAGAGAGTCTGAAAGGGATGAGAGACCACTCTTGAGACCCAACCTTGCTGGGGGCTGCCATGTGCCCCCCTCATACCTGACCTACACCCCTAGGAGCTGGCACTTCCAGGGTTCACCCCTATTGCGATGGCCCTGTCCCAGCCTCCTGCAGGCCCCACTCACCAGACCACAAGCACTCTTGCAGCTGCAGCTTCTCCCCACTGCTTACCTGCTTGGAAGAGGCCAGGATTAGGGGCATAAAGAAAGGCAAGAGTGCCCTGGCCGGTTTTCTCAGTGGTTAGAGCGTTGGCCTGAGGACCAAAGGGTCATGGGTTTGATTCTGATCAAGGGCACATGCCTCAGTTGATGGTTTGATTCCCCAACCTGGTTGGGGTGCTTGAAGGAGGCAGCCAATCTATGTGTCTCTTTCACGTTGATATTTCTATCTCTCTTTCTCCCCCTCCTCTCTCCATTCCACTCTCTCTAAAAATCAATGGAAAGAGTATCCTTGGTGAGGATTAAAAATAAAAAGAAAGAAAGGCAAGGGCCAAGGCCAGAAAGATCTGGAAAGAGAAGGGATAGGCAAGGGGAGGCCTCTTGGGTTGGGGGTTCTGCACTCTGGGCCTGACCTTAGGCAGATCTGGGTGATTAGGAATCACGCCATCTTTCTCAGCTTCAGCCTTGTGAGGTCATCTGTGCTAACAGGACTTGGGAACCTAAATTAGCTCTTTTCACATCTGGCAAGACACTTTATACATTCCCATCTAACTACCTTCTCAAAGAGGTCTCACCTGACCGCCCCACTTGAAATTGCAACCTTAATCCTCACTATCCTTCCCCACATTTCCCCATAGTATTTATATACAATTTTTTAAATCTTCACTAGAGGATTTTTTTAAAATATTTTTTATTGATTTCTTTCACAGAGAGGAAGGGAGAGAGATAGAGAGTTAGAAGCATCGATGCGAGAGAAACATCAATCAGCTGCCTCCTGCACACCTCCTATTGGGGTTGTGCCCGCAACCAAGGTACATGCCCTTGACCAGAATCGAATCTGGGACCCTTCAGTCTGCAGGCTGACGCTCTATCCACTGAGCCAAACAGGTTAGGGCGAGAGTGTTTTTATTGAAAAAAAATAATCGTTTTTTGAGAGACAGAGAGAGACATTGATGGGTTGCCTCCCAAATGCCCCTGACCAGAGATGGAACCCAAAGCCTAGGTATGTGCCCTGATCAGGAATCAAACCCACAACCTTTTGGTGCACAGGAGGATGTTCCAACCAATTGAGCCACCCGGCCAGAGCTTTATATTAACAATTTTAACTTACTATAATAATTTACTTATTATATCTATTGTTTACCTTCCTCCATTAGAACATAAGCTCTCTACGGATGAAAACATTTATTGATTTTATTCACTGACCTCTATGCCAAGTGCCTAAAACAGTGCCTGGCACATAGTAGATGCTCAATAAGTCTGGAATAAATGTGTTAATAATAATAACCCTGTGAAGCTGTAGAACAGTTAGGGACATAGGATAATGACAGCAGTAATAAAAGCAGCTAACATTTGTTGAGTATTTAGTCTGTGCCAGTCCCTAATGTGAAGCTCTTCTCTTATTTAATCTTTTTTTTTTTTTTTAAATATATTCTATTGATCTTTCACAGAGAGGAAGAGAGAGGGACAGAGAGCTAGAAACATCGATGAGAGAGAAACATCGATCAGCCGCCTCCTGCACACACCCCCACTGGGGATGTGCCCGCAACCCAGGCACATGCCCTTGACCAGAATCGAACCTGGGACCCTTCAGTCCACAGGCTGACGCTCTATCCACTGAGCCAAACCGGCTTCGGCTCTTATTTAATCTTCATAACCACTCTATAAAGTCGTTACTGCTATCCCCATTAAACAGATGAGACTGACCTTCAGAGAGATGAAATGACTGGCTCAGGGCCCCTGGCACTGCCAAGGCAAATAGTGGAACTCCTAAAGAGGAATCCCATGACCACTTTGCTCCAAGAACCCAAGGATCAAGTGGGTCCAGAACACAGTGTCTTGTCTGGGGGTCCCTGCGGGTGGGAGGAAGGTTCTGCTCCCAACACAGCGCTCTGGCGCCCCCTTCTTACCTGGACACAGAGGTTGGGGTGGCCTTTCAGCAAAGGGAACTCCAGGGCTTCCTGTGGAACGAAAGGAATGGGAGGGGTGGCAAAAGGTGGCCCCCTGGGCTTGCCTTCCTCCTCGGACCCTGGGCTTGCCTTCCTCCTCCGCTTCGCTTACATTCACAGTGACATTTTCCCGGGGCAGCGGTGGGACCAGCGGCTGGCAGGAGCCCCTGCCCGGTGCCTGCCAGCACAGTGTGGCCTCCGCGGGCAGCGAGCATGGCGCGACCAGCCGCCAGCCCCGTGGGGGCAGCAGCTGCAGCCGGGCAGCCCGCCAGAGGTTACGGTGTGCGCGGGTATCTGTAGGGAGAGGGCGTGGTCACTGCGCGCCCCGCACACACGTCAGTCTGCACCGATCCCACCCTGGCCCCTGCGAGTCCTCTCACCATTCTTAAATGGGCAGATGCTCGTTCTCACGGAGTCAGGTTCCAGAGGCCACACCTGGAAAGGAAACAGGGCTCCACGGTTTAGGTCACCCCAACCAACCCTCCAGGGACACATGCAGGCCCACTGCTATTCATTTGGCTGATTTTTCACAAATACTTGTCTGGTCATCTTTGCAAGGCCCTAGAGAGGTACACATTTATTCTTTCAGCAAACCCTATGTCAAGATCTGGCAACATCTTTGTTTAACAAACTTTTTTTTAAAAATCGATTTTAGAGAGAGAAGGGGATTGGGGGGAAGAAAGACTGAGAGAGAGAGAGAGAGAGAGAGAGACTTCCTTTTCCACCTATTTGTGCATTTGCTGGTTGATTCTTTTATGTGCCCTGACCGGGGAATTGAACTCACAACCTTAGCCTATTGGGACGACACTCTAACCAACTGAGCTAACTGGCCAGGCCCTTTAATGAACTTGTAATGAGTAATACTATGTGTCTTAGCACTGTGGTAGGCACTAGGAACATTCAGTAATTAAATCCACAATCACTTTGTGAGAACCTACTATGTGCCAGGCACTTACTATCCTAGGTGTTAAAAATATATTCATTTATTCTTTCGATAGACTTTAAAAATGCACGTATTATGTGCTTAGCCTAGTGCTAAGCACTAGAGATAACATATCAATTTATTCAGCAATTAATTAAATGCCCCTGCTCGTGTCAGGCATTGTGCAAGGCTCTGGGGAGTTACTAAATTTGAATTAGCTATTATTTTTTTTGCCTTCAAAGAAAAGACAAGTTCACGGTTGAAGTAAGGATAAAAATGTTTATAAATTAATAGATTGGTCACTCATTTATTGAGCGTCTGTTGCATTCAAGAAGAAATGAGACAGGTGCCCAAATTAAAAAGGAAATGGACAAGGAAGGACAGACGTACAAGGAGATGTGTAGATAGGCCAGGAGATTTCGGAAAAGAGGTGACATGTGAGCTGGAAGGATTTGGTTGTATGGAGAAGAAGTGGGGGCATTTCAGGTGGGGGAACAACCTGAGCAAAAGCACAGAGGTGGACATATCTTGATAAGTAGCTCCATCTGAAGGGAACAAAATTTCCATCAAGGGGAATCATGGGAAAGACCAGAGAAAAGGTTCAGTTGGGGGTCAGAGTATGGGACTCAGAATTCTAGGGAGTTCTGGGAAAGGAGGTGGCATGGGAAGTTATTGAAACAGTCTAGAGGAGATGTGATAGAAGCCCAAACTGGGCTAAAATGGAAAGGGGAGGGAAAGAGAATGAAAGGCATTAATGTCAGAGGTCAAATAGATGGAATCTGATGACCAATTAAATGTGCAATCAGAGGGAGAGGAAAGAACCAGCAAATATAAGCCTACATGTGGCATACTTCCTTATAACAGCCCTATGAAGCTGGTACTATTACTGGTATTCTTCCCATTTCACAGATAGGAAGCAGGCTCAGAGAGGTGAAGTGACCTGCCCAAGGTCACACAGCTAGCAAATGGTAAGAGTCAGGATTCAAGCCAGTCTGAGTTCACAGCACATGCTCTACCCTCCGGGGAGCACAAGAGGAAAGTGGAGGAATAGAGGAAGACTTCAAGGAGGAAGTGACATCTGAATGGGTCATGAAGCATAAGTAGGAGTCTTGTGGTTAGAGGATCAGGAAGAGCAATCGAGGCATGCAACAAGCAGAAGACGTAGGACAGCAAAGGTCAAGGGAGGGCCAGTCACCCTAGGGCAGTGGTCAGCAAACTGCGGCTCACGAGCCACATGTGGCTCTTTGGCCCCTTCAGTGTGGCTCTTCCACAAAATACTGACTTCTGCGCATGGGCCACGAAATTTCAATCTCACTGTACGTGCGCACCCGCACGTGGTATTTTGTGGAAGAGCCACACTCAAGTGGCCAAAGAGCTGCATGTGGCTTGCGAGCCGCAGTTTGCTGACCACTGCCCTAGGGAGCCATAGTTTTGACCTCAAAGGGGAGGGTAGAGGAGAGTGAGACCAAGACAGATAGGGCCACCCCCTCTCCAAACTCCCCTGGCATCCAGCTAGGCTCTGCTCCTACCTGAATACAGAGACAGGGAACCAGGTCTGTGTGGTTCAAGGTAATGGTCTGCGGCCCAGTCTGTGGGGTAAACAAAGGGTGGGGGGAGTTGGAGAAGATAAGGAGATAAGGGAGAGGGGAAGGCTGGAGGTCAAAGCTAAGGAAACCAGGCATGCAGCATTTCCCCCACTGATGTTCCTTGCTTTGGGGGTCAGTTGCTGTGTCCTCTTCAAGGGCTCCCTGGCATCCTTTGCATGGGCATCAGCCTAGAGTGAAAATGGACGTGGGAGGGGGAGGTCTCACCAGGTTTCTGTGCCACCAGGGTTTTGAAGGGCCCTGGACCTGGTTCCAGTACAGGGAGAGGCCAAAGTGCTGTTCCTCAGAGACATCCAGCACCAGTTGCACATCCTCACCATCTGCAGACACGTTGAGCCAGGGCAGGGCTGGGGGGGAGCCAAAGAGAAACTTCCTTTACCTCTTCTGCACACCCAAGCCTGAGCCATACCCACCGACTGACCCTTTGGAGTTCCCTTCAAATCCTCTAGACTGGGAGGCTCCTGGAGGACAGAGCCAATGTCCCCATCTCAGACCAGGCAGCTGGGGACTGAGCTCATGTAGGCCCCAGTATGTTGTCTTGAGATCACCCTTTCCTTGCTTCTCCCTCCACAGCCAGAAGGATCCTGTAACCACTATAAAATAAATCATTCCCCTGTGCTCAGTACCATCTGATGCCCCCCTACCCACCTCCCACCCCCCATCATTACTCCCAGAGGAAAAACCTAGTCCTTACAAAGGCTTGCAAGGCCCTACCTATCCAATTTGGCTGCTGTGACCACTCTGAACTCATCTCCCTAGCCCATGCCACGGTTGTGGGCTTGATTCCCAATAGGGGGGCATGCAGGAGGCAGCCAATCAATGTTTCTCATCGATGTTTCTATCTTTCTATCCTTCTCCCTTCCTCTCTCTCTAAAATCAATAAAAACATATTTTTAAAAAAGAAAATACAGCCCTAACTGGTTTGGCTCAGTGGATAGAGCGTCGGCCTGCAGACTGAAGGGTCCCAGGTTCGATTCTGGTTGCGGGCACATCCCCAGTAGGGGGTGTGCAGGAGGCAGCTGATTGATGTTTCTCTCTCATCGATGTTTCTAACTCTCTATCCCTCTCCCTTCCTCTCTGTAAAAAAATCAATAAAATATATTAAAAAAGAAAAAGAAAATACAAAACAAAAAAATCTAAATAGTGCAGGGGGAAATACCATAAGAACCCTGACTTACTTAGCCCCTCATTTTATGGTTTAATATTTTTATTTGATATATTGGGGAGGGTGTACCATAATCTTGGCAATGCTTTGAGCTTCTAGATGTCCCTGATATTAATAAATATTTTTTACAGAGAGTGAGAGATTCACCTTTATGTTCCCAGTGGCTGCCACAAAGTAGGAGCTGTTGCAGTTCATGTGTGATGAATGAATGAGTGAATGAATGAATGAATGAATGAATGAGTGAGCTCTGCACGTTTCTGGAATGTGGCAGCCCAGACCTGAAGCCAACTCCAAGGGTTTCTCACACTCCAGACCCTGGCCCTCCCTCCTCCCAGCCCCACTGGCCCTAGCCCCTACCCCAGCAGCTCTGGATGCCGTCCTGGACTTCGAGCCCCCTGCAATCTGGGGAGAGATCACAGAAAAGCCTCCGGTGGGGCTGGGGACCAAGGAAAGAAGGGGGACAACCCGACTCATGGGGAGCTCTGCAAAGGGCTCCCTGTCCCTTAGATACCACCCACATCTATGCGGTGCCCAAAGCACTTTCCACAGGGATGGGAACTGACTGGGAGGATGTGAGCTCACACCACTGCCTGGGAGTAGATAGGACTAGGAAGGGGATGAAAGCAGGAGGGGAATGGCCAAAGGGGTGAGAGATTAGGGAGGCTAGGATTTGGGTCCCCGGAGGCTCTGTATCCACTTACCAGGCAGCTGCTGTATGAAATTGAGTTCCTTCTGGTACCTGGGCTGAGTGTAGGACCAGATTTGCACCTCAGCTCCTAGAGCAGCCTCGAAGCAGTCAAATGTTACAGAGCCCTGTGAGGAGAGGGGTAGCAGAAGGCTGGTGGTATAGGGCTCAGAACCCATGCCAGGGATGTGGGATCCTCTGTGTGGACCACTCCCTTCCATCCTCCCCCAACCAATAACTATATTCATACTATATGGCCCTAAATTCTGCCATTGCAGTTTTTTTAAAGGGCTCCCAATTCTAAAGGACACACCCTCAATAGAGCCGTCCGCAGGGCAGGGATAAGGGCTCTAACTACTAGAGTCCCTGCTCCAAATCCAGTTGTTCTGGATCACATGGCCAAAGCTAAGGTAACTGGACACCCCTCCCCACAGAAGTGGTTCTCACACCCAGTGCCTCATTGGTCCTCAATATTGCCCTGTGAGGTGGGCCAGCAGATGTTCACCCACTCAACAATTTTCCACATCAGAGGATATTGCCTGGGGCCTGGGGGCAGGAGGGGACGTCAAAGGGTTTGAGTGATTTGGCCCAAGCGGAGGGACACTTCCAGGAGTAGTCCCCAACACCCTGCAGCTTGGTGTACACATGGGCAGACACGGTATGGACGGAAGTCCAGAGCAGTGGATCCAGCCCACAGACTCTCCCTGGAAAATGAGGGTCATAATAATACCTAGTTCATGGCATTGTCACCTCACTTAATTCTCACAGCATCCAGATGAAGTAGGACTTTTTTTATCCCCACTTTACAGACAGGAGAATGGGCATAAAGGGCTGAAAGGGTTTGCCCAAAGCCCTGATCAGAGTCAGGACTTAAAGAGATAATATGTGTGGAAGCACTTTGTAGATTTCATATTCAGAAGGTGGTTGTTGTTGTTGTTGTTATTATTATTATTATTATTATTATTATTATTATTATTTTGCATACCACAGACTGACCAGGCTGCACAAGGGCAGCGGGCACTTGCACCTCCAGCCGGACACAGCGGGCAGTAGGGTAGGCCTGGAAGGAGAGCACGACTTGGGCCTGGAGAGAGGCTGTGAACAACAGGGCGAGAGTTGGTCAGCCCCAGGGGCCGCAGGCAAGGCCCTGGCAAGGGGCAGTTGGGCCAGCAGGGTGTCCCTCACCATTCTTAGGCTCTTCAAGCTCTGGGTCAGCTGCTCTTCCAAATTGCTCCTCATCTTCAGGCTCTTCCCAGTGGCCTGGAAGACCCCAAGAACAAGGCCCAGGTCAGGCCTCCTGCTCTGGGCTGGCTTTGGGTTTGGCTTTCTTCCAGAAAGTGCACGCGGGGAAGCAGGGGCCAGGCCTGAGGCCTGGGGGTGGGGGATGGGGAGACCAGACCAGCCTGGGGTCCTTTGGCCAGTGACCTCCAGAAGGATGTCCAGTGCTGCCTAGCAGACTGCCTGATCCTCATGCCCATCCCAGATACATTCACATGTGCACATGGGTGACATGCTCACCACGCACAGCCAAGTCGACGGCCACACGCACACAGAGGTTGCAGTCAGTCTCCTGATGACACCTCAGCACCAGCTTTGTCTGTAGGCGTGTGGGCACCAGCACAGGTCCTGGGGCAGGCTCGATATTCCCAGGCAAGCAGAGCACGTCACCATCTGTGCGTGAAGGGCAGGGTGGGAGCTAAAGCTGTTCTATACCCAGAATTTGGTTGCAATTGACACCCCCAGAGGGCCAAGGAGCTTGGGCTTTTCAGGGGCTGAGGGTAGGCCGTGAGGGCATGGGACTGGGACAACTCCCCTCCCTTCCACCAACCTAGAAAGTTATTTTCTCTCTAAAAGTAGGGCTACTCACCCCACAGGTGGCAGGAGAGGCCCTGGGAAGGAGGTAAAGGAGTGTCAGGATTTATGATCTTAAATCTAATCCTCTTTCCCTGCCTGAGATCCCCACGGACCTCTTTTTGGGGCTCCCTATTCCAAGCCTCCTCCAGCAGAAGACAGACCCAGCTCTGGCCCCTTCCCCATTCTCCTCTTACTCCATCAGTACCAGACAGACCAGCTAGGGCAGTTCTGGTGGTGGCGGCGGCAGCGGCAGTGACGGGAGCCAGGCTAGGGCCTTGATGGGCCTAAGTCTGAACCCTGAGCCTTCCCCAACCCTCCCAGGGCCCCAGACTCACCAGAGAGCAGTTAGCAGCATCCTGAGGCCCCATAAGCCTCTCCAGAGAGAGGACCATGGGGCTTGGGCCCAGTGCCAAGGACAGCAGGAACCAAGGCACAGGCATCTTCCAGGTGCCAGGTGGCACCCAGGCCCTAGGCCCTGTCCTGCCCCCCCCAAGGGGGGGGCAGACACCTCATCTGTGCTCCCACTCAGTCCCCAGTGGTTGGGCAGGAGGGGCCAGAATCTCTCCCCAGCATCCCAGGTTCCAGAGCTGGCGAGCTGGCACACTTGGTCTCCTCGGAGTCCTGACTTGAGTCTTGGTCTCAGCCGAAGTGCTTTCGTTTTTTTACTCCTGGCAGGGAGCTGGCTGTTCCCGCCCCACCCTGTCCCTCCCACTAGGCCTGGGAGCCAGCAGCCTTGGATTGGGCTGGTGGCCTCATCTCCTCTTCCCCTCCTTTTCCTCCTCCCTTCCTCTCTCTCCTCCTCCCCTGCTGACATCTGGCTGGGAGGGCCCCTGGAGAGGGCGTAGCAGACTGGCCTCTTGACTTAGTAAGGAAGCTTACTCACCCCAGGAGTCCCTAAGGAGGGCTGTGAGTGCACGTCAGGGCCTGGGTGATCCTAGGGCATTTTTGCTTCCCACCCTGAGTGCCAGTAAGAGGGGATCTTGGTGCCCACTGGATCCCCTCTTACTGGCACTCAGGGTCTCTTCACACAGACTCATTGGGCCTCAGTGACCCTTTGTAGGTTGGGAGCTCTAATGGCAGGGACAGGGGGCACCAGAAAGTGGGCTTTTCACCCCTTCCCAGCTCAAGCGTGATAGTGGTAGGAGAAGGAACCCAGGATCTGGGGCCAGGCAAACAGGGGTCCCATTTGTGCTTTTGCCCTGGGCTGGCTGTGTGCTGATGGACACACACCACTTTTTTGAACTGTTTTTTCCTCTTTTCTCATTAAAGAATTATAGTGAGGATCAAGATTTCCAGGTCCTCCTTTGCCTTTCCAGTGACATGGCATGGTGGATGGGGTGTGGGCGTGGACATGGAGGATTTGGGCTACAACGGATGGATTTCAACCCCCAGGCAGGGTGATGCTGACCCTTCCCCTAACTGAGCACACCGGAGAAGCACATTGTGTTTCTTCGTTTATCCATCACGTTTGCCTTTATTCATCTTTCTCCATCTTGGTGTCCACTGTCCCACCTTTGTCCTGGCCACCCAGGGCCACAGCCTTTCTCCCTGGGTCCAGTCCTCCCTCCTTTTCCACATGAGCAAGGCCTGGGTCTGAGAAAGGGGATTTCTCCTACTTCTCTGGAGTCAACCCCCTTCAGAAAGGCATAGCTCCTGCCTCCCCCACCCGCCTCAACCTCTCCAGCCTTCACTGGAGCATGTGCAGACTCCTCTCTGGAATTTCGGAGAGAGGAAGTGGGAAGGTGCCCCTCCCACATCAGAGTCAGAGGAGCCCCCAAGAAAGAGAGACTCTCTCCCTGGGGGTCCTGAGAGGCAGGGAAGCTTCAGGGGGAAGCCTGGCGAAAGTGTGCAAGGGCCAGGAGCGAGTCCGGTGCTCCGCTCCTGGGCTGGAAGGCAGGGAACAAGGCTTTGGGGAGTAGTCCTCGGGAGGCACCCTGAGAATTCCAGGGTTGAAGCCTCTTTCTGGGTGCCAGCCAGTGTCTGGGTGGCCAAGACATCTGGATTGCTGGGGAATTCCAATCAGCCTCGGTGGGCAAGTTGGGCGGCCTCGCGTTCCAGCTGGCGACACAGTTCCAGGCGATTCCGCAGGCACGGCCGAGCACCCAGGCGGCCCCAGCCAGTGGCATGGGTGGCGGGGCTGGCGTCCAGCGCCCGCAGCAGGCGAGGCAGGTCGCGCAGCAGGCGGTAGCGCGGCAGGGCGCGCAGTGGCCGGGGGATGTCGCCCTTGGCGCAGAGGCGACTGAAGTAAGCGAGCAGCAGAAGCGGGCGCGGGGCGGCGCGGAGCAGGGCGCGCAGGGGCGCGGTGCGGGTATCCGGGGCGCAGGCAGGGCTGGAACCCGCGCTGCTCCACAGCAGTAGCACGGTGCCCCGCTCCCGCACCACCTGCGCCCGCGCCGCCCACAGCCACGGCAGCGGGCCCACACGCGCCACGCGTGTCCCCTCCCACAGGTCCACGATCACGTCGCGCTCGCCGCCCAACGTGGCCCGCAGCAGTTCAGCCAGCGCTCCCACCAGGCGCCGCTGCGCCTCTGTGTCCGCCACGTGCAGAAGCAGCACAGGATGCGGTTGGCCGGGGCCTAGGGCAGCAGCAACAGATGAACAGGGTGGGGGTTAAGGGACAGCTCAACTCTATCTTCCTTGGCCTCGGGGCTACAACATAGGGTGCAACCCCAGTGCCTTATCTGCGCTGAAGGTGGGTCCCCAAGGCAACTCTAGTCAATAGGGCGCTTTGGGGCTATTTAGATCAAAGCACCCTGGAAGGGGTGAGGTGCCAGAATTGGCAGGTGCAGCACAGACTGGATTTCCGCTCCACTTACCAGTAACCCGGAGACTTGGTACAGAGGGACCTTTGCCCTGCCTTAACCATTCCTGCCCACTACGGGCTTTGAGGCGCACCTCCTTGGGTAGCAGACAGCTGGGTGCTGCGGCAGGTACATGGCTCTTGGGGAAGGGAGCCTAGGCAGGGAACAGGTGCCGGCAACTAGCCTAGAAGTTGGGCAGGTCTAAATCCCCAAATTATGCCCAGGTGAGCTTACCTGACAGTGGGCGCTGGAGGATGAGAACTAAAACAACTCCCAATAGAGTGGTGAGGGCCAGCAGTGCCAGGATCAATAGTCCCAGGTGTCTATTAGAGACTGAGTCAAGCAAGGTGAGGCCACACTGGGCTCCTCAGTGCCCAACCTTCCTCTTACTCACTCCCCCCCTCTGCAAAGAACTCACCATCTGGACACAAGAGGTGCTTCCAGGCAAACTGGACATCTGACCTCCACACCTGAGGGCACAGAGCCCCCCCACCCCGTGAGCCAGGGTATAGTGCCTCCTCCAGGGGAAGTTAAATGAAGCATGGAGATGGTGAAAGGGAGGCCCCCTGGATATGGAATTCATCCAGCACAGAACAGGTCAAGAGTGGCAAACTCAAAGAGTAAACTCAAAGTTGGCCAAGGGTGTTCATGGGGACCTGGAGGGCACAGGCACTGGTGGAAGTAATCAGACACCACTGAGCTCTAGCCTGTTGTCACCAGGCCTGAATGTGGACACAGAGAACTAGGTTTTCTGATTTTTTTTTTTTTTTCAAGAGAAGCCAGAAATCAGCTTTTTAAAATATGCTGTCTCCCAGTATTTAAATGGTGGTAACAAATTCCAATTTCAAACACCATGTTGTCCAAGCCAAACATTTTTGGTGGACTGGATTTGGCCCGTTTGCCACCTGTGGAGTAGATGCTAGAGGAGTATGTGTAGAGGGAGGGCAGGATTCCTTACCAGAACACAGGCCCCTGGCCTCAGGAAGGGAATGATGAGCTCTAGTGTCACTGGGCTTGAGCCCTGAGTCTGTTGGAATAAAGAACAAAATGACTGTTCGCACGGAAACAAATCTGGCTCTGAGCCTTTGCCCATACTGTTCCTCCCCACGCCCCCAACCCCCTCCTCCCAATCCTCCCAAGGCTTAAGGCCAAGTGCCACCCCTGGCTTCATTCCTAGATCCCGCTGATCATTCCCAGATCAGAACTGCTGCACAGATACACATTAATCAGTCAATCAGGTACTCGTCAACAGACATCCTGTGGGTGCCGACTCTATGCCAAGCCCTGAGGAAAGAAGGCAGGCGCAGATGTTCTCTGTCCTCTGGCAGTTCCCAAACAGGGAGGCTAATCATATGCTGCCCTACTCCTGTCCGGCATACCTGAAGGGGTAGCTTATCTATTGGGAAAAATGTAAGTTGTGGAGTCAGAAGGCCACAGCTAACAAAGTCAGTCTTAACTATTGCTTTTGTGGTTCCTAGCTGTGTGGAACCACACATTTGGTTGGTACATTGATCCCTGAGCCTCAGTTTTTTCATTTGTCTGTGAAGGCTAATAATCCTTGGCTTACTGCATTATTGAGCATCACATGGAAATATGCATGGGAACACTTTATAATATACGGTGCAGTGTGAATTCATTTAGTAGTAGTAGCTATTATTACACCTGGGACTCCTAGGGCCGAGACTCTGTTATATACTTTTCTTGGCAGGGTAGGCACAGAATAGGCACTCAATACAAACATGCTGAATTGGACAGAATTGATTGTCATCTGTCTACAGGCAGGATGTGGCTCTGCCCTATGTCTGGGTGCCGGGTAGGGAGCTGATCAGAATCTCCATGCTTTGGGAATACCCTCCCCCCTGCTCCCCCTACCCCACCCTGTCCTAGATCATCCCATTGCCTAGTCAGCGGTGAGCAAGTGCTGATGCAGGGGCTCTTAAATCATGGCTGAACTCAGTGAAGGCGGTCTTTTCCCAGCTCACAGAAACAAATGAATCCATGGATTTCGTTCTCAATGTTAGGTTTTCCCACATGACTTTGCCTTACAACTTAATCACGGCTTGGTCTTAAATCTTGAGCATTTGCTACCACCTGCCTGCTTGGGAACCCTCAGAGAATACAAAACAAATAGCTGCCAAGTGAGTATTTAAGAAAGAACCTGGAAGAGCTACTCATGCTTAGTCAGCTTGGGGCTGTGGTTTTGAAGATATATTTGATTATGGTTTTTATATCAGATACACAGAAGAAAGTCTACTAGTCAATTGATCTTAATTCACATAATAGAGTTAAGTCTGTCAGTAGTTTACAATCTTCCAGGGCCTCTGTCTCCCAAGATAGTGAGAGACTACTTCTGCCAGGTGCCTGGTGGAGGAAGGCAGGAGCACAGTGGTAGAGGACAGCTGAGTTTGAGAGGGCATCAGTATAACCTGGGGCAGCCGTTTGAGTCAGCCAGAGGAGAGCTGGGTATGAGAAGGCCAATCCTTTGCCCCTGTTTATCCCTGTAAATTCAGAAACTGAAAGGATTAGAAAATGCCCCATGGAAACCCTGCTGACGGGCAGAAGGAACCAGCTGAACAAAGCCTGATCAAGTAAATAAATAACTAGATGTTGTAAGTCAGGAACTGGCTTGCCTCCACCTGCTGTGCTCTGAGCCAACAGGACCTGGTGGGGGCCAAGGGCTGGCGAGGTCATACCTGGCTGATGCTGTACACGGGGGGCAGCAGGCTGTCCCGCCCCATGTCTGGGTGGCTCCAGGCAGCACTGAAGGTGGCATGCGTCCTTGTGGAGAAGTGAAGGATCAGCTGCTGGGCCTGGGTGTCCATGCTCACGTTCCAGGATGGGGCTGCCGGGGAGTGGGGGAAAGGGTGTCATGTGAGAAACCCTGTTGGCAGGAGGTGATAGGAGGAGCTGGGCTAGTGAACAGAGAAGTCAAGACAGGGCTAGAGTTTGGCTTGGCCACATTTGGGTGAGGGTGAAATGGTGGGAGGGGTTCCACTTATTGGCTCACCAGTCTGATGGGGACATTCAATGTGGCTGCTGTTTCCAAAAGAGAACTAAGAAATACAAAAATGGCGGGTCAGAAAGTGCCAGGCACGATCCATACCCCTACCCATCCCCTCTCACTCACGTTTGTACCTTGAAACAGAGCTGGGGGTGCAAGTCCACCTTCTCCAAAACATACCACTGTGGTGGGAGAAGGGAGTTAGCCCGGGAGCAGGGCCCTGGGCCCCAGCCCTGCCCACCCAGGTCCTGGGGAGGCCTATCTCACCCCCTCTGACTCTCGAGCTGTGGCATTGGGGAGGTCTTCACAGAGGGTGTTCCCGCCTTGCCTCTGGCAGAGGGAGGCTTCCAGCTTCAGTGGGCAGCGGAGTGTTGGGGCCATGACCATCTGACTGTGCTGGCTGTAGTCAGTAAAGTTCACTGACTTCCAAAAGTCTGAGCCATCTGGGCAGAGAGCAGGGCAGAGAGTGAGGCCTGGGGAGGCTTGAACCCTGCTTTGGCCTTGTTTGGCCACCCCCATCCCCAGGGCGTCAGGAGATGATATTTGTAAAGGTGTTCAGCACAGTTCCTGCTCCATCTAGGAGCCCCAAAGATGAGCACGCCTTTTTCAGCCCCTTGTTATTACCTTTTCTATTTACTCCTTCTTGCACCTCCATTCTGGCTAGCTCTTTGCTACTCCCCAAACTCCAAATCTTTTTATTTTTGCTAAGTTCCTCTCAAAACCAGGAATGCCTTCCCCTCCCTTCTCTCCTTTCTAAGTCCCGCTCGTTTTCTGAGCGCAGCTCAGGTGTCACCTCCTCTGAGAGACCGTCTCTTGCTGATGACAGCCTTCACTGGCTTCTCCCTTTCCGGAGTTTATGTCCCAAAGGCTAGTCCTTACGTGTAACCTTGCCCTGGACTGCAGGCTGCTTTGTGCTGTTCCTTTGTTATGTTTGAGCATCCTGTCTCTTCAGCTTGGAGACAACAAAGTGTGGACAGCACCTTAGATGTCACCAACCACTTTCACTTATCTTAGTGAAGTCAAGCCTCATAAACAGTTGGAAAGTAAGACAGGGCAAGTATAATTATTTTACAGATGAGGAAACTGAGTCTCAGAGAAGAATAAGTGGCAGAGCTGTGATGTGAGGAGCCCAGCTCTTCTTGTCCATCCTCCACACACCAACTCCTGTGTGCCTAGTACAACTTCCCACAGTGCCTACTACAACATTCAACGCTCTGATTTATTGGCAGGCTGAGCAGTGGACATAGTACCCTTTTCTCCCACTGACTCCAGGGAAAATGCCTGCATGCCTTCTAGGGGCTTCCTCCGACACAGTTGGGAAGTGTGTGCGTGTATGCATGAAAGAGACAGAGAGAGGCTGTGCGTGCACAAGAATGCATATGAGTAGCACTCACAGGCTTCAGGCCAGCTCTGGAAGGGACATTTTTTGCGCCTCACTGTATCCTCTTGCAGGTAGGATGCCTGGGGGGAGAAGCAGAGAAGGTCAGACCTGAAACTCATTCTGGCTTGCCCTTGCTCTTGCCCTACTGCAAGCTGCCTGAGCTGGCAGGGCACTGAGGAGGGGAAGCAGTGCAGGGTGTAGCCAAGGGTAAGTGGTGCCTGACACTGGGGGAGGAAATCCAGAGTATGGGAGTGAGATCAGCTAATGAGAGGCTGAGTCCTCTTGCCCCCGGAGAGGAGAACCTATCCCCAGAAAGAGGCAGATTGTGATGTCCACATCTCTGTCTATACCTCCACTCTCAGTGCTTCCCAAGGTGCCTAGTGTCCTGTATGGGTCCCTCCACCTGGGTTGCCCAAACGCCCAATGGTTGTCCACCCTGGCAGATGCTCAGTGCTCTAAATCTCTGCCTGCATCCTCCCTTTAGTTTCCTCCTGGATGTCAAGGGCCCTGCCCTTTCTGTCTAATCCAAGGAAGTCTTAATGTTAGGCACTTCAGAATTATGGAGAGGAGGACTGCCATGAAGGGCTAGTGGGGACAAGACTTTTGAGGCCATATGGAATCTTGGAATGGCCACATGCCCCCACCATGACTGATCAGCACACACAGTGAAGGGAGCTGCCTATTCCGCCTCAGGGGGCTGAATCCAGGTCTGGACCAAGGAAAGCTGGGTTTGGGTGGAGCTGAGGTTGGAATCACCCCCAAGAATATCGTGTTCAGCAGGACACTTCCATCTCTGACCCAGTGTGTGGCTCACAGTCAAGCTGGCACCTGTCTTCCTAAACACCTTGTTAACACCCATTCCTTTAAAAACCCGACTTAGTGGAGATATGTTTGACCAACTGCACTATCTGGGGACCTAGGAGTGGGGCCATGGACAACCCCCACCTTTTTCTTTACTCACCTCTATGCACAGACAGGGCAGAAGGAATTCATAAGGCAGGTCTACAGTGTGGCCCCTAGACACGGTTTTCTGTTGACGAAGCAGTAAAGGGAGAGAAAGATGCCTGAGAAAGAGTACAGGCACTCTGGCCGAGGGTAGGAGGAAGCTGGGACCTTATTTTTTCTCTTATGTGAAACTTAATTTTTTCATCGACAAATTTCCTCTCAAGGGGTCTCTGTTCTGTACTCTGACCATTTTCTCTATAGGTGTCTCGATATAGGGCGGGGTAAAAGTAGGTTTACAGATATTTGTATGGGAAATAATACAATAATTAATAAATAATAATACAAGAATAAGCTCTGTGTTTCACATATTCACTACAGTAAACCTACTTTTGCGCCACCCTGTATATGGAGTCGGGGGAGGGAGGACACAGGGAAAGGGATATACCTTTAATGAGCCCCGCTGGATGCCATGTAGGGTGCAAGGTGCTAAAGCAATAACTCAAGGAAATGCTAGCACTGCAGTGATGTTGGGAGGTGCATCACCACTTTATAATAAGGAGGGCTGAGGGCCTCGGCGGTGCAGCATCAGTCTCTGCAAATGGTACCAACTGTACACAAGGGCCTCAGTGACAACTGGAGGTTGAGGTGGTGTGTCAAGAGCTGCGCTGGGAAAATGAGGGTCATCTCATTTTCTGAGGAAGGCCACAAAGGGAGGGAAATGGGAGGGAACCAGGACAGATGAGACCACTTTGTTATTTTCTCAGGGAAAACAACTTCTTGAAGGAACTGAAAAGGTTTCTTAGTATAACCCGAATCTCACTGAGGCTCCTCTCATGCGGGTAAATACCATGTTCATTTCTCTGCTAGTCATTCCCAGTTGCATCAGGTCTCTGCATGCCCTTTCCTTTCCTCTCTTCCCACGTGACAAGGCGCCTGCATTTTCTGTCTAGTCCAAAGAAATCTTAATGCTAGGCACTTCGGACTTGTGGGTTTTGGAGAACTGTCTTCCCTCCCTGGACCTCAGGCTCCCTGTATGTACAATGGGTGGGCTGTTTTTGCTCCAGCACTGTGTGAGCTGGCTTTTTACAGGAAAATTACACTCCATACCTGGACATCAAAGGGACTGCTCAGCTCTTCACACTCTAGAGTCCACTGGTGACAAAGACGCACGCTGACCTCAGGGTCTGAGGGAATGCTCACTCGAATGGCCCGTGCCTCAGGCAGCAAGTCAAAGGAGAACTCAGGCCCTGGGGAGAAGGGGAACTTGGTGGCCTTGTCTCTTGGCTTTAGCGAAGGCACCACTACTTGGCTGTGCCTATCTCCAGTCACACCCCATGTCTACCTTTATGCCTTTGTGAGTCCTGTCTCGGGAGACCTTCCACTGCCTCTGGATCTGAAGGTTGGGTCCTTTTGAAGCGCAGCCCATTTTGGGAGATGTCTGGGGAGGGGACGGAGATTTGATGGTCCTTCTCAGACAGGCAACAGTGAGTCAGAAGCTTCCTCTGTAGGCAGAGAGCAAGGTTGGCCTTAAGCCAGGAATCAGGATCTCTGGCTTCTATTTCTCCCTCTGGAACCTGGGGTACCACAGGGAATTTGCTCAACATTTAGGCCTCAGTTTCCCTAACTGTATAATGGAAGAATAGTCTACTTCATCTCCATACTTCCCATCTCTCACAGGGCTGGAGAACAAAATGAGAGGCCAGAAAGGAAAGGGGCACAGGGCAGGGCTGGAACTGGCAGGGAGGGTACCTGAACAGATGCTGGCATCTTGTGTCTCCTACAGAACTGGAACATGTAAGACTTTTTGGATTTCTGCACCAGGCGGTGGAACCAGCTCAGTTGAAGGTCTGCACAGGAAAGGGCACATTTAACATCTAGCCCTTTACTGACCCTTCTCTACCTGGAGATGATGGCCCAGTGTTGGAGAGTAAGTCATTTTAGACCAGGGAGGGTAATGACATCAAGCCTCTTTAGTCCTGAAAGTTATGCTACAATAAAAAATGGATTAATTTCTTGGCCTGGTCAGGAAGCTCAGTTGGTTAGAGCATTGTACCAATACACTAAGGTTGTGGGTTCGATCTCCGGTTAAGGCACATACAAGAAGCAACCAATGAATACATAAATAAGTAGAACACAAATCAATGTTTCTCTCTTTCTCTCTCACTCCCTTCCTCTCTTTCTAAAATCAGTAAATAAAATTTTTTAATGATTAATTTCTTAAGTAGAGAAAAAGAGAACATCTTAAAGATGTTCACTGTAGCTCAGCCGGCGTGGCTCAGCAGTGGAGCATTTGACCTATGAATCAGGAGGTCATGGTTCGATTCCTGGTCAGGGCACATGCCTGGGTTGCAGGCTCAATTCCCAGTGTGGGGTGTGCAGGAGGCAGCCGATCAATGATTCTCTCTCATCATTGATGTTTCTTTCTCTCTCTCCCTCTCCCTTCCTCTCTGAAATCAATAAAAAAATTTTTTTTAAAAAAAGATGTTCATTGTATTATTTATAACAGGGAAAAATTACGAACTGCCCATTCCTTTTTTTTTTTAATATATTTTTTTGATTTTTTACAGAGAGGAAGTGAGAAAGATAGAGAGTTAGAAACATCGATCAGCTGCCTCCTGCACATCTCCCACTGGGGATGTGCCCACAACCCAGGTACATGCTCTTGACCGGAATCGAACCCAGGACCTTAAAGTCTGCAGGCCGACGCTCTATCCACTGAGCCAAACCGGTTTCGGCACGAACTGCCCATTCTTAAGCAGAGTATGGGCATTTAGTATATATCAAGCACTGAGCTAGGCAATAAAAATACAGAGTTAAATAAAAAGGATCTTACTTTACAAATAAAAGATATCAATAATAAATTTCTAGAACTGACATTTTAATTCCAACAATTGGTGCCAGCTGAAAAGAGAAACATCCCAAAATAATACAAATGAACTCACTAATATCAGTCTCACTTGCATCAGCCTCCCCAACCCCCAAATGCCCCCAATTCACATCTCTGTTGAGAATGGCCCAAGGGCTAGTTCTCATACCTGAAGGAGTTGACACCAGGTGCAGGCACAAACAGCAGGGGCAGCACCAGAGCCAAGCACCCCGGGTATGTGGCAGGGTATGGCAAGGAATATGGGCAGATCTTTCTGTAAAAGGTGGGGGGAAAAAATCAACTGGTAGGGTTCAAGGACATCTCTCCTGCTTCAGACAAGAGGACTTGAGGCTGAGCTCTGCCACTTACATCCTGGCTCTGTGACTTTGGGCAAGTTACGGACCCCTCTGAGCCTCAACTTTACCATTCATAAAGTGGGGCTGTTATCAAGATCAAGTAAGATAATGTGTGAGAAAATATGGATGTCATTTTATTACTGACAGTTAAGGGGTGGGTGTGCCTGGAGATTTACAGGCCTCTCATTTAATCCTCCCACAGCTCAGGGGCAACAGTCTTCATTGTACAATCATTTCTACTGTTCTGGCAGACCCCTCAGAAACCGAGGGTCGGAGGGCATAAGTGTACTGACTGCAGCCACACGTGGAGTATGTGGCAGAACGGTAATGCAAACCTAGACTTGTCCTGATTCTAAATCTAAACCCTGTGCTTTTTCTTTGCTACTATGCTACTTCCCAGGCTGTGAACCAAAAAGTAGGATGCAAGCCTCACTGGGGATCTGGAACTAAAGGGGTGTGGGGACCCTGGCCGGTGTTGCTCAGTGGATAGAGTGTTGGCCTGTGCACCGAAGGGTCTCAGGTTCAATTCCTGGTCAAGGGCACATACTTGGGTTGCAGGTTCAATCCCCAGCCCTGGTCAGGGCACCTGCAGGAGGCAACCAATCCATGTGTCTCTCTCACATCTCACATCTCTCTCTCTCTCTCTCTCTCCCCCCCTTCCCTTCCACTCTCTCTAAAAATCAATGGGGGGGGGGGGTGTGTGTGGGGAAAAGGAGCAGGGCAGGGAATGAGACTTACCAGTGAAACTGTCATCCTGAAGGCACAGGGCCCAGTAGGGGGGGAAAAAGGGAGAGAAGTATAATTAGGAGGGATTCTCACAAGGAGCACTCTTCTTGGGGTCTTTGCCTCAAATCACCGAATTCTGAGGCCCAGAAGCTAACAGCCCATCCCTTGTGGCTTTTTTCTTCCCAGCTCCACCCTGCCCAGGTCCTCAGGCCACTAAGATCCCTTTGAGATTGTGTAGAGGGCACACTGAGGCTGCCATCAGAGCACATGGATTTGGGGAGGTGGAAAAGGACAGACAGGAGAGTGGAGAGCTTTGCCAGCCGGTGCCAGGCAGATATCCCCGCCCGGTAATGGCACCTTACCATGTGGGAGACCAGCAGACGGCAGGTAGTCCAGTGGGGCAGACAGGGACAGCCAATCCCAGCAGAGGTAGAGACGCCAATGAGCAGCAGGCTGAGAGGCAGGAGCAGGGCTGCCAGTCTGGGGTGCCCCATGGACTTCCGTTGGGTCAGGGCACCCAGAACATAGCTGCATGGCCTGAAGGTGGGTGGCAGGACTTTGCAGTACAGCAACAGGGAGCACAATGCCAGTAGGAACCCTCGCCTCAGCCTGCCCTTGCCCCGCCCAGCCCCAAAGCTCCTCCTTGATCCTAACGAGCAGGCCAAGCCACATTCCTTCTCCTCCAAGCAGAGGGACTGAGGGATGCTTGCCCCCCAGAAAACCCTACTGCCTCCGACTGGAGGGCAAGGAGGGCATGTCTCCTGCTCTGGCAGAGAAATAGCAGGAAAGAGGCCAGCACAGGGTTAGGGAAATGGTCGGCTGCACCCATTTCTTAACCCCTCCTACTCCTGCAACACCCTAGATCCTACACGCCCCGTTAACTAGCTCTTGACTTTGATCCCCTCTAGACATATGCTTCATCCCCTCACTTAGAGAACTGACAGAGCTATTAAACACTACTCTGCATTGGATGCCAAAGACAGAGGTGACTGGCACACCATTTGGAGTTGCGCAGAACAGTAAGAAAGCACTAAAGGCTGCACATAAGCATCACATGACTCCATATGCAGCTGGTTCCCCACCTGGCTGACTCTCAGGACTACGGCTCTGTTTTCTCTAGTCAGTTCCAGCTTTTCTGGACACAGGGCTCCATGCCAAAGGGGCCTTTGGCTTCAAAGGATCCACTACTCAGCACAGTCTGCTCAAGAAGCCACAGAGAGCCCTGGAGCTAAGGGAGCGGGCCCCACACACTGACCTGGTTTCTTGTGGTTTCTGATGATGCTGACGAGGCTCCAGTCTTTGTTGGGACCCTCCCCATCATCCCACAGCTTCCTCCCGCTCATGGAGCATTTGATCTGCTTCAGCCCTCTTCTTGGTGACGCGCACAGTGGAAAGAAAGTTTGGGGCACACCTACTGGGTTAAGGCATCTTGAAATTGTTACTGTCACTCTGCACCTTTCAGTAGACTGACCATAGCTTTCTTTAGGCCAATTCTAGTTTCTAAGTCATCAGGTCCATTGTCTGAAGATTCCATCCTACCTATTATCCTAAAAATGCCCTCTAGCTTTTGAGTTCCTTAAAAGATAAAGACCCTTTCTTATTCTACATGTTTCTCCAGTGCCTAGGGTGGATGTCATGAAATAGGTGCTGTCATTGAATAAATGTAAATTACGATAGCAGTTTATCCGTTTCACATTTCACGAAGTACTTTCATATTTGATCCTCGTAACTACATTATAAGTCAGGTGGGTATTGTTTTCATTTCACAAAGATAAGCAAGCAGGAAGGAACGTTATTTGGTCAAAGTCCAGGTCTCCAGCTTTGGGAGCTCCACTTCTGCCAGCCTCTCACAGGTCAGTTCCCTTGCGGTCCCCCTCCCCACTGCCTCATCTCCCTCTGCTTCTGGGAAGCCTGAAGGGCCTGCCTGAAACAGTTCCATCTTTTGGCCTTGGAGCCCATCACTGCAGACAAATGAGTAAGATGTGAAGGGAGGAAAGGGTGGTCTGGCCATTCTAAGGATTAGTTAGGGAGTCTTCTGCCTAAATTGTTATCTAACTCACAGTGGTTCAGATCTACATAGATTATGCATTTATACTATAGTTAGATTTTATTATTGTTATTATGGGAGCAGAGGGACAGGAACGTACACTCACACAGTCCATGCCACCCACAACTGGCCAGCTTGCAAAAGTAGCTGCAGCTGCTTTCTTGTAGATTATACTGTAGAACAAGGGGTGAGTCCCACTCCTTCACCGAATTCCCAGACAAGCCAAAACTGTTCAGGGCTCATTTGGGGAAGAGAGTTCATTAACTTGAATATTAGCAAGTTACACCAAGGACTCTGCTCCCCCAAAATGCAAAATCAGAACACTGTAGCCCACAAGAAGTTTATTGAGTCTTCAAGACACTATACAATGTAGACTCCTCTCCCAGAGAAGGGTCCTTCAGAGGCAGGGAACCATCCTCCAGACGAGTTGCTCCTCTGTCATTTTCATAGGCAGCTGGGTTTTTCCTCTTGGATTTCTCAAACTCCTGAGTCCCCCATGTGTGGACAAGATAAAATGCTACAAATGGCCGTACGACGCCAAGGATGGACGCCTCAATGCTTACTGCACAGCCCGTTGGGGATGCCTTGCTGAAGTAGTGCGGGAAGGTGCACTACTTGAAGGGCGACAAGCTGCAAGTGATCACATGTCTCATCATGTCAGCTTCCCAAACTGGGGCCCATGGTGGCAGTGGAGGAGTCTAAGGTTACCTCACCCTGCAGCAATCATGCATCTTTCAATGCTGGGTACATGAAATGAGAAACTTGGTTCTGTTCTTTAACACTTCTCTTTTCTTTTTAATATATTTTTATTGATTTTAGAGAGGAAGGGAGAGGGAGAGATAGAAACATCAATGATGAGAATCATTCATCAACTGCCTCCTGCACACCCCCTACTGGGGATTGAGCCTGCAACCCAGGCATATGCCCTTGATCAGAATCAAACCCAGACCCTTCAGTCCGCAGGCCAACGCTCTATCCACTGAGCCAAGCCAGCTAGGGCTATACTTCTCTTTTCTTGACCCCTTTCAGGGCTAGGGAATTTTTTTCTGCCAAGGGCCATTTGGGAAAATTTTAAGAAAACTGGGAAAACATGAAACCAACTTGGGGATTCATAAAAGGTTCTGCTAAGATAGTGTGTGGTGAGAGTATTGGGAGATAATACAGGACTGCTGCATTGAGACCACACTTTGGAAAATCTCTGAGATTAAGAATTTTGGTTGTTCAAAAATGAATGGCACATAGTAGGGACTTATGATGATGATCTAGAGCTGTGCTCTCTTGCATACAGGGATGCAGGAAGATGAATGAATATGAGGTAGAAGGCAAAGAGTTAAGTTTGATGTAATAATCAGGACATCTAGAGGAAGAGATTTTGCAGTCAGATAGTACTCCCAGTACTTACTAGTGACTGAGTACATACCTAATGTTTATAGAACAAAAGAATGACTAGAACTCTGGAGAGGAAAGAGATCTGCAGTTATCCATCCAGTCAAATGAATGAGTAAAGGGACCCTAGCCAGTATGGCTCAGTTGGTTGGACTGTCGTATCATACACCAAAAGGTTATGAATTCAATTCCCAGTCAGGGCACATACCTAAGTTCTGGGTTCAGTCCCAGGATGGGGCACGTAAGAGAGCCAGCCAATCGATGTTTCTCTTTTTCTTTAAAAATCAATAAACATGCCGAAACCGGTTTGGCTCAGTGGATAGAGCGTCGGCCTGCGGACTGAAAGGTCCCAGGTTCAATTCCGGTCAAGGGCATGTACCTGGGTTGCGGGCACATCCCCGGTGGGGGATGTGCAGGAGGCGGCTGGTCGATGTTTCTCTCTCATCGATGTTTCTGACTCTCTATCTCTCTCCCTTCCTCTCTGTAAAAAATCAATAAAATATGTTAAAAAAAATAAAAAATAAAAATCAATAAACATTGGGTGAAGATTAAAAAATATCTGTATCTCTATACATTTATATATTTATATCTAAAGGGACACACATCTTCCATGTAGTATTTACTGTCACTTTTCAGCATGAAAGAGCCTTTAGTTCACGTATCCCATTTGTTGTTGTTTTTTAATATTTTTTTTTATTGATTTCAGAGAGGAAGAGAGGAGAGACAGAAACATTAATGGTGAGAGAGAAACATTGATCAGCTGCTCCCTGCATGCCCCCTACTGGGGATTGAGCCTGTAAACTGGGCATGTTTCCTTGACCGGAATCGAACCCGGGACCCTTCAGTCCATATCCGACACTCTATCCACTGAGCCAAACCAGCTAGGGCTACATATCTCTTTTCACTTCTATTTTTAACTTATCTGCTCCATACCATTCAAATAATGCTTCACATTTGTATCATGTTTCACCTAGGTTGCAAATTCCCTGTGTGCAGGAATACTTTTGAATTATTGTGGATACCATAATATAGTACAGTAGTCCCCCTTTATCTATAGTTTCACTTTCTGTGGTTTCAGTTACCTATAGTTAATCACAGTCCAAAAATATTAAATGGAAAATTCCAGAAATACATAATTCAGAAGTTGAAACTGTGTTCTGACTAGCATGATGAAATCTCGCACTGAGACCACATTCACATAACTTTTATTAGAGTATATTGATATAATTATTCACTTATTACTGTTGCTAATATCTTACTGTGCCTAATTTACAAATTAAATGTTACCATAGGTAGGTATGTAGAGGAAAAACACAGTATAAATAGGGTTTGGCACTATCTAAGGCTTCAAGCAGCCATTGGGGATCTTGGAACGTATCCCCCACAGATAAGGGGGACTACTGTATCAGACACGTAACTGACACTGTACACTGAATAATAAACATGAATATACAACCAAAAGAAGACTGCATAACCCCAGCTGGGTAAGTGAGAAGGGATCATCTAATAGGTGGAGAGATTAAATGTATGGCCCATAATAGTTCCTGCTAATTAGCTACAGGGTGGCAACTAATGACCTAAGTTCCTTCTCTATGGCCACTGCCCTGCCAGGTTTCTCAGGGAGTTTCCATCTATCTCCTAGTGTCTAAAGCCACTCAAGCAATGCACCATTCACACTGGTAAATCCCAAGCACAAGGCACAGGGTAGACAGGGCAGTTATAATTTTATTGAGGTTCTTTGTAATTAAAATGCTTCAGAGTAGAGGCCACAGTCTGCAGGGAAAGCAGCCTCCTAATGTTTCCTCCCAACCACCCATAAATGGAAGTAGAATTTGGTTGATTCCTCATCTCCAGTTTCAGTGGCTAAGGGGTAATGGATGGAAATGGAGAGAATGACAAAGAGGCAAGGATGAGGGTCAGTCTTAAAACAGAAAAATCCTGAAGGGCTTCAACTTAAACTAGCTGAAGTTTGTTTTACAGCGGTTCTTCACCCAGTTCCAGCCAACCAGGAGTAAGTTAAGTATCATTTTGCCACCTCAGCTAATGACAACAGTAGCAGCTTTCCAGAATTTGGGCCTAGTTTGCACCAGTTGCCAACATCACAGCTGCCAAAATTACAACAGAGATTTTAGAACAGCTCTTCTACCTTCTCACTCTTCTCCACAGGAGGGCTAGGCTTCACCCCAGGGATCAGTCCATCCGCAGCCTTCATTTACGCTTCTTCTCCTGTGTGCTGGTGAACCAAGAGTCTAGGAGCTTCTTGCTGTAGTGTAACTGCCAGGCATGCACTTGAACCGCCAGCACCAACACCAGGTACATGACGGAGACGGCAGAAAACCCAAAGAGGAAGCGGTAGGCCTTGCCGTGGCGATAGAGCTGCTGTGCGGCAGGGAACATCTCCATGCTGCCGTAAATGAGGGGGGCGATGGAAAAGAGCCCCATGCTGATCATGGAGAGCACCAGGTAGCTAATGTTGTTGCGGGGGAAGGAGAGGAGCCCCAAGAGGGAGGGCACAATGCTCAGCAAATATGGGTACTCCCACTGATAGGGCATGGCCACCTGATCATGCGACAACAGCCTCAGGTGTCCCACACTCATCTTGGCAACCAGCAGCAGCCATAGGACCAGATGCACGTAGATCAGCTTCTTGATTTCATACTTGAGGGTCACACTGTGGGGCAGAGCAGAGGGAGAAGTTCCTTTCATTCAAAATTTTCTGACCAACTATATGCCAGGCAAGTATATTGGACAATAGAATCTGAATGTGAATAGGATCTAGCTCCTGCCTAGAGGCTGGGCACCAGGAACAGAAGAAAAATTACTAGCAAACGAACTGGAAGAGCTCTAGTAAATATATGTTGCAAGATACATGGGATCCCAAAAAGCAGTAATCAATTCCGCGTGGGAAAGGACATCTGAGAAGGCCATTTAGAGGTTGATATTTGAGCTCAGCTCTGAGGGATGAAAGGAGATGGGCGTTCCGAACTGAACGCAGGCAGAAAAACACAGGCATTTGTGTTCCAAGAAAGCCAGTGGTTGGGTATGGCAGGAAAACATCCTAGGTGGGGCGGGGAGTAGCAGGATGTGAAACAGCAAGGTCTATGAACCGTCGGTTTAAAGGCAGAAGAGTAACTGGGTTGTGTTTAGAAAGATGACGGACTGCACCCTGGGAGTATAGCACAGAGGAAGGAGGTATGGGCAGTGAGGAAACCAGCTCAGGCTGCTCATCCTTCTCCTGCTAGAGTAGACGGTTTCATTGAACGAAGTACATTGCTTATTATTCTTCTAACTCTCTCAGGTCCTAAATGTATCTTCTTCTCATCCTGGAGGACAGTCTCTGCTCACCACAGGTGTCAAAATACTTGCTTGGGCTGGGAGGTGCCCTTAGGCAGGGATCTTAAGAATAAGAATGGAGTGAGGGTCCAACGAGCTGGTCATTATTTAAAACTCCGGAGAGGAAGATGCAAAAGCATTCTGGAAGCGTTAAATGGATTTAAGGGGGGAAAATCTTTTAAGTTTTTTTCTTTTAAAAATATTCATTATAGAAAGTGTGAAAAGGGAGGAAAGTCAGTCATCTCTCGACTGCAAGATTCATGAAGACAGGAACCAGGTTTTTTTGTTTTGTTAACAGGCTTTTTTTTATTGAAGGTGTAATATGCATACAAAGACCAGGTCCGCTTTTGCTCACTGTATCTTCAGTGCCTAGCATAAAATGCCTACTGGGTAGGAGCTCAGTAACGCTGAAGGGGTAAATGTAGAAATGCCCCTTACGTGGGGGTGTTTATAAAATTCATTTTAGGCAGGGAAAGGCTGGCCTTTACGGTCTACATCCCCCAAATGCATCAGCTACCATGTACTGGGCAGACTCGATTCTGTGCTAGAACTTAGGCTACGTCCTTTACACGAATCATTTGCTCACTAATTCTTCACCCAGCCCTTAAAGGTCGATTCCTTTTTCCCTCTTGCAAGTGAGGAAACTGAGGCTCAACTAGAAATTAGGTTCCCAAGATCACACAGCGGAGCCCGGCATCACCGCCCCTGGCGCCCAGGGGGGTCTGCACCCTCTCAAGGCACCGGGTGGACCAAGGGATGGACCCATGGGAGCGACTGGGCTTTCCAGGACTGGGGGCAGGCCCCGGGCCGTCCGTCCCGGGACTGGGGGACTTGGCAGGTGAGCGTGGACTGGCTGGGGAGGACGAGCCCGAGGCCGGGGGCGTCGCTTCCCAGGCCCGGCGGGCTCCGGCCGGGAGAAGACCGGTGTGCGCCTCGCCTCGCCTCGCTTCATACCTCATCTGGTAGTGCATGGCGACGCGCTCCCGGTGCTGAAAGTCGCTGCCGTCAGTGCCGGCGGCTCGCGGGCCTGCCCGAGACGCCATTGGCCTGGCCCTGCCCCGAACCCCGGCGTCGTTCGCGCAGCTCCCCTGCCGCCCGCAGACCCTCCTCACGCACCGGAAGCCCTCCTCAGCACCGGAAGCCCAGCCGTCACACGGGCCTGTGGAAACAACTTCCGGCCCCTCTGTCTCAGGAGGACCGACTCTGTGGGCCGTCTCCTCCCGCGCACGCGCACGCGGTCTCCCCCGGCCCCGCCCCGCCCCGCGGCCGGGGGGGAGCAAGAAATTGACCTCGCCCCCTCCTCCCCGCCGCGGGCGTCTTTTTGCCGCCGGCCAGGAGCAGAGCACTTTTGACCGCTTGGACTTTCTTAAACTCTGTCCCCACGTCATAGCTGGGGACATTTTTTTTTTTTTTTTTTTTTTTTAGCACTTTACCTTTTTAAAACTCTAATATGAGTTTAAGAGGCCGCTGTCCCCCTCCCCTGCCCCAACCCCCCCAGATGGGGGAACTGATGCTTGGGAGGGTTCTGTGACTTTCCGAGCGCACATCACACAGTCACGAAATATCTATCCACGGATTATGTAATCGTTGCAAAGAGAAAAGGGTAACTTTGGAGAAAACTTGTGCGAATCCCTTTAACCAAGTAATCAAAATTAATTTGACCACTAATGACAAACCACCACTTGTACCTCCTGATACTCAGCATCAGTTCTGTGATATTCCTGCCAGAGATACTTAACCTGCATCTAATCATGATGAGATGACAGATGAATTCAAATTGAGGGACATTCTGCAAGATAACTGGGCTGTACTTTTCAAAAAGGTCCAGGCCACGAAAGAAAAATACATTATGTAGAGGAAGAAAGTTAAATGATGGCTGCCAGGGGCAGGGGGAGGAGGGAATGAGGAGTTGTTAAAGGGTAAAGAAATGAAAAGGAAGCCGGCCAGGTGTGGCCCAGTGAGTGAGGGTGGTCAGGAGGTCAGATTTGGATTCCAGGTCAGGGCACAAGCCCTGGTTTCGGGCTGGATCCCCAGTAGGGGACATGCAGAAGGCAGCTGATCAATTATTTTCTCTCTACGCCTTCCCCTGTGAAATCAATAAAAATATGTGTGTGTGTTTTTAAATATCAACAAAAACATTTTTTGAAAAAGAAATGGAAAGGCAGACAAAAATAGTTCTGGGGATGAATGTGGTAATGGTTGTACAGTAATGTGAAAGTACTTAATTTCACTAACTGTACACTTAAAATGGTTAATTTAATGTTACGTACATTTTATCCCCCCCAAAAAAATACCATAAAATAAAATTTAGTTATGTTATCTGAAAGAAATGAAGCATCTTTTTATATGTTTAAGGGTCATTCATATTTCATTTCCCTGAACTGTGTTCATATTCTTTGCCCATTTTTCCACTATGCTGTTGATCTTCTTAATTTATATATAGATAGAAGAGGGAGAGAGAGAGAGAGAGAGAGAGAGAGAGGCTGGCCTCTTGTTAATAATATTAGTTGCAATACATTTTTCCTCTTCATTGTGTGTCTTTGACTTTACTCTTGATATTACAAGTTTAACATGCCGAATATTTTTAATGTAGTTGCATGTATAATTTTTTAAAAAATATATTTTATTGATTTTTACAGAGAAGAAGGGAGAGAAATAGAAAGTTAGAAACATCGATGAGAGAGAAACATCAGCTGCCTCCAGCACACCCCCTATTGGGGATGTGCCTGCAACCAAGGTACATGCCCTTGACCAGAATCGAACCTGGGACCCTTCAGTCTGCAGGCCGACGCTCTATCCACTGAGCCAAACTGGTTAGGGCATAATTTTTTTTAATTTATTGAATTTTATTTTTTAGAGAGAGAGGGACAGTGCTAATGAGAGAAACATTGATGTGAGAGTCAAACATCCATTGGCTGCCTCCTGCTTGACCCCCACTGAGGATCGAGCTGCAACCTGGGCATGTGCCCTGACTGGGAATCAAACCAGGAGCCTTTCATGCACAGAACTGCACTCAACCAGCTGAGCTGCACTGGCCAGGGCCAATGTATACTTTTTTTTTTTTTGACTTCTCAATTCTGAGTCATAGCTAGACCTTCTCAACTCCAAGGTGTCTCAAAAATAGTGTAAAAGCTCAATAAATGCTGTTGAATAAATAAATCCAACTGAGCCAAAATCATCCTCTTCTAAGCACTGTGAAGAATCTTCAGGTTCATGGAGCCGTTCTCCCATTTCTTCACTCTACCTCTACCCACCCACCTCCCAGCCCTCCCCTCTGGCAGACAGTCTCTGTCTTTAACTTGTGGTTATCTTTGTCTTTATTGTGTACACAGTCCATGATGCACCCGTGTTCGTCAGGGCCAGACTGCTTCTGAGTCATCCATTCATCTATCACGAGACACCAAACACACGTTCAATAAATGTTTGAGGTGTGACTGTCCAAGGGAAGGCCTGCAACTCTTTCCCCAGGTCTTTCTCCCTGAAGTATTTGTTTATAGTTTTCTTTTTTAAACTTTTTGTTTTATTATTATTATTTTTGTTTGTTTGTTTGTTAATCCTCACCTGAGGATATTTTTCCATAGATTTTTTTTTCTTTATTGATTAAGGTATTACATATGTGTCCTTATCCCCCCCGTTCCCCCCCCAACCCCCACTCATGCCCTCACCCCCCTGGTGTCTGTGTCCATTGGTTAGGCCTATATGCATGCATACAAGTCCTTTGGTTGATCTCTCCTCCTTACCCCCACCCTCCCCTACCTTCCCTCTGAGGTTTGACAGTCTGATCGATACTTCTCTGTCTCTGGATCTGTTTTTGTTCATCAGTTTATGTTGTTCATTATAGTCCACAAATGAGTGAGATCATGTGATATTTGTCTTTCTCTGACTGGCTTATTTCGCTTAGCATAATGCTCTCCAGTTTCATCCATGCTGTTGCAAATAGTAAGAATTCCTTCTTTTTTATGGCAGCGTAGTATTCCATCGTGTAGATGTACCACAGTTTTCTAATCCACTCATCTGCTGATGGCACTTAGGCTATTTCCAAATCTTAGCTATGGTGAATTGTGCCGCTATGAACATAGGGGTGCATATATCCTTTCTGATTGGTCCACTGATTTTTAGAGAGAGTAGAAGGGAGAGGGAGAGACACAGAGAGAGAAACATCGATGTGTTGGGGATTGAGCCTGCAACCGAGGTGCCCTTGACATGTCCTTGACTGGAATTGAACCCAGAACCCCTTCAGTCCACAGGCCAATGTTCTATCCACTGAGCCAAACCAGCTGTTTATACTTTCCTTCTGGCTCTTGGTCTGCCTTAAAGTTCAGTGATGTGTGTTCCTGTCTCTTCATCCTGCCCATTCCCTTCCCAAATCCTTTTGATGTTTCCTCTGCCTGGGGAGAGGGGGTAATGTCTCTCTACAGGACTTCAAAATCTGGCTTACAGGCCGAGGCAGAATATGTAGACTGAATATTTGTGTCTCCCCCACTCGGTTGTTATGCTGAAGCCTAATCCCCAATGTGATGGAATTTGGAGGTGGGGTTTTTGGGAGGTGGGATTAATGTCCTTATAAAGAGACTCCCTCTCTCCTCCACCATGGGGAGGACACAGAGAGAAGAGGGCTACGAACCAGGAAGCCAGTCCTCATCAGACCCTAAATCTACCAGTGTCTTCATCTTGGACTTGCCAGGCTCCAGAATTGTGAGAAATAAATTTCTCTTGTTCATAAGCCGCTAGTATATGGTGTTCATTTATTGCAGCCCAAATGGACTAAGACACTCCAGGGCTTCAAAAGACTGGTTTCTCACCAGTCAGGATTTAGCTAAAAGCTCCCCTCCCCTCAGACGTTTAACCCCAAGGCCAATCTAGCTCTCCAGCCACTTGTTATCATATCACCTGGTTTTGTTTTCTTCCCAGAGCATCATTATCTGAAATTATTTCATTTGCATATTTGTTCATGATCAGAGTTCTCCCCCCGCCTCCAGTAATGTCAGCTCCTTGAAGTGTGAGAGAAGGCCGCCTTGTTTCCTGGTATATTGTCAGCCTCTAGGAAGGCTGGCACATAGTAAGTGACTAATAAATAGTTGTTGAATGAATGAAAGATGGTTGCCTGGGAGCTCCTTCAGGGAAGGATTGGGTCTAAATAACAATAATATAATAATAGTTATAGTTATAATAGCTATTTATTGAGCCTGACAAATGTACTAAGCTCTACAGCAAATGCATCTCATGATTATCTCATTTAATCTTTAGGACAACCCAGTGGGGTAGGAGTTACTAGTATCTTTAATTCCCATTTGTCAGATCAAACTGAAGCTTAGAGGAGTTTCATCACACAGCTAGGGCTAGACTGCTGATTTTCAAAGTGTTGTACCTAAGGAGCCACAGCTTCAGCGTCACCTAGAAATCTGTTAGAAATACACTTTCTTAGGCCTCACCCCAGATATACTGAGTCAGAAACTCTGGGGTGGAGCCAGCAATCTGAATTTTAACAAACCCTCCAGGTGATTATGATGCACTAGTGTGAAAAACCCTGTGCTGAAAGAAAGACGAGCTTGGATTCTTATTTATGTATGTATGTATGTATGTATGTATGTATGTATGTATTTATTTATTTGTTAATCCTCACCTGAGGATATTTTTTCCCTTTTTTTTTTCATGGAGAGAGAGAGAGGGAGAGAAACACATCACATCACTTGGTTGCCTCCCACATGTGCCCCAACCAGGGGCAGAGATCAAACCTGCAACCCAGGTATGTGCCTTGGACTGGGAATCGAACCTGAGACCCTTCAAGATGCGGGGCTGAGCTCTAACCACTGAGAAAACCGGCCAAGACTTGGACTTTTTTTTCTTTTTTAAAAAATATGCTTTTATTGATTTTAGAGAGAGGGAGAGGGATATAGAGATAGAAACATCAATGAGAGAGACATGGATTGGCTGCCTCCCACACACTCCCTACTAGGGATTAAGCCTGCAACCCAGGCATGTGCCTGACTGGGAATCGAACCAGGCACCCCCTGTTCATGGGTCAACGTTCAACCACTGAGCCATACTGAGCTGGGCTCTTTTTTTAAAAACTGCATTATTGAGATATAATTTACATACTATACAATTCTCCCATTTAAGTATACAATTCAATGGGTTTTAGTACACTTATAGGGTTGTGCAACCATTTCCAAAATAAGTTATGATTAGATTAATGGATTATAACATTTTTGTCTCCTCTGAAAGAAACCCCTTATCCATTCCTCTCCCATTAACCAGCCCCAGCCCTAAGCAACCACTAATATATTTTCTACCTTTATAGTTTTGCCTGTTCTGGATATTTCATACAAGTGGAATCATAAAAATATATATGTGATTTGCTGTGAATGGCTTCTTTCACTCTGCATATGTTTTTTTAAAGTTCATCCATGTAATAGCATCTATCCTTTTTATTGACAAATAATATTCTATTTATGGATATACCACATTTTTTTTTAACTCATTCATCAATTGATGAACACTTGGGCTGTTTCAAATTTTTGGCTATTGTGAATAATGCTATGAACACTCATGTATAAATTTTTGTATGGATATTTGTTTTTATGTCTCTTGGATACTATATATATGCACATCTATCTATCTACCTATCTATCTATCTATCTTTCTATCTATCTATCTATCTATCTGTCTATCTATCTAGGAGTAGAATTGATGGGTCATAGATCTTACCCTCTAAATCACTACACATTTCAGCTAGTCTGCTAGTCTTTGTCTCTGCTATTATTAAATAAGTATATCATTAATAACACCAATATTCTATCTATTAAGTGTCTTTGTTGCAAGGCCCTTTACTTTTATTTTTTAAAATATTTTTATTGATTTCAGAGAGGAAGGGAGGAGAGAGATAGAAACATCAATGATGAGAGAGAATCACTGATTGGCTGCCTCCTACACGCCCCCCACCAGGGACCGAGCCTGCAACCAGGGCATGTGCCCTTGACCAGAATCAAACCCGGGACCCTTCAGTCCGCAGGCCGACGCTCCATCCACTGAGCCAAACCGGCCAGGGCACCCTTTACTTTTATTATCACAAATCCTCACTCAATCCTTTGACACAGGAATCATCACTCCCTGCAGTACAGGGAGAGAAATTGGAGTGCACAAGCATAAGGCCATCTGTCTGCACTCAGACAGCTAACTCCGGCAATGCTGGAGCCACAACCCACATGGGCCTGTTTTCTGTGCCCTCTGTGCCTGCTGCCATGTCCTGGGCCAGACCCGTCCCAAAGCTGTCGTAACATGCCTCCTGCCCTCCTTTGGGGCATTTTCTGGAAGTCAGACTGGCCTGAAATCCCAAGGGAGAAAGCTGTACACTCACTCCCCATGCTCTTTTCCCCAGCTGGCACTGAAGGCCAGGGGAGGGGCTTCCCCCGGGAGCTGGAAATAAAATGAAGGGAGGGCTGAGCTGAGCAGGGCAGTACTATAAGGAGGTTAGGAGACTGTGAGGGGGAGGTAAGGAGTTTTTTGTTTTGTGGTGTTTTGTTTTTTGGCTCTTGGAGAGCAGGTGAGGTGGGGCTTGGCAGAGTTTTGCTATGGATAGGGAATGGGAGTGAGGAGTGAGGCCCAAACAAGCAGACTTGGATAGTGAACTTTCACAGGCAAGGCAGGTCTGAGGAGCCCTCTTCCCCACGTCTTTAGAAGGAAAGAGTGATTTTATCTGACTGTGGAGGGGGCTTTTCTTCCATGACCGCTCCTTGAGCCCCTTATTCTGTGCCAGGCCCTTGCTGTGCTGGGGGCTAGGATTAGGGAGAACATCTCAGGGCCAGGCACCCCGTGCCTAGGGGGCTAAGACAGAAATAGACACTTGGCTAAGAAGTAGGAAGGGCAGGTTGAAGGGGAAATTCTGTGAGCTGTGTATGAAGGCTTTCCAAGGAGTGGAAAGCAATGCAACTAGGGCTTCAAAGCTACAAACATTTAGCTCTGGGCCAAAGGAAGGCATTGCAGGTGGAGGGGACTGCCGTTTGCATGCTTGGAACATGCAAAGCTGGAGCATGGAGGTTTAGGAGATAAAGTGGTAGCAGATGAGCCCAAAGCTGTCAGCTAGAGCTATACTGTCCAGTATGGTTTCCAGGAGCCATAAGACACCATGGCTATTTAAATCCAGTTAGCATTAAAAATAATTAAAAATCCAGCCCCTTAGGCATCCTAGCAACATTTTAAGTGCTCAATAGCCACATTGGGCTAGTAGCTATGGAAACAGAGAGAAGAGATATGGAACATTCTCCATCATCTCACAAAGTCCCTTTAGTCAGTGGGAAGCCTCAGGAGGGTTTGGATTGCTCAAGGGCCTACGGGAGAGAGCAGGCTTAGCCTGGGCTGCCTGGCCTGTGAGGCCTGACCTGTGATGTCTCTGGACTACAGCTGAGGGAACAGTCCCCAGCAGTGTGAGGTGGTGTGACTCACCTCCTGCCAGCACAAAGTGGACTCTGCCCCCAGGGACAGGAATTAACCAGGCCTGGCGTCTTTAGCTCCAACTTGGGATCCCTGATCAGTGTGAGCAGAGCCAGAGTCAGAGAAACATGGAGTGAGTGGTACTAGGGAGGGTGGAGCAGCTGAGTGGGGCTGAGCCTGGGCACTGAGGGGGTCTCCAACTTGGTCACAGTCGGTGTGCACAGGGCTGGACAGAAAAAAGGCTGGGGAGGGTGTCTGTGAATTGAGAGGGAAGAGCAGGGTGGAAGCTTGCTGGATGGGGGTGGGGTGGTTCTGTGTCAAATGATGAGAGAACGGAAACCCTCCCAGTCCACGGTAATGAGCTGTTTCTGCTTCCTTCCCAGGTCCAATGCAGTCCAGCTGACGAGGATGGAATACGCCATGAAGTCCCTCAGCCTTCTCAACCCCAAGTCCCTCTCCAGGTGAGGAGAGCCGAGGGTGAAAGGGAAGGGGAGCTACCTGAGAGCGGTAGGGCAGAACTTCTCCAATTTCAGTGGCACATAAGTCACTTGTGTGTCTTCGTAAAGTGCAGGTTCTGACTCAGGGGCTCTGTAATGGGACCCAAGATTACCACCACACTGTGCTTGTGCTTTCATTCTTGATCTCATTTCAGCCTCACCAGGACGTTGGGAAGTGGGGATGATTATGCCAAATTAATAGACGAGGGAGCTGGGGCACAGAGTGGATGCTTTCCATTACCTGGCAAATGGATAGCGGGGCCAGGATTCTAACTCTGCCTGCCTGACTCCAAAACCCAGGTTCCCTCCACTCCGTTGGTCCTACATTGTGTTATGTCAGAGCACAACAACACCTTACACTGACGTCAGCTTCGCCACTTTATCTCACTTTACAGGTGAGAAGAGTGAGGCCAAGAGAGGAAAGTGGAATTGGGGGAATGTGGGGTGGGTCTTCTATCACTGTTCCCCCTCATGGTCTGAGAACCCGCAGAGTCAATATCACTTGGGAATTTTTCAGACACATAGAATCTCACACTCCACCCAGACCTACTGAATCAGAATCTGCACTTCACCAAGATCCCCACAGGACTTGGATGCCCATTAAAGTCTCAGATGCACTGATGTGGCTGACTTTTGAGTAAGACTATCTAGAGCAGGCCTGGTGGGTGGTAGGGGAGGAGGAATATGGTGAACTCAGCCTACAGGGATTGCTATGGGGTGAGAGCTGGGAAGCAGCAGGCAGCTTATTCTAATGCCCCAAACCACCCCCAGGTATGTGGCAGTGAGCACCTCGGTGGTCACCCAGCAGCTGCTGTCGGAGCCCAGCCCGGAGCCCCTCAGAGCCCGGCCCTGCAGAGTGAGCACCCAGGACCGGAGTGTGCGGAAGGGCATCACGGCACACAGCCTGGAGGACCTCCTCCACAAGGTGAGGGGCAGGCCTGACCTCTGCACAGCCCAGCCACTGGGACCTTGGCTCAGAGTTGGCCCTGCCTGCTGCCTCTGTCCTCCAGGTCATGAGCTGCAAGTTCAGTAAGGATGAAGTTCATGGCTTACATGGCGAAAAGATTTCCTTTCTCAGGCCAGGTCAAGTGGGTTGGTAGTGCCTGCCTGGAGTGCTGTACAGTTGATTAGTGTTGTCTGTCCGTTGACAGGGGGAGGGCAGTATATTGCTTTCCTATATGTTGATATGTTGATATGATGATCAGTGGTATTTTCAGAGCATAATTGCTCCCTGGAAGGATCCTTAGGTTGCCTTTTACAGTCGTTCTTAAACTTGTAGAAGTGCCGGGAAGCTGGGGAAATGGGCAAGATTTTAGACATTCCCTTCTCCATCTCCTCCCTTCAGCCAGGGCAGTTCTCCTCAGTCTGTTCCCTATACTGACCTTCCACATAAGGATTTTTTAAATAGCTGTAGAAGGCTTTCTTCAAACTGTTAATCAGGGAAGCTTCCAGGGGAGAAAACCAAGGATATACAACGCTTGTGGATGGTAGTCACAGCAGGCAAGAATGACACCCTTCCCCATTTCCAGCTTCCTCTCCACTGCTTGGGGGTATCTTCCTCCGTTGCCCGGCCTACAGCCTCATCTGTTCTGGCTCCATATTAGTCATGCGCTTCACTGCCCCACTAGCTTATCAGCTCCAGGGGGTGGGATCCTGCTCATCTGCAAGTCCAGGTGCCTGACACAGATCAAATGTTTGAATTAGGCTTCCAATTACTAGTCTGTTTAACATATCGAAATCATAGCTCACCCTAGCTGGTTTGGCTCAGTGGATAGAGTGTCAGCCTGCGAACTGAAGGGTCCCAGGTTCAGTTCCAGTCCAGGGCACATGCCTGAGTTGCAGGCTCCATCCCCAGTAGAGGATGTGCAGGAGGAAGCTGATCACGGATTCTCTCTCATCATTGATGTTTCTATCTCCCTCTCCCCTCCTGTCTGAAATCAATAAAAAAGTATTAAAAAAAAATCATAGCCGACCTAACCCTCTATTCTAGGTTCTCTCCCCCATTTCTCTGAATTAGGCCCAGTCTTCCTGGAAGCCAATTTCCCCTCCCTTGTAAGGCTTCCGGTTGTGCCAGACTGCATTTCTTGTGCCTGGAATCAAAAGGGCTCCTTCACACTTGAGTCTAGACCAGCCGTGGGCAAACTATGGCCCGCAGGCCGGATCCGGTCCATTTGAAATGAATAAAACTAAAAAAAAAAAAGACCGTACCCTTTTATGTAATGATGTTTACTTTGAATTTATATTAGTTCACACAAACACTCCATCCATGCTTTTGTTCCGGCCCTCTGGTCCAGTTTAAGAACCCATTGTGGCCCTAGAGTCAAAAAGTTTGCCCACCCCTGGTCTAGACTCTGCACTATTTTTCATACTGAGGTTCAGGGACCACCTTATGCATTACAATGGCCTTGTTAACACATGGCTTCCCAGACTTCTCCCCCTGAGACTGATTAGGTCATGAGTGGGGCACAGGAATTGTCATTTTAGCAGATTCTTCAGGAGATTCTTATAGCCACTGAGTTTGGGAATTCCTAGTCAGAGCCCTAACTGCAGAGGATGCAGGGAGGGACAGCTTTCTAAGATGGATCATAGGTCAGAAGTGAAGTCTACTTGGAATTAGGAAGACATCCTTCTATCTAGACTAACTTTCCAAATTTGGCAACAGAAAGAAAGGAGCAGAGAAAATGAGAGGAGAGAGGGTAAGGAGATATGGTTGGGAGAGACCAGGGTATGAAGTCCTTTATTGGCCATGGCAGAGAACAGTTGGGTTTCATGTTAAAAGAAAAGCTCTAGCTGGTTTGGCTCAGTGGATAGAGCGTTGGCCTGCGGACTGAGGGGTCCCAGGTTCAATTCTGGTCAAGCGCACATGCCAGGGTTGCGGGCTCAATCCCCAGTAGGGGGTGTTCGGGAGGCAGATGATCAATGATTCTCTCTCATCGTTGATGTTTCTATCTCTCTCTCTCCCTCTCCCTTCCTCTCTGCAATCAATAAAAATACTTAAAAAAAAAAAAAAGATAACAGAAAGCCATTGGGGGATTTTTTAAAATGAAAACTAATTTTGAAACAATCTCAAACTAACAAAATTTGCAAGAGCAATGAAACTTCCTGAAGCACTTGAAAGCAAGTTGCCGACCTAATGCTTGTCATTCTTGGATACATCAATGTGTGTTTTCTCCAGACAAGGATATTCTCCTATATAATCACAATACAACCATCAAAATCAGGCAAAATACAATATTATATAACTACCATTTGATCTTGAGACTACATTCAAGTGTTTGCAATTATCCTAATAATGTGCTTTGTAGCAAAAGGACCCAGGTCAGGATCAAGTGTTCTATTTAATTGTGAATCTCTCTTTTTAAAAAATTTTTAATTTATTTATTTTAATTAAATCTTTATTGTTCAGATTATTACATTTGTTCCTCTTTTTCCCCCCCATAACTCTCCTCCTCCCAGTTCCCGCCCCACCCTCCGCCCTCACTCCCCACCCACTGTCTTCATCCATAGGTGCACGATTTTTTTTTTTTTTTAATATATTTTATTGATTTTTTACAGAGAGGAAGGGAGAGAGATAGAGAGTTAGAAACATCGATGGGAGAGAAACATCGATCAGCCGCCTCCTGCACATCTCCTACTGGGGATGTGCCCGCAACCCAGGTACATGCCCTTGACCGGAATCGAACCTGGGACCTTTCAGTCCGCAGGCCGACGCTCTATCCACTGAGCCAAACCGGTTTCGGCAGGTGCACGATTTTTGTCCAGTCTCTTCCCGCATCTCCCACACCCCTTTCCCCCCCAAGAATAGTCAATCCATTCCCTTTCTATGTCCCTGATTCTATTATGATCCCCAGGTTATTTATTCACTTGATTCTTAGATTCACTTGTTGATAGATGCATGTTTGTTGTTCATAATTTGTATCTTTACCTTTTTCTTCTTCTTCCTCTTCTTAAAGGATACCTTTCTTATTTGGTGATGGACTCCTTTAGCCTTTCCTTATCTGTGAAGCTCTATATCTGACCTTCAATTCTGAATGATAGCTTTGCTGGATAAAGTAATCTTGGTTGTAGGTTCTTGGTATTCATCACTTTGAATATTTCTTGCCATTCCCTTCTGGCCTGCAAAGTTTCTGTTGAGAAATCAGCTGACAGTCGTATGGGTATTCCCTTGTAGGTAACTGAGTTTCTTTCTCTTGCTGCTTTTAAGATTCTCTCTTTGTCTTTTGCTCTTAGCATTTTAATTATGATGTGTCTTGGTGTGGTCCTCTTTGGATTCCTTTTGTTTGGGGTTCTCTGCGCTTCCTGGACCTGTAAGTCTATTTCTTTCACCAGGTGGGGGAGGTTTCTGTCATTATTTCTTCACATAGGTTTTCAATATCTTGCTCTCTCTCATCTTTTGGCACCCCTATAATTCTGATGTTGGTACGCCTGAAGCTGTCCCAGAGGCTCCTTACACTATCTTCATATTTTCGGATTCTTTTTTCATTTTGCTTTTCTGGTTGGGTGTTTTTTGCTTCTTCGCATTTCAAATCTTTGCCTTGATTCTTGCGCTCCTCTGATCTGCTGTTGGGAGTCTGTATAGTATTTGTTATTTCAGTCCGTGTATGCTTAATTTCTAGTTGGTTCTTTATCATAACATCGAGGGTCTCATTAGATTTCTTGAGGATCTCACTACATTTATCGGCGGCTTCTAGACAGTTCTTAAGAGACCTTAAAAGTGTGGTTCTGAACTCAATATCCTCCATTGACAGTTTTGTCCTGTTTCTTTGTCTCCGCATTTTTTATGCTTTCTTGGTGCACCCCCTAGTGGTCTTTGTGCGCAGTCTTGTTGTAGTTAAGCCTTGATTGTTGTTGGCAATACCGGGGGTGATTTGACCTCCAGGCTAACTGGCTATGAGAGTCCGCTGTGTCTGCAGTGGGAGAGCTTCTGTGCTGGATCTCTAGGGCCTAATTTATTTATTTTAAAGAGAGAGAGAAATGAAGAGGAAGAGACAGAGACATTGATTTGTTGTTCCATTTATTTATATATTGATTAGTTGATTCTTGTATGTGCTCTGACCCGGGATTGAACCCACAACTTTGGTGTATTGGAGGATGCTCTAACCAACTGAGCTACTGGCCATGGAATTTCTCTTTCTCTCTCTGGCTTAATCCTCACCCAAGGATAATTTCCCATTGATTTTTAAAGAGAGTAGGAGGGAGGGAGAGCTAGAGAAACATTGATGTGAGAGAGACCTGCACCAGGGAGAGACCTGCAACCCAGGTACCTGCCCTTGACTAGGAATTAAACCCGTCACCCTTTGGTGCACTAGCTGATGCTCTACCACTGAGCCACACTGGCCAAAACTGTGCACCTCTTTAGTCTCCTTCAGTATGAAACAGTTCCTCAATTTCCTTGGCATTCATGACCTTTACTATTTTGAAGATTAAAAGCTAGTTATTTTGTTTATGCTTCTTTAGTTTAGAATTATTTAATTGCATACAATTTTGATTTGTCACATTACTGTTTAACTTTGAATATTTGAATAAAAAGGTATGGTCAGGGCCCTGGACAGGTAGATTAGTTAGTGGGAGTGTTGTCCCAAATACTAAGGTTGAGAGTTCAATCCCCAGTCAGAGCACATACAAAAATAAGTGGAACAACTCTCTCTCTCTCTCTCTCTCTCTCTCTCTCTCTCTCTCTCTGTAAAAAAAAAAAAGTTTTTAAAGGTACAGTCAGGCTTCTCTATATAAAGTTATTATTTTTTCCTTTCTGTTAATTATTTTCTAGGGAAGTACTTTGCACTAAGTAAAATCTCATTCTGCATCTAAATTTCAATTTATTTACTTATTTATATCAAAAAGACTCAAGTATCATCACTTAAATGGGATATAAGGATGGTAACAGATTATTTATTGATGCTCAAATTTTCCCAGACTTGGCCAGTGAGACTCCCTTCAGCCCTATTTCTGTGTTGTGCTTTCTGACTTTCTGGCACAACAAGGTATTACAGGCTCATCTTGTATTTTTCCTGCCCTAGCCCTAGAGTTCACCATTTTTTTCTAAGAAGGTCTGTTTCACTGTAGTGAAGAATGGTATTCAGAAACCAAGATCTGGGAGCTAGGTGTGTTCATTGCTGTTGGTGTGTTGCTCATCCCAGGCCTATATTAAAGGATTTTAAGCAGAAAAATATGTTCTCTAACAAATCCAAGAAAAGTAAAGTGAAAATTCTACTATTCCAAGAGAATTAACGGTGTGACTGTGACTGTCCTAAATAGCCTATCCTTATATATAACTTAAATGGGGTCATGTAGTATAGAGCTGACTTTTCATCCTATAACATGTCATGGGTCTCTTTCCATTTTAATTAGTATAGTATAAATTTTAGTAAATGCACACTACGGACTATGGACTCTGCCAAATGACTTATGTGTAGCATTTCTTATCATCATCACCTTGAGGTAGTTACAATTATTCCCATTTTCTAGGGGCAGAGGCCAAGTTTATTCACTGGATTTAAACCTACGCTATCATCTCACACTTTTGCATTTAATTATTGTGAGGGTTCTAATGTACTTGCCTCAACTTTTTAGATTATGAAGCTAGTTTAGAGAAATTAGGTGACTTAAGTTCAGAACAATGAAGTAGAGAAGCTAGAATTCAAACTATGTCTCTTTATCGCTAGAGTTGCACTATCCAATGCAGTAGCTACTAGTTATATGTGGTTACTAAATTCTTGAAATTTATCTAGTTGAAATTGAGATGTGTTTACATATAAAGTGCATATAAGCCGAAACCGGTTTGGCTCAGTGGATAGAGTGTCGGCTTGCGGACTGAGGGGTCCTGGGTTCAATTCCGGTCAAGGGCATGTACCTGGGTTGCGGGCACATCCCCAGTGGGAGATGTGCAGGAGGCAGCTAATCGATGTTCCTCTCTCATAGATGTTTCTAACTGTCTATCTCTCTCCCTTCCTCTCTGTAAAAAATCAATAAAATATATTTTAAAAAAAAAATAAAGTGCATATAAGATTTTGAAGACTTAATATGGAAAAAATGTAAAATCTTATAAAATTTTTATCTTAGTTATATATATTTTAGATTGAGTTAAATATATTACATGTAATTCTACCTGTTTTTAATGTGGCTATTAGAAATTTTATTTATTTATTTATTTATCCTCACCAGAGGATATTTTTCCCATTGATTTTTCGAAAGAGTGGAAGGGAGGAAGGGGGAGAGAGAGAGACACACATCAATGTGAGAGAGACACATCAATTGGTTGCCTCTCCGAGGTGCCTAGACAGGGATCAAACTTGCAACCCAGGTACATGCCCTTCAGTGCACTGGGTCGAAGCCCTATCCACTTAGTAACACTGGCCAGGGTATGCTATTAGAAAATTCAAATCAATGGAATAGAATTGAAAGTCCAGAAATAAACCCATGTATCTATGGTCAATTGATTTTTTTACAGGGTGCCAAGACTATTCATAGAGAAAGAATACTCTTTTCAACAAATGGTGGTGGCACAATGGGATAACCACATGCAAAAAATAAAATTGGATCCCTACCTCACACTATGTACAAAATTAAGTCAAACTAGATTAAAAAGCTAAATGTAGATCTAAAACTATACAACCCTTAGAAGAAAACATAGGTGTAAATCTTCATGACCTTGGTTTCTTAGATATGGCACCAAAGCACAACCAACCAAAAAGGGGAAAAATCAACATTAAAAACTTGTTTTGCATCAACAGACACTATGAAAAAATGAAAAGACAATCCACAGAATGGGAGAAAATATTTGTGAATCACATATCTCATAAGGATCGAGTATCCAGACTATATAAAGAACTCATAACTCAATAATAAAAAGACAACCTATTTAAAAATGGACAAAGAATTTGAGTGGATGTTTCTGTAAAGAATGTAACACAAATGGGTAACAACACAGAAAAATGTATTCAACATCTTAGTCATTAGGGAAATGTAAATCAGAATCACTTCATTCCCAATTGCCTGACTAAAATAAAAGATAGACAATAACAAGTGTTGATGAGGTTGTGTAGAAATTGAAATCCTCATACATTGCTGGTGGGAATATAAAATGATGCAGCTGCTTTTGAAAGCAGTTTGGTAGTTCCTTAAAAAGTTAAACATGGGGTCAACTATATGACTCAGAAGTGTCACTCCTAGGTATATACCCAGGAAAACAGGAAATATATTTTCACCCAAAAATTTGTATAGGAATGATCATAACAGCATTATTCGTGATACTCAAAAAGGGAAACAATCACAGGTCTATCAATTGATGAATCAATTAAAAATGTAGTATATCTATATTTTAGAATATGATTCAACCATACAGAGGAGGGAATCATGTTGCAACATGGGTGAACCTTGAAACATACTAAGAAGCCAGTGTAAAAAGACCACATAATGTATGATTCTGTTTACATGAAATGTCCAGAACAGCCAAATCCTGTAAAGTAGAAGTTGTTATGGATTGGGAAATGGGGAATGACTACTAATGGGTACTGGGTTTCTTTTGATTCTGAAATTAGGTAGTGGTGGTGGTTGCATAACTTTGTGAATGTAGGGGAAAACACTAAATTCTATACTCTAAAAGGTCGAATTTTATAACATATGAATTATATCTCAATAGAAATTTACACATGTAACTTCCATTATATTTTTACTGGACAGCACTCTTCTAGAATATTAACCATGATGCCAGGTACCAAGAGATACCACAATACAGTCTTTGGATGGTGGTCTCACAGAAACAGCCTGAGCTGCAGTCCCATTCCATAGACTCTGGGCCACTTGCTCTTTCCCTATGATGTGATGTGGGTCTTCCCTATACCAGCTCTGTGGCTGCGTGGGGTGGCAGAAGCATCACTAACCTTATTCCCCAGGTCCGGGACACCCTGATGCTGGCAAACAAGCCCTTCTTCCTGGTGCTGGAGGAAGATGGCACAGTGGTAGAGACAGAAGAGTATTTCCAAACGCTGGCAGACGACACAGTGTTCATGGCCCTCCAGAAGGGGCAGAAATGGCAGCCCCCATCAGACCAGGTGAGGTGCCACCTGTGGAGGGAGAACATTGGGAATCAGAAGTCCTTGAGGGGTGCCAACCACACACTTGTCTTGATTCAGGGCTCTAGGTACCAACTCTCCCTCTCCCATAAGCCTGCCAAGAAGATCGACGTGGCCCGAGTAACCTTTGACCTGTACAAGCTGAACCCACAGGACTTCATTGGCTGCCTGAATGTAAAGGCAACTCTCTATGGCACATACTCCCTTTCCTACAATCTTCATTGCTATGGGGCCAAGCGCGTCATGAAGTGAGTAAATTGGGATTCGCTGGGGGCAGGGTGGGTATGCAGCAATGGAGAGCCCCTATCTGCTCACATGGACCTCAGCCTTTTAGGGCCTGGAACTGGTATTGATGCTGACAAAGCATGACAGCATGTGCTAGATCTTACGGCTGAATTAGTGCTTTACATTTCACTCATGTATGCCAAAGGGGTACACATACTCCTCCGGGTAGAACTGGGATATATTTAGTTTTTCTAATTATCTTCTATTATAATAATTATTTTTTTTTCACTTAAAATAGTAAATTTTCCTAAGTAGTCTTCTAATCTGTTAAAAATGAACATGTGTCAGAGAGTTTATTGAATTCACTAATTAATGAGAGAAAAGAAGTTACAATCAGTTCCAAGGAGAATTCAAAACCCCACCCATATGTATGTTCATCAAGAATGTTGAAATAGCCCTATCTGGTTTGGCTCAGTGGATAGAGCGTTGGCCCAAGGACTGAAGGGTCTGGGATTTGATTCTGGTCAAGGGCATGTACTTTGGTCCTGGGCTTGATTCCCAGTAAGGGGCGTGCAGGAGGCAGCTGATTGATGTTTCTCTCTCATCTAACTCTCTATTCCTCTCTCTTCCTCTCTGTAAAAATCAATAAAATATACTTTTAAAATATATTTTTTATTGATTTCAGAGAATTTCAAAGTATTTTTATGTGTAGATGTTTATGGTTCTAATTATTTTTCTGCCCTCCACCCCTACCTCCACCAGAATTTGTTTATTTATTTATTTATTTTTAGAGACAGAGGAAGGGAGAGAAAAAACATTGATTGGTTGTTCCACTTATTTATGCATTCATTAGTGGCTTCTTGTATGTGCCCTGACCGGGGATTGAACCCGCAATCTTAGCATATCGGGACTGACCAGGGTCTCCACCAGAATTTATTAAATGAAGGTTAATAGAAGACAAGTTTTAAAATCAACCAGGAAGTACTTATTTTCCTTTTGTTTTCCCCTCCCTGATCCCCCCTGGGACTGACACCACTAGTGACTCTCACCTATCTTTTAAACAGATTTGGCTAAGAACTTAAAGTAGTCAAGCAGCCGAAACCGGTTTGGCTCAGTGGATAGAGCGTCAGCTTGCGGACTGAAAGGTCCCAGGTTCGATTCTGGTCAAGGGCATGTACCTGGGTTGCGGGCACATCCCCAGTAGGAGATGTGCAGGAAGCAGCTGATCGATGTTTCTCTCTCATCAATGTTTCTAACTATCTCTCTCCCTTCCTCTCTGTAAAAAATCAATAAAATATATTTAAAAAAAAAAAAATAATAAAGTAGTCAAGCAGTCAACCAGTTACTCTTGACCCCACATTTCCCCTATTCTTCTACACATCAGACCCCATGTTAAGTGATTGATGCTGTTTCAACCTCCTAACCCTGTGTGGGATCACTATGATCCCAGGGTCCACAAGAGATGCTGTGAAGGGCAGAGTTATGATCTTCATGTTTTGTAGGTCAATATAACATCATCTACATAACATGAGATGTAGACCATGTTATATTGGTTGGTCCAAGTAGTATTACAAAAATAATAGGTCTTGTTGGATCCAAGGGTCTCGGGTTCAATTCCTGGTCAAGGGCATGTACCTCGGTTATGGTTCAATCAGTTCAATCAGGGTACATGCGGGAGGCGACCAATCAATGTGTCTCTCACATCGACATTTCTTTCTCTCTCTCCCTAGCCCCTTCTCCCTCCCTTTCACTCTCTCTAAAAATCAATGGAAAAAATATCCTCCGGTGAGGATTAAAAAAATAAATTAAACAAACAAACAAATAAATGGCCTTGTTAAATGAGCTTGAATTTTTGGACATTTCAATTAAGGTACAATTGCAGGTAATGCCTGTAGGCCCTTTCCCATTTGCTGGGGGAAGGCAGCATCTGTTCCTATTTGCATATCACTCTGCAAGTTATGAAATTAGTAAGGGAGCATGGGGAGGAGCATTTAGGAGATGCAGCCAGGAGTTTTCTCTGTATTTTAACTCTACTGCCTTCTCATTCCACCCAGGGAAGCTCTTCGCTGGGCCCTCTTCAGCATGCAGGCCACGGGCCACATGCTGCTCGGCACCTCCTGTTACATGCAGCAGCTTCTGGATGCCACAGAGGAGGGGCAGCCCCCTAAGGGCAAGGCCCCATCCCTCATCCCGACCTGTCTGAAGATACTGCAATGAAGGCCTAAGTCCTCGAAGGCCTTCTCCAGCCAAGGACTAGCCCGGGAACCCCATGCTCAGCTGGTAGCGCCCACAAGCCTGGCAGTTAAAGAGCTTCTTACCTCCGTACGTCTCCCTCACCCACACAGGACTATGAATGTGGAAGCAGGGCGGAGGGCTGGAAGCCTGGGATGGATGGCCAAAGGAGAGTTGAGGGTTTTTGTCCGGGCCTAGCTCCTCCCTGTCCAAGGTAGCTTAGCTGACCAAGACTGGTCGCCAGCAGGCTAGGCACGAAGTCTGCGCCTCGGCTACCGGTCCTCACATGCTGTACTTTCATCACACTCCCTACCTCCTGGCCCCCATACCTAATACTCCTGAGTGAACTGTCAGGCCCATTAGTATATGATATTAGAGAGTTGGCAATAAATGGTTCCTGCTGATAGCATCTTTGCCTGTGTTCTTTGGAGATGAGTTCTATCTGGAAGGTTGAACAGGTCTAAAGGAAAAGAGGAATCTATTGTCAAACCAGTCTCCAACATATGGGGTTACAGGAAACAGCACTTTTTCTGCCAAAAATGTCTGCTGAATCAGAGACTTGAGCAAACCATATAATCCATACACTAAGTAACAATTTACAAAAGAAATTTGCCTATCAGAAGGGTTTTGATTGGCAGGGTGGGATTAAGGCACTCTTCTAACTTCTCACTGTTGAATTTTATTACAACCTTTTAAGTGTTTAGGTGGTAAAGCACTAACCAAGCTGTAACACGGCTCTCAATCAATGCCTTCCCTAGCTTGGCAGACAATTCAGAACTTTCAGCCTCAGGATTTCAAAACAAGCTGTTAGGTAGCCACAAAGAATATTAATTTCTCATCAGTGTGAGCTGGCATTTTTCAATATAGGACAAGTCAAACAAAACAAGCAAAAAGTGTTTGCAGGTGACCATGCTTTAGTCTGTAACTCTCAGAGTCAACAAAGTGTCCTTCCTGACCCTTACTTAAAGTCTATTTGGGTTTATTAAGAACAAAGACAAAGGCCTGGGTTACCACAGCTAGAGTTGGAGAGTTAATGCTGGCAGCTGACCCATACCCTGCAGCATGTGTGGGAGGAGCTGCCAGAGCCAGCAGAACACTTTCTCTTCTGGGCTTTCCTGCTCTTTTTGCAGTTATGGCCGGGGCTTGGCTCAGTGCCATCCTGGCTCCATGGGGTGGGCCTTCTCACATGGAGGCACATTGTTTGTATGAGCACAGAAGCTGTTTCTGGTCACCCTTGGCTGAGTCTGCGGCCTACCTGTTCCTGCTGTAAAGTCAGTCATACACTGAGTTGGGCTGGGGGTGGAAGAGGCTTGGACTCTGTCTCCACTCCCCCTCCTTCTGAGATTCAGAGCTTCACAAAGGAGTATTGAGTGACTGACTCTTGACACTGAGCCCTCCCAGCCCAGGAAAACTTAGGTCTTCCTTTTCTTCAAGGAGCGTGGAGATTAATGGGGTCACACCAGCAGTGGGCAGTGAATAGGAGAAGGCAGGCCTTGATGAGTCTGGGGCATGTGGAGGGAAAATTTGAAAGAATGTAGGAGCTCAAGTCTCAACAGGGCCAGCAGCCAGTCCAAGTAGAGGCATGGTCCCCTCGGGGGCCAGTGGAGGAGGTCCGCTGCAGTTAGAGCAGGCTGCGTCCCAGCCACTCAGCCTTAGTCTTTCCATCTTGCTCAAGCTGGCACAGGCGGCCTTTCCAAAGAAGGATCCTAAAATACCGCGGGGCCTACCCTGACTGGGTAGCTCAGTTGGTTAGAGCATCATCCCCATACACCATGGTTGGGGGTTCGATCCCCAGTCAGGGCACATACAAGAATCAATCTATGAATGCATAAATAAGTGGAACAACAAACTGATGTTTCTCTCTCTCTCCTTTCCTCTCTTTCTCTAAAACAAATAAATAAAAATTTAAAATACCATGGGACTTGCCCTAGCCGGTTTGGCTCAGTGGATAGAGCGTTGGCCTATGGACTGAAGGGTCCCAGGTTTGATTCCAGTCAAGGGCACATGCCTAAACTGTGGGCTCAAGTCCCCAATAGGTGGAGTGCAGGAGGCAGCCTATCAATATTCTCTCTCGTCATTGATGTTTCTATCTCTCTCACGCCCTCTCCCTTCCTCTCTGAAATCAATCCTATATAATAAAAGGGTAATATGCAAGTTGTCCTCTCGACCTGAGTTCAACCAGAGGGCGGGGCTGTCCCGCCAATCCCCTGTGGCCCTTACCCAGGTCTGCCTAGCCAGATCACCCTGATCGGGGCTGTCCGGCAGACCACACCTGTGCATGAATTCGTGCACTGGGCCTCTAGTAATAAATAAAAAAATACCATGGGACCTATGACAAAGCACAGTAATGTCCAAGTCCCAAACAAGATAAAACCACACCACTTGCATTATTATTTTTTTTTTATATATTTTATTGATTTTTTACAGAGAGGAAGGGAGAGAGATAGAGAGTTAGAAACATCGATGAGAGAGAAACATCGATCAGCTGCCTCCTGCACATCTCCTACTGGGGATGTGCCCGCAACCAAGGTACATGCCCTTGACTGGAATCGAACCCGGGACCTTTCAGTCCGCAGGCCGATGCTCTATCCACTGAGCCAAACCGGTTTCGGCAACCACTTGCATTATTGCCAAAGTTCTTGCCAGTCCTGTCTATATTTACCCACATCTAAAGAATTGGCTATTTAAATATTTGAATTAGAAAAAGTTCTTGAGGTATAACTTACATATAATAAAATTTACCCTTTTAAGGTATATACTAGTAGTTCAATTAACTTTGGGCAAATTGATACAGTATGTAACCACCACTTCCAGCATGCCAAAAAGCTCCTTTAGGCTCCTTTCTAGTCAATCCTATTCCCCCACCCACCCCAAGCCCTTGGCATCCACTTGGTTTTCTGCCAAAATAGTTTGCCTTTTCTAAAATGTCATGTAAATAGAATCACACCGTCTTTTAAAAATTTAGTTCTATCAAATTTTAGTTTTGAAATTTTTTATTATTTTAAAAATTTTATGAATTTTAGTCTTTTATGCTTGATTTAGATATTTATACTAGGTATGTGTGTATATATAAATGAAATATATCAATGAGATAAAAGATTTAAGCAGCTCCTAAGGGAAAACATATTTATTCATCTTCTCACCTATGATTCCTTCTCAGGAAGTAACCACCATCTTGTTTTTGTGTGTCCTTTTAAAACCGGACACAAAACAGGTCCGGGGCTACCTGTCGTCACTACTTGAGCCAAATTAAGCATTGACAAGGTTGAATTACATGAGCATTAATCCAATTATGCCAGCACTATGGAGAGAGCAGCAGGTCATCCTGAAAATTCTGCTCTAACATCTACTAGTTGGCTGACAATATATGGATAAGAAAGATGGGCTATGTGCAAAGGGGAAGGGGGACAGGATAAGGGCTGCAGGGTCCATGGTCCCTGTGTCTCCTTCCAGGATCTTGAAGTCCGATAACAAGATAGTTAATTTACTGTTAAAAACCAGTTCAGCCTGTTCCTGGGACTGGAGAATGGTCAGCATTCCTGAGGCGAATTCCCGGAGGGGGTCAGGGTCCAGGCACAGCAACCAAATCAAAGTGTTTCCTGTCCTTGAATTTTTTGAGTAATGGATCTATCCAGGCTCCAAGGCATTGTATCTTTTTACAGCCTTGTTTTTCTTCTTGCATCAGATTCTCCAGTTTCCCAGGATCTGTAAGAAACCTGTTATAGCCTGACCAGCAGGTGTGGCTCTGTGGTAGAGCATGACCCATGCACCAAGAAGTCCATTTCTCAGTCAGGGCATACACCCGGGGTTATGGGCTCGATCCCCAGCAGGGGGCGCGCTAGAGCAGCCAATCAGTGTTGCATGGATGTTTCTCTCTCTTTCTCCCTCTCCCTTCCTCTCTCTCAAATCAATAAAAACATACTTTAAAAAATGTTTAAACCTCTTACCTATAGTTAGTAAAGTGAATAATCATTAAACAACTGTGGTCCTATTCCTATTATATGCCCTTCTCCCTAACACTTTCAGAAATCCAGGAGTATATAAATAAAACAAATATACATAAATTGCACACACATATACAGTCATGCACCCCATAATGATGGGGATAGTTCTGGGGAATGCAGCGTTAGACAATTTCATTGTTGTGTGAACATTATAGAGCGCACTTACACAAACCTAAATGGTATGGCCTGCTACACACCGAGGCTACAATCCTGTAGAGCAGCGGTTCTCAACCTGTGGGTCGCGACCCCTTTGGGGGGTCGAGCGACCCTTTCACAGGGGTCGCCTAAGACCATCGGAAAACACATATATAATTACATATTGTTTTTGTGATTAATCACTATGCTTTAATTATGTTCAATTTGTAATAATGAAATTGGGGGTCACCACAACATGAGGAACTGTATTAAAGGGTCGCGGCATTAGGAAGGTTGAGAACCACTGCTGTGGAGCATGTTACTGTACAAAACAACATGAGATTAAATCAAGCACAAAAGAAAATTATGCAATTCATTGATGCAGTAAGTATGAGATGTATGATCCTGCTGCTAGTATAACATGGCATACTGTTTTATGGCAAACTTTTTTTTTAATAAGTAGAAAGAGTACACTCTAAAGTAATGATAAAAATATAGTATAGTGAATACATAAACCAGTCCCATAGCTATTTATTACTATTTTTAAGTATTATATACTATACAGAATTGTATACACTATTCTTTTCTATGAAAGGTTTGTCTACACCAGTATCACCACAAACATGTGAGTTAAGCATTGTGCTATGACAGTGTAACAGCTTCAACCTCACTAGGTGATAGTAATATTTCAACTCCATTATAATCTTTTGTAAAAATATTTTAAATGATTTTTTTAGAGGGAGAGAAACATCGATGTGAGAGGTTTTTTTTAAAGACATTTTTAAAACTTTTTAGAGATACAGGGAGAGGGAGAAAAAGAGAAACACCGATGTGAGAGTGAAACATCAATCAGGTGGGAACACCTCCTACCAGGGATTGAGCCTGCAACCCAGGCATGTGCCTGACCTAAATAGAACCAACGACCCTTTTGTGCATAGGAGGAAGCCTAACCAATGGGTCACACTGGCCAGGGCTCTATTATAATTTATGTGACCACCATCACATGTGGTCCGTAGTTGACTGAAATGTCATTATGTGGAACATGACTATATATATATATATATATATACATATATATATACACACACACACACACACACACACAGTGCATGCATATTCTAGTCACACTGCCCTTACCTTTGTTCTTTTTACTTAATATTCTCTGGAGATTGAGTCATACCAGCACATATAGACCTATACATTCCTTAATGGCTGCACGGTCTGGATGTGCTACAATTGACTTAGCCATCCCTCTGTTGATGGATTTAGGTTTAATTTGAAGTCTTTTGTTAATGCAAACAATGAATTAAAAGTTATAGTGCTCTTAGTAAATAAATAAAACAATACACAGGTTGCATGTGACTTTTCCATAGTTGTAATTACAGAAAAGAATCCATTTTGTTTGTTTGTTTTTTACTTAGTTCATTTCTCTTGTTGTTCCCTACTTCTGCTTCCTGGTGAATTTCTATAAGTTCTTCACACCTGCCAATCATAACCCAGGCTTGGACACCTTTTCTGATTTCACCTGGTTCCTCACTCCTCACTAAATCTGCACAGGGTTTATCAAGGTGTGTTGTGATGCTGTGATTTGAACTGTATCCACTTGGTTGAACTTCCTGTGAGTAGTGCCTGGGTCTTGCTGATCTGTGTTCCCCAGTTGCCAGGGCCTGGAATAGAGTTAGCATGAAAAAGATGTTGAAAAGGCCTAGCCAGTTTGGCTCAGTGGATAGTGTTGGCCTACAGACTGAAGGGTTCTGGGTTAGATTCTGGTCAAGGGCACATGCCCGGGTTGTGGGCTCGATCCCCAGTGCGGGGCGTGCAGGAGGCAGCCAATCTGTGATTCTCATTTTTGATGTTTCTATCTCTCTCGCTCTCCCTTCCCTTCTGAAATCAATAAAAATATATTTTTTAAAAATGTTGAGTAGGTAATGTATTAGATTTATTTCCCATACAGAGCTAATCACAGGACAATTTATGTTTCCAGTTTTGAGGCTTGTTTTGTTTTTGCTTTGATAAATAATGCTTTAGTGAATCCCCTGCCTCTGGACTTTCTCTCCTTTTGGATTGTGAACCAGGCTGTTCTTCCAAGCAGTTTACTGGATTTCCCTCACCCCTACCCCCAACTCGCCTTAAGACAGTGGCTTTTTGAAATCAGAAGACTTCTAGAATTAAAATGGTAATTAGAAGACCTTAACTTTCGTTCAGTTTTGTCCTGAGATAGCCTCTCTGACCCTGATGAATTTCTTCTCTGCTCTGTGTCTCAGGTTCCCTGTCAACATTAAGAAATATTCAAACCCGTGAAGAATTTTTGTGGGTTTATTTGAGCCAAACTGTCGACAAATGCCGGGAAACAAAATCTCAATGGATTGAGATAATGCTCTGGAGAATGGCAGTTATGCACTGTGTGTGTGTGTGTGTGTGTGTTTTAATACATATATTTTTATTGATTTCTGAGAGGAAGGGAGAGATAGAGAGATAGAAACATCAATGATGAGAGAGAATCATTGATTGGCTCTCTCCCACACGCACGTGGAGGATCGAGCCCGAAACCTGGGCATATGCCCTTGGCCGGAATGGAACCTGGGACCCTCTAGTCCGCAGGCAGATGCTCTATCCACTGAGCCAAACCCGCTAGGGCTGCACCTTGTTTTATACATTACAATCAAATGGGTTACATGAAACCCATTGGTGATAGATTAGGGAGGTGGGAGAAAGCAAAGTGGGGCGGAGGAGGGAGGGGAAACTCTGGGATTGGATAAAAAGTAAGATGATAGACACACTTTTTACTTAGGTGGGTGCAGGAGAGTTAACAGTCAACAAACTAACTCAATAACAACAAGGCAATCTGTGGTCTCTGCAGACTGGTGCCCGTGCTTCGAGGGGTCTGGAAAATTTGACATTCCAACGATATGTATCACAGGTGCAAAGGAACAACAGACAGTCTCCGTTATGATAAAGATGGGCCTTTTCCAGGTAAGATACTGGCCTAGAACATGACTACCCACCATAAACTGCTTTTAGTTCCCAACGTTTTAATTTCAGACTATCCTTTGTGGTTCCTATAGGCCTCTGAGTTTGCAAGGCGGCCGTGCAGGCTTCCCTTACCTAGCCAGGTTAGCTTGCGGCCTCTTTCCGTCAACCTTTGGCCCGTTTTGTTCGTGGAGAGCCTCTGCGACCCTGACAAAAACCTTCTCTACTCTGTGCCTACGGCTCCCCAGAAGCACTTCCTTCCAGGCGAAGGCGAACTTCCGCCTTCTCACGGCTCTAAAGCCCGCCTTCTGGCTTTTCCGATTGACAGTCTATCTGACCAATCAGCGTGCTGTGGGCTAGCGTGGGGCGTGGGCTGCCCTCTAGACACATGCGCACTGATTTCGCAGGGGAAATGGGTGGCTACCGGGTGTTGGGCCAGGTCTGGGGTGGCTGGTGGCGGGGGCCTGGGGTCAGCTCAGCTCGCAAGGTCGCAGGCTTTGGCACCGAGGCCCGGTGATTGCACACACCTCCATACACACTTCCGTGGGGGTGGGAGGGTGGGGCTAGGGGAAGGTGCGTGCGGGATCTGGAGTTAGGAAGCTATGGGTTCCAATGTGGATCTGCTGTGTGATGGCACATTCGTCACTAGTCCTCTCTGAGCCTCAGTCTTCTCCTCTGTAAAATGGGGCCAGTGGAACCTGAATTTTCGGAGACCTCCGCCCAAGCATTCTGAGGCATTTGTTAGGATTTAGGATTTAAGAATGGGCGGCACCTCGGTAAACACACTCCCCTGTGGCTTACTCCACCTTTTCCAGGCGTCAGCTGCAACCTCGAGGCTCCAGCAAGCGATCAGGGTCCCTGGGAAACCAGTCCTTCCCAGGGCTGCTGCAGCCAGAGAACCTCAGTCGGGAGGAGCTGGTCGATGTGCTGAGGGCATCTGTGGTGGACCAGAAAGGTGAGCGTGAGCGAGACAGCTGCACAGAGACGGGGAGGGGAGCGTGCTGCCCGAGCCTTCTGGCCAACTGGATGGGCTCCCCATTAAAAGCCTTTGGGGTCCAATCCTGGTCTGCCTCCTATTAGAGCAGTGGTTCTCAACCTTCGGGCCCTTTAAATACAGTTCCTCATGTTATGACCCAACCATAAAATTATTTTCGTTGCTACTTCATAACTGTAATGTTGCTACTGTTATGAATCGTAATGTCAATATCTGATATGCAGGATGGTTTTAGGCGACCCCTGTGAAAGGGTCGTTTGACTGCCAAAGGGGTCGCGACCCACAGGTTGAGAACCGCTGTATAAGAGTCATGGGCAGGAATGAGCCACATAATCTCTCTGAACCTGGGCATTATGGAGTATGGGGTGGGAAGGTGGAAAGAGCTAGAGAGTGTTAAACACATTAGGCACTTCAGAATGGGAATTGCTGTAATAAATTGCTTATTGATGGACAAAACACAGGCTCTGGAGTCGGATCTAGGCTGTGTGGTTTTGGGAAAGTAACAATTTGAGCCTCAGTCTTCATTCAGCTATTTAATACTTCTCTTAACTATTTATTGAGCATAGGCTGTGTTCTAGACACCAGGCATGGCTATACAAGATAAATATGGTTTCTGGACTCAGCGAGCCAATATTTTAGTGGGAGAAATGGATTAAACAAATGAACAAGGTAGTTACTAGTGATCAGTGCTATGAATAAAACAGTGGTATGACGGTGAGGGACTGTAGGAGTGGGGCAGACATTAGATTGCAGAATTAGGCCCCTCTGCTGGTGACGTCTGAGCCAGGATGATATGGAGGAGACAGACATGAAAATCTGGGACAGAAGAAACAGCAAATGCAAAGGCCCTGAGGTGGCAGGAGCGTCCCATACATGAGGGACAGGAAGAAGTTTAGTTTAGGGTGTGTTTGATAACATGTCTGAGAGTTGTGGTGGGGCCTCATGATAAGATGAATTGAGCCAGAGGGAAGGGGGGTCGGGGCTGGGTGGAGGGGGGCAAAGGGAGTGGAAAAATGGGACATCAGTAACAGTGTCAATAATAAAAATAAAAAAAGATGAATTGAGAAAGTGCTTTGTAAACTCGAACTGCTGCTTTTTCTGTCAATGATGTTCCTGTATGTCTGTCTTAGGACCACTAGTGACGCTGAACAAGCCGCAGGGTCTCCCAGTGACAGGTATGAGCAGGGGAAGGAGATGCACTGAAAGGGGGTTTGATGTCTCTAAGGAGGGAATAGTGAAGAGAAGGGGATGATGGGATAGAGTTGCCTCTGGAGCAGCTTGTATTTTTTCTTTCTTTTTTTTCCAGGAAAACCAGGAGAGCTGACATTGTTCTCAGTGCTGCCAGAGCTGAGCCAGTCCCTGGGGCTTGGGGAGCAGGAGCTCCAGGTTGTCCGAGCATCTGGGAAGTAAGTGGTGGGCGTGATTGGACGGTAGGATAGGCATCCATCTAGGGTTAGGGAACAGTTGCTTGGAAAGAAGCCGAGGCATTTCCATGGCTGGCTTGGGATCATAGAGATAGAATACAAGGTGCAGGAGGGAGCAGACCGATCTGGGTTCAAATCCTCATGCACAAACTGGCATCTTAGGCAAAGCATGAAACCTCACTGAGCCTCAGTTTCCTTAATCGTTACGTAGAGCTAATACTAGTGAGAGCCATGTTCAGTATGCAGACACTTTTCCAAGTCCATACTCATGGGCAGGCATTGCCATGAACTGATGGTCGATATTCTTTCGTCTAACTGCCATCAATTAGAGATGGTACTTGAGAAGAAATCACAAACTCCTTGGCTTGTGTGTGGGGAATTTAATTATTTCAGAGATAATATATATATAAAATTAGTAGTGTAGGGCTTGGCACATGGTGGACACTCCGCAATTGGTGGTGATTGTTATGACACTTAACTCTGAGCTCCTGGGATCCAAGGCGGAGTGAGACACACATTGAGCTGCATAGCTTCTCAAGCACGAGGGAGCCCTGTTTCTCAGGAGGAGGTCTGGGTTGTAATCTGGTATTACTGTTTGGCCTTAAACAGGTCAGTGTCTCTCCTTTTTTTGTGAGTGAGCCCAAGGGACTTTAACTCTCATGACTTGTCTGTCCCCTTCCGTCAGGGAGGCCTCTGGGCTTGTGCTCCTCTCCAGTTGTCCCCAGACAGCAAGCCGCCTCCAGAAGTTCTTCGCCTGCTCACGAAGAGCCCAGAGACCCACGGCCACCTACTGGTGAGAGGTGCTGGGAGGCCCCGCGGCCGTGGGGAGGTCCCGCCACGCCGCTCTGTGACCGCCTCCTGCCTCTTCCCAGGGCTGTCACTGATGGGATCCCCGCTACTTCTGAGGGGAAGATCCAAGCAGCTCTGAAACTGGAATACGTTGATGGCGTTGGTTCAGTGAGTCAGGCTCTGGGTGGGGAACAGGAGGAGACTCTCCAGTCATATTACTCTTACAGGGGAGTTAAGGGTATGGACTTGAGGTAGCTGGCTCTCCTGTCTCCCAAAACAGGCACGTGACCACTGCCTATACTGCCTGTCCTGAGTAGCAGGGAGGGTTTGGGTATAGCTCCCGGGTGTGTGTGAACTTGTTCATTCTTGGGGCTGATACCACAGGTAGTTCCAGTGAAGTCCCCGTCCCGAAAGGACATCCTGGAAGGTGTCAAGAGGACCCTAAGCCACTTCCGTGTGATGGCCACAGGCCCTGGCTGTGCTCTGGTCCAGCTGCAACCAGTAACAGGTGGGTCTAGAGCCCCAGCCAGCCAGATTTTAGAACTGCATTTGGCTGGGGAGGTGAGGGAGGGGGAGGAAGGTGGTAGTGTTAGGAGCAGCCTGGGGAGCATCTGATGGACCCCAAAGGTATATGTGACCAGGCCCAGCTTGTCTTCCATTGTCAATCTAATGGTCATTCCTTTGTAGCTCATCAACTTTTTCTCTTATTGATCTCAGGATCTTCTCTTTGTCTTTAGTGTTCTGTAATTTCCCTATGATAAATCTAGGTGTGGGGGTTTATTTTTATTTATGTTGCTTGGGATTCACTGTGCTTCCTGAATCTGAAGATTAATGTATTTCATCAGTCCTGGAAAGTTCTCTTTCCAAATGTTGTGCCTCTTGCATTCTCTCTGTTCTCTTCCTTTTCAATGCCTAATACCGTAGACATGTCTGACCTTCTCATTCTATTCCCTATGAACTTTTCTTTCATATTTTTTTGTTTCTTTATCTCTGCTGCACTCTGGGTAATTTCTTTACTTTTGATTTGAGAGAGAGAGAGAGGAAGGAAGGGAGAGAGAGAAACACCCATCTGTTGTTCCACTTTGGCTGATTCCTGTATGTGCATTGATTGGGATTGAACCCTCAACCTTGGTGGATTAGGATGATGCTCTAACCAATTGAGCTACATGGCCAGGGCCTGGGTAATTTCTTTAGATCTATCTTCCAGTTGAGTAATTTTCCTTTAATTGGATCTAACCTGCAAATTTAACCTATCCATTGACTATATTTTTCACTTCTAGAAGTTCCGTTTGGTTCTTTTATAAATACAAATGGCCTTTTAAAAAACATGTCATGCTTTTTTACCCGTATTATTTGTTCTTTCTTTTTCTTTTTCTTTTTTTTTAATCCTTAATCATTTTAAACAATTGTGTTTCTATAATTCCACTGTCTGAAATTCTTGAGGGTCTAATTCTGTTGTGTTTCCCACCGACTCTCTCACTTGGTGGATTAGGTTCAGCTGGGTCTCTGTGGTATCAATGCCTAATACCGTAGACATGTCTGACCTTCTCATTCTATCCCTATTAACTTTTCTTCCATATTTCTTATTTCTTTATCTCTGCTGCACTCTGGAAACTCTTTATTGCCTCATTGGATGTGGGCCCTTTGGGAGAGGTTCTGCCTTTGCTTCTGCTGAATGCCTCAGGACTATCACTACTTTAGGATCTCCCTAAATATTAGTTTCAGTTGCAAGTTCACAGATCATTCGAGAAGTAGTAGAGCCCCGAGCCTGTGTGAGAACAGGCTCATGGCTATGAATTTTCAGGGGAATGGTTCATTCCTCTTATCCAGTCCTAAGGTAATCATCTGCCTTCGTTGGTGGCTGGCTTTTTCTCCTGGTCCCCCATTTTCATTGGGGCAGCAAGGGCTCATCCCTGGCCTCTGGGGTAGCTACTTGAACCCAGACCCCCTGGATATCAGGATTGGCAGCACTCCGAGAATAGGTGAACTGTGGGCTCTTGTGTGTTCTGGATTTGTTTTCCTTTTTGTGTTTTGGTCTTGAGCAGTGATTCCCAAAGTGGGCGCTACCGCCCCCTGGTGGGCGCTGCAGCGATCGGGGGGGGGGGGCGGTGATGGCCACAGGCGCATTTGTTTTAACTTTTTTTGTATTACCTTTCTATTCTGAGTTCAATAAATAGTTTCATAATTTCAAACTTCAATGTTTCTAATTTACACCTTTCTTTACTATATTTTACGAAAAAGGTAGAAACATTAATACATATATCTTTCTGTTTAATTGCTATTAAAATTTTTTAAAAATTAATTTCCAGGGGGCGCTGAGTAATATTTTTTCTGGAAAGGGGGCGGTAGGCCAAATAAGTTTGGGAACCACTGGTCTTGAGGACCTTACTTGCCTGTATACCCAGTTGTGTCTTTAAAAGATTGTTGTTATATCTTCCTGGGATTTCTAGGTGGTTTATAGCAAGAGGGTTTTTAGATTATTACCAGACATAGAAGCAGAGTACAGCTCCCGGGTTTAAATCCTAGTTTATGGTGGTAGGCAAGTCACTTCTTTTTGAGCTTTGGTTTTCCAAGATGATAATATGACCCACTTACAGGGTTGTCATGACAAATAAGTTTATATATGTGAAACATTTTGTACCATATCTAGCATATAGCCCCCTCACTTCTGTATTTGTCAAGGTACTTTTGGTTGTAAGTTTCCCAAAAGCTAGTTCAGATTGGTTTAAGACAAAAAAGAATTGATTGGCTCACATAATTTGGCTGGACCAGAGGCTCAGAAGATGTCATCAGGAAGCTGTTTCTCCACTTCTTCTTGCCTCCCATACGTTGGCTTCTTTCTCCTATAGGCTCTCCCCTAGTGAAGGTGGAGATGGCCAGGGTTCCAGTAGCTCCAGGCTTACACCGCACCAGTTCAGCACCCCAGCAGGAAAGAACATGCTTTATACTCAGTAGCTTCAACAATGAATTCAGGGTTGCCTCTCTTCATGGGTGAATCTCACAGGCCAGGTGGATTGACAGCTGTGACCTGGTCATATGCCCTGCTCTGGAGGCCCGGGCAGTAGCATCAGCCTCACGAAAACCACCTGATCTGAGAATGGGGGTGGTGTTTCCCTGGAAGAAATGGGAACAGACGATATTGGGTAGGACAGAGAGCAGCTGCTAACCGTCTGGTCTCTCTCCTATCTCCTAGTGTTCCCCAGTCAGCTACAGGTACACATGGTACTACAGCTCTGCCCTGTGCTCGGGGACCACAGGTATTCAGCCCGCGTGGGCACTGTCCTGGGCCAACGCTTTCTACTGCCAGCGGAGAGCACCAAGCCCCAAAAACAGGTGCCCAAGCTGACCTGTCTTCTGCCCTCTGGGGGTGGGCTGGGGGACGAGGGTGGGCAGATCTCCAGACCTTACCTCTGCAGCTGGGCACTGGGAGGCAGTCCCTCTTGGCTTCCAAAGCTACTGTAGCCCTGTCTTGCTGTATGGCCCTGAGCAAGTGACACCCCCCGTCTTGGGCCTCATCTGTCCCATCTGTTCACCAAGAAAGCTGAACTAGCTGATTTCTAAAGGCCCTTCTACGGCTGCTGTTCTTTGAGTCTCTTTGGTAAAAGGGATAAAGGAGGTTGTGTATTAGGTAACTATCAGTTCTAACAGGCTAGCCCCAAAATACTAGACAGTCTTTAACACATTAGTTTCCCTCCATGTTAAATCCAATGAATGGGGGATGGGGCAGGTGGGCTTTGCTCCAAGGAGTCACTCAGACCCAGGCTGTTGCTATCTAGCCAGCAGGTAAGTGGGGACAGTGCAGGTTCATGTGGGAGATTTTCATGGGCCAGGTCTGGAAACGGCATACATACGAACACTCCCATTCCATTGGCTAGAACTCAATCACATGTCCTCACCAAACTGCAAGAGGGGCTGGGAAATGTAGTTTAGCTCTATGCTCAGGCAAAAACTGATCTGATGAACCCCTAGCCAGTGCCTGCCATAGTGAGCGTGCATGAGTGTTTACATGTGCACACGTAGAAAGGAAATTAATAGCTACAGACATGGAGGGGAGGAGGAAGTACTTGCCTAACTCCCATTTTGGTTAGAGTTGGTTGGAACTGACCTGGCTGAATGCTGACATCCTCTCCCACCGCAGGTCCTGGATGAAGCCTTCCTCAGACGCCTCCACCTGACGCCGGCCCAGGCGGCCCAGATGCCCTTGCACCTCCACCTGCACTGTCTCCACCTCCCAGGCACCAGGCCCAGGGATGCCCCCATAGAGCTTTTGGCACCTTTGCCCTCTTATTTCTCCAGGACGCTACAGAGCCTAGGGCTCTGCCAACAATAGTTCTCTTTCTGTTCCTACTGGAAAGTGGTGGGTGTCGGGGGACTGAAGGCTGGAGGAGAATGAGCTCAGTGCGCAACATGCGGTAAGGTCATGGTTTAGGGCTCTGTGGTTGGACTAACCTAAGGTCACACCCTGGCCAGGCACTTGCTGTGTGATGTTGGACAAATAACTTCACCTCTCTGGATTTGAGATAATAAATGTACCTAACTCATAGTATGGTTTTGAGGATTTGCTGAAAAAGTAAATGTTTACAATCGACCATGCTTTCTGTTGACCTTTTACCAAATAAAATTATTAGCAGGTTCTAGGTAGACATATCTTGGGGTGGGGGGTACCATTCAATACATTTCAACTAAGAAATACCTAACTTTTCAGATGGATGTGGCTTGTTGGATATCTTCCTTTTAGGTGACCTTGGCCCCTTGTGAGGAAGGGACAGACCCACTATCTCTGGAGAAGGGCTGGGGTTCAGGCAAGGTCCACCCTTCCCGCTATGTCTCACGTTGTAAATCTGTGTGCATTAGATGCCAGCCCAGTCCCTCCTTTGGTCTTGGGGGTTTGGGGGACTCCCAGTGGTCAGCCATTCTGGCAGTGTGTCCCAACTTCTTCCCACTGCCCCCATGATCTTGGGAAAGCCATGTCTCCTCATTCAGACTCAGTTTCATCTGTAAAGTAAGACTTATCCACCCAAAGTTCAGAGAGTTCCTGCGCAGGAAGCACCATGTCTGCCACTCTGTGGGAACTCGGGGCCTTGCTTCCTGGCGGAGTTGCTGATGGCCTCTAACTCTTGTGGGCTTTGGGGTACAGAGCCCCCCACTATCCTCTCCTCACCCTCCATAGAAATGGAGCCAAGCCAACAATACTTTACTTGCTCCTTTTTATTTGGTGCTGCATCCGGCATAGGGACTGTGAGGCCTGAAGCAAGGGCTTCTCTAGCTTCACATCCCCCATACCCCACAACCCCTGGTGTGCATTGATCAGAGGCAGGGGGCCCGGAAGGTTCAGCACCTTCATGGGGTATGCTTCTGTCTTGGGTCTGTCACAGAGTCTGGCCTTGAAGTCGCCTTTGGCCTTGTTACTCCTATGTGTGCTAGGAAGCTTTCCAACTTCAAAGGGTAGAGGCTGCAAGGCACCTCCACGATGAGGACCGTGAACGCGCTTAGAAGCAACAGCCTCGGTGCAAAAGAGGGGAGAAGGGGAAGAGATGATCAGGAATTTGTCCAGGAAGGAAATTCTAAGGGAAACAAGCCCTCCCCTTGGGGTTCCAGCCAGCCTGGGAGCTGCCCTCTGTCTGTGCCCTCAAGCCCTGACCCCAGCACTCAGCATCGCCCACCAGGGAGCAAGCCATCATTTGAGCCCACCTTTCTTGGTTTCAGGATGATGGGTGCCTGCTTGAGCTCAGGGTTAGGTGGGAGGGGTATAAAAATCTTGGCGGTAGGTAGAATCATCAAGGGCTTGCCTGTGGTCAACAGGGCCTTAGAGCCCATCAGCTTGTTGTGCTGCAGTCTCAGGACCCGCCCCTGGGGTCGGCGCACATGGAGAGAAGGCAGCTGCACCTTGTTGTGGAGGCTGGGGAAGTGGTAAGGGGCTGTGGGAGCAAGAGGCGCTGTGAAGGCCTGGGGAGGGCCCAAGTCTGACCAGCTACCCCTCAAAGTGTGCGTGTAGGGCGGGGGAGGTGGGGAGAGATGAAGGCTGGGGCAGATGAAGGCAGATGGGAGCCCTCCCAGAGGCCATGGTTTGGACTCCAACAGACCTGGGTCTGCATTCCATCTCTGCCCCTTCTGAGCTGTGCAACCTTGGGCAACTTCCTTAAACTTCCTGATACCTTGGCTGGAAAGTGGGGACAGTAGCACCAATCCTCGCTAGGTTGTGAGGACTAAAGGAGCTGGTTGGGTAGCGACACAGTGTCAACTGTTCAGTGCTGTGCAAATGCCATTCCTTTCCCCCAGAGGCAAAGGCACAACACTGTGGCAGGAAAAACTTGGGTGCTGGGGAGAGATCTACCTGCAGTTGAGTTCTGGCATCTTTGAAATAACTGCCTCACAAGGTAACTCTTTTGGAGGGGACAATACTCAGTTGTATATTTTTAAAAAATACTTTGTAAGTGGTGGCTTTTACTCGTTACTGGGTGGCTCTTTGGTGAGGTTCTGGGTAGGGGGCAAATTCAGGTGGTCAGGAAGTCCTTGAAGAGCAGGAAGAAATTGCCTGGGGTGTTTGGGGGGAACGGTCTTCCCCAGGGTCTGGAGGTTCTTCGGACTCAATAGCAATCTGTTCAAGGAGTGGGGTTGCCTATCCCCACTAGCAAAGGTGATGGTGAAAATGCAGCCCATCCTTGTGCAGGCTGGGTCCCACTTCTGGATACTGGAGTGGACCAGAGCTGTAGCACTTTTTGCCTTGCCTTTCTTCCCCTTCCCAGCAGCGGATGTGGTGGCAGTGGAGTCTGGCTTCTGGATGTGCCCCAGGTTCCTGGCCCCAGGACCTTTCTTAGGAAGTGGTATGTGGCTAAGGGTCCCCGAGTCCTTGCCTTCCCCAGAGCCTTGCCGGGTCAGCAGGTGAGGGAGCGCTGTGTGGACTCCTGTCCGCTGGTGACACATCGCCATGGGCTTCTTGATGGTGGAGCCCTCTACGAGGAGCCGGATACCCACATACTGAGGCACCTCCACAGCAGGCTGTGAGGAAGAAGAGGAGACGAGGCCTACTCAGACAGTGCTGCTGGAAGCCTAGGCCCAGCAGGACTCAGGGCAGAGATGGATGGAATGAGTTTCTCGGGCACCTAGCCAGGAGACACCGCTGGGCTGAGAAGCAGGAAGCCTGTCTCTGTCCTCTAAGGGGTCTGAATCGGTCCCTAGAGAGTCGCCGAGACCCTGGAATTAGTAACCCAGAGGAGTGGGGGAATCTCAGCCATGCCTCTTCTCTACTTCCTTGCCCTCGTAAGCTGCCCTGGCTCCTGCTGGAATATGTGTGGCTCTACTCCACAGACCACTGCTGACGGAAAGCTTCCTGAAGTGAGCTGGCTTCTCTGCAGAGAGAATTTGAGTTATGACACCCAGACTGATAAGAGGCTTTAACCTGCCCAGAGCCTCACCTGAACCCAAGCTTTGTGGAAGCAGAAACTAAGAGCTTTAAAGAAGGCATTCTGTGGAGGGGATGAAGTAGCAAATATGCAGAGGGAGGCAGAGAAGTTGCTTCTGTGCAATTTCAGTTCCTATAAAGCCAAGCTGGCCCGGCTGATGTGGCTCAGTGGTTGAGCTCTATGAACCAGGAGGTCACGGTTTGATTCCCTGTCAGGGCCCATGCCCAGGTTGCGGGCTCCATCCCCAGTTGGGGGTGTGCAGTAGGCAGCTGATCAATAATTCTCTCTCATCATTGATGTTTCTATCTCTTTCTCCCTTTCTGAAATTAATAAAAATACATTTATTAAAAAAAGAAAAGCCAAGCTGTACTTCCTGCAGCTGGGCTCCAGGAGAGCTCCCTGTGTCTTGCTAAGAACCCTTCTTTTTTTTTTTTTTTTTTTTTTTTTTTTTAAATATATTTTTATTGATTTCTTTACAGAGAGGAAGGGAGAGAGATAGAGAGTCAGAAACATCGATGAGAGAGAAACATCGATCAGCTGCCTCTTGCACATCTCCTACTGGGGATGTGCCCGCAACCCAGGTACATGCCCTTGACCGGAATCGAACCCGGGACCCTTCAGTCCGCAGGCCGATGCTCTATCCACTGAGCCAAACCGGTTTCGGCAGAACCCTTCTTTTAACCCAGAGCTAGGTTGAGGTGTTTTCTGTGTCCTCAAAGGATCCTGATTAGAATCTATCTAAACAGGGTCATTTGGAGTTTATTCAAAATCCAGGTCTCAGAGCTCCCGGAAAGCTCAGTGGTTGAGGAAAAGTTCATCTTGAAAGAGGAATCTCAGTTAATAAATGTAGAAGGAAAGAGAGAATTAGAAACTTACCATTTTGTAACTAATACAAAAGGCAAGAATTAAAACTGGATATCAAAACAAGTAGGTGAAAAGGATGACAGGAAAATGTGTCATTTGCACAGGACCAAAGTATCACCTTACAAAGTAACTGATCATTGCAAAGGGGAAGATACAGCTTACAACAGAGAGATCTGGTAGCCACCACCTTAACCCCATGGTCAGACTTAGCATCACTAATCGCAAGACACTCTGTCAGTGTGCCTTGTGACACTGAATGAAGTACTCAGCATCACCTCTCAGGTGGTCTTGCCAACTTCTAACCTGAACCTCATCAAGCTGTTTGACCTAACTTCTACTTTACAGGACATTCAGATAACAGATGGACAGTTAAAAACCACCCCAAAGAAACAATCAGATAAACCCAGAATGTGGGACAGTTCTACAAAACAATATCCTGGTCCCCTCAAAAGATCCTAGTTCAACTAGGGGGGCAGGCGGGAGTAGTGGGGCTGTTCTAGATTAAAAGAGATTAAAGGCCCTAGCCAGTTTGGCTCAGTGGATGGAGTGTTGGCCTGTGGACTGAAGGGTCCGGGGTTCGATTCCAGTAAAGGGCACATGCCTGGGTTGCGGGCTTGATCCCCAGTGGGGGGCGTGCAAGAGGCAGATGGTCAATGATCTCTCATCATTGATGTTTCTATCTCTCTCTCCCTCTCCCTTCCTCTCTGAAATTAATAAAAATATATATTTAAAAAAATAAAATAAAAATAAAAGAGATTAAAAGAATATAAAAAGAATACCTAGCAATAAATTTAATCAAGAAGGCAAAAAGGTGAAAGACATGTACACTAAAAACTAATTGAAGAAATTGAAGACACAAATAAATGGAAAGATATTTTGTGTTTGTGGAGTAGAAGAATTAATATTGTTAAAGTGTTGATACTACTCAAAGCAATGTACAGGTCAGTGCAATCCCTATCAAAACACCAATGATATTTTTCAGCGAAATAGGAAAACCAATCCTAAAATTTGTATGGAGACACAGAAGACCCCAATTAACCAAAGCAATCTTTTTTTTTATTTTATTGATTTTTTACAGAGAGGAAGGGAGAGAGATAGAGAGTCAGAAACATCGATGAGAGAGAAACATCAATCAGCCGCCTCCTGCACATCCCCCACTGGGGGTGTGCCCGCAACCCAGGTACATGCCCTTGACCGGAATCGAACCTGGGACCTTTCAGTCCGCAGGCCGACGCTCTATCCACTGAGCCAAACCGGTTTCGGCAACCAAAGCAATCTTGATAAAGAACAAAGCTGCAGGCATCACGCTGCCTGATTTCAAACTTCTTACAAAGCTATAGTAATCAAAACAGTATGCTATTGCCATAAAAATAGACACATAGTGACCAATGGAACAGAGTAGAAAGCCCAGAATTAACCCCACACAATAATTTATGACAAGAATATACAAATGGGGAAAGGACAGTCTCTTCAATAAATGGTTTTGGGAAAACAGGGCAGTCACATGCAAAAGAATGAAACTGGAACCCTATCTTACACCATATACAAAAATCAACTCAAAATGGATTAAAGACTTAAACATAAGACCTGAAACCTTGAATTCCTATAAGAATAAATTCCTGGAAGAGAACATGTACTATGCTCCTTGACATCGGTCATGATGATTTTTTGGATTTGATACTAAAAGCAAAGGCAACAGAAGCAAAAATAAACAAGTGGGACTACATCAAACTAAAAAACGTCACAGCAAAGGAAACCATCAACAAAATGAAAAGGCCAATAAAAGAAAAAAAATGAAAAGGCCAACCAAATGGGATAGAATATTTGCAAATCAAATACCTGATAAGAAGTTAATATCCAGCCTGGCCAGTGTGGCTCAGTTGGTTGAGCATCATCCTGTGCACCAAGAGGTTGCCAGTTCAATTCGGGCTCAACCCCCAGTGGGGGGCATGCAAGAGGCAGCTGATCGATCTTTCTCTCTCATCGATGTTTTTATCTCTCCCCCCCTCTCTTCCTCTCTCTCTTAAAAAAAAATCAAGAAGTTAAAGGGAGCAAAAATGCTAACTTGAAAAAATATATGTACCCCTCATGTTCATGGCAGCATTATTTACAAAATCAAGTCATGGAAACAAGCTAGGCGTCCATTGACAGATAAATGGAGAATAAAAATGATATATACACACACACACAAGACAGCATATTATTCAGCCCCCAAAAGGAGGAAATCTTGCCACTTGTGACAACATGGATGGACCTTGAGGGCATTGTAATAAGTAAAGTCAGACAGAGAAAGACACATACCATATATTCTCAGTTATATGTGGAATCTTAAAAAAACAAACTAAAATCAAACAAAACAACTGAAATCATAGAAAGAGAGAGCAGATTAGTGTTTGCCAGAGGCAGGAGGATGAGGAGTGAGTGAAATGGGTGAATGTGGTCAAAAGGTTTCAATTTCTAGTTATAAAATAAGTCAGTCCTGGGGATGTAATGTACAGCATGGTGATATAGTTGTTAATACTGTGTTGTAGATTTGAAAGTTGCTAAGACATTAGACCTTAAAAGTTCTCATCATAAGAAAAAAAATTTGTTAACTACATGTGGTGATGGATGTTACCTAGACTTACTGTGGTGATCATTTCACAATATATACAAATATCAAATCATTATGTTGTACACCTGAAATTAATGTTATGTCAATTACATCTCATTTTTAAAAACCACAAGCAAATTTCAGAGAGATCTAAGTCATGCCTGATAGGTACACCTTAGGTCTTACTGGTACGTTTCAGTCTCAAACATTTTGAGTTGGCAGAGAGGTCTGCGACAGCAGGGCTTCTACAATCTTGAGGCTGTTGTGCTACAGCGGTCTCACAGAATAGAGAAGAGCTCTGATGTTTGTGGACATGGCTTTTGTGTAATATAATGGATTAGAAATTGATATATAAGAAACACATGGCTCTGGTCGGGAAGCTCAGTTGGTTAGAGCACCGATACGCTAGGGTTCTGAGTTCGATCCCCAGTCGGGGCACATACAAGAATCAAACAATGAATATATAAATAAGTGGAACAACCAATTAATGCTTCTCTCTCTCTTTTCCCCTCTCTCTCAAATCAATAAATAAAAATTAAGAAAGAAAAAGAAACACACAAGGCTTTTAAATATCAACCTGGACTAGAAGTGACAGATGCAATATGAAAGAATGAAAAGAGGCTTTTGTAACCCCAAATTTCTATGAGCAGGTAACAGTCTAGGAACTATTGAGAATGTTCATGGAAAAGGAAGGGTGATTCTGGGCTGAACTGAGATCCCAATGAATGGAAGCAAGAGCCATGGAGAACTCCTAGGAAGTAACAGTGGTTCCTAATAGAAAAACTAGAAATATATGTTAGGACTGGATTTCAGAATTTCTATGGACCTATGATTCCTGTGTACTTCCCACCCTAACCCTCCTTTTTGGGCAGGAGTGTCTATAACAACAGCAGCAGCAGTTTCCACTAACTCACTCTCTGTACATACAGGCCTTTTACAGGTGATGCCATTTATAATGAAATGCCTAACAACGTTATCTATATTTATAAAAGCCTAAGCAACCGTAGCAACGGAAACAACCAAACGGATGATCAAACAGGCTGCGTGGGGCGACCAGGCCAGCACAGGGGTTAGTGAGGGATGACCAAATGACTGAGCAGCCCAGAGCTGCGTGGGGCGACCAGGCTGGCAGCGGGGTTAGTGAGGGATGACCAAACGACTGAGCAGCAGGCTGTGTGGACGAACCAGCAGTCGGACATCCCCCAAGGGGTTCAGGATTGGAGAGGGTGCAGGCTGGACTGAGGGGACTCCCCCACACCCATGCACAAATTTCGTGCACTGGGCCTCTAGTTAGGTAATAACAATAGCTAAAACCTCTGTAGCATTTACTATGTGCCAGGTACTATTCTAATGTGCTTTTAACTCATTTAATTCTCACAACCTTATGAGGGAGGTACTGTTTTCATTAATGCTTTACAGATGAGGAAACTCAGGCCCCTTACCCCCTAGAGATTAAGAAGTTGTTCAAAGTGACAGAGCTTGTAGTTATTGAGCAGAGATTTAAAACCAGGGAGGTTCAGGAATACCATGCTACACGCCTCTGTGGAAATATTACTCATACAAATTAACTCATTTCATCCTCCCACACCCCGTGAAAAAGATGGTAGTAGCATCTCCATCTTACAGATGAGGAAGCAGATGTACTAAGTGACTGGGCAGGACCAGGACCTGAACTGGGTCTGTCCACTTGCATTACTATGGGGCTATCTGGAAGGGATGAAGATTCCCTGGGGTTGTGCCTGGGCCCGGACGCCTCACCTGCTTGTAGATGAGCTCAAAGGCTCCCGTGTCACAGTTTCGGTCCAGCCGCCGGTCAATGACCACACGCAGGGTGTCGGCTTGTACGCCGGCGCACAGCTGGGCAGTGACAGACGTGGAGGGCGCCATGGTGGGGCTGGCATTGATCTCAATCAACCAGGGCTGGAAGTTTTCACCAAACACAAAGTCAGCGCCATAGAGCTCAAAGCTAGACTTCCGATACTGCACAGTGTCCTGGGAAGTCTGCAGAGCATGGATCACTGCAGCCTTCATGCCAGGCACGATGACACTGGACCAGGCATTTGGGGCCCCCATGTCCTGCAGGTAGGCCTGGAACTTCTGGCTCGACCACATGTTGTTTGAGGGCAGCAGCGGGTGCCGATGGCACGAATTCTCCAGGTGCTTCTGGATGGAGTTATTGCACAGGTGCACTGAGCTGGGGCAGAGAAGAGAAAGCTGAGGTCTGAGCCCCTTTGCCCCTCCCGCCCAAACCTGGGGAGGGCAGGCAAACCCTAGACCCAGCCTGGGACTACTGTGGACCACTCAACTTGAGATGGGTTCCTGCTGGGGAGGGCAAGGATGAAGGCTCGGGGCCCATAACCAATTTTACTTCTCAGGACCTCTTCTGAGGGTACTAACTATAGAGAACACAATATTAAGTGCTTTGGGCCAGTGTCAGTTAACCCTCCCCAGTGCCTGGGAGATAAGAAGGTGCTTAAGAGTATGGGCCTTGTAGTCACTAAGACATGTGCTCAAGTCCTATCTTCACCACTGACTAGCTGTGAGATGTTTCCTCTCACCCCACAAGTTAATGCTGCAACTTGCTTTTTTCCTCTCAGATTTCTCCCGACCACTCTTTACCCTGCTCTCCAATTCTTTTTATTTTTCATATCACCTTTTAGCCTATTAGATGACTTTACTTATTATGTTCATTGCTTGTCTGTTTCTCCCATTAGACTGTGAACTCAGGAGAGCTAGGCTCTTGTTTTGTTCACCACTGTGTTCCAAGCGCCTGGAACAGAGAATGGCACAGGGTACACGCTCAGTAAGTATCGATGGGTGGAAGGATGGTGGGATGGATGGCGGGATGGACGGAGGGTCTGCCTGCCCACAGAGTCTGTGTTTGGAGCCCAGCATTACACTGGAATTGCCTGTTTCTTGCCAGCTTCCCAACTAGACTGGGGGCTCATGGGAAATGAGTGGTGGGGCTCACTTGTCCAGGTTCTTCAGGGAGAAGGGCTGCGTGGAAAAGCGGATGTAGCTGTCGTGGTAGAACCACACAGTAAGTGGGTTCCAGTCAGTCACCAGGAACCACTGTCTCAGGTCAAACTTGGTGCCAAAGATGAGCAGGGGCCGCTCGATATACTTCTGCACAACCCACTTGCCATCCTTCATCAACATGGGGTTGCCGTCTACCAGTTTCAGAATCTCCTCCAGGTGGTCCATGCACATGATGCCTAAGGGGGAAATGGAGTGGTCAGGGACCAGGGCAGGCTCTGGTTGGGAGAAGAGCTGGAGACCATAGATAGCTCACCATAAGCTCTCATCCCCACAGAAAAGACAGAGACAAGTGGGTAAGGCTGCCTGCCTCAATCAGACCCTTTTACCTTTGGGAAAGTTGAAAATCTGCTAAGGGCTTAAATATTTTAAAATTAATAAGTTTCACTCTGGTTGGTGTGGCTCAGTTGGTTGGGAGTCATCCCATGCACCAAAAGGTTGCCGGTTTGATTTCCAGCCAGGGTACATGCCCGCGTTACAGGCTCAATACCAAGTAGGAAGCATGCAGAAGGCAGCCAACTGATGCTTCACTCTCACATAGATGTTTCTCTCCCTCTCCTTTCCTCTCTCTCTAAAAACCTGTTAAAAAATCAGTTTTGTTTGAATGAAAAGGGATATATACATGAATAAAATTTCAGACAACACTGTGCTTTTGGAAAACCATGCACAGCCCTGGGAAATGTTGTTCAGTGGTTAGAACATCAGCCTGTGCACAGGAGGGTTGCAGGTTCGAACCCTGGCCCCTATGGGGGCATGTGCGGGAAACAACCAATCAATGTGTTCCCCCCTCTCTCTCTCTCTCTTTCTCTCTCTCTCTCTCTATCTCTATCTCCTTCCTCCTTCCCTTCCACTGTCTCTAAAAAAAAAAAAAAAAAAAAAGAACCAATGGAAAAATATCCTCGGGTGAGGATTAACAAAAAAGAAACATACACACACACACACACACACACACACACACACACACATACCATGGGCATATATGACTTTGATTAGTTTTTTCAATTTAATTAACAATATAAAATGAGAAACAAAGTAGACAGTACAAAAGGGTATACAATTAAGAATGCATCTCCTTCCCCAGGGGCAGCCAACTGCAGCTTTCGGGTCCTATGGGTATCCTTCCAGGTGGTGGGAGAGTCTACTAGTATGTGTGCCTCAGTTTTACAGGATTCTATACATTTAATTGTGTTACGGATATAGAATAGTGCTTGTCACACGGTGAGCATTCAGTAACTGTTAACTCAAACCATTATTATTAGTCACCTGTAGAATGAATTTCTAGCCATAGATTTGCTGGTTCTAAGGTATGTGCATTTTTCCATTTTATTTTGCCAAAGATGTTACACTGATCTGCACTCCAAGCAAGAGTGTATGATACTGTATTTGCCTGCATCCTACCTAACACTTATTTTTGCCATTCTCCTGGGTAGAAAATGGTATCTTATTTTAATTGTACCTCTTTTATAACTAGTGAAGTTAAGTATCTTAGCTTATAAGGCATCATTATAAAGCTGATAAATATCAGAATTGCATTGCAAACCACACACACACATACACACACAAATCAATCCCATTCCTTCATTGTTAGGCCCCCTAACAGCCAGATCTCCTGCCAATGACACAGAATAATTTGTGGCTGGTTCCCAAGCCAGATCCTTTCTCAAATGGCTAGACTGATAACCAAGACTCCCCAAAACACAATGCCTTGTGTAAAAAAGATTAATAGGGATCACCATTGTGGGGAGGTAGAGACTGAGAGGAATTATGGGTGCGGTCTTTCTTGGGTGCAAATGTTTCCTTCCTTCCTTCCTTCCTTCCTTCCTTCCTTCCTTCCTTCCTTCCTTCCTTCCAGAGAGGGAGGACAGAAGAAAGAGAAACATCAATTTCCTTTCCCACTTATTTATGCATTCATTGATTGTTTCTTGTACGTGCCCTGATGGGGGAATCGAGCCCAAAACCTTGACGTATAGGAATGACGCTCTAACCAACTGATCTTCCTCGCCAGGGCCAGGTAATGCTTTATTTCATGATCTGGGTGCTCTTTCCTCAACTGCAACAATTCATTGACTTGTATCCTCACAATGTGAACCCTTTTCAATGAGGTATGTTATATATACATTTCAATTAAGTTTTTCTAAAAATGGAGAATTTTTAAATTTGGTGCTAGGTACATGGGGATTCATTGTGTTATTCTTGCTAGTTTGTGTCTTTTAAAAGTATCCATAACAATAAGCTAAATTTAAAAGAAAGGCAGATTTAGATGTTCTGAAATAGGGTGGTCTCCAAGATCTACTGTTAAGAAGAAATATGCAAAGAATAAATTAGTAATACTAATTCATATTGAAAGATATGGAAAAATGAATAGTATGTTTTTGTTTAAAATAAAATAAATCTCTCTCTCCAAATGCATAGAAGGAAGTATAGGGGGGAAAAACACCACCCCAAAAGTTAACAGTAGTTATCTTAGTGAAATCAAGGGTGGCTTTTGATTTTGTCTTTCTACTTTTCTGTATTGTCTAATTTCTTAAACATAGTAACATGTATTTTTATACTTAGAAAAAAACAACAAAACTATTTCCAAGGTAGCCCTAACCAGTTTGGCTCAGTAGATAGAGCGTCGGCCTGTGGACTCAAGGGTCCCAGGTTCGATTCCGGTCAAGGGCGTGTACCTTAGTTGCGGGCACATCCCCAGTAGAGAGTGTGCAGGAGGCAGCTGATTGATGTTTCTCTCTCATCGATGTTTCTAACTCTCTATCCCTCTCCCTTCCTCTCTGTAAAAAATTAATAAAATATATTTTTAAAAAACAAAACTATTTCCAAGGTAGAAAAAGAAAAATTCATCCACGGGCAGTATTTGGAGGGATCTGCCAAAAGTCTGTTTTCTACATCTCAGAAGTTTTTAACCAGTGTTCAAAGGCTGGGCAAAGGCACAACTCCAGCGTGCTGGCTCTCCTGTTCAGATTCCATTCACAGTGGGCTGAGCAGCCAGAATAATAGCACTCATGCAGCAGTTACGATGTAAATGCACAGGATCTAAGTACTTTACATATATTATACTTACCTCATCCTCTCAGGTAGGTATTATTGACTTCATTTTACCAATGGTGAAAATGAGGCACAAGAGGTTAACTAACTTGGCCAGAACTTTACAAACAGCAGGAGGTAGAGCTTGGGTTTGAACCCAGACATTCTGGCTCCTAGTATCCATACCCTTAACCACTATGCTATATACCTTACAAGGGAGGCCAAATCCAAGAGCCCTTAGATGACAAGCACCTGAGTATCACCAGACCTACCTATAGCATCATCCCAACTCTGAGGGCAGGAGAGAAGCTGCATCGTCACAGCAACCAACCTTTATGGGATGATCACTCTGTGCCAAGCATCATGCTGAACTTTAGACGCACCATCTTGTAATTTTTGCCTCATAGGAAGTCTTCATCTCTCATAGGTGACAGAACTGAGGTTCAGAGAGGTGATATAACTTGCTCAAGGTCACACAGCATACTGATAGCAGTGCTGGGATTCAAATATAGGCAGCTTGACTCCAATAGAGTCTGCACTATTGATAGCCTGGCCTCTAGATCAGCGGTCGCCAACCGGTGGTCCGCGGACCGCTGGTCGTCTGTGAGGTCCGAAAGGTTGGTGACCGCTGCTCTAGATGGTGAGGTAGGCTGTAGGGTGCTGGTGCAGGAAGCAGGGGCTGACACCCACCTCGGCCACGGGACTTGGCTCCTGGCTTCACGATCCAGACGTTGCGATCTCCTTCCATGTCTATCTGGGGCACCAAGGCCCGCAGCTGCTGCAAGATGTCCTCACAGCGTTGGACCTGAGCCTTCAGGTGCCTGAGTTCTGCCCCCTCGCTGTTGGGGAGATAATGGGTCTTGGGCAGGGCTGGACCCAGGGACAGCCTGGTGGACAAGGCAAAGGGAGACACAAGCTCCCCTGGCCATGGTCCTACCAGCCTTGGTCGTGCCCTTCCCTCCCTAAAGATCCAGATAGGTCTCTTCCAAACCTCCATACCCACCCTCAAGCTGCCCCCCAAATTCTTATCTACCCAGGGCATCGTCCCAGACTCCTGGAATGGGAAAAGGCACCACTTACTACACTCCACACCCACACCAAAAACTCCATTTTCTGCCGCCTCCCTTTCCATTACATTGAAGTTGCCTTTGGCAAAATTTAATCATACAGCATTTAATGGTGAGGCTCCACTATGTGCCAGATTTGTAGTGAAGGGCTTTACATACATTATCTCTAGTCCTCTCTGTGGCCTTGCCAGGAAGGTATTACTGGTCCCATTTTAGAGCAGTGTAAATTGAAGCCTGGAGAGTTAAGAGACTTGCCCAAGGTCACAAATTGAATTTAGAGGCTGAGCCAGGACACAAACACCATCCTGCCTGATTCCTCCATCACAAGTGCTTTTGAGGGTTCATTCCCCTTCTAATCTGGACCTAACACTGGTTGATAGGTGAATCCCTTCCTAGTCTAGTTCTTTTCAGGCACATCTGTCTCACACATCTCCTTGCTCTATTTCTCTTCTCTTCCTATCACCTACCACCTGACATCTACGCTTATCGGTTACATCTGTCTCCCCTCAATGGAATGTAAGCTCCATAAGAGCAGGAACATTTTGTAGCTGCTATTCTCTGTTGCGTTCCTATCTCCAAGCAGTATACCAGCACTCCCTAAAAGTGTGCTAAATGAATGAATGGTTGGATAAGCAAGTACTTTGGCAGGAGCTTGCCTCCGTAACTGGTCTGCACAGATTGGGGTTCGCGAACAAAGAGAGACCCTGTTCCCTACAGCAGCGGTCGCCAACCGGTGGTCCGTGAGGCCTGAAAGGTTGGCGAACGCTGCCCTACGGGACACAAAATGTCCTAAAATAAACCAAGTCACAAAATACCCCAGATGGCTGCCTCGCCCAAACTCTCCCATTTCTTCTCTTCTGAGGTGGAAGGAAGCCTCTTTAACACCTTGGCCTCTTGCATGTCTCTAGCCATGGAGAACTCAGCTTTCAATAGGGAGGCAGCAGCAACCACTGGGGCAGTGCCAGCAACAGGGACAGCCAGATGGAAAGGGCATAGCAGGGCCTCTCAGTCACATCTAAGTCCTGACCCCTCCGGCTCTAGAAGGCCTACTGGAAACTTTTCCATGGGCATCTCACAGTAACTCTGTCACATGAGAATGGCAGGGGCACGTGTACTTTGAAAAGGTATGTTCAACATGACAATATGATTTTATATTTAGCAAAAAGAAAAACAACCAGTGTGTTTGTGGAAAGTCAACCTAATAAAAGCCTGGCTGCTGGGTCATGGATTTGTTTTAAAAGTTCAGAAACACAGACAACAGCATGGTGATTACTAGAGGAAAAGGAGGCTGGGAGGAGATTGAAGAGAGTATGGGGGAGGGGGTGAGTTGAGAAACATAACAGTTAGTATTGAATGAATTAATGTATGCTAACTATCTGTACTGAACAACTCAACACTATGTTGTATGATGCAATATTTTATGAAATTCTGAATTTTGAGAGCTTCCTACAGCCCTCTTTGAACTTGTCCTATACGCGGAAATAAATAAGACTCAAATTATTTTCACGTAGCCGAAACCGGTTTGGCTCGGTGGATAGAGCGTCGGCCTGCGGACTGAAGGGTCCCAGGTTCGATTCCGGTCAAGAGCATGTGCCTGGGTTGCGGGCATGTCCCCACTGGGGGATGTGCAGGAGGCGGCTGATCGATGTTTCTCTCTCATCGATGTTTCTGACTCTCTATCCCTCTCCCTTCCTCTCTGTAAAAAATCAATAAAATATATTAAAAAATAAATTATTTTCACGTAATGTTCTAACGCAGTCTCGATAATTCTTAGTTTAAGAAGGGTGACTTTACATGTTCTGGTAGCTAAGGTGAAGGTATAGGGTCAACTTCATTTTCTGACATTTAAAGAAGATACAAATGAATTAACAATGACGTGGGTTTGCTCAGTATGTCATTTATTCAAAGTTCATTTATTAGTTCTTCAGTCTCCTCTATCAAATCATCCTGTTCTATTTTTTTTTTTTTAATATATTTTATTGATTTTTTACAGAGAGGAAGGGAGAGGGATAGAGAGCTAGGAACTTCAATGAGAGAGAAACATCGACCAGCTGCCTCCTACACACCTCCTACTGGGGATGTGCCCACAACCAAGGTACATGCCCTTGACCGGGATCGAACCTGGGACCTTTCAGTCCGCAGACCGACGCTCTATCCACAGAGCCAAACCGGTTTGGCCATCCTGTTCTATTAGTCCCACCCCAGCTGAGGCCCTCATCACTCCCATTTGAGTTTGTGTTCCTTGAGGGAAGGGACTATGTGTCATTTCTGGAGCCTGGCACAATACTTGGCACACAAGCTGAGTGTTCTCCTGCCCGCAGGACACTTCTCCCTCCTGTCTCTCCTGCACTCCTCTACTGAACGGAATCTCCCCACAACAGCTCCAGCCTCATCTCGACACTCCTTTCCTCTGCCCAAGAACCCTTTTCCACCCTGGCTGGTGGCTTGGTGGTTAGAGCATCAGCCCGAACACTGAAGAGTCTCGGGCTTGATTCCTGGTCAAGGGCACGCACTGGGTTCCAGGTTCGATCCCCAGCCCCAGTCGGGCAGGTGCAGAAGGCAACCAATCAACGTGCCTCTCTCTCTTCCCCTCCTTCCCTCCCTTCCACACTCTAAAAAAAAAAAAAGAAAATCAATGGAAATAACATCCTTGAGTAAAGATTAACAACAACAAAAAGAACTCTTTCCCAAAGTGGGTTCTGAAAACACAACCCCTCAGGATGCTTGGGGTCGGGGGAGGGGGAGGGGCGGGGGCACGCCACTAGGGTCATATAAGTACAGAATATACAGTAAGCCCTTAATATTGTCAATAAATTCTGCAACTAAGTGAAATGACATAGAACAAAACCAATTTTACCATAGGCCAGTGGTCGGCAAACTGCGGTTCACGAGCCACATGTGGCTCTTTGGCCCCTTGAGTGTGGCTCTTCCACAAAATACCACATGCTGGCGCACACATACAGTGCGATTGAAACTTCATGGTCCATGCACAGAAGTCGGTATTTTGTGGAAGAGCCACACTCAAGGGGCCAAAGAGCCACGTGTGGCTCGAGAGCCGCAGCTTGCCGTCCACTACCATAGGCTAATTTATATAAACAAAAGTTAAGTTCTATAGCGTCTCGTCAACATTATAACAAAAACAAAGTTATTTGAGGACCTGCTGTATTGCACTCTCTCTCTGAGGTATATACCACCGATATGTTCTGAAAGGCCCTGCACCAAGGAAAATTGTTTTAGTTAACTTTGTTTAACCCAATGTTTTCCAAATATGATTGACCACAAAAGCCCTTCCCTTCCCTCCCACCCCAACAAAATCAATTCACATTCTGTAGAATTAGCATCCTATGTAACACACTTGGGGGGGGAACACTGGCCTCTAGGATAAAATCTAAATGACTGAATAGATTCTTACTTGGTGAGTGAATACTGAGTCCATGCTGAGCACATGATACAAATGATCCTGTTGAGTCCTACCTTTGGGGAAGATATTAACTATTTTGTATTTGAGAAAAAGCTCAAAAAGATTAGTGACATTCCCAAGGTCACAGAGCTTAAAAGTACAAAGTTAGGACTTGAGTTGAGGCCATGATCTTTGTGACTATGCTATGCCAAGATCCAGGAAGAATGCTTTCTACCCCATCATGGAGGTAGTGGGAGCCCTTAAGAGCTCGTGAGCAGGAAAGTACAGGGAGAACAAAAGGGGGAGGCTTAGGGAGGAGGTGCAGGGCTACACTAGAAAGAGAGAATTTGTCTCTGACTGAGCTAGCTCAGAACAGGGAGACCCCCCACAGCAAGGGGCACGGCCATGTCCCACGCCCTGGTGCAGAGGTACTCACTGGACCACTTGGTAGTAGCGCTGTAGGAAGAGGGACCAGCCCTCAGGGCTGAGGAACAGCGGGGCCTCCAGGTCCCGGTCAATGTCCAGGTGGGCCAGGTTGTTAAGGTGCTCCTCGCAGGCGCAGAGCGCCTCATCCACAAACTCTGGAGTCAGCATCACTGGCTTTTTCTCCAGTTTCTTGGGCTGCTTGCCTGCTGCAGAGGTAGGGAGGGGCCTGTCACTCTCTGACAGGTAACCTGACACATGCCATGGCACCCACAGCTCCAATGCCTGTCACTTACTGGAGGATTCATCCTAAATACACCTGAGGCCCAGCACACACCTACATCTCTTACTGCCCTGGGACCTGCCACTTACCAGAGGCTTTATTCTAAATTCACCTGAGACCCTAGTGCTCACCCTTGGTCTCCACTGTCCCAGGACCTGTCACTCACTTGAGGGTCCACCCTAACAGTCCCCAGGGCCTCTCAGCACCTATAGCTCCAACCACATGCACCCTCTCTGCTTGTGGGACCTCTGACACACCTGTAGCCTTTGTGCCCCTGATCCTGGCATACAACAGTCTTCTTGGCACCTGACACACCTAGGGAACTGCAATGGGAAGGCCTCCCTCTGGAAGAGACAGGGATTTCCCACCTCCCAGTAGACCTGCCCCTTATGACCCTGAATCCTTGGCTGAAAGGTCCTGGATTACAGTATGGGTAGGAGCTAAGTCCAGAGAGAGAAAGGTGAGTAATAGGTGGAATCAACATAGAATGTGGCATTCTCTATGTCACCCTCCACAAGGCACTAGGGGTCCTCAGACCACATGAAAAAACTACACGGTTTCACTGTTTGTTTCCCCACAGAGACCCTGTCCCAAGACAGGACTCCATCTGTCCTCTTCGTCTGTCATTGCTGGAGAGCTGGCCACAGGCCAGGTCCATGGGAGGGCTGAATGAGGCAGTGGATCACTTAACAAATGGATAGGAAGAGAGGTGGGTACGGTCGGGACAGAAGAATGGATGAGTGATGGACTGGAGGACAGACAGGTGGTGGATAGGAGGATGGAAAAGCTGGTGGATAGATGGCAGGTGGATCTGTGGAAGAAAAGGTAGGAAGGTGGAGGAGAGATGGATAGGAAATGTGCTGCTGAGAGAAGGTAGGTGAATGAGTAGATAAACAGTGTGGGGATAGATGGAGAGATAGATGGATGAATGAATGCATGGGTAGGTGAATGTGAGATCGGTGGGTGTGTGGGTGAGTAGGTAGATAGATGAGTAGATGGATGGAAGGACAGATGGTGGGTAGATGTATGGATGGATTGGTGGGAAGGGGTAGTGGATGGGCAGATGGATGTGGATAATATAGATAATTTATATAGATAATGTGTGGATGAATAATGAATTGATGGGTGGATGTGTGGGAGGATAAATGGGTGAGGGAGTGGAGGGAACCACACAGTATTTACCTGGGGCCTCTTCCTCTTTTGCCTGGATAGAACATGACTTCCATTCGGACTTTACCACCAGCTTGAGAACGTTGCGGGCAGCTGTCAACCAGAAGTCCTCTGCTCCCAGGGCAGGAGATACTCTGCTCAGCCCTAGGCTCCAGGCCTGTTCTGGTTCTGGAACCTGATCATGAACTGCCCCATTTTGGATCCAAATCTGACTACTTTCTGACTCTAGAACCTGGGTTAGGACCTAGCTCCTATTTCAACTATAGAACCAGACCCAGAATCTGACCTGACTTGCCCCATATTCTGCCTTAAGAATCTTAACCTATGCCCAGTCGGCATGGCTCAGTGGTTGAGCATTGACCTATGAACCAGGGGGTCACAGTTTGATTCCCAGTCAGGGGCATGCAGGATACAGCCTATCAATGATTCTCTCTCTCTCCCTCTCTCTCCCCACCCCCCACCTTCTTCTCTAAAATCAATAATATAGATAAATAGAGATATATAAAGAATCTCACCTAGACCTGTTGTCTAATTTTTCTCTTCTGTTCCTGATAGACTCTTGATATTTATTCTAGTCTGAGAACCAAATCTTGGCCCAAAACCTATTTCAGGTCTGGAGACTAATTTAAACCTACCATCTACTCTGACCTGAATTTAGAACATGTTCTGGAGTTGGAAACTATTCTGCCTTAGAAGTCCAAAGTCTAGAGCCTTTTCTGGATTAAGAACCCAATCTAGCCAGTGGAATTTGACACAGGCCTGGAACCCAAACTCAGCCTATCGACCAACTTTTAGAACCTGCTCCAGAATATAAGCTAAGCTAACTAAGATCTTCTGGAGGTCTGGGCTGACCAAGCTAGGAGGCTCATTAAGGGAGGCACATTAGGGAAAGATAAGGATTAGGGATGGAGAAGGAATTCTGTTGGGGTGGACAAGAGAATGAAGAGAGAAGCCCTTTGCTCTCCAACACCAGCCAGGGCTTTAGCCTTCATCCTTCAGCTGGACGGGTCCAGGCACAGGGCTGGGCATCTCCTTACCTATGAAGGCCTTTTTGTCTTCCTCAACCCCCAGGTGGTAGCAGCGTGGGAAGAAGGAGTCAGCATCAGCCTCATCAAACCATGGCAAATTCCGGAGATTGAGACATAGACCCACCTATGGAATTAGCTGCTGAGGGGGCAGGATGGGACTTGCCCAGAGAACCTCACAGGAGCTCCCAGCCTCGGCACATGCCCAGACAGTTCAGGCAGACTCTACCTGGATATTCTCAGAGCCTCTGCCCACTTGCTAGGCCTGACTCACTCATATTTATCTCCGTATATTTGCCCATACAGTCCCTCTGCCGAGAATGCCGCACATCCCTCTTACCCACCCTTTCACATTCTTAATGACCTGCTTCCTCTAGGAATCTCTTCCCAATCCACACCAAAAAATACACTAACTGGTGCAATTATAAAGACTTCATTCTTGCCACAATCCTAGAAGATAGTTTTACTGGTATTCTCATTTAAAGATGAGGAAACTGAGGCTCAGAGAGGTGAAGTCACTTGTTAATACACCCAGGTAAGATAGAATGGATTCATCAGCCAGATATCCTCTGCTCAGGAGATAAGGACCAAGACTCTTGCTCAGTCATTGGACTTGGTGTTTGTTCTGGCTCCAGATCCCGTTTGAATCCTATTATAGTCAATGTCTACATGTGCCAGACATGCTGCAGGGGTTGGATTTGAACTCAGGACTGTCCAACTCCAAATCCTGCTGAATTATATACCAAACTCCTCCTGAGAACTCTCTTACTGACAAGGAGAGCAGGGAACTGGGGTGCTAGCCCAAGGGCTGGGGGTTGGAAACTGTAATGCCTGCTGTCCTGGGGAGCCCACCTTTGTAGTAAATGAGCCAGCCCGGGCATAGTGGTTTATCATTTGGTCCTTGGAGAGGAAGCGGCAGTCCAGCACATCCCGCCGAGTGGTCCAGATGAAGTAGGGGATCTCATTCCGAACCATGCGGGACTGGGGAGAGGAGACATGGGAGGCTGGTGTGGGCAGCACAAGGCTGGAGGAGGCTTCTTCCTGCCCTGCTGAGCAGGGTGAGTGAATGCAAAGAGAGGATACTTCCAAGGTGGCCTCTAGCCCACATACCATCTTTGTGTAAAATAAAATAAAAACAGCTCTTCCTCCAGGGCACATACTTGGTGAGCAGGGAGCAGACAGGCTTGCAAATTCTGGGGCCAAATGCCTCTAGGTAGTGACTAAGCCATACAGCTGAATACCATGCCTTGTTCTGGCCCATGGCCATCAATGATTCGCTCAGACAGGACAGTGACTCTAAGCTGATGGGCACATAGCACGTGACAAAGGCTCTACATCTCTCTATCTTTCCTACAACTCTGGGAGGTAGGATTATTAATAAGCACTAAGACCACATGCTAGACCATGTTCTCAATACTTTCCATGTCATCTCATTTAATCCTCACCAAACCCTTATGAGGCAGATGTTACTGTGGTCCCCATTTCACAAATGAGGAAACTGAGGCACAGGAAGGGTAAGTGCTTGTCCAAGGGCTGCCAAGGTTGAGCCCTATGAAACAGAACACTCAATCTTTCCTGACACACAAAATTGGCAATTTGGTATCATTCAACTTAGTAAGTGGTGGTGGAAAGACCCGAAGCCAAGTGTCCTCACCTACACACACAAATCCTCCACATCATATCAGCCTCTTTACAAGCTTTTAAGCCCTTCCTTCCAGCCTTCGCTTGCCAAGGGCAGAGGAAGGAGATGAACTATGTGGCTTTTAGTTGGAAGGGGGAATTCCTAGGCATGGAGTTTGTGCCAGCTTCTGATACAACATGGCTGAGTTCTGATCCCAGGCTAGCCTTGTCTGAGCACCACTGTGTCCCTCACCATTCTGCTGGCCCATCCAAGCTTTAGAGAAGCACTTAGGTTTTATTGCCTATGGGGAAACTGAGGCTCGGAGAAGGAAAGGACTTGTCTAGGGTCATCCAGCTGGACTCTAATGCTCTCCCTCCAACTAAGCAGACCCCTGCCAGCCCCTTAGGCCCTCACCATCACAGCATGTGTCCCATCTAGGTTATCCAATTCCAGTACATCATCATCGAAGAGTTGTGGTAGCTGGAACACCTCGTGCTCATCTTGATCGTCTGCAAATGCAGAGAGAGCCCAGGCCTGGTGAGGCCCCTGTCCCTGCCCCATAGGCCCATACCAAAGTCTCAACCCTGGGACAGTGGAAACCAAAGGAAAGCCACTTGAGAGAGGCAGCTTGTGGAAATGGAGGGAACTGCTCACCATCCTCAGTGATGTCGCTATCACCCGTCACTGAGCTATTCAGATGCTTCTGGGGTGACAGCAAGGTGGTGCCCGACGAATGGACCATCTTCTTCTCCACCCAGCCCCTGCGGCGCAAGAGGCACCGGATCACCGGGTAGTGGCCTTGGATCATAAAGATCTTCTTCTGCTGTAAGGTGAGAGAAGGATACTTGCTCAGCAAGTACTGCCTATGTGCCAGACATAGGGAATGGTGAACAGAATGTTGTTATTCTAGTAGAGGAAACAGATTATAAACAGGTAGGTAAATAAATATGGTTGTATCAGAAGCTGGCATAATTTTGACTGATATTTATTAAACACCTATATGTGCTAAGCATATATATGTGTGTGTGTATATATATATATTACTAACAATAACATGTATTTTTAACAGATGTTATTATCCCCATTTAACTGATTATGAAACAGAGGCATAGAGAGGTTGAATAGCTTGGCCACACAGTGGTTAAGTGAAAAAGCAGGGATTTAAATCCAGGTAGGCTGACTCCAAAAACTGGACACTTAATGGGGATTCAGAGAAACTAGAAATACATACAGTCAGAGGATGTGGAGAAGGAGCCACGAATTAAGAGCTGGACAAATGGCAGTTTGGACAAAGGAAAAAGCATGTGCAAAGGTCTTGAGGCTGGAGGGAGGTCTAAAGGAGTTGGAAGGGGACCAGGGTTAGAGTGGAAATGAGGGGAGAGCTCCTGAGCCGGGAGGTCATGGCTAAACTGTGGAAGGTCCTGCAGGCCTTGGACATGGTCTTGAATTTTATATCAACAGCCGTGTGCAGCACTGAAGGCTAAGAGAGGGAGTGCTGTGACTGGAGGCTGTAAAAGTTTGGCTGGCTGCTGTCTGGAGACTAGCTGGAGGAGACAAGGGTGGAAGTAGGGAGGCCAGTTAGAGGGCTGTTGTGGTTTGTGTAGGAGAGAAATCACGATAACTAGAATGAGGGTGGCTACAATAGAGAAGGGAAGGTCATAGAATTGGGATTTGTTCTGGAAATACAGGTGACTGGTTTTGCTGATGGGAGGAGATGTGTGGGTGAGTGAACATAAAGATCAGATTTCTAGCTTGAACAACTAGGAGATGGGGAAGACCAGAGACAAATGATGACTGGGTTAGGCAGGAAAATCAAGAGTATGGTTTGGGACATGGAAATGATAGTAAGTTCTCTGGATGGAGATGTCCAGTAAGAGGCTGGATCTGCCAAGTGTACAGGTAGAGCATAGGCTGGGCAGGAAAGGGCATGCAGGGAGCACAGCACCCTGTTTGGACTCACAGCCAAGGAGAAAGGTGTAGGGAGGGATCCAGGGAACCACTAAAGTCCCAGGTACCTTCAAAGCAGCAGTCAGGGAGGGAGGAAGGAAAACTAGATGTGAGCAGAGAGCCGAGAGGAAAGGGTGTGTGGGGCAGCAGTGCAATGACACAGGTGCCCAACCAAGATTGGGACAGAAAAGGGGCTGCTTCTGGGACTTCCCTAGTTCTCCCAAGGAAGTGGAGAAGGGACAGAAACAGAGAGGTAGGAGCTGAGGGGCGAATGCTAGGTAAAGAAGTAGACAAGTCTGCTAAATGAAGGGGTATCAAAAATAGGGAGGGCCCCAGCTGGTTTGGTTCAGTGGACAGAGTGTCTGTCCGACTATGGGCTGAAGGGTCCCGGGTTTGATTCCGGTCAAGGGCACATGCCCGGGTTGTGGGCTCCATCCCCAGGAGATGTGCAGGAGGCAGCCAATCAATGAGTCTCTCATCATTGATGTTTCTCTCTCCCCCTTCCTCTCTGAAACCAATAAAAATACATTAAAAATTTTTTTTAAATAGGGAAGTATTTGCAGGTGTGGGCTAGAAGGGGTCAAGGGGGACAAGGAGGGCATCTGTAATACTTCCAACAATAAAGATAAACTTTTAAAAAATAGGGAGGTATTTGAAGATGGGTGTGGAATCAAGGAGTTTGTTTTTTAAGGATGGAATAAATCAGTTCAGGGAGGCAGACTGTGCCATTCTAGAACCGCCCCTCCTTCCCTAGCCCCCTCTGACCTTGACAGCTCTCTCCACATGGATCTTGGCGTTTCTGAGCCGGCCCATGTGCGGAGAGTCCTTGGACAATCCTGGCCAGAGGACCAGGGAACCTGCGGAAAGATGAGTAGAGGGGGCTCAGCCTAGCATCTCTCTGGCCCCCAATGCCCATGCCCCTGCTCCTTCTCTTTCTCTGCCCTTCACCCGGATGCCCACCCTCTATCGCTCTTCTCCCGACCCCCATTCATTCCCTCCACCCAGTCGTCTCTTCCTCATAACTACTGCCTCGGGCCAGGATGGGCTGACCGAAATGGGCCTCACCGTCCTGCAGCGGGGCATCATCAAGGGCTCGGGTGTGCGGGCGCCCGAGGGGGCGTAGATCTGCGGTGCCCTGGGCATGAGTGCCATGGGCGAGCGACTGGATGGCGCGGCTGCCGGCCAGGCTTTTGCTACCAGCACGAGCCCCGTCGGACCAGGCGCAGGCGGGCCTGGGCCATGGCAGCGTCTCTAGAGGCCGAAACTCCGAGCGGCGTGCCCAGGGCCACGGGACGGGGTGACTGGTGCGTGGCTCAGGCGGCTGCGGCTTCTGCGGCCAGTTGCATACCGGGCCGCCCTCCAGGCGGTACCAGGTGGTGGAGCACGGGTGTCTGACCCTCAGGTCCCCCGCGCTCCGGATCAGCGCCAAGCAGGGGCCCTGCATGCGCCTTACCGCGCTCGCACGCCCTCCCTGCGCCCCGCACTGCTGCCTCTCGCGGGATTGCAGAGCAGGGTCCTAGGGTTCGAGGCTCCGCCCTCTGTTTATTGTCGCCTTGGAAACCATTCCTTACCACAATCAGGCCGCGGTTGGCTGGTTCCAGCAGGCGAACTCTGAACTTCACCTGCCCCACACCCTTGATGAGAGCACTGCTGGCGGAAGCGCACAGTACCAGGTTGCCAATTACTACCAGTGCCATGGTTTCTCATTGAGCATTTCTGGGGCTCCAGTCATTTCACAGTATTTATAGAGGACCACGTCCTAGGCAATGGGCTAGGACCTAGGTGATCCCTGACCTCATGGAGTTTAGAGCCCAGTGGAGAGGAAACAAAAAGTAAGCAACAAAGGTATATAACAGCTGTAAGTATGGTACGGGCAATGAACTACAGCCAGGAAAGTGGCATATTTTGGATAAGGCAGTCAAGGATGTTCTCTGAAGAGGTGCCATTGAAGCCAACGCCTTACAAAATGCAAAGGTCAGGAGTTGGCCAGGGAAGAGGGGAGAAATAGCATTCCAGGGAGAGGCAAGTCTCAGCAACAGCCCTGAGGAGGGTAAGAACCTTTCTGGGGAACTAAAAGGATGCCAGTGTGGCTGGAGCCTGGTGAGGCGAGATTGCATCTGCAAGGCCTGACAGATGGGGCTAGGAGCAGGTCCTTGGGGACAGATTTGAAAGACCGTATATGCAGGAAACAATGATCCAGCACAGAACGCACTTCTCCCTTCCCCCACCCCACAATAACTTGAAAATACAAAAACAGACCATCTTTGTCAACTGCAGAAAAAAAATGTAACTGGATTTATGCACAGCTCTCCAGACTAAGCAATCCTTTTGGGGGTGTGGCAAAGTAGTATCCTCAAGTCACAGGTGAGATAAATGAGACTCCAAGATGTTACAGAACTTGCCTCATCACAGAGCCAGCAGTGGAGCCCAGAGCTGACTCCAAGGCCCCACTCTTAAACACAAACACTGTTAACATCATGACCCCATGTTATCAAACTGGTTGTCTATTGGTCATGGAAATATGGGTAGTTTGAGAGGTAAACTCTAGCAGTGCCCATTTAAGCAAACTCCAGGGTAGAGTACCTGGTCCAAAAAGCCAGCTTTGTGTTGTCTCTGGCTAGATCTGCCCATTCAGTGAAGGTGGGTCCTCCACCTAGGTGTCCAGCCAACCCCATCCCCGCAGATCACCCTTCCCAACCCCCCACTGGCTGGTGACTGGGCTTCCCAAAAGACGTGTCCCCAGGAGAGGGCCAGCTGATTGGAAACCACCCAGTCCGTTCTCATCAGGGAGCAACTTTGGTTTTAGGGGATCCAGATCAGAGGAGATGGATCCATGACAAGAGTTTTGGCTGGCTCACCCAGGCAATGCCGTCCTGTGAGGGCTGAGTGAGCAGCTGCCATATTCTATAGTGGATATCTTCACTGTGATCACCTTTAATGTTCACTGCAAAGCTAGAACAGTCATGTGCCCCAGAGTAGGGCACACCTCATTCTGCAAGGCAGAAGGAAGAGGTCACAGAGGTAAGTCATAAAGGGGATGATAGCTATCCGAGTTGCCCCCAGCCCTTTCTCCCTTTAACATCACCTTGTCCTCTACTTCAAGAGACCCGTTGGCCATCTAGAACACTTTTGAAAGCTCAGCTCAAAGGCCAACCCTTCTGAAACTCTTCCCGGCATCCTCCTCCATAAATATATGCCCTGTGGGCCCCAAGACTTATAGTATGAAACACTTCAGCACATCTATTCACACACCTGGCTTTTACTAGTCCCCCAAATCTCTCCAAGACAGGGATAATGTCATCGCCCATGTCTAGATGAGGAAAGTTATCAGCTTGCATAGTGGGCTGGTGGAAAGATCAGCTATTGTTTACTTAGTACTGGTATAGCAGGAACTATGTGAGATTGTTTACATTAACTATCTCCACTTTATAATTTACTCAAATTCAGCAAGATTTGGACTCATGCTGGGCTGATGTAGCTCAGCAGTTGAGCGCCAAGCCAGGAACCAAGAGGCCCCCAGTTCAATTCCCAGTCAGGGCACATGCCCGTGTTGCAGGCTCCACCCCCTGTGTGTGGGGGCATGGTGTGTGTGTATGTGCAGGATGTAGCTGATTGATGTCTCTCTCTCATGGATGCTTCTATCAAATCTCTCCTTTCCTCTCTAAAAAATCAATAAAATACATTTAAGAGTTGGGACTCAAATACAATCAATCTTGTTTACTTGGGAGGATTCACCAAGTCTAGCGCTGTCCAAGAGCTTTCTGTGATCATGGAAATGCTCTACATATGTACCATCTGACATGATAGGCATTAGTCACTGGTAGCTAGTGAGCACTTGTAATGTTGCTGGTGGGACCGTGTAAGTAAATTTTAAACCTTATTTAGTTTGAGTAATTTAAATAACCACACATGGCTACTGAGTACTGTCTTAGCATTGGTAGAGGCAGAAGTCTTGGATTTGAAATCTACCCTCTTGCTCACTGGCTAAATTTGAGGCAAGCTACTACATCTTATGGAACCTGTTTCCTTAGCCATAAAATGGGATCACTGACTCTCCGAGGTTGGTTTAGCCCAAATGAGCTCATTAGGCAAAAAGGACCAAAGCTCTTCATAGGTAAGGGTAACAGTTTTTAAAATGGGTGGTGCCTAGATTGCAATGGAAGTCTCTGGATTAGGGCCTTAGGCAGGGATGTCAGGAACCGTAAGATTGCTTCTGGTGGTGACCCCAGGCCCAAGTACCAGTCACATGGTCTTTGGAAAGAAAAAGCCCCACCTCCCCTCTTTCCACATATGCAGACAGAGCACAGACCTCATGCAGCCCCAAAGGGGCAAGAAGAGAGTTTAATCAGGGGCGGGGGGACCCATCAGAATAAGAAAAGGTACAGCGAGCATGGGAGCAGAGAAGCCAGAGCAGGTGGGAAGGCCCAGCTAGGAATCTGATAGGACTCACCTCTCCACCTCAGCACAGGCACTGCACTGACAGACAAGGCAAAACAGTGACCCCTCTCAGCTGGGAGGCCTGGAAGTGGCCCCTGTGACCAGAGGTTGCCTGGCTTTCTGGTTCCAGCTCCTAGGCGTGGCTGGTGGCCACTGGTTCAGCCCTTGTCCCCAACCAGTGCTGAGTGGCGATTTTTAGGCAGAGCTCAGGAAGCTGGCCACTGCTTCTACTGGGCTCAAGGAGGCTTGAGAATAAGAGGGCAAGGGAGAGGAACTGGAGTCTGAAACCTCCCTCCCTCCCCACATGGGGTGACTTGGGGGAGGAACAGTAGTCGCCTTTTGGCTCCAGGCCCGCCCAGACCCACAGCGACCAATAAGGTATAATCACTGGGACCAGTCACAGCCACTGGAGGTGGAGGTTTTGTTTTAAAAAAAAAAAAAAAAGACAAAAAGGTTACAGTCTCCTACAAGCACAGAGTTTAAATTTCAAGACACTAAAAAAAAAAAAATCCGTCCGCCCAGGGGACTGAACATCAGAAGCCAGCCTGACCAGGCACGTGTGGCCTTGGGGCAAGTTCACTGCTGCTTTGTCACCAGCTAGCAAGCGCACCACCCCCCCTCCCGCATTTAATGCCCACCCCAACCCAGGTCCCCTCCTCTGCTTCTGCTGTCGCTCTGACAAGTGACTCCAGGACGCCTTTGCAGACAGAGACACAGGAGATTCTGAGGGGGAAGGCCACGAGATCCAGTCAGATGTTTAAAACTGTCAAGAGAACAAAGAAATGGTGAATGATGGTTACTGCTGTATTCCAGTAGGCCTGCTGAGGGGGGCTGAGGGGGCCGATCTGAGAGCTGCCACTGTGCTCTGACCTCTGAGGGGGCAGGATTAGGTCCCAGGACATCCCTGTGGGCATGCTTTTCCCAGTGATCTTTGGGACACTGGCCCAAACCTAGCACTAGACAAGGCAGCGAAATGAAAGGTGGTATGGGCTTTTCCATAGCTCCTCTTAGCCATGTCACAGAGGCTGATATAAAGCACTGTCACAGCAACTTGCTTCTTTAGAGATGCAAGGGCTTGGGGACTCAGAGGGCTCGAGCTCTGTGTGGTCCTCCAACCTAGGACAGGCCCTTGACAAGTTTTCTGCCATCAAGTATCCCTCATGGTGCCAAGAACAGCCCTGGACATTTTACAGACCAGAGGTTATAGACCAATGAATGAATAGCCAAGCCCCAAAATGAGCCCATACAGTGTTTAAAAGAATATAAATTAGTTGCCAACCTTGAAAATAAGGGAGACTCTGGATACTAATCCAGACTTTGGGATTCTTTTTTAAATTTTTTTAAATTTTTTTGGTGGAAATTTATTAAAGAACAAGTACAGATTCCCACATGGGGAGGGGGAAAGAGTCCCTTTTATTATTTTTTAAAATATACTTTTATTGATTTCAGAGAGGAAAGGGGAGGGAGAGATAAACAGAAACATCAATGATGAGAGAGAATTATGTATCAGCTGCTTCCTGCATGCCCCACACTAGGGATCAAGCCTGCAGCCTGGGCATGTGCCCTGACTGGGAATCGAACCGTGACCTCCTGGTTCATAGGTTGATGCTCAATCACTGAGCCATGCTAACCAGGCAAGACTTTGGGATTCTTTTGAAAGCTGTAAGATGAAGCTGTATGGTGGTGATCCTCTTCAGGTGAGGCATGAGTTCACTAGGTCCCTACACAATCCACTTTACTCACATACATTACCTGCCCACCTGAATATGTGACCCCTGCCAGATGCCAAAGTACTATTCCAGGATCTCTGAGTCTGAAACTTAGCTCCTAGTCTTGGTTCTCCCACTTACTGAGGGACCTTGGGAAGGTGATTTAACTTCTGGAGCTCCAGTTTACTAATCTGTAAAATGGGGATTAACACCTGCCTCAAAGATTGTGTTTTTTTAAATGTAGAGAGAGAAACATTGATATGAGAAACACTGATTGCCTGCCTCCTGTACGCCCCCTACTGGGTATCAAGTCCACAACCCTAGCATGTGCCCTGACTGGGAATCGAACTGGCAACCTTTTGGTGCATGGGACAATGCTAAACCAACTGAGCCTCTAGGGCCAGGCAAAGATTGTTTAAGGTATTAAATACGGCATGTGAATTGCTTTTTAGCTGCATAACTATTAAAACATGATTATCATAAGAGTGATTAGTGCATGAATGAGTTAAGTATTAAACTGGGGCAAGAACTATTTTTCTTCACAGTTGAATGCAAAGGCCTCCTAGTGCCTTGGCCATAAAACTTTGGTACTACAATACATACAACACTTACTATCTGCCAAGTGATATGCTTTACATATATTTCCTCACTGTTCAACCACAATGAAAGGTTCATATTAATTACTCAGTCTCCTCATTTTGCTGCTGAGGAAACAAGCTTAGTTAAGAGGGTCAGTCCATGCCCAAGCAGGCATGGAGCCTAGACTCACACCTAGGTGGTCTAACTTCACAGCCTTGTGATCTGAACAAGCACACTTACCCTGTGCGCACAGTAAAGCTACTTTGTATGCTGGCTGCCCTCAATATAATTAAAGCCCAGGGGAAGCGGGTGTAATTTCCATTTTTAGGAATCTGAGCTCCTTCTGGGCTGGGTCTGTATGCACTGGTAAGAATAAACATAAATCTACCATCTAGGGATCACTGTCAACTCTGAATGGAACATGTCAACAAACCAGATTGTTTGGAAGAAGAAAAAGAAAAAGAAGGCGGCATGTCCTGAATATCTAAACAAGAACAACTGTGTCATCAGTTCATCAATGTTTACAATTCCTCCTCTTCAGAGGACTGCAGTCCTCTCAGTTAGGAAGGCACAAACAGTTGAAAAAAGATCCAGAGGACTTAGGCCAGGAAAGTGATGGAAAACAGCTTGAAGAAATCGTGGCTTGAAGCCTGAGAAACAGACGCTGAAGGAAAATATTTAAGTCTGTCTGAGGAGTGGAATTACACTATGATTAATTGTCCTACATTCCTAGAAAATCCACATGTGGATTTAACATGCCTCACTTGGGGCTTGCACTAGATATAGAGAAGGACTCTGTACATTTTGAGGTATAGAATTTTGCATCTAAGACCCAATAGAAGACTAGGAGAGAGGTATCCCCTAGACCAGGGGTGGGCAAACTTTTTGACTCGAGGGCCACAATGGGTTCTTAAACTGGACCGGAGGGCCGGAACTAAAGCATGGATGGAGTGTTTGTGTGAACTAATATAAATTCAAAGTAAACATCATTACATAAAAGGGTACGGTCTTTTTTTTTTTAGTTTTATTCATTTCAAACGGGCCGAATCCAACCCGCGGGCCATAGTTTGCCCACGGCTGCCCTAGACACCCAGTTACGGAAAATGCCCTGCACCTCTGAAAGATGAAGCTCATGTTCTCCAGCCTCAAGGCACCTGGCTGATTTGGCACCCACCAGAGATCCTAGAGGCCTCCGGAAATACTCACACACTGGCACCACTTTCCTGCCAGATGCTAAATTCTTAACAGGACCCATGGCTGCTCCTGTCTCTCTGGAAGGAAACCAGGAAAGCCCCTACTTACATTCTTAAGGAACTCCTCAGCTACAATACGGGCACGGGCGTTGACCGACAGCTTCATCTCACTGATCTCTTTGTCGATCTCCTCCATGAAGTGGATCACAAAGTCCACCAACTTGTGTTTATACATCTGCTCTGTGTGGAAGTTGGTGATCAGAAAACTGATGTCATAACCCTAGGAAAGGAAGACAGCAGGAAGAGAAAAAACAGGAGGTTAGCATCCCAGGGGGAACTTAGCTGGCCATGTCCTCTGGATTCACTCAGTCACATGCTTTCAGCTGATTGCAATCTTCTCTCAAGCTACACACCTTTCAGTCAGCAGCCCACCTGCTCTGGTGGGGTGTCTATGTTGGATCCAAGGAACTGAACCCAGTTGAGGATTTTGTGCATATCAGACGTCTCAGGAAGACTATCTGTGGCACAAATAGTAGCATTCAGAATGAGTCAAGGGAGAGTGAAGAGACTTGAAATTTTGTCATAGAAGAATCAAATCAAACAGGGAACACTTAGTCTGAAGAGATGCTGTGGGAGACAGATGGGATAGAGCCTTTAACTGTCAGATAGGTTGTGTGTGGAAGAGTAATTTTACTTATCCTGGGTGGCCTCAGAGGTTAGGGCTAGGACCAGAAGATTTTAGCTCAGAATGAGGACTAGCTTGTCCAACATGTCTAATGTATCTGGTGATGCTGCATGCTGCTCTGTGTGGGTGGTGTTGCTCAGTCATTGGGGACATTTTAAGTCAATATGACAGGGAGTCTGTGGAGAGGACTGAAGTACAAAGTCAGCAACAACTGACCCAGTCAATTGTATCCTTGAAAGACTATGAAATCAGCTAGCGGCAGAGCTTAGAAAGGATTTGACTCACTGTGTCCTTTTTGCTGCTACATTCTCAATTTAAGCAGTGATTGGATGCCCTACAGTTAGAGAAGTAGCAACTCTGGTTCTAGAAACAATCCCATGCCAGTGACAGTGGACTCAGTGATAGAATCCTGGACATCATGAACATGTTAATCACAGTCTTACCTCCACTGGTTTCCTTCGAAGGATAAAGAAATTCTCTGCTCGCATCATCATAAAGCGCATGAACTTGTGGCATAAAATCTTCTCAATCTCATCAGCCTATTGAGAGCAAAGCAGAAAAGTTTCCCTAAAGCTGATACCATAAACCAACAGAGACCTGTAGCCTGGGCTTCTGACCCAATTCCCCCAAGGCTCACTGAAGCCAGACGGGTTTGGGACTGGGAGCACTCTGCCTGAACTTTGAATCATGGGACACTTGGTTGCCAATTGAAAGGAGGGTCTATAATATTAGATGCACTCCAACAGGGCATTATCATGATCTCATCTTTGTCCATTCCAGAGAGGGAATTTTGGCAAACCTGAGTCTTCTACCCACTTCTTCCAGAGTCCTCATCTATATTCAAAGATGCCTTTCTCTTTCTCATTTCACTAGTGCTACATTTCCCAGTCTGTGATATATTTCATCTGGCTTATCAGAGACTGAACGTGAAACGATTCCCAGTTTCTCCCTGAACTTAAATATTTCTAAATATTTCTAAGAAGTAATTTTGCAGCTGGGTAATAGTATGCCCTGAGCAGTTCCCAACACTTTGTAATCTCCTTTATTAACAGAGAGCAGACCCCAGAGGTAGGGTTTCCTATAGGCAACAGAATCATTGTTTGCTTTCATTACGTTTATTTTTTAGAGTTCCCTCGATCTGGCAAGTGATATTGTTCTTCCACTTATGACAAAGCTTCTATTAACGAAACTAAGTCAATTTAAAGAAACCTACTAAGTATATAGCTGTCAAGATGGTACACAGATATGGCAAAAATGATGGGGGTGCTGGGAAGGTCAGACATTTGTAAAACATCCGAGGAAATAAAATTGCACTTTGTTTTTTACCCTAAACCTTACTTTCAGAGTTTATGACTGGTACTGGTACTGTTACTATTTATTTTCCTGAACTGGACTTATTCTTCACTCCTTAGGAATGGTTCTGTGAGCTAATACTAACTGGCCCATGGCCCTGGCTGCTACATTTCCTGACTTCTAATCCAGGGCAAGGCCTAGGCCAGTGATGGCGAACCTATGACACGCGTGTCAGAGATGACACACGAACTCATTTTTTTTGGTTGATTTTTCTTTGTTAAATGGCATTTAAATGTATAAAATAAATATCAAAAATATAAGTCTTTGTTTTACTATGGTTGCAAATATCAAAAAATTTCTATATGTGACACGGCCCCAGAGTTAAGTTAGGGTTTTTCAAAATGCTGACACGCCGAGCTCAAAAGGTTCGCCATCACTGGCCTAGGAGATAAGAGTTGCTCGCTCTTTATTCTACCGACCTGCTCAGTTTGGCAAATCATTTCCTGGGTATATGGTCAAGTTTCCATCCACCCAGATCTCCGTGGGGATCCCTGGCCTCGTGGAGAGGCAGGGGCTCCACAGTGAGCTCACCTGTTTCACAGCAATGCTGACCCGCACAGAGTTGATGGAGCCCTCAATCAGAACCTTTTCCTTCTCATTCCTGCTGATGGTCACAGGTTGTAACAGGAGCTCTTTGCTACTCCTAAAAACACAATGTCACAAAGGCTCTGTACTAGAGAGGAACAGAATGCTCAGGGAGACCCCACACAGGTCCTAGAATCACTTCCTCAGACCAGAGTCCAACGAACAGGAGACTCACAAGCAGGGCTGCTCCAAGATGGGGGCCAGTGAGTGTATTCTCAATGGAAAGAGCACAGGCTCTGGAGTCGGGGCAAAGAGGTTTTGAAATCCAGCCTCCTCTGTTATTTTTCCTGGGCAAGTTACCCTATTGGAATCTCAATTTTCTCATCTGTAAAATGACTGATTCCTATTTCACTGGCAAGGACTGAGAAAGATAAAAAGGGGTCAAGTGTCCAATAGCATGCCAGGAACATGTAGGAGGAGCTTTACAAATGACAGCTCTTATTTTAATATAGGCAAACCCACATACCATTTAAGGAATGAGAGAGAGGATGCCTTGGAGAAAAGGACAAACTTAGTCTGGCATCTTAATTATCAATCCCTAATGATTCATTTATTCAGCAGTAAGACCCCTCTTAGCTCAGTTCCCATTTCCATGCCTCTGCATCCCTAGATCTATGTAATGGTAATCAACTGTAGTGGTAGTGTCTGTGAGCTGCTGCCACATTAAAATGCCTATCAGAGCCTGGCTGGTGTGGGTCAGTGGTTGAGTGTTGTCCCATGAGCCAGGTCACAGTTCAATTCTCGGTCAGGGCACATCCCTGGGTTTTGGGCTCGATCTCCAGTGTGGGGCGTGCAGAAGGCAGCCGATCAATGATTCTCTCTCATCATTAATATTTCTATCTCTCTCTCCCTCTCCCTTCTTCTCTGAAATCTATAAAAAAATTTTTTTAATGCCTATTAGAAACCATATGTGTTAAGTAACATAACATGGCACATGCTAACATCTTGTCAATTTTTTAAAATTTAAATCACATCAATATAGTGTGGTAACACCATGTCTCTCAGTTATACATATGTTCCAGATTAAACTTTAAAGGGTAAAAGAACAACTTGCTTACAAAACATAAACTAGATAAGATAATACAACCCAAAATGCAGAATATTTGGAGTAGGAGATGAAAGAGTCCAGGTTGATTGGGAGAGAAAAAATCATCCTTGATGTTTAAATTAGAAAAGAATGGAGATAGCATCTCAGATAACTAAATTCTCCATCCTCCCTTAAACTACCCTTGGGCTCAATAATACCACAGGAGATACTTCCCGAACAGCTCTACTTTGAGAAGTCATACCTGTGTCAAGCAATCTTTGCACCAGACTAGCTTCTCCCCTGGGTTTTGTCCTGCTAACCCACTGACCCTGTTTTCTGAACTCCAAATTAGGAATCACTGTTATCACTGTTCATCTGGCAGCAAGACAAAATATGTGAACTGTTGTTGTCCTGACAACTCCAGAATGGAAATTCATGGCACATTCTAGCCATCTCTGAGGCTGCACCCATCACCCCCACCATGACCTTTTTCTTCCCTACCTGACTTCAACCTCCGGTTTGTTGTGTCGTTCCACAACCTGGGAGGAGAAATTCTCCAGGCAGAGGGCAGCCTGCAATGTGGCCCGCACGGCACTCAGGTAGGGACGGAGAGTGGCAGTCTGTAGGAAAAACCCCAAGGGAGGATCAGAATCTGTCTCACAGACCCACTGGCCCCCTGCTTTGGCTACTCAGGAGCCAGAGAGTACTGAGCCGGGCTCTCAGACAGCAAAGTAAAGGTGCCTACCATTCTAATTTCCTGAGCAATAGATCTCAACAGGGGACCATTCTGCCTGCCAGGGGCACTCCGCAATGTTGAGACATTATTCACTGGCACTACTTGGGATGGGGCGCTACTGGCACTGAGCAGGTAAGAGGCCAGGCATACTATTGAACATTCTACAATGCACAACAAAGAATTATTCAGGCCCATATAGTGCTGAGGTTGAGAAGCTCTGGTATAGAGGCATGCAGGTGAGTGACTGTCCTCAATTATCTTTTGAACCAACATATGGATGTCTACTATGTGCCAAGCACTGAGCTAGGTGCTGAAGATTTAAGATGATTAAGACTATCTCTACCCTTAAATAGCTCAATGGGGAGGAAAGACCATGATATAAAGGATAACTGTGGCATAACTAGATTTATATTTATAGAAGAAATTGGCTTTGATTTGAAGATGGAAAAGGATTAGATTTTACAATGAGAAAAACAAGGGCATCCCCACAGGATCAGCTTCTAGCTACATTGGCTTCTCTTCATTTCCTTATACTGGTGTTAGCCAAGTTGATTTCTCACCTCAGGGTTTCACACATGCTGAACTAACTATCTGCAGGCTTTTCTAACCTCTCTTTACTTAAGTCATCCTTCAGATGGTGGTTTACTCAGAGGAGGCCTCTTCCTCAGAGAACTCTTTCTTGACTTGCCCTTCAAAGCATTTCTTAAAATTTACAATAATACATTCTTCATACATCTTTAGTAAAGTGATCTCTCCTTCTCTAGACTGTAAGCCTCATGATCAATAAACCATGTCTATTTTATTCAAATCTACATACCCTACACCTAGCTCAGTACCTAACATACAAGGTGGGACAAACGTAGGTTTACAGTGCGAGTATACAAAAGTCTGTTCTTGTATTATTATTTATTAATGTATTGTTTTCCACATGAACCATAAACCTATTTTTTGCCCCACCCTGTATATAGTGCCTTATTCATTTCCTGTACAATAAATGAATGAATGAAATAACTTAAGCAAAGTTAGGATAACACAACAGGGCATTAAGAGTTTCAGAAATAGTAATGAATACAATGTTGCTGTATAGTGGAAAGTATTTCAGAGTCAGTAAATGAGGCTGCAATGATAGCCTGGAGATTCATGGAGAATCTCAAATTCCAGGCTTCTGAGTTTGGCTTTTCTTTTATGGTGGTAAGAAACTACTGGGGAATTCTGAGAGGAAGTTACACAACTACATGGAGGCTCTGTGCAGAATGGATTGGAGGGGAAGTGAGACAGAAGGCAGAGAGGGTTATTCAAAGAGTGCTGATGAGAGCCTGGACTGGGGCTGTGGAAGAGGACAAGCAGCGAGTATCACAGGGATTAGACTGACAAAGATGTAAATAATTATGAAATTAAATACCTCCCAAAAAAGCTATGGTCCATCAACACAATGAAATACTACTCAGCAATAAAAATTTTAAATGACCAAACCCGTGATGCCTGCCCTTTCACCATTAAAATAGTCTCATATAATACCTCAATAAACTTGATTTTTTTTAAAAAAATCGAGAGGTATGGCCAGTATTAGGAACATAGGAGGACAAGCAATTTTAGGAGAGAAGCGGAGTTTTGCTCTGGAGGCCTAATGTCAAGGTATCTTCAAGATACCCAGGCAATGCCAAAACCGGTTTGGCTCAGTGGATGGAGCGTCGGCCTGCGGACTGAAGGGTCCCAGGTTCGATTCCGGTCGAGGGCATGTGCCTGGGTTGCGGGCACATCCCCAGTGGGAGATGTGCAGGAGGCGGCTGATCGATGTTTCTCTCTCATTGATGTTTCTAACTCTCTATCTCTCTCCCTTCCTCTCTGTAAAAAATCAATAAAATATATTAAAAAAAAAAAAAAAAAAGATACCCAGGCAAACCTTTGAGAGAGTTCAGGAAGGCAGATTCAGGAGTCACCGTGAAACACAAGGCCATGAAAGCCAGGAGGTGAGATATTTATCACTTAACTTCCGGGAACATTTATCAAACGGGAGGATCTCCAGGGAGGAAGGGATCGGCAGTACCAGATCTTACACATTACATCCTGCAGTGAGGCTAACACAGTGAAGTTCTGACCAGGAAGGGAATTGGGTGGAGGCAGCACAAGGCATCGTTCAGCACGGTAGGCGCAAGGCAGGGGCAAGGAAAAGAATGGGATACCGAAGTCTGGACGCTTCCCTTGGGAAACTGTGGGGCCAAGCAGGCAGGAGGGAGCAGAGCAGCGCATTTAGTGAAGTTCTTCTATTCTGGGTGGGGAAGTGGCCCTACTACACTAGCCTCAGCGCCTACAACGGGCTCAGGCCTACTATGTGCGGGGGGGCCCTACCACGAGTCTAGGAAGCGCCACTTCCGGCTCCCTCAAGCATCAGGAGTATTCTCCACCTGCCCCGAGGGCCAGACCAGGGTGCCACCGGGCTGCTGCTCACCAGGGCGTCATCCGCTGGCCCCTTCCTCATTCGGCACCTACCCCGCCCCCCTCCTCCCAGCCTCGTCGTGCCCCTAAACCCCCAGCATCCCTTGGCCCGGGCCCCTCGGCCGCGAAGCCGTATCCCCCCCAAACCCCCAGTGCTAAGGGAGAAGAGAGGGGCGAAGCGCGGGGACGCGGGAGGGTCCCCGGCCCGGCACTCTCACCATCGCGGGCGCTGGCTGGGCCGGGAAGCGGAAGTACGGAAGTGGCCCGGCCCGCGACGCCTGCCCTTTCACAGCGGCGCAGCCGCAGTCTCCGCCCAGATTTCCGGGCGGTACCATCGCTGCTCCGGGCGGGGGAAGGGAAGCCTCGGGACACTTGGTCCTTTGGAATTTTTCCCGCTGGTGCTGTCTTGCTTTTTTTAGACTCTTGAAGTTTCACATAGATACTCATGCTTCTTCCGTTCTCCATGAAGCTCTCGCTTTTTACTCTGACCTGCTTGGCTTCTTTTCCGCTTTCTTTCCCCATAGTTATGCAATGGTGCGGCCCGGCCGCAGGTTGGGCACCATATTTGGACTAAGCGAGGCGGAGGAGACCTTCGTTCCTTCCGGTTCTGCGCCCCCATCCTTTCTCCGGCCCCTCCTACCGCCGGCCCCAGGGGCTCGGCGGGACTAACCGTCAGACTGAAAACCCGGCCGCCGAGCCCCGCCCTCCAGCCCGGCTGATCCCTAGGGTAGACCCGAGGCGCACCCCTCACCCTGGCAGTGGGCTCGCGGGCGGCCAGCAAGTCCTCCCCCGCTGGCCACCGAGGGCTCGCCCTTCCGTGTCTCCGCCCCGCGTCAACTGCAGGGCCCGCTCTCAGCCAGTTCCGGGTGGTTGATACACCAACCGGAACTCCCCGCCCCCTGTCGCGACCCGGTGGTCGTAGGTGGCTGGGGTGAGGAGGTGGAGGGGGCGGGGGTCGCGTTAGGGGGTCCCGAGAGGACGGGGACCCTGAAGGCGGGGTATTGGGGCGACCCAAGGTGGGGGGGCGCCAGCCTTTAAGCAGTCCCACTTCTGTGCCAGTCACTGAACTGGGCTCTTGACGAGCATCATCTCTTAATCCTCAGAACGTCCCGGGGAGGTAGGTACTGTTGTTATCCCCATTTTACAGATTCAGACTTCTTAAAAGGAAACAGACCCAGACTTCTTTCGTCCCCATTTTACAGATGGAAAAACCGAGACTCGGGAAGGTTAAATAACATTATCAGTCACATAAATAGAGAATGGTAAAGCCTGGGCTTGTACCCTGGTATGTCTGGCTTACCAGCCACATTCTTAACCATTATCAGGGAGGGGTAAAGGTGGGGATGGGCGAGACAAGACGAGGCTGGGAGGCGAATGAACACATTGTAAGAATGGGATGCTTGGAACTCAGAGGCTTAGGTAGCAGAACCCAGGAGGAGTAGAACAAAAGGGAAGAGCATCAGAAAGACAGGGCATAGCACATCATGGTGGTGAGGCGCACAGATGCACAACCACCTGCATTCAAATTGCATTTTGGTAAGTCTGTAACCCCCCTTACAGAGTCTCAGTTTCCTTATTTGTAAAATGGAGATCACATGGTTCCTGTTCAAGGAGTTGGAATTCAATGAGAAGCTGGTAAAATGCCCTGTGCTTGGTGCACAGTAGGTGCTCTGTGAGTAGAAACTGTGCTATCAATCTGTCAAAAGGGTACTGAAGCCTGGTTTTCTCCTTGGCGCTCGCACATGATGGAGAGAGCCCTTGGGCTTTTCTTGTGCCGTTCCATCTACCATCAATGGCCCTCTCCTCTCCAGCTCCCTAGGGTCCTGTATCCTAGGCCATGAGTGAACTGAAGGACTGCCCCTTGCAGTTCCATGACTTCAAGTCTGTGGACCACCTGAAAGTTTGTCCACGCTACACGGCAGTGCTGGCCCGCTCTGAGGACGATGGCATCGGCATTGAGGAGCTGGACACACTGCAGCTGGAACTTGAGACCCTGCTTTCCTCTGCCAGCCGGCGCCTGCGAGTGTTGGAGGCTGAAACCCAGGTGATACCCTACAGCGGGGACATCACCAGGGATGGACTGTGACAAGTTATGGGTGGGTCATTCAGTTAGCCCCATCTGCTAAAGCCTGGGGCACAGGAGGTTGGAGGGGGAGGGAGAGACCCAAAATGGGCTTGTGTGATATGCAGGAACGTGGGTAATCCTCATAAATTGCAAAATTTTTAATTCAAGCATTTATTGACACACATACACACACCTCACCCTCCATTATGTTGTGGGTACTATGCAAATCATTAGAGAGAGGTAATTAGGACAATTCTGGCTTTAGGGAGTTTGCTAACTAAAAGGAGGGTGGGTGCAGACAAGTACCAGGTGATGTGTTATGGTTAGGGGTACCGCTAGTACCCTTAACCACGGAATGAGGAAACCTGCTTTTGAATCTTGGCCTAAGCACTTGCTAGTGTTGCTGTTTTCAGCTCTATGACTTTGGGAAAGTTACATTCTATTTCTGAGCATCAGTTCTCTATTTGTAAACCGAGCTGAAAAATAGCTCCTATCTCAGAGTTTTTGTGAGGATTAAGAGAGATTTTTTTTTTTTTTGCAAAGGCTCAGCCTAATGTTATAAGTGAAGGTTTGCTGGGAGGCTTACTTGTTTTCACCGAAAAGTTACCACCAGCATATTTTCCCAGAGCTAACATGTACTGGGGTTGTTTTTTTGGCCTTTCTGCTAAGTACTACAGAAGTGCATCAGAGTACAGACAAATGAATGGAATGATAAGTATATGAATAAAATCCTGAGAGAGGTACAGAAAAGTTTGAGGGATGAATAGGAGTTTACTAAATAAAAGGGGGATGGGGAAAGATCTTGGTGTCTCCTCAAGTTCTAGATCCTAGTTCTTTACTGGGAAAAGAGTTGTCCTGTATCTTCCCTTCTCCCCCTCAGTGTCAGTCTCTGAATTGCAGATCCTCACTGACTGGCAGGATAAGAAAGGTGACCGACGATTCCTGAAGCTGGGTCGAGACCATGAGCTTGGGGCTCCCCCCAAACATGGGAAGCCCAAGAAGCAGAAACTGGAAGGGAAGGCAGGACATGGACCGGGCCCTGGCCCCGGGCGACCCAAATCCAAAAACCTTCAGCCCAAGATCCAGGAATATGAATTCACTGATGACCCAATTGATGTGCCACGGATCCCCAAGAATGATGCCCCCAACAGGTTCTGGGCCAGAGAACATAGAGGGGCATTGGGATTCGGGAAGTGGAGATGTGGGGAAGCCCTGGGCTGAGGCTTGTGGGGCATGGGTGCCCACTGAGGATCTGTTTCTCCCTGCAGGTTCTGGGCTTCAGTGGAGCCCTACTGTGCTGACATCACTAATGAGGAGGTGCGCACGCTAGAGGAGCTGCTGAAACCCCCAGAAGATGAGGCTGAACATTACAAGGTAGAAACCCTGAGCCTCAACAGACAAGGTAGAAAACAAGAGGGCTCAGAGGTGCCTCAGCATTAAAGCTCCCAAAGCCATATATCATCTTCCTTTCCCTACCCTGCCCCGTCTCCTGTCTGCCCCATTATCCCACTCAGACATCCAATCTCTCATCTTTTCTCCCTGCATTGTCTCCCTTCTATCCCATCCAGATGGTTACTATCGAATTCAGTGAGGCTTTCTCTTGTTTGCACATCTCCATCCCCTCTGTTTTGGTTCAAGACTTCCATCAGCTTTCACCCAAACAGATTCTTAATACTTCCTGCCTCCAAAGGGGCCTTTTTTTCTTTAAAATGTAAAAGTTTATTTTTTGATGATGAAAATAAAACAGATCCCATTAAAGGAAGCGTAGAAAATAGACGTGTTGGGGGAACTCTCCCATAGGTCCACTGTCATGCTCAGATGTGACACAACCCTGCTCCCAGTCTTCTGGCTCTCGTTACCCACAGGATCGAGTCCACGTGTCTCAGTCTGTGGTGGCACAGCCGCAGCGCCCCTCTCCAGTTTCCTGGCCATGCTCCCTCTTCATTGCTGCATCCACCAGCCCCACCAAGCACCTTACCCTTACTCCTGACCCCACAGGATCCTTGCTGGGCTCTGAGCCTCTGCACGTGCTCTCCTCCTCTTGGCACACTGATTCACTGTTCAAACCCTGACTTCGTGTTACCTTCACCAAAACTCCTTTGCAGATTCCCCAGCAGAAAGTTGGTCTCTTTTGAGGGCTGCCACAGGACTTTGATCTGCCTATGTCACGTCACTTGCCTGAATTTTTTAAAAATGTATTTGAAAAAGTAATCCATATAGGCAGTAATAAATTCAAGCAATACAAAAGAGAATTCCTTCTCCTGACCCTAAAGCAGGGGTGGGCAAACTTTTTGACTCGAGGGCCACAATGGGTTCTTAAACTGGACCGGAGGGCCGGAACAAAAGCATGGATGGAGTGTTTGTGTGAACTAATATAAATTCAAAGTAAACGTCATTACATAAAAGGGTACGGTCTTTTTTTTCAATAGTTTTGTTCATTTCAAACTGGCCGGATCCAGCCCGCGGGCCGTAGTTTGCCCACGGCTGCCCTAAAGTCTCTCCTACAGATCCCGCCCCTGGGAAAGCACTACTCCCAACGCTGGGCACAGGAGGACCTGCTGGAGGAGCAGAAGGACGGGGCCCGGGCAGCAGCTGTGGCTGACAAGAAGAAAGGCCTTATGGGGCCACTGACCGAACTGGACACTAAAGGTAGGCCCCTCACCTCGCTGCCTACCCCAGGCTAGGACTTGAGTTCCCAGAACTTCAGCCCAGTTACCCACCACTTCTCTGCCTGCTTCAGATGTGGATGCCCTGCTGAAAAAGTCTGAGGCCCAGCATGAGCAGCCTGAAGATGGATGCCCATTTGGTGCCCTGACACAGCGCCTCCTTCAGGCCTTGGTGGAGGTGAGCACCCCAACCCAAAACAGCAACCACATTTACTTTCTATTTTAATGTTTTCTTTCATTCTTTTCTTTTAAAAATCTCAGAGTGAGAGAGAGAGGGAAGGAGGGGAGAAGAGAGGGAGGGATGGAGAGGGAGGGAGAGAGAATCAATGTGAGAGAAATATCAACTGTTTGCCTCCCACACACACTCCAACTGGGGACCAAACTTGCAATTTGGGTATGTGCCCTAACCAGGTATTGAACCCGCCACCTTCTGGTGTATGGAACAATGCACCAACCAACTGAGCCACACCAGCCAGGCTTATTTCATTTTTACTGAAGTATATTATACATTTAGAAAAGTACATAGGTCTTAAATGTATAGCTTTGTAACTTTTCACAAATGAGCACTTGTATGATAAAACATTACCAGCATCCTAGAAGCCCTTCCCAGTCTCTAACCTCCCCAAAGGTAGCCACTGCTTTACAGTTACTTGAGTGTTGGCTAAGGGCTGAGCCCTGTGCAAGTGACTTTCCACACACCCTCTCGTTGGAGGCAAGCACAGTGGTTAGCCTCATGTTACACACAAGAAGATTGAGGCTCAAAAAAAGGGAACTGTTTGCTTGAGGTCACACAGCTATTACATAGAAGCAGGACTCAAACTTCAGGTTCAGGAACCCTTTTCTTTATGCTCTCTGTCTGACCTTAGGCACATGCCTTCACCTCACTGAGCCTTGGTTTCCTCTCTGGCCCAAACACAATAATGTATTTCTCTCATGTAACAGTCTCAGGCACATGCTTCAGGTTGGCTGAGGGGAGAAGGGGGGTCTTTGTCCCACACCATCAGACAAGGACACCAGCTGTGGTGACTTTGCCATCTTAAACATGCACTCTGCACAAGGTTACTCTGGGTGTGATTGGCAGTCGAAGCCCACAGAAAAAGAGCCAGGAGGGGTGTGTGAAAGAAGACTAATGGGCTATGACTGGCTGTAGCTTTTGTCTCTCCTGATCACTTTCCACTGGAAAGAATTTGTCATATGACTACACCTGACTTTAAGGAAGGCTGGGAAGTATTGTGTATGTGGGCAGCTATAAACCCAGCCAGTGTGGCTCAGTGGTTGAGTGTCCACCTATGAACCAGGAGATCACAATTCGATTCCCAGTCAGGGTACATGCCCATGTTGCAGACTTATCCCCAGTGTGGGGCATGCAGGAAGCAACTGATCAATGATTTTCATCATTGATGTTTTTATCTCTTTTTCTCTCTGAAATCAATAAAAATATAATTTTCTAAAAAGAATGGCTTTTGGACAGCTAGCAGCCTCTGCAACAATGTGCTTAGCACAGTGCCTGGTGCATTGCAAATATTTAACAAACCTTAGCTGCTATCACTGTCATTGAGTGCTATCTTTGCTCTTCTGTGCTCCCCTCTATTGGAATCAATACAAAAAAAAGGGGATTTCTAAAATGATCAAAGCTTTTTAGAGGCTGGAAAGGCTTCCTGGGCTGGATGGGATCAGAAAAATAAAAGGATATTTTTGGTCTGTGAAGACTCTCCATGTAGTCAAAGGGGAGCAGGAAAACAGAAATACTATAGCTCTTTCTCCTTCTACTCCATTTATGTGGTCTTCTAGGAAAATATTATTTCCCCTATGGAGGACTCCCCTATTCCTGACATGTCTGGGAAAGAATCAGGGGCCGACGGGGCAAGCACCTCTCCCCGAAATCAGAACAAGCCTTTCAGGTAAGTGGCATCTTATCCACTCCTCATAGTCTGGCTGCTGTTTCTGTTGACTTTTGTTCATCCTGACATGGGGAATTCTTAATTAATAGAGAGGCCGAGGGCAGTTTGAGAAAGCCCAGTAAAAGTTTCAAATATGCATGCTGGCCTAGCATTTCTGCATGCACAGACTTGGTACAAGGTTGTTAATCAGAGCACTGTTCTTACTGCAAACAACCTAAATGTCCAACTGAAGGTCAGTGGTTGGCTAAATTGTCATAACTCTATATGATAAAATAACTTGCAACTATTAATCATATAAGAGAAGTACAATTAATTGACATGAAAAGATGTAAACAGTACAGTACTAAGTGGGGAAAATGTCACTTGTAGCACAGTACAGACAGTGTGGTCCTTTTTTATTTAAGATATATTTAAATGTGTGTACATAGGGAAAAACACAAATGATCTATAATAAAAGACTGGAAATAATATATAACAAAATCTGGAATAGCCTGGCCGGTGTTGCTCAGTGGTTGAATGTTGACCTATGAATTAGGAGGTCACCGGTTCGATTCCTGGTCAAGGCACATGCCTGGGTTGTGGGCTTAATCCCCAGTAGGGGGTATGCAGGAGGCAACTTATCAGTGATTCTCTCTCATCACTGATGTTTCTATCTCTCCCTCCCTCCCTCTCCCTTCTTCTCTGAAGTCAACAAAAAAATACATTTTTAAAATCTGGAAAATATATATATATATATTCACAGCAGTCTCCCCCTTGTCTGCTGTTTTGCTTTCCCCAGTTTTCTGTTCCCTGTGGTCCAAAAATATTAAATGGAAAATTCCAGAAATAAACAATTTGTAAGTGTTAAATTTTGTGCTGTCCTGAGTAGCATGATGAAATCTCATGCCATCTGCTCCATCCCACCTGGGATGTGAGTCATTCCTTTGTCCAGCATATCCACACTATGTCCTCTATCTACCCATTAGTCACTTAGTAGCTATCTCAGTTATCAATTGGTTATCAGAGACCACATTCAAATAACTTTCATTACAGTAAATTGTTATAATTGTTCTATTTTATTATTAGTTATTGTTAACCTCTTTTTTTAAAATATACTTCATTGACTTCAGAGAGGAAGGGAGAGGGAGAGAGAGATAGAAACATCAATGATGAGGGAGAATCATTGATTGGCTGTCTCTGCACGCCCCACACTGGGGATCAAGCCCACAACCCGGGCACCCTGACCGGGAATCAAACCGTGACCTCCTGGTTCATAGGTCAATGCTCAACCACTGAACCACGCTGGCTGGGCATGTTGTTAATCTCTTACTGTGCCTAATTTATAAACTAAACATTATCATAAGTATGTATATGTAGAAAAACAGTATATATAGGGTTCTGTACTATGCATGGTTTCAGGGAGCCACTGGGGGTCTTAGAAGGTATCCCTCGCTGATAAGGAAGGAGTACTGTGTGTGTATAAAATAACATAACAAAATATATGTATATTATATGTAGCATCTTAATAACAGCAAAATAATGTTAATGTAACAAAATAATAATGTTTCTCTTTGGGTTTTTGACATTATAAAAATTAAAATTCTTTTTTTTGGAGGGGGAGCAATGGATATATGTTACTTGTGTTTGAAACAAGACAAGATTTGCTTGTCTTTATATTTTTATATCTACATAGATAAAAAGGGGGTGCCCAAAGAGAAGGAGGTGTTCACTAACCGTGGATACCTCCAAGGGGTCCCCCTTGCAAACTGGCCCTTGAGCTGAGGGCTGCCTTTCCCTGCAGCGTGCCACATACCAAGTCCTTGGAGAGCCGCATCAAGGAGGAGCTGATCGCCCAGGGCCTGCTGGAGTCTGAGGACCGCCCTGCAGAGGACTCGGAGGATGAGGTCCTCGCCGAGCTGCGCAAACGGCAGGCCGAGCTGAAGGCACTCAGTGCCCACAACCGCACCAAGAAACATGACCTGCTGAGGTGAGTGTGGATGGGATGCATGGGCCAGGGGTTGGCCAAAAGGCCTTGGCCACTGCTTGTCACCTTGTGGGGGCTTTACAACAGGCTTCCAAACCTAGCAGGGCCTCTAAATCACCTGAAGAGCCTTGAAAATATTTTTAATATCAGGCACCAACCCACAAGTTATGTCTCAAATAGATTCTAATCCTGCAGACTAGGGCACAGGCTTCTATGATTTATTCATATACTTATAATTGTGGTGAAAAATATGTAATATAGCCCTAGCCGGTTTTGCTCAGTGGATAGAGCGTTGGCCTGCGGACTGAAGGGTCCCAGGTTCGATTCCGGCCAAGGGCATATGCCCGGGTTGTGGGCTTGATCCCTAGTCGGGGGCGTGCAGGAGGCAGCCGATCAATGATTCTCTCTCATCATTGATGTTTCTATCTCTCTCTCCCTCTCCCTTCCTCTCTGAAATCAATAAAGAAATATATTTTTTAAAAAAATATGTAATATAAAATTGACTCTATACCCATTTTTAAGTGTACAGTTCAGTGGTGTTAACTATATTCACATTGTTGTGTGATTTTTATTTCAGAGAGAGGAAGGGAGAGAGAGAGAAACATCAAAGATGGGAGAGAATCATTGATAGGCTATCTCCTGCACACCGCCTATTGGAGACCAAGCCCTCAGCCTGGGCATGTGCCGCCTCATTCGATGCTCAACCAGAGCCACAATGGCCAGGCATGATTTGTTTTTTTAATCTGAAATTACCCAGTTATTTAGGACCAGTTCTTTAAGGAATTGGTCACAATGTTATTCGTTTTATATTAACTCTCATCTTTTGCCCTGAATTGGTCACAACAAGGGTATAGGTGGCATCTGGAAGGAGATGATGGTAGTGCTGCCCTTTTATTGGGGAGATAGAGAAAGCAGCTCAACTAAGTCTCCTTGCTTGTCACAGGCAGGTGCTAACTCTTTCTCACAAAGGCCCAACAGTGCAGGGCATACTCATTCCTTTGGCCAACTCTGCCTCTCTCAGATGTGCTGGGGGCATCAAGAGAGACAGAGCAAAGGGCTCGCAATCTCCAAGTGGATGATTGGTAAAGATGTGCACCATTACAAGGAGTGGTAGCTGCTGACAAGCTGCTAGGATGTTTAAGGATAGGGGTTTATGTACAACCTCCTCTTTAATGTCGACTATAGCCCAGGGGCAGGTGGTATTTTCTGTTTACCAAATGAGGAAATAAAGGCCTAATGAAACGAGTGCCCTGCTGAAGGTCACACAGCCCATAAAGAGTCAGATGTGACTTGAGCCCAAGGCTGAATCCAGAGCCTCTTTCTAGTTCCCTCTCTAGGGCAAGAAAAGAAAAATACAGATGAAAGAGATACAAGGATGGGAGGGTGTCGGGAGAGAGAAGCAGAGATGTGCAGATACAGAAGTAATGGGCAGTGAAAGAACTAATTTGGGGCTATCAGAAAGCCAGAGTGCAGCCCTCAGCCCTGCTTTGCACCAGCTGCAGGGCTTTAAGGCATCTCCTGCCCTGAGCAGCAGCTCTCCTTCTGGAAAATTACCAGGTTGGAGTAGATCAGATCTCTAAGTAACATCCCAGCTTCACCATTAATGGGATTCATAAGTTGGATTCTATTCAGAGAGGTTAGTTTGGCATTTCACATGCCTCCTGTAGACCTTAGGCTGCCTGGATCCTTAGGTTGCTCTGGAATTTGGATGCTGGAGTAAGCAGGTATTCTGCTGGCAACAGAACACCTTTAAAAGATTGTTTGAAGCCTGCCTGCCTTAATTCAGATCTCTTACTCACTAATTGTAGAATCTTGGGACATTTATTAACCTTCTTGAGCCTCAGTGTCGTCACTGGTGACATAGGAATAATTAATGGTTCCTACCTCACATTGTTGTTACGAGGATTAACTGAGCTAATAGTTTTGAAGAGCTTAAGCTAGTATCTACCTAGCACATGGTACCATGTAGGTATGGTTCAGGAACTCTGCTTTTTTGGTCTGAATAGTCCATAGGAGTGCCAGCCTGGGATGGTGGGTGGACTCAGTCTGGAAGAGGGAGAGGCCCCACTCTGGATGTGGGCTTCCCATGACACCTGGCTGGCTGTCTCCACAGACTAGCAAAGGAGGAGGTGAGCCGGCAGGAGCTGAGGCAGCGAGTCCGGATGGCAGACAATGAGGTCATGGATGCCTTCCGCAAGATCATGGCTGCCCGGCAAAAGAAGCGGACCCCCACCAAGAAGGAGAAGGACCAGGCCTGGAAGACTCTGAAAGAGCGAGAGAGCATCCTAAAGCTACTAGATGGGTAGCCCTCACCCCCACCTCAGGCTGACTTCCCCTGGCTGGAGGAGGAAGGGGAGGGAGGCCCATTTCCTTCTTTGGGCGGCTGGAAGCCTCAGCCTGTGGCTGACTTGTCAAATGTCATATGGCAACAGTCTCTAGAGGACTGTGGCCTTTCCCTGAAGTCCTTTGGCCTAGCTCTGTTCAGCCAGGTCACAGGAGTCCCTGCTGGGCTGGCCTGGAGTCAAGTCTCTGCTTGGTCCCAGATGAGGGAGACATTTCTGGGCCTTCCTCTCCCCCCTCTTTACCATCCCCCAGCCCCCCACCCCCTACCTGTCTCTCCCTCAAGGACTTCTCCTTTGTGGTTTTGTAAAGTGCAAATTTAAGAATAAAGTGACTGCTGTGGTTTTTTTAAAAAGCATCCAGAATATATGAATGTCTGTTATTGTGGGGTGGCAAAGGTTTAAGAGAGCATGCTTGGTGGGTCCTGCTTATGGGCCACTAGCCCATGAATGCATTCAGGAAGTACATTCTGAGGATACTTGTGGCTGCCAACACGCCCAGCTCAAAGTGGATTAACAACAAGGAAATATGTTAGCTAGGGGCTTGATGGTCCTGAGGCAGAGTGGGTTCCAGGGTTGGCCAATCCAGTAGTTCAACAAGGTTCCAGTATCTCCACACTGTCCTCTCTGCTGTCAGCTTTCACCTAAAGTATGTTCCCCTCCAGCTGTTTAGTGGCAGCCAGTAGCAACGGACAGAGGCCAAATGCTTCCTCATTTACAGTCAGCACAAGAGAGGGCAGGAAGGAGCTGGCGTCCAGGGCCTACCAAAAGAGCAAGAAGCCTTTCCAGACCATCCTGTGTCTTGTCCAAATTAAGCTTCACATAACCCATTCCTGAACCAACCACTGTGGCAAGGGGTGACTAATGAGTTTAAACTAGTGAGTATCTGCTTTCCCTCTAAGCCCAAGACAATGGGAAGAGAGGGTGGAATCCATCAAAGATCTGAGTAGGAAAGGGAAATGGATGTTGGATAGGCCACCAACAGTGTCTCTTCCACAGCCCAGGCAGGAAGCTAAGCCTGGGGAATACAGATGAATAAATAGGCTCTTATCCCTGCCTCAAATTGTGAATATGCAGTTTACTATGGGAAGGTTAAGATCCACATGGGAGAGAAAGAGAGAAGATTCCCTGAAGAAATGAACTGAGCTATAAAGATAAAAATGGCCGAAACCGGTTTGGCTCAGTGGATAGAGCGTCGGCCTGCGGACTGAAGGGTCCCAGGTTCGATTCCAGTCAAGGGCATGTACCTGGGTTGCGGGCATATCCCCAGTAGGAGATGTGCAGGAGGCAGCTGATCGATGTTTCTCTCTCATCGATGTTTCTAACTCTCTATCTCTCTCCCTTCCTCTCTGTAAAAAATCAATAAAATATATTTTAAAAAAAAAAAGATAAAAATGGGAGGCCCTGACTGGTGTGGCTCAGTTGGGTCTCGTCCTATGCACAGAAAGGTTGCTGATTTGATTTCCAGTCAGGGCACATGCCCAGGTTTTGGGCTGTCTCCGAAGGGGGCGTGCAGACGGCATTCTTGTATACTCAGCAGCTATGTACTGAAGCCATTCCATGTGGCTCTTGCTGGACTGTCAAAGTAGGGTGGACACATGACCCCAGCTTAGCCAATCATAGCACCCCACCCCTTTAGCCACAATGATTGGCCCAAAGAATGGGCATGGGACCCCAGCTGGGCCAATCAAAGGCCTTCCATAAGATTGCTCTATGGATGATGAGAGAAGAGGGTTTCTCTTCTTTTTGTATTAAAAGCCATAGAATGTTAAGGTTGAACCACCTGGTCACTCACTTTCCTGTCACATGAAAGAACCTGCCTGAGAATAAAGCTAACTCAGAGGAGCAGAGCCAGGAGATGGAGAAAGAGACAGGGTCTACATGATGTAACTAGAGCCCTGGATTCTCCATTGGATCCTCCAATTACATCAGCCCACAGATGCTTCCTTTAACTCAAGCTAGTTAGCTTTGGAGTTTTGTCATTTGTTGACTAAAAAAGACCTCACTAATAAAAGTGAGTTTTGGCAAAAAGGATGGAGTACAGTCCTACGAGAGAGGACAGCACGAGGCCCTGACTTCCACTAACTGCAAGGCCTACCAGTAGCTGCTGCAGTTTTTCAGTGACTCATTGTCCCCATGTTTACAGCCTTCTCAGAGAGAAAATATTAGCTCTGTACCACACACTATTTTAAACTCATTAAACTACTGAATCTTCTCAACTACCCCATTTGGTAGGTACTAACAACATCCATTCTCAGATGAAACTGAGTTTTAGGAGGTTACGTATCTTGCTTAGTCAAACAATTGATAAGTGGTTGAGCCAAGATTCAAAATCAGTCCATCTGACTTGCAGACTTTATTACACAACTCGTTGGGGCCTCACTTCCCTACAAGGCTGTAGAGAATGTGAATGGTACTCCTAGGCTTGGGCAGTGCACAATATGTGCAACCATGGCATCCCTGCTTGCAGACCCCCTGTTCTTAATTAACATCTCATTTCCATGTTCATTAGGCAGATCATAAGAATGGTAGGCATCATTGGTAGAATTACAGGAACACTGACAGTTTTACAGAGGAGGTAGGATGGAACCTGAGGCCCCCAGATTAGGTAGAATTGTTAGAAGGGGAAAGTAAATACTATATAGTCATACACTGCATAATGATGTTTCAGCCAATAACATACTACATATATGACAGTTGTCCCATAAAAAGAACCCCCAAGAAAATTCACAATGAGGGGTTTAGCACAAGCTTTTGCAGACCTCAACAAGCTCCTTAAAAAGTTTGAAAACATAGACCCCAACACCAAAAGGTTTTCATTAACAGAGAGGAATGTTCATGGTGCATTATCTGTTTACATGCAAATCTATGATTTAACACCAAAAAAGCGGGGGGGGGGGGGGGGGGAGAGAAAGAAAGGCCCTGGCCGGGTAAGTCAGTTGGTTAGAGCATTGTCCTCGTACGCCAAGGTTATGGGTTTGATCTCTGGTCAGGGTATTAACAAGAATCAACCAATGAATGCATAAATAAGTGGGACAACAAATGAATGTTTCTCTCTTCCTATCTCTCTCTCTCAAATCAATAAATAAAAATTTTAAAAAATAAAAATCAGTAAGCCACCCTGAACATATTTCTTTATTTTTTTTAGAATTATGAGCCCTAGCTGGCTTGGCTCAGTGGATAGAGCATCGGCCTACTGACTGAGGGATTCCAGGTTTGATTCTGGCCAACGGCACATGCGGGGGGTTGCACATGCTCGATCCCCAGTAGGGGGCATGCAGGAGGCAGCCAATCAATGATTCTCTCTCATTCATGTTTCTCTCCTTCTCCCTTCCTCTTTGAAATCAATAAAAATATTTTTTAAAGAATTATGAATTTATTAAGTCATCTGGAAAGCCAGATGGGCTGAGACCCAAAATGGCGCCAGCCACCCTGAACATATTTCTGAAAGGAGTGACACCTCTTCAAGAGCCTTCAGGAGGTATTCTGGAAGAAGACATTGTGATCATAGGAGATGACAACTCCATGCATATTATGGCCCCTGAAGGCCTTCCAGTGGGACAAGATATTGATGATCCTGACTCTGTGTAGGCCTAGGCTAATGTGTCTCTTAGTGTCCTAGTTTGTTGTTGTTGTTGTTAATCCTCACCTGAGGATATTTTTTCCATTGAATTTTTAGAGACAGTAGAGGGGGGCGAGGGAGAAAGGAGAGAGAGAGAAGAGAGAGAGAGAGAGAGAGAGAGAGAGAGAGAGAGAGAGAGAGAGAGGAAGGAGGAGGAGGAGGAGGAGGAGGAGGAGGGAGGGGGGGAGGGGGAGAGGAGAGAAACATCGATGTGAGAGAGACATCTCGAATGGTCTCCTCCCACATACACCCCAACCAGGGCCTGGGATCCATGCCCTTGACCAGAATCAAACCCGGTTGATATTCTAGTCACTGAGCCAAACCAGCTAGGGCCCATGTCATATTTGATGTTCTCCACACACCTAGGGGAGTAGTAATATCTCACCCTACAGAAGAGGACACTGAGGCTCAAAGAGGTGCGATGCCTTCTGAAGCTAATAGCCTTGATGCAGGAAGTTACCAGCCGCAGCTTGCACCATCCCTGACAGAGCTGACAACCACAGTGGGACAGGGGGTCCCTTGTTATAGCCATATCCATGTCTGTTGGAGCCAGAGGGGGCCTCCTTTATGGGGTTCAGAGGAAGCTGTCTCCCTGTGAGGAGCGGGGGGAGATTAGTTCCAGCATACCACGGCTCCAATTTAAATTTGAAACAATCCTGACATCTGATCACTAGTTTGGTCAAAAAGCTTTGGCCCTGAAAGGCATCCACCTAGCATTCTTCTCCAGAGTTCCAAATGTCTTACAACTGACATTCAGAAACACCATGGTGAGTGAAAACAAGCATGATTGGGTGGCAGTTAAGCCCTGAGCTGGAGCGTGACCCAGTGTGGATCCCCAGCCCCTGCACACTCCGGAGGACGAACTCAGTGGGTTTGGGGTCCCAGGTGATTCCTGTCAAGAAGGAAGAGATGGCTAGGACTTGGAATTTGTGGAAACCTGGTCAGAGAGTAAATTCCTTATCTGAGGCTTAGGACTCAATGGAGAGAACCAAGCACAAATGAACTATGACTCATTTCTTTGTATATTAGCTCATCATTTCATCTCTTCACTCTCCTAGTTCATTTAGTCATTCCACATACTCACCCTCATTTTCACATTCATACTCTTGTTTCCTCACTCAGTGACCCTGTTGCTATGGCTGAGAGCTATGTAGGTGACTAAGGCTCCAGATAAGGGAAGACATCTGGGCAGACAAAAACACAAGGCAATAATAGAAGAATGTACAAAGTCTGCAGGGTCATCAAAGGCATCAGGGAGGATGTGAAAAGGAAGGTGCTGGGGCAGCAGACATTCCAGACAAAAGAAACAGCAAGGCATAGAGGTGTGAACAGCCGGCCTGCTTAGAGAGATGAAAACTTCAGTGTGGCTGGAGCTCTGGGTAGAGGGGGAGGGGAAGGATAAGAAATGAAGCTAGAAACTAGGTTGAGACCAGGCTGGAACAGGTTGTGAATGGCAGATTAAGAAGCATGGGCAGCGCCCTAACCGGTTTGGCTCAGTGGATAGAGCGTTGGCCTGCGGACTCAAGGGTCCCAGGTTAGATTCCGGTCAAGGGCATGTACCTTGGTTGCAGGCACATCCCCAGTGGGGAGTGTGCAGGAGGCAGCTTGATCGGTGTTTCTCTCATCAATGTTTCTAACTCTCTATCCCTCTCCCTTCCTCTCTGTAAAACATCAATAAAATATATTTTTTTTAAAAAAAGAAGCATGGGTATATATATATATATATATATATATATATATATATATATATATATATATTTATATATTAGGAAGGGAGAGGGAGAGAGAAACATTGATGTGAGAGAGAAGCATCCATGGGCTGCCTCTGGCATGCCCCCACTGGGAATTGAGCCTGAAACAAAATCTGGGCATGTGCCCTGACCAGGAATCAAATCAGTAACCTTTTGGTGCATGGGACAATGCTCAACCAACTGAGCCACACAGGCTAGGGCAAGAATCATAGGCCTTATTTTTGAGGTCAGTGTTTCTCAAAATGTGGTCTCTGGACCAGTAGCATCAGCATCACCTGTGAACCTAATAAACACAGATTCTCAAGTCTCATACCTAATGAATCAGAAATTCTGTGGCTCAGCCTTCTCTGTTTTTTGTATGCTTATTTTTTCTTTTCGTTTTTTCTTATTGGGGTGACACTGGTTAATAGGGTCACATAGGTTTCAGGTGTGCATTTCTGTTACAAGATCTGCATCTTGCACTTTGTGCCCACCACTCAAAGTCATATCATCTTCTGTCACCATATATTAGGTCCCCTTTACCCCCCACCCTCCCACCTGCTTCTCTCTGGCAACCACCACACTGCTGTTTGTATCCACCAGTTTCAGTTTTATATCCCACATATGCATGAAATCATATGATTCTTAGCTTTTTCTGCCTGACTTATTTCACTTAGAGTAATATTCTCAGGGTCCATCCATGTTATTGCAAATGGCAGTATTTCGTATTTTCTTATGCCAGTCCTCTCTGCTTTCATATGTCCTCCAGGTGATTCCTGATGCATATTAATGTTTGAGAATCACTTTTCTGGGTAGTAGGGAGCCAGGGGAGGTTTGTGAGCAGGGGAATGCCATAATAGCACTCTCAATCTGAAAGCACTTCTGGTAGCAGTATGGAGGCTGGACTGACTAGAGCGGCCGTGGGCAAACTACGGCCTGCGGGCCGGATCCGGCCCATTTGAAATGAATAAAACTAAAAAAAAAAAAAGACTGTACCCTTTTATGTAATGATGTTTACTTTGAATTTATATTAGTTCACACAAACACTCCATCCATGCTTTTGTTCCGGCCCTCCGGTCCAGTTTAAGAACCCATTGTGGCCCTCAAGTCAAAAAGTTTGCCCACCCCTGGACTAGAGGGATTAAAAGTGAAATTGGGGCAGACAGGAGTATAATTATGTGCAAAGAAATACATCTGAGACAGCGGATGTAGCAGAAACTGGTAGATGTTCTTCAAAATCTGATTTTTAGTTGGACATATGCCTCTGAAAAACTAAATATCCTAGCTTCCCTTGCACTTGGGTGTGATCATGTGACTAAGTTCTGACCAATAGGATGTAAGAAAAAGAGATGTGTGTAACTATGAGATTATGTGCCCCAGGTGTGCCCTCCACATCCCACTTGCCCCTGGCTGGCATGAAACATGGTGGGAAGCCATCTTGAAATATGTGGTCAAAGACAAAACCCTAGAAACAGTGAAGCAACAAGAAGCAATGCCTGGCTGGCATGGCTCAGTGGTTGAGCATTGACCTATGAACCAGGAGGTCACAGTTCAATTCCCAGGGCACATGCCCAAGTTGTAGCTCAATCCCCAGTATGGGGCACATAGGAGGCAACTGATCAATGATTCTCTCATCATTGATGTTCTTTCTCTCTCACTCCCTTCCTCTCCAAAATCAATAAAAATATATTTTTAAGAAAGATAAGAAGCCAGGATCCCTCTTATCTTGTAGTCATCATCCCAGCCTGGAACTGCTTATGGCCTGATTGTTATCCACTTTCATTTTATTTAAGCCACAGTTATTTTGGGTGTCTGTTAGGGAAACCAAACCTATATTCTATCTGATACAGTGAGCATGTGGCAATGCCAAGCACACTTTTCAAACTATACCTACTTCCTTCCCTTCCGTTTTCTTTCCCTTTCTTTTTTCTTCTTTTCTTTCTCTCTCTCTCCCTCTCTCAAAGGAAGTTGAGAAAGCTTAAAATTAAGAATGTGTACAATAAATTTCATAAAATACCAATATGAAGTTAAGCCCATTGGGATTACTAAACATCAGATTTAGCTCTAAGCTTCCTGGAAACCAAGCCAAAATGGAAATAGGATGAATCAGCCTCAGAATGTTTGATATCAAAGGAAAGGGCATCTCCCAGTTTTCCTGGCAAAAATTCCAATAATTTCTTGTGCTGGAGAAATTTCTCAACTGAAGTCATATATTGATAATATTTTCCATAAATCTGACAGCAAATAGAAATTGAGTTTCATGTGTGACTTCTTCTCACAACCTTTGATGAAAACTCACAGCATGTTGTTAAAACACAACTCTGGGAGAATGATTCTGCAAGGGACCAAGCTAGGATGGTTCTAAGCCCTTTCTGTGAATTCTCTCATTTGGTCCTCTCAACAACCCTATGTAAGAACAGGTAATACTATTACCCTTATTTTACAGATGAGGAAACTAGGATACAGGAAGGGGAAGGGACAGATCAGATAACTGGTGGTGAACCAGTTTTGTAAGCCAAGTCTTAGACTCTAGAAGCCCTATTCTTACCATCCCTCTCTGGGCCTGCCAGCACTACCACATACAAAATTAAAGGTACAGTGGAACCTCATTTCTGAACAATTCGCTTTTCAGCCTGAAAACCTTTTTATGCTGATACTTGCATGATCAATCACATTTCTCTCAGGTGACAAACAAATGAGAGAATGCACAAATATGAGTCAGCTTACTACTGTTAAAATCTCAGGATATTGTGCTATGAACATTTTAATGTTTTTCTCCTTTTGTTGCTGCTTATAGTTATCGTTAAATTTTCATTTTTTGAGCAGAACCTCTCTGGAGATCCAGACCAGAACTTGGCTGGAGATCCTGGCTGGAGATCCTGGCTAGGCTGCTGATCAACTGAACACTGTCTCCGTGTCCTTCCTTCTTCGCCGACTCCGTCTACGCCTTTGGGAACCCCTGGACCTGCTGGGGTTGGACCCCGGCAAAAAGAGGTGTGAAAATATTGCTCTAAATCAAATACTCTCACAGGAAAAGTAACAACAGGGATGATGGTCACCAGTCTTTGCTTTTTAAGAAGAAATGTTTCATGAATGCTCCAAAGCAGTGTGTACTGGTAGATTCACTGCTCAGTTCTAATTATCTGTATTCTGGTTGTATATTTCAAAATGGAAATAGTTTACACCTCTGAAAAGGGCAGGACTCATGTATCTGAGGGACACTGGCTGCTAATAAGTTATGTCACTGCTGGAAAGAGTGACAGAGCTTTATGACTTGATTGATGTGCAGGGACACCAAAATCCCTCACAGAACTTTCTTGTCTCTAGATGGGTAGTTTTCACCTGCTGAGCACCTGATATGATATGATATAGCATTCAGAGTACTACACATTCTTATCAATAAATCACATTCTATTTCTGCAAAGAACTTTTCAAATAATTGGATTAATAACATTAACAACACAGGATATGAAATTAATACACGGATATGCTCACAGCACCCAGGTGCATGCCCCAAACTTACAGAATGATTGATTAAGAAATATGATCATTTCTCCTCTACATCTTTTAGCAGCGATTTTAGGAGGAATAAAACCTCTAGGGTACCATTCACCTCCCATACCCCAAGACATACACTGGGGCCGGTCATTTGTTTCATTTATGGTTCGGGTGGGAGAAAACCAAAGTGTCTGGGTCATTGGTCATTTTTTATTGGTAGGAAAGCTTGACTAAAGCAAACGGATCAAGTAAAAGGATCATTCTTAAATAATTCTATTACTGCCTGTGCACTTGGCTTTAAGCAATAGAGGAATTCTTGAAAAAGCATAAATCAACCTCGTGTACACTGAATTGTATTTTCCGCATTCTAGAAGACCTCATTCTTTATTTCAGGGAATAGGTAACCAATCATTAGGCCTCACTATTTTTCAAAAATTGTGACCAGCATTGGCTCTCTGCATTAATTCAAATGAATTGGTGAAATGGATTTATTTTCAAGATAATTGAGGACAACAACAGGATTACATCCAAAATAGGAAGTTGGTGTGTCTAGCTCTGTGTAATTGAATAATGTATAAGAGAACAAATAGTTGGGAATAAAGCATCCAATGCAATTTGGAAAGATTCACAAAATGTTGATTTCATGATAGTAAAGAACGCACTGATTTCTGTTCTTAATTAAAGCTTTCCATTCAATTAGGGTTACTTAAAACCAGTGTTAACTTTGGAGACTAGATTGTACAAGGCACTGCAGCTTTCTCTTTGCCCACTCTCCCTTGGTTTGCTTACTCTGGGGAAAGGTAGCTGCCATGACCTGAGAACATTCAAGCGGTCTAAGAGGAAGCCCGTAGGGCAACGAACTAAAGTTTCCGGCCAACAGCCAGATAGGAACTGAGACTCTATGCCAACAGTCATGTGCATGAGCGATTTTGGAAGTGAAACTTCTATCCACATTCAAGCTTTGAGTTGATTGCAGCCCCTACTGACCATTGTATGAACCCCCCTGAGCTGTTTCCAAATTTATAACCCACAGAACTGTGAGGTAATAAATGTCCATTGTTTAAGTAATAAATCAATCAATCAATAAAAATCCAAAGAAGAAAAAAAAATTTTTCATTTTTTACTGTACATTTCCTCTCCTTTTTGTTAAATTTTCATTTACATTTCATGTCCTTTTTGTTTTTAACGTGTTTATAGATTAGACAGTACAATATACATGTACTGTATATAAGAAAGTTTAAAACATGGAATCATTTGGGGGTCTGGAATGGAGTAATCCAATTTACATTATTTCTTTTTTTTTTTTTTAGGGGGAAGAGAGAGGGAGGAGAGGGGGAGTAGAGGGGGAAGAGAGGTGGAGGAGGAGGAGAGGGGAAAGAGAGGGGGAGGAGATCCCAATTACATTATTTCTAATGGGAAAAAACAATTCGGTTTTCGAACAGCCTTCCGGAATGAATTAAGTTTGAGAAACGAGGTTCCACTGTACTATGGGTTGAGAATCAGAGAAAAACACAAGAATCATTGCTCTAAAATATGCCTGTATTAGCCAAGAGAGATCAGGGAGATCTGGTAAATATTGGAAGGATCTCTGAGTCTCTCAAAATGGGCTGCTCCTGACAGGGTAAGAAGTAGGAGTGGACACCTTGAAGGCAGAAGGAAAACTCCAAATTTGGAGCTTGTCTACAACATGGGGGGCTTCAAGAATGGAAGAAGAAATAATATTACAAACAGTTATCCTGAGATAGCTGATGTTTAGAAAAGGAGAAGAGAATTCCTCTGACCCATTTCTTACTGAGCATCTACTTTGCACCAGGAATGTCCTGGGAACACAAGTGACAGCAAAGGAACTAGCCTACTAGGTGAAAGGCACTTTCCAAGTTGTCTAATTTTCAAAATAGTGCTACAAAGTAGATATGTTTATCAGTATGATTATGCCATGTTATAGGTGAAGAAATAGGCTCAGAACAGTGAAATGATTTACCCAAGATCCCACAGCAGGTATGGGGTGGAAGTGGAGTTCGAAACCAGGTCTGTTTGACTTCAAATGTCTTTTAATGCGCCATCACTGTTTCAATAGAAGGAGAAAAAAGATGTGAGATGACATTCAAATCCATTCCATTTCTTTGTTGTTGTTGTTTAAATATAATTTAAATAATTGAACACCAAATTGGTACACACCCCAAAAATATTTCTTTAAACATCTTGAAGCAGATAGCTTTGTTCTAATTCAGAACTGTTTTCTTGAAATTGATTCCCAGAGAGGAATTCCTGGCTCAAAAAGGCCTGGACATTATTTAAGCCTTTGATGCATATTGCCAAATTGCTTTTTTGTTCCTTTTTATTTAATTTATTGAGGTGATACTGGTTAACACAATTACACAGGTTTCAGATGCACAATTCTACAACACACCATCTGTACACTATATTGTGTGTTCACCCCACCCCCCGCCAAGTCAAGTCTCCATCCATCATCATTTATCCCCAGATACCCTCTTCCACCTTCTTCCTCCCCCTCTGCAATCACCACACTGTTGTCTGTGTCCATAAGTTTTTTCTCAATTCCTCCACCCTCTGTGGGTTTTCTCAATTCCTCCACCCTCCCCAACCAGCCCCCCCCCCATTAAATTTGCTTTATAAAATATTTTTAACAGTTCATTTTCCCATTAGAAATGTAGAAGTATCCATTGCTCACAATAAAACCAGGCTTTAGTGTTACCAGTTTTTTAAACTTCAAGTTTGAAAGGCTATGAGCTCTTTTAGTTTGTACTTTAATTACTTGTGAGGTAGAAATTGTTCCTTGTTTATTGTTTCATCTGTTTCTTTTGACTATTTATTGGGTTCTTGATCTGTTTGTTACCAATTTTATGTGTTCTTTACTTAACAGAAATATTAACCCATTGTCTATAAAACATTTCCCAGTCTAAAATTTGCCTTTTACTGTTGGCTATGATTTGGGAGTAGGGTCTGGGTTTTTTGGTTTGTTTCCAGCAACAGAAATTAAAAAAATGTTTTATCTTTTTAAAAAAACATATACATTTGTATTGATTTCAGAGATGAAGGGAGAGAGAGAGAGAGAGAGAGAGAGAGAGAGAGAGAGAGAGAGAGAGAGAATATCATTAATCGGCTGCCTCCTACACACTCTGCAACCAGGGCCTGTGCCCTGACTGGGATTCGAACCATGACCTCTTGGTTCATAGGTCAATGCTTAACCACTGAGCCACGCCAACCGGGCAAAAGAATATTTTAATGTTTTATAAACCTGTCCATCTTTTCCCTGTGATTTCTCCCATGTTCACTCCTCCAATGGCTTATTTTCTGTCAGGTTCAAGAATTGAGGGAGATAAATTCTTTGTCATCTTTTTAACAACAAAGGAGAGAAGAGGATTATTTCCTTTTTCTCTTCAAAATTTGCCCTGCCTTGAGTCACTTTTTGTTTTAGTATCTTAAAATACGCTCGTTGTGAGGGTGGGGTCTGTAGGAAGTAATGTGTATGTGTATATGCATCCCTAAACGTACGAAATAATATGTACCACAAAATATTAACACTGGTTATTTCTGATTGATGTGAACAGAGCTGGGATGAATTTGTTATTCACACCTGCCCAGCACCCCTATTTCCTTTGGGCAAGATACCCCTCTTCATTCCTGGTGACTCTGGTGTGGCTGCCATGATAGTACATTTGCCCAATATAGTATCTCACTCACTGGCAAGTTTTTGGGGCCAAGAGGTAGGCATGTCACTCCAGCAGAACCCATCAGAGAGTCCTCCCCTGAGTATACAGCTCTCCTTCTGCTGGGTTCAGTTGGAAAGCTGGGGCTGCCCTACACCATGTTTCCTGCCAGGTAGAGATCACTCTGCAGAAGAAAGGAAAACTGTGCAAAGAGACATCGAGACAAGGAGAGATGAGAGAAAGCAAATTCTATGACTACCATGTCTCCAGTTCCAGACTCTAAGACCTTAAAGCCTGGTGTTTTTCCTTCCATCTTGTCAGCTATTGTGAGCCATAGGGTCCTCTTTGATGAAACTGGCTTAGGTTGGGAATGTAACTTGGCAAGTGAAGGAATCTGATCAGTAGCAAAAATAGTCTTGTGTATGTTTTTAGTAGTTTATGTAATTTTCTTGAATGATCATATATTACTTGTATAGTATAAATATTTTTTAAAAGAAAAAAAGACTGCCCTGGCCGGTGTGGCTCAGTTGGTTGAAGCATTGTACTGTACACCAAAAGGCAGTGGGTTCAATTCCCAGTCAGAGCACATACTCAGGTTGGGGGTTTGATCCCCAGTTGGGGTGTGTATGGGAGGTAGCCAATCAATGTTTCTCACATTGTTAGCTCTCTCTCTAAAGTCAATTTTTAAATCTTTTTTTAAAAAGACAGAATGTCTTTGCTAGAAAAAGGAAAGCATAAGTGCCCTGAGACATGTTAAAAGTAGACAAAATGTATAATAGAGCATAATAAGTATACAAGTCTTCAGAAGGTTAGAGGCCACCTTATCACCTTGGGAATGTTAAAGAGAAAACAGGAATTTGTGGTGAGACGACCTTAGCTCAGTGTGTATTTGGGGTGGGCATAGGGAGGGGAGATGAGGAGCTCAGTCCTGGGCATGAAGTGTATTTTTCCATGGACTAGACCAGTGGTCGGGAAACTGTGGCTCGTGAGCCACATGCGGCTCTTTGGCCCCTTGAGTGTGGCCACGAAGTTTCAATCGCACTGTACTTGCAGGCCCGCATGTGGTATTTTGTGGAAGAGCCACACTCAAGGGGCTGCAGTTTGCCGACCACTGGACTAGACAGTCAGAGATACTGAGATTTGAGGGAGGGAAATTGCCCCTTAGCCTCTTGTCCCTGGACAAAGCAGGTCCCTTCTCTGAGCTTCAGTTTACAGTTAAATATAGCTCTCATATTTTGAATCCCTACAGGCACTTCACATCCATTATCTTAGAATTCTCAGGAAAATTGAACAGTTATCAATATTCCCATATTCCAGATGAAGAAACTGAGGCTCAGAGAGGTAAAGTGAGACTCAGATTAGTCAATCTCTAAAGACTTTTTCGAAATCTTAGCTATCTTTCTCTGTACATTGGGCATAATAGATTGACCACCCTCTGACACAGTCCTGAGAATAAAGAAGGAAAGCCAGTTGAAACTGAGTTGGGGTAAGCATTATCTTCTCCCCATCTCCAGCTGGACAATGCAGGAAAATTCAGGAAGGGGGAGAGGCACTGGCACGTGATTAAGGTGAGTGGGGATCCAAAGCAATGTGCCTTCCCTGGTTGGTGACAGTCCAGCTCTACCCCCGCTTCCTGTGAGTTGCTCCCCCTTCCTCCCTCCGCACCAAATTTCTTCCCAAGGAAGGCCTTGCGCAAGAGGACCTCGGTCAGGTCCCTTGGCCGCCTGCCTGCCGCCCAGGAGCGGTTTCGTGCCCCGCTCCCCTCCAACCATCAGCCCCTGGCGCCTGCCCAGTCACGTGGCACTTTAGTTCTCTTTGGCTAGCCTCCTTCTGGATCCCGATTTAACTCTCTCTCCTCCCCCTTTCCTCCCTAGCCCCAGTCCCTCTGGGCACCACACCCAGGTGTAGGGAATTGGGGCATCAGCTCTGCCTCACTGAGGGACCTCGTGTTTTGTTTTTTCCATTTATAAATTGGGGTTCCACCCAACACTGTCTCGATTCTCTTCATTGCCTAATCTTTCCCTATTGCCCCATTCCCACACCCTCAGTCTCCTGAGCCTTTGTGAGGGGCCTAATTCCCTTCTGGGCACCAGCGGAGGGGCGGGTTGGTAGAGAGGGGAGGGAAAACGGAGCCACAGAGTCCTACGGGAGCTCCCAGACTGGTCTGAAACTCTATGAGGCGACAGGGTGAAACTGGCCAGCCTCTGGCATTAGACAGATCTGGGTTTGAACCCGGCTTCGCCTCTGACCACCTGCTGATTTTGAACCCTGCATCTCTTTGGGCCTCCGTTGACCCACCCCTCTGTGAAATGGGGGTCCTACCGGGGACGAAGGGCGGGCAGAGTCCAGCAGAGGATCTGCCTTGTATTAGGGAGCCCCTCGGCTCCCCCCCCACGCCCGCCCCCCGTGCCCCTTCCCCAGCCCCAGAGCCGAGTCTCGCTTCTTAGTCCCTGGTCCCTCCGCCGCAGGCTCCTCCTCCACTGACATCAGAGCCGCAGGCGGGCGGAGGGAGCCAGCTGAGCCCAAGCCGAGTCCCAGCGAGAGAACAGGCGGGCGGGCCAGGCGCTCAGCGACTGCGGACCTTGGCGGGAGCTCAGCGCCAGCCACCTTGGGCCTCGCAGCCAGCCCCGAGGCGGGGCATCTGCAGGTACTGGAGGGGAGGGCAGCGGGGACGTCCCGCCTTTAACCCTGGGCGTCTAGGAGGGGCGGCCGGACCCTGCAGCCGCTGGATGCCTTCCCCCAGGGAGGAGAGGGGGTGTCGAGGCTGGCTGGATTCTGGATGGGCAGGGCTGGGTGGGCCTTTTCCCCACTACCTCTGCCCTAGGACCAGCAGGTGCCAGGAGGGCCGGTGGAGAACTGAATGGCTAATAGAGGAAGGTGGGGTGGAGGGTGTGTGTGTGTGTGTGTGTGTGTGTACAAGCAGCTGGGCCTGAATGTGCAAGGACTGGGCATTTGGAGGTAGAGATGTGAGGGGCTGTTTGGGGTGTGCTAATGTCTTAGCACAGGCATGTGGATCAGATGCAGAGTTGCAGTGTGTTGGTGTGTGTCCTTATGGGTGGGGATGTCTGGTAATCAGTGTTTCTGTTGCAGATATGTGTCCAGGTGTTGTGCATGTTGGTATCTCAAAAGGTAGTAAAAGTGGAGGGTGGGGTATATGATTGTGTGCTGAGGACGTTTGAAGGTAAGTAAGTTGTTGGTGTTCAGTTTCTAGTATTGGAGCTTAGAGTATATTGGAACTGGAGAGTGAAGGATATGAGTGAATCTGGGATGTCGGGTATACAGGTGATGGGTGAGTGTGTTGTTTTTTTGGTTGTCATCTGGTCTAGGTACATACAGATGTGTGTCAAGGTGTGAGAGGGACCTGTGGGAGGGATGTTTAGGCGTGAGGATGTCTGGGGGATCATGTGTTTGGATATATGTGCTGATGTCTGGGTGTGCATATATTATCAGGTGTCAGGGTATCTGGGTATGGAGTGTGCTGGATCTGTGGGCAGGTGTTTGGGTTTAGAGATGTGGGTGGGGCTTGGTGTGGTATATCTGGGTACAAGGACATGTTTGAAACGGTGAGGGTTGTATGTGCTAGCCTCCAGGTGGGTTTTAAAACTTTGCCTCTAATAAATAAATAAACAAACAAATAAATAAATAAATAATAAAACTCTGCCTCTAGAGCAGCGGCTCTCAACCTGTGGGTCGCGACCCCTTTGGGGGTCGAACAACCCTTTCACAGGGGTCGCCTAAGACTATCGGAAAACACATATAATTACATATTGTTTTTGTGATTAATCACTATGTTCAATTTGTAACAATGAAAAAACATCCTGCATATCAGATATTTACATGACGATTCATAACAGTAGCAAAATTACAGTTAGGAAGTAGCAACAAAAATAATTTTATGGTTGGGGGTACCACAACATGAGGAACTGTATTAAAGGGTCGCAGCATTAGGAAGGTTGAGAACCACTGCTTTAGAGCTTACCATCAAGTCTCATTTTCTGAAGATGTGGCTGGCCAGGCCCCCCTGGGAAGGAGGTCCTATCAGAGGAGTGGGATCTCACACCAGAGACTGTAGTCAGGGCACCTCCCCCACATTCTCCTGCAGAGAGAAGGAAAGTGCCTTCCCTGAGGACCAGCATGCTAGACTGTTTCATCTTCTTCCTTTGTGGGCCTGGGATAGGATTGAGAGGTTATGTTCGCTGAATGGGCCCAGTCTGGCTGCATATTGGAAGGACCAGCTGAGGTCAGGCCTTCCAATCCAAGAAGGACCCCTCTAAGGCCTTTGCCCTCAGCAAACTTAGTTGGGCCCCAGCAGGGGTTCATTTGGGAGACTGGACCTCTGTCTCCACATTCGCCATCTGATAAATGGAGAAATAACTCCCATCCTCTCCTGCAGACAGGATCTCAGCAGAATAAGGTATAGGCTGGATCATGGTCAGGTGAAGTGAGGAGGGGACAGGCTGGGTGAGACCATTTCTCGAGCTGCTAAGACCCAGATAGGGAGTCAGGTGGGAAGGGGGAAATAGGAATCCTGGCAAGTTCCAGCTGTGGCTGCTGTTGCCATGGTAACTATGCAGAAGGAGCTATTTAAAACTGTGGCTGAGATATTGTTGAAAGCCCTGGCTGTCGGAAGCCTGATTTCCGAGAGGCTGAGTGGGAAGAAGGAGGAGGGAGAGGAGACACCCCAGCAATTCCAAGGGTGGGGCTGGGACATTCTGGTTCTGGGGATAGGGGGTTCCTCCCGGGTTTTGTGCCTCTACAAGCTGTTCTGAGGCCTCTGCTGTCCTTTGGGAGGACGGGGTCTCGTGGGGTGTTTGGATTTGGAGAGGGAGGAACTGGGAGGTGAGCTGAATAAATGAATGAATGAGTGAATGACTTTGTTGAATAAAGAATTTTGCTACCACCATGAAGGATTTTCCTCTAGGCATAAGGGTTTTCTAAATGAATAAATGACTGGTGAATGAATGAATGTTTGTTAAATGATTTTGTCATATAAATGAATCAAAGAATGAATAGATGCAGCCTGAATGACAGAATGGGGTTCCCAGTACATAGAAGTCTGGGCCTTATTGAATCTTTTCCATCCATTCCCCTTTCTAGGAGCCCTGGCTGTGGCCGGGGGACAGTGGGCCATGCCGGGGGCAGTGGAAGGCCCCAACTGGAAGCAGGCGGAGAACATTAGGGACATTTACGACTTCCGTGATGTTCTGGGAACGTGAGTCTCAGGGCAGGAGAGAATGGGGGCTGTCCCTGAGCTGAGGGGTGGGGTTGGGAAGGTCTTCACTTTTGGCCTGGTTAGCTGGGAAGGCTGAGTCCAGGGTGGTGCTTCCTCTGGTCAGTTGATCACTACTTCCTGTTTCCTACAGCCCAGCCCTATAGCAGCCTTGCCATGGCTGATACTGGCTTTTCATTTCTGGCCAGCAGTGGATAGAACAGGAGATTCTCTTCCCATAGCTCTGGGTTCCCATGGAGAGAAGGAAGTAGGGGAGAATGAAGGAGCCAGTTTATTCAACTTGCTGCCAAGGGCTGGGAGTTCTGGCCTATGTCTGGCAACTACAGCTGGGCATGGCTCTGTTCTCCGTGCCGGGAGTCCAGAAATAACTCAAACCTAGTGTCTGCCCTCAAGTTGTTCTCAAACATGTGAGGGAGACAGACACATGGAAAATGCCAACAGGGTGCATGCTGGGCTCCAATTAAAGAAGAGAATGAGGACTCTGTAGAGCCCAGAGAGAGCAGTGGCTTCTGCCTGGGGAAATACTTTCTGGAGAAGAGGGCATTAGAGCTGGGTATTGAAAGATGGGTAGGAGTGTACTCGTCCGAGAAAGAGAAAGACATTCCAAGCAGAAGGAATAGCATAAGCAAAGGCTCAGAGGCATGTTTTGTGTGGAAAGGAGTAGAGTCAGGTGGAGCTTATCATCAGAGACTGGGGAAGAGTGGAAAAGGCTGGAGAAGAGAAGGGAACAGGTCATACATGGCTTTGAAAGCCAAACTATGGAGGCTGGACTTTATCCCACAGGCCACAGGAAGACATTTAAGACTTTTTGACAGGTTTGCAATTCAAGATGGTCACTCTGACCACAGTATGGAGAGTTAGTTGGAGAGGAGCAGGGCTGGAAACCAGCAATGAGACTATCACAGTCACTAGCTACCTGATGATTGAGATTTCACCATGGGAGATGCTTTTATTTGACTTATGACCTATTATTCAAAACGTTGTAGAAAAAATACTCTAGTAAACCCTCCTTAATCAGTGAACTCCAGTGCAACTGAGTTTGTTTCTTTCTAGGAGCCTGTTGTAAAGTATTGCTTCTCAAACTTCAGTGAACATACAAATCACTAAGCATCATATTAAAATGCAGATTCTGATTTAGTAGGTCTGGGGTGGGAGCAGATTCTGCATTTATAAACAGTTTCCAGGTAATGCAGATGGTATTTTAAGGTTCTAAAGGCTGTTAAATTAGCCATGACTCACATTGGCTTTAGCAGAAAAAGGAATCAATCATGCACATAATAAACAAGCCCAGGCATGGCTGGATCCAGGGCTCACACTGTGTTATCAGGAAACTGTCTTGGACTATTTCTCAGCTCTGATTTCCTTTGTGCTGGCTTCATTCTCAAGCAGGTTGAGAAGATGACTACCATTATTCCCAGACTTATATTCTACCAGCTTAGCAGGAAAGAGTACCACATTCTCAAAGTGCCAATAACCTGGCTTGCATCACATGACCCAATTACCGTGGCCAGGGCTCAGACTACTCCGATTGGCACTAGAGGACAGATGAGTGATGGGGGAGTCTCATCCCACTTCCTTGGTCCAGAGGTGGTCACAAAACCCATAGAAAATGGAGGAAAGACTGGAGGGAAACTGGGGTTCCAGGTTCCTGTCTCATGAATACCTTTCCCTGCAGTGGGGCCTTCTCAGAAGTAATCCTGGCAGAAGACAGAAGGACTCAGAAGCTGGTGGCCATCAAATGCATCGCCAAGAAGGCTCTGGAGGGCAAGGAGGGCAGCATGGAAAATGAGATTGCTGTGCTGCACAAGTGCGTGAGCCATAGCCTGTCCCTGCCCAGATTGACCCTTTCCATCTCCATCTGACCCCTGCTTTGGGCAAAGCATTAAACCTCTTTGAGCCTGAAATTACTCATTTACAAAATGGGGTAATGATCTCCACTTGTCAAGGTTGTGGACAGCATAAGTGGTCCTTTATTTCAAGTGCCTGGCACAATAGCTAACATGACAGATGAGATTGAGATGTCCTTGCTTATTTACAGAGGTTTAATCTGTTCAATCAGATCTAAAGGTCAACTCTATGCAGGGCTTGAACCCACGTATCTCAACTGGTGTTATCGCTAGACCTACCCCAAGTTCTCCAACATAAAAAGCCATTATTCAACAAGGTCAAATATGCCTGTGTGCTGACCTTCTGACTAAATCAACAACACCTGGTCTATGAATTGCTCATGCTGATATGAAACTTGCTGCCTCACTAAAAGACTTAAAAGAATCTTCACTTCCAATTTCTTCCCTGAGCTTTCCAACCACCCTGTGCAGGGACAAAATGATCATTTCTACTGTTGGTGATGGGGTAAGGGAACAGGCCCAGAGAAGGCAAAGGACTTGTCCAAGGTCACACAACAAGTCTTCCATCAAGCTCAATCACCATCACTGGTATATTTTTTAAAGCATTCACTATGTTCCAGGCACTATGCCAAGCATCTTATTTACATTACCTGCATTATCTCATGTGATCCTCACCCTAAGTCTTTGAAGGAAGTACTATCATTGGCTTCATATTATAGACTAGAGGCCTGGTGCATGAATTTGTGCACAGGTGGGGTCCCTTGGCCTGGCCAGCGATCTGGGCCAAACAGGGCCTTCTCATCCAGTCCCGATCAGGGCCAGCTGGCCAGGGGGAGGGACTGCGGGAGGTTGGCTGTGGGAACGCACTGACCACCAGGGGGCAGTTCCTGCATTGAGCATCTGCCCTCTGGTGGTCAGTGCACATTATAATGACCAGTCATTCAGTTGTAATGGTCGCTTAGGCTTTTATATCTATAACTAGAGGCCTGGTGCATGAAATTTGTGCACAGGTGGGGTCCCTAGGATCAGGGGCTGGACGGGGTTGGGGGAGGAGGCAACAGTTGCCAGGCCAGGTGCGGAAGGAATGGATGCTGGACACCGACACCACCGCTGGTGCCCTGCCACCACACAGTTCCCCGCCTCCCCCCCCCCCTCCTTCCCTCACCGCCACACCACCACCAGGGTCTGCTGGCTGTGAAGAGGCACAGGGGGAGGGACCATGGGAGGTTGGCTGTCTGCCGCCACTCACCCCCAGTTCCTCGGTCCCAGCCTGGGGCCTGACCAGGGGGAGGGGCCGCAGGAAGTTGGCCAGCCAAGGGGGAGGGACCATGGGAGGTTAGCCGGCCAAGGGAGGTTGGCTGTGGGAGTGCATGAACCACCAGGGGGCAGCTCCTGCATTGAGCGTCTTCCCCCTGGTGGTCAGTGTGCATCATAGCGACCAGTCGTTCGGTCATAAGGGTTGCTTAGGCTTCTATATATATAGATAATAAGTGTAATATACAGATCGACCGAACAGCGGAACAACCACCCAGATGACCTTCCAGACGAAGCCGGGGCTGTGAGGGCTGAGGCAGCCAGGACTGCAAAGGTCTACTCTTGCACGAATTTCATGCATCTAGTATATAGATAAGAAACTGAAGCTCAGAGAGGTTACACTCAATTCAGTGAATGTTCCTGAGCACTTAATCTGCACCAGGTGCAGGAGGTACAATGGTGAGCAAGATAAAGCCCCTGGTATCGTGTAAACTGACAGATTTACCAACACAGAAAAATTTTAAAAATCATGTGTTGATCAGCACTGTCAGGTGAAAAGACTTGTCCCCAAATAGCATGTAGTAGAGGCAGGTTTGGACCCAAGTCTGTCCAATGCCAGAGTCTAGTGTTTATCACTATGCTCTCCTGCATTCTAATACATTATAACCCATTGTGGTAAATCAGCTTTTCCCTTTGGGATCCAGATCCTTGGTTTATCCTACCCAGATTTCAGGCGGTGGTACTTCAAGGTGAAGGTGGGAAGGTGGCTGAGCTGTCCTCAGCTCTGACCCACCTCATTTCTCTATTCAGGATCAAGCACCCCAACATTGTTGCCCTGGATGACATCTATGAGAGTGGGGGCCACCTCTATCTCATCATGCAGCTGTGAGTGGCCTCGACTCTAACCCTTCATCACACCTCTCTCTGCTGCCCCCTTCCTAGCCTCCCTGCTTCTCCTGCTTTCTTGGCCAGACTGCCCTGTTCCCTGCTGCAGGGTGTCAGGAGGGGAGCTGTTTGACCGCATTGTGGAAAAAGGCTTTTACACAGAGCGGGACGCCAGCCGTCTTATATTCCAAGTGCTGGATGCTGTCAAATACCTGCATGACCTGGGCATTGTACACCGGGACCTCAAGGTGAGGTGTGAGGGTAGCCATAGAGGCTTTTGGGGGTCCATTGTTTCGCAGGGGGTACTTGGCCAATTCTGACTGCCCCTTCCCCTCCCTCCTGTCCTCTAAGCCAGAGAATCTGCTGTACTACAACCTGGATGAAGACTCCAAGATTATGATCTCTGACTTTGGCCTCTCCAAGATGGAGGACCCTGGCAGTGTGCTCTCCACGGCCTGCGGGACTCCGGGATACGTGGGTGCGGAGGGCCCTGGGCTGGGACCATGGGCAGGGGAGGAACCAGGAGCTGCAGGGCAGAGATTTGTCACCATGTCCTCTTCCCTCCATAGCCCCTGAGGTCCTGGCCCAGAAACCCTACAGCAAGGCAGTGGATTGCTGGTCCATTGGAGTCATTGCCTATATCCTGTGAGTGGGGTCTTGGCCATTGGGGTGTATGGCTCCAGAGTTCTCTTCTCCCCTACTGCTCTCTTCCTCTCTGCAATTTCTTCCTTCCTGCCCTCCACATTTTTGTCTACCAATTAATGACTAATATTACTTCATTCAATAGATACTATGTTTCAGACATTGCACCAAGCACTGGGTGTTTAGCAGAGAACAAAACAGGCAAAGTGCCTGCCCTCAGGGGGCACACACTCTAGTGGGGCAGAGAGACAAGTAAATAAACAAGTAAACAACAAGTTGATAAATCCATAAAATGTCAGGTGGTAAAAGTGCTATGAAGAAAAATGAAGCAGGGTAGGGAGAGGGCAATGGATGCCATTTTAGATGAAAAGGTCAGGGAAGGCCTCTCTAAGGTGACATTTGAGTGGCATCCTGAATGAAGTGAGTGAGCCACACACGAATATCAAGTGTAAAGGCCCTGAGGAAGGAAAGATGGTGGCATGTTAAGGAATAGAAAGTAGAACTGGACAGGGGTGAACAAGTCAGAGAGAGGTAGATTCCCTCAGCCCCCTTTGTAAAAGGGGGAACTCCTTCCTGTGGGTCTTGCCTAACCCCTGGGACTGCCCCGAAGCTCCATCCAGGAGCCAGTGGGTACACTGAAAATGGAAAATGAGGATGAGTTTCTCCCTGCCCAGGCTCTGCGGTTACCCCCCCTTCTATGACGAGAATGATGCCAAACTCTTTGAACAGATTTTGAAGGCCGAGTACGAGTTTGACTCTCCTTACTGGGACGACATCTCTGACTCTGGTATTTGGGGCTTTGCCTTCTTCTCCTGGGCCCTGCCTCTGGTGCCTTCCTCATCTGCTTTGGGGTCTCCTCACTGCCTTCCTTAAGTCAGATGGGCCCCAGACTAAGAGCTGTCTTTGAGACAATCTCCCCAGGCTCTTCCCTCTGCCTGGCCGTGATCTGAGAAACCTATAGGCATTCATTCATTCAGTCTTCAAACATAGTATTTTTGAAAATATTCCCCGTCCCTCTCCCCCACTGACATCCTAATGCCTAAAACACCACATAAATGTTTTCATCTGTCCTTTTGTGCCTCCTAGTAGGAGGCAAACCTGTGAAACCATTATCAATCATTTACACATCAGTGTGAATACACTGAGTAGAATCTTCTAAGAACAAGTTTTTCTTAAGGGAAAAAGGATGAGAGCTGGAATCCTGGGGTGTGTGGAGGGCTTAGAGCAGGGGTCCTCAAACTACGGCCCGCGAGCCACATGCAAATACAAATATTGTATTTGTTCCCGTTTTGTTTTTTTACTTCAAAATAAGATATGTGCAGTGTGCATAGGAATTTGTTCATAGTTTTTTTTTAAACTATAGTCTGGCCCTCCAACGGTCTGAGGGACAGTGAACTGGCTCCCTGTTTAAAAAGTTTGAGGACCCCTGGCTTAGAGAAGGAGAACAGGTGGGGTGAGACGGTGCATGAACAAATCTGGCAGCTCATCTTGCTTGGATACCAGGCCAGACCTGAGGGGGTGGGCTCTGTTTTGGTGGTGTCCCCAGGCACTACCATGCTCTTTCTGTCTTTATTTTTGTCTTGGGGGTTCAGCCAAAGATTTCATCAGGCACTTGATGGAGAAGGATCCAGAGAAGAGGTTCACCTGTGAGCAGGCCTTGCAGCACCCATGGTGAGAGCTTCCATGAGCTGTGAACTGGGGTAGGGCCTGGGGCCCCCAGGCCTGCCTCTGCCTTCACAGATAATCCTCCACATACCCTTACCCTAGGATTGCAGGCGATACGGCTCTAGATAAGAATATTCACCAGTCAGTGAGTGAGCAGATCAAGAAGAACTTTGCCAAGAGCAAGTGGAAGGTGAGCCCACATTCCTAGTCCTGTGTCCCAGCCTCCCCAGGATTCCTCCCCACCCGCAACCATGCCTTAAGCTTGCACAACACCTAGCACCAAGTCGGGTACACAGTAACTGCTCAAGGATGCTTACCAAAGAACCTTTCATTCATTCAATGTTCCCCAACACCTACTCTATTCCGGGGAGGGTCCCTGACCTCCAAGTCTAGAGGGAGAACAGTATATAATTCTTAAGGAGACATCTAATCCAACCTACAGGGTCCTGGAAGGGCATAAAAAGGTGGTGATGGCCTTATAGACCTACAGCTGAGTAGGAATTGGCTAGGCATAGAACCAGCTGAGTAGAATAATGTCTAAGGCAGAGGGAACCAAGAACAAGCGAAAGTGCAGACATTCAAGGAAGTGCCAGTGCTAAGCGTGGCTGTACTGGAAGGGCTTTGGGGGCAGTGAGGGCTTCTGGGATATGGGGCCCAGGCTGGAGATGCAGGCCCAGGCTGCTTAGGGTCTCAAATGCCACAGAGGAACACTGACTTGATCCTAATGATGCTGAGGAGCCCTAGAAGGATTTTCAGCAGGAATTTGCCCTGAAAGGGCTCTCAGGATGCAGAGAGAGGCACAGAGAGAAGGCTTGGAGACCCCTTAGGAAGATGTGGCAGAGAGGCAGGCTGGAGACAGTGAGGGCTGGACCAGAGCAGAGGCAACAGGAACAGAGAACAGTGGTTGGTCCAGGAGTCAATTAGGAGGTGGGATTGACAAGAAGTGATGGTAGAATGGATATTGATGTGAGAGATGTCAAGGGCTGGCCTGATACTTGTTTTAGGGGATTACTTTGGTTTTGGACATGGTGAATTTGAGGGTTTTATGGAGACATCTCAGGGGATATGTTAAGTAATGATATATACACACCTGGGAAAGTTACTTAACCTCTCTGTGCCTCAGTTTCCTCCTTTGACAATGATGACACTAATAGTGCTCACCTCAAAGATTTCCATGAATATTAAATGAATTACTATGTAAAGTGTTTAGAACGATGCCTGAAATATGCTATATTGTGTTTGTTATTATGTGAATGAATTATATATAAAAGTTACATATCTGTTTATATACTTTTTATATATGTGTGTATATGTGTGTGTAAATACATAATATGGCTGAATATAATTTAATAAAGGCTTGCAGATATTTCAGGTGGTTTTAGGGGATCAATCAATAACACCTGAAAATAACAGAACCACTGCAAGAATCCCACCACCAGACCCTGCCCCATGATCTCCCACTCTCTCAAAAGTCCCTTCTCCCCCCTCTTCCCACAGCAAGCCTTCAATGCCACGGCTGTGGTGCGGCACATGAGGAAGCTACAGCTGGGCACCAGCCAGGAGGGGCAGGGACCGACGGCAAGCCACGGGGAGCTGCTGACACCAGCAGCTGGGGGTGAGGACCAGGACTCTGTGGAAGGGTACGGGTGGTCCATGAAGAGGCACCCAGGCTGGAGTGGAGGGTCTGCTTCTACAGCCAAGTCTGTTCTCTCCCCATGTAGGGCCAGTGGCTGGCTGCTGCTGTCGAGACTGCTGTGTGGAGCCGGGCCCGGAAATGTCCCCCAGGCTGTCCCCCCAGCTCTAGGTCCCTGGATCCAGGGTCAGGATCCCCTGTGTGTGAGAGATTGGGGGCAGACTGCTCCCCTTCTCTCCTTCAACTCGGGTTACCCTGTTCCACCCAACCCCACCCCTTTTCCTACCACTCCCCACTGCATTTTCCATACAAATGTTTCTATTTTATTGTTCCTTCTTGTAATAAAGGGAAGAGGATAAAACCAAAGGTAGCTTTGTGTCCCCAGATAACGCCCCCACCCCACACTGTTATGCAAACTGCTTGGTTTGAGGGTGTCTGGCCCCTGAGGTAGTTGCATGGAGCCCCCTTCCCCACATGAGTCTGGATGGAGGAGAGTATGGGGAATGGAGGGAAAAGGTATTGGGAGAATCCCTTTGTCCTGTGCCCCCCACCTAGACTTCGGGCCCTGTGGATCTCTTTCTACGCTTTGCTGGTGGCTCTTGGTGGGGCTGGCGTAGGTCAGCACTGAACAGCACCTGGGGGCAGGGGGGAGAGTCTATGTGGGACAGGGTACACTGGGTTTAGGGCTGGTGGTAGTGTGGGGAGAAAGGGAATTACTGGGGAGCAGGTCCAGGGCAACACAAATCCACTAGAGTCAGGGCTGGGGATGGAGGGTAGAGAATCCTTTAGGGTCACCTAGGGCAGAGGCACTAGAAGAGTCCCCGGGTCAGGGCTTGGGGAGAAGTCCTATGGGGTCTAGGCTGGAGGAAAGGAAGCCTAGGTATACTCACTGCTTGGGCCCAGCCAGCATAAGGTCCCCACAAGCTCCGGAAAAAGTTTCCTAAATCAGAGATAATGAGGAAAAACAAATTGGCCCCTTCCACTCCCCATCCACAGTGGTGGGGTATTAGGGAGAGAGGTGAAAAGTTTCTACCACCTCAGCCTACTACCAGCCCTGGCATCTCCCTCTCTCCTTACCTAGTTCCTTGTTGGCCTGGGGGCTTGGACCCTTGCCTTGGGTTGTTGTGGGGTGCCAACTGTAGTCACGTTGGGCAATCTGCCACACGTGGACATCCACGGGCACGGCCTGGGGCTTGTCTAGGGCCATCAAGCAGATGCAGTCGGCCACCTTTGACGGAAAAAGAGGAGGAATGGCAGGATTCAGGCAGCATCCTGCTTCTAGCCCCAAAGCCAGCTACACTTCCTCCTCCACTCTGAGGTTATTATTATTCTATATTCTCAATCATTATATACCAACTATTAATAATTTTAAATACAGATGTGATGAGAGTGCTACTGCATGAATATCAACGTAGGCCAAGTTCTCATAACCTGAAAAGAAGCTGGTACTATATTCATTTTGCAGATAACTGAGGTTCTGAAAGGTAAAATGACTTGGCTCAAGTTACATGGCTAGGAAGAAGCAAAACAAGGACTTAATGTTAGAGTGAAGTTCAGATCCATTAAAAAAAAAGTTCTTTAAACAAAACTGCAGAGAAGTTTACAGAAGAACACAATAAATGTCGGATTCACAATCCTCTTGTTGAAATTAAAGAAAAAATTTTATAAGTACATATAATTCACAAGAAGAATAAAAGTAGAAATACCTTCCTATGTGTCTTCCCAAAGGTAACCACTATTAAGTTCCCTGTGATTCCTTCAGGAAATTTCTGTGTATATATATAGCAGTGTATATGTGCACCTGAACAAATGACCTTTCTACAAATGCATTCAGAGGGTAATGTCCTTCATACCCTTTTTGCATTTTCTCTAATAAAGTATCTGCTTGTATCATTTCTCCTTCCTGCTCTGCCTCCAGAAGCTGAGCCTGCACCCAGCTCTCAGGCCTGCCTTGTCTCCTGCTCTGTTACTCTCTATATGAGTGGTCTGAGGGTAGCTCCGACCTGCTTTGAGGCCTCACCTTGGTGCCCACTCCAGGCAGGGTGCAGAGGGCCTTGTGGGCCTCTTCGTAGGAGGCCTTGCGCAGCTGCTGCAGCCAGGGCAACCCCCCCTGTTCTTCAAGGATGGCTCGGGCACTGGCATTCACATAGCGGGCACGGTACCCAAGGCCCAGCTTCCTGAGCTTAGCCTCCACCTCTGGCCCTGTAGGAGGGTGGGGAAAGGAGCAGGGTCAGGCATCCTCAAATCCTTTTATGTCCTCAGGCTAGTGTGAGCCCTCCACCCCACAGGAATGCTTTCCTAAGCACCCCTCTCCCACCTCACCACCCTCTGGAAGACCCTGGGATACTTGTATGTGCAAAGGACAGGGTTAGGTCTGGGTTCCACCCCTGTACAAATGTTTTCTGAATACCTATTATGTGTTGGACACTGGAGCAGGGACTCAGAAGGGCTTGCTGCCCTGGACAAACTCCCCAACTGAATTTCTTAACCTTTCCAAAGGGCTGTTCACACCCATGATCTAAAATAATAGTCATAATAATAGCAAGAGCTTCTATGATCAAGTGCTGGTTACCAAATATGGACGAAGTGCTTTGGATACATTATCAGACTCATTTTTCTCAAGGACCCTGATAATAGTACTGTATTTTTTCCTATTTAAAATATATATTTTTTTATTGATTTCAGAGGGGAAGGGAGAGGGAGAGAGAGAGAGATAGAAACATCAATGATAAGAGAGAATCATTGATCGGCTGCCTCCTGCATGACCCCTACTGGGGATCGAGCCCACAAACTGAGCATGTGCCCTGACCAGGAATCAAACCCTGACCTCCTGATTCATAGGTCAACATCCAACCACTGAGCAACACTGGCTGGGCTGTTTTTCCTATTTCACAGATGTTTTTCCTATTTCAAAATGATGACTTAGAAAAGGTTAAGTAACTTGAAGAAAGGACATGGTGGAGATGGGATCTGCACCTGGATCTGAAACACGAACTCATGTGCTCTAAACCCGCTTCATGATTGCTTTATTCCCTCTCACCCTTCTAGATAGGAACTGTTACCCCCATCCTACAAACAAGTTAAGAGAAGCCTGAAGAGGTGAATGAATTTCTTGAGTTCTTATGAATACTAAGCTGGAAGCTAAGGTACAAGACTGGGTTTCTAAGCACCAAAAACATTCTTTTTTTTTTTTTCAGGCAGGCTGTCTCCTTACTATACATTCCCCAAGCACTTCCCCTAACTTGGTCCTCACTTTGCCAATAGAGATACTTATCTCTATAAAACTTGCCTCACAGGACTGCTGTAAAGAATGTGTGTTCCTGGATACAAAATTGTTGGATCACTATACAGATAGCAACTTGAATTTTCTGCGTATTTCCCATAAGCCAAACAATGTACTACGTGCAGTATGTGTATTCTTTAACTCAACTCTTGTGACAACTCTGATAAGTTATTATCACATTCCACAGATGAAGAAACAGAGGAGAGGCTAAATAAGTGCCAGAGTTGGGATTCAGACTAAGGCAGTCTCTTTCCAGAACATGTGTGCAGAGGTTTCTCTCTATGGAGCACGCCAGTGCCTTTCCTCACCCACTTCTGCCAATGTGCATTTTCCTTGCCTCTCTCTTTCTCCTAAGCTCCGAGGGTCCTTCTTGTGCCTCTGTAACTTGTTTCCTGATCCCATTTCTTTTACAGCTCACTTCTACCTCTGTGACTTTCTAAATAAACTTTCTCTTAAAAAAATAAAATAAAAAAGCATATGTATTTAATCCCAACCTATTACACACTGCATATGGATGTTTTTCTGATGAGGCATTGAAACCATGGGGCAAAAAACAGAGTAGTGAGGTGCTGACATTTCAGAGACAAATAGGGAGGGTGAGGTATGTCTGGGGCTGATCGGACCAGGCAGGGTGATTCTGGATGAGGACAGTCTTTGGGAAGGCAAGAAGCTTTGAGATGGGAGATGGGGACCAGGGGAGAACTGAACAGACTCTGAAAGCTGTTAGTGAGCATTGGGGCAGGCACCCACCGACTCACCAGCCAGGGCCTGCAGGCTGGGGAAGCCATAGTAGGTGACATCATCGAGCTGGATGAGCCGAGGTCCGAAGGCTTGGCAGAGCCGCTCCACCATGCCAGTGATGCGAGCAATGTTGTTGTTGGAGGAACAGATGAAGGAGAAAAGGCACTCGATGGGATCCTGTTGTAGGAGTCGAACACCTGAAGATAGGAAAGGCAGGGGGTAAGAGAAGCACCTGTTGTCAGGAGTGGCCTCCTCTCACCCTCAGATCCTAGGCATGTAGGCTCCCAGGGGAATGAGGGACAAAGTTGTTAGAGAAAGCAACATCATTCCTCATAGCATCTTGAGAGGTCTGGGTCATCATCCCATTCCACAGACAAGCCACAATGTAAGCACTATGAGGGTGGGATTTGTGTCCACTTTGTTCACTGCTATATCCCCAGTCACATAGCAGATGCTCTGTAATATTTACAGAATGAATGATGTCCCCTGCCCTAGGTCACACAGCCAGAATTTGGCTCAATATCCTTGTCACTCCATGATGGTGGTCAGCAGGATAATCATAACAGTAATAATAACTACTATGTGTCAGGCACTATTCTAAACACTTTACATGTATTAGCTCATTTAATCCTCATAAAATCCTATGAGGTAGATATAATCCCCACTTTACAGATGGTGAAACTGAGTAACCTAACCAAATTACAATGACCCCAACCCAAGCCCTTGTCCCAGGCTCTATACTCACCTTGGAATTTCTGAGCTACTTTTTGGAAGTGGGGGTCCTTGGAACTCCAATGGCAATACAATTGAGCCAGGCTGACATCCAGCTGGAAGTACTGGCGCAGGACCTTTAGCTCTCCTGGTGTGGGCCTGCCAGCCTGGCCCCTTTCCCCTCGGTACACAGTGCAGTAGAGCTGCTCCTCGGTCTGGGTCAGTGTCCATACCTGGTCTGCCAGCACGCCACTCCAGTGCGCAGGGTTTTGCTCCTTCCACCTGAGACCCCAGGCACAGGGCCCTAGCACTCAGTTTCCCTTCTTGCAACCTTTGGGACCCTCCCATCCTACAACCTTTCTATACATAAAACTGATTTATCATTTGTAAAGTAAAAGTGCTTTATTTTACATCAATTATATCATTTGATCCTCGCAACACTGCACAGGCTTATTATATCCAACTATTTTCCCACCCTTACAACAATCACCGGCTATTAAAAAAAAAAGGTAACAGGCTCTCCACCCCTGCCTCAATTTCCTGTTTCATACATTGATACACTGAGGTTTCTTCCAACACACCCAACTTTGCACTTCAGGCTAAGGTCACTCACCGGAAGGATTGTCCAGAAGCTAGAACCAAGTCCAGGCGCAGCTCGGAGCGTGGACATGGGATGGAGGCCCAGAGGGCCGGGACGGAGGACAGAGTGCGATGCCCCATGCTAACCAAGCAAAAGTGAGCAGGCTAATATTTCTGTATCAGGCTCCGCCCCATAATGGCTCCGCCCACTCAGACCCAGACCTACTTGCTACCAGCAGACCACGCCCACTAAGAGACCAAGAACCAAAGGCCTCCCTCACCGAAGGCCTCATCCAACTCCACGAAATCCTCGCCTCTCAATGTTTGTATAAGGTCCGCCCAGTTTCCTTCTACCACTCCTCGAAGGCCCCGCCCCTTACCACCCGCCAAAGTCCCGCCCCCTCCACTCTGTCCCACCTTCTGCCCTAAACCTTCCGCCCGCCACGCCCCAGCGCGCTCACCATTGTACCCGGAAGCGGCAGTGGTTCTGGGACGCAAGCGCAAGCGCAAGCGCACCCTTCCGGCCTTTCCTGAGAAGCCTCACCGGAAGTAGGGCGCAAGTCCGTTTTAGAGGTAGCCAATCCGCGGGGAAATACGAGGCGCCAATGAGAACGGGCGTGGCGGCGCTGGGCGGGCCTTCCCGAGGCCTCTCAGCGGTTAGCGCGCGCTGGGCTCGCCGCTGGCCCTTTCCTCCGCATTAGGCGGGCCAGCGTGTCCCCACCGGCCGGGGCCCTCAGCCCCCGGTCCTCCCTGCCTGTCGTCAGGCTTGCCGGCCCGCACAACCAAATCCTATCCCCCGCCATCTTCAGAGAGCCTTTCCCACCGCGCCTCTCTAGTCTGCTTTTCGCTTACTGAGGTCCTCCTCCGATGAGCTCCTCTTCACTGAGAATCGGACCCGGACCCGGACCCGAACACAGCGCCAGCCCACCGAGCCCTGTGGGGAGTCTCCACAGCGCCTGTCTCCTGAGGAAATGTCTCCGCGCCCGCCGGTCTTAGGCCTCCTCACAGACCACTCTGAGGCCTGACTCTAGATCGGCCTCCTGTCCCTGCCTCCGCTGCTCTCTCCTCGGGAGGACTTTCCTTCCGTCCTCCCCCATCTCACACTGCCGCATCCAATGCGGCTTGTGTCGGGCTTCTCAGGGGCTGGGAAAGGCGACTCAAAGTTCAAGCGTCAGCGTGTGGCCGCGGGGCAGCCTGTCTGCCTAGCCCGGTTGCCGGGGCCGGCTGGCTGGCTGAGCCCAGGAAAGATGTAATTTCTTCCCTTCTGGAGAAAGTCACAAAAAGCTAGACCTGTGCTTTTAACCGGCGACTTTTTTTCTCCTCCTAGCATAGTGATTTTTGGTGATCGATGATTAGACTGCAGATTCCTGAAGGGCGAGATTTACCGCTGGTTTCTTTGTGCCCCACCCCCATTACCTCGCAGGGAGCACCAGCAACTTGGTATCATCAGACATGCTGTTGTCGCACATCCACTCAGTAGCTCCAAAACCCTCCGCAGCTGCTTCCTGTGACTGTTTCATCCATTGGCACACCAGCCCACAGGTGCCTAGCACTTGGAAGACATTCCTTCAAAAAATGTCTGAATCAGAAAAGGAGCCAGGGTTGGGAATGAATGAAGAACAGCAACAGTCTATAGTGCCGCTCTGTTCCCAGTTAAGAAGGGGAAAGTCACAGCTCTAGTGGCTCTGAAACACTTGGACAATCCTACCGTTGAAGAACTTTAAACATCCGACCTTCATGAAAGAAGGCGCAGCTGACTCTTCCTCTAGCAGTTGCACCTACTGGTTAAATTGCAGACAACAGACCTGAGTTCAGATGCTAGTGGGACAGCGTCATTCCCACTGGGAGGCGGATGCCCGTTCACCTTACCACCTGCACAGGCCTCAGGCCACTAGGCAGTATGGCTTCTCCTGGCCTGTTTATGCAGGGTGCTAACCTTGGCCCACCCTCCCTGCACTACACTGCTGTGAGGTCTCTGGAGCTTTCTGGCAACTTCCTAGTGAGAACTTAGGCAAGTTACTTAATTTTTCAAAATCTATGTCTTTGTAGAAATAACCATCCTATTATTAACCGTTCCTATAGTTAATGAAAGGATTACATGAAACTGTATCTAAAGGAGCTAGCATGGGTACTGACACTCAGTAAGTGCATGGGAAATGGGAGCTGTCATATTATCTTTGCCGTTATCTTACAAATGCAATATGCAGAGCAGCCAGCAACACTTGGGCCCAATTATTTGCCATCCCTGGGGAACAGAAACTCCCTTTGCCCTGGCAGAAGGCAAGAACCAAGAATTCCAAACAATTTATTTTCTAAGAATCAATATATTTTCTTCTTTTGAAATAAATACAAACCAGTTTGAAAGGTGGGGAATCTATGGGAAGGAGGGGAGAGGGGACAGGCCCCAGTCTTTTTAGTACCAAATGACTCTGGCGCGACCGGAAACGCAGTTACAAATGAGAATAATTTAAATTCTCCACTAATTACAGTATTTACAAAAGCAGGGGAGGGGGTCACCTAGTGCCCCTCTTCCAGGCTGGACAGACATCAATCCCACTGTTAGGCAGGGCGGATGCCCATTCACCATATCACCTGCACAGGCCTCAGGCCACTAGGCAGTTATGGATTCTCCTGGCATGAGCAGGCAGAGGTGATGGGATGGCCTGTTTTATGCAGTGTCCTAACCTTGGCCCACCACCCTGCACTGCAATGCTGTGAGGTCTCTGGAGCTTTCTGGCCTGTGGGACCTCCCCTCTCTTTGCACAGAGCTACCATGGGCCCTCGGAGTGTTCTGTACAGTCCAGCTGCACTCAGGGCAGGAGGGACCTCCCCCACCCAGCTTCCCCTGAGACTGGCCCCAAGACCAGGAATGAGTCAGTGCAGAGGCCGGTGCCACTCCAGGACAGTGAGCAAAGGGGAGAGAGGTGGCAGGGCACCGTAGATTGGGCTGTGCTGGGCAGTATCAGTCACTATCACTGGTCTCGCTGCTCTGCTCGCCCTGGACCTTGCTGCGGTGTTGCAGAGCCCTATGGTAGGCAATCTGCACTGATTTGCGGATGTTAGACTTGCGGCCCTCTAGCATCTTCTCCTTGTCGAGGTCCTGGTTCACACCCAGAGGAACCAGCTTAGTCCTAGGCAGCCATTGCCTACAAGACGAAGTGAGGATCAATTAAGTCATCTCTGGGAGAGCAATAAGCACCAGCCTTCTTCACTCATTTAAAAACACCTCCTGAGAACGAGGCTCTGGTGGGCACTGGGGTTCCCTGCCCTCAAATAACTGTTCACAGTGATAAAAGAGCCCAGTCAACTGTCACACTGAGCCGTAACCACAAGGAATTTATGGGTGCAAAAAGGAGCCCTGACCTAACCTGAAATAGTATCCTGTCCCACAGGCTCCAGGCAGACTTTACTGGTATTAAACATCCTCTGCGTATAGTTAACAAAAAGATTACATTATGTAAACGAGACAGAAGAGGGATTCAGAGTCTGACTTTATGCCTGCTTTATCCTAATCTTGTCACCATGGAGGCAGAGGTGGGAAAACTAAGTATAGAAATCACCTCGATCTGGGTGGGGAGCCACTCCCATTTGTCACAGTCACTGATGGTTCTTTGTTTTCTAGTCACAGCTGTTTGTCAGCTGTGCCCAATCAGTTGCTCAGACTTTTTCTTAAAGGCCTAAGTCCCTCCCCCACTGATTGGTGACAGCCCAGCCTGTCTGTTGCTGGAATTTCCTCACAGTCTGCCCCCATTTCCAGGGTTGTATTTGTGGCTGTGAGTCACCACATGCTCCCCTCCTCCCTTACCAGGTTCGCTTGTTGTCAAAGAAGAGGACGAGGTAGAGATGCTCTCGGGCTTCCTGGGTCATCTGCTCCCCAAGTTTCAGCACCTCTAGTGGGGGCACAGGAATGGGAACCCCATGGTGGAACATACCTTCCCGGGGCATCTTTGGATCAATGATCTGAAGGAATAGTAAGACCTTGGTTTGGTTCAGTCCCCTCTTCCCCAAGGGTAACTCTACCTAAGAATTTGGAGACTCCTTTGAAGTAGAGACATGGAAAGATTATCATGCTACTGCAATGCTGACGTTCTTCCTATGCTGAATTACTTCAGAGCCCAAGGGGTCATGGGAAGGAAAAGGGAAAGCTGGAGAAACTAATCAGGGACCTCTAATTCTCTACCTGCCAAAGACCCTTGTACTCTGCAGCTCAGCAGAGAGTAGAAAAAGTCTACTAATTGTAAGTCTGCATTCTGGGGTTGACAGGCAAGGGTTATGACAAAAAAGAGGAGAAGCCTACCAGAGCTGGGTACGATGGATACCCTCGGCACTTGGCCCACACAAGGTCCAGAGCATCCAGCGGGGAGTCCTCATCCTCTGACAGCCAGCCAGCTCCCCGGCCCAGACTCTTCCTTACCACTTCACAGGAATGGGAGAGAGGGGGCAGATCAGCAGACAGGGGGCTGGTAAGGCCCGGACACTGGGGCCCCAGCATCCCTGGCCTTGGGCGAGGGTACTTACTGCTGTGGCCCACGCCGCGGCCAGTACCCACGGAGTAGGCCTCATTCTCAGTGCCTGAGGTATCTTCACTGCTGTCCTCTGGGAATGTGCCCCGAGAGAAGGAGGGCTTGCCCCTGCCTTGTTTTGAGGGTGTTGTGCTGTAGACAAAACAAAGGGAGCTCAGCTCAAAGAAGAGTGGAGAATGGCATGGTGGGTGTCCTTTCTTCTTTAAACCCCCAGTGTCTAAGATTTTTGGAAAGCAGAAACTACTTAAAGATTTTCAAATCCAAATGCTCTCAGTGGCTTGGCAGTGATTTGACTGATGTGGGCTGGGTTTAGCAGTGGTGATGATGAATGTATACCCTGTCTAAAAGCAATACTGGCCAGATTTGCCAGACCTAGTTTTTAAAAAGAACACAGAAACTGGGAATTTTATGTGGTACTTCTGAATTCATTTTTAAAAACACACCATGCTGGCCAAAGAAAATATGTCTGTAGGCCAAATCCAGGCCACAAAGCAAGAGTTTATGCCCTCTGCTCTAAAACATCAGCTGAACCCTGTATGGTTCCCTCCATTCCATTATGGTGATACGCTCATCTATTTCATTTATTTTGCAGAGAACCTTGGATTTGAGCCATCTTAATCTAGGCTGAGATGGCTGCCACCCCACTTCCCACAGGGAAACCCAGAAGGGCATCCCAGAGGCAGGCCTTGATCTGGAGGGCTGGTACCTGGTCCGATCTGAGGCAGCACTGCTGCTGCTACTGCTGCTGGACTCAGAGTCTGAGCTGCTCCGGGGAAGGCTGCAGTCATTACGATATACCAAGAAACTCTTCTTGACTGGCTGGTTTCCACTGCTGAAGCCATTGGCTGGTAAGTCTTGGTTGGGGGGGAAGGGGAGGAGGGAAGGAATCGGTCAGGAAGATGTAGATCAGAGATGACATGGGGGTAAGAGGTACTTAAGAGCCTTGGCTTCCCTTTCTGTGCTGGAATATTCCTCCAACCTTGGCCAGCAGAGCTAGCTCTGGGTGGTGTCCACCACAGCTGGCCACAGCCCTGCCCCACCCCTTACACTTCCCTCAGCAGTTATAGACCTTAGGACACAAATGGCTTAAAGGGCAGGAGATCACCAAGGAGGATGAGAAGAGAAAAGGTGAAGTGATACAATGGAGGGGGGCTTGGATGGGAATCTAGCTGGATCAGTGTCTTTGGGTTTCAGTTTCCCAGTCTGTAAAATGAGGGGATTGAATTAAATGATTCCTAAGGGCCCTTCTAGCTCTGAGATATTATGGGAAAATGAAGGGATAGGTGGAAGTTATGTTGGGAAAGATGGTAGCTTTGCTCACTCTCTTGGGGTACTGGGTGGTGAGGCTCACCCATTGGGGGGTCTTCTGTGGATTTATCACTGTCGCTGTCTGAGCTGGAACTGGGCCGGGGGCTCCTACCCCGCTTGCGCTGACGCAGGGAGCCCATGATGGGAAGCTGAGGGGGCCCCACAGGACTGCCTCCGTGGCTGGGGGTCATCTGGCTCTCCCGGTTTTTGGGGGGCCGGCCCGGCCTCTTGGGCGGTCCAGCTGTCTTCGGGTTCTTTTTGGAGAACAGAACTGAGGTTCTCCTGCCCACCTCATGTGCGGGGGTTGAGGACATGTTGGGACCCAGGCCTGGAGCAGAGAAAGAGAGAAGGAAAGTTGGTGAGGGGCCTGATGTGGGAAGGGCAGATGTCATCCAGGGTATGCCCTGGGTGTATAAGTCCAATACTCCAGCTATTGTTGGGGAAATGATTTGAGGGTCATGGAATTGGGAACAGTGTCTCTTATACAAATAGCCAGAGATACAGCTAAGAGGCCCCTGATTGGGGAATGAGGGAGAAAGTACAGCTAGCTGTGCAGGAAAGACCTCTGCCTTGGGGATGGCAGGGGCTGAGTGTGTGCTGCAGAGTCAAAGTCTAATTTGCTTTGGGGTCCACCTTGTTATGGGGTTCAGACCTTTGCTTGTCTCCTGGCTGCTGCTCTCCTCAGCGGCACTGTCTGTCTGCCCATCCTTGTCACAGGCTGCTGGGTGAGGTGTCAGGCTGCCCCGGCTGGAAGGGCCATGGCGCTCAGGCCCATCCCTTCCAGTTTCCCGCTGGTGGGCAAGCTTCCGCCGAAGCGCTGTCATCTCTTTCTTGATCATCTTTGCGCGCCGTGAGCGGCCCACACTCTGCTTGCTGGAATTCACTTCATCCAACCGTTCCAGCAACAACTTCAGCTGCTCTTCCACTGGCAGGTGCTTCTGGTTCTCCAACAGGACCAGCCGCTCCTCCTCTGCTGCTAGGAGTGGGGATAGGGGGAAAAGGTCAGATTCAGAGCAGCTTTTTGGCCCCCTTAAATCTGGACAAGCAGTAAGAAACCCACTCTTGCCCGGTCGGTGTCACTAGATGGTTGAATCAGGAGGTCACGGTTCCATTCCTGGTTAGGGCACATGCCTGGTTGCGGGCTCAGTCCCCAGTGTGAGGCGTGCAGGAGGCAGCCGATCAATGATTCTCTCATCATTGATGTTTCTCTCTCTCTCTACCTCTCCCTTTCTCTCTGAAAGCAATAAAAATATATTAATAAAAAGAAAAGAGCCCTAGGCTTGACTCAGTGGATAGTAGCCTGCGGACTGACTGGTCCCAGGTTCGACTCCAGCCAAGGGCACATGCCTGGGTTGCGGGCTCGATCCCCGGTGGGGTGCGTGCAGGAGGCAGCCGATCAGTGTTTCTCATCATTGATGTTTCTATCTCTCTCTCATTCTCCCTTCCTCTCTGAAATCAATAAAGAAATATATTTTAAAAAGAAAAGAAAAAGAAACCCTTCTCCCCTCAGCTGCTGGCCAGGAACAGCCATAAAATAGCAGAACCAAGATGTGAACTGACAGGCATTGCTATCCATTCACCAGCCTGGCTTCCTGGGGATAGCTTGTCACTGCTCAGCCTAAGTGCTTCCCACCTACACTGCCTGCTCCCAGGAGGGGACTTTTGGAAAGCTGTTCATCCCTAGCATTGGCCTCTTATGTGTGTGTGACTCATCACCCACCATCTTCAGTGTGGTGTGGGGCCTCGTCTCCAGCCAGGTTGTGGGGGATATGCATGCCCGTCTCAAAGTCAATGCCCATTTTTTCTGCCTGGCGCCGGGCCTGGCGGAGCACAGCACCACCCTGCTCACGGAGCCGCACCGCTGCCCGGTAGAAGATGGTGTCCTTGGCGTTATACTTGAGGCAGTTGCTGACGATGAGGTTGAAGTCCTCCTCAAAATCATCAAAGTTCAGGTAGCGATAAGCCTCCAAGTTCTGCTTCATGGTGAAAAAATCCATGGGCTTTTTGATGTGGTCTAGGTAGTCAGGTACCTGGGAGAACAGGGTAGGTGTAGCTAAGTGGAGATATGCTTCTCATTCCCCCTGAACCCCTGCCCCTAATACTACCCCTTGAAATGCATCCAGTAACCTCCTCCCACCAGTTAGAGGTAGGCGTATAGCTCAGGGGAAAAGAGAGCTGGATTCAGTCTTGACTTTACCAGTCACAAGCTGTGTGATCTTGGCAAGTCTCTTAACCTCTCTGGACCGTCTTTTCCTGGCCTGGAAAAGTGATAAAATTACTGCCAAATCCACCTCCTACAGCCGTATGAGGCTTCAACAAGAAAATAGCTAGGGGAGTCCTCTGGAAGTAATACGAGCTTGCATTCCTATAGCTCTTTTTTGCTTATCATTAAGACTTATAAGGAGGCTGCTGCCTTAGGCCTCTCATTTTATACCTTTTAGAAAGAATAGTCTGCCAATCAGAACCTAGGGCTTCAGAGCTGGTTCTTTAGGTGCTGAGCCTTCTAAAGTCTCTGTTCTAGGGGTCAGCACCCAGAAAGTGTCTTCCTGCCCTGTGGTTATTCATTTGGCAGACTCAGTCCCTGCCTCTGGGGAGTGCAGATTGCCTCCCATTCTGGGCACTTGTAGTATGAAAGGGACAAGACAGAGTCCATGTGATGCATGTGGCTCCAGTTCATCCTGGAGCCCCAGAGCCACCAAGCCCCTCTCTTCAAGGTCCCCTCCTAGTCCCTGGCCCAGACCTGCAGCAGGGGTCCAACTGAGAGAGGAACAGAAAGAAGGTGGAGTGAGGGGAAGGGATTCTTACTTCGTCCAATTCGGTTACCTCAGACAGAGGGACCGGCTCGCTGAAGATGTTGCCTGTGTCCTTCTCTTGGAGCTGCTCCAAGGTTTTGCGAAGGAGGATGAGAAAAGGGGTCAGCTGCATCTCCATGGCAATCTGCTGGACCTTGATCTGACACACATAAAGGCCCAATCAGCCAGGCCCAGGCCAGTCCCTTGGTAGAGGTCTGAGGAGATGGTCAAAGCTGGTTTGGGAATTCGCCTTCCTTCCCACCCTCAACAGCTGGATGTACTCACTCAGGTCTATGTTCTACAACGCCCCACCCAGTGAAACTCCCCAACTACTCTGGCCTTTCCCTTCCTTGATTTAACTTACAGCACTAGCTACTTGTATCACATAATTAAGAGTTCCATTCATTCTCTCCTCTGACATTCTGTTTCTGGTGAGCCCAAGAGCACACTGAGCATCAACCCTATTACTTGCTGGCTAGACAACACATGCTTTTCCTTCTCCCACATATGTTTTCTCCTCTGGAAAACAGAGCTGGCCCAGGAGCACTCACCGTCTCCCTTTTGAGTTTCTCCCGCTTGCGAATCAGCTCTACCAGCAGCCGAGCTCTCTCTAGGTCATGCCGGAGCCGCTGCCAGGACTTGAGCTGTTCTTTGAGGGCCCAGTTCTTATCCTCAGAATCTCTCTGTAGAAGCAAAAAGGAGTCAGAAGATGATGAGGGAGTCAGAGGAAAGGGCAGAGGAGAGGATAGCCCAGAAAACTGGGGCTAAGGGCAGGTAAAGCCAAAGGAGGGGGCACAGAAACTTACTGGCAGGTGTGCCAGCTCAAGTGGGAGCTCCTCAACCTAGGTGTCTCCTGTGCCAATGCTTGGTATACACTTGTTGAGTAAATGAATAAACACATAGGAACAGTACCTTCTACAAGTGGATAATTTGTAAGAATTTCTTCCTGGTTCTCCCCAGGAAGCATGCCCCTGCCATTCCCTTCCATCCCTCATCTCAAGAAAAAAATTTCTTCCTGAGCCTGGTTTGAAGGCTACCTTAAAAAAGGGAACAGTCTAAGCTCTCAGACACTGGATGCTATAGTTACAAATCTTTTTATATATATATGTATATGTGTGTGTGTGTGTATATATATATATATACACATATATATACACACATATATATACACACACATATATATACACACATACACACACATATATATATATATATATATATATATATATATATATATATTATTGATTTCAGAGAGAAAGGAAGTGGGATAGATAGAAACATCAATGATGAAAGAGAATCACTAATTGGCTGCCTCCTGCACGCCCCCTACTGGGACTCAAGCTCGCAACCTAGGCATGTGCCCTTGATTGGAATCAAACCTGGGACCCTTCAGTCCGCAGGCCGATGCTCTATCCACTGATCCAAACTGGTTAGGACATATAGTTACAAATCTTGATCCTTATCCCCTGGTATTAGTTCCCAGAGCCCACAGGGAATATGACACAGTACCCCAACTTGGTCACAGTTCCTCTGAGACTGCAAATGTGTCTGCAGGCGACGTAACAGCGGGACCCCATTCCGTGACTGCCGCTTCAGTGTCCAGTAGCTGTGCAGCCTCTGCATGAACTGGCTCTTCCTTTGGATTGTTAGGCGGTTGGTAATTTTACTGAGCCTAGGAAGCAGGATAACAAATTTTCTTACGTAAAACAAGGGTGTCTAGCTAGTCTATCGTCAAAAAGTTTGTGACATCGGGCTTAAGGCAAAGAGCAAACAGTGCCATCAATGGCACCTCAGCAGACAGAAAGCCAAGCTCCCAGCACTAATACTAATACCAGGGGGTCAGGGAGTTTGGCTCCTAAGATTGCTCTATTTGACCCTGGGATACCCAACTCACATTGAGCGTTACAAGGTACAGCATAGGAAATTGACTAGGTAAAGTAAGAGTTAAAAATAACTGATCACAGCCCTCATTTGGATTCACAGTGGCAGTAATTACTTTGTGACTCCTTAAGCATTTCCTTCCCCCCTTTTCATTCCAGTTCTCCTTTCAGAGTCAGACTATTTCTTCTTCTGTGGCTGGTAGCTATTACATTCTCTTTCTTCCTAACTTAAACCGCACCATCAAAGTGAAGGGCAGTTGAAAATATATGTTAGGTCTGCCAGATAAAACTGGGAAGTTTCTGGCTCCTAATGTAAGAGTCAGGTGACTTGCTATAGCTAATCTCATTGGGATTTTTTTTTAAACTTCTACATAGCTTCTGATAGGAAGAAGATAACCCAACCCTGTCACTTCACTCTTCCCAACCTGTCCACTGCTCCCCACATACCTGTGTGGTGGAATGCAGGGCACTGAAACCACAGGTGCTGCTGCCCGCTTCTCTGCCAAGATCTTTCGTGCCTTTTTCATCTTGATCCGGGACTTGGCCTTGGCCTTCTTAACCTTCTCTGAACTCCAACTCTTACCCTCATCCTCCTCCTCATCCTCCTCCTCTTCACCCTCACTGTGGGACAGGGCAGGCAGCCGGCGAGCTGAACCTGGGGGTGTATGGATGTCACAGTAGGCTGTTTTGCGGACGCTAAAGGAGGTGCCATTGGCACCTGTCTCCCGCACAGGCTCCATCTTCATGTAAAGGCCGGCCTGCTGGGCACATGTCACGTGGAAGGCTGTGTAGCAGTTGGCTTTGTGGCACTGAATGCAGGCCCCTGAGCCCCGCTGTTTGCAAATGTAGCAGGTGAGCTTCCAGCGAGCTGGCGGGATGTGCTCGATGCTGTCGATTGGCTCCAGGAAGACTGTGTTGGCAAAGCAGACCTCAGGGATCCACAGGGCACACACCACATGGGCCCAGCGCCCATCATCTGTCTGCTTAAAGGCACCACCCTTATTGGGGCACAGGGCACAGTCCACAGCACGTGAGGGTGATTGTAGACAGCGGCGGCACAGCCACTGGCCCTCAGGGATATAGGGGACGCCATAGCACTCCTGGTGCACAGCCAGGTTGCACATGTCACAAAAGAGGATGACATTGCTGTTCTGGCATTCACCATCATTGCAGATACAGCACACAGCATCCTCATCCACTAGTGCATTGGGGTCGCCTTTATTGTGGCTCTCAAAGTAGGACTCCTTCTCCAGCCGGTCCATTAAGTACTCAAAGATCTCCTGCGGGATAGGACTCACACCCTCCGTCTTCCGTCGTTCGTTCATGATATCCAGCCAGATGTAGTCCTCTTCATCCATGTCATACTCTACCTCCTCATCCAGCTCCTCTGCTGACTTCTCAATGTACCTGCAGTGCACACAGGCAGCTCAGCATCATATAGTTGAGTTTTTCCTCCCTTAAAGACAGTGTGTTACATTTGCCAAATATTTACTCTAGGCCAGGCCTGTACCTTCACATATGTTGTCTCATACCATCCTTACCTTAACCCCAAGCACTATAGGTCCTGTAATCATTCCTGTTTTGCAGAAAAGGAAGCATAGTTTTGAGGTTACTGCACCTGCCCTAGCTCTCTTGTGAGAAAGTGGTAAAGCTGGGAAGTGGCATTAGGCCTGCCAACTCCAAACCTCATGTCCTACACAGCCTCCCTTGGGGTGCAGAGGCTCAACCAGATTCCTAAAGGGAAGAAAAATGGCGCAGCTAGGACCCATCTGGATGATAATACAAAGAGTCAGTGGAAGGAAGTTCCTCAGGTGTCACTTGCAAATTATATGTAAGTTGTTTTAGCACCAGCTGGCAGTGTCCTGAATGGAGCTGCTGTGGGTCTTGTCAGCTGTTACCAGCACCAGCTCAGGGCTCCCTCAAACTATAGGTACTGTCTTTGTTCTCTGGATAGCATTGGGAGATAACAATCAGAATAGTTAAGATATACTATGAGCCAGGTATTGTGCTAAATTACCACATTTATTTTCACCACAGCCATAGGGTCAATGTTCTTATTGCCCTTATTTTGCAGATGAGGAAATTCCAGCTTTGAGAAGTTAATTAATTGCCCAACACAGAAAGGTCACACAACCAGGAAGTGGCAAAGCTAGGATTCAGACTCCACCCTGGGGCACTCATTGGGCTCCCCACACCCTTACCATGCTCTGGATCACCTGGACTCTAGTACTGTAAAGCTATCAGGAGCTACAATAGGATGAATGGGGCGTTGGCTTCTAACAAACCTTAATTTAAAACCTGGCTCTGAAAAAAATAAAAATAAAAATCTGGCTCTGCTACTTTGTGACCTTCAGGGCATCACTGCTCTTTTCTGAACCTGTTTTATTGATGATAGAATTAAGATAATAATAATTACTCCCAAAGATGCTGTCAGGATTAAATGGAATTACAAAATTAAATGGGCTAAATCAAGTGGCACACAGCAAGCTGCACCTCTTCTCTCCACAAGGGAAATGGGGCTCTGGTGCTAGAGCAGGCCAGGCAAACAGGCTCTGGAGCCATGTTATTTTATTTTTAAAAATATATTTTTATTGATTTCAGGGAGGAAGAGAGAAGGAGGGGAGGAGAGAGAGAAACATCAATGAGAGAAGCAGCATTGATCAGCTGCCTCTTGCATAACCCCCACTGGGGATCAATCTGGGCATGTGCCCTGACCAGGAATCAAACTGTGACCTCCTGGTTCATAGGTCAACACAACCACAGAGCCATGCCCGCCGGGCTGGAGCCATCTTTATATGATAGCAGGCAAGTGAGCTAGCCTCCCTGGGCCTAGGTTTCTTCATCTTAAAGTGGTGATGTTAATACGGACTTATTTCATATAGCTATAGTAAGCATTAAGTAAGTTAATACAAGTAAAGTACTTAGGAACAGTACCTGGCATGCAGTAAGTACTCAATAAATGTTAGGTTTATCATTAGCTTTTGTATAACCCTGACCAACCACCTTGCTTCGATTATAGCTGTTTATGTGTTGAACTTCTCCATAGGATAGAGGCAAGAACCATGTTTGATTTACCACACAGAAACAGGTTCCCAGTGTTGTTCATTTGAAAGGTATTTTGGGGGTGGAAGGGAAGAGAGAGACTTAAATGCTATGTCTATAGGAAGCAACTTATTCCTTAGCCCTTACCTCTTTCCAAAGGTGACTACAATTCTCTCATCCTTGAAAAAGGGTGTGGCTCAGAGATAGTGTGAACCACATGGCCCCTTCCAGACCTTGAAAACAGCTCCAAAACTTTCCTCTGCCAAGACATTACCTGATGGTGCATAACACACTTCCACAGTGCACCCAGATTACAGGCTACAGCACAGATAAGGTAGGTTGCATGTCATGTAGAATTCCTGGCTCACCAGCTGACACTCCACCCTCCTACTCCCCCTCAAGAAAGCACTCAGATGCAAGCAAGAGAAAGTGGTGTTATTAGATTATCTCAATTCTTCCCAAATTTACATGGAAAGCAAATAATTTCCCAAACTAGGGCCGTTTTGCTAACAGTAGTAATAAATTACATGCAACATACCTCCAACTGATAGAGAACAGACCTGATCCCCAGGAGGAAAAAGTGAATCTGCCCTGGAGAACAGACCTGATCCCCAGGAGGTAAGAGTGGAAGGAGGAAGAAAAGGAGCAGAATGAGCTGGGCTAAGCTGCCTATCAGAGCAAAGAGCGCCATTAGGAGGGAGCCATTAGGAGGGAGGACAGGCCCTGAGGGGCCTCTGTGTTGGGGATGGACATGACAGTCTAACAGAAAAGAGATAGTGGAAAGTCAGAAGGAGGTGAAGCTGGGCTGGATAGAAAGGAAGGAGACTGGCTAACACAAGAACAGGCGAGAGAAAAAAGTGACACACTGAGCCAAATTACTTGGGTTCCCACAGATTTGCTTTTATGAGATTTGCCTTTTATGACATTAGTATATCATCATATGAATGGCACTTTTGGTAAAAACTTTTCATATAAAAACCTTTATAAATCCTTCTCAGAGATCAGGCCTTCTGATTAGTTGACACCAAAGATTGCTCCTTAACTAACTCATCAGAATGCCTTCTTTGCCTTGGATGCCTACTCTCAGAGGTAACTTTTACACTTGGTTTTTGTACCGTCCTTCAGCTAGGCTTTCTGTATATAATTTTATGACCACATTGCCCCACCCCTTCATTTTTACAAGGAATTTAGCCTATGCCTGTGACTTTAAGAGCCACTGTAAAAAAAACAAAAGAGAGCCACTGTGACAAACTTTTGGAAGGAAGTGGGGTACCAAGAGATAAATAAAAAGGCCATTGGAGGATTACAAAATATAGTTGATGGAAACACCGCTTAGGCATGCTAAAGGATGGGCATGCTAAATAACAGAACAATGGGAAAATTACCCCTGCAGATTTACAAATTGCTTTTAGGACCTTATGAAATCAGTGTCCCAGTCTTTTACCTTTAAGCCAGCGGAGGAATATTAAACCAGCTCTACAGATGGGGTCACTAGAATACCAGAGCCAGATGCCTTTCCCAAAGTCACACAGTGAGGGAATGGAGAGGCTCAGAAACCAGAGAAGGGATCCTCTGATACAGTGGAAATAGTGCAGCTTTGGCGTCAAAAGAACCTGGGTTTGAATACTGGTTCAGCTACCTACTGGCCTTTGACTTTTGGTAAGTCTAGCCCCTTCTGTAGTTTCCTCATCTGTGGAATGAGAACAATACCTACCTAAGTGGGTTATGAGAATAACATGAAGGAGTAGTTATAGTAAGTGCCACCATCATTAGCTGGAGTACTGTTCCTCTTACTGCCCTAAGAGTGTGCTCCTGCTATCCTTTATCCCTGCTATTCTCCTGTCTGCTGCCTGTCACTGCTCTCCGGCTCCTGAGCCCTGTTTGACCAGTGTTCCAGAGTTAGGAGGCAGAGGTGGCCTTACCGGTAATAGGAAGTTGGCCGGGGTGGGGCATCAGGGGTGTCTTGCTCCAGCTCCCGGTATACAACCTCTGGCAACTTGGGAGTGGTGCTGGCAGAAGCATTATGGTGGTGGTGATGGTTGGAATCCTTGCGTTTCTCCTTGTTCTTATGCTTGCCTGACTTGGGAGTCACAGCCGGCGTCTCAGTGTTCTCTTTGTTGCTGCCATTCTCAGGGGCCTCCTCGGGGGCCTCATCATCCTCTGACACCACATCTAGGTTGTCAAAGATGCTGATGCGATGGACGCGGCCGTGCAGGTCTACCTCCACCATGCGCTGGGCCTGTGCATAGCTCATCACCTCACGGCTGGGTGACTGTGATACCTCTGAGGGGCTGGGTGACTGCTTGTTGGCTGGGCGTGACTGGCGCCCCTTCTTCTTGTGCTTACGGAGAGGAGTCTGCTGCGGGGGTGGTGGGTTGTCGTGGTCATAATGGTACAAGTGGTACTCAATACCACTGTAACTCTTGTAGACCTTGCGGCAAGTCTCCACGGGGCACTCATATGGTGGCTTAGTTGCCCGCAAGTTGTGGCAGAAAGTCTTCACGTCAAAGTCCACCCCCATGCTGTCACATCTAGAATTTACAGATAAGTTAGCATAGGCCTGGGGAAGAGTTTATGACCACTCCCCCCACTCCCTCTAGCCCTTCCTCTCTTCAAGGATCCTGGCCAGCCCACCTCTACAGCATATGCAAATACCATCTTCTCCACATCATGGCCACAGTATGGGCCTCATCACCTCTTGCCTGATTATTCTGCCCTATGCCTCAACTCTTCTAGCCTAATATTGCATAATGTGGCCAGAGTGATGTTTTTACCAAGTAGCAACAGTCATTTCAATCTGTGATTAAAAGCTTTCTGATATTCCCTACTTACTTCAGGATAATATCCAAATTCCCTATGTTGACAGTCAAGTGCTCCTTTCATTGTTTGGCCCTAGTCCTCCTTTCCAGACTCTTCTTTTCACCAGTTGCAGCTGTGTTTCTGTCTATCCAAGGCAACTTGCCATTTCCTGAAAGTTATAACCTCTCCTTACTGCAAGACGATCTCTATTAGAATGCCTTCCATCCTTTCTGATTGGTGAGCTCCTACTCATTCTTCAAAGCCCAGATTAAATGTCACTTCTGTTATGTCTTTGTCTCTCCTATGGGGAACTCTGCTTTCATAGCATTCCATTTTCACCTCTTTGTCTCCTCCCACTAGACTGGGAGCTATGCACTGCAGACACCAGAGCCTACCCACCTTTATATCCCCAGTACTTGGAATGCAGTGGACATTCAGTTTTTGGCAAATGAATGAATAACTTGTTGAATGAATAGAGGAATGAGGGATCAGCAGATTTGGAGTTGAGAAAGATGGATGAAGGCGAGTGTTAGCCCATGTAGTAGCTTGAATGGGTAGCAATGATTTAGTCCTGGTATCCAGCAGAATCACTGGATTATAGAAAGAATTAGTTCATTTCTGAGGTCTTTAGGGGAAGTCTATGTCCTGGCCCTGGCAGCTGTACCAAGTCCTAAGGGTACAAACAGGAACAAGACAATCCAGGCACAGTCAACTCCATGCTGGTCCTCAGGGCCCTCCCATTCTCCTCTCCAGTGTTCCTGGGTGAATGGAGACAGCAGATGGCACCAGCCCCCAGGAAGCCCAGCTTAGTCAGAGACTGCCCCAGTTTCTCCAGGCTTAGTTGAGTTTAACAATTCAGCTAGGGGCTTGGCACCATTCCAGGTAGTGCCACCCTGAGCTCCCTGACAAACAAGGACCCCTCTAGGCCTCTATTCTCCTGCAACTTAACCAAGCAAGTGGGCTGCTTCAGCCTCTCTTTGTCAAAGCACCCAACTTCCATGTCAGTAAAACTATTAGTTAAACTCCAGCTCCCTTCTACTTCCTACCTGCTTCTGTGTCTTTAAATACAGACCAATTAGAAGCACAAATAAGCTCTCCTCTTTCAGTGATGGGTCCCTGGTGAACACTGCAGCTCTGCTGCCCTGGCTCCCCAGCTTCCGAAGTAGCACAGAGACCCGGGCTGATGTCCCGCTGGGAGTAAGTGGCAGAGGCACAGGGGAGGGAGCCAAAAACTTAGATCTGAAAGGCTGTGGGCCCAGGGGGGTGGCGGCGTAACTCAGGGGGCTAGAGGAAGTTGGGGGCGGGAGCCGAAGGGATCAGGCCCAGCCCAGGCGGTGCACGCCCGCAGCCCTACCCGGATGAGGCGAGGTTTCTCTTTTGTCAAGTGTAACAAGTTAAACAAGGCTCCCCTCCTGAAGTTGACCCTGGTAGCCACGAAGGATACACTGTTGCCCGGGATTCCCGCTGGAAGCGAAGGCACTGTCAGTTCTCCCGCCTGGAGGGGGCTGGAGCGGCCCGAGGGGCACCTGGGCAGGACTGCTCAGTGCGCGCCCCACAAAAGTACTCAACTCCTTCCCCGCTAGCCACTCTCGCCCTGGTCCCAGGCCCGCACTCACCGGCCACCTCGAGTCCGGGCTCATCGCCGGGGCCGTCCGCCGGGGCTCCGACCCCACTTGGCGGGGAAAGACGGGCCGGGGAGGGAGAGCCCCAATTCCGGAGACTTCAGACCTCGCCACCCCGGCCCCTTGCCGTCCCACGCTCTGGCCCCGGCTCCCCGGGATTCCCGCGCTGACCCCCGCCGCTCCCGGTTCCGCCGGAGCCCCGGTGTCTCAACTCTGTCTGCTGTCTCCTGTTTCGAGAGCCCCTAAATTGCCCGGTCTCGGGACCCGGCGCCGCTGGAACAATGGAGGCTCCCGGAGGCAGCGCGGGGACGGCGGCAGCAGAGACGGTGGCGGCAAAGGCAGGGACAGCGGCGGCGGCAGCAGCGGCGGCGACGGCGTCTGCGCAGGGTAAACGTAGTGCCGCGGCGCTGCCGAACTGCACTTTCGCCACAAATCTCCGCCCGCCAACCGAGGCTCCAGAGACCATGCTCTGGAACTCGTAAGGGCTCCCTGAACATCCCACAGGGCTTCTCTAGCACCTCCATCTTAGAGGTGAGTTTAGTCGCGGTACTCAGGATCCGGAGTGGTGGGGCCATGTGTGGCGAATCTGCGGCCCCGAACGTTGAGCGCGGGGCTGGGCTGGAGGAGCCCGCCCTTCTCCCTTCCCCCTCAGTCTCCTCCCTCCCTTGTCCCTCCCCGACGCTGGCGCCGCGGCTGCGGTGAAGTCCTGGCCTTGGTCTCCCAGGAAGGCTGCGAGGCGGGGCCAGAGCCATGGGGCGGGGCTGGGGGGGGCAGGGCAAGGAGCAAGAGAGACGTGGGCTTGAGCCTAAGGAAGACCCGGATTTATGGTAGGGGCGGGGCTGGAGGAGAATAAACCAGCCTGTGGGGCGGGGCTTTGGAGGGGGCGGGCTTTAGAGGGGCGGGGTCACATGTAAAATACCTCCTGGCTGGGAGAATAGGGACTGAACCGGGGCAAAGAGTGAGGCTAAATCGGAGTGGGGCCTCAGGAAACTAAGGGCGGGGCTTCGGATGGGTGTGGAAGGTGGAGCTGGGATTGGAAGAAAGGATAGACCTGGGGAAAACGAAGCGAGGCTTCAAGGAAGGGGCGGGACTTGGGAAAGGTAAAGGGGCGGAACTAGACGGAAAAGGCGGTATCGGGTTAGGAATAACGGGGCGTGGCTGAAGGAAAGGGAAGGAGCTTGGGAAAGGTAATGGAGCAAGACTGGAGGCAAGGTGTGGATCCGAAAGAAGGGACCGGATTTGGGGAGGCGCAGAGGGCTGTTGGGGCGTGAAAGGGCTTGTCTACGGTAAAATGGGATTCGGATACCTGGAACCCTGTAGGTTGGCGGAGAAATGTATCAGGGCTACGGTTTGCCAGGTGGGAGATGATCTCAGAACTGGGCTCTGCCAGGATAACTCGGTTGGAGCATCGTTCAGATGCACCTGGGTTGCTGGCTCTGTCCAGGTCAGGGCACGTGCAGGAATTAACCAATGAATGCATAGGTGTGTGGGACCACAGGTCAATGTTTCTCTCATCAATAAATTTTATTTTTTTATATTTATTTTAGAGAGGAAGGGAGAGATAGAAACATCAATGATGAAAGAGAATCATTGGCTGCCTCCTGCATGCCCCCCACCCGGGATGGAGCCCCCAACCCAGGCATGTGCCCTTGACCGGGATCGAACCCAGGACCCTTCAGTCTGCAGGCGGACACTCTAGCCACTGAGCCAAACCGGCCAGGGCTCATCAATAAATTTTAAAAACACAGACAGCTGGTTTTAATGTGGCTAGGCCACTTAGTAGCTACATGAACTAGGGCAAGTTGTTAAATTCTTCCTACCTCAAATTTCTTGTAAAACGCAGCTCCAAAGCTTTATTGATAGTTCTTGGGGGCTTTGGAGAACTTTGGTGCTAGGGAGAGTCCATTTGTTAAACATGCTTATCACTAAGCCTCCAGTTTTGCCATCAAAGAGGAGTGTGAAAGAGTCTTTCAGGGTTTGGGGGCAAAGCCCAAAGGATCAGGAAACTTCTATTTTATGTTATTTCAAACCTTGCATTCGACTCACTATAATGTATGTTTTTGTATACAGTGTTTTCCGAAAAAAACCACCAAACCATCTTAATAAAATCGACACTCCAGGAAGATGTTTGCTGGTTAAGATCTTGGGATCTGGAGTCAAAGTGAAGAGTTCAATAAGTGACTTAATCACTCTGAACCTCAGTTTCCTCATTTGTTAAATGGAGAGAAAATATAGTCCTACCTCACAGGGTTGTTGTGAGGATTAAATAGATGATGCTTATAAATCACCTAGTATAGTGTGTGATATGTAATGAATACTCAAAATATTAGCTGTTTTTATTATCCTCATTCAGAAAACTCAGACTAAATGGATGAAAACAGAGTTAATATAGTCATTTTAATATATTTTATTGATTTTTTACAGAGAGGAAGGGAGAGGGATAGAGCGTTAGAAACACCGATGAGCAAGAAACATCGATCAGCTGCCTCCTGCACAACCCCCACTGGAGATGTGCCCGCAGCCAAGGCACATGCCCTTGGCCGGAATCGAACCCAGGACCCCTCAGTCCGAAGGCCGACGCTCTATCCACTGAGCCAAACCAGTCAGGGCAATATAGTCATTTTAAAGCTGACCTCTTTTGTCCTAGTCAGTCACTCAGTGATTAGAGCGACGGTCGGAGTACTGAAGGGTCCTGGGTTCGAGTCTGATCAAGGGCAGGTACATAGGTTGCAGGCTCAACCCCTAGCCCTGGTTTGGAGTGTGTGTGGGAGGCAACCAGTCAGTGTATCTCTTTCACATGGATGTTTTTCTCTGTCTCTCCCCCTCCCTTCCACTCTCTCTAAAAATCAATGGAAAAAATATCCGTGGGTGAGGATTAACAAAACAAACAAACAAACAAACAAAAAATTCTGATCTCTTTTGAATTCAGGAACCCCTTAAAGAGTCTGATGAGCCCTGGCCGGTTTGGGTCAATGGATAGAGCGTCAGCCTGCGAACTGAAGGGTCCCAGGTTTGATTCAGGCCAAGGGCACATGCCTCAGTTGTGGGCTCCATCCCCAGTAGGGGCCGTGCAGAAGGCAGCCAATCAGTGATCCACTCTCATCACTGATGTTTCTATCTCTCTCTCCTTCTCCCTTCCTCTCTTAAAAATCAATAAAGACATTATGCTAAGTGAAATAAGCCAGTCAATGAAAGAAAAATACCACATGATCTCACTCATTTATGGATAATAAAGACCATTATAAACTGATGAACAAAAATAGATACAGAGGCAGAGCAGCATCAAACAGACTGTCAAACTACAGTAGGAAGGCCAGGGAGGGTTGTAGGGGAGGGGGGTAAGAGATCAACCAAAGGACTTGTATGCATGCATATAAGCATCACCAACGGACACAAGACACTGGGGGGTAGGGGAGGCTGGGGGAAGGTCAAGGGGAAGAAAAAAAGAAGAGACATATGTACTACTCTTTGTAATATTTTAAGCAATAAAACAAAATTTTAAAAAATTAATAAAGGCCCTAACTGGTTTGGCTTAGTGGATAGAGCGTCAGCCTGCGGACTGAAAGGTCCCAGGTTCGATTCCGGTCAAGGGCATGTACCTTGGTTGCAGGCACATCCCCAATAGGTGTGCAGGAGGCAGCTGATCGATGTTTCTCTCTCATCGATGTTTCTAACTCTATCCCTCTCCCTTCCTCTCTGTAAAAAATCAATAAAATATATATATTTTTTAAAAATCAATAAAGAAATATATTTTTAAAAAAATAGTCTGATGAACGCTATGGCCTGTCTCCTCTGTCAGCAAAAACATATACATAGTTTTACTTATCCCTTCTGAAAGTGTTTCAAGAATGTCTGAAGAAATGATTGGATGATTGTGTATTCGGATGGGAATAAACCCTAGCTGAAGCAATCTTTGTTCCCTCCTTTTGGTGCGGTGCCAAGGCCCTGGGTCCCCTAATCTCCCTCCCCAAGACCCATGAGACAGAGGTAGAGTAATTATTATTATCAGCTTTATTATTGGCATGAAGGCAGGGAGGTGGTGACAGTGCAAGGCCCTTCTGTGGGTGAGGGAGTGGAGGACTTGACCAGCCAGCACTGATCCTCCAAGCTGGCCTCCCAATGGGTTCCAGGGCTCCAGGTGCCTCTGGCTTTCAGCAGAAGCAGTGGGTGGGTGGGCAGGTGGGCAGGTGGGCAGATGGCAGGCATTGGATAAATAGGCTCCTTAGGGCTGCTCTGGGGCTGGGGTCGGACTGGGGTTGGGAGGCGGTGGGGGGCGAGGCTGGATGTCCCTGGTGCGCATATAGGACAGCAGCTGCTCCGGGATCTCCGCCAGCACATCCTTGGCTAGTCGGGCCATGCTCAGCACATGGTTCCCTGATCGGTCGACATAGTCTCGGAATGGGACGAACTAGGACAGGCACAGACAATCAGGTGTGAGTGGTGGCCAAGGGAGGGGAGTGGGGAAGAGGGGCAGTAGAAAGGCTTCCTCTTTGACCCCTAACATCTTTTTCCAAATATCCCTCTAACCTGGGGGATATTGCTTTCTTTCCACCCATTTTTTTTTTCACCTTCTGTTCATCCTCAACTCACTCCGGTTTGACTTCACACAATCTACCGAAACTGCTTTTGGTACTGTTGTCAATAGCCCCATGTTCCCAAATCAGTCCAATGGGTAGTAATTGTCAGTCCTCATTTTACTTCTCTCTCCATTACATTTGATGATGATCTTCCTGGACACATCCCACTCTTGACACACCACATTGCTGGATTTTCTCCTGCCTTTCTGGATAAGTTTCCCTCTCCCCCCATTCCTCTGAGTTCTAGCTAATCTCTAAACCTGGTCCCTTCTCTCTCAAGTCTCTTCCTAGGTGATTTTATACACTCCCGTCACTTTAAAAACTGTTCCCTGATGACTCCCAAATTTATATATTCATCCCTAGCCTCTTCTTAAATGTTCAGAACCACGTATTTAATTGCTTGTATCATATCTCCATTCAGTTGTCTTAGATCCCTCAAATCCAATGTGTTCACAACTGAATTCTAATCCTTTCTGCCAAATCTGCTCCTCCTTCAGCTTTCCCTTCCCAGTTAATGGGACTATTACCCAGTTGCTCAAGCTAGAAAACTGAGAATCATCCTGAAGCCCCACTCACTCACCATCACCATTTAATCAAATAGTCAGCTGTTGTAAACGTTTTCTTAAATAATCGTTTGAACCTGCTTCTATCTTCACTGCTTCTACAGTGGGGCCTTGACTTACGAGTGTCCTGACTAAGGAGTTTTTTGAGATACCAGCTGTCTCTCAGCCGATTTTTTGCATTGAGTTGACAGAGTAATTTGAGTTAATGAGCTCCTTAACAAGCTCGGTCTCGGAACGAATTAAACTCGTAAGTCAAGGCCCCACTGTATTCCCATCCAGAGCCCTATTGCCTTCCCTCTACTACTTAAAGGCTTCTTCACTAATGGGTCTACCGCCCTTCTCTCTCGCCCTGCTACAGTCCACTCTCCATGAAGCAGAGGTCCTCTTAAAATGGAAGTCTGACCATCTCACTTCCCTATATGAAATCATTCAAGAGCTTTCCTATTTTTAAAGAACAAAACCCCAAATCTTCACCATGATCGGCATAGCCTTGGCTTCCCCTTTCTCTTACTCACTGTGATCCTGTTACCCTGGTTTCTTGCCTTTTCCATGATTGGACCAATTCTTCTGAGCCTCAGGGCCTTCTTTCATGCTGTTCCTCTGCCTGTAATGCTTATAGGTTTCAGCTCAAATGTAATTTCCTCAAAGAAGCCTTCCCTGACTACCCTGCCTAAGACAGGTCCTTGTTATAGACTCTCACAGTGGCATTTGCTGTTCCTCTGGAGCACTTATCACAACCGAATGAGATATTCGGCTGTGTGATTATTATTGGCTGCCTCCATTAGAAGGCAGAGGCTTTGGGGATCTACACTATGGATCCATAATGGCTATAGCAACCTGCCTGTTTCTCACCAAGATTTTGTTCAGTGAAAGCAGGAGGGCTAAAAGAGTGAGGGGTGAAAGGTGGGTGATTAAGAAGGCAGAAGAAAGAATGGCTGCCAACTTAGTCTCTCCTTCCCATCATGCCTTTCAGCTCCATGACTTCCTCTCCCTGGTCAGGTCTACCTGAACGATGTCTCGCTCAGCATAGCGGCCCCTAGAGGATACACGTACATCATCACCATCCAACTCTTCCATTGCTGTAAAAAAGACACCCCTCAGCTGATTGACCTCTCCCACACCAACCAACCCATGCGGCCCCTTCCGTCTTAGCTCCCCTTCAGAGTCATCATGAGAATGCCTTATGATTGTCAAAGTCCTACAATTATTAGGCATTGCTATGGCATTATTATTATTATGCCTTTCCACACATTCCATCCTCCCAGGAAACCCAAGAGGGAAGTATTCAGATCAACAGCCTTGGTTATGATGAGGAAACAGGTTCAGAAAAGGTCTGTGACTTGGCCAAGGTCCAACACAGGCATCCATCGTATTTTTTGTGGAGGGGCAGACCTGGGTGCCCAGTTTCTCCTTTATTTTCCCCAATTATTGGTCCCACTCAGGGGCAACCCCCATCCTACTCACCCTCAAACATGGCTGGTCCCACACCAACAATAATGATAGACATGGGCAGTGAGGAGGCCTGTGAGGGAAAGAGGATGAATGTCTGGGGTCAGTAGCCATAATAAGGGAGGTGACTGTTGAGAGCAATTTTTTGTGCATGTGTTATATTTCTGCACATCTTGCAAGTAGAGGCACTGATTTCCTTTGTTCCAGACTATTTTTGCAAGGATGTCTGCATGTTAAAGATATAGTGTCTTTCTTTAGAGCCAAGGGCACCTTTGTTTAATGCCCAGTATAATAAAATGTCTCACACTGGAACAAAGTAGAGAAACTAGGCACCCAGGCCTGTCTTCCAAACATTACTGCCCATCATAAAACATAGGGGTTTCCTAAGCCCAGGGTTTCTGTTCTATAATGCAGCTGACTGGATGCAGGTGTCATCTGGCCCTCTTAACATGATCTTGTGGGAATTGGGGCTTAGAGAATAAGAGAAAATGCTGATACTAGAGCTACTGCTATTGCTGGGAATAACAGAGTTCTTTGTCCCTGTTCCACAAGTCTTGTGTCTTTTGCTAGCATTCATGAAACTGGCAGGCTAAATTGTTAGCTTTAAACCTCTTGACAAGTATTACTTAATTTAATAAATATTAAATTAAAATCTCAGTCCCTTCACAGTTATTAACAGTGACCCCTCCCTGCCAAGTCCTCCTCCTCAGACTCACACTGACAATGGCTTCCTTGGTCTGTGTCATGTCAGAGATGACTCCATCGGTGATGATGAGCAGAACATAGTACTGGGAACCATCAGAGATTTTGGCTGCAGCCCTGGGTGAGAGGCCAAGAACAGAATCCAGCTGAAAGCCCAGAGAGACCAATGAGAACACCCCACTCCTAGAGCTTCCACAGGCAGCGTGTAAGTGCCAGGCAAGGATTGGGCTTCTGAAGCTCATGCTCCTTCCCCACACCTGAATGCCTGCCACTGTCTGCCCGTAACATTTGTGGAGCACATAATATGGTAGGTTCTGTGTTAGGCACTGAAGGTACACCACGAGAAAAAACAAGTCTATCCCAGCCCTCTCAATGCGAGGCAGATATTGATTCAAGAATCACTGAAATAGGTATAAAATTACACTTATTATGAGTGCTGTGTTAGAAAAGGACACTGCTGTGAGGGTGTATAGTAGGGATTCCTGGCATAGTCCAAATCAGCGAAGGCTTATTTAAGGAAACAATGTTTGAGAATGAAGGAGAGGTTAAATGAAGGGGGGATCAGTCCAGGTAGAAGGAATAGCACGGACAAAGGTCCTGTGATGGGACTGAAGGAAGCCCACCCTGTCTGGAGCCTAGAAAGTGAGGGAAACCGACGGGACCATGTGGCTGAGGTGGGGCAGGAGCCAGACCACACAGGACTTTGTTGCCCCTGGGACGATTTTGGTATTTATACAAGAGCATGACCAAAGGCTGAAGGCCTCCTTTCTTCACTCATCTCACCTGTTTCACCTCACTCCCTTCTCCCCTCTGCTGAACATAGCCCATTTCCTGGGCTGCTGGGTCCCCAGTCAGTATAACTGCTGTTCTCAGAACTCCTTTTTCTTCTCTGACCATTAATCTTTGAATCCAAGATTTTTCCATGTGAAAAGGACTTCAGAAGTAATTGAGCCCAGTCCCCTTATCTTACATATTCGAAAAACAAGGTCTTGAGAGAGCACAAAGGCCATACTAGAGCCAGGTCTCCTGACATCCATTCTCAAGCCCTGTGTATTCTGGGAAGGATGGAACTACACTATCCATTAAAGTATTCCTAGCCACATATGGCTATTGAAATGTAAGTGAATTAAGTTAAATAGAATTAAACATTTAGTTCCTTATTCACCCTATGTTTCAAGTGTTCAGTGTCCATATGTGACCATATTGGGCATCACAGTTACAGAACATTTCTATCATCACAGAAAGTTCTATTGGACTGTGCTGGTATTTAAGCCTAATATCTAAAAACCAGAGGAAAGCATGGTGGAGAATTCAAATAGCTATGGCTCAGTTTGCCCAGTGCCTAGGGTGGGATCGGGTTATAATCTTCCTTAGCAGCCCCTGTTCCCTTTCTGAATTCTGGCCACAGCCTCTTCATAGGCCTGGACTGGTACCATTTCCTGTCACTGATTTTACAAATACCATTGCACACTGGCTGTGTGTCAGGCACCAAGCTCAATGCTAAGCATGCAGCAGAGAATAGGATATTGTCCTGGGGAGATGAATGCTTACACCATTATGATACATTGAGGTTAGGGCTTTGAGGACATAACATCTAACCTAAGACAAAAATGAGTACAAGTTAGCCAGATGAAGATGTTGCCGAGGTAGAAGAGAGGAGTGGTAGGAGGGAGGGAAGGTAAAAGGAAAAGTGTTCCAGAGAGAGGGTTTGCATGTGCAAACCAAGATATATGTTCTAGTGGCATACGTAGGGCTACAGGAGAGAGATGAGGCTGGTATAGTGGGTGAAGGCCCACACATGAAGGGATTTGTGAGCCAGGGGCAATGGGAGGCATGGAATGGTTTGGGGGCTTGGGAGGTACATCTCTGTAGATACCTGGCATTACCAAGGCCATTTAGACCTCTGAGATGGGTGACTGGCTGGGGAGGCCAGTCTGTGCCCCACTTGGCTACTGGATGGTAAAAAATGAAGAGTCATCTATGATCATTAAAATCATAGGTGCAGCCTGGCCATCATGGTTCAATGGTTGAGTGTCAACCTATGAACCAGGAGGTCACAGTTCAATTCCTGGTCAGGGCATATGCGAGGGTTGCAGGCTCGACCCCCAGTAGGGGGCATGTAGGAGGCAGCCAGTCAATGATTCTTTCTCCATCATTGATGTTTCTATCTCTCTTTCCCTCTCCCTTCAATAAAAATATATTTTAAAAAACACCCTTAGCTGCACACTTGTAATTTAATCCTTATAATCATTCTATAAGGTAGGCACATTTTTATTCCTATTTTTTAAATGAGAGAATTGAAGTTCAGAGACATTAAGTAGCATCCCCAAGGGATGGTGAGGCCATGGTCCAACTCCATGCTTGACCAACTGAGCCTAAAGCCTGAGCTCTTGATGCCCTCTCTCCATTCCCAGGCTGTTCTTTGGATACTCCTCCATCCCACATACATGGCACATTCTGATCCTAGTATACTGTTCACTCTTTCCTGAGCTTGCCCCTGCACACCTCTGTGCTTTTCACATGTGGTCCTTCTGTCAGACCTACTCTACTCCATTCTCTGATAAAGTTCAACTTGCCCTCTAGACCCAGAGTGGCAGCCCCCTTCATGAGAAGGCTGCCTTGCATTTCTCAGACTAGGTTATACCCTCTCCTCCTCTCCCTCTGCCTTCTAGGATATCGCCCACTGAAATGGGCTGTTCTCACACCCATTTGGGTACCAGTTTGTGTGCCTAGGGGGACCCAAGGCAACAGAATACATGTCCCATCCATTGTACTGTATGATCATGTGGATAAAGCTAGATGACTCTATGTACACTTAAAACACTTTTTTTCTAAATTAAAGGAAACATGGACACAGTGTGAGAAGAATGTAAAATGTGTATGAATTTTTAAGATAAAATATGGGGACTTCAAAGACATTTTCAGTCTGGCTGCTTTCAGCTGTGCCCCCAGATTCCCCTGGGGGAAGCAGTCACTTGCCTTTGCTGACAGGCGACTTGCTGGAAAAGTCTGGGAAGCTCTAGCCTACAGAAGGTAATGATTTATTTATATTTCTGTCTCTTGCCCCACGGTGGGAACTCCCAAGGGCAGAGATTAAATCTGATTCATCTGTGAGTCTCCACTGCCTCAGCAGAGAACTGAGCTCACAGCTGATGCCCTCTGAATAGTAATAACTATAATAATAGTAACAGTAATAGCTAACATCTATAGTACTTATGATGTGTCAGGCACTGTTCTAAGTGCTTGACAGATGTTAACTTAGTTAGTCTTCACAACCCTGTGATATGGATATTGTTGTCACCATTGTACAACTGAGGAAACAGACACAGGGAGGTTAAGAGCCTTGCCCAGAGTCTTACAGCTATAAGAGGTAGAGTGTGTGTATGAGCTAGTCTGACTCCACATTCATGTTACATTGCTCCTTTTCTTAATGTTTATCTATTTATTTGTTCATTCTCACCCGAGCATATTTTTCCATTGATTTTTAGAGAGAGTGGAAGGGAGGGGGAGAGATAGAGAGAAAAATTGATGTGAGAGAGACACATCAATTGGTTGCCTCTGCACGCAGCCTGACCAGGGCCAGGGATCAAACCCACAACCGAGGTAGGTGTCCTTGACCAGAATCAAACCTGGGACCCTTCAGTCTGTGGGCCGACTCTATCCACTGAGCCAAACCGGTTAGGACTTCTTAATGTTTATTAAATGAATGAATGAATGAATGAATGAGTGACCTTGTCCAAGATAACATTTAAGAAGTTTGTTTAATAATAACTAAAGAATATGCTCAGGCTCTACTATTAAGTGAAAAAAATCAGTAGTGAAATATTATATGTAATCTGACTGCAATTATGGATGCATAAGGAAAAGACTGTCAAAATACATATATATATATATATATGTTGGGCAGTATTCTGGGTGATTTCTTATTTCTCCATTCTTGAAATTTTCTATAGCAATGTTATGTGTTATGTTACTATCATCCTTATTATGAATTAAAAAATAAATTTTTACTAGGGAAAAAGGAAGTCTATGGAATATAAATCTCCCTGAAATCCTTCCACTTTTATTAGTTTTGTTTCTTTTTTTTATAATATATATTTTATTGATTTCAGAGAGGACAGGAGAGGGAGAGAGAGATAGAAACATCAATGATGAGAGAGAATCATTGATTGGTTACCTCCTGAACACCTCCCACTGGGGATCAAGCCTGCAACCTAGGCATGGGCCCCTGACCGGAATTGAACCCAGGACCCCTTAGTTCCCAGGCCAACACTCTATCCATCGAGCCAAACCAGCCAGGGCTAGTTTTGTTTCTTCATTTCATATTTTTACTTTCAAGCTTTCTGAGGTACTTAGTTTTAGTTGGGTATCTTCTATTCAACATTTAGTATGACTTATTTTTAAATTTAATCAGAGAGTATTTTTCCTTTAGTAGGTGAGCTTATCCAACTTGTGTTTATTGATACATGTTTAGTTTTAGTTCTGTCATTTTTTAATTTGCATTTACAAAATAATTTGATATGTGATCTGGACTTTATTTTGTTTATTTTTATTCTGAAAATTTGGAGTTACTGCCTGGCCTGTGTGGCTCTGTGGTTGAGCATCGACCCATGCACCAAGAGGTTGCTGGTTTGATTCCCTGTCAGCATACGCCCAGGTAGCAGGCTAGATCCCCAGTAGGGGCATGCAGGAAGCAGCCGATCAATGTTTCTCTATCATTGATGTTTCTATCTTTCTCCCTCTCCCTCTCCCTTCTTCTCTCTCTAAAAAATCAATAAAAACATATTTAAAGTCTGTTTAAAAAATTGGGGTTACTCATATTTTTGTTTGTTTTTTAAATCCTCACCTGAGGATATGTTTTTATTGATTTTAGAGAGAGAGACATGGATGTGAGAGAGAAACATCAATTGGTTGCTTCCCATATGTGCCCGAACCAGGCAGGGAAATGAATGAACCTGCAACACAGGTACGTGCTAGGAATCAAACCCACGACCCTTCGGTCCATGGACGGATACTCTAAGCACTGAGCCAAACCAGCCAGGGCATACTCTTATATTTTTTATTAATTTATTTTTTAAAAAATATTTTTATTGATTTCAAAGAGGAAGGGAGAGAGAGAGAGAGATAGAAACATCAATGATGAGAGAGAACCATCGATCGGCTGCCTCCTGCATGCCCCCCACAGGGGAACAAGCCTGCAACATGTGCCCCTGACTAGAATCGAACCCAGGACCTTCAGTCCGCAGGCCAACACTCCATCCACTAAGCCAAACCAGCTAGGGCACTCTTATGTTTTTTAATCTGTTTTTTATTGAGCACTTACTATGGTCAGACACTGTACTAATAATTATTTTATCTTTTTTTTTTTTACCATCATTGAAATTTTTTAAATTTATGATTATGCATTCATTGGTTGCTTCTTGTATGTACCCTGACCGGGAATTGAACCTGCAACCTTGGAGTATTGGCATGACGCTCTAACCAACTGAGCTACCCAGCCAGGGCTTTGTACTAATAATTCTTTTTTAAAAAAAATATATTTTGTTGATTTTTTACAGAGAGGAAGGGAGAGGAATAGAGAGCTAGAAACATCGATGAGAGAGAAACATCAATTAGCTGCCTCCTGCACACCCTCCACTGGGGATGTGCCCGCAACCAAGGTACATGCCCTTGCCTGGAATCGAACCTGGGACCCTTCAGTCTGCAGGCCAACACTCTATCCACTGAGCCAAACCGGTCAGGGCTGTGCTAATAATTCTTACATTGTTATCTAATTGTAACCTCTCAATAACTCTATAAAGAAGGGGCTATTGTTATCCATTATTACACCCATAATGGAGGCTTAGAGAGGCTAAATTGCATAAGTCACATAGTGAGTGGTGGAAACAGGATCACTCCCAGATCTGATGCCAAAGCTTGTAACTTAACTGTTGTGCTATAGGCCTTTCTCTCCCCCAAACTTGATGTTTCAGTTGTTCCCAGGGAGTGGGGCTGGGGTAGTTTGCTGATACCCTCTCTGACCCAGAATAAGGCATTTATAACCTCTTTACACCAAGGGCTGGCTAACACAAACTTTCACCCTCTCCCCGAAGCCCAAGTTCACTAAGAATGGTTCTAACTATCCTTGGGAAGTCAGTCCCCTGTCTGGGTCCCCTTGTTCTCCTCAAACTCCATCAAGTTATCTTACCTGGCCACCTGGTTGATGACAGGAGCAAAATAGGTGGGCCCGTAGAGCTGCACTGTGCGTAGGCTCTGGAAGTAGCTCTCCAGCACACCCTCAATGCCCGCACAGTTGGGGTCCTCATCATTGTTGTTCTGTCAGGGAAGATGCCCTGCTGGGCTGGGCCCATGCAGGGTACACCCAGTAGTGCTCTGATCCAAGCTCACTCCTTTGTTTTATCATCACTCTCTTTTCATGTCCCGCCCACCAAACTCCAGCCCTGCTCCCCCTCCCTGCTCTTCTCCCCTATCATAGCTTCCTGCTCCTCTGCAGGTCCATGACCCTTAGAAGAAATGTAAATAGAAGAAATTTGTCAACTTGGGTGAACCAGATGCCAGGGCATGGAGTGTAGGCTCTGGCCCATACCATACCAGGGGGAACTGATGGGAGATCCGTCCCTCTGGGGGCAGCTTGGCCCCAAAGCCGTAGGCTGGGAAGAGCTTGTCACTGTCATAGTCCTGGATGATTTCTCCCACTGCCTTGAGGGCCATGGCATAGGCGCTGAGCTGGTAGGGACTCATGTAGTGCAGGGAGGTTGGCTGCAGGGGATTCCCTGTAGGGACACAGGAGCCCCAGCCTTATAGTCACCTTTCTCATGCATCTATTCATCTGCCTATCCTGGTATGCATCCATACATCTATCCATTCATCCACCCTTTACCCATGTACTCCCTTATTATTTTATCCAATCATCCATATATTCATTTGTCCATCTGTCCACCCACCAACCCTTACATTTATCCATCAATTTATCTACCTATCCACACATTCACTCACCCACTAGCATAAATCCATCTGTCTACCTATATCCATCTGCCTTTTCATTCTCTTATCCAACTATCCATCCATCCATCCATCCATCCATCCATCCATCCATCCACTTGTCCACCTGCCATTTCTTTTCCATCCATCCATACAGCCATATTCATCTGTCCAACCATCCATTCCATTTATTCACTTGCCTATCCTCATATGGATCCATCCACCTGTCCACTCATTCATTCCCCATCTACTTACCCATTGTTGCCCCTAATTTAAACATCTGTCCATTTACCCACCCACATACTCATCCATGCATCCTATTGTTCTTACGAACACATCTACCCTCTCTGTTCATCTGTCTACCCAACCAGTCATCACTCACCACCCATTCCTCTATCCATCTGTCCTTATACCCCTATTCTCTACCATTCATTCATTTACTCATCCACCTCTTGAACTATCTGTCCTTTCAACTTTCCTGATCCATTCACACACTTATTTTCCTATACCCTCTGCTCACCCTTACGCCCAATAATCTCTCCCCAACATTCCTGCCCAATACCAGCCTCGCTGGGCGTTGCCTCAAGCCTCGGCTTACTGGGTACATGAACTCTTATCCCTAGCTTGGAATCCAGACCAATCCTAAGGACTTCCTCCACATCCCATTCCCCAAACCATGCCTCACCATTAGAAGCTGTGAAGTCAATGGCTACTGTGAAGTTCAGCTGGGTCCTGTCAGGGAAATAGATGGATTGAGAAGTGAGGGACCAGTACTTGTTATACCAGGATTTCTCAAACACTAGTGTGCATATGAACCACCTGGGGATCATATTAAAATATATATTCTAATCTGGATTTTCTGATTGGAACCTGAGATTCTATATTTTAACAAACTTCCCAGTGATGCAGATGCTGCTGGTCCATGGAGCACACTTTGGGTAGCAGAATTAAATGCCTACTGTATGAAAAGTGTATTACGTGTCGTTTAACTTAACCCTTACTATAGCCTGAAAGTAGTAATTAACATCTCCATTTTACATAGGAGAAAAGCAAGGATCAGAGAAGCAAAGTACCTTTCTCAGGTCTGCCTGCCTCCACTGAACCAAGCAGAATGTCCCTATAGTCTGCTTGGGCTTGCCCTCTCTCTTGACCTCTCCCCTCTTGCCTAGACATAACTTTGTATAGGTCCCAGTCAGATTACTGGGGCCACCTTTGAAGACCACTGGTCTGGAATCTTAGGACTGGCTCTAAGCCAGCACCAGGTGCTGCTCATCCGTGGCCTCATTTAAGCCATGACTTCAAGGGAGTCTGAGAGCCAGGGATGAAGCCTCGAGAACACTATGCATTTTACAGAGTGCTTTATAGTATGCCAAGTGTTTTAAAGTTTGTTTTCATGATCTCATTGGACCCTGACAATTCATAAATAAAAAAACTGAGGCTCAGAACTGGGAGGAACTTGTTTAGCCCAAAGCTTAGCCTGTAACTCACCCTCCTTTGATATAATCCACAAAAGTGAATTCAGAGTCCACAGAGAAAGAGAGCAGTGTCACCTGTGGGATAGAAAAGGCAGCCCTGCTACTTTGGAAAGGGCAGTTGGCGTGGCAGAAGGGAAAGAGACCCATGATGCCACCCCTGCCACACCCTGACCCACCTTCTCCAATTTCGGAAAGGGCAAAAAGAGGAAGCTGTCAGAAACATATTTGGATTTCCAAAGGTATATTAAATTGGGAAATACAATTTAGATTTTTAAAAAATATATTCTACAAAAAGAGTAAAGATCAAAAATTTTCCACAGTTGAGAAAAAAAGAGGAAAAACTTAATGGTGCCACTTTGTGCCTAACATTACTAATCCAAGTAATGTGTACCTACAGCCTTTTGGTACCCCCAACATGCTATGTCAATGGAGATAGACACAGAAGGATCCAGGGAAGGTCAAAGCTCCAGGGAGCACTCACAGTTCCCGAGTTGACATATTTCTTCTTCTTACATTTCTTCCGAGGGTTAAGTACCTAAGTGAGGAAGATAACAGTGATGGTGGGAAACCGAGGGAGGGAACTACAGACTGATCACACTGGGATGAGGGATGACCTGGGCAACCTGGGCAGGGCTGGAGCTCTCACCTCATATACTGTAAACTGGTTCTGGGCCTTGCTCAGCTCCCGGTAGCTGGTGGTGAACTCACCAATGAAGTCATGGCTGCAATGAGGCCAGGGGTGGGTGAGTAGCAGCTGCTGCTGGCTTGGAACCAGGCTTAAAAACAGACTTTTATTCTCACTATCCTCTTACTCTACTTGAGCTGTAGGGCATTGGTGCTAGGGCCAGAAGAATGGCCAAGCTAAGGGGAAGAGAAGGGAAGAGACTGTGTACTAGAGAGACAACTGAGGGGATCAGTTGTACCCAAGGTCTTGGTATCTATCATCACCCTTCCTGGTTCCCAAAGCCACTTTGGGGGTTCTAGTGAAGGTACTACACATTATAGGGAACTGTTTGGGTTAAGTACAGGAGAAGGCAGTTCTACCTTCCATCCCGGTCCCAGTCATACACATCGATCTTCACTGTTCTGAAATGCAAAAGATAAAGATAGGCTGGGTGTGTATGACAAATCTTAGAGACACCCCCACCTTTACCATACACAAATTATCTTCCCATCTACCCATCAGTCCTTCCATCAATGTTCCTCCCATTTGTCCATCTATTCTATCTATTCATTCATCAATCCATGCACAATACCCAACTATCTACTGCCACTACCAGTACTACTATTACTACTGCTGCTCTTTGTACCACTATTGCTATTCTTTACCACGTCCTACTATATTCCAAGCATTGTTCCCAGAACTTTAACAGATTGTCTCATTTATCAACCACTTTATAAAGTAAGTACTATTATTCTTACTTTTTGGATAAGGAAGTTGAAGTACAAAAACAAAACAAAATAGTAACTTGACTAAGGATCATAACTGAGCTGAGATTAAACTCAGACATCCTGGTTCCAAAGACCTTGTTCTTAACTGCTATGCCTAAGTCACCCCCATATGTCCATCTATCTGTGTGGCAGTCCATTCAACCATCTATCTATCCATCTAGCCACCCATTTACCCATATATTCGCCAATCCAATTACATATTAATTCCTATCTTTGTCCATCCATCTAACTATACATGCAGCCATTCACTGACTCATTGATGCATGCAAGCATCCATCTGCCTGTCCATTCATCTCTCCAACCAAACATCTGACCATCTGATATCTGTTCATCCGATATTGCATTCATCTATAACCATGTCTGTGCCCATCCATCTTTCCACCCACCTATCTTCATACTGCCCATTTATTAGTTTATATGGTCAGCCTGTCCATCTGTTTTATACTCATCCATCAACTAATTTATCCATCCATCGACTATCCATTCATCTGTCCACCCATCAATATACCTATCACTCCATTTATTTATCCTCCTGCTTTTCCAATCATCCCTCTGCCTCTCTAGTACACCAATGAAAGATCCACCCCACCAATCTCTCATATAGCCATCCATCTATTTATCCATTTACTCATCTATACATAATCTGTCCATCCACTAATCCAGCCATCAGTCTACTTATCCATTCATATATCTCCCCTTCTACCCATCCATCAATCCTCTTATAACACCCATCCATATTCCCACCCATCAATTCACCAGTCTACATACATCCATCTGACGATCCACCCATGTATCTTCTCACTCATTTGTTCATTTGCCCATCCATCCATCCATCCATCCATCCATCCATCCATCCATCCATTCACTTATCCATCCATGTGGCTATCCATTTGCTTCTCCATCCAATCATCTCCATGCCCAAAATTGTCTCACTGAGCAGGATCCTCTAACACTATTATGACTCTCTGACATCATTCTGGGGCCCCACTCTCATGCCGTTGTCCTCTTACTCCCTAGCGTATGCTGAAGCAGACCTGTCATAGTCTCCATTGCACAGTGCCCGCACTGGGATGCTGAAGGGTTGCCACACAGGGTTCAGTGTGTTTTTCACAACCTCTGTCTTGTGGCAGATGGTGAACCTGGAGAGGAGCAAGAGATTAAAACTTGCCTTTGGGTAGGACTGAGCCCAGAGAGAAGGCCTGATACTCTTAGAGATTTTGGGGATTCTCCCACTTGTTAAGCACATGTTGTGTGCTTCCTTGAATGAATTCTGGACTCAGGTCCTGGTGGAGTCTATGATGCCCAACCTAAGAACCCTAATGGGCCCATGGTCACAGCGGGAGAGGCTGGGTGCCACTGGAGAGAGTAGTGACTCACGTGCCATCCTCATTGCTCCTGTAGAACACAAGGAAGGGGTCTGATTTCCCAAAGAAGTCCTTCTTGTCCAGCTTGTTTGCACACAGCTGCATGGTAGCAATGTCCTAGGGATGAAGTTGGGCTGTTGACCTCGAATGTCCCATAGCCTCAGACAGTCCACTAAAGGGAGTTTGGGGAGAGAAGCAAGCCTTCTGGGTCTAGCATGTGGCCCTTACTAACCCGGCAATTGCTAAGCTCTTCTGCGGTCAGCAATATGGTCCCACACTTCTTTCCTGGTACACCCCTGGAAGCAGAAAAAGCCTCTTTGTGAGGGGGGAGAGTAGGCAACAAGGATTGGGGTGGCCAATCTGGGATTGGGTGGGTGGACCAAGGGATTCATTTTGCTATTTACTGATAGTCCCCTGAGTGTGTCCCCTTCTGTCCTGAGTGGCTCCTATGGGGAAGGGCTTAACTTTGACTGGGGAGGGGTCTATAGTCTTGTTTGGGGCTAATATAACCTAGGTGGGCATCTCATAATGGTATAATGAGAAAGACATAGGATTTAAAAGTCCTGGAATTTCAATCCAAACCTGGGGTAAAGGGCCTATTTGTCAGATCAAAGATGCTGTGCTTTCCAAAGACTGTGAAGAGTGAAATATAAAAGACAAGTGAAGCCTGGCCAGCATGGCTCAGTAGTTGAGCCGTGACCCATGAAGCAAGAGGTCACTGGTTCGATTCCCAGTCAGGGCACATGCCTGGTTGCCGGGCTCCAATCCCAGTTGAGGGCATGCAGGAAGCAGCAGATCGATGATGTTTCTCTCTCATCGATATTTCCATCTCTCTATCCCTCTCCTTTCCCCTCTCTCTAAAATAAATAAAAACATATTAAAAAAAAAAATCGCCGAAACCGGTTTGGCTCAGTGGATAGAGCGTCGGCCTGTGGACTGAAGGGTCCCGGGTTCGATTCCGGTCAAGGGCATGTGCCTTGGTTGCGGGCACATCCCTAGTGGGAGATGTGCAGGAGGCAGCTGATCGATGTTTCTCTCTCATCGATGTTTCTAACTCTTTATCTCTCTCCCTTCCTCTCTGTGAAGAATCAATAAAATATATTTTTAAAAAAAAATCCCTAACCGGTTTGGCTCAGTGGATAGAGCCTCAGCCTGTGGACTGAGGGGTCCCAGGTTCGATTCTGGTTGAGGGCATGTACCTTGGTTGCGGGCACTTCCCCTGTGGGGGGTGTGCGGGAGACAGCTGATCGATGTTCCTCTCCCATCGATGTTTCTGGCTCTCTGTCCTTCTCCCTTCCTCTCTGTGAAGAATCAGTAAAATATATTAAAAAAAAAAAAAAGACAAGGGACGCCCTGGCCGGTGTTTCTAAGTGGTTAGAGCTTCGGACTGTGCACCGCCGAAGGGTCGTAGGTTCATTTCCCAGGCAAGGGCATTTGTACCTCAGTTGTAGGTTAGATCCCCAGCACCGGTAGGTCGGGTACTGAAGGAGGCAACCGATTGATATGTCTCTCTCTCCCTCTCCCTCCCTTTCACTCTCTTTAGAAATCAATGGATTAACAACAACAAAAAAAGACAAGGGAAGCCTTAACCTCTCCTAACCCATGTGCATGAAGGTTGCATACCAGGACATCTATCTCCAACTTGCATTGGGTCTCCAAACAGTCAGGAACCTTGTTTACATGGACCTATGAACCCTGATCCTCAAAAGGATCCCAAGTATGGGAGAGGAAAGCTAGGTCAGAAGTGTTCCGAATTCAAGTCCTGGCACCAACTTGCTATGTGATTTTTCCCATTTTTAAAATGAGAATTTTGAACCATTTATTTGGCTTCTTTGATCTTTGACCTTTTGTACTTTAAAAAGACAAGTGTGATGAGTACAGGGATTCTTCACCTGCACATCCAGGACAAAGTCACTGATCCCACTGCCTTCTCACTGCTTTTCACCTTCTTTTTTTTTTTTTTTAAATACATTTTATTGATTTTTTTTTACAGAGAAAGGGAGAGGGATAGAGAGCTAGAAACATCAATGAGACAGAAACATCAATCAGTTGCCTCCTGCACACTTCTCACTGGGTATGTGCCCGCAACCAAGGCATATGCCCTTGACTGGAATCGAACCTGGGACCCTTGAGTCCGCAGGCCTATGCTCTATCCACTGAGCCAAACCGGTTAGGGTGCTTTTCACCTTCTTGATGTTCTCTCTCACCTCCTCACCCAATGTAAATTCCAGTCAGTGACTATAATAGTCACTACCTTGCATCCTACCCTTTTCCCTTGTCCTTTTCTCACTTTAATATACTTATTTGTTGAAACTACTGTTCTAGTTAAACCCAATTCTCTGCCCAACCCATACTGCACCGATACAACAGATATGACCAGAGGAAAACATATAATCATGCTAACTGATCTCATTTTAAAATTTATTTATTTATTTGAGAGAGAGAGAAACATCGACTTGTTCTTCCATTTATTTATGCATGCATTGGTTGATTCTTGTATGTGCCCTGACTGGGATCAAACCCACAACCTTGGCATATTGGGATGATGCTGTAATCAACTGAGATATCCCAGTCAGGGCTCTAATTGGTCTTATTTTATTATGTATATATTTAAAATATGTTTTTATTGATTTCAGAGAGGAAGGGAGAAGGATAGAGATAGAAACATCAATGATGAGAGAGAATCATCGATTAGCTGCTTCCTGCACACCCCCTACTGGGTAGCAAGCCCACAACTCGGGCATGTGCCCTGACCAGGAATTGAACGGTGATCTCCTGGTTCATAGGTCAATGCTCAATCACTGAACAACACTGGCCAGCTAGTCTCATTATAAATGCATGACCACAAACCTCAAGAGGGCCCGTCTATAGTCAGACTACAGGTCCCAAGATCCTTTACTCTTCAGTTCTGCTAGGTGGCCGTTTCACTCCTTCTTTACTCTCCTCAAACCCAAAAAGCCTCCTCCCCCATCCTCACTCTCAGCCAATGACCTTGTTTCCTATTTCACTGACAAGACTGAAGCAACCAGGAGAGAATGTCCACAGACCCACCACATCTCCTCTGCCTCCGGTATCTTCACCCACACAACCATCTTCCTACCAATGCTATAAATGACTATGCATGTGTCTATTCACCCCTCCACTGTGTGCTACATTCCCATCTTCTTGCCTACCTACACAGGGCATCACTCCAGCAATTTCCCCCTCATTTTATTACTTCAGTTTCCACTGGGTCTTTCCCTTTAACATACAAATGTGGTATAATTTTTCTCATGTTAAAAAATTACAAAACTATTCTTTTTTTTACAAAATTGATTTTTAGAGAGAGAAGAAAGGAGAGGGATAGAGAGATAGAAACATCGATGAGAAGAAAACATCATTGATCAGCTGCTTCCTGCACACCGCAAGCGGGGCATGTGCCCTAACCAGGAATCGAAACAGTGATCTCTTGGTTCATGGGTTGATGCTCACCACAGAGCCACACCGGCCAGGCACAAAACTATTCTTGACCTCACTTTTCCTCTCTAGCCACCCTCCTTTTCTCTTCTATTCTTTGCAGCAAAGCCCATTGAAAGATTCCTTGACTCCCTTCTCTTCATTCTTTTCTAAATTTCTCCAACTCTCTCTCCTTCAAAACTATGCTTGTCAGAGTCACCAGTGACCTCTATCTTGCTAAGTCCATTGGCAAATTCCTAATTCTCACCTTACTTAACATGCAGAAGTTTTTGACATGGTAGTCACTTTCCTCCTTGGTCCAAGTCTTTCACTTTGCTTCCAGGACAACACCACCTAATGCTTCTTCTTAGTTTCCTTTTCTAGTTCCATCTCATGGAGTCTCAGTCTTTGACCCTCTCTCTCTCCACTTATCTAGTCTTATGGCCTTAAAGAGCATCTAAGACTCATGTATCTTTTAAAAAAAAATTTATTATTGTTTTCAGAGAGGAAGGGAGAGGGAGAAACATCAATGATCATTGATTGGCTGCCTACTGCACACCCCCTACTGGGGATCAAGCTCGCAACCCGGCAACCCGGGCATGTGCCCTTCACTGGAATCGAACCTGGAACCTTTCAGTCGAAAAGCCAATGCTCTATCCATTGAGCAAAACCAGCTAGGGCAAGACTCATGTATCTTATTGTCTACTTGACATCTCCATTCGAATGTCTAATAAAAATTATGAAATTCAACAAGTCAGACTGAACTTCTGATAGAATTCCCCACCAACTTACTTCTCCCTGACTTTTTTTTTTTAACCATCTCAGTTTATGACAACTCGGTCCATCCTGTTGTTCAAGTCAAAGGCTTTGGTGTCATCCTTGACTCCTCTTTTCCTCTGACATCCATATTCAATCTGTCAAGAAACTGTTGGCTCCACCTTCACAGTATATCCAGAATCTGACCACTTCTCCCCTCCTTCACTGCTACCTCCCTGGACTACTATAATAGCCTTCCAGTTGACTCCTTGCTTCTACCTTTGTTGTACCAAGATCTATTCTAAACCCAGCAGCCAGCATCATACTTTGAAAGCATTGTCATATTATGTCACTTCTCTGCTTAGAACTCTCCAGTGACTTCCAACTCAGAGCAAAAGCTAAAATCCTTACAATGGCTATAAGGTCCTCACAGTTAACTGTCCCACATCACTTCCTCCTTTCCCCTTGCTCCCCTGGCTCCAGCCACACTGGCTTCTTGCTGCTCTTTGAACATATCAGGCTTTTGCACTGGCAGTTTCTCTGCCTGGAACATTCCTCCTCCAGACACCTGCATGGCTCACTCCCCTCCTTCCTTCAGGTCATTGCTCCAAAGTTACCTCTCCAAGAGGCCCACTGAACCATTTTGTTTCAATCCCCCTATTTCTGCTCTACTTAGCTTTTTACCATGGCACTTACTGTCTAATATGTTATGTAATTTACTTATTATGTCTATTTTGTAGGTCTCACCCCCCACTCCTTAGTATAAGCTCCCCAAGGGCAGGAACCTTTGTTCTGTTCACATTACAGCCTAAGCCCCTTAAACAGTGGCTGACAGAGTATATGCCCAGTAATATTTGTGAAATGGATATATCCCTGGTATCTAGCACAGGGAATGGCATATGAAACATGCTAATAAATATTTAGTACATAGCCGAAACCGGTTTGGCTCAGTGGATAGAGCGTCGGCCTGCGGACTGAAAGGTCCCGGGTTCGATTCCGGTCAAGGGCATGTACCTGGGTTGCGGGCATATCCCCAGTAGGAGGTGTGCAGGAGGCAGCTGATCGATGTTTCTCTCTCATCGATGGTTCTAACTCTCTATCTCTCTCCCTTCCTCTCTGTAAGAAATCAATAAAATATATTTAAAAAAAAAAAAAATATTTAGTACATAATGGAAATTCCAGAGGACTTGACTTAGTGAGTGGAAACCTCATGGAAGAGAAGAGCTTGGAAGTGGACCTTATAGGTTGAAAGACTTAGAAAACCAGTGAGGAGAGAGAGAAGACATGCCAGGCCTGAGATGGACTTTAACACAATCCTAGAGATTAGAGCTTCCCCCCGCGAGTATGATGGGAACCACTGAAGGCTCCTGACCAGGGGGAATCCCAGCTTCTACTACTACCAGGTCAGCAGGATCTTTGGGAGGAGAATTTGGAGGCACCCACCCTTCCCCCCTCACTCCTTCCAGTTCTGCTTACGTGAGGGGTCGCTCTACGCGGCTACCCTGGCCTCCAATCACCTCTCCTAGGGCCAGGAACGCTTGTCCCAGGAAATCCTGCACAGGGACACGGAGTCAGCGAGGCCTGGAGAGGCTGGGGGTGCAGAGTCCCAGCCCAGCCCTGGAGAAGAGGCCACACCAGCCCAGCCACAACGACCAGGGTGTTTCAAGGCGGCGGGACATAGCAAGCACCACCGCCCAGCCGGTGCTTTAAAAGAGCAGGGGGCGGGGGGCGGGGGGCGAGGAGGGGTGTTCTCTAAGCAAGCTCCCCTTCTTGGTCCTGTCATTTTAAGCTGCTCTCCATGTTGCCATCCCACCCCTCACCTCCACCCTCCCCACTCCGCCCAGCCGGGTTCAGCCTCACCTTCTACAGGACCCAGCAGCGGCCGAGAAGAAAAACGAGCAGTGAGTAGGAGGCACAGGTGGGAAGCCAAGGCAGGAACCGGAGAAGGGCCGGGAAGGGTGGGTTCGGACCAGAGAAGGTAGAGTCGGGGTTAAGAGGTAGGAGGGTTCCAAAGAGGGTCGTTTCACCCTGAGCGACGCACGTGTGCCCAGACCGCGAGGGGACGCTCGCTCACCGGTTTGGAGATGTTGGTTTTGGAGTCGACGTTGTACCTGGAAAGAGTAGGAGCAGCGTCGGGCGGGGCCCGTAGGGGAGAGCCTGGAAAGGGGGTCGAGTTTCAAGTGCTGGTTAAAACTGCGGCCAGAATTAAACCGGGATCTCCTTTGGGGTAGGAGTCAGAGTCGCAGAGGGTCAGACCTGTGCGAGGCCAAATCAGGGCCTGCTGTGGGCGGGGGCGGGGGTGGGGGGTGGGGGGCGGGACCTAGACGCAGGTGGAGCCAAATTAGGGAGCAGAGTTGTGGGCAGAGTTGTGGGCTCGGGGAGTGAACTGGATTGGATGTGACCTAAGGGCAGGGCGAAGTCGACGTGGGGGGGAGTTAAGATTAGAGTGGACCCCCCTCTTCCAAGTGGGACCGAACTGGGCCTTGGGAAGGAACTAGCCCGGGATGCCAAGTGGGGGTGTAGCCAGCCAGAATTTCAGGTCGGGGGGCGGTCCAAGCCAGAATTCTGGGCGGGGCTCACACATCGAAGCGCAGGTTTTGCTTTTCTTCAAAGAAATAGTCAAGGACGAATTTGCGCACGAAGTCTGGGTTCAGCGTGTTGTCGATCACCTCGGTCCGTCCGAACTGGATAGGGGGTGGGGGTGCTCAGAGTCAGCGTGGAGTCTGCAAAGTGGGGTGGGGTTTGATTCCCGGGGGCAGCTCTGGGCTGAAAGAGGACTCGCGGACTCACCTCCCTCCACTCCTGGCTGGCCCGGCTCTGCGTGTAAAGCACCACCACTGCAGGCGGGAGTGGGGGCGGGGAGAGAAGGACGTCAGGTCAGTCTGCACCCCCTCCCCGCTCCTCAGTCGCGCCCGCACACCGAGTTGCCCTCCACCCCGCCCTGGTGCCGCCTACTGGGGTCGGACTTGGAGAAGGTGTCGAGGTCCAGCAGGTTCCTAGAGAAAGCGACAGACAGACGGATAGAGGGTGGGTCATTCTGAAGCCCACCGCCTCAACTCGGCCCTGAGTTGGGCACCCGGGGGAGGCATGGGGCTCAAATCGCACCTCCCTTCCTCATTCCTATATCCAGCCTGGGTCCGCGTTGTTAGCACCCTGGACAGCACCGGAAATCTCAGCCCAAGGACCGCTTCCCTGCGGGCTGGACAGGTCCGTGTCCACAGTGTCCCCAGGAATGAGGGTTAGCCCCAGAACTTTGTCCTCCTGGGGCCCAGAATCTACTGGATCCCCGCGACCCATCCCTTGAACCCGCAGGCTAAGTGAGCCCATTTTTTGCGGGTGGGACTGTTCAAGGAAACCCCCTCCCCTAACAGGGAGTCTGCATCCACGATTTTCCTGCTCCAGATGCTTCTTCCCCCCGGGTCTATCTAGCCCCTGTCCGCCCCAGCCCCGGAGCCGGTTGGGGCTGGGCAGTGCCTACGTCCTCTCCAGCTGGCCAGCTCACCGGCAGGACACGGTAATCTCAATCTTGGTAGCCGGGACGCTGCGTTCAGAGGCTCCGCTGAGAGACATGGCTGGTCTCTCAGCTGGTCGGGTGGCCGGAGCGGCGGAGGGCTAGGAGTACCGGCGGCGGCGGGGCCGGCCCCTGTGCTGCCGCGGTGGCGGCTGCACTCCCTCCAGCACTGTGCGCTCTCCCGCCGCTCACGCCTGGACTGTGGCCGCGGGCAGCAACTCCAGAAGGCAACACAGCCCCGCCCAGCCCTGCGGGGGCCCCCCGCCCCATTGGAGCAGCCTCGGGCTGTCCGGGAACCTTACCCAGACCCCCTCCAACCCACACCTTGGGAGAATCCTTCCAGGGCATTTTTCTGGGGCAAATCCCATGCCTCCTGAAGAGCTATCCACAGCGCTGAAGGGTTTGGGGCGCCTGATGGGCTATTGGGACCTTTCCTCTACCTAAGCCCTCCCTCAACAATCTGCTTCTCCCCCTCCCACTGCCGCCCTCCAAGGTCTCTGAACAGAAAGTCACACATTTGTTCACATTAGCTGTGCGACCTTGGGCAAGTTACTCAACATCTCTGTGGCTCAGTCTCATTAGTAGAAAGGCCATTATAGCACCTACTTGGGGCTGTTGTGAAATTTTATTGAGATAATCCATGAAAAGGACTTGGCACAAGGTGTTATACACAGTAAATTCTCAAGAATGTATTGCTTCCTCTGCGCACTCGTACCAATGACCTCTCTTGTATTAAGAGTCAGAGCTCATCCTAGCCGTAACCGGTTTGGCTCAGTGGATAGAGCGTCGGCCTGCGGACTGAAAGGTCCCAGGTTCGATTCCGGTCAAGGGCATGTACCTTGGTTGCGGGCACATCCCCAGTGGGAGGTGTGCAGGAGGCAGCTGATCAATGTTTCTCTCTCATCGATGTTTCTAACTCTCTATCTCTCTCCCTTCCTCTCTGTAAAAAATCAATAAAAATATATTTAAAAAAAAAAAAAAAAGAGTCAGAGCTCATCCTAGCTGGTTTGGCTCAGTGCATAGAGTGTCAGCCTACGGACCAAGTGGTCCCGGGTTCGATTCCAGTCAATGGCACATCCCTTGGTTGCAGGCTCCTTCCCTGGCCCAGGTCCTGGTCGGGGGGTAGGAGGCAACCAATCAATGTGAGCACATTGATGTTTCTATCTTTCCCTCTCTCTTCCACTCTCTTTCAAAAGATCAATGGAGCCCTGACTGGTTTGGCTCAGTGGCTAGGGCGTCGGCCTGCAGACTCAAGGGTCCCATGTTCGATTCCGGTCAAGGGCATGTACCTTGGCATGTACCTTGGTTGCGGGCACATCCCCAGCAGGGGGTGTGCAGGAGGCAGATGATCGATGTCTCTCTCTCATCGATGTTTCTAACTCTCTATCCCTCTCCCTTCCTCTCTGTAAAAAAATCAATAAAAATATATCTTAAAAAGAAAAAAATGATCAATGGAAAAATATCCTTGGGTGAGGATTAATAAAAAAATAAAAATAAAATAACCCATTAGAAAAACAACAGCAGCCAGAGCTCAGTAAAACAATGGCTATTAACAGCACTGTGCAAAGCCCTACCCAGGTCTTTGAACTCTCATGAATTCATAGTGTTAGAGATGCAGACAATCTGTGAGGATGCAGCCCTCTTGGTCTTGCTGTAGATGAGAGTGGTGATCACACAGATCCATCCTCGCCACACCAACTCCTGCCTCCAGAGTCCTAGAAGCCAGTCCTTCCACTATAGGCAGAGGCTGCAGGTCACTTGTACTAGGACTGTGTTGCCTGCAGAATTTAAAATGAACATACATACACACCCCCACCCTGTTCCCACCTAAATGAAAATGTCAGCAACCGCAAGTCTAAATTTCAGGCAGCCCTAAGAATCTGCATAGACAAACAGATTCCCTAGGTGACTAGAGCCTAGTCAGCCCTGAGGACAACTACTTCAACCCCTTAACAGTCTGTGACTACATGTCCCCATCTCACTGAGGAGACTATCATGGCTCAAGAGTTGAGGTATAGCCCCCAAACCCTTTTCCAGCACAAGGAACGACAGTGAGACCTTCCAAATAACTTCACAAAGATAGCAACCAAATGAGAATGCCCAAAAGAGCTGCTGTTCAAAAAGACTTTGATTTTATTTTGTGTCAAATTGCCTATTCTCAGTGCAGGTGAGCCCCTCCTCCCCAAGAAACACATAGAAGGGGGGGGGGAGGGAGGTGCCATCTGTGAAGTCTTGGCCTCCATGAGGCCCCAGGGAACCCCATACAGTTCTGAGTTGGTGGGAATCCTGGCAATGATTAGAGTGGGTGGGAGACAGTGACAAGAGGAGGGGTGGTGGTCACCAGTTAGGAAGCTGAGGTTTGGAGAACCCTGTACTTGGCCGTGCTCGGCTTTGGGGCTGCCATGTGCATGATGCAGATGGGGGAGTGAGGACATTTCCCCCGACTTTTAAAAAAGCACCCTTTGGCCAGGCATGGCTTTGATTCCACTCAGGGCTCAGGTGAGAGAGAAGCAGGAAACTGTTGTGGGCTGGCTGCTTCATAAGGTGCTGCTGCTGGTGCCCCGGAGTCCGACGCCACGCACAAACTGCTCCAGCAGGCCCCCAATGGCACCAGAAGGACTGGGGGCTACTGCCCGAAGCCCCACTGTGCTGCTGTATGCAGCCAAGAAAGCTGAGCGCACCTCCTGCAGGCGAGTCTCCCGTTCACTCAGGGCTGCGAGCCTATGGAGAGGGGAAAAGAATAAATGCATCACCATGGGGCAGGAGCCAACATCCTCATCCTCATGTCACAATGCTTATCCTTCTGTCTTCATCAGCACAAGACGAACGTCTGTCCTGTGGTCACACTACCCTATGGTTCAGGCCCCAAACATTTGATCCTGTTCCCCTCTTAAACCATTCCTCTCCGTTTTCAGGTTACTGTTCCTACCTAGCAGCAGCACCTTTTATTGGGGCACTGGCCTGACTTCCTATGGGGAACAACCATCTCTGTGATAATGAGGGAGGGTAGACGCCAAGCAGGAGGGAGTTTGCTCCAACAGCTGTTGGCTTCCATTCCTTAGTAGGAACAAGCCGAGTTACAAGCCTTACCTCTCATTGTAGGGAGAGACCCTAGTATCAGGCACCAGGCCTTGGCTAACCAAAGGCCTCAGCTTTCTTGAGGCCAGGACACGACGTGGAGCATCCTGGGAGAAAATTCTTGGCAGTGCCCTGGCGAGGCCAGGGTCCTCACTGGAAACCCCCAGTGTTCTAGCTATACCTTTTTTTAGTCACTGTGACCCCAGGTAAACAGCTAGGAGAGTGCTGGCTGTTCCAGCAAAATTCCTGTTTTGATTCCATGTATTTTTCTTTCTCTGGCCTCTACAGGCACTGATCAGAAGATAGGAAAACCCTCCTCTCTCACTGGCCTGGAATTACAAGTCAAGAAGGAGGTAAGTTGCTGAAACAGGTTTGGCTCAGTGGATAGAGCGTCGGCCTGCGGACTGAAGGGTCCCGGGTCCGATTCCGGTCAAGGGCATGTACCTTGGTTGCGGGCATATCCCCAGTAGATGTGCAGGAGGCAGCTGATCGATGTTTCTCTCTCATCGATGTTTCTAACTCTCTATCTCTCTCCCTTCCTCTCTGTAAAAAATCAATAAAATATATTTAAAAAAAAAAAAAAAGGAGGTAAGTGCATGAAAACTTAGACTTATCAATGCTCCATATGAGACTGTCTGACACCTTGAAGCAGCGGCCGCCAACCGGTGGTCGCGTGTGGTCCAAAAGGTTGGTGACCACTGCCTTGAAGGATTCTTTAATAGAAGAGGCCTGAGGTACCAGTCACATCCAATACCTGGACTAAAAGGCATGCAGTCTAGAGGTGGGAGGGACATGGAATCAGAGAAAAGGTCAGGAACTCAAATGGAGGGAGACAGGTGACACACCTACATACGATGAACTCTCATGTTCCCATCTATCTAAGCACAAAGACTAGCCCTGACTAACTTACCCCAAAATTTCCTGAAAGAGACCAATCTCTGGATAATCCCTCCTGGGAATTTGTCAGAAGCAGCATAAATGTCCACAATTCCCAAGCCACGAGGGCCTGGGGAACAGATAGAGTTGTGAGAATAAATGACAGTCCTGGGTAAGTATGGGGAGAGCAGATCTAGGGAAGTAGATTGGTGGCAGTGAAGAGTGTGTGAGTGTGTGTGTGTGTGTGTGTGAGAGAGAGAGAGAGAGAGAGAGAGAGAGAGAGAGAGAGAGAGAGAGAGAGAGAAATAAGGAGGTGGAGGAGGGAGGGAAGGAAGAAAGGAAAGGAGGGAGGAAGGGGAGGGGGAGGGAGAAGAGGAGAGGGAAGAGGAAAAGGAGGAGGAGGAGGAGGAGGAGGTTGTTTTAGGGAGAAACAAAGTCAAGTAGCTCTTACAGCAGCACTAAGAAAATGGAGCTGATACTGGATTCCTACAATACCATGAACAACTCCCAAGTATTTCTTGACATTTGGGGCAAATGCATGGCCCTAGATCTTTTTTACTTTCTCAGGTTTCATACAGGCTAGAGGCTTATGTGTGCAACTTCAGCTTTTTCTTAGAGAAAGTCCAATTAGTGGTTTGTATTCACAGGGAACATCCAAAGGTCCTTATGAGAGCACTTCTGGGAGACAGAGGGGGAGAGATCACAATCTATTTAGAGACAACAAAACTGGAGTCCAGACAGGATATATGATTCACTTGTGGACACATGGTAGGCAATGGATAGGCAGGGACTGGAGCTACCATAGTGCCATTAGCTTTTCTCAAGAGATGAGCTAACAGGCTCAGAGAAGTCAAGGCTGATACCCCAAGACATAGCTGGTGAGCAGAGCAGTTAAGATTCCGACTAAATTTCCCTGATAATAAAGCCCAAGCACATACTGAGTGACTTCACCCCTGGAGGCCATGAGATCATGTAGAACCTAGCCCTCCTCTGGGAACCACCAGAACCAACCAGAATTCTGAACTATGAGCTCAGAGAGCTGCCTAAGGTATAAACTGTAGGATGTGGGACCAGAGCTGCCTATTTCAGTGGCTAATGCCAGGTAAGTGAGGGATGCTATTAAGCAGGGGCAGAGATGTCTATTTACTCCAGAGATAACTCTTAGGCCAGTGTGACAAATAGAAAGTCCCTACAGAAAGGTGCAACTATCTTTTTTGATCTCAAAAATCAAAGATAGGGACTTTGTTTCTGGCTTAAGGGCATGGCTAGAGGCTATACCAGGCACTAGTGGCCTCTTACTCCCCAGTTGCAAGGCCAGGGCCTGTGAGTGCCATCCTGGAATACCAAGGTCCAGCCCTTGCCTGCCCTTAGCAGGGATCTTCTCAACTCCCAGGGCAGCTTGTCTCCAACCAGTGAGCATTAGTGGGAATGAGCTGGATTTCTGGTGGGGGGATGAATCCCTAACCCGAGTTCATTCACCCTGTGGTAGGGAGGTGAGGTCCCTCAGGCAGCCACAGCTGAGGTACAGGCCAACAAGCTCACCAGAGGCCCTCCCCACTCCTGACATCTATAAAGCAGCAGAGCAGGCAGGGGGCAGGTGACTGCCACAAAGGCAGCTGCTCAAGTGGATACTTTATAGGAGTTGGAAGTCCAATATTTTGTACGCTTTTATAGGCTTGCAAGAAGATTTTATAGGCTTGGGATTTTAATTTTTCCTGACCAGAGGCAAAAGCAGAAGACAAAAATGAGGAGGGATTGCCATGGAACCCTTGGTTCTAATGGGGAGGAGCACAGCCTTAGAGCTAACCCAGCAACATTCTGGCTTTGGTCTCCACCATACACCTACCTTCACTTCCCCACTGTTCTGCTTTCAAAGGATTCTCCTGTCAGGCAAAGCTTGGACAGAAATAGAATCTTCTATAGTTACAGTCCAGCCAGCTTTCCCTCAGGATGTGCCCCAAGACACCCGTGGATGGGTGTTAGAGGCTGGGGAGAGTGAACACACACTCCAACGCACTTTCTGAGCAGCCCATAATAGGCCTCCTCCATATCTCAGGTCCATGAGCAGCAAGTATACTTAGCGAAGACACTGGGGTGGGGCAGGGATCCCAAGCTAGCTCCCTGGGGCCGGCTGCTGCCTCATTCCTGACCAGCATGGTTGTGTGCTCACCAGCTTTTGATATGGGCAGGGGAGCATCCTGCCTTCTCAAGCAAGACACTTACAGACAACTGTTAGGGAGCTCCTCCGGGAAGCTGAAAGGGAGAGAGGAGTCTGGGTGCAGGACAGCCCGTTCCTGAATACTGCCACAGCCTGTTACCATCTGCCAGCTGCCAAAGTCTGTGGAGAGAGAGGATCCGGGCAGGGAATGGTCCACTGATCTGGGGCAGAGAGGAGAAAGGGGAGATGATGCACAGTCAGTCATATGCCTGACAGGGGAAGCACTGGAGGGGTGGGGGTTGGTTGCTACGGTGGCCTGGGCCATGGCCGCAAGGTTCTGTTGGTGGAGCATCTGTAAAGTCAACCACTTTCTCCAAAAGTGCAAAGACAGCTGGATAGACCAAGAAAGAAGAACACAGACCATAAGGCAGGCTCAGCTGTGAAGATAATGCTTAATGCAAAGACTTTCAGAAGCAAAAGAAGAGCAAAGCATGGTGACAAGAGGTGAGCCATCAACCAAAGCCTGCCCTGGTGTCTGACAGAACAAGTGAAATATCCACAGCACCAAAAGGAGGGGAGCAAGGCTGGATGCCCCATACTCCCCAGCATACAGATTAGAATGGAGGCTACTCAGAGCCCAGGGCCACTGAGCTCCTGTCAGAGAAGTGGGAGAAAAGCCTCTTGGGGAGAGGGGAGGGTGGTGACCTAGATTAAGAGCCCTAGCCCCACTCTGCAGTGCCTTTCAGGAGCCCTAGTTTGCATTCACAAGCACACCCAGCTAACTCACTGGCTATGCCCAGAGGGAAGGGATGAATCAGGCAGGCAACTTGACAGCTTCATCAGGCCTGTTTCAGATGGAAGTTTGTGAAGTGCAGGGAGAGGAAAATGGTATTGGGAATCTACTGTGCCACCTCCTCCTCACTCAGAGCCAACCCCTCTGCCATCTCTGGGCAACAGCGCAGCCATTAGAAGAGGAAGGAAGAGAGGGATACATCAAACAAACCCTTCCATCAGCTACCCCATGTCCCAGACTCTAGAGATACATCATCTTTGATGCTTGACCCTTTATTCTTTAATTCAAGAATAGCAGAAGGTGCTCCTGTAGGGACCCAGAATCAGAGTAGAAGCATGAATAGTGGTGTAGGGAGTATGGAACAGAGAAAAATGTTCATTGATCTTGGCCCACACAGTTGGCTGACGTAAAGAGCGACAGTCCCCCATCACCTCCCATACCTACCTAACCATTCCCATTTTAGAGACAGGGAAATGTCAGCCCAGACAGGTGAAGGCACTTGCCCAAGGTCCCACAGCTAGGCAGCACAAGAAAAGATTTTGAAAGCCAAGTTTGATTACAGATTTGTCCTACAACAGAACTACCTTGAGACCAGAGAAAACAGATGGCTTTCTACATTAAAGTCACCACGAGTCAGAACCTCCTGTAACACAGAGACTTGCCACATTCATCATTCCTGCTAAATTCCGGAAGGTGTGTGACAGCAGCATTAGAGATGAGAACAGGATGTGGTCTGGTACCTGGTGGAAGATCCTAGTGCCCAACAAAGCAGGGCGTTCTTGTTTCTAGATGGAGACTAGAAACTCAGGCTGTAGGACTCAGGCTGTCTGTAAATCAAAGAGACAGGAGAGGACAGGCCACATGCTGTAGTCTGGTGCCTGCCCTCGGCTTCCTCCAGGTCAGGCCTTCCGTCAGCACAACCCCGCTAACATCAGCCTGGCTCCACAAATCTCATCTACTATTCAAACTTTCGGGTAGTTTCTTTTCCAGTTTTAGTGGCTATGAGAGAACAATTCCTAAACACCAGAGTGTTGAGGGACTGAAAGGGATGCTGAGTAGAAGAGGCTGGCAGAATGAGGCACTCCTGGGGCAAGGACCACAGTTTCTTATGCCTCAACCTTACTCACCCAGGGCTAGCAGAGACTCAAACCACCAATGGGAAAATATTGGACAGATAGAATGTGGTTGCAGTGAGGTTCCCTGCAGGGATTCCTGGTTTGGGGCTAGTCACTTCCCTTTACTTCCCCAGTGTCCAGCAGGTAGCACACCCAGGCAAGAATGACACTTGGAGCAGCCAGGAGCAGCTGTGAGATGGGATAGCTAGCAGATAGCAGCAGGGTACATGATCCCAGGGGACATGAAGCCATCTCAGCAAGCAGCCATCTTCTGCATCTTTTTCAAGAGTGAGAACAGGCTCCTACTTGAGGCTTTTGTCAAAGAAAGGGTTGCAAAGCAACTGTTCAGCTCCTGGGTTTGAGAACAAAGGACTGTGCTAAGCAGAGATGTGCTTATAAATGCAAGTATGGATTAGCTGGCTAGAGGGGACACCTAAAGATGAAAGGAAAGAGTCACCAGAAGGGAGCACCTGAACCTGCCTAATGAAAGGAAAACTTCCAAGTCAGCTTCAGTACAAAGTAACTCAACCATTTTTAATAAGACCCCAGACCCTTTCTCAAGATCAGAGCAGGAGAGAGAGAGAGAGGGGAGAGAGGAGAGAGAGGTTTGAGCTCCACCTCCTCTAATCTATCTACAGAACTGGAGGAAACATGGGGCCAAGCTAACCTCAAACTGCAGCACTGGAGCCAGTGTTGCTTCTAAGGTCATCTGTTCATATCCCTCTGACTCAGAGGGCCCAGGAGGTTGGCTTCTTAGTGACATTTCACTCCCTAAGATGGATATGGCCTAGGCCAGTGATGGCGAACCTATGACACGCGTGTCAGAGGTGACATGCAAACTCATTTTTGTGGTTGATTTTTCTTTGTTAAATGGCATTTAAATATATAAAATAAATATCAAAAATATAAGTCTTTGTTTTACTATGGTTGCAAATATAAAAAAAATTCTATATGTGACACGGCACCAGAGTTAAGTTAGGGTTTTTCAAAATGCTGACACGCTGAGCTCAAAAGGTTCGCCATCATTGGCCTAGGCCCTCTTCACAACACCAAGAAAGCTTCAACTCTCATGTTCCCCCCACTTCCTGCTAGATACTTGCTGTGGGCCAACTAGGGCAGGTGTCTTTTTAAATTTTATTTTTTGATCTTCACCTAAAGATATGTTTTTACTGATTTTAGAGAGGAAGGGGGTGTGGGAAAGAGAAAAACATCAATGTGAGAGAGAAACATTGATAGGTCACCTCCTATACCTACCCTGACCAGTGATCGAACTCTGCAACAAAGTTTTGGTGCATGGGACGATTGTCCAGCCAACTGAGCCACACTGGCCAGGGCCAGGCAGGTGTTTTCTAGACAGTCCTTTTTAGAAGTGGGTGGAAGGATACCCATACAAGCCAAACTGGTGCAACCCACATAGCTAAAGCAAGAAAAAGATCTGGCCTGGCCTTTTATCTGCCCACTGCCCTGACATGGCTCACTGGCCCTCAGGTATGTAACTAATAAGGACAAATCCTTAATCACAGCCCTGACCAGTTTGGCTCAGTGGATAGAGCATTGGCGTGTGGACTGAAGTCCTGGGTTCGATTCCAGCCAAGGGCATGTATGTACCTTGGTTGCAGGCAAATCCCCAGTCGGGGGTGTGCAGGAGGCAGCTGATCAATGTTTCTCTCTCATCGATGTTTCTAACTCTCGATCCCTCTCCCTTCCTCAAAATCCTTAATCACAGCTACAGTTTACTGAGCATTTGTGGAAAAGATGAGTATTTACTATGTGCCAGGTATTTATTATCTCATTTAAACACAATCAGAGGCCAGGTTCATTACTCCCCCTTTAAAGATGGGATTCAAGAAACTGAGTTTACAGGAGAAACCAAGATGGCGGCATAGGTAAACACCGGAATGGCTGCCTCCCACAACAACTTCAAAAATATAATGAAAAGACAAAACGGACATCATCCAGAACTACAGGAAGGCTGGCTGAGTGGAAATTCTACAACTAGAAGGAAAGAGAAAAGCACACTGAGACTCAGAGGAGCTGCGAAAGTAAAGTGCAGAGGTACAGAGGCTCGAGCGCGTGGAAAGGGGCTGGCACCTGAGGACGCAGCTGTCTTTTTGAATCTGGAGGGAGTCACAAGCTCCCGACTGCTCTAAACTCCAGTTCTGGGAAGTCTCTGGGGACCAGGACTCATACGGGAGAAACTGGATTGTCTGGCAGCGGGCAGAACTCGGAACTTGAGGGCGGCTTTCCCTCAGAGGTGCTTGCAGCAATTACGGGGACACTGAGACGCGGGGCCCCTTAGGGCAGGGCTGAGGATCAGCCATAACTGCTTGCTCCATCCTGTTGATTCTCTGAGACCCCCGCCCCACCCAGGCTTCAGCAGAGGTTTTTGCATATGAATGCCCTGGCCCTTTGCAATCTGAAAATTACCTAACAAACTGCAGCTGGGCCAGACAGACCCAGAACTTCCAAGAGAAGGCCCAAGGCCCCACAGCAGCTTGCACTGCTTCACAGCTGGGCTTCATCTGGGCACCTCCAAACCCCCAAAAAGGAAAGGGAATCTGCAGATCTCTTCGTAGCTCCTGCTGGGTAGCCTCAGGCAGAGGCTAAATTAGCACCTCCTTAAATCCAAGAGCCAGTGTACCCAGTGGTCAGAATGGGACCATCAGATTACAACTCCTCAGATCCATAAGGGACACAATCAGGGGGCAGACTCAGTGAGCACCAAAAGCCTCACTGAAGCAAGTCTTGCCCCAGAAGGGTGTCTTCAGCACAGAAGTTCTCCCACTGCAGACAGCTGATTCTCACAGCCAAGTGGCCTGGAGGTCAATTCCTCCCAGTGATAACTACAACAATCAAGGCTTGACTACAACAAGACTGTGCACAAAGCCCACAAAGGGGTGCACCAAGAGTGTCCACCTCAGGTAATTGGGAAGGCTAAGCCACTGGGCCTTATAGGACACCTAGCACACAAAGCCACTCTACCAGGGAAGCATAAAAAATGTGGAGACAAAGAAACAGGTCACAACTGACAGAAATGGAGGAAAGCAAACGACTGGATATAGAGTTCAAAACCATGGTTATAAAGTTTTTCAAGAATTTTCTGGAAACCGCTGATAAATTTAGTGAGACCCTGGAGGATATGAAAAAAGACCAACTAGAAATTAAGCATACACTGACTGAAATACAGAATAATATACAGAGATCCAACAGCAGACAAGAGGATCCCAAGAATCAAGTCAAAGATTTGAAATACGAAGAAACAAAAAATACCCAACTGGAAAAGCAAAAAGAAAAAAGAATCCAAAAATATGAAGATAGTGTAAGGAGCCTCTGGGACAACTTCAAGCATACCAACATCCGAATTATAGGGGTGCCAGAAGAAGAGAGAGGGCAAGATATTGAAAACCTATTTGAAGAAATAATGACAGAAAACTTCCCCTACCTGATAAAAGAAATAGACTTACAAGTCCAGGAAGCGCAGAGAACCCCAAACAAAAGGAATCCAAAGAGGACCACACCAAGACACATCATAATTAAAATGCCAAGAGCAAAAGACAAAGAGAGAATCTTAAAAGCAGCAAGAGAAAGACAGTCAGTTACCTACAAGGGAGTACCCATACGACTGTCAGCTGATTTCTCAACAGAAACTATGCAGGCCAGAAGAGAGTGGCAAGAAATATTCAAAGTGATGAATAGCAAGACCTACAACCAAGATTACTTTATCCAGCAAAGCTATCATTCAGAATTGAAGGTCAGATAAAGAGCTTCACAGATAAGAAAAAGCTAAAGGAGTTCATCACCACCAAACCAGCATTATAGGAAATGCTGAAAGGTATTCTTTAAGAAGAGGAAGAAGAAAAAGGTAAAGATAAAAATTATGAACAGCAAATACATATCTATCAACAAGTGAATCTAAAAATCAAGTGAATAAAAAATCTGATGAACAGAGTAAACTGGTGAATATAATAGAACCAGGGGCATGGAAAGAGAGTGGACTGACAATTCTTGGGGGGAAAGGGGTGTGGGGGTACAGGCAAGAGACTGGACAAAAATCGTACACCTATGGATGAGGACAGTGGGAGGGGTAAGGGCAGAGAGTGGGGTGGGAACTGGGTGGAGGAGAGCTATGGGGGGAAAAAAAGAGGAACAACTGTAATAATCTGAACAATAAAGATTTAATTAAAAAAAGAAGAAAAAAAAAGAAACTGACCTTACAACTACAGTCCACACATGGGGTGCACTTGAAGCACTCAGCTTGGGTGACTGGGGAGGCTACACCATGGGACACTACAGGATACCTACTACATAGGCCACTCTACCAAGACTGGGAGATGAAGCGGCTCTAACACACAGAAACAAACATGGAGAGGCAGCCAAAATGAGGAGACAAAGAAACATGTCCCAAATGAAAGAACAGAGCAAAACTCCAGAAAAAGATCTAAAAATGGAGGCACGCAGTCTACCTGATGCACAGTTCAAAACCCAGGTTATGCCTTGGCTGGTGTGGCTCAGTTGGCTGAGCGTTGTCCCATGCACCGAAAGGTCACCAGTTCAATTCCTGGTCACGTCACATGCTCAGGTTCTGGGTTTGATCCCAGGTGGAGTGTGTGTGATGTTGCCTCCCTCCCGCATAGATGTTTCATTCTCTTTCCTTCTCCCTTCCTCTCTCTTTCTAAAATAAAAACATATTTAAAAGACAAACAACAAAAAAAACCCTCTCCGGTTATAAGGATGTTCAATGAACTTCAGGGAAGAGTAGATGAACTTAGCAAGAACTTCAATAAAGAGATAGGATCCATAAAAATGGAGATAGAAGCATAAAGAAGAACCAGTCAGAAATGAATGAAAAATTCATTAGAGGGAAATCAATAATAGAGTAGATGAAGCAGAGGATCAAATCAGCGATTCAGAAGACAAGGAAGCAGAAAACACCCAATCAGAACAATAAAAAGAAAAAAGAATCCAAAAAATGAGGAGAGTTAAGGGACAACTTCAAGTGTACGAACATTCTCATCTTGGGGGTGCTGGAAAGAGAAGACATAGAGTGAGAAATTGAGAACCTACTTGAAGAAGTAATGACTGAAAATTTCCCTAACTTGGTCAAGGAAAAAGATACATAAGTCCAGGAAGCACATAGAGCCCCAAACAATATGAACCCAGAGGCCCACATCAAGACGCATCATAATTGCCCTAGCCGGTTTGGCTCAGTGGATAGAACATCGGCCTGCGGACTGAAGGGTCCTGGGTTCGAGTCCAGTTAAAGGCACATGCCTGGGTTGCAGGCTCAATTCCCAGTAGGGGGCATGCAGGAGGCAGCTGATCAATGATTCTCATCAATGATGTTTCTATCTCTCTCTCCCTCTCCCTTCCTCTCTGAAATCAATAAAAATATATTTTAAAAAACACATCATAATTAAAATGCAAAAGGTTAAAGACAAAGACTCTTAAGAGAAAACAGTTAGTTACCTACATGGGAGTGCCCATAAGACTGTCAGCTGATTTCCAACAAAATTTTGCAGGCCAGAAGGGATTGGCATGAAATATTCTAAGTGATGAAAAGCAACAACCTACAACCAAGATTATCATTTAGAATCAAAGGACAGATAAAGAGCTTTCCAGACAGGAAAAAACTAAAGGAGGTCATCACCACCAAAACAGTGTAAGAAATGCTAGAGGGCCTTCTTTAAGAAAAAAGAAAATAAACAATATGAAGAAAAATGGCAATAAATGCATATCAACAATTACTTTAAATGCAAATAGATTAAATACTCCAGTCAAAAGACATACAGTGGCTGAATAGATAACAAAACTAGACCCTTATATATGCCGTCTATTAGAGACTCACTTCAGATCAAAAGACATATACAGACTTAAAGGGATGGAAAAGATATTTTATAAAGATGGAAACAAGCTGAAACCGGTTTGGCTCAGTGGATAGAGCGTCGGCCTGCGGACTGAAAGGTCCCAGGTTCAATTCTGGTCAAGGGCATGTACCTGGGTTGCGGGCACATCCCCAGTAGGAGATGTGCAGGAGGCAGCTGATCGATGTTTCTCTCTCATCGATGTTTCTGGCTCTCTATCTCTCTCCCTTCCTCTCTGTAAAAAATCAATAAAATATATTTAAAAAAAAAAAAAAAGATGGAAACAAGCAAAAGGCTAGGGTAGCAATACTTATACCAGACAAAATAGACTTTAATCAAAGGCTATAACAAGAGACAAAGAAGAACTCAGTAATTATACTTCTGGGTATTTATCTGAAGAAACCCAAAACACTACATTGAAAAAATATACGCATGCATATGTTCATTGAAGCATTATTTACAACAGCCAAGATATGGAAGCAACCTAAGTGTTCATCAATAGATAAATGAATAAAAGAAGTGGTGCATATGTACAATGAAATATGACTCAGTCAAAAAAGAATGAAATGTAGCCATCAGCAACAACATGTATGGACTTAGAGGGTATTGTGCTGAATGAAAGAAGTCAGACAAAGACAAATGCCATAAAATTTCACTTATATGTCGAATCTAAAAAACAAAATAAATGAAGCAGACGAAAAACAGACTCAAAGATATAGGGAACATTTTGATGGTTGCCAGATGGAGGGGGTACAGGAAGATGAGTGAAAAAGGTGAAGGGATTGAGGAGTACAAATTGGTAGTTATAAAACAGTCATGGGGATGTAAAGCACAGCATAGGGAATATAGTCATTAATATTATAATAACTATATATGGTGTCAGACTTAGTGGGGTTACCACTTAATTTATATAAATGTATAATAACTGGGTTGTACACCTGAAAAATAAAAAAACAAGACAGGGCAGTCAGTAATGCATTTAGGATCCTGCCCATCAAAAATACATAGAAATAGGCCAAGGTTTGGCAAAATTTTCATTTATTTCTAAAATTCACTTATGTAAAATTCCCTATTCTCCTCTGAAGCCATGTATACCAAGGACTGACAAAAAAACAACAACAACAACAAAAACAACCAAAAAAACCCCAACAACCTGAGCTCAGAAGGAAAGTGATTTTTTCCAAGTCACAAAGCTAGAAGTGAAACTCAGGTCTGACCAAAGCCAATGCTAGATCCATAATACACTGATTTTTCTTCCTGATAATGAATGGGTGGTAGGGACCTCAGGGATTGCTTTAGTGATGGACACGTACCTTCCAACTGGACTAAAGCATAGAGCTTCTGATCTATGGATAGAAAAGAGGTCAGTATGTGATCCTTGGATGTGAGAAAGGAAGCAGGGTGTCCCAGGAGTGAGTGGCCACCACTAGTGAAGTTGGATAGAAGACAAAGATAGCATATAGAAGGAGGCAAGAGGAAAGAACCAAAGACTGCCTTTTCCACTGTGCTTCTCCACATGAACCGTTATTTTTCTTAACTGTTTAAACCCATTTGAGATGGTTTTTCTGTTATACCTGAAAGCACCTGAGTTGATGGCTGATGATGAAGGCTTGAAAATACATAGCTAGGAAGGAAGGACCTAGGAGTTGCCTAAGTCTCTGATGAGAAATTAGAATCCCAAAACCATCAAGTGACATGTCTGAAGTCATTCAGGGAATGAATATTTTACTTGAGGGGGCTGGGTGTCACCTAATCCACATACCAACCCCCCACCAAAGCCTAAGCCTCTAGATGATGATCTCACAGCCTCTACCCAAGTGAATGCCTCCAGCAATGGGGCCTTACGGGAAGAATCCTTCAATTCAACAAGGGCCTGAATTCATAGAGAAACTGGCTTTAGAGATGGCTGAATGGGATTTCTTACATTTGAAAAAAGGAACATCACTTTCTCCCATGTGGGCCTTTAACCATTAGCACATATGTACACACATGTATGTGACCCAACCAGGGACCTCTGAATTTCTGCAGCAGTCCAAAAGAGAGGTCTTTTAGAACTCCAAGTTTTCTCTTCAGGGTCTCAAGCTGGTAATGCCTTTAGGCTTCTCACACTCATCCTGGGTCTGGAGCTGTGGCCCCATGCAAAAACGCATCAAACATGGGATAGAAGCCCTATGTATTGCAGAAAGCAATCTGGTTTCTCTGCTTCATTAAACACAGCCTGGGACAAAGCTCACTGCTTATAATAAGCAGTTAGTAGGTGGTGGAGGATAGGGGAAAAGCAGCTAGCTGGGAGGTAGAGTTGGTTCCTATGTTACTACTTAGCTATTTAACCAGGCTGCTGGGTGACTCTCAGCCCAGTTCATATGCTCTTCAGGCTTTGCTTGGCTTCATGCTGGGCACAGTGCTAGCACTATTCCTCCTCAGGCATGGGCAGTGCTGTGCTAGCAACCCTGCACCCCTAACGATGTCTACTGCTGGAGCAGAGACCAAGTGACACGGAGCTGGGCCACTTACTAACCGCGGCTTGGGGGGCATATGAGCTTGGAGCACTGGTACTGCCTCTTCCCAGCCTCTAGCCCCCAGCCCTGTAGCTAATGAGAGATTTAACAATGGTCCAAAAATGGAGCTCAATCAGAAGCTGTTGCAATGGCAGCTAATAATGCAAAAAGGCCACGGATTCCTCATGAAGGGTACGGGTGACGGCTGGGTACGAAGTACCCCCACAGAAGTTTCTTCCCAACCTGACACCTACTTCTTCACTTTGAACAAAGCGTTACCAATTCCTTTTATAGGGAAGTCCTGCTTTAAAAGAGATATACTGTGGAATTTGGGGCACACGAAACCCAGAGAATTCACATTATGAGAGGAATTTTGGCTGCCACAGATAGCTTTACTAAAGGGTTTCTTTCCATACAGTTCCTCTACTGCATTAAAAAGCTGATTGGCTGTTGTTACCTAAGAGAGGCAGGGCAGCTAATGACAGAATCCCTCAGGCACTTTAAGATAAAAGAGACTAAATTAATTTTAATGTTAATGGAAATACATAATTAGAATGCTCCAAATCTGAATAATCTAGTATTTCAAAACCTCTGGCAAATAGGCATCAAACCCAGAACCTTGTCGCCTGGCCAGTCCAGGCAGACTCCAAGTGGGCATTCCCAGAATAGCCCAGCAGAGTCACCAAACACCTCACAGCAGCCCACCTCACGCCTTTCTGTCCCACTTAGGTCCAGCTGTCCCAGCTTCAACCAGGCCCTCGCACACAGGGCTGAGAAGCCAGAGGACATTCCAACCCTTCTCAGCCTTTGAGGGAGGGGCCTTGGTTGTTATCCTGGACTGGCCATTTGATTCTGAGTCACCCAATCAAGCAGAGAACCACCATTGAGACTCAGGGAAACAATCCAAAATTTGAAAGTAGGCTCAATGGGCAGGAAGAAGGGAAAAATAAAAAGCTAAGTGTAGGAAGAGGTGATGGATTGCTGCCCCAGCAGGGGTGCCCCCAGCAGCTGGACAGTTAAGACCAGGGCAGAGCCCTAGCTGGTTTGGCTCAGTGAATAGAGCGTGGGCCTGTGGACTGAAGGGTCCTGGGTTTGATTCCGAGCAAGGGCACATGCCTGGGTTGCTGGCTCGATCCCCAGTAGGGGGCGTGCAGGAGGCAGCCAATCAATGATTCTCATCATTGATGTTTCTCTCTCTCTCTCCCTCTCCCTTCCTCTCTGAAATTAAGAAAAATATATTCTTAAAAAAAAAAAAGACCAGGGCAGGGCCTCAGAGGTCAAGAGCAATCTTTCTGTTCCCTTTCCAACTGTCCAGCAATGCTGCTGGACAGAAAAAAGGTGGAGGTGATGAGCAAGAACTCCAGTCCCAAACAAGGAGGGTCACACAGAGCTGCAGCAGCTCTGGACCTGCCCCAGGAAGCCTGGGCATGCAGGCAAAGGTGGGCAGTGGGTGTACATAGAGAGTGTGAACAAGCACAGGTACGCTTGCTCAGCACCCTCCACAAACTCTCCCGTGCGGGCAGAGAGGTTGTGGTCTGTTTAATAGATTCAGCTACAGCACAGGCAGACATGTTAGTGCTCCCAGCTGAAGGGGTCACCTTCAGAGGTGAGTGCATACGACCCATCTGAACAGTGCCATCTGGAGCTCTACTACTCATCTGCTCTGCCTGCGTGGGGAGGGGCTCTTCCCCATCACCTGCTTTTGCCCACAGAGAAAAACCAGAGGATGGTGATGAGGAGAGTTCCAGAAGTTTTGGGTTTTTCCTTGTAAATATGCTTGTGACTTCAGGGCTCATTTCCTCCTTGATATACAGGCCTAAACTAGGCAGATTAGGCTCCAATCCAGGGTGGACTTCAATGCTTACTCTCCTTTGTTATTTTTTATTTTCTAAAGTTTATTTAATGATTGATTTTTCTTTTTGTAAATATACATATTTATTTATTTCAGAGAGGAAGGGAGAGAAAGATAGAAACACCAACGATGAGAATCATTGATTGGCTGCCTCCTGCACACTCCCTACTGGGGATTAAGCCTGCAACCCGGGCATGTGTCCTGACCAGGAATCAAACCATGACCTCCTGATTCATAGGTCAACACTCAACCACTGAGCCACACTGACAGGGCAACACTTAAGCTATTTCTGAAATGCCCATTTCTCCCTAGAATTTATTAAGGACCTCCTAAGTCCCACACTGCTTTGTTTTCTCCAGAAGGGTCAGACATTCTTAAGGCTTTAGAAAACAAAGCAATTGACAGAATTCTTTCCCTGGGATATGACATGGAAAAAGAGGTATGGAGTCAGCTCAGAAATGCTTTCCCCAAGTGTCAGACCATCCCTCAAACCTAAGCCCTGCCCATGCTCAGCTTTAATCTGATCTAGGAGACATCATTCCTGCAGCAAATCCAGCCACACCTGTCCATCATGGCTGAGCGGCTCCCATTCTAGGTATGCAGTCTCCTGAAGTTCGCCCCAGCCTCGCACATCTAGCTTGCTCCCTATGATCTGTTCTCCTCATTGCTCTACCAATTCAGACAGAATGTGAGAGCCAGAGGAGACTCAGGATCATCTCTTCTATGAGAATGTGAGGTCCATAGGGAAGGGGGTGGGGTAGTGGGCCGAGACCTGCCAGAGGCAACAGGTAAAGGCAGCCCCGACTCTCTGCCCATCTCATCACAACCACGACGCCTTCTGAATTCCCCATCTGCCAGGGTTCTGGAAAGGAGTCTTAAGCCACTCTGCAAAACAGCTCTTGCTCTGTACCCAAACATTAACCCATCCTTCAGACAGTGAGTTGGTCTCCAAGCTTGTCAATTCCCCCTAGCCTCCTAGGTATATCGCCCACCAGGCTGCATGCCAGGAACCCTGTCTTAAGACTGCATCCGAGGCACCACCTCAGGTGCTAGAACCCTACTCTCCAACCTTATTAACAGGGGAGGGCTAGCCACCTCCTCCATTAGAGGCTCTGGAGCTCCTCACCTGGTTTTGGGGACCTCCAAAGGACTGCTACCTATCCTGAAAAAGTTGTCAGAATGGTTCGAGGAGGAGGAGCTGGAAGACCTGGCTTCTATCAGCCCCTGATGGGAAGGCAGGCGGTCCTCCGAGGGCTGTGGCCGGTTCCAGAGCACACTCTGTGGAGAGGATGAGTGGCTCTTCCTCCTGCAGTGGAAAGAGTAGGGCTGTTGGCCAAGGAGCTGCCCTAGGCAAGCCCTTGGCCTACTTTCACCAAATCTCAGAGCCCAGTCTTTAATTCCAGTGGGAAAATGCCACAGGGGAGTGGGCATACATCAGTACTCCCTTAGGCTCGGCATGGGCAGCAAGAGCAGGGTCATCACAGAAGAACTTTGGCATCCAATTAATGCCAACTGGCCATAGAGCACATGTTACAAAACAGATCCTTAACTAAGTTCAGTAAAGGCCTCTCCCTCCAAATGTTATACAAAATTTTGAGCCATTTGTCTAAGGAGAAAGTCATCAGATTCTCAAAGGAGTTGACTCAAACAACTCCCCAATTCCCAATCATCATTTTGTGCTCACATGTTTTCTTCTTTTTTCTAAACTCCTCCCCCCATCCCCCGCCCACTTCCCAGGCAAATAATACAAGGGAGCTCCTCCAGAGAGTCCTTTAACATTCAGCTTTCCCTCACCCAGCCCCGTCGCTTCTCCCTTTATGCTCCTGGGCCACCACAGGCAGTGCCCCTCACCAACCAGATGGCTGGCCTCCAAGGCCCAGAAGAGACAGCAGGGCATGGAGCTGTGCTCTTAGTCCTACTGTCATGGGCCCCTTTGTTCCTGGGACTCCCTGGAGCTGGTGACCCTGGGCCACAGCTGTGAGCAAGCTTAGTTCCAGCCTGGCCCCTCACCAAGCTGCTTGAGTCTGTGCTCCTGCAGGGACCAGCTCTATGGCCTCATAGGTGAAGCTCCCAGCGGCTCCTGGGGAGCTCTCCATGACCAGAGAGAAGTCACTGCCAAGGCTGGTGGTGCTGCCACGGTCCTTTCGTCCTGAAAGACGCCAATGCCATCAGTTCACCACATTATCTTCTCCCACTACAAGTCCCCCACTTCTTTCATACCATATAAATGGAGAAAGTCGTTTCTAGAACAAACAATTCGTATGTGGTCTATACTGAGAAAGATGCACAGAGGAAGGGAAATCTGCTGGGGCCTGTGACTCACTCAGCATGCAGATATCTTCCAGGGTAAAGCCTGAATCCCGGGCTGGCAAACTTTTCCTCCTGTAAACAGTACGCAGAATGGTGAATTCCGATTGGCCTGGGGTCTCCTTTGTCCCCTCCCCCACATGCAGCCTACCTGGGAAAGAAACTCCAACCCACCAAGGCAACTCATGGAGTCAGGTCTACCTACTGTGTTGCAAAATACCAGACCCACTTCAGGCAAAGCCTACCTCCTCCCTGTCAGTTTGGCCCCTTAAGAATTCAAGTCTGGCCAAACACACGGGGAGCTTGGATTTGGAAGGCAAGGGAACTCAGAAAAGCCACCAACTCTCACAGGGGTCCTAAGGCAATTGCCAGGCTGGGAGCAGACTCTGCGGGCAGTGATGGGCTGCACAGTGAGTGGGTTGCACAGTGAGTGGCGCAGACATGCCTTGCAGTAGCCCAGGGAAGGCAACAGTCCTCTCAGGCAGGAGAACTGGCTGCTTTGGCTGGGTGTGGGCAGTTGAAGTCCTCCTGTCCTTGGGCTGGCTTTTCCTACAGCGAATCACCTTGTTCTCCGAGCTCTCAGAACCACTCGTCTGTCCCCAGGCCTTTCGGACAGGGTAAGTGCAGGCTGACCTCAGTTATACCTCAGAAGAGCCTCTCCGCCAGGGATCCCTCCCCTGGCCTCAAGAGAGAAGGCTGGGAAGGCCAGCTACCAAGCATGCAGGGAAGCAGGGCAGGGGCTCTTTCCAGAGTACCCTGGCTCCAGTGTGAGAGAGCAGGCTTCTTACCTCTGTGTCTTCAGAGAAGAGAACTCCTCAGAGATGATATGCTTCAAAAAATTGAAGCAGAAGAAGAAAATCTGAAGAAACAAAAAGCAGTACCCATGAAAACACAGCCTTCTCCAGAGAAGAATCTAGGGGGCAGAATGCCCAGGAGTGGGCAGCCAGCCCCCCTAGTCAGCCCCCTGCTGGATGGCAGCCCTGTTAAGGACCCTGATGGATATTCTGGTCTGTAAATGGTACGGGTGGTAGAGAGGGCTTAGGCTAGGCAAATGCACTTAGACTGGGGTGAGGGAGGACAGGACTGCAAGAAGGTAAGCCATGGATTTTCATACTCTTCAAATTCAACATGCATGTTCTCAAGCTACTGAAAAGGACGAAGAGCACAGCAGCTTCCCCTCTCTGCCTCTCCCTAAGAACCCCAGGGAGAAAGGCTAACAGAGGACAGCTGGGACAGATTACTTTGAGTCAAGGAGATTAAATGAACACCAATTAAGGAACACAACAGAAGGGAAAGGAATCAGATTTGGTAGGGGGGACGCCCAGAAATAGTGATTCAGGAGAACCAGGGGTGAAAGACAGCCACTGTCTAGCCCAGAGCCTATACTGCTCAGGAGTTGTGAGAGGCAGGTCTACGTCTGAGGTGGGCAGACAGGAGAAGGCTGCTGACCTATCCCCACTGACCTCTCTCCTCCAGCCATCACCCTAGTCCAGTGATGGCGAACCTATGACACGTGTGTCAAGGGGACACGCGAACTCATTTTTTTGGTTGATTTTTCTTTGTTAAATGGCATTTAAATATATAAAATAAATATCAAAAATATAAGTCTTTGTTTTACTATGGTTGCAAATATCAAAAAATTTCTATATGTGACACGGCACCAGAGTTAAGTTAGGGTTTTTCAAAATGCTGACACGCCGAGCTCAAAAGGTTTGCCATCCCTGCAGTCAGATGGACCGCCATTAAATGCACACAAGGCAGTCTTTGCCGTTTTTAAACTCCCCAGTGATTCTGGAAAGTGTAGTCCATGTACCCCTCATGGTATCCCAGAGCCCCATATGATCTTCTCAAAGAAAAAAGAGGGAACATCAGGTCAGTATGAAAATGTTGTGTTACATAATATTAAATAGGTGTTTTCACCAAAGACTTTTAGTCTTTAATATGCTAATGTGCTGCAAATCTCAAAGACGGGGGAGATGAACAGAGTGCTATTTAATAGGCCTCTGTTTTTTGTTTTTATTTTTTAAAGCATCAGTGCCTTCCTTCATTTTTTTAAAAGATAATGTCAAGTCTACTCTGCCAAATATACAAGCTGGATTTGTGTTTGCCCGGGTGCTGCATAGTAAACAGAGGTGTCTTAAAATAATTGATGGGTAAGGTTACGAATGGGCCTGGCCAGAAGGGTGGGAATGGGGTGGGGAAGGGCAGAGGGGAGGCCTCAGTTAGAGAAGACTGGGCAGGGATGAGTGTGACCCTCAGGGACTCAGAGGGGACCCCTCTGAGTTAACACGCAGGCAACACCAATGGGCTGGTTGTCACAAACTCGCCAGCACCTGCCCCCGGCACAACAGCCCCCTACTGAGCAACCTACTGGACAAATGGAAACTCTTCTTACCTCACCTCCCAGGCACCCTCAACAAGGGTTATGAATTATAAAAACTGCAGACATTCGAACGGTTACATATAAAATGCTGCCCTGCATCTTTCTGTCTCAAAGATAGCAGCTGCCCCTTCCCTCATCTCACCCACCATCTCCCTCATCCTCCCACAAAAAGATGAAGAGGAGGCCCCAGGCCGTGGAGAGCCCCTCATCTTGAGGGGCTGCTGCAGCGAAAAGTATCAATGGCTTGAGTGTCCGGTGAGGGTAAGAGAAAAGCCCACACCCTCAAGACCAACCCTCCCAGCTGAGAAGACCTTTTGTATATGCTGAGACATGGCAGGATTTAAATCCAGACCCCACAGGCCTTAGCCCCATCTTCTGTGGAGTCTCTGAAGGCAGAATCTGGCCTGCTTTGGGGGTGCAGGAGATGGCATGGAGGGCAGAATGTCCTGGAGCGCCAGTGAGTCTAAAACAAGACTGCAGAGGGGTTTTACCTGCCGATTTCAATGCCAAAGTCAATGCCTCTAACAGAGTTCACAGAGGCCTCTCAGGAGCTGGCTTATGAGCTCTGCAGCCCTGGCAGATGCGATAAGTGCTTGGAGGAAGAGATTAGGAAGGGGCAAGCAGCAGCTATGAGAAAGGAACAAAAGAAGGAGGCACAAGATAAGATGCCTGGAAAAGAAGGCAGCCTCAGGAGAGTGAGAAAGATGCTTCAGAATTCTAAGGGGGGGACAGGGGACAGGAGAAAAAGCTAACACTGCGTGACGGCTCCCACGCTGGGCATATGAACTCATTCTCTTTGTGAGGGAGCATGACGACTGCAAGAGACTCAAGGTTATTCACATCACCCAAGGTCACCCAGGAAATAAGTGGGACAACTCGGATTCAAACTCAGGTCTGACTCTAAATCTGTGTGTGAGGAGAACAATGATACTCAAAAAGGCAAATACTGTGAACAGCAAAACAGATGGGGTATGGTGAGGGCAGAGATGAGGAGGAAAAAGGGACGACCCCTCAGACAGGAAGCAGGCCCTGGAGCCCAGCTGGCCATGCCTGGTCTGGGGCTGGGCTGGTGGTGAGGAGTAGGGCATGGACGGCCCTGGGGCTTAAAAGTTGCTGAGTGAAAGTGATGATAGTAGGGGATAGGGAAGAGCATCTGAGTTTTAGCTGAAGGATGAGGGGCACAGAAAATGACTTGTAAATTGGTTACAGAGCTGAGTGCAGCAGAAGGAAGGGGAAAAGAGCTGCTACCCGGTCACGGGGGGTGTGGGCAAGGGTATCTCCCAGTGCAGAAGTTTAGAATGGGGCTACTGTGCCGATGCTTTCCTGTCATGCTGCCGAATCCCAGCACACAGTGGGAAAGCAACTGCCCCTAAAGTGTGGATACCAAACAGACTGCCATCCTGTCCCTCTTATGGTCAAAGAGCCCAAGCGCTCAGAGCCCTGGCATGTGCTCGCAGAGTGTGAGTAGTACCCACCTCCTCGCCTTTGCTGAGCCGATCTACCAACATGTGCCTGCAACAAAAAGGCAAGGAGGTCAAAGACAGCAGTGCTGAGGCAGGAGGGCAAAGGGGGACCCAAATCACAGGGACTGTGGCTTTGACACCAGCCTCAGGTGGGACTGACCTGCACCTTTCAGTCTTTCTCAAGAGGGTGGGAGTGTCCTCACTTCCAACACTATCCCAGAAGCCACCACACCCATGGACACACAGAAGCACAGTTCTCAAGGCACTGTCCCCACCCAAAACCTGACATTCCCCAAAGACTTACCCAAAGAGGAACCAGTCATAGGCCACCGTTAGGTAGAGGACCTCAGCAGGCTTCAGGGATGTGTGGATGAGCCCATCCTGGAGAGACCAGGGAGACGTGCCAAGATCAGAAAGATGCCTTCCCGTGACAAAGGCCCCTCCTTGTTCCAGGGGCTGAACCACAACTACAAACCCAGTGACAAGGCTGCCAACAGGCCCAGAGAAAGGGTTAATCATGACGCCTTACTCCAAATCTTCTCTACTTCCTGCGACAGTCCTAACACTCCCAAAGGGTAGATCGTAGCAGGGGCCTCAAAACGCTCCCTGCCCAGCCCATCCCATCCCATCCCATCCATACTCACAGCCCACAAGGAAAGGCGCAGAAGAGAGATGAAGAGGGGGGTCCGATCCCAGCCTGAGATACAGTGTACCAGCAGCCCGCTGTCATCTACTCAGGAACCAAAGAACAGAAGCCCAGAAGAGAAGCAAACATAGCTGATGAGAAGGAAACGTATCATACCCTTGGCCTGGTGTGAGAACCAGGCTACCCATGGTCTTCCTCTTCCTCCCCAAGATTCTCCAGTCTAGTCCCACAAAGGGGTGGGTGGTGGGCACCCATCTGTCTGCAACACCTCTTCTTTCTCCTGCTACAGGTTCTCAGGGTACTTTTAGGGGAGCAGTGATGCCTGGACAGTCGCTCTGCCCAGGTCATTTAGGTGGGGCTGACCTGCATGTCACCGCCCAGCATTTCTCAGGGAGGGTAGTACAGATATTTTAGGGGAAAACAATTCAATGTCCCAAGAACTTTTAGGATCCGTGGCTAACACCCGCCAAATGCTAATGGCCCTTTCCTAGTTCCTAAAACACCCAACTTTCCAATACCACCCTGAGGGGCAGTACAGCCCCAGACAGAGAACCACTGCCTAGCTCCAGGGACAGGAATGACTCCTGCAAACCTGGCCACAGTAACTGGTTCAGAGATGGGCACTTGACCCCAACTGGGCCACTGAGCATGCGCTTTGGGACAGAAGCAGTCTCTTTCTTCTGGGGAAGTTAAAATGGCAGGAAACAAGTCTGGAATGGTTGCGGGCCATGAAGCTAATTAGACAATGGGTATGAAAAGTAAAGAGAGGTTCTCTGTGGTATTAGGCACCTGGCTCTGCTCTTGGGCCTGGTTGGTTATGTAAGCTGATATATTTCTACTTGTTCAAGCCAGTGCAAACCCACAGAATTACTATTATTTTTTAAATATATTTTTATTGAATTCAGAGAGGAAGGGAGAAGGAGAGAATGATAGAAACATCAATGATGTGAGAGAATCATGGATCAGCTGCCTCCTGCACACCCCACACTGGGGATCAAGCTCGCAACCCAGGCATGCGCCCTTGACCAGAATTGAACCCAGCACCCTTCAGTCCACAGGCCGATGCTCTATACCAGGGGTCCTCAAACTTTTTAAACAGGGGGCCAGTTCACTGTCCCTCAGACCGTTGGAGGGCCGGACTATAGTTTAAAAAAAAACTATGAACAAATTCCTATGCACACTGCACATATCTTATTTTGAAGTAAAAAAACAAAACGGGAACAAATACAATATTTGTATTTGCATGTGGCCCGCGGGCCGGAGTTTGAGGACCCCTGCTCTATACACTGAGCCAAACCAGCTAGGGCCAGAATTCTTTTTTTTTTTTTCCCTCTGCAAACATGGTCTGAGCCAATTATATTTTCTTTTCCATTTTTTTTTTATTGCTTAAAGTATTACAAAGGGTATTACATATGTGTCCTTTTTTAGAATTCTTGATTGACATTGAGAAGAGTCAGCTGCTCCAGAGACATCCAATCAAAACAGCCAACTAGACTGGTCCTCTAAGGGCTTTTGCATGTGCCCAATAAGAAGCCAGGACTGATCTTCTCTCATCTTTCTGAATTAAAAAAGGCCATTCTGGCCCCCAACCAAACACTGATGCTCAAAGGTCAGCTGGCGGCACAGTGCAGAAACATCCTGTGTGTGGTTCATAATTTTGTTTTCTAGGGTTTTAAGGACATGGAATAAGGCTGCCAATGGACAAGGGAATCCCCAAGTCCTTCTACCATAGAGCAAAATATACTTGTGTGGCCTCAGCAAACACACATTCTCAATGTCATGACCTGGGAACAGCCAGGGGATCCAATGGCGGAGGGCTCAGAGGCAGACTCACCGTCGCTGTTAATTATGGAAAGCAGCAGTTTCAGGTAGTTTTGTGTTTGTTGCACCAGGTCCCAGCTCTGTAGGGGAAGAAAGATAAAAGGGGCCTAAGAATAGATATTTAACACAGACTGAGAATTTGAAGTTTTCAAAAAAAATAAAATGCTAAGAGTTATTCTGGGGCAATAAATACTCATGGTCCCAAATCCCGATAACCAGACTTCATTCCCCATTCTGAAAACTCCTTCCACCTTTCCCTGCACCCTCACCCCACGGGTCCCCCTTACTGACGACGGTGAGAAAGGGGAAGCCATGCAGAGGCCTGGGCAGCCCACAGCCCCACACCCACAGCAGCAGTCATCCAGTGGCCTCCTCTAAGCCCTGGGCTCCCACATGGCTCTCCAGGGAACTAACAGAAGGAAACAAAGAGCCTTGAGCTGGTGGCCACTGTTGCTAAACAGAAAGAATCATTCCTTCATTTGCTAACACATCACAGAAACCAAGGAAAATATCAAGCTTCTCATCAACCATGTTTCATTTGCTTTTACTGCTATTCACTGCATACCCTGTCTTTTGATGAATAATAAATGCAGTCTGTTAGGCAGACAGAATCTTTTAAAAACAGGAAGCCCATGAGGTGGGAGATGAAAAACAGGCAAAAGCTGTAAAGAGACTGGGACCTCTGTTCTAGCCCAAGAGGTCTAGACCAGATGCTCTTAGAAACAGTCCACTCTGATCTGGAACTCCATGGAGGGGCTTGACCCAGTTTTGCAGCCTCTTCCCCCAGGTGGGGAAGCCTCTCAACACAACCACTTATCCATGTTCCAGGGCTGTGCAGAGGGCGAATATGCCAGTGAGAGCGTGCTTCCCGGGGGGAGGGTGAACACGGCACCTGTAATTGGAATGGTTTTCCCAGGAATTTAAAACAGGCTCATTTACGTGACCCTCCCAGGGCCCCTGGCGAGTTCTGACCCACTTTCAGCAGCTCCAGAGACAGTGCTGCACTAATAAAGCCATTACCCGCAGGAGCACAGGGTCTCCACTCATCTGGCTCAAGCGTGTCAGACACACCACTGCCAACAGATTTTCTCAGAGCTGTGATTCTCGAAGTGTGAGGAAGAGCAGGAGCAGGAGGCAGGAGCTATGTAGCACAAAGCCCAGGGAAGTCAGGTGGGCTGGGGGAAGACTGCAGCAGCAAAGAGTGGGCAGGACCGAACAAGGACCAGAACCAGGTGGTTATTCAAAGGGGACACTGACAACCAGGGAGAGGCAGCAAATTCACAATGAGCTCAGTGTTGGGAGAGGAACCATAGGCTGGGGCGATGGGTTGGTAGAGGTTCAAGGTCACAGAGCTAAACTGAGCTGGGGCATGAACCCAGCCCTGCCAGACTTCGAAGTTCACATTCTTAGTCGCATGCTACACTGCAGGGACTTTTCCTACAATACCAAAGATACAAAAGTTTGAGGAGATTGCAGGATGTGAGATAGACCTGGGAAATGCACTAAAATCTAGGCCAACCTGACTCTTATCCGACATGATCCATGAAGTCTCTGAGTGTGGAGGTGAGCACCAGGCGTCTTATGTTTTGATGCCTGTAGTACTCCTCCCCATGACTGGAAAGCTCACCATCTCTACAGTCTTCTTCTGTGGCCACTGGTCAATGCCTCTATCATGCAGGTGATGGTTATTTTGTTGCCTCTTCTCCTACATTGAGCCCAGCAAGGACAGACCATTTTGGCATCTCTGCATCTCCAAGGCTTAGTGCTTTAGGGACTATTCAGGGTCAGGGGCTAGCTTGAGAAGCAGACACTGGAAGGGGTCTTAGGGCACAGAAAGAAAAAGCAGACCTCTGTGGATTCAATCTGGTCGCATGGAGAGCGGCAAGACCACACATGTCTTGCCACAAGTGCTCTCCCACTTGTGGACACCACTAAGGGGCTGGCCCTGGGACACCATGGTGAACAATGACCTCAGCCCTCACAGGGCTGCAGGAGAGGGAAGGCAAGTGAATTGCTGCAGGTGGACTGACGAAAAGAAGACCTCTAGGATGCTGTGGGACCATGTAGTTGGTGGGGTGAGTCTGGCCTGATCCATGGGGAGCATTAGGGAGCACTTTTTGGAGGTGGTGACATGAATATAAGAGGAGAGGGAAAGCAGATGATTGTTTCTGGCAGAGAGGACAGCATGTGCAAACCTGGAAAAACTCTTCCCTCAGGGGCTAAAAGAAGCCAGTGTGGCTGGAGGAGAGGATGGCCATCCACAAGAACAAGGCTGGGACACGGCAGCTGGTGGGCCACATAAGGGTCCTGGACTAAAGTCAGTGGTGGGCGCCTGGCTTGCGTGGCTCAGTGGTTGAGCACATGCCCGGGTTGTGGGCTGGATCCCCATTGTGAGGTGTGCAAGCAGCAGCCAATCAATGATTCTCTCTCATCATTGATGTTTCTATCTCTTTCTACCTCTCCCTTCCTCTCTGAAATCAATAAATAAATAAAATCATTGGTGGGTTTTAGGACAGGGGATGACTATGAAGACCTTGCTCCGTGATTTGAGTATTGCTATCTGTGAGGTCCTATTCAAGTGCTTTACATTCACTGTTTCCAGTTAATCTTCAATGCGCCCCACATTCAGACATGAGATTCTCTGCGATGACAGTGGCCTGGACTAGGCTAAGCGAGGGAGGCAAGAAGAACTGGAGAGTTTCACCAGGAACAGAGATTTAAGAATTGATCGGATATGGCAATGGGCATGGGGGGAGAAAAGCACCCAATTTTCAAGTGTGAGCATCTAGGTAAGTGGTGGAAGGTCTGGCAGCACTGTAGGCTGTGGCCAGTTTGTCCAGCTTGAGTTTGAGATGGCTGCCCAGAGGGATACTTGCAAAAGGTGATGCAGATGCAGATCACCAAGAGGCCTGGCCTGGGTAACCGGGCAGTGGGCTAATGAGTGAATAATGAATGAGATGAGGAGTAATGGGGAGTCCTGGACCCCCATGTGAAGGGGCTGAGAGGCCAGAAACCACACCTGGCTAAAGAGGAGGATGGCAGGAAGCCCATGAGACCAACCAGTTGAGCAACTGGGGAGGCTGGAATCCTGAGAGGAAGCCCTGCCCTTCTACTTTTGTGCCTGGAACGTTATTAGTGTTCACTCCCTTGAGCTAGCAAGCTAGTAAGTAGCCTAGTTCTTAATTATTATCACAAAAATCAGTCTGGCATTTCAGTTAAGAGGACACTCTCTCACAGTGATCATATTTGAACCTCGCCACAATGCTGAAATAGGAGTTAACTCCACTGTCAGAGAGAACTGAGGACACTTGCTCAAGGCCACAGAGCCTTGCGAGAAAGGCTGAGCAAGCGGGGCCTAGATCCAGGGCTTCTATCTACTCAGCAGAACTCCTCCTCACACACACACACGACTCCTTTCTAGAGAAACAAACATCCTTGGCAGTGTCAACATATCGAACCCCTACAGTTGCACCTTACTTGATGAGAAAGCAGTTTATCAGGTCTAGTTTGTACCCACATAAGGAGAAAGATGTGCCTGAAGGGAGAATAAGTGTGGCTTGGGGTAGGGCCTACTTGAGACCTCTGCATATAATAAATTAAGAAGGAAGCCTGCAGGTTTCTTTGGCCACTCACTCTGCCCAGGTAGTCTGGGACTTGAGACCAGGCAGCAGGGCCCCCCAACCTGTTCCTTCTCCAGGCTTCTGGGGCACAACAAACACTGGCCTGCTGTCGTTCCTAACACGGCCTTGTAGAAACACCTGCACAGAGAAGGCCTGACACCTCTCTCATTCACTCAAATCATGGAACATCTGCTTTGTGATTAGGGACTGGATGTATAAGATAAAAGCACAACCTCTACCTTGACATACCACCTGCTACCAGGAAAACAGTGCAAGATCATATGGGAGCACACAGCTGCCTAAGAGGTGTGCTGGCCTCTCTGAGAGACCTCAGGGCTGGATGGGAAACGTCAGACCTGGGGGTGGAGGGAGAGAGGAGGGAGACAGGAGCTTTCTGAGGTGTTCACTGGCTCGGCCTTTCCAGCTCTAGGTTCTGTGCAGGGGATGCACAGGCGGTGGCTTCCCCATCCTCCTGGAGCTCAGTCTACTGGAGATGGGGAAGCAGATCTCCAAACCAGTGACCACAGTTCAGTGGAAAATTCCATGATAACTATGCCTAGGAGTCAATGGGAATGTGGATACAGGTATGTGACCCTCCAGGTGCGAGGGAGAGGACATCAGGGAAGTCCTCCTGGAATGGACACTGAGCCAAATCCTGAAAGCAGTGTGTCAGCAGGCCGAGGGAACAGACAGGGAAAACGAGGCTACTTGTCCTGGCTGAAGCAAGTGGCAAGGAACTGCTGACGCCTTTGGACTTGTACAGACAAAACACAGTAGACAGATGGATCCAGCCAGTAAGACCGGGGCCTCTTCCATGGTAGCCGGTTACAGAGAGGAGCACAATGGAAATAATTTTCAAGTTTTTATAATCAAATGAGGTCAGACAGCTCTGCACTTCCTCTGGCAGAACACACATTTAAAAGGAAAAATGAAAAAAATTACTGAAGTCCAGAGCTGGAAAGCAGACACAACGAGGTCCTCTGGAACAGAACCCCCTGGTGGACACAAATGTGTGAGTCACGTTCAGAAAGCTTAGATTTTCTGGGCCAAGAGCAAATCTGGAGAGAGAGTAAGGAGATGAGCAGTTCCTCCTTTCCTAGGCAGTGCAAGTTAGAGGGCACCAGCCAGCCTTCAGGTATCTGCATGAGGGACTGGCACCAAGTGTCCCCTTGGCCCCTTCCCTTGTTCTGCCCTGCTCGAGTCAGGCCCTCACCTGATACTGGCTCCAGTCAATGTTCAGAGAGCAAGTCAGGAATTCGGGGATGCTCAATGGGGCATCGACGTAGTCCTGGGGACAGAAAAAGACACGTGAGGTTTGGACTGGCCATGAGGAGAAGTCCTAGTGACAGGGCAAGTTGTGGCCCTGAAGCTGTGGCTACCACAGGCAGCCAGGATGTCCCTCCATAGTGTTTGCCCGCTCTGAGCCAGATGCCTGTGCTACCCTGGAAGTAAGAGCTTAAAGTGAAAGGGACCGGATATTGCAGCTGAGTGGAGCTTTTTGGTTGGCAGCTCGACTGTTTACCGCTGAGACAGATGTGATCGACCTGTGTTCAGCCTCCAGCAGGCTCTTGTGGCCTGCTCCCACCGACTGGGGAAGGAACAGATGCTGGTCCAACTCTTGACACAGATGGCAGAGCAAAGAGGAAGGACTTTTCCTATTTTGTCCCTGAAAACACCTTTACAGAAAGGGAGAAATTAAAGGGGAAAAGGAAAGTATATATGATGTGAATGTAAACATGTACATACAAGAAGGAGAGAAAAAAATGAGACTCATTTAGGGAAGAGAAGAAAATTACTTGTTTTCGCCAAAAAGATAGTTAGCTGTTCTCCATAGTTTCCCTGTACAAAGAAACATAAGACCCAAGTTGAAGGTGAATGGTGGAGCTCTCACGCAAGGGTCTGGAGCAGGCGGCACAGCCCAGCCCCGGCTGGGGTGATGGCAGCAGTCCAGGAGCTGTGGGGTGAGAGGTGCTCTTTGCCCTGGAGGCGATGTTTGGGGTGGTCACTCTTCCCGCCTGTCCTTGTCCTCAGGGCTCCAGGATTCTGAAGATCGTCTCCCTGTCCAGCCATGTGAGGACACCACACGTCCTTTGCTGCCCAGCCAGATTCCCCATGGAAATGCATTCAAGGGAAATTAAGGTGGAGGATACAAAAGACACTCCATTTGAGTTTCTGTTACCAGACGGTGGCTCCAACAGGTGTTGCCTTAGCCTTGCCCTGTGGGGTCCCTGCCAAGTGCTGTCTCCAACTTGGGCTGGCTGACCTGTAGCAAAGGGGCCACTGGGTGGTCTGACTGATGCTCACGCATAGAATCTGTGTCCCTGGGAAACTGTTCGTCTTTGTGGTTAACACCCTGAAAAATGGATTTGGCTCAGTTGGACCCGAATCCCAGAATTATCGCTGCAATGAAGAAAGCCCAAATGAAATCCACGAAGGAGGTTTTGCACTTTTCTGGACCAGACCTGCGGTGGCTGACCGGCCTCTCGGCCCGACGTGCAGCACCTGCTGAGGACCGTCAGCTCGCACCTGTGGAGAGGCAGCCTCTGCACAGCATAGGACCTGCACCGGCAGAAGGGACGCTGCCCTGAGCAGCACCAGCACCTGAGCCTGGGCTGCCCGGTGCTGGATGGGCTGCTCTGCGGAGGCCTGCCCCTGGGCAGCATCACTGAGCTGGCTGGCAGCAGCTCGGCAGGGAAGACCCAGCTGGTGCTGCAGCTCTGCCTGGCCGTGCAGCTCCAGTGGCAGCTGGGAGGCCTGATGGCCAGGGCCGGGTATGTGTGCACAGAGGATGTGTTCCCTGACAGGCGCCTGCAGCAGCTCATCGCGCAGCAGCGGCATCTGCGGACAGATGCTCCGGGCAACGTGGTGAAGATAAACTTTGGTGACCACATCTTTATGGAGGACATGCCTGACGTGGGCACGTGGCTGGAGTGCGTGAGGAGGAAGGTGCCCCTGCTGCTGTCGCAGGGGAGAGCGCGCCTCGTGGTCATCAACTCAGTGCGGCCCCGTTCCACTGCAAGATCGAGGGGCCCAGGCTCTGCAGGCGCTGGGGGCCACGCTGCGCAGGCTGAGCTGCACCTTCCAGGGCCCCATGCTCTGTCAACCAGGTGACGGAGGCCGTGGAGGTACGTGGAACGCCTGGGGCCCCGGGGGAGCACCTGGCTCCGGCCCTCAGCACCACCTGGTCTGACCAGCTGCTCATGAGGCTGGTGGCCGACCGGTAGCACCTCGAGGGGCCGCACCCTGAGGGTGGTCTTCACCCCTCACCTGCCCCCCTCCTCCTGTTTCTACATAGTCAGCACAGAGGGCATGCGAGAACAGTCAGGACCCAGTCCTGCTGACCGGGAAAGCCGCCTCCTCGGCCTTCCAGGTCCTGAGGTCAGCTCGGGCTCCTTGGGGCCAGCGCCTTCCTTGCCCCGGTGGCCAGGAGCATGGCCCACTGCGTGGGTCAGGAGGGAGGCCCTGCACGAGGAGCAGCTCTTGCCCGCCCCATTCCGAAGCAGGGGTTTAGGAAGGTTCTTTTACTTTTGTGTTGTCTCTGCCACCAGCCCCTGCTGGGTTGACTGCCAGGCGTCTTGCGAGAGGTCGGCCCATCTGCCAGGAAAACTGCCCTGGGCATAGGAGACTCCCTTAGAGGCAGGCCCTGCCCGTCCTGGGTGCTGGTGGGACCCGGCAGGATGCCTGGCAGGGCCACACAGGCCCAGCTCCTCGCCGTGGCCAGGGCCTTGCTTCCCGTGAAAGCAGGGCCCATGTCAGCACAGGTCCTGCCCCTCTGGGTGCAAACCAGGCAGCTCTGATCAGCTGGTGGTGGGACGCAGGGCCCAGGGGCCACCGGGGGCTGTGGCTGCCCAGCCCAAGGGCATGGCCTCCATCTGGGCAGAGCCGAGTCTGTCTCCACCCCGTCTGCTCCATGCCAAGGCACCTCATGTGCTGCCTGGCGTGTGAGTGGGCACAGCTATGCCCTGGGACCTGTCCCTGTGACTCGCTCTTGGCCGGCCAGGTTCTGAGTGAGTGACCCTCGCTCCTGTTCCCCAGTCCCAGCCCTGGAGGCAGCGCCTGTACCTCCAGAGAAAGGGGGCCACCGAACAGCCAGGGACCTGCCACCCCTCCCCCTCAGCACCCCAACCCCAGCCGCTGCCAATTCTGGGGGCAAGGGGGTGGCCACCCCTGGGACAGGACCACGCTGTTTGGACACCTTTCTGTGGCAGGATGACCCATTTTAAATGTCATCACATTCCCTACGTGTCCTGTGCCCTGTGAGGTGGGGGGCAGGTGTGGAAGAGAAGGTGCCCACAGGGGAACCTTTCCACAGAGGTGCAGGGCTTCACAGCGGGAAGCGAGGCTTTATTTTTGTAATGAAATAACAAACAACTGCAAATGCATGGGAGGGGGGAAGACCCAAGTTGACAAATATTATTGTTCATACCTGCTTCCAGTTAAAAATGAGCCCTTCAGCCATGTAATCCCGATCCTTATATTCCTTGAAAAATTCACAGCCTGGAAAAGAAGGGCAGAGTTATACCACCACTCTTTCTAGCCCAGTCTCCTGAGATGCCCCTGAGTGCGGCAGGAAGGAGGGGTCACCAGCTTCTCCACATGGTAGGCCCCAGGTGAAGCCAACGTTGACCTGGGGGTGGGGGTAGGGGGAGGGAACTGGAATGGGCAGGCGAGAGACAGGGAGCAAGCCTCGGAGCTAGTCTGGTTTCCAGCTACATGCCTTCCCAAGGATGTATGACCTGCCTGCATACCTCTCCGTATCTCTCTCCATCTGTACTCACTGATGGAGTTATTGGTTACAACTTTCTCGTTTCAGGTCCCTTGTCCTACATGCCCCTGAAGTGTCAACAGCCAGCAAACAAAAGCATGGTTTACAATTTGAGTCCTGTCAGCACCATCTCAGCAATTTATATAGTTACCGATCACTCTCCCTCCGCTCTGACACCAACCTCGCAGGCTTTCAGCGAGGGCCGAACACTAATGTACTGGCAAGGGCACAGACAGTGCCTGAAATGTGACAGGTGGTCGAGAGACAAGTCCAGCTCCAACAAACCTGGCCAAGATGTGCTTTCTGTATCATTTATTAGAAAAATGATAAGAAACTCCACTAGGGCAAATCCTCAGGAATATAGAGAGGAAAAGTTGAGAGAAAAGGCTTAGGCAAAATTCCCAGCTTTAAATCTCAGCTTTTGGCTTAGCTCTGGGACAGCGAACAAGTTGTTTAAATTCTCTAAGCCTTGATTTTCTCATTTGTAACATGGTTAAGGATAAAGCAAAATAACACATATAAAACACCTAGCATAGCTCTGGTACAAGTGGCATTCAAATGGCAGCACATTAACATCATGCCGCTGCTGCAACAAGAGCCCAAAGTGCCAGCCCCAGCTTACAGTCAGCTGCCTGACTCAGGAAGGATGCGGCTTGCTCTCACCCCATAACACAGGGACATCCTTGGGCTGCTGTGGCTTCGAGCCACAAGAATAGGAGAAGGCATCTTGAGAGTAGCTTCCTGAAGTTACTCTCAGTTCCTCAAGCAGGGCCAACACAAACTTTGGAGGGCACATGGCTTTGGCCACAGGTCTGTTTGGTGAGGTCCCCAAAGGCAAAATAGTTGTTCAAATTCTGTGGAAGTGGCTACAAGCCAAAAATATTAACATGGAACTCTCCAGCTACTCTTGGGCCAAATTCCTGTCAGAGGTCACCCAGGGAAGAAAGAAAAGGCTCCTTTGGAGATGAAGGTCACATGTTTATAGACTTGGCTCTCATCCCATACACACTTTGCACTCTAATCCCCCAAACCTCACTGACTCAGAAGTCAGGAAACAATCCCCAGCTCTAATACTCCAGCCTATTCCTGAGTACCTCACTGGGAGAAAGAAGAAATGCAAAGATCAGACGGGGGCCCTGAGCTTATGAGCCCAGGTTTAGAAAACATAATTCTCTCTCAGTGAAGTGTTTTTTCCCTAAACCTGAGCTGCTCAGATCAACACTGCAGGCTCTAGAAGGAGCTCTGACTGGCCTATGATGCAGAAGCAATTTTTTGTGAGAAAAAAATAGAATTAAGATAGACTCAGTACCCAGGGCAATTTCCAACATCCATCACCGGAACAGGCTTCTGAACACACTGAGAGGCAAGAGGAATGGGACCAAAAGTGGGGTGAGAACAGCTGCACTCAAGGAGGAGACAAATTAAACTCGTGCTGGGAGTTTTCGTCCCATCTATTTCGGTCCCTGAAGGAAGTGCTCCCAGAACACTTCCCATTTTCAAGGGCCAGTCTAAGCTCAAGTTGGTTGGACAGAACTAGAATTGATACCATCACAGTTCCTGTCTGGGTTTCAAAGTCATTAGAGGGCTCAGCTGAGACTCCTCCACCTCAGCAAAGTATATTTTATGACTTGGTTTGCATAATGGTAATTTTGTTTCTTTTCCTTTTTATGAAGTGATACAGGCATGTGAAGAAATTCAAGAACATAAGTATAGCAATTAAATGTGCTTCTCCAGCCAGCATGGCTCAGTGGTTGAGCGACGACCTATGAACCAGGAGGTCACGGTTTGATTCCCGGTCAGAGCACATGCCTGGTTGCAGGCTCCATCCCCAGTGTGGGGCGTGCAGAAGGCAGCCGATCAATGATCCTCTTTCATCATTGATGTTTCTATCTATCTATCTCTCCCTTCCTCTCTGAAATCAATAAAAATATATATATATTTTTAAAAAAGAACTTCTCCTGTCCCCTTTTCTGCATGTGCAATGGCAACTCTCCCATCCTTGGCTTTATTTATTTTTTTAATCAATTTTTATTGTTGAAAGTATTACGTATGTCCCTTTTGGCTTTATTTTTATTAATCCCTCTCAATACATAAACTATCAGATGTAATACATAAACATTTTTAGATGTAGTATATAAACATTGTGTAGGCACCTTTCCCCTTACATAGCTGAAATTGTACTATAGTACTACAGTGTGTATGTACTATACATACACACACTTCACAGCTTCTCTCTGGCATATCTGCATTGCCAACATCACTACCCTTATGCTTAGGGGCCATAATTAAATAAAATAAGGGTTACTTGAACACAAGCACTGTGCTACCATGACAGTTAATCTTATAGCTGAGATGCATAAATATTGTGGATATGCTGGACAAAGAGATGATTCACATCCGGGGCAGGACAGAGAGGGACAGTGAGATTTCATCACACTACTCAGAATGGCATGCAATTTAAAACTTATGAACTGTCTATTTCTGGAATTTTCCATTTAATATTTTCAGACCGTGGCTAGCCATGGATAACCAAAACTTCAGAAAATGAAACCACAAATAAGGGGGGACTACTTTATATAATCTTGTATCCTGCTTAGCATCCTTCCATGTCAAAAAGTTAAAGCATTTTTCTATGACTATGTAATATTCCATTCTATCAGTGGCTGTATCATCATTTACACATTCATTATTCTGATTAATGAAAACATTTCCCACATTCTGCTGGTATCAACAGACACTGTGATGAACATCTTTATCCCCAAGTTGGCAGGATTTCGGCCTAATGAATAACTGAGTCAAAGTGTGCTAACATTTTGGGAGTCCTGTAACAAGTTGTTAAACTACCACAGAAAGAACATTGTGCTACTGTTCTGAAGTAGTGGTTCTCAAACTTCTGGCAAAACTATTTTTTGTAATTAAGTCCTACTTAGAACCTAAACATAAGCAAAGAAAGCAATGTCTGGTTCCTCAGGCAATGTGGACATCTCCTGTTCTGCAGGGAACTTCAGTCTGTGAAGTCCCCCCAAAACATCTCCTGGGAGTCACGAGCCTGGTCTGAAACCAAGCTCTACCTGACAGCTTGAGTGGACATCTGGTTGGCACACTCCTGCCCAGATGCAGCTCTGCTGCTGGCAAGCTCATGGCATTACTGCCATGGTCTCATTTGCCCAAAGTGCTCTTAGGGAAGAGGAGCTGCTCTGAGTCTTTCCTCCTAGGTACCCGTCATTGGCCTGGTGTTTACCAAGCTCCTGTCAGGGATGGGTCTGGCACTTTAACCTGAAATGAGCACCATTACCTTCATTTTATGGAGGATGAAACAGATGCTCAGAAGGCTTAAGGGACTTGTTCAAGGATACACGGTGCTACAGCTGGGACTCAAGCCCAGCTCTTCATGGCACCAAATGCTATGCTGGCAGAGAAGAATGAGGAGAGACTGCGGTGGAAGCCGTTGTAAGAGTACCAGGCCATCCAGGGTCACTGATGAAGAACTTACACTGATGAAGATTCACTCTCCCTGCCAGGCACTAGATGAACTTGTAGTTCTAATGAGAAGGCCTCCTGGCTATACAGCAACCTGCTGTCACTGGTCTGCCCTTGCTATTGGCTATGTGGCTCCAAGATGAGAAGACAAGGTCCAGCACAGGACTAAAGGCAGAGGCTGGTGCTGAGAAGCAGGAGAGAGGTTTCAAGGAGAAAGAGTATACTTCCTGCTGTTTGTTGACAGTCTTACACTGCTGTTGGGGCTTCTTGGACTCCCTGGCTGAACAAACAGGTATAGCCAGCTAGCTTAACTGTTGCCAACTGGACCAATACAGCTTTAGTATCCAGTGCATAGAATACTGCCCTCGTCACAGGTCGCACACATGTCTGTGCGCTGGAGACAAATGCAGCTAGCTAGCTATACGCACACCAAAGTGCTCTGCAACATGGTGAGGCCACCACCAACTACGTACAACTACGTGCAACCGGGGGTATAGCAATGATATTCTCCTACTACTAGAAGAGCCTTGCAAAAAGGGTCACATCCGCTGGGGCCAGACTAGCATGATTTGTTGGTGACCCTGAGTACTCACAATGTCATTTTCTACCTTGCCCGCACAGAGCACATTGATAAACATGATCTCATCTAATCTTCACAACAAAACCCTGAGTTAAGCCGCACTGAGCTCCAAATGACACCTGAGAAAGCCTCAGGCTCAGAGAGTGAGGTAACTCGCTCAAGGTTATGGTAGCTGAGCACCTGAGCCAGAACTCAATCTCTGGGCCCCTGCAAGTGGAAAGCCTCTTCCAGGACAGTGCCCTACCCTGAGTGTAACCGCCTATGCATGGGAGCCACGGTGTGCTATGCTGACCGACAAGATCCTCCCAGAAAGCTCTGGGACACAAAGTGAAAAGGCCTACAGACGGCCTCCGAGAGCCCCGGTCCTTGGAAGCCTGTCACTTGACTAGACCCTGAAAGGACTCCCTACCTGGATACGGGATGGAGAGGAGAGTGAAGTCGGCATAGCGCTGGGCTTTGTCCACCTTCTCGGAGGATGTTACACTACAAGACAGGACATAATGTGTTATGACATCACAACACAGACACCATTCCCCAATGAGTATTATAAGAACTTAAATGAACCTCTTGCTAAACAAACTACTCTTCAGTTACCAATGATTTCCTTCAGCAGTGTTTACTTTGAACAATTAAGAAATGTAGCTGCCCCTACCCTAACATATCAAGCGAGAGAGGTTACTCTCCCTCTAATACTGCAGCAACCACAACCAGAACCTAAATTTGCAGAACAAACTTCCACCTAAGTCCCACAAGTGAAGACAGCACAGCCACTTTAACCTGTAAGGTGGTGTAAGATGAGAGCCAAATAACTTTGGGGGGCTCTCACCTCAGTACTCACTGAGGACACTCCTAAACAGGGAGAACAAACAGCATCTGAAGGGTAAAGACTTGGGACTGTCCTGACAGATGGAGGAGGAGGGATAAGAGATATTCAGCTATCTGTAGAGCTGAACTGTAACTTAACCTTAGTATGCCTTCTTTTCTAGGTTAACCTCAAAATTAAAAGTCAAGCCGAAACCGGTTTGGCTCAATGGATAGAGCGTCGGCTTGCGGACTGAGGGGTCCCAGGTTCGATTCCGGTCAAGGGCATGTACCTGGGTTGCGGGCACATCCCCAGTGGGGAGTGTGCAGGAGGCGGCTGATCGATGTTCCTCTCTCATCGATGTTTCTAACTCTCTATCTCTCTCCCTTCCTCTCTGTAAAAAATCAATAAAATATATTTAAAAAAAAAATTAAAAGTCAGTATTATTAAAAAATTTTCAGAAAATCTACAATTTTATCACTCTCACAAGGGTTCCAATTTTTCAAGTTCTGCCTTATCACATGAAGATTTTGGTCCATATGCGAAGTAAAATTGAATATACACTGATTTCTGTTGTTATTGCTCCACTACAAAAGAGCCTCTGATATATTGGAGATGGTGTAGAACTTGGAGCTAAAGGAAAACCTTCAAGGGTGTCTCAGAGGAGGCAGCAGAGCACAGGTTAGAGACTCCTGGCTCCTTCGTTACTCTCTGGTCGAACTTGAGCAAGTTATTTAACCTCTCTGCACTTCAGTTTCCTGCCTGCAAGATGGGCAACACTAGAACCTGTTGCAGGGCTGTGTGAAGGTAGAATGAAAGGATGACAGAAAGCTCTTAGCACAAGGCCTGACATGTGGTGAGCCTTCAGTAATCGCTATGTACTACCACCAACCCGAAAGCCTGTGAACACATCGCTTCTGCCCATTTCACAGTGGGTGCCCTGTACTTACTTCATGCCAAACTTCACCTTCTTGTTCTCTACCATCAGGTCACAGATGTATTTGACTGACAGGTACCGAAGCAGCTTGATGTCATAGCCTCTGACCTTATCAAAAAGATGTGTGTCGGAACTTCTGAAACAAAGAGCCAGAGGGAGAAGTTGCACTGCACACACATTCAGAAAAAAACTGGGGGTTGGTGAGCTTGTTCAAAGAAATACAGATGTTATTGGCAAGAAATTGTTTCCCTTCTCCAGAAAATGGAGGGAAGGGAAGACAGGAAAACTGGTTCTAGAGAAGGTATGGAGAAGGTGACTTTCTAAGAGATTACCTCCTCTGAGATGCATTTCAAAGAAGCAATTTGCAGCCCTGAACCAGGGAAAGGCTTTTTGGCCCAGCTTGACATTAAGCCAGAAGACCCAAAATAATCTCCAAGTTCTAAAAAGCAGCAAGCTGATGGCTGATAGAGTATTTGAGCTTCCACTAGAGTTTATATCTCTTCACCTTTATGACCATTTTTAGCCATGGCTTGCTCATATCGGAACAGACTGAAATTCTTGATGGCAGATGGACTTTTTAAAGCTATCTTATCAACTGACTGTGAGATACTAGCAAGTGAATTCCTTCTCCTTAGCAGGCCTATGAAGCCAGGAGAAAGATAGAATCTTCTTAATCTCCTTTTTGATCAGTCATACAGATTAAGGCAAAAGTAGAATGAGTAAACAGTCCCCATTAATTTTTTTTTTATGTTCACTGCTTAGCTGTCCCTAGCAGACTCCTCACCAAAAAGTATATGCTGTGGAAGAAGGCCTGTCTGATCTCGGGGGAAGAGCCAAACATTCCTGAGCACAAGCCAGGCCACTGCTCTTGGACTCACAGGCAGAACCCCAGGCACAGCGTGAGGCCTTCCAGGGACTGAGCCATGATGTGGGGCAGCTGATCTTACTAGGGTGCTCATGTGCATTCCAGAGACACTTGATACCAGTTAAAGAATTCCCATGTGGTGCAGACCATGCGAAGGCCCTTTTCCACAATATCCTATACTGCTGTTTTCTAAGAACATTTGGAAAGAAGTACGAACAGTGTGAACCTGCCCATTTCCTGCCTTTACGGAGGCCTAAGATACTTGTTTGTCTGATTGTTTGTTTTTGATCCTCACCCGAGGATATTTTTCCATTGATTTTTAGAGAGTGGAAGAGAGAGGGAAAGACAGAGAGAAGTATCGATGTGAAACACATCAATTGGTTGCCGTCTGCATACACCCCAACCAGGGCCTGGAACCAAGTTGTATGCCCTTGACTGGAATTGAACTTGGGACCCTAAGTCCACAGGCCAACGCTCTATCCACTGGCCTAAACCAGCGAGGACCTAAGATACTTGTTTATATCAAGTACTCTTATGCCACTAGTCAAAAAGCTATGGAGCTTCTCTCTACATCTCTCACGTGGGTACTGAAGTGCTTGCCCTGTGCCGCAGCACCAAGTGTGCTGTGTGACACCTGGCCGGCAAGCTGGCCGTCACCACCCTGGCCACAACCTGGAAACTGTAGGGCAGGGGTCCTCAAACTACGGCCCACGGGCCCGCCGAAAACATTTATCCGGCCTGCCGGGTGTTTTTGCCGCCGCTGCCTGTCCTGCTTAGCAGCCGACTCGTCCCAGGTCCGCAGTGCGCACGTGTGGAATGTCTGAGGGACAGTGAACTGGCCCCGTTTAAAAAGTTTGAGGACCTCTGCTGTAGGGCTTAAAGACACACACACAGGTGCCTGGACTAGGACATTACCTCTGGGATCCTGATGTGAGCCAGGGTGAAAAGAGACTGCTCATATATTCAATAAAGTCTGCTTTGGTGTGAAGCCACATGATGGACTTCAACAACCCTATATTATGGACGTAGCAGTGGGAGGAAGGGAGCCAATCCACTCACCTGGACCAGGGATGAATTTGAATCAGTATGAAAAGGGCCACCACTGGTCAACACCCGACCCCAACACCAGCCCAGACCCATAACAACCTGGCACTGACCGAAGAGCACAGTCCTCCTCTGTGATGTCCTCTGCATCCGCCCAGGCATCATCTGCACCCCCTGCCAGAGAGACAGTCTGTCAGCACTGAGGCGGTGGCTCCACCCAGGGAAGTCCTGACCAGCCTGCCCCCCACCAGCTCCACCCCTACTGGTAGCCCTTGTGTCTTTTCAGCACCAGATGCCCCATATACTGGCGGTCTTCTATCCCAAACATCTCCTCGGGTGACAAAAGGCCTAGTCTCTCCCCAGCTTGCTCCCACATGCCACTGTGGCTAGGGGTGGCTATTCTCTATGACTGAGCTCTTGTTCTTAAGTCACAGAGGACACAGCTTAATATTCACCTGAGAAAATATAGTTGTAGCCAGTTCGTCCATACAGCTCCCCCCATCCAGCCAGCGTGGCCGACCTGCAAATGTGCTGGGAGAGAAACAGAATTTTCAGGGTCAGATGGTTTTCTGGGTGTTTTTGTTTTTCCCAGCTTAACTGAAATATAACTGACATGACATTATGTAAGTTTAAGGTATACAACATGTTAATTTGATGCTCTCATATACTGCAAAATCATTACCACCATAGTGCTAGTTAACACCTCCATAATGTCACATAATCAGCATTTCTTTTTTTCTGGTAAAAACATTTAAACTCATCTCTCGTTAGCCCTGGCCGGGTAGCTCATCCTGATACACCAAGGTTGTGGGTTCGATCCCGGTCAGTGCACGTACAAGAATCAACTAATGAATGCATAAATAAGTGGAACAAATTGTTTCTCTCTCTGAAAAATAAAAATCATCTCTCCGCAATTTTCAAGTATAACCATAATCACCATGCTATACGTTCGATCCACACAGAACTGCTTTGTCTTGTAACTGGAGGTGAGTACGCTTTGATCAACAGTTTTCTGAAGTATGCAGTCAAAAGAACACTTGGGCTCCTCTGACTCTTCCAGCAAAACGGGTGCAGGGGCCTCATTGAAACCTTATCGGCATCAAGGCCACAGCTGTCTATTGGAAAGAGGCCTATATGTAATCTACAGCCTCTGTCAAGGGGGTATCTCCCCAGACGAGTGGCACCAGGATGTTACTATTTGATAGATTTAGAGGTTGTCACGCGTGTACTTGGGTAAGATTTGGTGGTTATACCATCTGTTCACTGTTTTCATGAGCCCTTGAGGTCGATGGGGCAGACATTGTTGCTGCTGAATAGGCACAGGCAGGTGAAGTAATGCGTAAGGTACACAATGAGATCTGATCTAGACCCACCTACCTCCAAAGCCTATGGGCTTATGATTACCTGGAACTGTTTAGTGCTGGGTGGGCTACCTTTGAAGCAGGAGGGCCAATTAAGGGAGAAAAGCTTGGGGGCTTTTTTAAATTAAATATATTATTTCTTTTCTCTTCTCAGTATTAAGGAAATGTAGCTACAGATGTGCTTACATATTCTTTTACTCTTTTCCTCATCACTGAAGGAGTATTTTGAGAGCTAGAATTCTAGAAATCACCAACCGGCATGAACTTCAATGCATCTAATTTTAAGGCTTCATCTTTAATTAAACTGTGTTCCAGGAGATCTAGTAGGGTTGGGGAATGGGAGGAGATACTGGGGCTGGGGAAGCAAGCCAGCCCAGAGTTTAGCCAAAGACTGGAGGTGGCAGTCAGGGTGGCTGGGTGATTACACTAGAGAATGGAAGCTGCAAGGTGACACAGAGAGAGAGGGTGAAGCCATTTCTCAATGTAAAGTGGGTCTCAGGAAGACCACAAAACAATGCCTCACCTTCTCTACCTGTAAGCTAATGGGAGGAAATGCTGTGCTCCTACAGGAAAGGGGTGTAAGCGGGAACTTCTTGCTTTCTGAGGTAGTGGCAGCCTGGGGAAGGGGGAGGTAATAGAAGAGCAACCTGGATTTAAACTGGGGTGCGTGCAGAAAGCAACCAAATCAATGTGTTTCTCTCACATAGATGTTTCTCTCTATATCTCTCTCCCGCTCCCTTCCACTCTCTCTAAAAATCAATGGAGCACTAGCTGGTTTGGCTCAGTGGACAGAGTATTGGCCTGCGGACAGAAGAGTCCCAGGTTCGATTGCAGTCAAGGGCACATCCCCAGTAGGGGGCATACAGGAGGCAGCCAATCAATGAATCTCTTATCACTGATGTTTCTATCTCTCCCTCTCCTTCTTCTCTGAAATCAATATATATATATGAAAATCAATGGAAAAATATCCTCGGGTGAGGGTTAACAGAAATAAAAATCAGAAATAAAATAAATTGCCGAAACCGGTTTGGCTCAGTGGATAGAGCATCGGCCTGCGGACTGAAAGGTCCCAGGTTCGATTCCGGTCAAGGGCATGTACCTGGGTTATGGGCACATCCCCAGTGGGAGATGTGCAGGAGGCAGCTGATCGGTTTCCTTCTCATGGATGTTTCTAGCTCTCTATCTCTCTCCCTTCCTCTCTGTAAAAAATCAATAAAATATATTTAAAAATAAATAAATTAATTAATTAAATAAATAAAAATAAATTAAATTAAACATTTAGTTCCACAGTTGCACTAGCCGCACTGAACTGAGATTTGAAGGAAGCAGGAAGCAAGCACTTAGCATACTCCCCTTCCCCAACGTGGTAGAGGTAGCTGCCCCTGAAGTACTGCTGGCAATAAAGACTGCCACCACCGCCCTCGTAACCGAGCACCTGATGAGTGTCACACTTCTCTGAGGACCACATCCCCATTTCACAACAGAAGACATTCCTGTGCTTTTCCCAATCTCTCTCTCAATTGCCTGTTCACTTGTCTTCCTTCCCCACTCACTGAGCTCCATGAGGACAAGAACTGTCTTACTCCTCTCTCTGCCTAGAAACTAGCACAGGGCCCACTACTGTCACATCCAAGAGCAGCATCTTCCTGTTGAGTCTGTATGTACAAGCCGGAGGGCACTTTGCCAGGTGCTGGGAAGACAAGAACACTGCCCTCAGAGGGATTACAGCAGAGAGAGGGAAATGACAGACATTCAAACACACAACTAGAATAAAACATACGTAAGTTGGTATTAAGTGAACACTGAGTCAGGGGAAGCGAAGGGGCATAAAATGGTATCACTGCTTAGAAAGAAGGTACAGAGGAAGAGAGCAGGATTAATGGAAAAGCCCTCATAAAGATTTAAGAATGCCAAAGCCTCCTCAATAATCCCTCCAACTCAACACCCTCCCTCTGAAATCAGTTGGCTTAGGCTCTTTTCTCACAGGCCTGTTTAGTCTGTTAAGTGCTACAATCTGTTATTCAGCAACCCCACTAGACTAAGCTGTTCAGGGTGGCATTTCCCAAATGCATTCAGGCAAGTTCCTTACTCATGGTCTGCAGACAAATGAGAAATACCAAACCTAACAAACCTACACAGGCCTCTCTCCTACGAGACTTCTCAGAGCCTTTACTGTGTCAATGTCTGCATATCAACATACCTTATGAATCTGGAGCTTGGGGGTCAGGCCAAACCTAGTATGCAATATTGCTCATTCTTGTAGGACAGGGAATGCTTTTCAAAAATATATTCTTTTTTTTAATATATCTTATTGATTTCTTACAGAGGAAGGGAGAGGGATAGAGAGTTAGAAACATCAATGAGAGAGAAACATCAATCAGCTGCCTCCTGCACATTCCCAACTGGGGATGTGCCCACAACCAAGGTACATGCCCTTAACTGGAATCGAACCTGGGACCCCCCCAAGTCTGCAGGCCGATGCTCTATCCACTGAGCCAAACCTGTCAGGGCTCAAAAATATATTCTTTTTTTTTTTTTTTTAAATATATTTTATTGATTTTTTACAGAGAGGAAGGGAGACAGAGAGCTAGAAACATCGATGAGAGAGAAACATCGATCAGCTGCCTCCTGCACATCTCCTACTGGGGATATGCCCGCAACCCAGGCACACGTCCCTGACCGGAATCGAACCCGGGACCCTTCAGTCCGCAGGCCGACGCTCTATCCACTGAGCCAAACCGGTTTCGGCAGAAAATATATTCTTAAACTACTGTTCTATGGAACACACTTTGAGAAACAGTGGTCTGAGTACATCCTGTGTAATTTCTAGTAACAAGCACTATGCTCCGTAGACCAATGATCTTTAAAATAGAGTTCTGGCCCTAACCAGTTTGGCTCAGTGGATAGAGCGTCGGCCTGCGGACTTGGGGGGTCCCAGGTTCGATTCTGGTCTGTACCTTGGTTGCAGGCACATCCCCAGTAGGGAGTGTGCAGGAGGCAGCTGATTGATGTTTCTCTCTCATCGATGTTTCTAACTCTCTATCCCTCTCCCTTTCTCTCTATAAAAAATCAATAAAATATATTAAAATAAAATAGAGTTCTGGAAACTCCCAGGAACATGAAAATTTTCTAAGGAAGCCCTTGGCTAAATCTCCCTTCTTACCTCTCCTTTCACATTTGCCCTTCTCCCATTTTGCAAAAGAAAGACCCAAAGGGGCAGAAACATCCCTCCTCCTCACTGCCCTGCCCTGGTCCTGGACTACTCATGCTGGGTAACTGCAGCTGGAGTCTGTAAGCTACTGAGGTGAAAGCTATGGCACATGCACTCAGACACCTGCTAAATGACTGCATCCTTGTTCCCCTCATCTCTTCTAGGCTCTCTACTTTAAGTTCACTATTCCTGGACTAATATTCCTCAAAATGCTACTTTTGTCCTGCATTTGCTCAAGAATCACAGTGGCTCTCCAGGCCAACGCAAACAGCTTGATCAGCATCAGCCTCCTGTACTCAATCAGCTCCAACACATACCTTCCATTCCAGTCAGGAGGTTTCCTGGTCTCTCTTGTTCCTGCCTCCATGCCTTTTCCTGTGCTACATCACCTGCTTGGAACACCCTCCCACTCCTCCTGCCAATTATTATTCTGCTTATCTCCCAATGCTCTCAAACTAAGTCCTCCTCCCTTAATGAGGCATAGTCGGCCAGTCCACACTGCTGCCCCTCTTTGGTGAGTTCCTCTTACACCACACCTTGTGACTCTAAATTAGTGTGGTAGCCTGAAGAAGTTTTGGGATAGGTTCAAATCCCAGCTCTCTAGTTGTTTAAAGTAAACTTGGGGAAATTATTAACCTCTTTGAGTCTCATCTGCAATATGAGAATATCAATTATGTCAAAGAATTATAAAAAGGTGAAATGAGAACGTATTGGGGAGTCAAATTAACAATAGTCACTAGAATATAAGCTCCATGGGGGTAAGGATGTCTAATACTGATGTAACTTAAGGCTTGAAACAGTGCATGGGATATAGTACACATTTAATAAATACTTAATGAATTATATGATTGAAAAAATGAATAAACAATAATGTAATAACTGACTTGACCTAATCGACTCCATAAACCTTTGATGTAGGCATGATTATTATTCCCATTTTATAGAGGAGAAAATGGCCTTGCACAGACAGGTCTGAACCTAGGCAGTCTGGCTCCAGAACACAGGGGGAGGTACTCTGGTGTGACTACCCCTTCCCTACCTAGACTTATTATTTTTTAAATATATTTTTATTGATTTCAGAGAGGAAGGGAAAGAGAGAGAGAGAGAGAGAGAGAGAGAGAGAGAGAGAGAGAGAGAAACATCAACAATGAGAGAGAATCATCAATCAGCTACCTCCTCATGCCCCACAATGGGGATCGAGTCAGCAACCTGGGCATATGCCCCAAGCAAAGGTGATCTCCTGGTTCATAGGTTGCCACTCAATCACTGAGCCACACTGGCCAGGCCCTAGACTGATTCTTGAAGGTGGTTATCAGAATTGGCCTGTTTCTCTGGCCGGCACCAGGCACCCAGTAACCACCAATACTTGGCTGGCAAAGGCCAAAAACAAAATTATCCTACACTTTGCATTAAGCCAGTTACCCCAGAAGCGGGTCTCAGGGAGTGTGAGGCTATGGCGTGGTCTTACCTTGCCCTTGAACAGGATCACTGGGCAGACAAACCGTCCTCTGCACCTGGCCATCTTGCTGCGGTTAACAAGGTCTTGCAACTTGCTCACCTGCACAGTGCTCTGAAACCTAACGCACAGACAAGAGAGGCAGGTCAGGCTGGTTTCTAAAGGGGCATGCATGTGTACGCTTGTTTTTACAAAGACCCCATGCTAGGTCTGCATGTGTATGTGAATACTCATTTGAAATTTAGTAAGTGCTCTAATCCCTAAATTCCAGATCATGGATTATGTTTTTCAGGAAAAGAAAAAAATGCTATATCATAGGTATTAAAATTTAAGTCATCCTGATTTCAGAACCTTTAAAATGAGAAAAAAAGAAGTCAGCTACTCTGAAGACATGGTATATAAAATACAGAAATATACACAACAAACTGAATGTTGATTACTAGTTTTTTCCTCCCAGAGTAAGATAACAGGTGCTCTGGGGACCCTCTGGAAAACACAGGGCCATTTTTTCTGGGACAGAGAGTGAAACAGAAGCCATTTCTGGCACTGAGAAGTATAGTAGTTATTGCACTGGTTTGGTAAGGGAGCTTCTAGAAAGAGTCAGGTATAGTAATGAGTGACAGCAAGTCACACCCCTTTCAAATCGTATGAAATCAGTAGATCCCCCACTGACTCTCCCTTAGCTCACACCAGCAGCTCCCTCTGTGCTCTAAATACATTTGATTCTCCCAGATTGAGTCCTTCCACTGAGCACACTCTCCGCAAAACCAGGGTGGAGAGCATGCCAGCATTTCCCTCCTAGGGGCTCTGTGCAGCCTTTTAATGTAGAGACAGGCATATTTATACTTGTTAGGCTAGTTGGTGGCTTATTTTCTTGGTTCCCCTACTCAAAGAACCAACTTGGTTTCTATTCCAAAGTTCCTGTTTTTATTTTTATTCTCTCTTGGCCTTAGCATCTTTACCTTACAGTGCGAAGCACTGAATTGTTTGGCACATGACTCATAGTTGAATGAGTAAGTGTAGGCTTGTGGATTTATGTCTGTTTTGCAGGACTGAGTCTTTACCCTATGGAATCTGATACATCTCTGGGTAGAGTCATTATTGAGTTGAACTGTAGGATACCCAACTGGTGTCTTGAGAATTGGTGGTGTGAGGAAACCCCCCACCCCCATACACACAATGGAAATGGGTGCAGAACTACCCCCAATGCCTCATCTGTACTTCCCTAATTCTGGCTCATTATACTGTCATTGCTTATTTTTTGGCCTGTGTTACCCACTAGACCTACAGATAGGGGCTTCATCTACCTGATAAGACTTCAAACAGATCCCCTGGATCTGCCACATGGCAATAGCTCAACAAACACTTGCTGATAAACATTATGTCTTGGCTGTTCAGAGATCCCTGCCCAGGCTTCTATTCCCAGATCATGGGCTAAAGTGGGGAGATGTGTTAAGCGGACTTAACCACTTCCTTAATCCAGTTCTACCCTGTGTAACTCAGTCTAATTAGTGTCATATTAACACCAAAGCCAAATATGTAAAGAAGCAAAATTTTCTACTTCCCACCTAAACATGCATGTATTCCCTTCTCTTCAACCAACAGGCATCACCCACTCAGTATCACTTCAAGTCCTTGCAAGGAGTGAAAAGTAGAAACAAACTCCAGTAACAACTCCAAGTAAAGGAATGTACCACAGTAGCCCTGGCCTGAAAGGTAACACTCTGCTAGACAAGGTGGGAAAGCCCTGATGATGGCAGAAAAAAAAAAGGCAGACAGGAACAGAGCAGTGTGAAGAAGACCTGGCTTTTAATCCCACTCTGCTAACTATGTCTGTGGGTTTAAATTTCCTCTTCTGACCCAGCCAGCGTGGCTCAGTGGTTGAGCATTGACCTATGAACCAGAAGGTCACGGTTCAATTCCCCGTCAGGGTACCTGCCCAGGTTTCAGGCTCGATCCCCAGTGTGGGACTTGCAGGAGGCAGCCAATCAATGATTCTCTTATCATTGACATTCTCTCTCTCTCTCCCTCTCTGAAATCAATAAAAATACATGTTTTTTACAAATATCAAAATAAATTTCCGCCGAGACCGGTTTGGCTCAGTGGATAGAGCGTCGGCCTGCGGACTGAAGGGTCCTGGGTTCGATTCCGGTCAAGGGCGTGTACCTGGGTTGCGGGCGCGTCCCCGGTGGGGGGTGTGCAGGAGGCAGCTGATCGATGTTTCTCTCTCATCGATGTTTCTAGCTCTCTATCTCTCTCCCTTCCTCTCTATAAAAAATCAATAAAATATATTTTAAAAAAATAAAATAAAAAAAATAAATTTCCTCTTCTGTACAATGGAGGTGATACTATCCTCTTCACGAGGTGACTTCAAGACTTGAGTTAGTGTCTGAAACTCTTAACATGTGCCAAATAACAGGTACTTGACAAACGTTAATTTCCTTCTCTTTAAGGGCTAGAATGAATCAGCACTAAACTTATTTCCTTCCCAGAAAAGCTCCAGTGAGGCAACCAAGCAGAGTTCCTAGAGAACTGCTGCTACAGGCTGGTTTGGACATCCCATTTTACAGATGAGAAAGCGAAAGCTTATCCTTAACTCCTCCAAACTGGTTGTTCTGCTTGAAGCCTTCTCTGACTTCTGGTGGCCCACAGCAGTGGTTCTCAGGCTATAGCATATGTAAGACTGATCTAGGGAGCAATCTGAGAATGTAGATTCTGGAAAATCTGATTCAGGGGTCCTAGAATCTGTGATTGTAATGAGTGTTCAGGGGATGCTAGGAAATAAAATCACTAACACCCTCAGATCCACTCTCCTTGGCCTGATGAGCAGGACCCTGTACCAGCTGGTCCCCAAGGACATTTCAGGGGCACCCTTACTCATCCTTCCAATTCCAGCTGAAAAAAATCCCCACCATGGGGTCTTCCCAAACACACACCAGCGTGCTGGTAGGCCTACAATAGCATTTCTCAAACCTTAATGTGCAAATAAATCACTGGAGCACCTTGCTATGCTGTGATTTTGACTGATTCAGAGTCTCTAGCCAGGCTCTGGGTGCACTGATGGATGGGATGGCCTGCTACACTTTGCAGCATGACTCTACTGCAGCTGCAATCATGGGGTCAGGCTTTCATAGTATTGCTGAAAACAGCTCCCAGAATTCCCTTAACATTCGCAACAAGCAGGGAGACTAGGGGAACAAACTTTGTGATTGGCATAAAGCACTTCCTAGAGCCTAAATGCTGTGATTATTTTTTACTGTCAAACAACTGCTACCATTTACTGACCACTTACAGCTTGTAGCCTGTGCCAGGTGCTTTATGTTTGCTCTCGTAGGAAAGCACTTAGACCTTGATAGGCCCTAAATAAATGGTAGCCCTTATTTCTAATTCTCACAACAAACATGCCAGGCTTATAATAACCACATTCTTCATCAGAGAGCGCACTAGCCACTTTTCTAAAGAGGTACACTTACCAGTAAGAAAACTAACAGACAAACAAGGTAAGTAACTTGCCCAAGTTAGTTGCACAGCCATCAAATAAGGCAGCCAGCATGTAAACTCAGGCAATCAGACTCCGGACCTCAGTCAGGCTTATAAAGCATGTTGATAAAGCACACCTCCTATCCACATTCCCTTAAAAAAGGACACAGGTTCAGAGAGATGAGGTGTGAGGTCAACAGTCTTAGGACATTTAGCTGCTGTAGAGTGGGAGTGAAATGGAAGTCCAGGGCTGTGACTCCCTACCTCCATTCCACCATTGTATGCCATGCTGCCTTGCCAATCTTACCTATCAAACCATGAAGTAAACAAAGATGTGGATTAGGCTTACCACCTGGGGAAAGCAAGTCTGACCAGCCCAGTGCTCTGCTTAGCTGCAGAGTTCCCAAGTCTGGGGAAGAGTTGTCAAGGCCTCCCCAGACAGGCCCACCCTGGTCACATGATGCTCACGTGTCTTTCTCCTTCTCAGAACTTTCATACTCCAGGAACACGATGTGCTGGGGGTAGTGGCCGCAGATATCCCCATTCACGTTTTGGATCACACTGTAACAGTAGTCTCGGCCAAACAGCTCCAGACATCTCTTCTCGATGCGCTCAACCTGCACAGAGGAAGAGACCTGAGTATAAAGAAGATTCTGGGGTTCTGAGTGGGAGAATTCGGTGGTTTATGACCTGGAGTGGTCGCTGAGAATGACATATGCCTCTGTGATTACTATTCAATGCCAGGAAAAGACCTACTGTTGGGGGGGAGGGTGTCACAGGCCCTAACGTGTAGCTCATTAACCAATGTGGTGTGGTATACTATGGGAGGGACACTGAACCCCTCAGTTAAACCGTTAAGCATTTGAAGGAGAGGATTACAGCTTTCATCCAGGTCTGGCGATGAGACCCAAGGGAATTCCAAGGGTAGAAAAAAGAAGAACTGAAGCCTGCTTCTGATACAGGACCAGAGAGAGTGTGGGCTGTGCTCCTGCTCTATAGGGGAAGGAGAGGGAAGGGCCTGCACTTAGGTCAGGCTGTGTAGGAGGCAGCATAAGGAGGCAACATGGTTCACCTCTTGACTCCATTCAGCCCCACTGCTCCAGCTCCTTCATTTTGACCTTTGAACCAGAGGAATACAGTCTAGACTCTTTTTTATCCTACCCTGGGGGTTAGACTTTTTAAATATGTTGTCCCTGCCAGGTGCAGGGGAGTAACCTCCTCAGTTCCTCACTCTGATCCTCGACCACCAAAACCCTTGTCTCAAACCCAAAGGACTTTCTTCCCTGCCACAGACTGACCTCTGTTCCTCCTTCCTCGGCTTTTAAACCGACCCTTACTCTCCGGATCCAAGCCCTGGGACCTCTCCTTCCTCGGACCCCTAACCTCAGCCTTTCCGCCTGACTTTCCAAGCCAGGAACCTGCTCCTGCTCACGACGCCTACGAACTCACCCTCGAGCCGCCGGTCCCGCTGCAGTCTTTGGCCCGGTACTGAGTCCTAGAGAACTCCTCCAGCAGCTCCCCGAGCCCAGGCTCCTGCGGCGGCGGGGTGCCCGAGGAAGTCGAGGACCCGGCCGAAGCGGCGGCGGCGGCGGCGCCCCGAGCGCCAGCCATGGCCCAGCCCCAAGTCCCTGCAGCGTCCCGCGTCCCTTCAGCGCGCCTCAGCCCGGCCCATGGCACCTGGAGGCAGCGGCTCCAAGTCCCGAACCTCCAGAACCGCTTTAGCTGCCGCCTTCCGCTTCCACTTCCGGCCCCGCCCCACGCATCCGGATGTTTACCTTGTTTTGACCAATCGGAGGCCGGGACCCGCGCCCCGCCCCTCGACCACCGGCCCCCGGTCAGACGCGGAGCGATCCAAGTGGTCTCGGGGGAGGGGGCCGAGCTGCTCGCAGACACCTGGTGCTCCGCCCCTCGGGGTTTCCCCTGGGGAAGCCGGGCTAAACCATTGAGGCGGGGGCTGGGGGGGAAGTGAGGGAAGGAGGAGGGAGGAACCACGGGAAAGGAGCAGAGTAAGAGTGAAAGGAACCTTTTTACAGGAAGAGGAGGAAACTGGTGTTGGCAACCACAGTAATAATAGTAACAATAAACAGTGTTTCATAAGGCACTCTGCTTGCACCGCTCCTTACAGCGTCCCCGTGATGTTATAGTGCCCCTAGCATTAATGAGGAAACCCCGCAGTCATAACTGGCTTAACATTATTATTATTTTTTTTTATTGATTTTTAGAGAGGGGGGAAGAGAGAGAGAGAGAGAGAGAGACATCGGATTACTGTTCCACTCATTTATGCATCCATTGGTTGATTCTTGTATGTGCCCTGATCCAGGATGGAGCCCACAACCTTGGCACATCCGCCAAGCTCTAACCACTGAGAAACTCGTCCAGGGCCTGGGTTTGAAAGTCTGTGATTGAAAAGCCCATATGCTTCTTTTCTTCATTATGGTCTTGATGAGAACGTTCAAACCTGTAAAAAAAAAAAAAAAAAAAAGTATAAGAGTTTATTTGAGCCAAACTGGCAGCAGTTGTCGGAAAGCAAGATCTCAAACACTCTGGAAAATTGAGTTTTGTGGTTTCTTTTATGAATTTGAAATTAAGGATTGAATTTAAGAAAGCTTACCTGAAGGTGGGAGAAAGCAGGGCTGGAATTAGATTACAGGATAGTTAACAAGATTATGTGCTCTTAAGAGGGTGATTAAACTTATTTTACTTATTTTATTTTATTTTATTTTAGTTAATCCTCACCCAAAGATGAAGATATTTTTCTGTTGATTTTAGAGTGGAAAGGAAGGCAAAAGAGAGAAATGAACATCAATGTGAGAGAGACACATAAATTGGTTACTGTTAGGTCTGATCAAATAATTGAATCTATATCCCCTCACCTGGGAAACTGACCTTTAGATCCTTTTCCAACCTACACTCCCTTTCACTTAGACCACACTCCATTTGCTAAAACCGGTAACTTTCTCCTCCAGACTTGCCCAGGATCTGGACCCAAACAGAGAATTCCCTGCTGAAAAAGCCCGCCTAGAGTCCTTTAAAATCTCTGACTCCCCCAACCCTGGGTGCTAGCACTATTTTGGGTCTCAGCCCATCTGGTCTCCAGATGATCTAATAAATTTATAAAATTCTTTACCACTTTTGTTCTCGTGTGTACCTCCTTCGGTAACCCTAATAGTTGCCTCCTGCAAGTACCCTGACCAGGGCTGGGGATTGAACATGCAACCAAGGTACTTGCCCTTGACCAGGAATCGAACCGGCAACCATTTTTGTGAATGGGAAAATGCCCAGCCAACTGAGCCACAAAAGCCAGAGCAAAAATAAATCTTTGACTAAAAAGTTATATGCCCATCATGATCTGCCCAGTTAGCAATTTATGATCAGATCACCCTGTGAGGTTTTCTGCAGAACACTTTTTTCATGCACAATGGAATATTCCAAACATTCACAGAAGTGGAGAAAATAGCATAATGAATCCTCAAGTATCCACCAGCCAGTTTCAATAGTAATTATCATCTGCCCATCTGTGGTAGGCAGTTAGACAGATATAAGCAGGACAAGGACGATGGGCCAAGTACAGAAGGTTAACAGGGCAGAAAGCCCAGGTGCCTACAGCAAAGGACAATTGTAGGGTGGGACTCGCCCCCGGGGTGACCTTTCCTCCCCTAGCTTATCCTTAGTCCTGAGATTTGGACCCCCTTGACCTTTCCTTCCTAGAGATAACATTTAGGCCTCAGGTGTATGTAGCTCCACGCCCAGAAAAGCAGCAAAACCAGACAAGCAATGCCATGGCTGAGCTCAGGACCAGCATTGAATAATGACCCCTTGCCCTCGTGCCAACCAATCAGTGGAGACCTGGTCCTTGAAAGTGATAACCAGAACGATGAGCCAAGGTGTTTTTCCCAGGGTTGAGTCTCACAACGCTGAAGAATGAGCTACACAGACCACAAGATTTAAGCAAAGATGTGGAAAATTTATTACCAGCAGATTCAGATTCAGACTCAGATTCTGGCAAGGGGAGGGGGACCCAAGAATGGGCTGCCCATTAAAGCCTTGTAGTCCAGGGGTACATATTTGCCACAAGCCTGCTTCGATATCTATGTGTGTCGTCACCTGATTGACTCCATCAATTGTTTTTGCGCAACAACGGACCTAAACTTTCCCTGTTTCTGTGTGTTCTTTCTCTGTTCCTATCCTGAACTTTTTCTGTCTCTATGTGTTTGTACATCTTGTTTACTGCAGGCCCTCCCTTGGTTTCCCGTGCCTCCCGCTCTGAGTCCAGAAACATTATTTCTGCTTGGTCGGTTCCTGTGGTTAGGCTGGCTCAAACTGCCGTGTCTGCCCCTGCCTTTGTTTTCCACTGGACCCCGGCCCTATCTGCCTGCATTTCAAACCCTCTCAAAAGGACACACCTGAAAAGCCGATGAATATTCTATTGAGATCTTCCCCTGGGACCTCCCCTAAAGCCTCCACCTTTAAAACTCTTAGGACAGAGGACCCCGAGCACTCTCCCTTCCAGGAGCACACCAGTGCCTTTCCCATCCATCCCCTCTTCCCCTCCCCCTTTCCATAGGTGGTTCACCATTACCTTCCTTACTCCCAAGCTCCTAGGGCCCTTGCTGTGCCTCTATAACTTGTTTCCTCAGCCCTTTTCTTCTATGAATTACTTCTTCTACCTCTGTAATTTTATAAATAAACTAGTGTCCCGGTGCACGAATTTGTGCACATTGAAAGGCAATTAATTAGAAGAAATATTTTAATATCGCTATTCGCGTCTTGCTAATGAAAAGAAAATAGGATTCTACTGAGTCTCCTATCTACCTACTCCAGGACTTCTGTGAGGCTCAAATGAGATGAGGCACGGGAACACGCTTCACAAACAATTGGTTAAACTGTAAAATCTTTGCACCTGGCTCTAAAGCAAGCTAAAGCAAGTCGTGTTCCTGGGCTGAAGAAACTCCAAGGATGCTAGTCACTAGAGTGAAGAAGCTGGCGTTGCTACGTGACATCATTACCCAGCACCCATAGCGACCATTTTGGGGCTGGGCTGTGGGCCTCATTTTGTGCCATGGGGGCTTGGCTGCACTGGCTGGAATTGGGTGGGATGTCACTCTGGGGCGGTGGAGGGGCCTGTGTCCCACTTGGGGGAAGCCACGTGTTGGTTTGTGGGTGCCAGGTCCACGGTGCATATCATGGCAGCTCCTGCGTTGAGCATCTGCCCCCTGGTGGTCAGTGCGCATCATAGCTGAAGCAGGAATTTTGGGGAACATAGGCAGGCTTAGGGATTTTTTAGAATTGGGGTCCATGGAAAAGCGTGGGATGGCAGGCTGGGAGAAGGTACATTTCCATAACACAAGGAAGCCAGGTGCAGTTACATCTCCATAAGGCAAGGGAGCAGCAACAATTGCATTTACATAAGACAAGGGAACTGGAAGTAGCCAAGTAAGGTCTATAATTACAAAATAAAGAGAAGGAAGCCCTGCATTCAGATGGAAAAGAAGAAAGCCCAGAGGAATGGAAGGACTATGAGGGAGGAGAGCCTTAGGAATCACTATAGTAACCAATTGGAGGGGAATATTGACCAATCAGAGAAGATATCAGGACACAGAAACTGTAGCCTTTATAAAACATAGGGAAAAGGAACTCAGTGGGACCCTTTTCCCCCTCCCTAGGTGGAGTCCATTCCATGGGACTCTTCCCTCTCCCATATGGGAGTCTGTACTTGTTCTTCAATAAATTCCCACCTTTGCTATATCACTTTCTGTCCATGGATTCATTCTTTGGTTCCAGCGGACAAAGGATCCAGGTTCCAGGTCGGAAGGACGGACACCTAGCCTTTTATATATATAGATAGATGTCCTCGTATAGTTTGAGTCTTGGTTCTGAATTCTTTCCTAGCCAAAACTCAAGTATCAAGGTTGCTAAACCCAGGTCAAGTTCAACCCCACCCGTCTAATACCTGGTGCTATTTCTGCCACCTACAACAAACGTATGTTTAATCAATCCCTATCCAGTAGAATTATTCTAAATAAAATCTCATTATTTCATCTGTAAATACTTCAGTATTTATCTCTGGCAGGTTACTACTGTTAAAAACTGCTTAAGGCCCTGGCTGATGTGGCTCAGTTGGTTGAGTGAAGTCCTGTGCACCAAAAGGTCGCTATTTGATTCCTGAACAGCCAATCTATGTTTCTTCTCTCGTTGATGTTTCTCTCTCTCTCTCTCTCTCTCTCTCTCTCTCTCTCTCTCTCTTCCTTTCCCTTCCTCTCTCTAATATCCCACACTGGGGATGGAGCCCATAACCCAGGCATGTGCCCTGACTGGGAATCGAACCATGACCTCCTGGTTCATGGGTTGACACTCAATCACTGAGCAACATGGGCCAGGCTCTAAAATCAATTTTTTAGCCCTAGCCAGTTTGGGTCAGTGGATAGAGCGCCCGCCTGCAGACCTAAGGGTCCCGGGTTCGATTCTGGTCAAGGGCACATACCTCAGTTGCAAGCTCCTCCCCTATGGGGGCACTGGTCGAGCTTCGTGCAGGAGGCAACCAATCAATGTGTTTCTCTCACATAGATGTTTCTATCGGTCTTTCCCTCTCTCTTCCACTTCACTCTCTCTAAAAAGCAATGGAAAAATATCCTCGGGTGAGGATTAAAAAATAAATTAATTTTAAAAATAATGAAATAAATTTTTAAAAATTGCTTAAAGAAGACAATTTAGGTAATAAAAACTATTTAATACTTTATGACATAATGTATTAGTCAATGGTCCCATAAGTTTATTTATTTATTTATTTTAAAATATATTTGTATTGATTTCAGAGAGGAAGGAAGAGGGAGAGATAGAAACATCAATGATAAGAGAGAATCATTGATCGGCTGCCTCCTGCACACCCCCCACTGGGGATCAAGCCTGCAACCAGGGCATGTGCCCTTGACCAGAATCGAACCTGGGACCCCTCAGTCCGCAGGCTGAAGCTCCATCCACCGAGCCAAACCAGCCAGGGAGGTCCCATTGTTGCAATGTATCCCAAGAATCACAGAAGGACGCATCAAGAAGTCGAATTAAAGAGTCACATTTATTGCAATCCGGGACTATGAGGGGCCATTTTGCTTTCCCAAATCTCATAGTAATAAGATGGCCGTAACACCAGACTTACATAGGCAAAGATCACAAAGGTATTGATTACATCCCAGGGTTTGGAATGAGAAACCTGGTTCGCAAAAAAAGCAGTTTACAGAAGCAGAATTAAGCATGTTAATTATAGTTTTGGGTCTTTGAATCACTGAGTTGACAGAAACACATTATCTGGGACCGCTGTGTTGACAGGAACACATTATCTAGAGCCCTCGGGTCTTGAGACCACTGAGTTGCCAGGAATTCATTATCTAGAGCCATCGAGGCAATTTAGAGTAATTGCACTGTCCTGGTCTTGGGACCACTGAGTCAACTGGAACACATTATCTGTGGCCACTAAGACAATTTAGGATAATTGTGCTGTCCTGTTTCCCAGGTACAGAAGAATGTGCTTTCTAAAACCAGTAAGATAACAATCAATGGGATAGTCACGTTACAATCAATAAGGCATTCAATCGAATGGGATGATTTATACAATTCAGAAAATCAAAGTAACTTTTCTATTGTTAAACAAAGCAAATAAGTACAGAAGCCAAACAGCAGGGTTAAAGTTAAACTACAGTTTCTACCTGAGATGATTGCTACCATACTTCAACCGTAAGTTTAAAATGGAGCTAAAAAATGTTTGACACCTGTCCTAGGCCAGTGTAGTTCAGAGGTTGAGCATCAACCCATGAGCCAGGAAGTCACAGTTTGATTCCTGGTCAGGGCACATGCCCAAGTGGTGGGCTTGATCCCCAGTGGGGAGCATGCAGGAGGCAGCCGATCAATGATTCTCTCTCATCATTGATATTTCTCTCTCTCTCTCTCTCTTCCTCTTTCCTCCTCTCTGAAATCAATTTTTTAAAAAAAACAACAAAAACGTTTGACACCTAGTGGCATAGCCTTTGTAGTTCTTGTGATATGGTGCAATGCATTACATAAACATTCTGTGTTACAAATGCCTACAGTATTCTGTATGTATCATTTTGTACAGGTTTATAGCTTAGGAGTTGTAGGGGAACAAAATTTGTCACTCCAAAATGTCTATTTTGGCAGAAGGATTATTCTAAGTTGGTTAATTTTAAGGATCAGTAGATAGGGCAGAAGCCCTAAAAATCAAGTAAACTTTTGCCTTTGTAAGGGAAATCTCCATTTGTAAGGGTATTTCCCTTGCTGTACTGGGAGAGGTAGATGACCTTATCTCTAGAAACTCCTGTAGAAGACAATGACTTAAATTGCATAATAAAAACCATCAACAAAAGGAAAACCTGCTGTTCAGATGTTCCCAAATGACACATCAGATCAGAGGTTAATATTTAAAATATATAAGCACCTCATGCAGCTTCACACCAAAATACCCATTATCAAACGTGAAAAAGGCAGAGGGAGGAATTGAACAAAAAGGAAAAAAAGAGAGAACTCATGGACTGGGACAACAGTGTGGCGATGAGAGGGGGTAAAGGAGGACAGGGAGCTGGAAGAGGGCATAGAGGGGCTAAATGGTGATGAGGAAATAAATAATAAATACATAAATAAATGGGCAGCGGATCTGAACAGACATTTCTGGAAAGAGAACATACAGAGAGCCAACAGACACATGAAAAGATGCTCAACGTCACTAATCATCAGAGAAATGCAAATCAAGACCACAATGAGATGTCACCTCACACCTGTCAGAATGGCTATCGTCAATTAGTCAACAAATAACAAGTGCTGACAAGGATGTGGAGAAAAGGGAATCATATACTGCTGGTGGAATTGTAGATTAGTGCAGCCACTATGTAAAACAGTATGGAGGCTCCTAAAAAAAAAACTAAAAATAGAGCTGCCATATGATCCCATAATTCAACTTCTGGGTATTTATCTAAAGAAAATTGTCCTCAGTTGGTTGGGCGTCATTCTGGTGACAAAAAAGGTTGCTGGCTCAATGTTAAGCCCAGATTTCAAGATCCCCAATAGACCACCAGGGAGCCAGCCGAGTCCGATGCAAAAGCAGATAGAGTCTTTATTCGAGCTAGCTCGGCCCCCCGACCACACTCGCCTACGCAGCAGCAGGGGGCAGAGAGAGAGAGGGCTCTGTGGGGAGAGGGGTTTTATAGGAGGGTTGGAGTAAGGGGAGGAGAGAGGACTGTGGGCCCTGCCAATTGGCCAGGCACAAGTCAGTGTCTTGTTACACAGGATGTGGTCGTATCTACGGTGCACACTTCCCTTGATTATCATTGGTTAGTTTAAAGAAATCCTAGGTGTGGCTAGCAGAGGTTTGGGCTTCCGGGAAGAAGCTCCTTGCCGAGCACATGGCTGCCCAAAAATGGAGGATCCGGGGTAAGATGGAGGGCGTAGCCCTTGCCCTTTCAGTTCAATTCCCCATCAGGGCACATACCAGTATTTGGGGCTCAAACCCCTTTAGGAGGCGTGCAAGGGAGGCAGCCAATCTCATGCCAATGTTTTTCTCCCTCTCCCTTCCTCTCTCTCTAAAAATCAATTATATATATTTTGTTGTTGCTGCTAATACCCACCCAGGGATATTTTCCAGAGAGAAACTGATTTTTAGAGAGAGTGAAAGGGAGAGGGAGAGACACAGAGAGAAACATCTCAATGTGAGAGAGACACATCAATTGGTGGCCTCCCGAGGGCCCTGAGCGGGGCAGGGAATCAAGCCTGCAACTGAGGTTCATGCCCTTGACTGGGAATCGAACCCAAGACCCTTCAGTCTGCAAGCGGACGCTCTATCCACTGAGCCAAACTGGAGAGGGCAATACTTTCAGAAACAGAGGGTTATGTATAGAGAGTTGTCTTGCTAGGACCTCTGTCTTCCCACATTAACACTGTACAATGTCCAAATTGAAAAATGTGGAAAGCCGCGTTTTTGTATGACTGAAAGTAACACAATAATAAAGATGACTGAATTTAATTAACTGTGAATCTTATTCACAGACTTATGATGTTTTGAAGAAGAATAAAGTGATAAATAATCTAGAAATAATTATGAATTTACTCTAGTAAATATATTTTTCTGGCTGTCCTTTCAGAAATATCACTAATTATTTTGTTAAAGTCATTTTTCACATAATCTGTGTCCTATTGACAGTAATGATTGCAAGGTTAAAAATCATATTCAAACTATATGAAATTTGAGTGTTTTTCTCATCCAAAATGTAATTTTAGCCCTAGCCGGTTTGGCTCAGTGGATAAAGCGTCGGCCTACGGACTGAAGTGTCCCGGGTTCGATTCTGTTCCTGGGCACATGCCTAGGTTGCGGACACGATCCTTAGTGTGGGGAGTGCAGGAGACAGTCAATCAATGATTCTCTCTCATCACTGATATTTCTATCTCTCTTTCCCTCTCCCTTCTTCTCTGAAATCAATAAAAAAATTTTAAAAATTAATAAAGAATATAAACACCTGGGTTGACATAGCCTATATAATCTCAGCTGCAATTACCAAAAAAAATGTAATTTTAGCAAACGTACATTATTAAAATTTTAAAAATAGTTCATGTATGTTTTCTCAAAAGTTATTTTTCTCCTAAAATATGAAAAATTGTTCAAGCTAGAAGGCAAGATGTAATTATACTAAGTGAATGTTAAATTTTAAAATCAAAATTATTCTTTTTAAAGATTTTTAAATTGAATTTTTAGAGAGAGAGCAGGGGAGATGGAGAGAGAGAAACACTGATGTGAGAGAAACATTCATAACTGCCTCCTTCACTTCCCCTACAAGGATCAAGCTTGCAACCCAGGGCATGTGCCCTGATAGAAAATTGAACTGGCAACCTTTCAGTGCATGGGGCACCACCTAACCAACTGAGCTACACCAGTTAGGGCTAAAATCAAAATTATTTATGTAGACCTGAAATTAGTTTTTGAAAATTTAATTAAATATTTTGATATAAGTAAAAACATTTGCAAGTTCATTTGCAATACCAGTGTCCATCTCATTGCCCATGTAAAGAACTGGCATCACATATCACTCATGTTACATCTAGGCAAACATGCAAGCAAAGTAATAAAACTGTCAATATTGCAAAATGTTCCCCAGTTACCATGCGCGGCTCTTATGAAAATAGAGCTAATTTCTGGGCACTTCTGGAACCATGAGTTAGAACCTGGAAAGCAGCAAGACCATGTACACTTGGCACTACTAGGAAGCAATGCTTTGTTGTGCAAGAATCTATGGCAGTCATGTTATCTGAGGGAGAAGGGTTTGATAGGTACATTGATTTGTCTTTTCTTTTATCCAAGTGGTTCTACCGCTCGTATCGCCCTCTAGTCCCTTGTCTGTCTGGATAGTAGCAGTGACACAATCCACTGAAACTATTTAGATCAGCTGTCTTTTCTTTAGAGGTGTGGACAAACATGGCTCTGAGTTGTGGGAGTGGATGCTTAGGGTTATGGGTTGAACAGTGCCAGTACTGAGCACCAGATCCCAAATGACGAAGTGCCTGTGTGTTCTCTACCAAAATCTCATGTGTGTGTTTGTGAATATGGAATTCTTTAAAACATAGACCAAAAATTAGGGCCCCTCTTTCTTGCTTTTGAAGAGGCACTGGCTTCTGGGAGTCTTTTGTGGTCACCCAAGTGAGGTGGAAGGAAGTGTTGTAATGTACCCTGCGAATCACAGAAAGACGCCTCAAGAAGTCAAATTAAAGAGTCACATTTACTGCAATCCGGGACTATGAGGGGCCATTCCCAAATCTCATAGCAGTAAGATGGTGGCAAAACCAGACTTATATAGGCAAAGATCACCAAGGTATCGATTACATCTCAAGGTTTGGAATGAGGCACCTCGCTCACAAAAAAGCAGATTACAGAAGCAGAATTAAGCATGTTAACTACAGTTTCGGGTCTCCGGATCACTGAGTTGACAGAAATACATTAGCCATCGAGGTAATTTAGAGTAATTGCGCTGTCCTGGTCTTGGGACCACTGAGTCAGCTGGAACGCACCACCTGTGGCCACTAAGACAATTTAGGATAATTGTGCTGTCCTGTTTCCCAGGTACAGAAAAATGTGCTTCGATAACCAGTAAGATAACAATCAATGGGATAGTCATTCAATCGAATGGGATGATTTATACAATTCAGAAAATCAAAATAACTTTTCTATTGTTAAGCCAAACAACAGGGTTAGAGTTAAACTATAGTTTCTACATGATTGCTACCATACTTCAGAAGAAAGGCAGAAGCCTAGAAGAAGGGAACAGTGACCAGGCTAAACCTCACAATGGGAAGAGCTACGGAGTGATTTGCCAGTGACTGTCCCTGGAAAACCCTCAAAGACCAGGAGGTGCCATCGAGGCAGTTTCCCTCGGTGATGCTAACCTGACCATTGGGAATTTTGCACACCCTGGCACACACAGTTCAACTTAATTTGGGGGCAGCTACATTTTCTTTTTAAAAAAATATATTTTTATTGATTTCAGAGAGGAAGCGAGAGGGAGAGATAGAAACATCAATGTTGAGAGAGAATCATTGGCTAGCTGCCTCCTGCACACCCCCTACTGGGGATCGAGCCGGTAACCCGGGTATGTGCCCTTGACAGGAATCGAACCCAGGACTCTTGGGTCCACAGGCCAACACTATCCACTGAGCCAAACTGGCTAGGGCACATTTTCAATTATGTGTTAATCAATCACCTAATAAAACGAACTTGTATGGAGCGCTACTACGTGCCAGGCACTGCAGCGCTGGGAGGGCCTGGGAGTCAGTGCTGAGCAAGGTGGGGAGATCCTTGAGCTGCAGTTCATGGTCTTGCAGGGAATGGAGAGGCTAAACAACAAATCCAACGCAGGGCAGTTGAGATGCTGTGGGAAAGTTGGGCTTCTGGAATCTTGTCTACAGAAAATCTGAACCAGGAGGCAGAATTCCCACTAGACATCTCTCTCATGACAACTGCCAGAACCAGGAGGGAATGAACTCTCCAGTCAGACTAATTTACGCCCTAAATTTAATATTGCTAAATGGCATCCCCAGAGTCTGGTAGAATTTCACTTCCATTGCTAATCAAGGGCTGTCTGGTGGATTACTCAATAACAAGCCCCACTCTGATTTCTGCCTTCTAGATGGAAAATCACATTCCTGATCCTTACAAATAACTGGGATGGGGAGACAGGAGGAAAAATGGCCCAAACATGGACTTTGGAGCCAGGCAGACATGTCTATGCTGGGTTTCCAGGTTCTGTGACCCTGAGCAAAGCAACCTTTGTTCTCTAAGCCTCAGTTTCCTCATTTATAAAATGGGGACATTGCCACATATGTCACTGGGTCATTGAAAGGATTAAAAACAATAATGTAGAGACCCAACATATGGCAGTCAAGAATAAACGTGGTTTTTTGTTTTTTCCTTATTCGTTTAAGATTTTTCTTTATTTTTTAAAAGCCCTAGCCAGTTCGGCTCAGCAGACAGAGCATCGGTGTGTGGACTGATGGGTCCTGGGTTCGATTCCCAGTCAGGGCACATGCCTGGGTTTCGGGCTCAATCCCCGGGGTGGGGGAGTGAGGGGGCATGCAGAAGGCAGCTGATCAATGATTCTCTCATCATTGATGCTTCTATCTCTCTCTCCCTCTCCCTTCCTCTCTGAAATCGAATTAAAAATAAAAAAAGTTGTGCAAGATTTGTTTGCTAAAAACAAAACACTGTTGAAAGAAATCAAAGATAACAGAGACAAATCATATACTTTGTTCATGGATTAGAAGATTCAATGTTGTTAAGATGTTAGTTTTCCCCAAACAGATATATAGATTCAATCTAATCCATTTAAAAATTCCAGCAGGAATTTTGGTTGATATCAACAAACTGATTCTAAGATCTTGATTTATTTTTGACTTTATGTTAAGTGTGAATGTCTAAACATGTAGAAATGATCAATAAGGGGTAGAAATAAAATACAGAATCTCTTGCTTAGCATCATTAATCTGTTTTGGAAATCAGATATTCTGTATGAAAACACAGACTGGAAGAAGCCTGATTCCCATTATTTTACATGGGAGAAATTATAATGCATGACATGTCAACACCAAGCCCCTTCCAAATTTCCCAAAACATAAATAAAATACAGTGAGACATCTGCATACAAGCAACAATCTATCATGTTAATATTTAATATGATTAAAACCATTGCTTCCTTCAAAACAGTAGTACTCGTATAAGGACAGACAGACAGACCAATGGGATAGAATAGAGAGCCTAAAAATAAACCCTCACATGTATGGTCAGATGATTTTCAAGAAGGGTTCCAAAATCATTCAATAGGGAAAGGACAGTCTTTTCAATAGATAGCCACATGCAAAGAATGAAGTTGGAAATCTGACATTACAGAAAAATTAATTCAAATGGATCAAAGACATAAGTGTAAAAGCTAAAACTATAAAACTCTTAGAAAACATTGGGAAAAGGTTTCATGATATTGGGTTTAGCAATAATTTGATGGATATGACACCAAAAGCACAGGCAAAAAAATTGATAAACTAGACTTCATCAACATTTAAAACATTTATGCATCAAAGGACACTATCAAGAGAGTTAAAACACAACCCACAGCCCTAACCGGTTTGGCTCGGTGGATAGAGTGTCGGCCTGCAGACTGAAGGGTCCCAGGTTTGATTCCGGCATGTACCTTGGTTGCGGGCACATCCCCAGTAGGGAGTGTGCAGGTAGCTGATCAATATTTCTCTCTCATTGATGTTTCTAACTCTCTATCCCTCTCCCCTCCTCTCTGTAAAAACAAAAACAAACCAACAAACAAAAACACAACCCAAAGTATGGGAGAAAATATTTGCAAGTCATATGTGTTAAGTAATTAATATTCTGAAAATATGAAGAAAAACTCCTACAACTCAACAACAAACAACCCAATCCAAAAATGAGAAAATAGCATTAACAGACATTTCTCCAAAGAAGATATACAATCAATAAGCACATGAAAAGATGTTTAACATCCCTAGTTATTAGAAAAATGCAAATAAAATAAAATTAATTAATGAGAGGTACTTAGGTTTAGATGAGGTCATAAGGGTAGAGCCTCCATCATGGGACTGATGTCCTTAGAAAGAGCGAAAGACTAGCACTCTCTCTCTCTGCCACTTCAGAACAGCAGAAGGTAGCCAACTATAAATCAGGAAAAGAGCTCTCACCACACAGGCCCCTGAGCTCCAGTCTCCAGAACTGTGAGAAAGAAATGTTTGTTGTTTAAGACACATAGTCTATGGCAGGGGTCCTCAAACTACGGCCCACGGGCCACATGCAAATACAAATATTGTATTCCTGTTTTGTTTTTTTACTTCAAAATAAGATATGTGCAGTGTGCATAGGAATTTGTTCATAGTTTTTTTTTAAACTATAGTCCGGCCCTCCAACGGTCTGAGGGACAGTGAACTGGCTCCTTGTTTAAAAAGTTTGAGGGCCCCTGGTTTATGGTATAGTGAAATAGCAGCCAGAGTTGGTTAAGACAGGCAGTATGATTGGCGGGCCTGGGACCCATATCCACTCCTGCCCAGAGAGGGAGGGGGGCGCAGTTCCCTAACAGAAGCCGGATACCATTACTAGAAGAAAAGGAAAAGGAACTCTGGGCAAGTCCCACAGATTTTTCATTACAGCGTCATAGGGATATGTAATGATTGATTCCTTAAGAGGTGACAGTGTTATTTGTTTTAATCATCACAAGCAAAAATTAATCTATTTTTGTGTTAGCGTTTTGAAGACTTTATAGATAAGAGTAAATTCTACATACAGGTGAACATGGATCCTTTAGAATTTTTCATCCATCCCCAACTTTTTAAGGATTAATAATCCTTTAAAGACAGAATGGTTTGAATGGCTCCATATCTGAAAATGGGTTTTCCTTTTGTTTCTTTCTTCAGCCTATCTCAGTTTTCTTTATTTTTTTTAAAATATATTTTTATTGATTTCAGAGAGGAAGGGAGAGATAGAAACATCAGTGATGAGAGAGAATCATTGATCAGCTGCCTCCTGCACACCCCCTGCTGGGGATCAAGCCTGCGACCCAGGCATGTGCCCTTGACTGGAATTGAAGCCAGGGCCCTTCAGTCCACAGGCTGACGCTCTATCCACTGAGCCAAACCAGCAGGGCTATCTCGGTTTTCTTAAACGTTGTTTTCTTAACTGTTAGTACCTAAGAACTATAGGATGGGGTGGTTTGGTGTCCACGCACCTTGATTATTGTACTTCATGGACAATTAAGGAATTTTTTAAAGGGTATTTTTTTTTTTCTTATAGCCTTTTTCAAGGACCTTCATGCCTTCGGTGTCTTGAAGGCTTGTAACATGGCTTTACTATTGTCAGCCTTCTCTAAATTTCTGCAGGAACACATTCAGGTAATAAAGAGTAATTTACACCTTATTTGTCTTCAATTGCATTTGTCTTTAGAACTAACCTTCTACAAAATATGAAATCCTTTCTACTAATCTTTACTGAGCATCTACTATGTGACCAAAATCTCACAGATTTTACCTCATTTAAACCACGTGAGGTTAGGAGTTGTCAGTTCAATTTTATAGGTTCAGAGAATTTAAAAAAATTACTCAAGCCACACAGTTATTGGGTATTACAGAATACAAATACCCATGTGTCTGACTTCACAGCTCCCATGCTGCTCTAGAGAGACTCATCAACTTTGAACAGTTCCATGTAAGGGTTATGTGCACTAGCTCTGACCAAACCAGTCTCGAGTTTGAATCCCAAAACTTGCACTTTCTAGCAATGCAATGATAACAGCAAATAGCTTTGAATGTTTTCCAAGTGCTCAGCACCGTATGTGCACGATATGTCATTCAACCTTCCTGAACACTGGGAGTGAGGTACCACCATTATCCATCATCCCCACTTTACAGAGGAGGAAATGGGCTTAAGAGCAATTGTGAGCAGAAATGAGATTTAAGCCCAGATGTCTGACGCCAGTGCATGTGCTCATAACTAAATGATATGAATTTTAAAAAGGAAACAAAAGTAGTTGAGGAGAAATGAATCCATTCTATGGAATGACCTATATGGTGCAGTAATTAAGAATGGGTACTCTTGGCCCTGGTTGGGTAGCTCAGTTAGTTAGAGCATTGTCCCAATACACCAAGGTTGTGGGTTCGATCCCCAGTCAGGGCACATATTAGAGTCAACCAATGGCCCAGCCAGAGTGGCTCAGTTGGTTGAGCGTTGTCCTGGTTCAATCCTGATCAGGGCACATACCCAGGTTTTGGGTTTGATCCCCAGTTGGGGCATGAATGGAAAGCAGCCGATTGATGTTTCTCTCTCATATCGATGTTTCTCTCACTGTCTCTCTCTCTCCCCCTTCCTCTCTTTAAAGCATGTACTTAGGTGAGGATTTTTTAAAAAAGAGTCAACCAATGAATGAATAAACAAGTAGAACAATAAATCAATCTCTCTTTTTCTCAAATCAAAATTTTTTTAAAAGAGTGGGCACACTGGGGCAGGTTACCTGGGGATAAATAGATCTCAGGTCGTCCACTTGCTAGAGGGGTGACTTTGGGCAAGTCATTTAACCTCTGTAAAATGGCCATATAGCAGTACCTACCTGTATTAGTTTCCTAGAGCTACCATAACAAAATACTATACATTGGTGGCTTAAACAACAGAAATTAATTTTCTCACAGTTCTGGAAGCTCGATCAAGTCCAAGATCAAGTTTGCTGTCAAGTTTGGTTTCTTCTGAGGCCTCTTTCCTATAGCTGCATTCTCACTGTGTCCTCCATAGTTGTCCCTTGGTCTGTGAGCTATATGTCCTAATCTCTTTTTATGAGGACAGTCATATTGCATTGGGGCTGACCCATATGACTTAATTTTACCTTAATAACCTCTTTAAAGTCCCTATCTCCAAATGCAGTCACTTTGTGAGGTACTAGAGGTTAGGACTTCAATATATGAATTGGTGGGGAGGGCACAATTCAGCCCATAACACAATCTCATAGGATTATTGTGAAGATTAAATGAACAATACATATAAAGCAAAGATCAGGGGACCTAGAATGTTTTAAGCGCTTAATAACTGTTCAACATAACTGAACACTTAACTTAGACATAAGAGTACCCAGCAAATCTTTCTCTGGTAGGATATTGGCTGGAAGTGTCCTGGTGGCTCTCTTCTCAGCCAGGTGCTCAGTCCGGCATCACCTTTCCTTATGGTCCATAGTCCCCATCTTGATCCCACAACTGTTCCATTCTGGTCTGGCCACTCCCTGAGGACAATGAGAAGCTCTCAAATTTTCTTTCTGGCCCTAGCTGGTTTGGCTCAGTGGATAGAGCGTAGGCCTACGGACTGAAGGGTCCCTGGTTGGATTCCGGTCAAGGGCATATGCCTGGGTTGCAACTCGATCCCCAGTAGGGGGTGTGCAGCTGATCAATGATTCTCTCTCATCATTGATGTTTCTATCGCTCTCTCCCTCTCCCTTCCTTTCTGAAATCAATAAAAATATATTTTTAAAAAGTTTTTCTTTCTGTAACTGCCCCCACAGTTTGTCTTTAAAATGAGGAGACATTCTTTCCCAGCTACTCTCAGCTCAGCAAGTGCCTTTCCAATACTGCTATTTCTACTCTTTGGAAAAGCCACTTATTAAAATTTAATGACAATCACTTACATTTATAAAGCCATTTTCAATTTACAAAGCTTTTTCCCCCATCCATTATCTCTTTTAATTCTTACAACATCTGTAGGAAGGATGTTTTTTCTCCATTTTATAAATGAAGAAAGTAGGGCTCTGAAGAGTAGCATCCTTGACCTGGGTCACACTGTTGATCAGTGGCAGAGATGGGCCTCAAATTCTGGTCTTTCAGTTCCAAGATGTTAGGAGTAGCTCACCTATTCAGGCATTCTTTTACAGTATAAACAATCCAGGATAACAGCCCTGCTCTCTTTTGGGGGGATGTAGGTAAGTTATTTGGGACTATTTTTTTTTTTTTTTAAACAACAACTGGTCCCTTTCCCTCCTGGAAAAAAAAAAAAAAAGACAATTGGCAACCTTACATATTTTTCCCCCCAAGATAGAGGTAAATTTAATCAGACTGACCCCTGTGTGAGGTCCAATATTTGGAACCCACTAGTAAAGATTATTTTTCAAAGCCCACTTTCATCTTAGCTTTTTAAAATCAAAGCTTAATCTGTCCACTTTACAGATGGGGAAGCAGAGGTTCAGAGAGCGCAAGCACAAGGTCAAAGAGGTAGTAAGGAGTCAGGGTTTGTCTGAGCGCCAACCCAGGTCGCCTTGGCAGATCCTAAGCCAAAGCTATTTCCCTACAGGGAAAGAAATGACCCGTGCGGCCTTCTAGGAGTGCCCCCAGGGTGTGCTCGGCCTCCCTTTGAGCCTGGCTTTGTTCTTAATGATGTACCCACTTCATGCCAGGCGCTGGGGACGGTGTAAGGAAGGTAACAAACACGGTCCCACTCTCCTCCCCTGTCCCCTCACCGTGGGGCCTGTTCCTTGCCTGGCGGCCAGTGAACCCCTCCCCCCCCGCAGGCACGGGCCGCTAACAGTTTGGGGGTTCCCTCTCCCAGAGGTGTTGGCAGTTTCCTAGGAGACTCTGGGAGCCTTCAACGCCCACAAGACCCAAAGGACTGGAAGCGAATAGTGCAACTTGAGGCGCTGTGATAGGCTGTAAGGAAGGTAATGGGGAGAGAGATCAGTTCAAACCCTATCAAATAACACCGCGTTCGGCCCCGCCCCATTCCCATGGACTTTGCGGGGACCCACAGCCCCACAATGTAGGCTGGAAGAAGGGGGTCCCCCAAACCAGAGGGCCCTACCGTGCAGGGGACTTACTGCTCCGGCTGGGCGCGCTGCGGGACCGCGCCACCCCGACCCGGTTCCGCCCCGCTCCTCACGCTCGCGGCGGGAGCGCGCCTCCGCTCGGCGCGCCTGGGCCCGGGAGCGCGCGCCTTGGCACCGGAGCGCGCCCAGGAGAGCCGAGCAAGATGGAGGCCGCGCCGCGGCCGCCGCCTCGGCTGAGGCCGCCGCTGCCCGGAGAGCCGAGCCGCGGCGCCTAGGTCGTGCCAGTCCCGGACCCGCTGCCCCGGACCGGGCCCAGGTTGGTCTCCCCGCACCCCCTCCCCGCGGCCGCAGCCTCCGTGTGCGTCCGGCCTGGGCGCGGGGCAGCCGCCCCCCCCACCCCCCCACGGCCCTCCCCGGGCCCGGCTGCTCTCCGGCGCCCAGGGGACATCTGCCCGCCCCTCCCAGCCCAGACTGCCTGCCGACCCCGGTCCCTCGTCCCCTGGGCCTGGCGAACCTCTCTGCCCAGCCCTGGCGCGCCAGTCCTAGGCTCCCTCCCAGCTACATCCAGCCCTGGCTTCTGAGGAGCCCCTCGGACCCCCCCACCCCGGGTCCAGACCCTGCAGTCCCAGCCCCCGACTCCTATGTAGCCTCACCCTGATCCCCCTACTTCTCTTTCTTAGACCCTCATACCAACCCCCACTCCCTGTCCCAGCCCCCATATCACCTTCCCAATCCCCCCAGGAAAGCCCCTAATACCCCCTTCCTACCTCACAGTAGAAGCCCCCACTCCCCTCTCCGCAGCCCTTTCTCAGATACCCAATACCAGACCTCCTGTCCCTAATACCAGCCCCCCAACTCCCTTCCGAGCTCCCTCTATACAGCCCCTCTGCCAATCCTCCAATACCGGCCCCCAGCCCTCAGCCTCCATCCGTCTCCGCACGGTCCCTCTACTCCCCTAACACCAGCCCCCGACTCCTTCCCCAGCTCCCCATGACCACTTCCTAACCCCCCATTCCAACTCCCATTGCTCACCACAGCCCCCTCACTCACCCCAGCGCCCCAACTTTCACATGGCCCCTTCCTAAGTCACCCACAGACAGCGACCCAACACTCTCATGACCCCCTGCTAGCTTCCCCTCTCCAGGCCCCGGGGTCTTCCCGGCTCCGCCCCAGGCCCGGCTCTCAGGGCGGCTTCTCGGTGCGTCCCCAGCTCCCGCCCGGCAGCCCGGCGGTCGGTCCCGGGCCGGCGGCCCCCGCCAGCCGCCGCCGCCGCCGCCGGCCCCGCCCCCGGGCACCATGCTGCCCTCGCAGGAGGCCTCCAGGCTCTACCACGAGCACTACATGCGGAATTCGCGGGCCATCGGCGTGCTATGGGCCATCTTCACCATCTGCTTCGCCATCATCAACGTGGTGGTCTTCATCCAGCCCTACTGGGTGGGCGACAGCGTGAGCACCCCCAAGCCCGGCTACTTCGGCCTCTTCCACTACTGTGTGGGCAGCGGGCTGACGGGCCGCGAGCTCACCTGCCGCGGCTCCTTCACTGACTTCAGCACCATCCCGTCCGGCGCCTTCAAGGCGGCCGCCTTCTTCGTGCTGCTCTCCATGGTGCTGATCCTCGGCTGCATTACCTGCTTTTCGCTCTTCTTCTTCTGCAACACCGCCACGGTCTACAAGATCTGTGCCTGGATGCAGCTCTTGGCAGGTAGGGGAGGGGCGGGGGCGGGACCCCTAGAGCAGGAGCTGGAGGAAGCGGCTCCCTCCTTTTAGCACCCTTTCTTGGTGGAATCAGAGACAGATTCTTCTCCTCCGTCTAAAAACACACCTTCGGTTGTCCCTCAGCCGTGAGGGGAGAATTCTATGAGAGAGACGCCTTAGAAATGGGTCTTTGGGGCTGTGGGGTTGGATATGGGTGGACTGCGTTTATGGGTGGGTTAGAGTTATGGTAGAGTCTCTGAGGGCCCCTGAGACACTCTGTTGGCTGTTTTAGGGGAAATAATGACCAGAATGAGAAGTGTCTCTAGGTGTGAACGATGTTTGTTGTATTGAAAAAAACTTGAGATGGTGACTCAAGAGATCTGACTTTGACCTTTAACTTCCTGACATCATAAACTTGGATCTTTCACTTTACTTCTCTGGGGTTCAGTTTTCTCATCCGTAAGACAGTGGAGAGGATTCCAAGAACAAATGAGTATCTTGTAAACTTTAAAGTGCTGTGCTAAGATATAGGAGGAGGCTGCCCATAGTGTCTATTCAGTGTTTGAAGTGTGGGTGGTTAACAGCACCTGGCAACATGGGTCTCTGGAGGACTGATTTCCATTCCCCACTCTCACTCAATGCAGGGAGGAGGGTTCTGGTGCTGTGCCCAAATGGGAATGAATTCCTAGGACCCTCTGAAATGTTTGGCTAAGACAGACATCTTACCCTAAGAATCGGAGAAGGGCCTTTGGGAATAAAAATTGCTGAGACCGTTTTTCAGGATCCATTAGAGTCCCCCACGCCTGCCCGCCTTTCGATCGAAGACAGATTTTGAAGATTCAGCAACTTGGGCATTTGCCTAATTGCAGTCAGGGAAGAGAGTTGGGCTAGGAAAAGTGGGGCCAGAAGATGGGGGAGGAGGGCTGATGAAGGCTAGGAAAAAATCTGGAGCCCTCCAGGGTGAGAGGGAGAAGGGAAAATATGATGATCATGCAACAGAGATAGTTTTTCAAAATAAGCACCTCAGAGCATTTAACAAGTGTTTTTTTTTTAATTATTATTGATTGATTTGAGAGAGAAACATCAATTTGTTCTTTCACTTTTTTTTATGCATTCATTGGTTGCTTCTTATGTGTGCCCTGACTGAAGATCAAACCTGCAACCTTGGCATATCAGGATGACACTCTAACCAACTGAGCTACCCAGCCAGGGCTAGCATTCAACAAGTGTTGGCCCCTTCGAAAGAGTCCCCTGGAGGAAGTGCTTTCTCACTTGTCGATTTTTCCACTGCTGAAAACGTTGTAGGGAATTATCTTGGGTGCATGGGATGTATTCTCTTGAAGGTCAACATTGAGAGGGGAAACTCCCATCTTTTAAAGGAGGAATATGATTTTTGGAAATGGCTGGAAGTCACTCAGGGACAAGTGTGGACAATAGGATGGGTGATCAAATTGACAGTTGTCACTTGGGATGAAAGCCAAGGAGTGAGGGCAAAATCTTGAGGCTGGTTTGCTTTCCAAGGGGACTTCTACAGATGCAGGCAAGAGGTACTGGGCCACTGGAAGAATTGCCCAAACTCCCAAAAGAACTACTTTGAACAAGTTAGTGCTTATTCAGATGTGGATATCCTCTGAGCTTTTTCAATCCATTCAACTTAGATTTTTTTTTAAGCAGGTAAGAAAGGGGAATTGTTAGGATATGGGACATATCTCTCCATATATCTCAGTGGTACCCAGAACATGATTTTATGTATTTAAATTCTATTCTTCTTCCAAAGGCAAGTAGGAAAGAATATATGCTCAGTTGGAACCCCCAATTCCTCAACCTTAATTTGGAGTTTGCAGATGGGTTGCTGACCTCTTGGCCTCTTAGTTCTCTGTAATCCAAGTGGGTTTAATCTTGGGGACTGGGTGAACAGTTCCACAACCTCTATGTAATTATAGAGTTTCAGGGATCTTAGAGATCAGCTCCTTCAAATACCACCTTCCCCTGCCCCCCATTTTTTTTTTAAATTTTTAAACATATTTTTATTGATTTCAGAAAGGAAGGGAGAGAGTGAGAGAGACACCAGTGATGAGAGAGAATAATTGATCTGCTGCCTGCTGCATGCCCCACACTGGGGATCGAGCCCGAATCCTGGGCATGTGCCTTGATCGGGAATCGAACTGTGACTTCCTGGTTCATAGATCTACTCTCAACCATTGAGCCACGCTGGCCAGGCCTCCTGCCCCCATTTTAGAGAGAAGAGACTGAGCCTAGGGAAATTATGGTTTTACCCAAAGTCACACAGCCAGTAAGTGAGTAAATTAGTCTTGACTCCTAGCCCAGTGCTCTTTCTCTTGTGCTACTGTCCCATCCCTGAGGGCTGTTATCAGAGTTGAACAGTTGATTCCATTTTGGCTAGAGATTTCTGAGTTTATTCCTTACCTGCTTTGTGGTCATCCTTATGCTATGTGCTGTGACACTAAGATCATCCCTGTCCCCAAGGATTTGAGAGCATTTTATAAGGCTATAAAATGCAGTTCCTGCTCTCAAGTTATCATCTAGTTAGATCACTATATTGGTCAGCGGTCTTTCACTAGCAAGTGACAGAAACCCAACTCAAACTGGCTTAAATAAATAAAAATAATATACAGTATCCCTGACCAGTGTGGCTCAGTTGTTGGTAGCATCATCCTGTGCACCAGAAGGTTGAAAGTTCGATTCTTGGTCAGGGCACATGCCTAGGTTGCAGGTTCAATCTCTTGCATAGATGTTTCTTTCTCTCCCTTCCTTCCTCTCTAAAAATAAAATAATTTTTAAAAAATTTAAGTAATAAAGAGGGTAGTGTTTTTGATTCACATAACTTAAAAGTCAAGAGTATCTGATTTCAGGAATGGATGGATCTAGATGATCAAATAATGCCATTATAATATGTCTCTCTCCATTTCTTTGTTCCTCTGTATTGGCTTATTTTTAAGCCTGCTTCTCTCTTTAAAATTTTTTTTAAAAAATATATTTTTATTGATTTCAGGGAGAAATGGAGAGGGAGAGAGATAGAAACATCAATGATGAGAGAGAATCATTGATTGGCTGCCTCCTGCACACCCCCCAGTGGGGATTGAGCCCACAACGCAGGTATGTGCCCTTGACCAGAATTGAACCTGGGATCCTTCAGTCCACAGGCCGACGCTCTGTTCACGGAGCCAAACAAGCCAGGGCAAGTCTGCTTCTCTCTTAAAGGTGATAAATACAGCTACTAACAGCTCTGAAACTGCATTGCTATAGCTTAGCAATGCCTGTTAAAAAAGAACACCTGTTACTCAATGGTTCCAGCGAAAGTTCCAGAGTTGATTCTTATTGGCTCAGTTTTGGTCAGGTGTCCACCTCTTAATTAAACCCTAGAACACGTGGGCTGGTAGTAGAGGAAGGTCAATTCCTGCAAAGAGAAGTCACATGTGACCACTGGAAGAGGGATACTCTAGGTAAGACAAGTGCAGACAGAGTGGAAACTCAGGACAATAGAGGAGGCTATGGGCTTACTCGAAAGGTGAGACTCGAGCAGGACAGGGTGTGGACAGGTGTGAGGTTTGGGAGAGCTTCTTAATGGAGAGGAAGATCATGGACAGAGGCACAGAGGTAAGAAAGCCACGTCTGAACTGAGCGTGACATCCACATAGGGGAATAGCAGGAGGGAGGAGAGGCCAGGAAGGAGCAATAGGGCTACAAGGTGCAAGGCTCTCAATACTGAATCAAGGAGTTTGGACTCTAATCAGTAGGCAGCTATGACTGTTATTATTATTCAGGAAAAATTGTTAATATTTTCTGAGTCTTTACTAAATGCTTGAGCATTTGCTAAACATTTACACGCATACTATTTTCTAATCCTCACAGCAATCCTATGGAATAGGTGCCATTATTGGTATATTTTTTAAGATATCTTTTTATTGATCTCAGAGAGGAAGGGAGAGGGAGAGAGACAGAAGCATCAACGATGAGAGAGAATCATCAATCAGCTGCCTCCTGCACGCCCCCTACTGGGGACTGAGCCTGCAACCCAGGGATGTGCCCTGACTGGGAATTGAACCACGATCTCCTGGTTCACAGATCGACGCTCAACCACTGAGCCACACCAGCTGGGCAATTATTGATATTTTATAGATAAGAACACTGAGCCTCAAAGAGGAAAAAGTCACTTGTCCAAGGTCACACAAGTGGTAAGTGGTGGAGCCAGGATTATAACTCAGTTTTTCTGACTCTAAAGCCCAAGGATTTATAAAGGATCATGAATGGTGGGGATAGAGGCAGGATGTATTTGCCAGAAGGGTTGAATGCAAAGTAGAGAGGCTGGAAGATCTCAGGTGTCTCTCTGTGGAGTTAGGGGTCAGCTTTTCAGGGCTTCTCGGGACATCTATACTCCTCTTGGCCTGGTCTTCCCCATTTACCTAGAACACACAATGTGCCAGCTTCTGTGCTAGACATTTTCACATTCATTATGTCATTTAATCTTCACCTGTTAAAATGGCTTGCCCAAAGGCCACACATCTAGTGAAGGGAGGAGGTGAGACTTAACACAAGTCCTAAAGGATCTAGAACCGGAGCCCAGGAAGGGAATACGAAGGTTACAAGTTACAGCTGTGAGCTCTGTGTACTCTGTGCCTGCCTGTGGGTGGGGTGAGGTTAGCCAAGGGGAGGTTGCTGGCTGGAGTAGACACTCAGGATGGAAGCCTGGTTGAGGGTCTGAGGGGGCAGTGTGGGATAGTGGTTGAAAAACAGAGGACTTAAAATTCCCGTCTGCCACTTCCCAGTTGTGTGGGCTTGGATAAGTAGGTTTTCCTCTCTGAATCTGTGTCCTTATCTGTAAAATGGAGATTATTATTGTACCTACCTCAAAGGTGGTAGAAAGAAAGAAATGCAATGATGGGTGTAAAATGCAGGGTATGGTTCCTGGTGTACAATAAACACTCAACACATGGCCATTGCTATTTCTGTGACATAGTCCGAGTGAAAAGCAGTTGGTGAGGGGTCCTACTGCTCCGGTGGAAGAGTTTGGACTGATGGTCAGAGGCCTTGAGAAGTCATCAACTACCAGCTGGAAAGGGTCTTACCAGTCAGCTTGTCCAACTCCTTCACTTCACAGATAAAAACAAAACAAAACTTGAGTCCCAGAGAAAAGAGACAATTTCATGGTCACAAAGTGAGACCCTCTGTCCACAGAAGGGGGATGATTCTGACCACAACTCCTTTAATATTGAGTGCCTACTATGTGCCACATAGTAGGAGTCACAGCAGAGAACAGAGTGTGTGAGGTGGAGTGGGAGATGAGGAGACTGACGGTGGAGGTGGCAGCAGGGGCTGGTTGGTGATCCCGAGGTGAGATCGAGGTGAGATCGTCCAGCCTTCCAGATGTGTGTTCATAATCAGCGGGGGCCTCTGGGCCAGGAACAGCCATGACAGGAGCTTCTGTCACGACAGCTAGGAATATGCATTCACATTCCTCCCCATTTTTTGCTGGTTGTTTTAGGTTTGGTTTAGGATTTTATTTTTTTTTTTTTTTTTTTTTTATTAAATCTTTATTGTTCAGATTATTACATTTGTTCCTCTTTTTTTTCCCCCATAACTCCCCTCCTCCCAGTTCCCGCCCCACCCTCCACCCTCACTCCCCACCCACTGTCCTCATCCATAGGTGCACGATTTTTGTCCAGTCTCTTCCCGCATCTCCCACACCCCTTTCCCCCCCAGGAATAGTCAGTCCATTCCCTTTCTATGTCCCTGATTCTATTATAATCAACAGTTCATTCTGTTCATCAGATTATTCATTCACTTGATTCTTAGATTCACTTGTTGATAGATGCATATTTGTTGTTCATAATTTGTATCTTTACCTTTTTCTTCCTCTTCCTCTTCTTAAAGGATACCTTTCAGCATTTCATATAATCCTGGTTTGGTGGTGATGAACTCCTTTAGCTTTTCCTTATCTGTGAAGCTCTTTATCTGACCTTCAATTCTGAATGATAGCTTTGCTGGATAAAGTAATCTTGGTTGTAGGTTCTTGGTATTCATCACTTTGAATATTTCTTGCCACTCCCTTCTGGCCTGCAAAGTTTCTGTTGAGAAATCAGCTGACAGTCGTATGGGTATTCCCTTGTAGGTAACTGAGTTTCTTTCTCTTGCTGTTTTTAAGATTCTCTCTTTATCTTTTGCTCTTGGCATTTTAATTATGATGTGTCTTGGTGTGGTCCTCTTTGGATTCCTTTTGTTTGGGGTTCTCCGCGCTTCTTGGACCTGTAAGTCCATTTCTTTCACCAGGTGGGGGAAGTTTTCTGTCATTATTTCTTCAAATAGGTTTTCAATATCTTGCTGTCTCTCATCTTCTGGCACCCCTATAATTCTGATGTTGGTACGCTTGAAGCTGTCCCAGAGGCTCCTTACACTATCCTCGCATTTTTGGATTCTTTTTTCATTTTGCTTTTCCGGTTGGGTGTTTTTTGCTTCCTCGCATTTCAAATCATTGACTTGATTCTTGCGCTCCTCTGGTCTGCTGTCGGGAGTCTGTATAATATTCGTTATTTCAGTCCGTGTATGCTTAATTTCTAGTTGGTTCCCCAATATAGCATCGAGGGTCTCATTAGTTTTCTTGTAGATCTCATTAAGTTTATCGGCGGCTTCTAAACAGTTCTTGAGAGACCTTAAAAGTGTGGTTCTGAACTCTATATCTTCCATTGACAATTTTGTCTTGTTTCTTTGTCTCCGCATTTTGTTATGCTTCCTTGGTGCACCCCCTAGTGGTCTTTGTTCGCAGTCTTATAGTTAAATCTTGATTGTTGTAGCTAATACCAGGGAGGGTTTGACCTCCAGGCCAAGTGGCTATGAGAATCAGCTGTGTCAGCAGTGAGAGAACTTCTGTCCTCTAGGGAGGTGCTAATCTAGCCTTTGCCTGAGGCTATCTGGCAAATGGCTCTGTGCAGGGCTTGGTCGGGGCGGGTCGCACAGGATCAACAGGGCGGGCTGAGCGAGCAGTTATGGCGGCTCTCAGTCCTGTCCCCAGGGGCTCTGCCTCTCTGGGTCCCAGCACCCGCTGCAAAGCTCGGAGAGAAAGCTGCACTCGCTCTGACCGAAGCCAGACAGTCCCGCTTCTCCCGTTTGAGTCTGGGTCCCTAGAGACTCGCCTGTATCTGGAGCTCAGAGTCTGCGACTCCCTCCCGATTGAAAACGCCAACCGCGCCCTCCGCCGCCAGCCCGCTCCGCGCACTCCGCACCTCAGAATTTGACTTCAGCACTGCGCCTCCTCTGAGTATCCGTATGCGTTTCTCTTTCCTCCTAGTTGTAGGACTTCCACTCAGCCAGCGTTCCTGTGGTTCTGGGTGATGTCCCTTCCGTTTTTTGGTTTCACTTTTGAAGTAGTTGTTCAAAGCAGCAAACTCCGGCGTTAACCTATGCCGCCATCTTGGTTCTCCTGGTTTAGGATTTTACTCATCCAGTTAAGTCTTTGTTGATGTGTATAACACTGCTGAGCACATTGGGGGAATTCTTTCCTCCCTTCCTCTCTCCCTCTCTCATTTTCTTTCTTCTTCCCCTAACTCTCCCTCCCTCCCTTCTTTCCTTCCTCCCACCTCTCTTCCCTCTCTCTTCCCCTCCCCTCACATCCTTCCTTTACTGCCAGCCTCCACTGTGTGCCTGGCACTGTGCTCAGCTCTGGGAATCTTGATTAAGGGTCCTCACTCCCAGAGAGCTCACAGTCTAATGAAAGAGGCAGAGAAGAAAACAGACCATCACCTATGTACAGCACATGAAATGATTGGAATCACGCATAGGCTATTCTGGGGGCACAGAGGGGACTTCTGACACAGTTATGGACAACCAAGAAAGCCTTTCAAAAAGTGACAGCATTTGTGCTGAGTCTTAAAGGATGGGAGGGAAGGAGAAAGGCAACCAGGCAGAAGAGACAGCATGATCAAAGGCATGGATGTAGGAAATAGCCTGTTGTGTTTTGGGGACTACAAGCAATTAGGGCAAGGAGAGGTGAAACTGGGAGACGGAGTGTGGAGGCTTTCTGTGCCACCGTAAAACGTTTAGGCTTTATCTGTAAGCAGCAGAGAGTTGTTCACTTTTTTCGTTTAAAAATTTTCCAGACATTTATTTACTTTTGGGAAAATTTAATAAATGCACATGACACAAAATCCAAAAGGCAAAAAGGTATACAATCAGGTGTAAGTCTCCTTGCCCTCATCCCTCAATGATCTTCCCAGAGGTAATCATTGTTACCAGTTCTTGAGAATCCTTTCCAAGAAATCCCATAAATATACAAGCAAATGCAAACAATACTTTGAAACATAAATCAGTTATCTATTGTTGTTTAATAAATTACCCCAGAACTTAAGGGCTTAAAGCAACAAGCATTTATAATTTCTGTTTCTGTGAGTCACAGGAATTTGGGAGCAATGTAGGTGAGTATTCTGGCTCAAGGTCTCTTATGAAGTTGCAACCAAGACCTCAGGGGGGGCTGTAGTCTTCTGAAGGTTGACTGAAGCTGGAGGGATCTAGCCACACTCATTTGTTGGCAGGAGACTTCAGAATGAGTGGAGAGACAGAGACGGGGGGGGGGGGGGGGGGAGAGAGAGAGAGAGAGAGAGAGAGAGAGAGAGAGAGAGAGAGAGAGACTAAACTGTCCACTCCCTTTCTTTGATTATAGCTTTATTGAGGTAGAACTCATATGCCATACAATTCACCCATATAACGGTATAATTCAGTGGGGTGGGGTGTTTTATTTTGTTTTTTAGCATATTCACAGAGTTGTGCAACCATCACCACAATCAATTTTAGGATATTTTCATAAATTCAAGAAGAAGCCTCATGTCCTTTAGCTATCACTTCCTAAACAATTTCTCCATTAGGTTGCTCGGCCTCTAAGCAACAACTAATCTACTTTCTGTCTCTGTACATTAGCCTATTCAGGACAGTTCATACCAGTATAAATGGAATCATATAATATGTGGTCTTTGTGACTGGCATCTTTCACTTTGTATAATGCTTTTGAGGTTCCTCATGTTGTAGCATGTATCCATACTTTATTCCTTTTTGTGACTAATATTCCATTTTGTAAATATATCACATTTTGTTTACTAAGTCATCAGCTGGGTTGCTTCCACCTTTTGGCTATTATGGATAATGCTATGAACATTTGTGTACAAGTTTTTGTATGGACACATGTTTTCATTTCTCTTGGGTATGTACCTAGGAGTGGAATGGGTGGCTCAATGGCAACCTTATAGTTAACATTTTTTGTTGTTGCTATTAATCCTCACTTGAGGATATTTTCCCATTGATTTTTAAAGAGAGTGGAAGGGAGTGGGAGAATCAGAGAGAGAGAGAAACATCGATGTGAGAGAGACACATCGATTGGTTGCCTCCCATACTGTCCTGACCAGAGCCAGGGATCAAGCCTGCAACCGACGTACACGCCCTTGACTGGAATCAAACCTGGGACCCTTCAGTCCTCGGGCCAATGCTCTATCCGCTGAGTGTAACCGGCTGGGGCTAGTTATCATTTTGAAAAACTGCCACATAGTTTTCCAAAGTGACCACACCATTGTGCATTACCACCAGCCGTGTATGAGGGTTCCTGTTTCCTCATATCTTTGCTGTTAGCTGAGGTTTTTATTATAGCCATCATACTGGGTGTGAAGTGGTATCTCATTGTAGTTTTTTTTTTTTTTAAATATATTTTATTGATTTTTTACAGAGAGGAAGGGAGAGAGATAGAAAGTTAGAAACATCAATGAGAGAGAAACATCGATCAGCTGCCTCCTGCACATCTCCTACTGGGGATATGCCCGCAACCCAGGTACATGCCCTTGACCGGAATCGAACCTGGACCTTTCAGTCCACAGGCCGACGCTCTATCCACTGAGCCAAACCGGTTTCGGCTCATTGTAGTTTTGATTTACATTTCCCTAATGATTAGTGATGTTGTACATCTTTTTTTTTCATTTTTAAAGTAAAATGTTTGCATTTTACTTTACAAGTTATATTATATAGGAAGATTATATACACAAATATTATTATTATTTAACTTTCAGTGGGAAATTACAAATGATTTTTTTCTTCTTGATGCTTTTCTGTGTTTTTAAATTTTCCACTATAATTGTACATATTTACTGTACAAAATAAAATAGAACTACAAGGAAAATCCAGTGCTGGACTAAGAAATTATTCTCTATAAGTAGAACATTAAGTCACTGAAACCTGGATATTTGGGGGTATGGGAGGCTTTTTAAAAAATATTTTTTGTACACCCTGGTGACTAGACATTATATAACTTAATGTGTGATCATCCCAATAAATCCTGCATCCAGCCTAGTTATCAGAATATTATTGACTATATTCCCTATGCTGTAATTCACATCCCCATGACTATTCTATAACAACCAATTTGTACTTCTTAATCCCTTCCCCCCCTCCATCCCTGCCCCCCATCTGGCAATCAACAAAAAGTTCTTTGAATGAGTCTGTTTCTGTTCTTGGTCATTTTGTTTGTAGACTCAATTGTTGATCGATATGTATTTATTACCATTTTATTGTTCATATTTTTTTAATCTTCTTTTCTTCTTCTTCAATAAAACCCTCTAACATTTCATATAATATTGTTTTGGTGGTGATGAACGCCTTTAACTTTTTCTTGTCGGGGAAGCTCTTTATCTGTCCTTAAATTCTAAATGATAGCTTTTCAGGATAGAGTAATCTTGATTGTAGGTCCTTGCTTTTCATCACTTTGAATATTTCTTGCCAATCCCATCTGGCGTGCAACATATCTGTTGAGAAATCAGTTGACAGTCTTTGGGAGTTACTGCTTTTCTCTTGCTGTTTTTATTCTCTTTGTCTCTAACCTTTTGCATTTTATTATGATGTGTCTTGGTGTGGCATTCTTTGAATTCATCAGTTCATCTTGTTTGGGACTCTGTGCTTCTTGGACTTGTATGTCTATTTCTTTTACCAGGTTAGGGAAGTCTTCTGTCATCATTTTTATTATTATTATTATTATTATTATTATTATTATTATTTAATCCTATATTGAGAATATGTTTATATTGATCTTACAGAGAGAAGAAGGGAGAGGCAGAAAGAGAGAGAGAAACATCAATGTGAGAGGAACATTGATCAGTTGCCTCCCGTACACACCATTACTGGGTATCGAACCCACTACCTGGGTATGTGCCCTGACCAAGAATTAAACCCGTGACCTTTCCATGTGCCTTGGCCGAGAATTGACACTCTTGGTTCATAGGTCTACGCTCAGCCACTGAGCCACACCAGCTGGGCTAGAGACATTTTTATTATGACTGGGAGTGGTGATGGCACTGACGTGTGGCAGGTAGAAGCCAGGGATGATGTGAAATATCCCACAATGCACAGGATGGTCCCCCGCCAGGAAGAATGATCAGGCCAAGCATCAGGAATGCTGCACCCTGCACTGGTGCCTGTATCTTGCTTGAAGCAGCCAGCTCTTCAGCCAGCTGATTATTTTCAAGAGACTTGAACTCGGACTCCAAAGACCTCAGCCTCACTTTCCTCATCCAGCAAATGAGGATGCTGAAGGCTGCCTTGCCTGTAGTCATTCTACCTCCTGATGGTTGAGCCTCTTTTCCTGGTGTAGGCTGTCCTCATGGTCTTTTCCTCCCTTCCCAGAGGTCAGAGCAGCCCATCTGGTTTGCTTTCCTCCATTTGCTGGACTTCTGTTGTTTCCCATTCCCAGAGCAGCCTTTGGGGCCACAGAGCCACCACCTAAAACCCTGCAGAGCCAAGGAGGCAGAGAAAGAGAGAG